>NC_142982.1:7912857-9230000 GCF_061535395.1 Colias eurytheme | reverse complement strand
CTGTAATCCATACTATAATATTATAAATGCGAAAGTAACTCTGTCTGTCTGTCTGTTACTCAATCACGCCTTAACTACTGCACCAATTTGCATGAAATTTGGTATAGAGATATTTTGATATCCGAGAAAGGACATAGGCTACTTTTTATCACGGGAAATAGGATAGGTTTTATCCCGGAAATACCACGGGAACGGGAACTATGCGGGTTTTTCTTTGACTGCGCGGGCGAAGCTGCGGGTGGAAAGCTAGTCACTACATAATATATTAGCAACATAATAAATTATCTACTTAGTGTATCTATTTTTTTTATACGAATTTATTTAGCTCATTCGGCCGCAAAAATTCCAATATTTTAAATATTTTTTTTAAAAATCGTGTTTTTTAAATAAAACTCTGGGTGTTCTACTCGTGCATTTAAAAAGAGAAGCTCCTTAGATAATTCCAATAAAACAAGAATGTCAGACTTTTCGGGCCTAAAAACATATAGTGCGTCGAATAATACTAAAAGTTCATTTTCCAATACAGAATCAATAGTCTATATATTATCTTCTTCAAAATGTGTTGGTAAGCGCATAACTCGAGAACGGCTGAACCGATTTCGATAATTTTTTTTTTATTATATTCCTTGAAGTACGAGGATGGTTCTTATGTAGAGAAAACGTAAATATGTACCACGGGCGAAGCCGGGGCGGACCGCTAGTTAAAAATAAATAATAATTTTCACCTCGAGAGGCTTATCTTTTTTAATAATTCTCGAGAATACATAAAAACGTGACAGAAACCATAGAAATAGCTTCCACGTTCGATCGTGAATACGCTTTGTTATTCGATCGAAGTATAACTGGGATGAATAAGAAAAATGTGCCACACTACTTTCAACAGAAAATAATATCTAAACGTAAAATTAAATGTGATAGCAGCAAAATCGTATTCTGAAATACGAAATTTTACAAAAAAAATCTTACATATTGAAAATAAATTTAAAAAGTTATGTCCGTATCACAAATATAGAACCTAAAGGAGTAGCCTAGGACCTAAGGATATGTACAAATAATAAAATCACAAACTTTGATAACATTTATTGCCATAAATATAATTTATATGTTATAATTATCACGATTATGTATAGCACAATACAATATTGTACATAAAATCCTTATGAAATTTACATTTTCATCCTCTGAAAGTGTGTACATTTAAAGCCAGAAAAATCTGCTATATTTGACAAAAATAAATATTGAACAGAACATCAGATCAATCTGTATAAATCTCAGTTACAAGTCCAGCAGCTATTGTAACACCTGCAACACGTAACATTACTCTTCCTAACTCCTTCACATCTTTGTATCGCTCCATACAAATAGGCCTACACGCCGTAATCTCTACTAGGGCTACTGAATTATTTCCTAAACATCTAGGCTTTTTCTTTATTAATTCTCCAGTGCTTTTATTCAAAAGTGCTTTGAGTTTACTAATGTGTGCCGATTCTACCAGTGACTGGTGATGCAGTAATACAGGATAGCCTTTAGTAATAGGTACTTTCACATTGAAGACTACGAGCCGGGCTTCAAATCGTGTTGTTACAGGCACTTGGTTCACAGGATCACTCAGTATGTAACCAATTGATACATTTTGCATTTCTACGCCCGACAATGTCACAGCAACTTGATCTCCAGCAAATGATACATTAGTAGTAAACTCATTAATAGCAAGACTTCTAACCTCAGCTGTCTCTTTTGACGGACACACCAATACTTTATCACCTTTATTCAGTATTCCAGTTTCTATTCGCCCAGCCACACAGAAGCCAGACCCAGTACCTTTAAATACATCATTTATGGACATTCGCAAAGGCCTAGAAACAGGTCTCTCTGGGACATTAAACTTATCTATTACATCGAGCAAGCTGGGACCACTATACCATTTGATTAATTCACCTTCAGTTGGGGTTTTAACAAGATTCTCTCCTGTCAGACCAGAACATGGCACAAAAGTAACATCTGAGTCTTTAAATCCAGCTTGCTTTAAAAATGCTTTTAATTTTTTAACAATATCATTAAAGCGCTCTTGAGACCAGTTTGTGGTGTCTAATTTGTTGACAGCAACAGCTAGCTGATTGACTCCAAGAGACCTTACCAGTAGAGCATGCTCCCTGGTCTGTCCACCAAGTTCAAATCCTGATTCAAATTCTCCTCTAGTAGCATCTACTACTAACAAAGCCACATCTGCTTGTCCAGCGCCAGTAATCATATTTGGGATAAAGTCTGCGTGGCCCGGTGCATCTAATATAATTACTTTTTTTGTCTTTGTTTCAAACTGAGCCTTTCCAACGTCCATTGTTATCCCTCGTACTCTCTCTTCTCCGGTTTCATCCAATACCCAAGCATACATGAAGCTCTGCTTGCCTATCTTCTTGCTCTCCTGCTCATATTTATGCAGAGTCCTTTGGCTGACCTCGCCAAGCTCACAAAGTAAATGTCCCATTAATGTAGACTTGCCAGCATCCACATGCCCAATAACAACAATATACAAATGCTCTTTATCAGAACCTCTTTCATTGGTAAATTTTGTATTTGGATCTATTTTACTTTCTTTAACTTTTGGGGTTGACTTACTATCATCTAAATTGTCATTTCTAGACTGTATTCTGTCCACCGCAGGAGACTGGTCTCTGGGTGTCTGAGGTCGACTATTAGTAATACCATCTACATTAATTTGAAAACCCTTTACTATAGGTGTTGTCTTTTCAATTTTTGATGCAATTACTTTTGGTGTTTGGTCCACCGTAGATATAGAAAGTGGAGCTTTATCTACTACTGGAATAACTATTGGTGGTTCAACAACTACTTTAGGCCTTGTGGAATCGGTACGTTGTTGTATATTTGTCAAGTCATTGGCAGATTTGTTATTATTTAATATTTCATCAAGTGCTTTACTATAATCAAATCTATGTTTTAAAACCGTTTGTATAAGAATATTTTCCGACAAGGTATCACCTAAAATGTTTCGCAGTTCATCCAAACACGACATAAGCTTTGCTTCATCATCTTCCGTTAAGTTAAGGCCCCTCAAGTCCATAGATTCCCGACGCTCGAGAGCAGGCCGTGAATTGTCGACGTCATCATCTTCCGGCTCCTCTTGTATATCATCATGAGAATCTATAAACTGTGATATAGCGTGCTGGTTTCGTGAACGATCATACATAAACTGAGCAGCATCACTTGGAGATAAACAAGAGTCCTCTTCAACTGAATGTCCGTACACATCCTCATAGTCGTAATCGTCAGAATAACTTCTGTTTCTTATATTACGGTGACGCGCCATCCTTTCAAATTTATACAATCAATATCTATCACTTTATTGAATACATTTCTAGATTTTGGAAAAATCCACGCGATTCTCCAAATATCATGCTTTTGACAATGACAACGACATTGACAAACAATCGCAAAGGTATTCTCTCAGAGCAATATTCTGGTATTGCGATTTGCAAGACGCAATCCATTTTAAATATTTTAAATCGATTTCAACGAAAATGAATTCCTAAATGAAATGAAATGAAATTCCCCTAAAATTCTAACACTCTAGCTACCTTGCACCCTTATAATAGAAAATATCTAAATCTGATACTTTTATTCAGAAGCAATTTTCAATCTTGCACTTAGATCATTAAGTAATTACTTAAATAAATATTAATAAATTACATGATCGATCTTGCAAATCCCCGCTAATATTTTTTATGGTAAATGATACAAGACAGTTGACATTGACAGTAATTGATATTCATATTCACAATCACAGATCACTTGACAGTTTACTATTCAGTAATTCAGTATTCACTGTGTCTGCTTTAATTTTATTTACGACATACACCACTAGTGATAATCGTTTTTTATGCTTATTGTTTGTATTTAAATGAATAAGGAATAAATACGCTTCTTTAAAACGCCTACATTTTATTTTTTCACTAACTACGTCGCTTTAAAATTATTTTTTATTTATCGTAACAAAGGCTCGAAGTCGAAAGTTTTCTCATTTCGTTACATTATCATAAGCTTTCCTTGGGTACCTATTAGATTTTCATCAAATAAATTGTCAACATGAAGAAGAAGGTATGTTTGAAATTGTTATTTTTATTAGTGGATCTTTTTTCTAATAAAATATTTTACATCAATTTTTCTTTTGGATCCTTTAAAGACTCAACAATTCAACATATTTTGAAGCTAAGAAGTTAAACAGTATGTTTATTTTTGTCAGAATTAGCCCCTTTTTTACTTATACCAATTTATCTAAAACTTACAGGTATTATTGATGGGCAAAAGTGGTTCTGGTAAAACCAGTATGAGGTCTATTATATTTGCCAACTATATAGCAAGAGATACAAGACGTTTGGGAGCTACAAGTGAGTGTTGTAACTTTATTATAATTTGTATATTGCAATTGACATCAAAACCTGCAAGACATATTTATATTCATCTCTTACTTCATTTAATTTACTTATATTAATTGTGCTATATAGTTGATGTGGAACACTCACACGTAAGGTTTCTGGGAAACCTTGTTCTCAATCTATGGGACTGCGGAGGACAGGAAGCATTTATGGAGAACTATTTTGCCTCTCAAAGAGACAATATCTTCAGGAATGTTGAAGTCTTGATATATGTGTTTGATGTTGAGAGCAGAGAAATGGAGAAAGATATGCACTATTACCAGTCATGTTTAGAAGCTATTTTGCAAGTAAGTTTTTTATATTTTATATAGTTATGTACATATTAATAATAATTAAATATCCATAGTCAATTATCCTAGTATATCATAAAATAATTAACATCATAACAGTTATCATCCATTTCCATTTAAACAATTCTTTCAAATAATTTTCCAGAACTCACCAGAAGCAAGGATATTCTGCTTGGTCCATAAAATGGATCTAGTTGCGGAAGAGAGGAGAGAAGAAATCTTCAAAACTCGAGAGGAAGACTTGAAAAGGCTCTCTAAACCACTTGAGTGTACTTGCTTTAGAACCAGCATCTGGGATGAAACTCTTTATAAGTATGATTTGTTTTATATAGAATAAGTATTAGATTGATCATATTATATTCCAAATTTTGTAGTAAAACACAATACGAAAGAGCTTATAAATGTAATATAATTATAATAAATATTATATATCTATATTTAAAAATATTATCACTGATTTTATTTTGTGCAATCTAATTTATTTGTTCAGCAAATGTATATTAAATTTTGTATTTTTTTTTAAATAAAACATTTATTTGGTTGTTTACAGAGCATGGTCCAGCATAGTGTACAAATTAATACCTAATGTAAAGGCTCTAGAATCTTCATTGAAGCAGTTTGCAGACATTGTTGATGCTGATGAGGTAGGATTTTTGCTTTTATATATTTTTAAGAAAACCCAATCCAAAAAATAGTTCAACTATGGTGTTATGAATTAAGTTAATTTAAAAGTTCTCAATTAATATTAAGCTTATTTTTCATTTACAAATATTAAAATAATTCTAATTTTATATTGTAAGCAATGGTATGTTGCTTATTGTTTTAAATATAATAATTGACTAGGAGTCAGCTTAATTTCAAAAATGTCGATCAACACAGTATTGTTTGTCCCTCAGTGTTATACAGACAAAATAATAAAATTTTTCAGGTACTCCTGTTTGAGCGCGCGACTTTCCTCGTAGTATCCCACTGTCAGCGGCGCCCGCACCGCGATGCTCACCGTTTTGAGAAAGTCTCCAATATTGTGAAACAGTTCAAACTTTCTTGCTCTAAACTTGCCGCGCAATTTCAGAGCATGGAGGTAAGTTTACGCAAGATTCATGATACAATTAATACTGATTCTAGTGTTTGGTCCAAATTAAATGAAATAGAACAGCTTTATGCTATCATATTGTTATATAATGCTATAAGATCAAGTACAAACATTAGTTTCTAGCTTTTCCAAGAGTTTGAGTATTATTCATGAATACAAAATAATTAACTCTTTTTATTTCCTTTATTTTTAAGATATTGAAATCACATTTTACAGAGGCAGTTTGAATAGTCTTGATTCAAAAACAGAACAAAAAATATTCCAATAAAACAAATTCCATTGAAAATATAATTTACATATTTAAAATATACTACAATTAATTACATTGAAATAAAGTGATAAAAATCCATACAGGTAAGGAACAGCGTGTTCGCAGCCTTCATAGATGGCTTCACGAGTAACACGTACGTTATGGTCGAAATGTCCGACCCGAAGATACCGTCAGAGGCCACACTCATCAATATACGTAATGCCAGGAAACACTTTGAGAAACTAGAGAAGGTCTCATCCAGCGCTCCGAGCCAATACCAGTGAGACACGATAAGGGTCAGTTCACACAGGAATATAACGCGACGGACAAGACGCACGGATGCTTGAACAAATTGTTAACAAAACGGCGTGAAGGCGACTCGAAGGACCTTGAAATATTCATTGTTTAATGGTTATTCTGTTTTATTTTTTTTTTTAATTTATTATTGTCATTTTATTCATTAGGTTTCGATATCATTTTAAAATGATTTGATATCTGTAATAGTTACGGAATAATTGCCTGTGCGCACTTAACGATTGCACCCGGTATAGGCCGAAGTGTCTTTTTGTACATGTAAAAATGTTTCCACTGCATTGTTCGAAACATTACCCAGTGTATTTCGATTTACAAATCCATACCTTCATCAATGGAAATCAAGGTCCATTCTGCTTGCAAACTATATCACGTCGTGTCGTGCTATGTCTTGGTGTGAGCTGACCCTAGAGATAGAAGAAAATTACACATCAGTGATTATACAAGAATGAAAGACAACATTATCAAAGATTGTTATCTCATTCTTATGATAATATTGAAGTTTAAAGAATGGGTAAAGTAGAGAAGGTTATTTTATATGCAAAATATTTATTTACTCTCCAATGTACATTGATATTTATGCCTCTACTTAGAATAAGTGAGTTGATGCCTTAAATTAATGAGTGTTTCTAAAGCAGTTTTCATTTGGTTTTAAATTTTAATATATTATTTCGTTGAATTAACCTTTACAAATTTATCAATAACGTTATCAATATTTAAGAAATTTTAACTGCATTCCATTATATAATTGGATAAAAAAATATTTAATAAAATTATGATAATATTTGGAAAAACTTCCAAAATTATTGAACTGTAAAAGAATACTAAAAGCCACCGATTGTGCGATCTTTGTTATTTTTTTAATTTTAATCGTCTATTATTTTAATAGTTTATAAATTATAACCATTTGTTAATACTTAATTCTGTAGATAATAATATAAAGGTTTTAATAAAAAAAAGTTTTTTTTATAGCTCATTATAGTCAACCTATATAAATTCTACCATTACTTACTATTGCAATGGCAATTCTTTTATAAAATTTGTGCTGGAAAGGGGTCATCTATTAATTCTTCATCAATTCAAACATTTCAATAGTATACACTGAAAGTTTTTATTGTAAACAATAGTAACAACGTTTCTAATATTGTGCTAACTCATTTTTATGACTCTCTCTTCCTTGATTTGATTTGTTTATGGATATGACCCCTCATACATATCTCTTTGTACAAATTATTGCTCATTATATTTTTAAAGGCGTATAAAATTAAGTACCTACACTCATCCGTCTTTTGTTTCGTTTTGTTGAATTTATTGCTAAATTACTTTAGTCCATTGAAATGTTACATTTTTTAGGCCAACCTTGCTTTTTTTGAGTAAAAGTAATAGTAAGAAGTAATAGTTTAAGAGTTATATCGTAAAAACCATTTCAGCCGCTATTTTCAAGATAGTGGCCCTGGGACAAGGGTGGTGACCCCACAGACTTGGTTTTAGCTTCACACTGACCCCCCCTACACAACACAAAAATAAAATTGCGTCCTCTAAAAACGTGACCCCAAATGTAACTTTTCAATGGACTACTTTTAATCTGTTTTAACTGTTTATTTATAAGGATTCGATTGTTGCCGCGATTTTTACTTCCACTAGTCTTTAGGCAACTTTATTGTTTAACGTAAACGGTAAAACCAATAATTAATGGCGATAAATAATTTTTTGTTGGTGCTAATTATAAAAATGGCAACTTTAACAAATTTAGTGGAGGTAGTGTGGACTCTTATTAGGTACATAAACTATATTTTAATGATTCATACAATAAATAGGTAGGTATATAAAAATGTTACATTTTAAGACCTGATATGTACCTTTTTAATTGTTCTGTAATATAATGTATGGTAAAGCCAATTATCTGTGATTTTGTATCATTAGTTGCTAATACTGGTTACCTACTTCAAATAAATTTAGCCTTTTAATAGTGAAGTTTTAATTACCTATATAAGTACGTATATGTTCAATAATGACCGTAAGCTTTATCATTATGTGAGACAGTTGTATAACCAACCAATTTATAATTTAAGGCAAAAAATCAGTGATTAAAAGTTTTAGAATATAAGTAAGTAGTTAACTACGTCTCCAAACCAATAAAATATGTATTACATATTTATCTTATTCAGCTTCAAGTTTAAACTCGATTCTTCAAATTCTAAACTTTTACAACTATAGCGGCGGGCTTCGTACCGTCTGCATCATCGCAATAATTTATTTACCCTTAATCAAGTGCTATGTTACCCTTAATAATGTTAACCAATATGTTACCCTTAATCAAGTGCTCCAAACGCCAGACACAAAAATCATAACATAACGATGACACGAGTTACACTCTTCCTCAATAATATTACAGCATACTTCATACTTCTAGTACCTACCTACCTACTTCTTAAAATAAGGATAAAGTCATCTAAAGTTTCAAAGCATGGCACCAAAAGAGTATAAAAGTATAAGCAAAAGGTAAACAATATTCAATTCTGCTGTACTACTGTATTGGTATCGTTCTATTCCCATGATTAATATGAACTTATTTGACTATTCATTGTAATAATTATTCATTGACATACCTACTATACCTAGTTTACGGTTTACCAAACACAAACAATTGCACAATAGTAAATTACTACAAGTCAGCGAGAAAGTAATCTGAGGTAGGTTTCGAAGGTGACCATTTAGATACATATTTATTAAATGTGTTTATATTTATAAATTGATTAAAGTTACGACATAATATACATACCTATACTTAATATATTGCGTGAAGTGTAATCGTTCTACATTAATTTTCTATGGACTTTCTATGGACATCAAATATATTGCGGTAAATGAAGACAACAGTCATTGAAAATAAATCAACAATAATGACGCCATAGTATATCGTATTGCATCGTCTGCATGAGTCATCGTTAATTAATTTTCCTCAAACGCAGAGTGATGACGAACATCGTCATATAAATAGTTTGTCCCTCGGATATTATAATATAGTATCGAAAAAATATCCTATATGTAATATCGAAAATTAAGGTGTAATCGACAGGGTTTTTTAAACCACGGTTAAAAAGCATGTTGCCTAATATTATCCCACCCAAGTATTTCGGTAAAAAACGTTGAGATAATATCTACTTAGTACATATTATCTCAATGGTAAAAAACAGTTTTTACTTTTTATCTTACTTATTTGGACGAATTAAACTAAGTACATAGATATTCCAATCATAATTAGTTGTTCATCATCGTACCTTTAATTAAGGTTCTAGATATTAAATATTTTTAACGGAATTTAAACACAATTTATTTATCTCCATGTTTTCAGGAAACGTTGTCAATGTTAAAATCCGTAAAAAATATATAAGGAATTTCCAAAACATAATTTAGTATAACTATAATATTTAACTGAAGAACTGTACTTACCTATTAGAAGTACAGTTCTTCAGACAAATTAAGAAATAGCTAAATTTGAAAACCTATGAAAATTATTATAAACGTAACTACTTTATAAAAAAATAATTTTGAAGCATAGAAGGATAATTAAGCCACCTTAAACTTTATTGACATCCTACTGAGAACATTTATCAACTCATTTTCCTCATCTGCTGTAACAATGCGGAGTGGACTTCCCTCGGTACAGTCGTCATTCGCAATTTGCCAGGAATAAGTTTGCAGAGGCCGGTTTTCATTTTACTGATTAGTATACACTTCACCAGTCCTCTGCTGATAACCGCGTGTTGTAGACGTGTTGCGTAATACAATAATCTATATTGGAATTGATATAGTGACGTCGGCCCGTGCTTTTGTATTGTTTTAACCTTGACTTCTGTTTATATCGGTAAGATATTTTTGATTAGTGTTATTTTTTAAATATTTTTACTGATCGTTTTTAAAAGAATAACGAAAAAATTTATTTTAAAAAAAGCAGAAGTAAGTACGTAACTAGTTATAGGTGCTCATGGTTCCAGCAGTCGTAATATTATAATATATTTTATAAGTGAACTTCCTGTAAGTATCACTGTTAAATCCCAGTTGCGAGAATTCTCAATTATTGTCAGCCGCGTCACCACTTAAAAATTATCTAGTAGCTACCTACCTAATCAAGTCTTTCTGTAGATAACTATGTGGTACTTTTAAAAGTCTAGACGGTCCTAATGTACTATATATTTTCATATAAGTAAAAATGTATATAATCTTTATTAATTCCCGATCATTTATTAATCTTTATGAACCGGAGCCGGATCCAGATCGTTAGCTTTCCTTTTCCATATTCACTTATGACTTCTGTTATAAATGCAAAGGAAAATGTTTTTATACAAACATGATAAAAACCTATCTATTTAAGCACTATAAAACGTGATTCTCTAGAGTCTAGTCTAGAAGATCCCACTGTATACCTATGTAGGTACCTACATTAGTAGGTATCAAACGAATCTACAATATTTCAAATTATACGCCTGAATGAAACTGATAACTACTCTATATGATATTATGTATTGTACAATATCATTTGATATCTGATTAGTCTTAAGTTAGGTAGATATTATATATTTGTTGTCAATTGAAATGTTTGTTAGAGTTTGAATTAAGTAATACATATACCTAAATAATGAATGATGCTTTACGTATTTATGTATAGTTACATACTTTGCATTAAATTATTTCCTTGTAGGTACATATTTCTGGCTTGTTTAAAATAATATTATGACTTTTGAAAAGAGGATAAATAGAATAGATAATTATGTGTAGCTCTAGCTGTTATGTATAGGCCACAACATAGGTATACACGGGAGGCGGTGGTTCCCTCTTAAATCAATTTTTTAGAAAACTTCTCGATGCATTTTCGGTAATCGGATACAATTGTTTTAGCTTATAACGTAATCTCAATATGTTTTAATAATTTAGGTTTAGGTACATATCTTCAAATGCCCTCGGTTATCAATAACACTGAACATAATTTATTTATAACCAGCTTTTCAGCCGCAGCTGCGTCCGCCTATATTACTTGCTCTGTGGCGTCCGCGTACTGAAAGAAAAACAGTACTTCCCCGTTTTTGTCCTTTCATCCATATCGGTTAGACGTTTAGGCGCGAAGAAGAAACAGACAAACAGATTTAAGGACAGTTATTTTCGCATTTAAAATAATATAATGTATTTTCACAGGGGTAACTAGTCGATACATAGTTTACGTATAATAAAATTACATATTAATATGGATATTGTTATTTGAGTACATAGCAAACTATAAACATAAAATTCAACGATTATAGTGTGAACTGTATATTATACTATACCGATATACATATTATGTATGCATATAAAAGAGAGTTGCACTTATATTAATTAATTATGAATTTACAGAATCCACAATGGCCCTTGAACGACCAGACTTCGACTACAGAGAAGAAACTCACAAGGAACGATTGGCAAGAAAATCCAAAGAGTCGCCTTTTATGGTAATCGGTACGTATCGCTCATCTGCTGTTTAATTTATTACCGTACAGTCAAGCATTTAATACTTTTCTGCTCTGCTTTCGATACCTGCATGAAAGTGGTATCCTGTTGTGGTAACTGGTATCATATCTAACCATTGTATGAGACTCTAAAATCAATACGTAGTTAACTAGTTGATGCCCTTACGAGTTACGAGTAAGATATATTATAATAACATTATAAACTATTCTTAGATGATGCATGATGATAAGGGTGCACTATTTCTGATGCTGTAAACATGAGCGTAAACCCTAGGTTGGAGTTTGATTTCTGGTGCGTTTCTTAACTAAATAGATTTTTAATTTTTACATACAGGATTAGCTGGTCTCGCTGCGGCTGTGGGATATGGAGGTTACGCATACAAAAATCGTGGAGCAATGAGCACCAGCGTGTTCCTCATGCAGTTCCGTGTGATAGCACAGGGCACTGCCGTCGGAGCTCTCACTATAGGCATGGCTTACACGCTCTACAGAAATCATTTTGCTAAGAAACCAGAAGCAATCGCCGCAAACGTTTTAGGAAATGAGCATTAATGAACACGCATAAATTAGTGATAAATTATTTAATTTATACTACTCATAAGTGTGGCTGTGGTCAGTTATTGATATGTCATGTGAAATGTGAAATACTAAGTATTAGAATATGCTTTGTATTACGAGGTCTAGGAATAGGCTACTTGATTATTTTGAAATAATTAAAGTATGCATAATGCAATAATTGTATCACAAATATTTATGTGAAATAATGTGAAACTTTTGAAAGTTGTACAACAATTACTTCTACATAAATGTGTTAATTGTATATACTTTATTATGAATACGATAAACATTGAGATTTTTTAGAAAACTTCTCGATGCATTTTGGAAATTAAACAAAAAACCAAAGTATTTGTCTTAGAATTTTATTACAAAGTAACAATCCTACATACTCATCAATTCATCTTTACATAGTATTATATAAATATTAAGGTAAAAAATTAAAAGCGCATTCTACAATCATGTAGGAAATATCTTCACATTTAAGTTATAGACTTAGCAATACCAATTTTAATAACACCTAACTGAAATTAAATTAATATCACATTTTGATTACAAAATTTGATTCAAATCAAAAATCAAATTAACACAAGTATTATAATAATACTGATTATAAATAATATGAGATAAAATGTTACAGTAAATAAATTAAAAATATAATACAACAGTGGCTTTTATTTATCATCAATGTTGGATAGGGAATCTACGTATGGGCAAAAGAGATCCAAATAATACATGCTGTATAACAGGAAACTTTGCTAGTACCTCCTTTTTGTACATTTTTATCAGACCTTGATTTATTTTAGCCCATGAACCAACAGCACTGATGCTCCACAATTGATTTGAATGCTCCGCAAAAGGTCCCGTTTTAACTTCCTTTATATACTTAATGCAAGACAAAAACATATATTCATCTGAATATTTTTCAATAATATCATCTTCTAGAAATTTTGCTGGCGGATATATTCTCGGTTGTTCAATCAGCTGGGAACTGCCCCATATGAAAGGCACAAATTGATAATCGTCAAGACTCCAAACACCATGACTTCCGGCTGGCTCCATTCTGTATGTTTGTTGCAACTTTCTAGCGATATTAAGGTATTTGTTAAACAAAATGAAGACAGTTGCAACATGATCATCATTCTGCAGGGAACCTATTTTGTAAAGACAACATAAGAACATAATAAAGGCCATCTCATGACCTGTACCATAATCAATCCTAGTGGCATTGCCAAAGCTTTCCTCCAAATATATCTTAATTTCTGGTATAGCTAAATGCAGTTTTGGATCTAGAGCATCCTGAAGATACTGTGTAGAATTAACCTTCACCTTTGCCAACCAGTCACGAAATGCACTATTGCCAAACCGTTGTGGCTGCTCTATTGGTGGGAATTCATTTATTAAATTACTTATTTTATCCAACATGTGCCCAAATTTTGTTATATTTTCTGATATTTTACAATCAACTGACAAAGGTTTACTTTTTATTGCTTCATTGAGAGTAGCGATGAATCCTGTGTATTCCATGTAAGCTTCTGATTTTTCCCAAATAGCCATATCAGTTATGGATTTCACAGCCCGTTCAGGTTCCAAGAAACGGTGATTTATAGGCAGTAATGGAGTCACCTTCTCAGAAGTGGCTCCATCCCCAATAACACTCTCTGTATTCATCTAAAAGAAAAATAAATGTTATATAATTTGTTAATAGTAACATACTAAAAAAAACAATTTAAAAAAGAAGCAAAAAATTAAGCAATTTTATTATTTATTACATCTTTGTCTACTATTATTATCTGATAGCCTACTATAAAGCAATCGTCATAAAATACGCGTTCATATTTTTACAGTTTTACATGTTGTTCCCAATGTTTTCATTCGCCCGATAAGCTTTAGTAATGAAGGTCACAAATGTCAAAATCAGCTTTAATTATGTACATACACGCGTTAGAAATTAAAATAGAAGTGGCAGCCCAATGATGGGATATAAGTTCAGTTAGCACACAAAATGGATAGAATATTAAGGGGTATTATGAGATACCGTGTTTTAGACAGAGCAAGCATGGTGAAGCAATTTGAACAAGTTAAAGACAATCCTGTTGTAAGTAGAACTAACCTTAAATAATTTTTATTGTGATTTTACAAATGCATATAAATTACCTTTATGCTTCAAATTAAAACTTTGCCAACAGAAATATGTGAAGAAATTGTAGGTAGGTATTTAATTTCGCAATACCTACTTGATTTCGGTGCAAATTTTAAATGTCAATTTAATGTCATATCGATACAACCTCAGTGAGGATACAACAAATAAAAAACTCATAAAAAATAACGATTTTGACATATTTACTCCAGTGTCAGTTATCGACTTGACGTTTACAGTTAAGTTTAACAATCACAATTTGTTTTAAGCTTAGAATTTTAAAACCATGATGTTTATAACAATGTTAATTCTTATTTATTTTCCATTTATGTTTTTAGCCTAAAGCAATTTTTTACACTTGCATGGACAGTAGAATGATACCCACAAGATTCACAGAGACTTGCGTAGGCGACATGTTTGTTGGTTTGTATATAAAATCATTTTCCTAATTAAGTAGTCTTAGTATTATGTGGTATTAATAATATTATGTACTGTAGTCTCTATATAGTATGCTGCCCGTGACTTGGATGGCTTTCAGACAGAAGGTTGGCCATCTTTCAGTAAAATTCTCGTTATTTTAAACCGAGCAGTTTAAAATTAACGGTTTGTTTCAAACAGCTCATAGCTATTTTGGGGTTATATGTATTATGGCGCTGTGTGAAAAAAAAACATTTAAAAAAGACGTGTGGCACTCGGGGACTGCCTCGGTAAAGCTATTGCATAGCGTGCCTTCAAGCCACACCTCCGTGTCCGTCGGAGTGGGGAGCGTGAGGTTTTTTCGTTACGGAATTTCTCGATTCGGTCCCCGCGCTCAAGGCCCGCGATAGAAGCTATGCAATAGCTTAAAAGGGCCTATACTTTATACACCCGCAGAATGCATTTTTTTTTTTTTTTATAGTAACCCTAGCAATAGGGCAGGCGACTCACTTGATGGTAGGTGATAGACGCCGCCCATGACGATCACAACGTTGGGAACACTGCGATCGTATTGCCGGCTTTAAGGTGGAAGTTGGTGTTTTTGAATGAAGTTTGAAGGATGGGATGGGATGGGACTATTGGGTTAAAGAAAGGAAAGAAGATGGGAATAAGGGAAAGGGGTGGGAAGGATAAGGAAAGGGATACGGGCCTCCGGCCCCCCCACTCACCGTACGAAACACAGTAGTAGCTACTATTTCACGCCGGTTTTCTGTGGGGGTGTGGTATCTTCCCCGGTGCGAGCTGGCCCAATTCCTGCCGAAGCGTGCTCGACTACCACTTTTAAATGAATGAATGAATGAATGAATGATATTGATTGTTACCGTTTTGTACCATTCCGACTTAAATTTATTAAATTTATTAATTAAATTGATTGTTAATATTTTCAGTCAGAAATGCCGGTAATCTCGTCCCTCATTCTCAAAGCTTTATAGATGAGATGACTAGTTGTGAACCAGCAGGACTTGAACTAGGATGTATAATGAACGATATCAGACATGTTATAGTCTGCGGACATAGTGATTGTAAAGCAATGAATCTCTTATACAAATTAAAAAGCAAAACAGAATCTAGTATTGTAAGTCTTTTTCATTTTATTTGAGGAATTCGTATCGAAATAACGAAAAAGAAATGAATAAAAGTGGCTATAAAGATAATATACCTATTATGAATATTGAATTTTTATTTTTCAGGAACAGCGGCGAATATCCCCCCTTAAGTCATGGCTTTGTACTCACGGAAATACAAGCCTGCAAAAGTTTTTAGATATGAATGGCGACTTCAACAAACCAATGTTATTTACAGCTGAAACGCCTCAGCGAAAATTTGTCGCGTATATTGATCCTGAGAACAAATTCTGCATCGAGGATAAACTGTCTCAAGTAATCTTTGCACTTTGCAGTGGTTTTATTAATCCAACAATAATTTTGTGTGATTGCCGTCTATGATTGTAATGGGAAATGTTCTAAATTATATTTTTCAGGTAAATACGCTACAACAGCTTCAAAATGTTGCGTCATATGGTATGCTGAAAAAACGCTTAGAGAAACACGACTTACATATCCATGCCCTATGGTTCGATATTTATACTGGAGACATTTATTACTTTAGTAGACGGGCAAAACGGTTTGTTATCATCGACGAATCAACGTATGAATCTATACTAGCGGAAGTGCGGAGATATTACTCATAGATTTAATTTTTATTAACGATCGAAACATATAAAAATAGATTTATTTGATCTTTACAATATCTAACTGGGCGTTTATTATATTTGGCCATGTATCAAAAATTTGAGAGGGCCCGCTAGTTTTTTTATGAATATAAAAATATGAAATATCTAATTAATATTACTTAGTCGTCCTTTTTTAGATGTTGATTGTAATTTACGATATTTCCACCGATACGGGGAGAAGCGTAACATTGAAAAGGCGCGGCACTATATTATAGCCTACGCCACTGGTTAAAATTAGGGCGGCCGTACACGGACCGCTTCAAGCAGTTGAAGCCGCGACCGCGCGGTGAACTATAGGCATTCATTCACCACCGTACACGTGACGGCTCGAGCCGTCGCGACCGCTTCAAGCCGTCAACTGCATGACGAAATTCCACCGTGCCGTTAACGGCTCGCGAGCGGTCGTGAGGCATACACTGACTGCTCGAGCCGTTGACTGCGCTAGAGCCGTCGACGGCTCCCTCCCCCCCTGAAAATCAATGACTTGACTAGTCAAAAAAATCAACCGCTCGAGTGGTTGGTAGCGACGGCTCGAGTGGTCAACAACCGACGGCTCGAGCAGTTGACGCCGACCGCTCGAGCCGTCCGTGTACGTCGCTCAGCCGTTAACTGCTCGAGCGGCCCGTGTACGGCCGCCCTTATAAGAAAGTAAGTGATACAGTGCGACACAAAAGAGATGAAAATAAATGAGGGCGCCA
The DNA here is from genome assembly GCF_061535395.1 of Colias eurytheme. Taxonomy (NCBI): domain Eukaryota; kingdom Metazoa; phylum Arthropoda; class Insecta; order Lepidoptera; family Pieridae; genus Colias; species Colias eurytheme. The sequence continues at coordinate 9,212,498 of NC_142982.1, read as the reverse complement.
CCGTCGCTCATATAGCAACACTGATACTGCGACGCAAGCGATCTTGATACTATAGAATAAAAATCCAAAAATGTATATAATATAATCTAAAATAAATACCGCGATTTAAACCGTTATAATTGTTTCAGTGTAGCAATAGTGTAATTTAAGACAAAAATACATTAGTATTTTAATTGACCTACCTAGGTCAAATTTTACTTAAATGTATTTGGAATTAGTTATTTTATAAAAATCGGTCAAGTGTTTAGACTGCAGAGGCGCACATAGAATCAAACATACAAACAAACAAGCATACATGCAGCTCAAACACATTACCCTCTTTCTGGGTCCGTCGGGTAGAAAAAAACAAGGCGATTTGAAAACCACATATTTTTATTTTTTTTGTAGATAAATTTTGTACATTAATATAATTCATCAAAATCTAAATATTCTACTCCTTCAAAGGACTGATCATCACTCTGTTTCGAAGTACTGGCAAGAGGGTACGGGGCATCTTCAGTATCTGTAAATATGATACAGTAAATATGATTTTTTTTCTTATGGTTTGATTGATTAATAGATAGATAGCTGTATGAAAACAGTTATCACTATACTATGTAGTAAAATCTAAACTAGGTACTTTATTTGAGGCTGGTTGGATTGGATATAACTTCTTGACTCAAATTGTGCTGGTCGCACTATAAAAACTAGTTTTTGTTTACATACAAATAACCTCAAATTAATTTGCAAAAACATAATAATCGCCATACATACATACATTAAACACTCGTTACTAATGGAATATTCTATTTTACGTAGTACTGAGCAAAAATAAATGGAATCTCACCGGTATATTCTGCTGTACGTTTGTAAACGTTTTCCAAATCAGTCAATAAATTTCCAGCTTGAAATTCGGACAAACACCGAATAAAAACTTTATACACCACATCACGGACACCGCTACGTTTAACCTTTTTCATGATGTCTCCTTTTTTATTTAAATTTCTTGTTCTAAATAACAATTTGATCTCAATAATTCTCCACTTCACGAAAAAAACAACAAATTTTTATTCAACTTGACAGCTACATTGCCAATTCAGGGTTGCCAGGTAATGAAAAACGAATTAGTTCCAAAATAATTAATTTCATCTCTTTTATGTCGTACTATAAGTGAATATTGCCTTTTTTTAAATATCATAGTTTTAAGTGTGCTTTTTAATACTTATACTTAAAACTTTTGGGGCCAACTTTATATATTTTTAAGTTAACTCAATAAATTTATTTAGTTTTTTATGTTTTTTTTTTCATTTAAGTACCTAACTAATATTATATTTTACAATAATACATATTAATATTACATATGACTAGAGTAAGTAGATATTTTGAAATTTCGATGAATTAATTGTAGGTATCATTTATTTTGTTTTACGTGGCACATTCGAAGAGCATTAAATATTATGATACTTACTTATTTTATTTACTTATAAAAAAGTAAAATCTACACTGGACCTAAACATTATCATATCAGCTGAATTATTTCCTCTACGTAATAATGCTCTCTTTCCACGGTTCCGTTTGTTCTCGAATCCACCTAAATGTATCTACAGACGCTCCGATTTGGTTGGTGCCAACCATATCGGAACCGACAAGGCAACCATTCCAACATTGCTACAGATTGTCCGACGGTTGGCCTTCCAGCTGTCAGTTGACCATAGAGTAATATGTCAGTTGACCATAGTACGAAGAAAATGGGCTAAATTCTACTATAGAAATAGAGAAAATTACAGTCATATGCGGCTCTTACAACTTATTTTTTAAGGTTTTTAATGTAGCCGCACTGTCAATTTTTTTTAATACTTCTAACATAATAAAATACGCTTGATTTCTGGCATCTCTATTTGCGTAATCTTTGTTACTTAAGTCCCACAAACAGGGAAAGTCTTTATATAGTTCCAGCAATTTTATTAATATGTCACGTTCGGTGACCGTAACTCCCTCGGCGTTCATGTTGACGTCTTACACCGGCGGCGTTGCGAATGTGAATGAGCCAATTACCTATATTACTCTATGGAATGAGCCGATTTGGTCGGAACAAAGCTTCCAGACGTTCCAATTTGGTTGGATCGGATAGGAAGTTGGTTTGGTCGGTATCGCCGGCGCATCCAACCACGTCAAACCAATATTAATAATAATTATGTTGGACCGACCGCTCTCTACACTTTCCGATTTGGTCGTGGTCGGATGGTTGGCACCAACCAAATCGGAGCGTCTGTAGATGCTATAAGTCCACACTCGAAAATTTTCATTAAAATCGTTCCAATCATCGTTCCATTAAGTATTATAATGTCTTAATGACAAACACATGAACGTGTTGTTGGTGCGGCTATGCCATAGTTTTTGTCTAAGTATCTACATAATTTTATTCCTACTTCCCGAGTAAACTGAAACTACATATATAATTACACAACCAAAACTTCATCGCTCATGCACCACAATATCCGAGGAAAATTAAGTGTAAAGTTTCCTAGAATTAGAAGGTCAGCCTTTTTTGTAAATTATCTTATAACAAAGGAGATTGTTGCGTCGGCAAACTTATATTTCAAACCGGCCAAGTGCGAGTCGATCTTGCGCACGAAAGGTTCCGTACTATCATCTTCACTACATAGTATAAAACAAAATCGCTTTCTCTGTCCCTATATCCCAATGTCCCTTTGTACCCTTAAATCTTTGAAACTACGCAACGGATTTTGATGCGTTTTTTTTTTATAGATAGAGTGATTCAAGAGGAAGGTTTATATGTATAATAACACCCATTAAATAGCGGAGAAGTACTGTTATTTTTGAGGTTTCTAATGTGATGTCGTAAAAAAATACATTTTTTGCCTCTTACATTGCAAACGCAGGCCCTACGAGTTTTATCAAAATAATGTACTAAGTATTATACACATTGAAAAGGTCTACAGAAAAGTCCGCGATGGTATATGTCTATCTCATATGGATAACCCACAATAACTTTTTTTTGTCATTTACTTTTTACGACAAATAATGGCTAAATACCTTGAATACATTGTTCATTTAATATAGATCTATATGGCCCTTTACATCGTATGATTTAAGCGAATATTTTCGAAGATATTACAGATTTAACCCTCCGTGAACCACGTGGATAAAAGTTACGTCCTGCACTACGTGGGGTTTCCTGGACCCAATAATCTTTCCACGTTTTTATAGCTAGTATTTATTGTAAATTTGTAATGTGTATATTATTATTATCCCGTGACTATAAGAGGTTAAAAATAAAATAAATTTATCAAATATTATAAACATTTATTATATCTTTAGGCTATGTAACAGAAATAGTACTTTTTACCAACTAAAATAAGACTATGTTCGGTTCGGTAAGACTTTAAGAAAAAAAATACGTGTGGCACTCGGGGACTGCCGCGGTAAAGATATTGCATGCTATGCCTTCAAACCACACCTCCGTGCCCGTCGAAGTGGGGAGCGTGAGGTTTTTCGTTACGGAATTTCTGGATTCGGTCCCCGCTCAAAGCCCGGGATAGAAGCTATGCAATAGCTTAAAAATTAATATCCTCTACATCCTCTTCACTTTCACTTTCAGACTGAATGCTCAATTGATCCGAGTCATCTTCACTTCCAGGTAGAAACAGCTCATCCGTATCGCTATCATTTTCTTCCATAAGTGCGGATATTATTGCATTTTCATTGATGTGATGTGCCATAATGAGCCCTGGAAACAATTTCAGATAATTTTAAATATTAAAAAAACAAACTAAATAAATATTTATATAAAAATAGTCGTATTTTATCACACCATACTGCTCACCTTTTAGTGGACGTCCCGAACTACGTGGGGTTTCTTACACCCAGCTGCACTTTGACGGCGTCCGTTTACCGCGTCTGCGACGCTATTACTAAACCAATGTCGCTAAGAGGTCTGGCAAGGTCGCAACTCCAGCTACACGAGGTTTCAAGACTTTCGCACAATGTTTGGAAAAGATACAAAGATTTTTTGTATGGCTGGGGTGTATTAAACCCCACATGGTGCACGGAGGGTTAAAAATTGCGGGACATAGCGTTTGCGGCGGTACCGGCCGGCCGCCCGGCTATATATTTTATACCCGTGCGAAGCCGGGCCGCTATGTTTTTATATACAACGTTCATAGTTTTTCTGTTGTGTATTTAGTATCAGCATTGCACCCGTGCGAAGCCGGGGTGGGTCGCTAGTTAATAAATAAAAGAGCAACTATGGAGTTTCTTGCCGGTTCTTCTCCATAGATACTGCTTTCCGAATCAATGGTAAATGTTAAAAAAATGTAATGACGTTTCAAAAGTGCTTCTAGAAGAAGTATAATTGAATAAATAAATGTTTGAGATTGAATAGAAAATAATTTATTGCATGGGGCCCCCTTAATATATATTATATACATTTTATTTTTTATATTTGTTGTTATAGCGGCAACAGAAATACATCACGGTTTATGAGATACAGCCTGGAGACAGACAGACAGACAGCGGAGGCTTAATAATAGGGTTCGCGTTTTACCCTTCGGGTACGGAACGCTAAAAAACAATTAACGTCCGGTTGATTATGATGAAGCAATTGCATGAAGTACTTGTAAAAAAAATTTAGTGTATTTTTGAGATTGAGATGAATAAAAAATATTCATTATTATTTATTAATTTTATTTAATCGTTTTTATTCTTCCATTCAACTCTGTAGTGTCTGTAGTAGTTGTGTAAAATAATTGTCTTTGGTTACGATACTTTTTGCTTTGTTAATTGGCAGTGGAATTTTGATTTGTCTCTTGACACTTGAGTCTTGACACAGTGCTTGACACAGATGATGACAGATGATAGATCATGGAAAATTGAAAATCGACAAGGTTACTGAAAGTGATGCAATGTTGTGGAATTTCTAAAATTATATAATAATTATTTAAACTTATATAAGGTTAAGGTGAGTTCAATTATTTAAAGTCTATAAAGGTCTATTATTGTTCCATAACATACATATATATAATTTTAATAAATTTATTAATTCTTTTACTAACCCATCTTAGAAAAAAATATATTTCTTTATATAATAGGTACAATAACGCATAATTAGATGTATAAACCGTAAATTAACTTATACAAAAATACATACTAAAATTTCGGATTATTGTTCTGCTATTTTTACAAAACATTCTTACATTATACCTTTTTTATGTTTTCAGTGTAGTAATCATTGAATCTCAAAATGGATCCACAAAAAATTTTCGAATACAAAGATGAGTCTCAAGCAGAAAGACTGGCGAGGAAATCCAAAGATTCTCCATTCATGATTCTTGGTAATTTTAATTTCTTTGCTTCTATAGAAATATATTAAAAATCTCTCAAGGTTTACCTTACAGAAGATTAAAAGATTTGTTAAATGTTAATTATTCATTTAGTTTTCATTCTATTGGTTTAACCCATTGACCACCGAGCGGCCCGATCGGGCCGAGACACAATAGATTTTCTATTGTGTCTGTGATCCAAGGACTGACGGATTAAATAAGATATTAAATAGTAAATGCTCATTTCAATATTGATTTAAAATATATTTACAGGTATCATGGGGTTAATTGGTGTATGTGGTGTGGGTGCATACAAATATAAGACCAGAGGTAAAATGAGCACAAGTGTATTCCTAATGCAGCTTCGTGTAGCCGCCCAAGGAACTGCAGTAGCAGCTCTCACCCTAGGGCTTGGATATCAACTTGTAGAAAAATATGTGTTAAAAACTGACAAGAAAGAACAATAATGATCAGCTAGATGGAATTAGACATTTTTAAGGATAATTTTATTACACTACACAGTATTTGAAGCTTACACATGAGATAACCTCAAATATGATCAAAATGATCATGCACACAAAACACTAGCCATGGCCATAACAGCTGATAGAACATAATATGTACAGCAAATGAGTATATTTTTGTTTTATGTTGTCATGTGCTGTACTGTGGGGGTAGTTTGGATATGCCAATATCTATGACTATAGAATAAGTTAATACTAATTTAATTTAGCTGTTAGTTTTGTGTTCTGTGATTTTAGCTGATATTCTACTACAGTTTGGTCTAAGACAGTTGTAATATTTATTTTTTGACATTTCCATATGTAACCTTTGAGGTAATGTTTTGTGATAAATGTCTTATTTATAATAATGTTAAGAAATTGATGTTGTATAATAAATGTGACTTGCTTCAACAATAAATTTGTTTTAATAACTTTAACATTTTTACAATACCCAATGGGCTGGTTTCACTGCTTTCTGATGATACAAAGACTTTTTAATGCGTAAATTTTTCAGTTTTTCATAAAAGTTAAATAATTTGAACCATAAATGAACAAAGAAAATAAATAATATAAAAGTATGATGAGTTTTAAGAACTTCCGCATTTTCAGAGTTCGGAGTGCTATAAAACTGACATAAATTGATACTTAGTATAAAAAATCTTGGAAATAGTTATGAAATTATCTACAAATAAGACAGAATTGCCAGAAAGAAAACCTAAACTTGTATCGGGGGTCAGTCTTAGTGTGCGTCCACACTGAATGCGCGGTGGCGGCGGGCGCGACGAGCGGGCGCTCGCGGTGGCCACACCGACGCGCGAGCTCAAGTAGCGGTTCGACGTTTTTCGGGTGTTGCAAACTTTGGACGATTTGCTATTTTTACTGGACAGTCCGATTTTGAGATGAGATCATTATAGAAGTTGTACACGAAATAAATAAAACAGAGGAATAACGGTTGAATCTTATATGAAGAATTGAGATTATACCCTACAAAATTACTGTGGTGTATATAAGTGTTTTAGATTGAATCGCACTTATAAATAAAGAAGTTTCACTTCAACAATTAAGTATTTACCGCTATTTTACGAAAAACAATAAAGGATATAATATAAGAAGTCGAGCGATAAGACCGAACTGGTTTGATACCCCCGCCGTCCGCGCATTGGGTCGCTTGCTGACTAGGCCCGTAGTGTGGCCAGAACGCGCGGATAGGAGAGTTTGAAAACTACGCGCGCTGGCTCGCTCATTACCGTCGCACTAGGCTTCCGCCATAGTCATTTCAATGTGGACGCAAAGGCGCGTTTCATACGTTTGATATTTCGCGCCCGCCGTCGCAACCTTCTAGGCTCGCAGTGTGGACCTGCACTTAGGGTCATTTTACGAGCGGATTTCCCGCCGCGGGAATCCGCTCGCCAAAGCTGCCGCAGACCATCAAACTACACAGGACGCGGTTTATCGCTGTCTTCTGTTCATTTGAACATGGACCCGCCAATGATAAGTGATAACTGCGCTTGCAGCTTCTTTTACATGAATAGAATTATTAGCGCGCGTAGCGGGAAACCACCCGTGTAGTATGCATAATGCCGCATACACAGACATGTATCAAGATAGACTAAGCGAGTGTATGTACTTCCCGTGTCCAAACTAAGTTTATGAAACTTACTTGACGCTGGCCTACACTCAGTCCGCGCTTGCAGTTCGCCAAGGAAAGACGTGAAGCTGAATAAAGTAAAATTGAATTGCGCCGTTATAAACTGTAGAAACTCCACAGCTGTGAGTGGCCGAGTTAGCAGAGATGTTTCCTTCCACCGGTAAGTAATTTTCTAATCAGAATATGCACTATTTATTTGGAAAACGATCGTGACAAACACGGATACCAAATCATACGAAATGATTCGAAATACATTGCGGCTTTTACTTGGCACGGTAAAGATCGCGTCGTATGATAACAAGCAATGAATAGCGTCTTCTCATTTTACTGTTCTCATTTTTCTGTCCAATTTTGTGGTTAGTGATGTTCATTTGATGCAAAAGTTCTCGATTCTAATCGATTTTATAATCGAACAGAAAAATGATAATTTGAAGGAGCAATTTTTCAGAAAAAAAGGCATAGATTTTTTTTGTCATTTAATACGACTTGACCTAGTACTTTTAAGTATTTTAATACAAAGGTACTAAAAATAAATATTATGACATGGACGCCATTAGTTAAAGTGTCATCTTGGGAGTTTTTTAAGAAAACTCCTTATTGCTTAGACTCTGTTTGTTTTTTCAGTTTTCCAAGTAACCCGAACATAAAAGGAAAATGGATCGATGCAACGGGACATAAAGATTGATTGATTGACAGTTTCATTACTTTCTTTCGATGGCCTCTCTAGTACGTAGTACATGGTAACTCAATGGGCATATGTAAGAAAAAGCTAAAACACATTAGTTTACTTGTTAGAATATTAAAAGGTTTATAACTTTATTTTCTCATCCCTCTGTCTATGGTAATTATCATTTTTCTGTCTTGAATTGATTTAGTAATCGATTACGATTCATTTATTTGACTATCTCTTAGACATAGATCTAGTTTGATCTGATTTCTTTCGATTTACTTCGATGGGATACGACGATACTAGAATCGCCGCGCGAGTGGCGGCCTAATCGATTTAGCGTAAAATGAAATTAACATCACTAAAAAGCGCTCGTGACGTCATAACGCGTCAAGGTCAGTACAAAAAATGACACGCTTGGTTTTCATACAGATCGCGGTATAGTGCCACAAACTTATCTGACCCGGTGACAGTGTCACTGATGTCGCTTTCTTTTATATAAACAAAATATTCCGTATGAAAAGTCTGTGAAAATGTGACATTTCAAAATGGCGGCACGTAGTTCCAGTTTTTGCCACCGGGTCAGATAAGTTTGTGGCACTGTACTTGCGTTGTCTACTTAAATATACATGTCTGTGGCCGCATACAACTTTCATATTAAATTGTGACTAGCGCTGTTCAGAAGCGGATTCCCACGGCGGGAAAACAGCTCGTATAGTATGACCTAAGAGGAGGAACACAAATAAAAATATTTATTTTTTTAGACATGTATTTTATTCCACTATAAACTCGTCATTTTATATACATAAAAATCTAAACAGGTCATCAACAAAATGTCTACATATAAAAAAATCATTTAAATAATCACAGAAAAAATGTAACAAATAAATTAAATTTCATAACTGATTATTCACTTTTACTACAATCAGATAAGCCCTTTCTCTTAAGGCTGTAATTTGGAATGGTTAGATCTTCCTTGTCAGAAGTGGAATGATTTCGTATGGAGGTTGAAGTAACTTTCACTGAAGAGAGTTCATCTGCATTACTAAACAATCCATTGGATGTATTTGTGCTAGAGGATGATTGGTATGTGTTTGCTTTATAAATCTGGACAGGAGTTGATGTCCTTGCTCTATTATTGCTCTGGCTTGCCAACGACTTTTCATCCTCACATATTTCCGTTGTATTTTTTATCTCCTCTGGCATTTTCGTTTCATACAGAGACACAAATTCGTCATCGCCTCCTTTATTAGACTTGTTGGTAAATGTGATTTTCTTGGCCAATTCGTTTGTCAGAAACTCTTTCACAGTCATGGAATTTACCAAGGATGTTTGTTGTTCTGCATTTTTTGAATTATCAATCACACTTCTCGGTTGGCGGACTTTCTTATTTGAATCGTTATGTTCTGAAATTGTAGATTCAGTTGTTATAGTTGGTATTTCCTTGTGGAAGCTTTTAAATTTTAAGTGACTTAAACTTGAGCTAGAAGTGTTCGAGGAAGAAGATAAAGCCAATCGCTCTTTAGTCTTTTTTAATGTAGAAGAAGCCCAACCCATACCTAGTTTCTGAAAAGCATTTTCTAAATCAGGGTTTGAAGAAATGCTTAAAGTTTCTGATGTCTCCGCCATATTTTCTTTGTTCATAGCTAACTTATTATTTTTTTTTCTTTCCTTACGAATTTTAGATAGGGCTAGAAGGGATAAAGAGGATTCAGATGACATGCTTGTGCTATTGACATGTGATGCCGTATCAAACTTAAATGGCTCAGTAATAATTTTTCTTTTGAGTAATTCAGATATAACATCAGGTAGACTACTATCAGAATGTAAAGAGCTTAATTCTTCTTGTATATGGTCTTCTTTAAAAACTTCTTCTATATTTGACCCTTCGTCGATACGAACATCACATTGCTTCGCATAGTCATGTAAACTCAAAAATGGCTTGAGCATGATATCATTAAATAATTTCATATCCATCATTTGAATTTTAGCATTGTCAGCCGAATCTGAGGAGGAGTGGCGTTTAGAAGAGTCTCCTTTACTATCTACTAAATCCACACCAGTATCATTTGTTGTTTTAGTTTCATTTATTTTGTTTAATTGTTTGTCATTATCATCTTCATTACTTTTACATGGTATTTCTTGGCTTATTTCACGACGTGATGATTGATTTTTCTGTTTTAAACTCATTGGTGAATCAACTTCAAGGACAGTAGACAATTCATGTGGAATAGCATAAAAATCTTGTACATTTTTTAAATTAACGCGCGTTAAAGCAGGAGGTGGTCTTGCCTTCACCTTAGTCTGGTCAGTGCTGTTTGTTGGTAGATTTGATTTTTCACTTATGGTTGATAATGATAATGTTGAGGGTGTAAGAGGCTTAGGGATATCTCCAAGTAAAGGTACATAGTTATCTCCATCGATCTTTTCTTTTTCATGGAAATTCAAAGGTACCTTTGGAACATGTATAATGTCTTTTGGTAATAACTCCGGCACATTTTCTTTTATTTTTATATTCTTGGATTCGGAGTCGGATGTAGTGTCGGAATTTGACAAATGGCTATATACTAAGGATTTATTCCGCCTTACTTCTTCTAGAACTTTAGCCAAATTCGATAAACGCTTGGTACACTTATCAGTCAAATCAGCAATTTTTTCCATATTCTGAAGCTTGTTTTCGGCTTGTTTCATAAAATTAATTTCACTATCGATTCCACTTGTTTGAGTAGAAATATCAGTTGGAAGATTTTGAGAAGTGTTCTTAACTTTTCTTTGTCTCCGTTCTGAATCAGAGGTCATAGGCGTTATTGTGCATCTATCTAGATGAAGTTTATAATCCTCTTTACTACAATGAGTGCCATCAGAAGAGTAATTAGAAACATGTTGAAACAAAGTTTCTTTTTTTCGTGGTTTACTAGCATTATTAATACTACTAGAATCATAATTTTTAGTCTTTCTAGGAGTCGGCGAACTACTTCGATTCTTAGGTTTTGTCACTAAAACATCAGACTCATTCTTATTTAAACGTAACTGTTTTGAAGAAGATACTTTTGTCGAAGAAGAAGATGACTCAGCTTTATTATATTTTTCGTGACGTACCGTGCTTACATTTTGAAGATTTTTATTTTTCAAAATACGCTTTGAAATATTGAAAGATTTAACTTTGTGCACCGGTTTTTTACGAGGTAATCTAAAGATATATTTGGGTGGCATTTCAAAATATTTCTGTTGCCTTTTTTCTTGCTCTCGAATAATTTGCTGCTCGAGCATCATTTTAATTTGTTCTAAAGATATTTGATTTTGTATAGGCAAGCTCTTTCCAGTGGTATTAGAAGGATTGTAAATAATCGAACTTCCAGGTGTGTCCACTGTGCTACAGTCCTGATTGACGACTTGGATTGCTTTAAGTGATTCTTTATTGAGTGTTAATAATTTGTTCACATACTGCTGAACCACAGGATTAAACCCACCTCTAGTGGAACTAAATTGGTGAGTATTGGATAATTTTTGGATGTTTTTGTTTGATAATACAGCATTTGAGTTACTGTCACATACAAATTTGGATGAACTTTTATGTAAGGTGACGTTATTTTTATATTTATGGGATTTTCTGCATTTTTTACTGTGTGTTACATGTGTATATTTTTCAGATTCTACATTTTCCGACCATGATCCGTTATAATCACAGCTGTGAGCCGTATTTGGTGGTGTATCAGTCGTGCTACAAATATGTTTTGACTGACATTTACGAACGTTCTCTGTAGAAATGCTTCTTGAATGTTTCGATTTACAATGTTTATTTTGTTTTTTACATCCTTGTTCATTCAATTTATTGTAATTATCACTAATCAGTAAATCAGCAGTATTTGAAGGAGAATGATGTTTCAAAAAACGCGGCATAATGAGTTCCGGTGGACTCATATATGCTGTTGAAGTTGATGAAGTCATGTGCATGAATACGGGTCGTGAATTTGGCGAACTAAATGAAGTTTGTGTATATGTAGAAGTCGCTGGTCTTGATACGGGATCCACTTTAGTTACATGTTCAGGAATCGCAAATGAATCGTGAAACGATGTATGAATACTTTTGTCGACTGCTGTATCAGATTTATTATTATTATCTATGTCACCATCTAGGGTTTTTTCATGTGATTTCAATTGCTCCGAAGAAGCCGCTCGTGTAACTAGAACAGGCTCTGATTTTGATTGGGATAATATTTTATCTCCGGTTGTTATTTCTTTATTGATAGAAGTTTGTGCTGCACTTTCTTTTAAATTGTTACAAAAAGACGATTGTACTTCAGTATCGACTTTTGATATGATATTAGATGGTGGTGGTGGTGCTGAATCATCTACGACGTTCACATTTACTTCTTGACTTTTACCTTCAAGTTTTTCCGTTTCTTTCTTTTTAAGCTGTATTACAACTTCGTAGTTATCGTCTTTGAGAAAACCTGAAGCGCCTATGTAAAATTTACCGGCATCATGTTGTCCATCGTTAATAATTTTTAAAAAGCCGTCATCAGTTAGTCCCCTTGGAGCTTTATCATTTGTAGCAGTTTGGAATGAAGAAGTGGATGTAGCAGCTGAGGATTGTGGCTGATTCGCATGTGAACATGCACATTTACATCCCGAACAAGAGTGTTGATTCCTGGAATGACGATAAATACTTTTAAATTTGTACAGTATTAATAAAAACAAATCCATACACTATAGTATCTTTCCTGAGAATTTTTTTTCAATATTACCAATTATCTATTATTATTACCTGGATTGCGCAGCATCGTTGTCTTTCGACGGCTCGAAACCTATAAATAAAATATATTATAATAATATTTAAGAAAATCTATATAATTACTATATTAATTCACCATAATATATTTATAATTACCATTTTGAGTTTTATCATGCTTGGAGCTATTACTTTCTTGTATTCTCTGTGTTGTATCTGGAACTTTAGATGTGCTTGTGTCCCGATTACCTTCCGTGAAATACATAGAAGCAATGTTATCCCTAAAATATAAAAATAAGTTTATTATTAATAAGTGTAAATCATATTAATCACTATCTAACATTCTAAATACATAAAACTATTAAAAACCGACTGAAACATTTTGCCTTTCTGTGCTTTTGGAAAACATTTTTTTTTACTGAATCGTGACCTTAGTCTTGATGTCGCTGGTGCTAGGCTTTGACAAATTGTTTTTGACCAAATAACATTAAGTATTTCTAAAATTATTACCATTTTGCATACATTTACATATAACGCTACATAAACAGACTGTCCCGCATGTCGTGTACTGTAGTAGATAGGATATTTAAATACGCTGATAACGTATAAAATACTATATTAACAAAACGACGTAAAAACAATTGGATTTGCTCTGTATGTTTATTCATTAATTATACATTATTTTGATCTTAGTACACTAAATCTGCGACATACTGTATACACTTTGTATGCTACCTTTATTAAAATCTATATTAGTTATGAATTTTTGTTCTAAATTCTCATACGCAATTCAAAATATTAAATTCAATTCTAACAATAATTTATATTTCTATGTTGAGTTCTATTCAACGTTACGATATTTGAATGAGTAGGTAATGTAAATATGCAAGTATGAATTATAATTACAATGATACAATAATATGTACTGTAATTCTAAATAAGTAATCAATGATGAATAAATCATTTACAAAATATTACCACCAAGGCCTTCTCTCAGTAGATGTTTGCCATAGTTCCACATTAGCAGTATAACAACTCAAAATATTATATGACATCCTAGGATCAAGAATTTTCACAAGCATTAGGGGTATGTAGTTTAATTTTCGAATCAATAATGTTCTAATACTATCCATCGTAATAATTAAGCACAAAGAAACTTGGGGGAATGCGAAAAGAAACAATTGTGACCATTTTCTATGAACCTAGGGATAAAAAATTACAATGCTTTCTAGCAAAGATAAGCTGCAATCCTGATTTTACAAACAAAAATTTGAGTGTAGAAAGTGTTAATATTAAGTAACTTACCCATTGTCGCTAACTTTGTAGATACCTGCATCAAAAAAGAAGATATTAATTTAAGGTTACTGAAATAAATAAAAAATAAAAAATGAAAAATAGAGTACTACCTTCTTTCAAGTTATCGAGAGCTGATTGTTCATGTTTATCTGTGACATTATTTTCCTTTAGTTCTTGAGATCTTTCTCTAACTTCATCTTTCTTAGCCTTCTCTGTTATACTTAGAGATCTGAAAATTTTATTAATGGCTTTCGTTTTCTTGTCATTTTTACTTTTTTTGTCTCTTTTTGAATCTAAAATCTTATAAATCACTATTCTATCGCCATCTGAGAGTCTAGGTTCATCCGAGTGATCTTCTGTCCTTGTTTTGTCATCTTGTTCCATGGAACTTGCGTCAGAAATAACAGAAGATGCGTCCGTTGATTCATTACTATTTTGTTCTATTACAACTGTTTCAACAACTCTTTTTCTTTCCTTGTCTTTACTTCCTTCTTTTGTTGGAGGTGTATGTTTGTGACGGGACCTGTATTCATGGTAAGTGTCGACATCGTTAAATTTAACTGTGTTATTTGATTTTGCATTTGCCGTACTTGGTATTGTGTGTACAGCGTACTTCCCGTCACTTTCTGGAACTGGCATCCAATCATACTGGAAGTTTCTTGGCAAGACGTCATTGTTATTGTCAAATTTATCAGGTGATCTAGATTTACACCTACTTTGATTTCTTGTATGCTAAAACAATAATTATTAAATTATACAATTATTATATGCCTAAGTTTGTAACTAATTCTATATCAATTATTTATAATCTATTATTACCTTACAGCTCCGCTTGCACTCTCTTTCTATCCTTCTAAATTCTTCTTGCATCTTCTTCTGATGTTTTTCTTTTTGCATTTGCTGCCTCTCACTGTCCATATATGCTATTTTCTGTAAAATAGGTATACAATCAATGTGAAAATTGATACTAGTTTTTTTTTTTAATTCAGTAAAAAATTACGAATAACGAATAAAGCACACCAACATTATAAACACATATCAATGTACTTCCATTATAACACAACACATCCCTTGTATATAAACCTACCTGTGTCCTACTAGTTGTGTCTTTAGAGAGAGTGTTCAAAAATGCCAAAGTATCCTTGTATTCTTTGTCAACCTTTTCTTTTGTCATTGCTACTTTATTCCTCATTTCTTGCTTCTTTTTGTCAAGTTCCTTGCTTTCCACATCTTCTATTATGGAGGACTCTTTTAGAGCTTTTGTGTAAGCATCATCATCAGCTGCATTTTGTTCTCGAATAACAAGTTTGTCTTTGTTGTATAATACTTCGCGAGTGTCTCTTGTGCTGTGATTGTACATGGTGACAGAAGCTTTTCTATTCAGCAAATTATCTCTTTCACTTTTAGATTTATCTGATTTACCTGAAACTATAAACAGCTATTAATAATGGATAACAATTTCATAACACACAACAATAAACTTAAATAACACACAAAGCCAATATACAAATGCAATCACTCTCTATTGCAATACCAACATTATGATTTACGATAAACAGATTTCATGAAATTAGAATGATACACAGAAATGATACAATAATGAACGTACAGCCTCCTTTTACAATTGCACTAAATAAAATGAAATATTAAACTAATGTTACACAATTAATGTATAATGTATTCTAGTTTTATTGATTTGACTCTACTACAGAGATACACAACCAAATATTACATTGTTAATGTGTGAAAATGTTTTAGAATGCCATAACTTGTAGGTGCTTAGGATCACCTGGTGTATTAAACAATTTAGTTTTTCTCTGTACTGATCCTCTCCTAGATCTTGGGGACAAATCTGTACTATGGAAAGGATATGTTACATTATTATTAATAAAAGTCATATATTTATTGGAACTATGCTGATGTCTATGGCAGTGACAACAAATATCATAACTATCTTCAACTTTCCAGGATGGAACTGGTATAAGTTGCTTATCAAGTACATGACAAACATGATTGGAGATATTACCATCGGGTCTTGAAGAACGACTCTTAAGAATAGTTTGCTTAATGCTCTGCAAGTCATCCGTCTTCTTTGTGCTTGAGACAGGTTCGTTCTCTCGCAAACGTAAACTTCTGCTTTGCAAATATTCAGATATTAAAGTCATTGAAGGTTTCTGCGGAGGTATATTCATGGCTGTAGACGATGGGCCACCCCTCAGGCTGGAGGGCATTTCATCACTAAGAGCAAATAAATTTATCCTTTTGTTATGGTCAGATTTTTCTCTGTCATGTCCTGAATCTTTTAAACTATCTTTGTCATTGGGTAGTGATAAAGCAGGAACGCAGGGTGCCCATTCATTGACAAGCTCATCACCTTCCCATTGGGTACCCATATCATTTTTAGCTATATTAGTTTCATTACTGTCTTTGAGATTGTCTGTATTCTTGTCCTTTTCGATATTATCACTACAAACATCTATATTATTTGATTGTAGATTGTCAGCAGACTTGGACCCTAAAGTCTTTGATAGTAGTACACCCTTTTCCCTACTAATCTCATTTGCAATCTCCCTGAAAAATGAATAAGATATAATGTCTCTTTTTCGTAAAAGGTGGAGTCCAGTTACATTACATTACATTAAGGGGGCGCATAAAGCAAAATAACCAATCTTCTATTAGATGATACGTGTAATATGCAAGACCAAATCTAAAAAATAAAATATATATCAAACTAGATGATATGTTCAACGATTCTGTTTAATCAAAAACATAAAATATTAAAATTTACTCGATAAAAAAAAATTAACCAAGTTAGCTCTAATTTTCACACTTTTACGTTTTCTACTTGACATGGTAATACTTATTATGATTTTTTTTTCATAAACAATTATATTAAAACATTTGCAAGATATTTGTCAGAGCATTTTGTGTAATTACTTTTAGTTTTGGTTTTATCTGCGATAAACTACTTTTATTGTGACAAAATCAAACGTTTATCTCGAGAAAAAAAGAGCGCCAAAAGTGGTTTATCGCAAATAAAACCAAAACTAAAAGTAATTACACAAAATGCTCTGACAAATATCTTGCAAATGTTTTAATATAATTGTTTATGAAAAAAAAATCATAATAAGTATTACCATGTCAAGTAGAAAATGTAAAAGTGTGAAAATTAGAGCTAACTTGGTGATTTTTTTTTATCGAGTAAATTTTAATATTTTATGTTTTTGATTAAACAGAATCGTTGAACATATCATCTAGTTTGATATATATTTTATATTTTAGATTTGGTCTTGCATATTACACGTATCATCTAATAGAAGATTGGTTATTTTGCTTTATGCGCCCCCTTAACATACAGTTACATTGAAAATAGCAAAATGAACAAAGACAAACTCTAAGCAAACATTTCAATTGCCAATTACAACTGTTTTAATGGCATACATGTTGATTTTCAAAAGAAAAACAAAGACCAGAATAATTAGGTTCATATACCATTTGCATCTGTTCCTATCTGATATTATCATTACTCATATCTCAAATAGAGAATATTAGAAAAACATACATTTTTTAATATATAATATGTACATTGTACATACCTAGCTTGTAATTTTCTGTCCAAGATTTTCTTCTGTTCGTCCAATTTTTCTTGCTTTCTTTTTCGGAGTTCTGCAACAGCTTCTCTTCCCCTCAATTTCGATAGATCCTTTTTTTGTTCTGTATCTATAATAAATAATTACTCCAGAAATTAATTTTGGTATACTATAAAGCTTTAAAAACAAATCAAATACCTACAATACATGCACTAAATTTATGGGCTGGGCTCATTTTGAAACATTCTGGTAATATTGGTCCATATATACAAATTGCATCAATATTTAGTAAAGTTTAAAGAGAGCAATACAAATTTTTTATGATTACATCTAAATCCATCACCATCTTTATGAGCACAATGAAGATCTTCAATCACAAATACGAAATATTCTTTCGTTGGAATGTGGAATGAACGTCGACGAAATATAACTGTAAAAATTCACCTGTTTCTTTTACATTAGACGCGTCTTTATGTCCAGCCCCGACATTTTCCAAGCTTTGAGAATACAATTGCTCCAATCGACCAACCAATTTTTCCTGTAAATCAAAATAGTCCTTTTCCTTTTTTGCGTCAACGTTTATAACATGCCGTAACTTTTCAACTTTAGCGCGTTGTCGTATTTTCTTAGCAATATCTTTTGACTGTTCCCTGACCTATTTGCATGAAATATATTATATATAATAGTATTAATTCCTAGACACAAAACATTTGAAAAAATCTATATGCAAACCTGTTGAAGTCGTAGCTTTCGACGTCGTTGAAATTCATTTGTTCTTGAAACATCAATTTCAGAAGTCATCTTGACGTTATCGTGTTTTTAGATTTCAAATAAGAAATACATATGCACATTTCTTGGCAAACTATTTTATAGTAAATTAATAGAAGTAAAATTCATTTATAATTAATAAATAACATAACATAATAAATAAAATAAGTACTATGCTTTCAAACAATAATTACCAACGAACTTATACGTCATAGAACGTCTGACGTCTATCAATTGAAAATGACAGTTGACAGTTTACTCAATGTATGTAAAATCGCGTTCACGCATTGACTTTAATGAATCATAGAAAATAATTAGTAATAATTGTTACTATTATTTCCATTCAGTTATTAATTGGTTCAGCTTGTGTATGTTTTTTTTATGTTTATATGGCATATTTTGCCTTGCTTGTGAAAAAAAAAATGTAACGTATAATCACGTATAATATTCTCGTGTCCCGATGTTTGAAGTTCAACTCCTCCGAAACCATTGGACCAATTCTCATGAAATTTTAATCTTAGAATCGGATAACATCTATTTTTCATATCCCTAAGTAAGGCAGAGTAGACGTTTGCCGGTATTATACAGGGTGTCCCAAGAAGTATAGATGAAATGAAGCCAGGAGGTAGAGGACCTAGAGGGCTATCCGAATCACCACCATGTGTGTTATGCGATTTTTCGTAGTTTCGGAGTTATGACTCTTTTTTCAATTTTTCACCTATCGCCGAGTACGATGATATTTTCACTCATGGTGACGTCAACTATTGCGCTAGATGCTTGATTTTTTTTTGTGTGCTAAGCTGAAAGATAGGTCAATTCAGTATGGTAACACTTACTATCGTTAGATCTTCGAATGGAATAAAAAAAAAGAATTAAATGCCAAGAAAGATAAAATTACCCAGTATGTTCACAACTTCAAGGGCCCATAAAAAAATAAAATCACACAAGAAAAGTTTTCCGTTTGCCTTCTAAAAACTTGCTCTATCTATCAGGTAGCTACCCTGAAAATTTCATTTTATTATTCAGAAGGCTTCAATCGAAAAATTGAAATCTAAATGTGGTAAGTGCAAAAATTTTATTAACATGATGATCATTAAAACCAATAAATAGGTGTTTAGTTACCAGATTTTTTTTTAAATAACCCCGCTGTTGCTCAATGCAAGTGCGACATCACCGTAAAAAGTTGTCTATTAAATGTCTTTATGCCCTTTTATAATTTTAAATGGTTTCTTCTGCTACTATGAATTTCCGGGCTATTTCGTCCAAATTGTGGCATTCTCTCAAGTAGCCGAGGTCTATTTAGTATCCCCATTGAAACAAATCAATTGGGTTTAGGTCGAGGGACCGTGGAGGCCAGGTTTTAAGGCAAGCGTCACCGGCGCATGCGCAGGCTGCAACGACCAATCCATCTTTCAGGGTATCTTTACCCTTTAGCCTGGCCTGAACGGTCTCCGGACATAAACCATATTGATTTTTTTCCGTGGGGATACTACAAAGACGAGAGACTGCTACAATTTGGACGAAATAACCCGGAAATTCATAGTAGCAGAAGAAACCATTAAAAATGATAAAAGGGCATTCAGACATTTAAAAGACAACTTTTTACGGTGATGTCGCACTTGCAGTGAGCAACAGCGGGGTCATTTTAAAAAATTCTGGTAATTAAACACCTTTTTATTGGTTTTAATGATCATCATGTTAATAAAATTTTTGCACTTACCACATTTAGATTTCAATTTTTCGATTGAAGCCTTCTGAATAATAAAATGAAATTTTCAGGGTAGCTACCTGATAGATAGAGCAAGTTTTTAAAAGCCAAACGGAAAACATTTCTTATGTGATTTTATTTTTTTACGGGCCCTTGAAGTGGTGAACATACCGGGAAATTTTACCTTTCTTGGCATTTCATCCTTTTTTTTATTCCATTCAAAGATCTAACGATACTAAATATTACCATACTGAATTGGCCTATCTTTCAGCGTAGCACACAAAAAAAAATCAAGCATCTTCCGCAATAATTGATGTCACCATGAGTGAAAATATCATCGTACTCGGCGATAGGTGAAAAATTGAAAAAAGAGTCATAACTCCGAAAATACGAAAAATCGCATAACACACATGGGGGTGATTCGGATAGCCCTCTAGGTCCTCTACCTCCCAGCTTCCGTTCATCACTACTTTTTGGGACACCCTGTATAGAAATAGCCTAATGAATGTTCCCCCCACGGACTTGCATCCGACCCATATTCTTGAAACACACACAAGTCACAATATATAAAGATATCATATTTATTTATTTCTTAAATTGAATTATATGGTAATAAACTACCCAAAAATAATTTTAAAGTAGCTTCGCTAGTCCACACAGATACAGTATGACTTAAACAAAAAAATCTTATTTTATTTAAAGAACCACTTTATTTGATTAAAATTAGTTTACAAGATCTTTAAGGGCACCACCGACCACCCCATTTGTATTATCTCCAACACCGACTCCGGCAACCGTTTGCCTTCCAAGGTCAAGCTGAGCCACGTTGTTTGGATTATTGGGATTGAGAAGGTCCAGATTCACTAAGCCATCTCTTTGACCTCTTGAAGCACCATGAGATCCTCCCGTCGTGCCTCTGCCACCATGACCATAATCAGAAGGGCATCTATTTTGAGTCGAAGTCACTACCAAAGCATTGACTAATTTCATTATCAATTCTTCAGGGTTAAATGGGGCAGGTTTTGGTTTTTCTTGTTCTTCCAGAATACGTGCAAGATTTAATAACGTTTTAATTTCTTCAATTGATGAAGGACATTGTTCTTGATGATTTCCAGATGGCATAGGACGATATGTTCCGAAACTTTCCGTGCTAGATATCTGAAAGTAGTAATATAAACATATGAAATATTTTATAATATTCAGGGGGAGTCGTTTCATTTATTAGTTAGGTGTCTGTAAATTAGGGATACGATTTGGAATCTTTATTGGAGCCACCAGCACCGATCACGTGATAGTATTACGAACTGTTTTTGGCTGTCGATATTATCTGATAAAAAGACGGCGTTAAAATATACGTTAATGATAGATGATAAAAATAAAATAAAATACTAGTTTGTTCTTACAGCCATCATGGTGACGACGAGCAGACATACGAACATAGTGTCTACTGAATGACCCATTTTTGCTTTCAAACATAAAATAAAATGAAAAATCATTTCTTATATATGGGTTAGAAACATTATTTCGAAATCCCCCCATTGAAAGTAAAATGCCTATTTCGTTGAGGATTCCATGAAATTTCTCAATTATCTAGAGAAATTAAACACAAACAAAAATATGTCACGTAATTATTTACATTGTTCTATTAGTATTACACAAAATGTTTAATTACATTGAAGTTTGTTTGTGATAATTTCAATGAAACATTATCATGTTTTGTTTGATATGATGACTCCACATCCAAAGTCACAACCATGCTAGTGGTGCAACATAACTGAATTATAAACCAAAGTGCAACGTGGCTCGTGACGGGACTAATGACCATATCACATATGTACCTACCTACTCGTGTAATTTCATCCAGTATTTATAAAGTATAAAATTATATGAATTTTATATGCCTACCATTTCTATCAATTCAATATCCTTCCCCCGAAACGGAGGAGTAGCTTCGTTGGGAGCAGTGGTATACGTCGCTGTAGGCATTGCTGATCTGATACGAGCACTGCAATATATTTGAGCACAGCACACCTAAATACATAACAAAAATGAATCTACTCATACTTCATCCTCATCTTATTAATACATCTTATCTTCTTTTTCTTATATAAAAATGAATCGCAAAATGTGTTGGTAAGCGCATAACTCGAGAACGGCTGAACCGATTTCGATAATTATTTTTTTATTATATTCCTTGACGTACGAGGATGGTTTTTATGTAGAGAAAACAAATAATAAATATGTACCACGGGTGAAGCCGGGGCGGACCGCTAGTATTAAATAAATGTGTTTAATTCTGTGTGCAAAAAGCTCCTTAATGAAATGAAAGATTTTTTTAAACCCCCAGACAGATATATACCTAGTTAAGGTAGTCAAATTCCCTCGTCAACTATCAAAGAGATCATGATCTTCAAACGGCTGATCAGGTCACGGTTAATTTACAACATACATACTTACTTTCAATATCATTGAATTAACGTATGAGTAACAGGTAAATTTTGAATCTATCGGACCTAAGGAAGATACCTATATCACTCGTGGACAAGAAAAGAGCTGATGATTTTCAATGTTATCTTACTTAATTTTATGCTACGAAAATAGATTATCAACCCATTTCATGGGACAATTTATTTATTTGTAGGTATTACTTACATCGCTCACTCCAACGAAAACAAATAATATCAATAGACGGAACATTTTATTTTAAAAAATCTATTGCAAGCAGTAGATATATACGTAAATGTCCTTTTATATAGAAAGTTTATGAAATACTTAGAATATGAAATTACCTCATACTAACAGAATAATTCTACGACTAGACTCTATCAACGATTATTATTTAAACTTCGCGTTTTACAAGTCGTAAAACGCCCAACGATTCATATTTCAAGAAAGAGCAATCTGAATACATATTTATATAATAGGTACTACATATAAGAAAAATTAATAACAGAGAACGAATAAAGATTTGTTGTTTAAAAATTTAACGTAATGAACTTTAAAAATATAATAGGTACATCTTCACATAAGTTAAGGTGCCTACAAACTCTCAATGTGCAAAACAATATCCAAAGAAATCTCTAACCACGGCCTACGAGATTTACAGCACAAATTATAATTATTGGTATTGGTACCTACTATAATAGGTAATAAACGCAGTAGGTAATCGCGTTGATGTAACATATTTCAATTAACATGGACACAAGTCCAAAGCAACGACGTCAAATAAACCCTCGATACAAAGCCAATCTATTCTCTATCCTAACTTTTGGGTATGTTAATCAAAATTTCATTTTTTTAGAGATTTATAATTAAACTATACGTATCTTTTAGATGGACGTTAGAAACTTTTATGCTGGGATATAGTCGCGACATTAAAGAATCTGATTTGTACGCCCCTCTGCCTGAACATAGATCTGATGTTTTAGGTTAGTTAAAATGAAAGTTCAATTAATTAAAAACGTGTAAGTTTCTGACACAGCATTAGGCATGCCTATCTCGAATATATACGTGGTATCTTGAAAAGGAATCGATGCTAAACTTCTGCATTCCCCCATTGACCATTCTAATCATCGATGTACGTCATTTGTTTCTATTTCTTAGGCGATACACTACAAAAAGCATGGGAACAAGAGGTACATCAATGTAGAGAAAGGGAAGATAATAGAAAACCTAGATTAATAAAAGTTTTAATTAAGGTCTTTGGCGCTGAACTCATGTTATATGGATTAATATTAGCTGCGATGGAATTTGTTATAAGGTATTATCGCTGGTGACTATAGTAATTATCTAAAACATAAGAGAAACCAAAAATATAAGTCAGTCTTCTTCAGTTTAATAGGCTTTATATGTACCTATTTTTGCAAAGGTGCGTTGATCACATAGATTTCGGATATCATTTAAGTACTATTTTTAAACCTATTTTATAAGATTGCAGCAACCATTGTTTCTGGGCCTATTGCTGAGATACTACAGTCCCGCACAAGATCTTTTTAATACAACGTAAGTTTTCAACATTATCTTTCAACTTGATAATTATTTATTGATTATATTTACTTTAGAAAAATAGTTGGTCACTGGGTCAATGATAAAATGTGCTATTGTAGCATATAGTCACGTTTCTTCTAGGGCCGACTCAGCATATTTGTCACGTTTGTACTCGTATTATGATATGAGCAGTGGAGTGTCTTGGGGAGAAGCCGTATTCTTTGCATTCGGCGTAGTGTTCTGTAGCATGATGAACGTGATGGTGCAGCATCCCTTTATGATGGGAGTTATGCACTTGGGTATGAAAATGCGTGTGGGGATCTGCAGTCTCATTTATAGAAAGGTAGAAATTCATATGAAATTGTCGTTAAGAATGCAACAATTGCTTGAATACACTTTTACAAATGCTAATGTGCAATTTAATTGTTAGAAAACTGTATGATTGGACATGTAAAAAAGTGAGCGGCAAAAGTAGAGTCATGTCTCTATATGCCATTTTTTATTATAGTAATGCATACGGATGATAGATAGTATTTCAATAAATAATGCTTTTGAAAATCATATTTAAATTGCTCTATAAGTTAAAAAAAACAATATAAGACATATCTTTCAAACAGGAAAAATAAGAAATGTATATTTTCAGGCGTTAAAAGTTAGTCTCCAAGCTATGTCAGAAACCCGAGGGGGTCTCGTTGTTAACCTTTTGGCTAATGATGTAAATAGATTCGATACAGGACCCCTATTCGTTCACTATCTATGGATTGGACCACTAGAGACTATTGTAACGTTTCATTTTTTTTTCACTGAATTTTTATATTAATATTGAATGAAAACATAAAAGTCGGCTTATCTGGTTTCAGTTTATGACGATTTATCTTTATCGGGAAATGGGTATGTCAGCTGTGTATGGAGCTATCGTCGTTTTCGCTGTGGTCCCTTTTCAAAGTAAGAACTTAATTTAAATAATTCGAGATTTAATAAAAATGTTAGAAAGAAAATACAGAAAAAGCGGAGTAGTATCATTTTGAAATGTTATAATAATCCATATCTCGTTACGAATCAGTTTTTCTCGGTACTCGAACTGCATACTATAGACGAAGTACTGCCATTAAATCCGATGAGAGGGTAAGGCTTATGGAGGAAATAGTAATGGGTATGGAAGTGATAAAAATGTACACTTGGGAACAACCTTTTAGAAAAATCATAGACGCAGTAAGACGGTAGGCATACGAGTTTTTTTTTTGTTTGTATAGTTAGCAAGTAGAGTAGGTACCTACCTAAGTACCTAGTACCTACATATTCCTTACGATTAAAAAATTAAAAATATAATTTTAACTACCTTTAATTTCCGATCCCTATTGATGCAATATATTTTCCTGTTTCAGCCGAGAAATTTACTTTATTAAAATGACGTCGTACATACGTGGTGTAATCATGTCTTTCATCATGTTCACGGCACGGTTCAGTATCTTTATAACCGTTTTGCTCTACGTGACTTACGTTAACAGAATTACTGTGGAAAATGTATTTTTCCTTACCTGCTACTATAACATCATGAAACAAACGATGACCCTCTTCTTCCCGCAAGCTGTTGGGCATGTAATTAATTATTCAATTAATTTATTTCAATTCTAAATTCAGGTTTGGATATACACATACAAATTACAGTATTTTTTTTTCAAAAAATGAGAATGCCATTTAAAAAATTCAAAAAAGCTTTTGTAATTTACAATATTCAGTCCAAACGATTTGGATACGAACGATTATGCATTTTTACGATTTGGAACGAACATTAAGTACCATTATTTGCAGGTTGCTGAAATGATGGTTGCTGTACAAAGAATTAACGATTATCTATTGAGTGAAGAGTGTCACTTTCCACCAAAAACCCAAACAATCGATTCAGCGAGGACAGAGAGTAAGAAAAAGACCAAAAAACGTGTCACGATATCAAGTAATATTACCACTTATATCACTAGGGTCAATTCAAAAATAGTTTTCTACGCAGATATAGTCATGTATTTTTCTAGTTGATCCTGTAAAACCTTTAAGAAAACGACCACAAAAGAAAACTGAACCAAGTACATCAAAGGCAAAAGAAAAACCAAAAGGTACAAGAAAACAATATATATTATTACTTTTGTTAATCATATGACTCCTAAAATTATACGTATTAACTTATTTTCAGATACAAATAAAGAAGAAATAGTAATTAAATTTGAAGAAGCTAATAGCCGTTGGATTAAATCATCAGAAATCGATGATGTCTTAAACATAAATTTGAATGTAGGTAACGTTATCATAAGCAAGTATAAGTGTCGTATATATTTTAATTCATTAAAAGTACGAAATTGCAGATATATTCTGGAACATTAACGATAATAATTGGATCCGTTGGTGCGGGAAAATCTACTCTCTTACACATGATACTAAACGAATTACCTTGCTCGAGTGGTTTATTGGAAGTTTCTGGGAGCGTAAGCTACGCATGTCAGAACCCATGGCTTTTCGTAGGCGAGTCACATGTCAATAAGATATTTGTCCATCTCAGCTTATGGATTTGCAAATAAAATGATGAAATATTAATATAGGGTCCGTTCGTCAAAATATTTTGTTTGGACAACCATTTGAAAAAGCTCGTTACATGGAAGTTTGCAAAGTTTGTGCATTGGAAAGAGATATATCATTATTCCCTCACGGTGACAAAACTATCGTTGGAGAAAGGGGAGTCTCACTAAGTGGTGGACAGAGAGCCAGAATTAATTTAGCAAGAGCCATTTATAAAGAGGTAAATATTGTAGCATTTGCCGTTTACTTAATGGACTCTATATTAATAAAAATACGATGATGACCTAAGTTGAATTATTTCAGGCAGATATTTACTTACTAGATGATCCGCTATCTGCCGTAGATACTCAAGTTGCTAGACACATTTTTGAAAATTGTATTAAAAGGTATACAAAAACATCCCATCAGTACTGACCACTTAAGCACAGGAAATGCATAACAAAAGCATAACAATATTGTATCCTAACAAATTCAAATTGTAGATATTTGGAAAGGAAAACGGTCGTCTTAGTGACCCATCAATTGCAATTTATAAAACATGCCGATCGTATCGTAATCATGGATAATGGTGGAGTTCTTGCAGAAGGAGAATTTAATGATCTGAATGTAAGTATGGATGAGGGATTATCTGAAAAAAGGAATTAATAACAAAAATGTGTCTTTTTTAGGATCAAGAATTAGAAATTATTCAAATGATGCAAGACAAAGTTCGCGAAGTACGAGAAGATGAAAATATGACTTCTTCTGTGCAAAGCACTGCTAGCTTTTTGAGTACTAAGCGTTCTCATTGGTCTCACTGGTCCTTAATGTTCGATTCTGCAGTAAGTTAATTTCATTACCTACTGTATTTATTTGAGCAATGAAAACGTTAAAGCTTCCTTATTTAAAATATAAAAGGGTTTAAATGATTTTTAATTATCATATTTTGTAGGACCAAAAACCTGAAGTGGAAGAGCAGACCATCGGTCGTGTACAAGGGTCCATTTATAGAGAGTACTTCTTAGCGGATGTCGCGTTCCCATACTTCCTACTTGTTGCTTTTATGTTTATTTTGGCACAGTTCTTCGCAAGTGCTAGCGATTATTGGATAAGTAAATGGTTCGTACTTCGTGGTTTGTGGCCATTGTCGAAGTGAATATGTATTTGAGATACAATATAATAATATTTTTAGGAGCAATGCCGAAGATCATCTAACAGGTGATGCAACAATGGATAATTTATTATGGTCGCAATACGGCCTAAGACGAAGAGATTTTGTTACGATCTTTGGTATTATAACCGTAGCAACCGTTATTGTTGCACTAATACGAGCTTTCTTATTCTTTTCCCTCTGCATGAAATCTTCAATTAAGTACGTCTTTTACTTTTATAATGAATGATTTCAAAGAGGTGAAAGACCAAATAAATATTGTTTTCTTCATTATTTTTGCAGGCTACACGACAAAATGTTCGAATGTATTTCACTGTCTCCGATGAGTTTCTTTCATTCAAATCCATCGGGAAGAATTTTGAATCGTTTCAGTAAAGACATGGGTGCTGTGGATGAGCTATTGCCTCAAGCTATGCTTGATTGTTTTCAAGTGATAATATTTATAAATCGATTTTATATAGTTAGCATTAATCTATAATGACAATAACACTTAATTTCAGATACTATTAAACCTACTTGGAGTAATTTTCGTTATAATGGTAACAGAGATAACCCTTCTAATACCAATAGCCACTACCCTAATAATATTTTATATCTTTCGCTTGATATACGTGCGAACAACGGGAGCAATCAAAAGGCTGGAAGGAATTAGTAAGTAGTGAAAAAAAAATAAAGTTATCAAGTCTACTACATATTAGTACATACCTAAAAATTCTTCACAGCTCGAAGTCCAGTCTTTAGTCACGTTAACGCTACAGTCCTTGGTCTACCCACAATTCGTGCATTTGGAGCTGAGATGCTGCTGGCCCAAGAGTTTGATCGCCATCAAGACTTGCACAGTTCTGCCTGGTATCTCTTCATCACCTGTAGTCGCGCATTCGGTTACTTTTTGGATCTGATATGCCTGCTTTTCATTATCTGCGTCACATTCAGCTGCTTAATGAAAACGGGTAAGTTAGTTTATTAACGGCACATAGTTTGAAAGTAACGATTATTTTAATTAAAAAATATACATTTTAGATATAGAAGGAAGCATCGTTGGCCTAATTATAACTCAGTCGATATCACTGACTGGAATTTTTCAATGGGGAATGCGACAGTCTGCGGAGATGGAAAATCAAATGACAAGTGTAGAAAGAGTTGTAGAATACACTAGATTACCGAAGGAATCTACTTTGATGGGCGTAATAACCTCTTTTAATATTTATAATTTTATTTTATATCATTCATTAGCAAAATGTCCAAAGAAGATACAGTAGTATACTCACAATAATAAATTTCAGTCTCCAGATAAAGTACCACCGGAAGGCTGGCCAACAGAAGGTGCCATTTACTTCAATGATCTCAGTCTGAAATACAATCCCCAGGGATCACCGGTATTACATGGCCTGCAGTTCAATGTTTTGCCTCAAGAAAAGGTAAAAAATTTATAGATCAACTTAAATTGAAATAGAATTCAAGTAGATCTATTCCTATAAAAAGGAATGTGTCAAATGGTGTTGTAAAAATGAAAATTTAGTAGTTAGTTACCTTTTCCGTATTCCTGACTAAACTTGTTTTACAGATAGGCATCGTTGGAAGGACTGGGGCAGGCAAATCCTCAATAATCCAAGCACTGTTTCGATTGGCATATATTGAAGGTATTATTACCATAGATGGAATCGACATATCTTCGATTAAATTGGAGTGTTTGAGGCAAAAAATATCGATTATACCGCAGGTCAGTATTGCACAATCAATAAAAATTCATTTAGTTTTGCAAAGACCTGTATGATCTTGAAATTATATTTTATTAATAAATGTTTCTAGGAACCAGTTTTATTTAGCGGAACTTTGCGGAAAAATCTGGATCCTTTTAACGAATATTCCGACGAAGTGCTACTTAGAGCTCTTAACGATGTGGAACTCATAACAGAAGATGATGTCGGTAAACATACTTGAACTTCTCTTTTCATAATCAAAAGGCTAATAGAAAATTTAAATCTTTGAATACCTACAGCATAGCTACTGAATTAAAATGAAAATAAAAATTATACTTAGTTCTGTACTTGATTGTACCTACAAATAATTGATTGATACCCCAAAATGTACAGATTCCCTATACAAGCAAGTATCGGACTGTGGATCCAACTTTAGTGTGGGCGAACGACAGCTAGTATGCCTAGCTAGAGCTATAGTGAACAACGATAAGATACTGTTACTGGATGAAGCTACAGCCAATGTGGATGCACAAACTGACGCACTGATACAAACTGCTATTAGAGAACATTTCAAACTGTGCACTGTGCTCACTGTAGCACATCGCCTTAATACTGTTATTGATTCGGACAAGGCACGTAAAAAGCTCAAAGTCTATTAAGTATTCTGTGTCATACTTAAAAATGAAATTTATGCATTTAGAAATTGGAAAGTTTCTGGTAACTGGTATGAATTCAAATTATTTAGATATATAAACCTTTTTCTAAGATTATCATAAGGTTTATTTTACATTATCTAATCATTTATTTTATATCAAACAGATTCTGGTATTGGACGCTGGTCGTTTAGTAGAATACGACCATCCATATGTCCTGCTACAGAATAGAAAAGGCTACTTCCGAAAGATGGTCGCTGAGACTGGACCTGCTATGTCGCAAGTTTTACATAAATTAGCGGCTGAGGTTATTAAAATTAAACTTTATGACAATAATAATTATATGGTATAAAATTTTAAGATATAAATATAATTCACAATGTCTGTAACTGAAATGATACTTGATAAACATTAACGAAACATGGAACGATTAATATTTAACAGTTGTTTTCGTTTTCCAGAATTACAAATCAAGAGATGAAAATTAAAGATGAAACTTTTTAGATATTATTTATTTAAAAAATTATAACTTTATAATAAATTATTTGCAGAATAAACAAGTCTTTTATTTCAGTGTACTAGAGGTTATACAATACTGAATTATTAACTATATTAAAATATTATGCGATATAAATAATATAATATATTAAGTAACGTTAGTTACACAGTCTCCATATTACAATTCAGACAGGCCAATTGAAGTTCCATTCTTTTCTTAAATCCTTGAATCAAAGTGTCCATGCGTCTGTAAGAATAAATAAAAAAATATTTAATAATATTATATTATTTTAAACTTGATGAAAAGTCAATTTATTAGAAGATTACTAGAAGGCTTCAAAGATACTTACTTTTTATCTTCTTCATTATCCAATGGAGGTAAACCGGCAAGCGATTCTATGAGATGACTCCTATAAATATAAATAATCCCTTTTATAATATACGTAAATTGAAAATAAAGGTTATTTAACTACATATTGTGTATAGGTAACGATAAATATTACTTAAATAAAATACTAGTTACTGCATTTTTTATAAAGATATCAATTAATAATCAATTCACGAAACAAACTTGAAATACAAATATAAACATATTTTCTTATTTCTTCATCGGATGTAAAATCTGTCTTTGCTATATAATCTAAATGTAAATTAGTAAACACGAATATCATCCCACCAACCGCTATCTATACAACAAATCAATCAAACCATCAATAGTCAATATCTAATCATAACCGTGTCACCACTTTCCATCAAATGGGACTGTGCTCATCAGCCTACAAATTACATAAAAAAATTTAATACAAAGAAGCCTTCCTCCTAACATGATCCGCGTGCACTTGCGGCGCGCGCAAAATTCGTACGCCCGGCTGAAAAATAAATTACAAAAAAAAGACGTGTGGCACTCGGGGACTGCCGCGGTAAAGCTATTGCATGCTATGCCTTCAAGCCACACCTCCGTGCCCGTCGGAGTGGGGAGCGTGAGGTTTTTTCGTTACGGAATTTCTGGATTCGGTCCCCGCGCTCAAGGCCCGTGATAGAAGCTATGCAATAGCTTAAAAAAAACTCACTCAGCCTTTCTCGTAAGATGGTCCGCGCACGCCAACCGCAGCAGCGCGCACTCAAGCCGCGCTCGGAAGGCGGTCGCGCGGCTGTGCGGCGGCGCGCAGGCCGCCAGCCGAGCTACCTCCTCGCACACCGTCTCGCATATGTCGCGCACGTAGCGGGACGCAGCCGCGCCACAGATGCTGTCCACCTGGTTTTTATTAAAAAAGAGCATGTTTGTAGAGCACATGAGCCAGAAGTGAAACTTCTCTGGGAAGATTCAAAGATACCAAAATCGTCGCCTTACTCCATGACGCGACCTTGAAATATTACTCTCAACACGCCTAAAGAAGTTTCAAAAAGCTAATATGGGTATAAAGGGTGGAAATTTTTTAATTTAGGTAGGTATAGTCTGTCCACTATAAGAATTGCCTTTTGACAGCTCGACGGGTGATACCAGAAGTGATGTCCAAAAGATTATTATCGATTGTGATACCATTCCGATTATAAATTCTAAATATTATCATAAATCGAATCAGGTACGTAAATAATAATTACAACGTAAACGTACTAATAAGATACATATTATGTAATAATAAGACCACATATCGATGCATTTTATGTTAAAACTAAACTAAACTAATATTTTATTATTTATTGGTTTCTATCTTAAATTTTGGTTCTTTACGTTTAAATTACATAACATAATAGAAGAGTTTTTCTGTATCGAAAATATTTTACAGAGTATTTCTATCGATTATTATAATCTATCGAACCATCATAAGCCAACCATAAGTGGGCGGAGCCTGTCCATGAAGTACAATATTCCTGGTATGACATTTTAACCTAAACAATACAATCCTTCATAGGCGTGAAGCTGTCAAAAAGCAAATAATATAATGGACAGAGTATAGTCCCGGGCATGATAAGTTAATTTTATTAAAATCTTTAAATGCAGTTCTATTATTTCCAGTATTTCAAGTACTTCCCCTCCAGGGCCGATCGAAAATTTCCAATCAGTATATTTTTTTTTTAGTAACTAAGTACATAAATAAACAATGTCGCTTGCCGCTGTCTGTCTTTGTATGCTTAGATCTTTAAAACTAAACTAATTTCGATGTGGGTTTTTAACAGATTCTAAAATAACTCTTGAATGTAATGTATTCAAAATATAATATTTAGCATGTAAAATATAGTAAAGAAAATATCAATGGGGAGCCAGAGCGACCCAAGATAGTTTTATAATTTTCTTATACAACTTTGCCGTATAAAAATGCTTTCACTTTTATATTTATATTTTTTTATTTAATTTAATTTTAAAATTAATATATCAATACATTCTGGAGTCTAGTTAAATTACTGTGA
Source organism: Colias eurytheme (assembly GCF_061535395.1). Classification (NCBI taxonomy): domain Eukaryota; kingdom Metazoa; phylum Arthropoda; class Insecta; order Lepidoptera; family Pieridae; genus Colias; species Colias eurytheme. The sequence goes on along the minus strand of NC_142982.1, from coordinate 9,179,300 downwards.
ATTGTAAAATAAAATTAATATGAATTAACATTAATATACGCACATTAAGGTTACTTAATGTAATATTAATATATGCACATTCATAAAATTATGCACATTACAGTTTGCAAATGCATAAACTTATACAACATGTAATATATTATGCACTTTGCAACGCTGCAGTGTGCACTGTGCAGATGTGTAGAGATTTTAATGTATTTATGAAGACCTTAACGGCCTTTAAAAAATTGCCATATCGGACGGTATTTCACGTCCACATGGCGGGGTATTGGTAAAGTTTTCAACTAGCAATAATCGCACCTCGGATAAACCTCATTGGTTACGATATTGCCTCTGCGCAAAGTTAAAAAACATAAATAGCGCCAAAACTATATAGTTTTGACGAAAACATTTCGATAGCGCGATGCAAATCGCCGTATATTTGAAGAACGCCATCTAGTGAGATAATTGAAAGACTTAAAATTATAAAAGTTACTTTAAAGTTTATCAATTCAACATTTTTTTAACACACAAATATTAAAACATGTTATATAATTAGACAGCTACAAATTACTGGTCACAACATTTTATGTTAATGTTAATATTTATGTTATTTTAAACTTATCCAAATACGTATGTATGTACCTAAAAACACATACATACCTCAGCATGCACAGCAATGAGGTTATTAATAATCTCGTACACATACGGCCTGGCGTCATCTACCATAGCATCTGGGTCTATCTTATGCCTGCCCATATACATGCTGGGCTCAATGGTCCCCACTAGAGGATCTCCCTTTTGCTCTATGTACGTTTCCGCTATATTTGATTCGAGATCGCTTAGCGCGTCTTTCGTTGTTTGTAACGCTAGCGCCGGTTTTGGGAATTCATAGCTGAAAAAAAATATTTTACAGTTTATGTGTGTAATACAAATTCATGCAATGACAAGTAAAAATAAAATATTTATGACTTCCGTAACTATGAATTCAAATCATTATAGATTTTTAATTGTTTTAAATTAGAAAAGCCTATTATTTAACTACTAACTGTGGCAAGCCATTATTAAGTAAATAGATGAAAAACAACGTCCACACTTAGAATGAAGTTTTAAAACATATTGTTCTATACAAAATACACATACTTTTCAAACGAAGTCGCGATATTGGTCAATATAACTCTCCTAGTGTATTGTGCATTAGCGGACGCAATGAGCAGTCGTTGTTGCCACGAGCGAGTGCCACCTTCGCTGCTTTCGTCCAACCGCTGGTCGAGAGCTACTGATAGACTTGTGTTGTTGAAATCCTACAAATTATGTGTTTATTAAATTAAAAAAGTATAGGTAATTAAAAAAAATGGAGGTTAACGAAAAGGTGTAATAAGTTGTTAGGAAATTGATTGAAGATATTGAAAAAGAAACTTATTTGCATAATTACATGTAGCTGGTATTTAACTATTATTTTCAAAAGTAAGATAATATATTATCTCAATAAGCACATTTAATGATACACTAAATCTATATGTACTCAAAATATTGTTCCGAACTAAAATCAAAGTAATATTTTTAATTACTTAATGAAGTTCCTTTACATCATAATAAATATTCCACACCCAGAAACTATCGTTTGGTTTTTTAAGTTAATGCGATTAACCAATTTGGTGGTTCGCATGATAATAAGTGATCACCACCGCCCATGAATATTATTAGTACAGGTAAAATGTAAAATAATTTGGAAAATCCAAAAGTGCACGCCTCATAATTTTTTTTTAATAATTATTTATTAATTATTATTTTTGTTTATTTAATAACAATTAAACCACATCGAATCAGACCCTGAAAAATGAAAGGGTTCTATTCCTGAGCATACTCAAGCGTAAGGGGAAAAAAAAGACTCGATTAGTAAAGTATTTCGGTCGCTATCGTGTTAACAAGAAAATCCTCCGCACATACAGACACACGGACGTCCAAGACAGAACTTTTTTAAACTGTTTTTTAACTAGTTTAAATAACAAAAATGACATCAAAAATATCATGAATGTTAAAAATAGTGTTTTTTCTTAATATGTGTGTGTATGTATTATCTTACAAGTGCAATGTATGATACATAAAGACATTTTAAGTTTGAAAAATCAGATGTTTTGCGCGAAGTGACAGTAGTACCCACCTCAACGCTTCGCTTATGAGGCGTGCAATATTTGCAAATGCGTGGCCCGCTTTTAAGAGATGCGGTAAGAAAAAACCACAAAATAAAAATGACCTCATCATCATGCTGCAGCGCCAGGTTGTGCAGCACCGCGACGTACGCGAGCAGTATCTGCTGCGTGTGCTTCTGCAGCGCGGCGAGCGGCTCGCCCCCCGCCAGCAGCGGGCTCTCGCGCCGCCCGCTCGCTGACACGCACTTGTGGATCGAGGACAGCGCGTCGTTCATGTACGTTTCTAGAAGATTCGGCTGGAATATTAAATTCCACCATTTAATTTAATTCAACCAGTTCTATATTGTGTATTAAAAAATATTTGGTAAATAATAAATTTTTATTATTTACCAGCCCAAGAAAATATTATTTTTTCTAATGCATTACAGTTAATCAAGTTTTTTTTTATCGCTTAAGCAGGAGCAGGCAGGTCACCTAATAGAGAGAGATGTTATCCTTAATGTAAACTTGTGTAAATCTTTCAGATAGAATCATTAATCTCTTGAGATAAAATTTATATAGAGTAATGAGAAGCAAGAACCTTGTGTAAAAGTAAATTATTCAAATAAAAATTCCAGATTTCAAAGATAAAGATTCCTCCGTTTTCTTTTACCACACAAACAAAATTCACTATTTCAATTAAATCAATTTGATACTAATTGCAATTTATTTACTAATGAAATAAATGATATAACTTACAAGATTTGTAATAGCACCATAATCAGAAAACTCTTCAATCTTCCAAGTTTCTTTATCAGCGAGTCCCTTCACTCGCTTGTGCGCTCGTTGCAAAAACACAGTCATACCGTGTACACGATAATCGAATATGACTTTCTCTACAATGCTTAATGGCTAGAAAACAATAATTAAATACAGATATAATAACACTTTTTTTAGTGAAACAGCTTAAATAATTAATAACAAGTTCCTATAGCCATAACTACTATTCCAATTGTTTAGGAATCACAAACCTTGTATTTACAATAATAAACAAAAAAAGGGTTATATAAAGTAAAAAACACTATATACCAGTGGCGTGCATTCCATAAAGACATAAAGACACTGCCTACCCTACCATTTACCAAACTGATCAATATTTAATATGCATAAATGAAATTCACAGCGTCATTAAATTTTATTAATTGCGCCATGTAGTTATGAAATAAAAATATATTTCAAATATATTTTAGATCCATCTATCGGTATTTTGGTAGCATTATTATCTAATTTCTATAACACCGCTCGGCTCAAGTCACTATGCATGCGCTGCACTAGCGCCGCCACGGGACCCAGTACGTCACGGGACGGCAAAGACACAAACTATCCGTGTCTAAGTTTTTATATGTGTGCTCTGCGTGTCTACGCATATTTTATATGTGTGCGTGCCTATAAACACGGCACACTGATGTTATAAAACCACGCACACAAACACACAAGGTAGGCAGTGTCTTTTTACGAAGATAAACGAATTAGGTACGAACCGAATTCGGAACTACATCGAAAGTCGAAACTGATGTTGAATATGCGACCAATTTAAGAAGTGTGATAATTTATACAAATTTGAAGCGGTAAAGACCATCTGTAAATAGTATCATTATTCGTTTGTTTTGTTTTGGAAATAACAAACGTCTACTTTGAGGTTAAATTTGTAATGTTTACTACGACAATTTGCAAGTGAAGTGTTTTGAGAGTAACTAAATAGATTATGTATATCATCAGTGTATTTTGTAAGATAATAAGGTATAATTTAACGAAAAATTCTTATTTTTGTTTTATGAATAAACTTTTATCAAACAGAGAGTGATAGGAAAAAGGCCGATCTATATATGGATCTATACCGGAATTTGTAATACACAAAGGTAAAGTTAATCATTAATTTCATAATATAGAATACTAGTTAGGATATCATACCTACCTACTTTGACAATTATTTTATAGATAATATGACCTATGTTCGTAATATGTTTTCCATTATTTTGCGGAATACTATGTATCTCCAATCAAATATCAGTACTGCAATATGAAATATTAGATTTTATGACTTAATATCATTACAATATTTCTGCCTACCCTGTCCAAAAACTCTGTGCACGCCCCTGCTATATACAGTAAAGTAAAAAACACTATTGTCAATGCACACAACAATACTATTCAGGTACATAAATAATAAAACAAATGTATAACTTAGCGGCCTTATCGCATAAAAGCGATTTCTTCCAGGCAATCTTGGGATATAGGAAAAATAAATCATTAAATAATACAGTAGTAACGTCTACAACATTTCATATTCATTTTTTATTGAAGTTATACTTCTTTTGGCGCGATGGAGAAAAATGATGAGAGTGAATTTTTACGATGTGCGCGCACACCGACACCTAAATTGAACAGCATGAAGTTAGTTCTAGGTGGTATGAAAATTGATAACTATGTTCAAGTTGTATATTCTAGTACATATTTTTTTTCCATACGCCAAAGAAGTATAACTTCTAACGCGTGTACATAAGTACACACACTCTTTTTTACGGAGCTGTATGTGTTACACTATGTATAAATGTATACCTGTGAAGGCAGATCCAATTTCAACAGCGACTCGTACGCATCCCGCAAGTTGCGCAGGTTGGCGCCGAGCCGCGAGCGCAGCGCGTCCGCGGGCAGCGCCGCGCCGCCGCCCGCCAGCAGGCACAGGCGCATGTGCTCGGAGAACACCTCCACTGCGGCTATTATCATCTCCTGTTAATGATTACGTGACGTGATGTTATTGACTTTTTAATTTTTTAATTGAAATTGATATTTTTGTTTTATGGCATTCAAATGCTTTATAATATAAATTTATAAAGAATATAAAAAATTTGTTGAGTCCCGCCTCGTGATCGAATTTTTTCTATTCTTTATAAGTAAATTTATTTTTTAATGTCATTTTTTTTCAATATGTATTTTTAGAAACTTTTGAACGGATTTTAAACGCGATTTAATATGTATTTTATTCATTTTAAAAATTACACACACATAAGTTTGATGTGTAATCATAATGTACGCTAAACCAGAATGGACACAGGTTTTAGATTTTGTTTTTATTGAAATACTCTTCTATATCAATACATTGGTGAAAAATACATGTTTTGATATTAAAATGTGGTATGCATGCAATTTTTTTTTTGATAGACGGTGGACATTTATCTGGAGCGCGATATATCAATAATACCTATTATCAACAATAAATATATTATTTTCAACAATATGGTCACAGTTTCTTGTAAAAAATCGCGCTATTTTCCTCAGTGACATGTAAAGAATCGCGCTATTATACCCTTAACCCTTGGGTAGGCTCACCTTGAGGTCCGCCTGGCGCTGCGGGTCGGCGGGGCAGCCGGCGAGCTCGCCCGCGAAGTAGCGCCTCGCGAGCGGCCACAGCGCGTGCAGCTCGGCGGCCAGCGCGCCGCACGCGCACGCGCACCAGCTCGCGCGCAACACGCTCCAGCTGCCCTCGTTCTCTTCGCGGGCTTTGCGTTTACCTGTGATACAATGTTATAACGTTACCGGTTGTAGCTGACTTTGTCTATGAGAATATATTTTTTTTATTTTCATTTAAGAAAATATTTACTTCCTAATAAATAACAATTTGATACAAAAAATTTGTTGTTTGTAAAGTAGGTTTACGATCGAGATGTTTACGTGAAAACGTCTTATTGGTGGCAGCGCTCGAGATGAGACGGGAGATCGGTCCGTCTCTTTCTCGTTATACCTGCGATCGCGCTCGTGAGATTTTGGTGTGACACAAGTTTCTGAACATGTCTTCCGACTAAAACGATTTTAAAAACGTTATCACGTTAAAAAAAAAATACCTACATGGCGTTTGAAATATGCATGTTAAAATGTTACCTTTTTCACTTATCTCTTGATCTTCCTTTTGTTTAAAATGGTCTTTCACTTTGTTCATAAGACTCATGAGGTAATCTTTTCGTGTTGTGATTGCTATCCATGCTGCATCACCATCCCAATTTAAACTTATTAACAATCTAAAAAATACATTTAAAATTTCGTTCATTACATTTACAATATTTTTTTTATTATTTCCGAGTTTAGTTATTTTTTTATGATTTTGAAGCATACCTTATGTATTTTGTTTGTTCTTGGACATTACAGGGCATTGTTTTCATGCGGGCAAACAAATTTTCTTTCAAATCTTCGATCTTTTTATCAATTTCATCTAAGATTTTTTGGAAAAGCTAAAAGAATAAGAACACTGTAATTATTACTTCACATCTATTAAAACGAATAATTTGACAAAAATTCTATATATTTAATTGTCTTACCTTTACATCAGTATTGCCAAACAAGTTCTTAACTCGCGTATAGTCGTTAACCACTAAATCGTATTCCTTTTTTCGAATATTTCTATCGATGGATGCGGGTAGTTGGAATAAAAACTTGTGCCTCGTCAGAAGCGAGAGCGCCTCTCGCGTCTTATCTGCGTTCTCTTTTCGGGATAATATTTCGGAGAAAAGCGAGTCCGCTAATGTTATTGATTCTAAAAATAGCATATTGCATATTAATGCATGTAAATTAAAGAATAATTAAAATATTTTCAGGTCATATTTGGTTTTGGCAAAGTTAATTATAACTGTATAGAGATAACAAATTGTTATAACTGTCATCAGCATTCAAGGATTTTTTATTTGTAGAAAAGCAGTGTTGATATAATTATTCTTAACATAAAAAAATTACAACCTTCAATGGCTGCCTGTAAGCTGGGCAGTGGTTCTTTGCCATTCTTTCTTTGATCCTCTTCATACATGTTCTTCAGAAGAACAAGACGATCCAGTTGATCCATTACAGCCCCAGTGTTCGCTTTCAGAAAACTAAGCTGACCTTCCTTTTGACCTTCCACCTAAAAAAAATGGAAAAAAAATATTTTGTATAATTTAGGCTTTTTTCGTATCAGTAAAAAATATTAGAGAATATGCAAACTTCATACTTTTCTCTGTAGAAACACCATCCCTGCCTTCAAGTCTTCAAATGAAGTATTACTATGATGTTCCAGCAAATACCAGCCAGGTTGAAAGTTTTCTTCAGACAGCTTGCCAGAACTTAGAAAAACATATTCATAAAAATAGAAGTTATTAATTGGATTAAACACTAGAATAAAAACCCACTAAATATAGGCTTATATTCAGTCCATTACACAGCCATTTAGTCCATTAATATAATTCATTTATATAATCTTTTTACACTACAATGTCTTCATATAACCTTGAACACATCTTTTATTTGTATTGATGCCGAGTGTAGGCAACATATTATGTAAACGTTAAGTCTACACTTAAAAACTTAGGAGTTCTAAAAAATGTACTAAAAATTATTTGATAAGACATAATATAATATAGACCATTTGATATTTCTTTATGATCTACTTCATCTCCCTAAGTGGTCGTGATTTCAATATAAATAGTCTTCTAATATAATAATAAAAGGATTATAGTATTCTTACCCATCTGGAAACAGTTCATTAAGCTCTTCTTCCGGAAACTTACAATCATCCCCCTCAGTAGCGAGCCCCAATGGGTCAGGTGGGGTATACGCTGTGGGGGACATGGGCCGCCTCCCCCACGGTAGCGCTGGGGGGGCAGCTTCCTCCACCCATACTGCACTCTCCTTTACTGGGCCTATTGACTCATGGTAACCTAAAAATGAAGGCGTTATTAGTTCAGATATTAATTATATAAATAAATAGTGGTTTTACGATATTTTACAATATTTATTTTTACAATATTCACATTTGATACAGCAGATTAGATATTTCAATAACAAAAATTTTTAATGTATCTTAACAGGAAAAGAAGTTATATATAATATATATTTATATAAAGTACTTACAGTCAGAGAAATATTTAAATACTAGACAAGGCAAGACACACAGATCGGTGGTAAATGTAAATAATATGTAATGATGTTTCAAAAGTGCTTCTAGAAGAAGTATAATTGAATAAATAAATGTTTGAGTTTGAGACAAAACATACCTCTAAACTGAACAGTTGAAGTACCCTCCCCTCCAGATCTTGTAGTGACAATAATATCCCCTCTTCCTTTGCAAGGCCCAGATCTTGCTACAATCTTATTTCGACTTTTCCATTCAGCAGATAGCAAGCAATCACATCCACATATTTTCAGACCTAGAAGATATTAATTCCTACCGAATTATTTAACTTGTAATCAAAGCCTGATATATTTTTTTTTTATTTGTTTACGAAATTTGTCCAGTTTCCTCATAGATATCACAAATGATAGGATTTGGGCACAAATAGAATTTAATTCAGAATGTACCTATTAAGTCAGTTGCGCTTGTTCCTAGAAATTCGCCTCTTATAGTTACTCTGGTACCAGGGGGCCCTTCTTTAGGTGATATACCAGTTACCACTGGAGGCGGACCCATCACTACTAGGACTTTTAAGACAAAAATCCAAACACTAGTTGCAAAATGTAGTAGTCAAACACAAGTTATTCGAAAATAATTTTTAACACTGAAATTAGCTTTGTGATTTGTTAACCCGATTGTTAAATATATATTTAAATAATTTACTAAACTTAAACTTTAATTTGAATTATTTATAATCAACATTTTACACGAAATCACAAATGGATTTGTTATCAAATATGACACTTGACAGCTGTTGACAATGACAATAAACTTTATTAAACTCTTCTGTGATTAAAATACAGAATAGTAAAATACTATATTCCGTTCGTACTGTTCATTCTGTAGATTATGATAATTAATGATATTCTGAAGGCGTTTTCAGTAACATAATTAAGAAATTAAGCGCTATTTAGGTAATGTCACGCACAAAATTCTTTCATTCAATCTATGCAGTATGCACATAACATGCACATTTATAATCTATAAACTGGTTTGACAGTGACAAATGTCAGAAAAAATTAATTAGACTTTGATTTATTGTCATGTGGGATATTTGGTTTTCATTCATGAAAATTTTGTGTACGGTGATGAATTTGGGGGTGTAACTTTTATTTTATTTTAGCGCATTTTATTTGATCACAGAACAAATTATGCTGCTTCTATTTAATTTGTAATTTAAGTACATATATCAATATGGCTCAGTCTAATTTCAGGTATGCTATAGGTCTTCATTATTTAATTACCATGAACCAAGTAAAAAAATATACTTTTATTTTCATGTTTCAGTGCAATTGACGAATATGGTTTTGAAAGACACGAAGATTTTGATTATGCAAGCTATGAAGATTTTATGTCTGTATATCTAAAGGTCTTGGCGTCGAGAGCGCAAAAATGGTCCATATTGCTTGGCGAAGGAAAGTCGGTCAAACGCACGAACACAGTTAAAAGATACGTGCGTAAAGGGATTCCGAGTAAGTACCTTTTTGTATAGCAAACTAATTCCATACATTGTTTTTGATTATGCTAATTTATGAATAAATTTCTCAATTATTTTGTAACATTTAACTAAAATTTATTTATCACGATAGCACTAAAGCACGCAACATTATTAGTAAAGTGTTAAATATAACAGTTTGGTTGTATGTTTATATATTTAGTAAATTGTTATACTTACTTAATTAAAATATTTAAACTGCCAGGTGAGCATCGACCATCAGTATGGATGGCAATCTCAGAAGCTGATAAAATGAGGGAACAGTCTCCAGACCTGTACCACAAGATATTGGATCAGCCATTTGAAAAGGAACTCGTAGATCTTGTGAAAACTGACTTACCTCGGACATTTCCTGATAATATTTACTTTACAAAAGAAGCCAACCATCAGACACATTTGTTTCATGTACTGATTGCTTATGCCCATAACAATAGAGTTGTTGGATACTGCCAAGGATTGAACTATATAGCTGGTATGTTTCCTTACAATTTTTCATAAAGATTAAAAAAAAATTGGTTGTTTGTAAAGGATGTTTACGTGATAACGTCTTATTGGTGGCAGCGCTCGAGATGAGACGGGAGATCGGTCCGTCTCTCTCTCGTTATACCTGCGATCGCGCTCGTGAGGTTTTGGTGTGACACAAGTTTCTGAACATGTCACCCGACTAAAACGATTTTAAAAATGTTATCATGTTAAAACATTGTATATTTATAATCAGACACAAACTAAAATACCTCCCTTATTTATTTAAAAATTGTTTATTATTTTATAATTACTGCAACGGTTAGTAATTACAAGAATCACAATAATTCACTTACAACCATTACTTGATATACAATGAAAAGATTGTATGCTTGACTCACAAGTTTCCATTTACATGATATTATGATTGATTTATAATTGCTAATTATCTGTAGATCATGATTTGTATGAAGGTTACACTAAAAGAACTATTAATAAACTATTTACAATCCTAAGTAGCTTTATGATAGTTAATCTTTTTGTGTTTCCTTGAATTCTAGGTCTATTATTGTTGGCAACAAAAAGTGAAGAAACCTCATTTTGGCTTCTAAAAGTGCTGGTGGAAAAAATACTTCCTGATTACTATACAAAGACTATGGATGGCCTCATAGTTGACATTGAGGTTTTATCTGAGTTGGTAAAATCAAAGGCACCTGATGTTCACCAGCATGTGATAAACTTAGGTATTGATAATTGATACACTTATGTTATCAGTGAAGTCTTGACTCTTGATGCTTTACTTTTATCAACTAAGACTAGATTGTTTTTATTTATCAATACTTGGTTGTAATATATATTTTTTATGATAATTCATTGAATGTAAATCACATAACTACCATAATTATTTTTGATAAGAAATGAAATATATCCAATATCATTTATCAGATTAAAATTAATTTATAAGTACTATTAAAAATAGCAGCATCTTTAGTAAAAATAATGATTCATAAATAAACAAAGCTTTTATGAACTTTTATTTTTAAATACTTTTCTAAAAGTCTATTACTATTTTAGGTTTACCCTGGGCAGTTATAACTACAAAATGGTTTGTATGTTTATTCGCTGAGGTCCTGCCAATAGAGACAGTATTAAGGATTTGGGATTGTTTGTTTTATGAGGGCTCTAAAATTTTATTTAGAGTGTGCATTACATTGATAAAAACAAACAGAGATGCAATCATGGCCTGCAATGACTTCACGTCACTGGCGGAATGCTTTAAAGCTATTGTGAAGAATGCCAGTGCTTTACACTGTCATGAATTTATGCAGGTACTTTTCAGAGATATCACTTTTTACTTAATAAGTTAATAGTTAATAATTTTATGATAATTACAATAGACCATTTATTAATGCACAATGCAATTATATTTAATTATGCTATGCTATAAATTCATGTGTCGAAACTCATGTATTGAACATATCATTAAACAGGCTTCAGTCAAACCAATCGGCTTTGCGGTTTAAAATCTGCAACATTTTAAATTGCAGATGTAAAGAACCATAAATATTTTTTATATGTGCCAAAGTTAATATAATATTAAAATTTAATTTTCAGTCTATATTCAAAGTACCTGGAACACTATCAAACACGACGATTATTAAGTTGCGCGCCCGATTCGCCAAACAACGCCGAGAGCAGCAGCAGAAAGAACCACCGCGGTGAATCATTTAAAATTTATAAAATTTTGATCTCACCTTTTAATGGATTACCAATGATGCTCTACTTATTCACTACTTAAAGTTCAATCGTTCGATATATCTATATTAAAAATAAGTTGCTAAGAATAAAGTCTTATAGTATTAGAAGTTTTAAATATAAACCATGGACGTATAAAAAAAGACGGACGGTATATCGCCTAAACATTGAGTGAAGCCTAGTAATGGCGGCGAAACATCCATGTGTGTGTGCCATGTTGCCATGGCAACAGCTGTCCTGTTGACAATGGCGGCTGTATTTTTTTTCTATAAATTTTGCCGTAATAATTTTGTCATTAAAACATAAAAGAAATAACTTGCTTCCCTGTGGAATGTAATCCCTTGTGTTTTGTTATTTAAAATAGTACTGTTGCGGCACCATTTAACCACACAAGACGGCATTTTAAATATTTTTTGTGAAACAGTGACGCAGTTAATCAGTCGGTAGTTCACGACGTAATGGCGGCCGACTAGCTTACTATGGTGAGAGTGTGTGCGTGTTTATTGTCTTTACACGATCGCTAGCTTACTATGGTGGCTTCACGTTGTTTGTTCGTAATACGGTGTCCGTCTTTTTTTATACGTCCATGATATAAACTATATGTCTTGTATAAAAATACATGCATGGAATAATTTAAAATAAAAAATCTAAACTACAAAGTGATTCATGAACAAAGTATTTGTAAATTTTTATTATGAACAATTTTACATGACATTATAAAATATAGTTGCAAAATTTATAGTTTTGTACAAAAGTTAACTAGTCCTATTTGTCCATCCTTGATTCCAAATTTATTCATGCAAGATCATGACTCATTTAAAAAAAATGAAAATTTTTATTTTTTTTCTTTATGCATTAATATTATAGGTTGCATTCTCTTATGAATCAGGGAATAAAATCTATGATTGCTCTTGTTTATTATTATCTATAGGTAATAAATAGTACAACTAAGAAAAAATGCTTATGTTGAATTAACTTGAAATGTTATTGCATTAATTTATATTTTTTTGAGTGTAGTGATAAGTTTGTAATAATAATAATTTATTTTTATAATTATTTGAGTGAGATAATATTTTTACAAGTATTTGTTATGAAATTATTATTTCTATCTTAGCAAGAATAGTTTTAGTCATAAAGTATTGTATAATTTGGTGTAGTCTTTATTTTTGGTGCATTGTTCATCTTTTGATGATTTTGTTATAGCTTTGTATAAGTAATTATGTAGTTACAAATGAAATGGATACAGTTAAGTTTATTAATGAGGCTTAGTATTATCGAACATGAAAATTCGCCACCAATTAAAATTAATAAGTGACAATAATAAATGACATATCTTTTTTTTATTAGGCATATTATCCTGCTGCTATAGAAAATTTTCATTGGTTAGTATATAAGTCTGGAAACGGTACTGTTATATTTTTTAAAATAAATTATTTATTTTAACTATGCACTTATAATAAATGTGTAGTGGTTGTATGTGTAAAAGACATTTAAATTTTAATGTAAGAGAGCTAGAAAGTAGCCTTTTATATTATATTAGTGTTGCAAGTTTTTGTTCTCTACAATACATACATTGAGCTAATAAATGGTATGGTTCCTTTAAATTTGTTATTTATTGTGAATATTAACTCTTGAACATAATTTTATATAATTAATAATTATATTTATATGTATAATAATAATTTTTGAAACTAATATTTGTATAATGCTTATAATATGTAGTTGTCTATGGTGTGTCATGCTTTCTCATAATAATTATCTATCAGATTGCTGTAACATAAAATTATGTTGGAGGTTCTAAACATAATAAAGGAATGAAATGTTTTCTATGTATTTATTAATGCAACACATGGATTTTCTATACTCTAATGTGGTCATACTTCATGTCTTGTTAAATGGTAATAGTAATCAAATTATTGCCAAGATTAAAACAAAAAACTATATAATATTAATATTTAATAAAGTGACCTAACTTATTTTTCCAGGGAAACCAAGTGGAGACTTAATTTTACCTAAATAGTACATGCAATTAGGATAAATATAAACAATGCATATTCTCATTTCATGTATTTGCTCAATTACTAAAATCACAGTGGAATAATGGCTGACAATATGTTAAGTCTTTAAAGCCACAAGAATATTATTTCCATTGTGGGGCTTTAACTGCAACCACAAGGTGTTTAACTGTTTTTTTTATCTTTGAGCATAAGATATACAATAAAACAAAACCTTTTGATTATAAACATATTCAGAAGAAAAAGTGCATGTAACATATCACATTTATTTACTAACAGGTAATATTATCTATTTAAAATAACGAAAACCATAATTATTTTTCACTAACAATTTCATGATTTTCCACTTTCTAAGATGTCCTTAGCTTCATTTATTTTAGCAGCTATTAAAGGGGAGCCTCCCTTATCTGGATGATTTAGAAGCATAATGCGTCTGTGGGCTTCCCTTATCTGTAAATTAAAAATAATTCAATTTTTTTTTTCAATTTTCAAATTGGTGCACATTAAAAAAAGTATGAAGTGTAAGATTACTTTACAGAATTAATTGTATTAATATTGTAAGAAATAATACATGAGGCCCGGTTAAATATTCGTTTGAATGTAATAAGAATGTACTCCTATTCTACACAGCTAACTAATTGATAACAAATTACAACAAATTATAGTCGTTATTAGCAAAGTGAAGGTAGTTGGGTCGAACGTCGTATAAACAACGTCCGAGCCCCTAGACACGAATCGTAGAAATGCGCCACGAGTCAAAGGAAAGCGGCAATTTATAGTACCTATTTGACAGCTAAGCATGTTCGGACAGGAAAGAGTGACAACTATATTGACAACTCCACAAAAATATTAAATCAAAAGTTACGTCTAATAGCATCTACAGACGCTCCGATTTGGTTGGTGCCAACCATATTGGAACCGACATGGCAACCATTCCAACATTGCTACAGATTGTCCAACGGTTGGCCTTCCAACTGTCAGTTGACCATAGAGTAATATGTCAGTTGACCATAGTACGAAGAGAATGGGCTAAATTCTACTATAGAAATAGAGAAAATTACAGTCATATGCGGCTCTTATAACATATTTTTTAAGGTTTTTAATGTAGCCGCACTGTCAATTTTTTTAATACTTCTAACATAATAAAATACGCTTGATTTCTGGCATCTCTATTTGCGTAATCTTTGTTACTTAAGTCCCACAAACAGGGAAAGTCTTTATATAGTTCGAGTAATTTTATTAATATGTCACGTTCGGTGACCGTAACTCCCTCGGCGTTCATGTTGACGTCGTACACCGGCGGCGTTGCAAATGTGAATGAGCCAATTACCTATATTACTCTATGGAATGAGCCGATTTGGTTGGAACAAAGCTTCCTCACGTTCCAATTTGGTTGGATCGGATAGGAAGTTGGTTTGGTCGGTATTGCTGGCGCATCCAACCACGTCAAACCAATATTAATAATAATTATGTCGGACCGACCGCTCTCTACACTTTCCGATTTGGTCGTGGTCGGATGGTTGGCACCAACCAAATCGGAGCGTCTGTAGATGCATTAACAATATTATATACTGTTACAGTTAGCTTAAAATAACACAAAATATGACTTTTCACAGATACACACTGCTCTGTAAAGTAATAAAATAATTTCCAAGTCTATTTTGTTTTGAAGATGTGATTGAAATGTTTTGATCCATACCTTAGTTTTATTAGCCGTGGGACTCACACCCAAAATTAAAGCTGCTTCTCTTTTCGTCATCTTGGGTTCAAAACCACCCTTATAATATTTCGAATTCGCTAGACTTTCAGCATCAAACTTGGGTAAGTTTTTAACAGCTTCAGCGAATTTCATTGACGCATTGGGCATTTGTTTCATCAAATAGCGACCAGCGAAACCAACTGCTGCCATCCCAAGACCAGCGAGTATCATTGAACTTGCCTAAAAGCCAAATTAAAACAATGTTGATGTCATAATAATTTCTCATTCAGTAAGAACATCTGAGAACATCCACAATATACAGAAGCATAACCTACCATTGTTTAGAGTTCTTTTTTATATTTTTTATTAAAAAAATTGCATGTTATGTTAGCACCCTACACATGAAATATGGTTTCAGTTTATTACATTACTTTTATGCGGTTAGAAGAATGAAGAACTGCTCAATAAATTTCATAACACTGTGATTAGGTTATCATATTGACACATGACAAGGGCTAAATTTTGACATTTAGTGCAGTGCCGTCTGGCATTCTTAGTTTTTAAAACCACAGAATAAAAACTAAGATGAAAATGAAGAAATTACATATACCCCGTTTTCCAATTACAGCACTAGAGCGCATTATGCGGCATAATGCTTCGTTGAATGTTCCAACTACAGCAACACTTAGCACAATCTAGCACTAGAAAAAGTAATGCGCGTGAATTGATGCGTGCAATCGATTTATCGTTAGTAATTATTAATTGTTGGAAAAAATTTTAAAGCTTTCGTTTCATTGTAGTTTTTTCGAAATAATCATAGTTAATTCAAATTGTGCTAAAAAAATAAATATAAGTATGGATGAAGGTACAAACATTGAAAAAAATGTTAATGAAATAATCAAAATCCAAATTACATAAAATAACCGTAAATATTTTTCAACCAATTATTATAGTAGGGGAGCCCAAGAGGGGATTTTGGGATTTACTCGAGCGCGTCAGATTACTATAAGGGACGGTACCTTAGCTATTCATTAGTACCTCTAGTCAATATGAGCAGTTATGGTTGGTGGGTGCGCTCAGGGGCCCCGCTGGAAAATTTGAATAATCCATAATTGCCTAAGGTTGAGCTCGAATCGTCAGATTAGCGAAATGGGGACTTCTTATATTGTAATTAACCCCCCCATATATTAATCTGACGCGCTCGAATAATATTACTTTAATTTTTTACCCTTTCTTCATAGCGATTAAATCGCCACTTAAATCGTCAGATTAACGTATACTTTTTTTCAGTGACGTCCTGGAGCATGCAATAACGAATATCTAACGCGCTTGAGTATTTCCAAGCCAATTTTTTTCTTTTTTAAATTAAAAAAAATCAAAAAACCCTTCCCCACCGCTAAAAGTGAAAACATTATAGGACCTTTTTTTCTCGCTATGGTCTAATCTACCAATTCTAATAGGTTCCCGTGACGCTCGAGTAAATCCACATTTAGCATCCTGGGCTCCCCTACTATTAAATATACCCACAGTATACCACTTTATTAACACATTAATGAGATTTTTGCTTACTCTTATGGATATTTTTTTTTCAACACTGAAATTAGCGCAACCTGCTGGTGCGTTTCATGTTCCAATTAAGCATCAGCATAATTCGGCACTGTGCGGCACTGAGTCGCATTATGCTCTGTAATTGGAAAACAGCCATAATCTTATACAGGGTGTACCAAAAAGTAGTGATGAACGGAAGCTGAGAGGTAGAGGACCTAGAGGGCTATCCGAATCACCCCCATGTATGTTATGCGATTTTTCGTATTTTCGGAGTTATGACGATTTTTTCAATTTTTCACCTATCGCCGAGTACGATGATATTTTCACTCATGCTGACGTCAATGATTGCGGAAGATGCTTGATTTTTTTTGTGTGCTAAGCTGAAAGATAGGCCAATTCAGTATGGTAACATTTACTATCGTTAGATCTTTGAATGGAATAAAAAAAAGAATTAAATGGCAAGAAAGATAAAATTACCCAGTATGTTCACCACTTCAAGGGCCCGTAAAAAAATAAAATCACATAAAAAAAGTTTTCCGTTTGACTTTTAAAAACTTGCTCTATCTATCAGATAGCTACCCTGAAAATTTCATTTTATTATTCAGAAGGCTTCAATCGAAAAATTTAAATCTAAATGTGGTAAGTGCAAAAATTGAATTAACATGATGATCATTAAAACCAATAAATAGGTGTTTAATTACCAGAAATTTTTAAAATAACCCCGCTGTTGCTCAATGCAAGTGCGACATCACCGTAAAAAGTTGTCTTTTAAATGTCTGAATGCCCTTTTATCATTTTTAATGGTTTCTTCTGCTACTATGAATTTCCGGGTTATTTCGTCCAAATTGTGGCAGTCTCTCGTCTTTGTAGTATCCCCACGGAAAAAAATCAATAGGGTTTATGTCCGGGGACCGCGCAGGCCAGGCTAAAGGGCAAAGATACCCTGAAAGATGGATTGGTCGTTGCAGCCTGCGCATGCGCCGGTGACGCCTGCCTTAAAGCCTGGCCTCCACGGTCCCTCGACCTAAACCCCATTGATTTGTTTCAATGGGAATATTAAAAATACCTCGGCTACATGAGAGAATGCCACAATTTGGACGAAATAACCCGGAAATTCATAGTAGCAGAAGAATCCATTAAAAATGATAAAAGGGCATTCAGGCATTTAAAAGACAACTTTTTACGGTGATGTCGCACTTGCATTGAGCAACAGCGGGGTTATTTTAAAAATTTCTGGTAATTAAACACCTATTTATTGGTTTTAATGATCATCATGTTAATTCAATTTTTGCACTTACCACATTTAGATTTAAATTTTTCGATTGAAGCCTTCTGAATAATAAAATGAAATTTTCAGGGTAGCTATCTGATAGATAGAGCAAGTTTTTAAAAGTCAAACGGAAAACTTTTTTTATGTGATTTTATTTTTTTACGGGCCCTTGAAGTGGTGAACATACTGGGTAATTTTATCTTTCTTGCCATTTAATTCTTTTTTTTATTCCATTCAAAGATCTAACGATAGTAAATGTTACCATACTGAATTAGCCTATCTTTCAGCTTAGCACACAAAAAAAATCAAGCATCTTCCGCAATCATTGACATCAGCATGAGTGAAAATATCATCGTACTCGGCGATAGGTGAAAAATTGAAAAAATCGTCATAACTCCGAAAATACGAAAAATCGCATAACATACATGGGGGTGATTCGGATAGCCCTCTAGGTCCTCTACCTCTCAGCTTCCGTTCATCACTACTTTTTGGTACACCCTGTATATAAAAATGAATCGCAAAATGTGTTGGTAAGCGCATAACTTGAGAACGGCTGAACCGATTTCGATAATTCTTTTTTTATTATATTCCTTGAAGTACGACGATGGTTCTTATGTAGAGAAAACGTAAACATGTACCACGGGCGAAGCCGGGGCGGACCGCTAGTATGTCATAAGTATGTAAATAATCACCTAGTATTCGTAATGTAATTTTCGCCACGAAAGAAGTCCCGTGGTGAAGGTATATCCATGAGTTCTTCTAGAATTTGTACTAAGTACTAAATAATCGAGCGCGATGCCGATGCCGGTCGCGCCGACACCGACTCGCACTTGGCCCGTTTTAATAGGCCGCATTAAAAAGCTAAGTATGTTACATATTTGTTAAACGAAAAAACTGAAGTTCTTCTCGTCTTTTTAATGGCTCCACGTATAAGATAGTCTTCGACAAACAGTTATTCGTGATATTGAATACCTCACGTGACGTGACACGTCCCTATAGAACATTTGAGAACATTAATTAATATTGAATGTACTAAAACCGGGTTGAAACAAAAGAATTAAGCATATCTTATTAGCAAACTCCATCCTTGCTGTGATACTATGTATTAAACATGTATTTTTTTCAATTAACTTAGAGACAATTCTTTTGTACATTTTATTTTTTTATAAAAACCGATTATATAATAAAACCGGTAAAATATAACTGGCAACAAAATAATACTTTGGTTGCCGGGTAAAATTTTATGAAAAAAAACTGGGCCTTTTCGTAGAGGTTCAACATGGCAGGAGATCAGGCGCAGTTTTATAATTTACTAATTACTTTATTATCTACAGATAATGACGTGCGAACACAGGCAGAAGTAAGTAAATTAAATAAAATATATATTTTACTAAAATTGATAGCTAGGAAATGTGATTAGAGAGAATTGTTGTAAAAACTAGTTATGGCCTCGTGTCAAAACGTGGTCATGGAGGATCTCTAGTGCTAATTTTATGTGTAATAGTTTTGTCTCATAGATAAACAATATATTTCGCGCAAAAATAATAATATATTTGACCTTAACACCGATTCTAAGATGCTGAGTGTGCATTTACGAAATTAGTCCAATAAATGTTAATTGTTAGCTATAGACGGATAAGTGTCATCGAACATGCTTCTATTTTAATGTATTAAATGCGTCGAATTTAACGAGCGCGTATTGTGACAAAGGAAGGTATTCTTTTATTTTAACTACATCGTCTAAGAAAGAACGTTACGTCTAGGAAATATTATTTTTTCATGCACGCCGAAGATATTA
The DNA here is from genome assembly GCF_061535395.1 of Colias eurytheme. Taxonomy (NCBI): domain Eukaryota; kingdom Metazoa; phylum Arthropoda; class Insecta; order Lepidoptera; family Pieridae; genus Colias; species Colias eurytheme. The sequence goes on along the minus strand of NC_142982.1, from coordinate 9,159,173 downwards.
ATTTTTTTCCCAATTTTCCAAGGAAGCCTACAATAATATTCCGACAGAAACAAAAGTGGTACACTTAGTTGGTGCTATACAAAATGCCGATCTCGGTGAAGAGGGGCGCCAAACAGCCGCAGTTCTATTACGAAGACTTCTCAGCGCTGAGTTCTTCGAATTCTTCCCTAAATTGCCATTTGAACAACAGGCAATGCTCCGGGAACAATTGCTCATTACACTCCAAATGGATGTCTCCCAGCAATTGCGACGGAAGGTAAGTCGTGTTCTCACATGTGATAGGCCATAAAAGGCGTCATTTTTCCCGCGTAACTTGCGCATTTTAATTATATTGAAAAATTTCCGCATCTAAAGTAAAATAGCTTTAATTCTTTGTCTTAACATAGAAATATCCTATGAAAACAATTAAAAATATTCATGTTGTGCTAGCTTACATAAAGTTACATGTGTAGACTGTTAAGAATAACTTTAAGCAGCTTACTGTGGAGTATATCTTGTTAAAACAATAATCACTTTATTTTTGCATTGGAGCTCTATTTTATAAAAGTAAAAGTTTCACTAATAATAATTAATACAATTTAATACACTGAATGGAATAGATTAAACTGATCAATTCTGATAAAAATATTAAAGCAGAACAACATTTTTATAAGTCTCCAAATCATAATTTGTAAAGTAAGCATTGTTTGTATTACATTCAATTCAACATCCTATAAATTCCATGCCTAATTTTAGATGAGTAATCACCTCATGTCTATTGATGTTCATTGGGCTAAATCTACATTATGATTCATGTCTTAAAAAAGACTTGTGAGAATGGGTGTGGTACTATTTAAAAGGTTTATTTTGTTGATTTACTTTATTAAAAAAGCTGTTACTATTTTGTATAAATTTGTAATTAAGTATAATATTCACAGATTTGTGATGTGGTGTCAGAATTGGCCAGAAATCACATAGATGACGATGGAGTAAATCAGTGGCCAGAATTCCTTCAGTTTATGTTCAATTGTGCAAATGCACAAGATGCCAACATCAAAGAAGCTGGAATTAGAATGTTTACGTAAGTATCTCCTTTTCTATCTTCAAACAATTAATTTATGTAAAGAAAAAGGAAGATTTTTTTTTTCTATATTATTTAATCAATGAGAAGTTATTACTCAACCAATTTTGTGTTAATAAATATTATGAGAAAATATCAAAGTCATGTGACTAGCATCTAGCACTGCAACTCAAATATTGAAATTTTGCACAAGTATCTAATTTTTAAATTTTATTTTATCTCTAGTTCTGTGCCTGGAGTTTTCGGTAACAGGCAAAATGAGAACTTAGACGTGATCAAGAGGATGCTCCTATCAGCATTGCAGACTTCAGAATCTGAAGCATTGCGGATGCAAGCTGTTAAGGCAGTGGGCGCTTTCATTTTACTCCATGACAAGGAACCAGCAATTCAAAAGCATTTCAGTGATCTACTTTTACCATTTATGCAGGTGAGATGTTTAATAAATAACATAATTACCTATTTCGGTATGTCTATATATCTGGATATCTAGTCTATGTGATTAATTTCTTGAATATACCTGTTTCATTTATTAAACTTTACCACTTTTAAATCATCTGATTAGATATCATTTACAGTCTTAACCTCATTTGTTAATGAGTTTATTGTAACAATTTTTAATCCTACTTTGAACTGAATTAATAAAACCATTTAAATTGGCACACATACTCCTACGTGTATATTTCCTCATGAAATGTATTACTGCCAAGGTGTGCAATATTAAATAGAGGATTTCGCTAACACCAACCTAACAATAGGATGGAGTTTGATAGTAGCCCTCAAGACAAATTCAATACTAATTAATTATTATACACAACATGTAAATGTATTTAATGTTTTTTATTCAAATTATAAAATAATAGAAATAATAAAACCGATAACTAATTTACAATATTTATTAACAGGTTGTTGTACAATCTATTGAAAAAGCTGACGATGATGCCGCACTGAAAGTTCTAATTGAACTTGCGGAAACTGCACCTAAATTCCTGAGGCCTCAAATTGAGGCTATTTTCCAAGTTTGCATCAAGGTAATTTTTTATTCTTGGCTATCTTTTGATATGTCATGATAGTATGTGAAATAAAGATAATAAATAATGTTAACATCAATTTTGATATTCACTTTTATAGCATTCAAATGCTTTATAAATATAAATTTCGGCGTAAGAAGCGGGTTCGAATCCTGCCTCGTGACAGAATTTTTTTTATTAAAAATTTATAATGTGATCATTAAATAACAATTCAGTCCATTTACAAAGATCAGCAAGACAAGATGCAATGATTTTTGAGTCCATTTCTCTCCACAAGAAAAATACTAATTTTGAAGTCAAAGATAAAATGAAGTCCTATTCATTACATACTATATAATTATGTAAGCTACAAAATCTTTATGACCTTAGGTTGTCGGCGATTCAAATGCCGAAGACAACTGGCGTCAACTCGCCCTAGAAACACTAGTTACACTGTGCGAGACGGCTCCCGCTATGGTCCGCAAGACAGTTCCAAATGCTGTACGAATGTTGACACCTCTTGTGTTGGAGATGATGTGCGAGCTCGATGATGAACCTGAATGGGCAGTGCAAGACGATGTCGCTGATGATGACAATGAACAGTATGTATTCATTTTTATCTGAAATACCTATTTATAAATGTTTCATGTTCTATTGATGCTAATGTTGTAAAATATATGTATTAAAAAGCAATTTCATTCATCAGTAAAATTTGTTTGCCTCGGTTACATTTTATGATGTCGCCATTACAAATTTTACAAGATCAAAACATCGAGATAATTAACATTCTTAGCATTTATAACTTTGGATGTCAGTCCCTCGATGACATTATAACTTAGCATTTGTTTAATTTATTTTGTATCAAGAATGTGGTGATAAAACAATTGTCCTCTTCCAGGAATTATGTAGCAGCGGAATCTGCATTGGACCGTTTGTGCTGTGGGCTGGGAGGCAAGATAATGTTGGGTCTGATCGTAGGGCAGGTTCCCCAGATGTTGAGCTCTGAGGACTGGAAGCGACGCCACGCGGCTCTGATGGCCGTGTCCTCAGCGGGCGAGGGCTGCCACAAGCAGATGGAGCAGATGCTCGACCAAGTTGTGTCCGCTGTACTCAATTATCTCGCTGATCCTGTAAGTTTATTTTTGGGTGTATGTTTTGATTAATCATGGTGTGAGATGTGCATTGTGCAACTATTTTAGATAGCAAAAACAACTTTACAAAATATTATAATATATGTAAAGTATCATTTTGAATTTATTTTTGAATTTCTAAAAAAAAATTAAAAATTTGAATTATTTAGTATAAAAGGGCTGTCATAAAACAATACCAGTACTTCTCACCTAATTAGCAAGCTAGCTTCATCACTGACCTACTTCAGTAGAAAGCTTTTACAAGATGATTTCAGAGAGAATTCAAACCACTTCATTATTGTGTAGACTGTAGACAGTGCCTTTTTATCTTTAATATAAATGACCTAGATTTTTGGCTTTTCATTACTTTTATATGAATACATGTATGGAAAAATATGAATGTAAAATATTTAAAGAAAATTTTTGTTACAGCACCCTCGCGTTCGTTACGCCGCTTGCAATGCTGTCGGGCAAATGTCAACAGATTTTGCGCCCGTTTTTGAGAAGAAATTCCACGACAAGGTTGTGCCTGGCCTTTTGATGTTACTTGACGATAATGCTAACCCCAGAGTACAGGTATGTGTAGAATTTTCATTTACGAATAATTTTTTTTTTCTTTCAAATAAAAATTTTGGACTATGTTTTGTACTAATGTTTTTTTTTTGTCTACAGGCACATGCAGCTGCTGCTCTAGTGAACTTCAGTGAAGATTGTCCTAAGCCCATCCTCACTCAATATTTGAGTCCTCTCATGGGCAAGCTTGAAGCTATTCTAACTGCCAAATTCAAAGAGGTAACAATTTATATCATCTATACAAACTGTCCAATGTTCGTTTGTGGTCAATAATGATCCATCATTTGATCACTTCCATACCATTGGTAGATTAAATGTGGCGATTGCTCCGTTTCTATCTTTGATAGATAGTCAGGGATCTCAGTTCACAGACATACATTTTTATATACTTAAATTTTTAAAACATTACATAGAATCTTAGTATAGGAACAAGACTTCAAATTAGTCAAACTTTAATAGCCAACAAATTGTTATTTTAACTTGACGAATTTTCTAATAAGCAATATGTTCCTATAGTTGGTAGAAAAGGGCACAAAGCTTGTGTTGGAGCAAATCGTGACCACAATCGCGTCGGTCGCCGACACGGTCGAGAAGGACTTTGTGGAATATTACGACCGTTTCATGCCGTGCCTTAAGTATATCATTGCTAATGCCACCACTGAGGAGTTGAAGCTTTTGCGTGGCAAGACTATCGAATGTGTCAGTTTGATTGGTGAGTTGTTTGATAAAAGATTATCGGATATTATATCTATATATATAAAACTCTAAACAAAGGTGACTGATATAGTGATCTATCAACGCACAGCCCAAACCACTTGACGTATCGGGCTGAAATTTGCCATGCAGGTAGATGTTAGGATGTAGGCATCCGCTAAGAAAGGATTTCTCGAAGTTCTTGCGGGAACGGGGAAAAACGGGGATGCACGTACAAAGTCGTGGGCGGAAGCTAGTATAGATATATAAAAGATATTGAGAAGGAAAACATGATGTTCATAATTAAACTTTTTAACTAGTCTTAAAACAAAATATAATTTTTGTTTTTATTGTATAGGTCTGGCTGTTGGAGAACAGAAGTTCATGGCCGATGCATCTGAAGTAATGGATCTATTGTTGAAGACTCACACTGAAGGTGAACAGCTGCCAGCTGATGATCCACAAACATCATACTTAATCTCAGCTTGGTCGAGAATTTGCAAAATTATGGGTAAATATGGTTTTCGTTATCTCAAAATTGTATGATTTTCATTTCGATTATTTTATTTTCTACAATTGGAGACTTCTGTTAAATATTGATTATTTCTTGTATTTAATCTAATAATTTTCTCTATGCAGGCAAAAAATTCGCTCAATACTTACCAATGGTAATGGAGCCAGTAATGCGTACCGCCGCCATGAAGCCCGAGGTCGCTCTGTTAGATAACGACGACCTAGAGACAATTGAAGGAGATTTGGACTGGCACTTTGTGACTCTTGGTGAACAACAAAACTTTGGCATTAAAACTGCAGGTAAATTATTATTAAACTTAATTAAATATTTATATTTTTTTTCAATTGATTGTCGAACAATAGAAAAACGTGTGTATAAAAAAATTATTTGTTTATAGGTCTCGAAGACAAAGCATCAGCCTGCGACATGCTGGTATGTTACGCACGCGAATTGAAAGAGGCGTTCGCCGAATATGCCGAAGATGTAGTCCGTCTCATGATCCCCATGTTGAAGTTTTACTTCCACGACAACGTGCGTATGGCGGCCGCAGAGTCGCTCCCATACTTGCTGGAATGCGCTAGAATACGCGGCCCGCAGTACATACAGGGCATGTGGGCCTACATTCTACCTGAGTTGTTGAAGGCCATCGATTCTGAGCCTGAGCAAGAAGTCCAAGTGGAATTGTTGAACAGCCTTGCTAAGGTAGTTATGTGAGATTATTTATGTATTTTAACAATGCTATAAATTATTGGTTATCTTAAATGGTCTCAGTTTGCCTAAAAATACATGTCTTTACAGTGTATAGAGTTACTCGGCGCTGGATGCCTTTCCGATGAAATGATGGCTGAAGTACTGCGCATTTTGAATAAACTGCTCACAGAGCACTTCGAACGCGCTACTGAAAGAAGACAAAAACGTGCCGACGAAGACTACGACGAAGTGAGTATCTGCTGTTAATAATCATCATTTCGTAATTATAGTAATAAATGTTCGCATTTATTATTACCTTACTCTGTCTGTCACCCTGTTTATGAAAATATTGATGACAAAAAATTTTTACATTTTATTAGGAAAACAAAACTTAATAGTTGTTAAATTTAGGAATTAAAGATTTTAAACGCGATTTATTCCGAACACGAATAAATCGCATTTATTATTCGTTAACAACATTAATTTTTAAATGTAGAGTACTCGCGTAAAATCAAACACAAGTTGTGAAATAAGATACAACAATAGTTTACAATGAAATAAAGTTTAATAAAATTCTCATCCATACTAATATTATTAAGCTGAAGAGTTTGTTTGTTTGTTTGAACGCGCTAATCTCGGGAACTACTGGTCCGATTTGAAAAATTCTTTCGGTGTTAGATAGCCCATTTATCGAGGAAGGTTATAGGCTATATATCATCATGCTACGACCAATAGGGATGGAGCCACGGGGGTGAAACCGCGCGGAGCAGCTAGTAAATTATATTTGTATCGCCAGGTTGTTGAAGAGCAGCTAGCGGACGAGGACAACGAGGACGTGTACGGGCTGTCGCGCGTGGCGGACGTGCTGCACTCGCTGATGTCCGCGTACCGCGAGGCGTTCTTCCCGCACCTCGACACGCTGCTGCCGCACCTCGTGCAGCTGCTGGCCCCAGGACGCCCCTACGCAGACAGGCAGTGGGCGATCTGCATCTTTGACGACGTTATCGAATTTGGAGGTTTGTACTTTTTAATGATGCACATGGAAAGGCATATTCTAAATATTTGCTCTATTAAATTGTACTGCTGAAGTCTTTTGCGTCAGGCAGTACCATTATTTGCGTTTTTAATATAATTGGCAAGCATTCTTTTGCTCACTAGGATAGTTGCAAAATAATTGTAAAAGGAATCTTATACTTAATATCAAATCAACTTAATAATAATAAAGTAACTTGCAGGTTGACGAAATTATTGTAATAAAATTAAACCTTTTGTTCCTAGGTCCCGCCTGTGTGAAATACCAAGATATATTCCTCGAACCAATGCTGAACGGACTCCGTGAACGCGAACCCGAAGTCCGCCAAGCCGCCGCGTACGGGTGCGGAGTGCTGGCCCAATTCGGCGGCGCCCAGTTTGCGCCCGCCTGCGCTAGGGCTGTGCCCCTCCTGGCCGCACTCATCGCCGAACCCGACTCCCGCACTGTTGAGAACTTGAACGCTACCGAAAACGCCATCTCTGCTGTCACTAAGATTATCAAGTATAACCACTCTCAAATCAATAGGGATGAGATTATAAGGCATTGGTAAGTACAATGATGCAATAAAATAATTCACTTAATTATTATAATATTGCTATAATATTTAAATATTATGTGATACAATGTATGAATCGCATACAATGTAACAGGTTAATTTCATTTGATAATTATGACACATTGTTTATCATATATGATACACAATACACGTATCAAATCTTCCATTGGATAACCTTTGTACTCAATTCTTATCTATCCCAGTCTGCACATGAAAGATTAGTTTCTATCATTTCTCATTCATCAGTCCTATTTTTAACCTCTACTCATAGTTAGTAGAGTAGCTTATAATAAACTTTCTATAGTTTGATGTTTGTTCTTATTCACTCTATCCCACTCTTATATGGCTTACTTATATTTCTTCCATTGAAATTTTTAACTTTACTCAGGCTGACCTGACAATCCATAATATTGAATAGTTATTAAAATTGGAATCATAATGAAGTGTATATCTTATATACTTTGTAATACGCGCCAATTCTATTTTGATATATACTTTGTGGCATGGAAGAATTATGATTTCAGTGATAAACTTTTTGGTAAAAAATTCACTGTTTTAAGTCTCCACTAGTTTTTTCTAATCTCCTTTTGCAGGCTCAGATCACTCTTATTCCAACATTATGTTTTTCACTAAATTGTAATAATTTCCGCAGGCTCACATGGCTGCCGGTAGTGGAGGACACGGAGGAAGCGCCGCACGTGTACTCGCTGCTGTGCGAGCTGGCGGGCAGCGGGCACGCGGCGCTCGCCACGCCGGACGCGCCGCAGCGGGTGCTCGCGGTCATCGCGGAGGCGTTCCTGCGCGACGCCGTGACGAATGATAACCCCGTGTTCGCGCAGATGATCGCGCTCGTTAGACAGATACAGGTAGGTTGTGTTCAGGATGGTGTATTGTATAAAGTGTATGTAATGTAGGGAAAATATGGCCTCAAAGAGATTGATTTTTTTTTTTTTAGGACATTATTACACAAATCGACCTAGTCCCACAGTAAGCTCAATTAAGGCTTGTGTTGTGGGTACTCGGCGACGATAAATATAATATATTTTAATAAATACATATATAGATAATAACACCCAGACCCAAGAACAAATAATTGAGTTCATCACACAAATATTTGCCCTGACCGGGGATCGAACCCGGGACCGTCGGCTCAGTAGGCAGTTACTTTACCACTGCGCCAACCGCGTCGTCATTGTTATTATTCGATTTACTGTTCAGATTATTTATCAGCCTTTCCACCACTTTATTTATTATGAGTAAAAAAATCTAGTCTTATGCAAAATTTATATCGAACATTGTTACATTATTTATGCCCACTCTGAAAAAATTGACTGCTTATATTCTTATGCGAAGAATATGTTTGTACTAATAACTAATTTTTGTTACAGGGCAACGCTGAACTGTTCAACTCGTGCCTGATGCAACTGAGCAGCGATCACCAAGAAGCTTTGAAGCTGGCTCTATCCACATAGTGGTCTTCTTAACTCATTGCTTGTATTTATTACCGCCCGCACATCGCTCCGTAAACACGCTCCATACTAGGGCCCAATATATAACTAACCAATTGTGGACTGCCTACTTGTTAATGATTAAAATTATTAACCCTAAAAAACTATTTAAACTTTTATTCACATTATATGTGCCCCTCTCGTTAGATAATAAATTATTCAATAACAGAATGTTATCCCCCCTTTCTTTCCTTGAATGGATATTTTCTTCGATCTCATTCGACATCTGTTGGGCTAAAATTGCTGTGATATATTTTGTACTAATTTATAACAGCCATTGTTTGAAAGTAGCGTCTCCTCGACCATGTCATTGTCGTTTCTAAACATTTATATTTTCTAGTGTCAATATTTTGAAATGTTACATGATGTGGATGGTCCAATTTTTAATTGAATTGCATGGATTGTAGAAATTCTAGAATTTTCCCCTTACATGACGTAAATGATGAAGAATTTTGCTAAAATACGATAAGAAATAGAATATTATTAAATGTTACTATTATGTAATTGAATACATAGCGTTTATACATTAAAAAATTGGGCTGTCACATTCCATTTTTATAGGTTGCCATGTATTTGGCTGCATTGGGATCTTGGTAGTTGTTTCTCGAAATAGACGAGACTTCTGTTTATAAGATACAATTTTATTCAATAAATAAATATTATATTATGTATACATTTCTTTGTTTAACTAAAATAAAAGTTATTGACATTATAAATTTTTAATTTATTTTCTGTAATTAAGTTATTTAATGAACCCTCATTTCCATGTTACTTGACTACAAATAAATACCTTATGGCCATTCACTGTAAATTAAGCTGCATTGATATCTAGAATTATTAATCAATGGAATCTACACCGTCATTATAGAGACCCCCTTCCTAATATTTACCGTGAACAAGAAAAAAGTAATGCTAATACAACTATTTAATTGATTTGGCCATACATGCCTACAAGTATTGCCTTTGTCTAACTTATTACAATGAGGCATGAGCACAGATAATATTATAACTACTATTCCCGTTTTATTTTTACAAAGTTATTATTGTCATTTTACTCATTAGGTAAAGGGCTTTCGATATCAGTTTAAAGTTTTTTGATATCTGCAATAGTTACGGAATAATCGCCTGTGCACGTCTGTACCCACATCTGTACCACGTGTGATTCGACGTATTTCTGTAAAGTTGCATACAGTAAATTATTTTTTGAAAAATAAGGTCATAAAGAAGTTTCACTTCTTACGTGTAGTACACGCGTGGTACACGCACACAGTTTTTTTTTTATTTATAATTATCGTCTGAGCAAGGTGTATCGTCGTATTTTATGTACTCTGTGGTATATGCACAGATCTACTACGGTATAAAGCGTCTTATACACGGTCCATCCCCGACGTACGTCGGCTCAAGGCCGCGGTGCTGGATGTATCCGTCTCACTCTACGGATGTATCCTACTGACGATCGTGCGCGCATCAAGCATGGCTAGGGTTGCCAACTTTTATTTGAAAAAATAGAGTATATCTGATTTTAAAGGAGGTAAATAAAGAGTAAATAAATATTTAAAAAAATGTATTTTTTTGTACTTTTTGCAGTACCTAAGAATTTTTCATTATTTTTAAATGAATTATATGAATTCAAACATTCCAAATTTATATATTTCAAGAGCTCATTTTTAATTAATTTTTAATGAAGCTCGGTTTCTCTCTTCCCGCCACTTCACATTCATGACCGAAAAGACTCTCAGTAAATGCTAAAGTGGCGGGAACAGAGAGTATATAGCTAATCATTTTTTTTAAACAAACAAATTCGACAAGATATTTATTTTAAGTAAATTGCCATTTTTCTGCAGTGGACTTTTGCATAAAATAAGTGTTATTCAACAATTCGCCTTGGAGTTCTTTTAAAATAATAACTTCTGAATATAAACTGTCCATGTGTACTTTTTAATATTGATTATCATTACTTTTGGATCAACCTATGTAGGTATGTTTAGTCTTCGTAAATTAAGTTTTCCTTCTATAATTTGTTCTAAATTATTAAATTCAATAATATTTTTTAAAGATATTGTATTTAGTGAAGATATAGAGTTATCACTACTAAAATCAAACCATTTTTCTAAATAAATCAAACATTTGTCTTGGGGAATTGGGGATACAGACGATACAGTAAATAGTCGGCTTTTTTGGTTTGCATAATATTACATGACTGGCACTCACTTGTAGTAAAAATTGTGTAAAATAAATATTTTAGCATTATAGATTATAGAGTATGCCTGCATGATAGTACAATACTCTATTTTATCACAAAAAAATCATATCAATAGGCCACGTTTCCAAGTATTTACATTAATTTCTGTTGGCAACACTGATCTGCTGTACGTCCGCGCTATTCACTGTCCATCTGCACGACGTTCGCGGTGGTGGGGGTGCTCGCTGGACAGGATGAAAAGTTGGTCGTGCACATCCAGCAAGATAATAATAATAATTATTGACGTACGTCAACACTATTCACTGTCGTTTTGCGTCGTGCATCGTGTATGACCTTGGCGGGACGTACGTCAAGATGGACCGTGAATACGACGCATAAGTTTTACTTACCTTTGTCAAATTTCAATTGTCAACAAAGAATATACTACTCTCTTTGTCAATGTCACTTTCCGGTGTCGACCCCGAAGCAATTTCCTATGACTGACGTAAGAAGTTCGTGTTTTGTTCAAATTTATTCTAAAATATAAAATTAAATATTTTATTTTCCTTTTTTGCGTTTTCGATAAATTTTCCTTATTTGATATTAGAATTTTCGTGATTTTTTTTCTTATAATTAAATGACTCATGGAGAGGTTGTAATTTAATATCTCGCAGATTAACATTTAATAGCTGTGTTTTACCTGAAAATAAAACACATATTAAATACTTACCTATATTTGAAGCTTACTTCATTGAGAAGGTACCTAGCTTTTTCCGCCTATTTTGCCCTCTCTTTCCGTTGTATATATGCTATCTCTCTCGCACACCTCTCCACCAGGTGGCGGGGCGCACGATAATGTGCGGGCGCTGGATGTTTTTTCATTGAGTCGAAATCCACAACAGGTGGACGTTAAGTGTAAGCTTCAAATATAGGTAAGTATTTAATATGTGTTTTATTTTCAGGTAAAACACAGCTATTAAACACTTGACCGTAATTTGAAGCTTACTTCATTGAGACCTGTCTGTTACCCACCTGGTGTACAATGTGACGCCAATGTGAATTTGAATACATAAGTAATTACTTATTTCTTTATTTGAAAGAGTAAGGTGTGCAGATAGTATACCTACTAATAAATCACACAAATTTTTATATTATATAATATATTAACAATCCCAGATGAAAAGTTAATCAAATAAGAACCAAAAAGTTAATCATAATGATTAAAAGTATTAGAACTTATGAGATTGGTTCAAGCGTACCTTAGTTAACCTTTTTGGGCTTGAAAAGTTAAAGTTACTACAATTTCCACTATCTTTAGCGTAAATCTGCGAAAGCGCCAGTAACGACTTTCAATTACGCATTTAGATGTTACTTACAAAATGAAGCAACAGCTGATCCCGACGAGGCAAAAATACCTCAAACTCAAACCTTTATTTATTCAATTAGAACTCTGCAGAAGCATCATTGAATCATCTTAACATAGAATTACCAAATGTCTCAACTCACACAGTTTTAACCCAACCTGCTACAAGCGGACAAGAAGAGACCTTGGTCCTTACTTTTGGGGTCAGAAGTAAATTTAAAAGGTCACCCCTTGAATAAGGCAATAAAATAACAAAACAGGTAAATGGTTTAAATTATAATACAGATTTTTAACATCCAACTAAACCGTGCGGTATCTTTTAATGTTTAGAGCCAACGTCGCAATCATAATCTAAACATGGCTGGTACTTTCAGTACAATGCATGAATTATTTATTTAAAACTGATAGGTCATAAACTCTGTACTGGAAACAAATATACTGAACTCAAGAGACTAAAATGATAAAGAGCTTATCTGTGCCCCAAAACTGCAATTACTACAGCTAAGTACGATACTTTTAATCAATTCAGTTTTAAGATATAATTATGATTTACATCAGAACTTATATACCGAAAGTCTCGGGACTACATAACGTGACTTATTTATAATAGTGTTTGTGCATAACACTAGGCAGTCAACAGCTATATGAACGTCAGATAGAAAAAGAGCCAAATTTATCCAGTCAGTAATAAAGGATTTTAACTATACTTATTATAATTCAACCAACTACTACTAGCTACTCCGTACGTCTTTTGGGTAGACGGAGGCAAATAGGATTTTTATTCCAACTATATCATTTGATATTTTGAAAATGTACTCCACATTTTCATACCGTCAGAGTCATTTTGCAGATTATAGCAGTGCAGCACTGAACACTGTCTATTAGGTGGCTGGTGCTGCTGACCGGGCCTTCAGTTCCGCTTTCCAGAATACCTTCACCCTTCTAGGTGCTACTACTACTGAAATAGCGGTACTCTATCGCGTCGTTCAGGTCTCTAACTGACAGGATTTCTCATATTATCGTAACAACCTCGCTCGTTCTAATGCTGGGGCCACACTAACAGGAAATGCCATTAATTAACGCGATAATGGACGTTAACTTTAGGTGTAGCCAGTATTATTTAACAACGGCATTAACATTGCCGTTTGGCGAGGCGATAGCTTTATCGCGAGAATTAACGCAATGAAGCGGTCACACTACGTCCATCTTGCTAGAATTTTAGTAAAATTAACGCCGTTTTTATCGCCAACAATCGGCATTCACGTTGACCGTTCAAGTGTAGCCACCCACTTAACGCCTTAAAAATTATCGGAATAATTATCGCGATAAAGGGCATTAGACGTTAGACGTTAGTGTGGCCCCAGCATTACGAGAACAAATTATCGCCAAGGAATTCTGCTGCAGGATAATGGCAAGAGAGATTATAAGCTTAACTATGCATTATTATGCTCAGGAATATGGTGGATTTTGAATACTATCGTCGTCTGAAAGTATCTCCTTTCGATTAACTTCATTAAGGATGCAGATCTGATCCCATCTTTGTTCCGTAGGAATGCTACGACAGTCTAAACGTTACACTGGATAAAGAAAATTGCCCTAAATATAGTCGGTTGTTCCAACATCCGTAATATGGCTAGCCTACCTTGCTAGCCCTTGATTGTAACTGCTACCAATGCAGGCATTGCTCTCGTGTTGTCCACAGTTGTGCGAGTGCAAAAATGAAGAACAGAGCTCGTGGGGAGCTATGTCCAATGAATCTGTGTTAAGATTATGACAGTATAGGACAGTTAGCTGTGGATGCGAAGACAGGACATTACTTTATTCATCCGTAAACACGAGAGGCAGCCACGGACAGCGATATAGCAAGAACTAAACTAGCAAAGTTTAGTTCGCTTACCAGACTTATATTTTAAAAGCCGTATAGTCTGTACCTACTGCATTTCATTTATTGCCCCCCCCCCCCCTCAAAGCAAAGAAATGAACAGTCATTTGGTTTCTCGTTAGGGTAGGGGTTCCAAGTAATATCTAATAATAAGAGGCTTTTGTTTGGATAGATTGACTTTCCGTTATTTATCCTCTATCCTATGTAACTCAACAGTCAGTATTCTCAGTATTCGTTGAGTACTTAAACGTTTTACGTAAATAGTTGTATATAACTTTATTATACAATATAATAATCCTGGTGGGATGACAAGAAACTTGTCTAACAAACGATTATCCTAATCCCTCAGCGATTTATTGTTTGAGCCCTGAAGAAAAAACCTCATGGGTGCAATAATGAGGTCAAATGGGTTGAAAAACGAGTCAAATAAATTGCCTACAAGACCGGGCAACTAAAATAGGCCTATGAGAGGTCAAATATACGTAATCAATCGTTTGAAATTTGAAATTTGATTTTGAATCAATCGTCATTTGTTACATTCAATCGCTTTGCGATTAAAAAATATCTTCCGATGTTTTTATATGAAAATTGGTCGGCTAGTGCCATTGAATGACGATACCAAACATACCGTTGACGCAAGGCTTGGTGACAATCCTCGAAACCACCGCCACAAATCATCTGCGAGATGATATTTGATCCGACTCGCCTTCCTTTGTTGTGAATAGGCTTTACATTGGTAAATACGATTTGTTCAATTCCAATTTCCATAATAATTGGTAAACCAATGGTGGTTTCCTGATTCCTGAAGCGTAAACTTTTAGGATACGAAGTATCAATTTCATGCGCCCATTATTTGACGTCTCTAACCTTTATTGTATTTATTAGGTCATATTACTATACTGCCCACTGTGAAGAAGATTTCAAAACCTTTTTCTACCTACCTTAGAAGAGTGAAGATCCGATACGGTCATATCCAAAACTTCTTTCGTGGGTCCTCGTTGACGAAAGCAAATATCTATGATCATTTTAATGATCAATCCTTTGTATATTTGCACCAATCGCCATCAAAGCCCCGCGAGGGCTGATATATATTTGCACCATGTCTCCGTGAGGTACTGTTGTAGTCAAAGCCCCGGGAGGGCTGATATATATTTGCACCATTTCTCCGTGAGGGACGGTTGTAATCAAAGCCCCGCGAGGGCTGATATATATTTGCACAATCTTTTCCGTGAGGGACGGTTGTAATCAAAGCCCCGCGAGGGCCGATATATATTTGCACCATTTCCCTGCGAGCGACAGCTGCGCGAGGGATGTTTGTAACTAGAAATAAGTAGGGCCTGCCAAAAAATGCTTAAGAGACACCCTGCGAGGGTGGATTTGACCTGGCTAACCCCTGCGAGGAGTAGTGGCCACATTTATGTATTCTGCTTCGAGCAAGAATACACCTTAGTGCTAATATAAAATTAGCAGTAAATAATCATTTAAATAATATAGCAATTAACAAGGTCCTTTAACTTATTTTCCAATGTTAGCGACAACTGTCCAGGATGAATTAATAAGAATTGATTTGACAATGGTAATTAATTATTATGTTTATATAAAAAAGAACTAACTATTTAATAAATTCATAATTCAAATCAATTCACTAAATTTTAAAATGAACTTCAATTCATATTTATTTTTGTTCATGCAATCGATGTAACATTTAGTTGCTTTATATCCGTTTTAACATTCCTTACGAACGCAACCATACCGTCGTAGGACGTTATATTTAATTGCACAAAATAATCTCCACTCACCCGCAATTTTTTACTTTTTGTCAAGGTGTACAAGTTTATAATATTATTCTAAAACGTTAGAAGTGAATTGTAAATCCTTTGAAATAAATGTATCTAAATCTAATTTATATTAAGGTATCTCGATAATTATTATACGATAACCCTTTCAGCACAAGTTCAGTAAACCAAAGAATTGAATTGTAAAATTTTGGTACTTACTCGTTTAAACAAAAAAGTTGCATCATTTGAAACATAGGAAACGTAATTTTCAATCAAATTAGCCGTGTGTAATATGTCTATTTTCACATAAAAACGGATCAGAATAATACTCATAAAAAGGACACGTATAGACTACGGATAGTTTTGAATGTGTGGTACATTCATGGTACGTATCTACTATACATGAGCGAATTCCATCATTATTCAGTTGAGCGGTAACTCCCGTACGATTTATAAAATAATATCACAACATGTTCTGACATGTCGTGACTTCTTGGAGCTGACTCATCTCGTTCGATAATTTTTAGTAATAAACTATTATAGGAATTCCGAACCGTTCCTAGCGATAACGACAATGTAATAAAGTCGTAGCAATGGATCGTATGCCTGTAAAGCTTTGAGTTGGCTCATATCCATACTAAGTAGGTATTAATTGTAATTTTTCCAAGAAAAATTCACTTGTAACCTTGTAATAAAAACACATTATTAAAAATGAAATAAATAATTAAAAATATCTATATACAAGAGAGGGTATTTGATATATCTAGTAATATCAAATAATCACAAAAGTAATATTAACGATTCGAGTAAAGCCGAACGGTAACACCGTTAAAATAGCTTTACACACAGTATTAAAAATTCAAATATTAATTAGTACATATTGCATAATGAAATATTTCAAAAGAAAAGTTACTATTTCAAGTAAAATGTAACGGTTGTATCGTTAATTTTAAATATCTTTATTCATGCTATTAAGTATTTAAGTATATTGAAAAATAAACTATTGCTGAAGGATTCATTAAAAACCTCAGCATTTTAAATAAAGTCCAACGATTATACCGTTGACTTTAAATTAGAATAGATGTAAAAATAACTCACTGTACCGATCCGACGGGATACACTTTTTAACACTTTTAGCACTTGCTTTAAGCAATACTTAATACTTAATAGCACCAAGGTTGTAGTCTTGTAGACAACCTTCTCGCGGCGGAAGCTAGACGCCAATGAAAAAACATCCAGCGCCCGCACATTATCGTGCGCCCCGCCACCTGGTGGAGAGGTGTGCGAGAGAGATAGCATATATACAACGGAAAGAGAGGGCAAAATAGGCGGAAAAAGCTAGGTACCTTCTCAATGAAGTAAGCTTCAAATTACGGTCAAGTGTTTAACATCTATTTAAAAATTAAATAGAAATTGTACACGCGAACTTCAACATAAAAGCTATTATTCGTGGTACCTATTATAAAATTGGAGGAAATAGGAGCTTAGAATTACTGGAACATTAACCCGGCTTGCCATGAGATAATGTCACGTAAAAGATACAGAATGGGAGACGAAAAAGAAATGTGTTCTAAATTGGAAGAAACTAACGAGGGACAAAACGGAAGTGATACAAGTTTTTGTAGCAGTAGTAGTCAAGTGTTTGCTGAAGTCGGACAGGTAAGTCATGAATCATTGATGTGACTAATATTTGAATGGTGCTATGCTTGATTGAATACAGATGTTGCTAGATGTAGTAACGTAATAAAACTTTAGAAAAGTATACTTTGTAGTGCTTCTCAATTTATTCAATACTTATACATAAACCTATAATTGTAAAAATATTGGTTTGAATGCTATAGGATTTACTGTATTTCATTTAACTGCAGTGCATTCATTACACATTCTTGGGTACAACATTAACTGTTCACAAAATGAGAGTAGTTGAGGTGGATGTTGGATAAACATCTACACATCAATGCAAGAAATATCAAAGTATGGTGATATTGTATAGGATTCAAAAAGAACTGATTTTGATAAGTAGTTAGCTCAAGTTATATATTAATATAATATATAGTGTTTCAACAAAGTGATTTCAGGTATTTGTGTATTGTTGTTGTAATAGTTATCTGAAAGTGGAATTTGATATAACAATCATTGCTCAACTAGCAAAGTACAATTTGCTAGCCATACATTGTTTGCTATGTTTCATATTATAATGCAATTAGTTTGTAGCTACTGCAATCTCCATATATTGAGATCCTATATTGAGATCTCCATATATTGAGATCTCCATATATTGAATTGAATATATAATAGTACTTACACATTAAGGCAATGAAATGCAATAATTTATACCCTCAAATGAATACAGTCCATTACTCAAATCCCTAAAGTATATGGTTCCTTAAAGTATGAACTAATGTCCTTTCATATATCTTTTATTTATTCACCTGTTAACATAATATGCTCAGATGGGCTCCTAAGTCTCATTTATCTACACCTGTTCATATTATTGTGTTAGAATGTGGCAAGTAAGGCAACTAAGTACACGATTATGTATATTTTTTTATAGTTATAGGAAAAATTGAATGAAATTAAAATATTTCTTGCATTGATTAAGAGCACTAAAATATTTATCTCGGCTTCCATTTTCGATTTTAAATTTGCTAAAGTTGATACCCATATTTAAAGAGAGGAGGCGGCTACATGTGACCAATCACTTATCAAACATAGCTACTGAGTATCCTCGACTTATGCGCTTTATCCCATTGGGAGCTATGGCGCCACAATCAAACACACATACACGTCCAACTAATAACACCTCTTCATTTATGCATCTGGCATTTAATGTATTTTATGGCACACCTTGGATGTGATATTCACATGTGAACTGGATTAAATTTACATCACATTATAGGGATTTGTAATAAAAAAAGAGCCGAGCACACGTGTCAGAAGCGAAACTTCTTTACCAAAATCGTCGTCTGACTATGACGTGATGGTATTTCCATGAGGTGACCATGAAATTTTACTCTCAACGCGCCTAAAGAAGTTTCACTGCAAAATGCTTGAATAATTGAACTGTAATTTTCTACACTGATCTGTAATGTAAAAATAACTGTTTATTTGCAAACCTATTAATGAACACTTATTGTTATTGTTATTTTGCACAGATAAGCACTTTTCGTCAACATGTTGTTTGTTTTCATTGAATAAATATTATATTCAATGATTGCCAAATAAGAATTTGGGCGCGCAGCCAACATAGTGGCGTGATTCCTGACCATGCTACTATTAGTCTAGTCATTGCGTTTACTATTACGAAATAGTACACGATTAAACTACTTTCAATATTACATAATCCAACATATCATGGTCAATGTCTTACTTTTTTTAACCAGATGTTGTCGTTTTAAGTAATTTATAAACACGAATTGGATTTAAAAAAAAGTCCCTATTTCTATTTTTAGAAGATTTTTACTACCTCGTTTCTGAATTGCCTCTGCATTTTTCTTATTTTTTTATTTTTAAGATTTGAGTTACTTAAGACGGTCTACATTTCCTAGTTAAGAAACTGTTGCTTATATTAAATGGGTAAGTAGTAGGAACGCAATTGCTTCATATTTTTTGAAAAGTCTAAAAAGATTTACTTACTCTAAACACGATATTTTATTCACGAGCTCTGAAAGTCTTTCTTGCCTTGAGTTTTCTTATAAATTTTGGTAAATATTTACTTCAAATATGTAATTAGATTATTTACGTCAACTTACAGCTTTATAATTTTTCAAATCTTTTTGTTCACTTTTAAAAAGATTATCTACGTAATTGTACAAAAACTTTTTGTGTAAACAATAAACATCGAGGTTATATTATATTCAGTGTAATATCATAATAATAGAATGACGGTCTGTCGGTCTACCTTACCTTGAACTCAGATCATACAATAACAATGAAATTGTTACAATTAACTGAACCTAAGGGAAATTAAAAATATTATTTACCTCGCGGAAGAATTCTAACAAATACCCGCGGCCCCATCATTAAAGCGGCTCGACGGAACACAGTGGGGTTTTGGTCGGTAAGAATCCGACATAACCCACGGCTCCTTCCCCGGGGCCGTGGGTATCTTTGGAAGATTTCCCCACTATAAAAAAAAAGATACAATAAAATAAGCTCTATATTGTATCTTGCTAACCCACGCAACTTCCTCGACTCTTCAAATATAAAATCGAAAAGTTATCTACACTTCTACACTAATATTATAAAGAGGAAAACTTTGTTTGTTTGTTTGATTGTAATGAATAGGCTCATAAACTACTGGACCGATTTTAAAAATTCTTTCACCATTCGAAAGCTACATTATCCACGAGTAACATTGGCTAGGTTTTATCCCGGAAATCCCACGGGAACGGGAACTATGCGGGTTTTTCTTTGAAAACGCGGGCGAAGCCGTAGGCGGAAAGCTAGTAGGAAATATTCGAGAAATAATCAGCCAAGTGCGAGTCGGACGGAGGGTTTCGTCTAAACCCGTTTTTAGAAACGCTAAAAATAACCTCAAAAGGAAAAAAATGAAACCCTTGTAGGATCAATTTGTTCTCAGGAACGCGTAGAGAAATCAAGCTGAAATTTGCACTGAATACTTAAGTCTACGGTCCCTTGGAAGCTGTGAAAACATCAAACTTACATACAACCGTTTATGCTGCAAATTTCGACATTCGCAAGGGAAACAAAACCTACAGGGTGCTTCCCGTCAACACAGAGTCTTGAAATTCACGAGGAGGAAACTGTAGGTTTTCCATTCCCTTGTGAATGTTAAAAAATTCAGCATAAATTTGTTTGCGTTGTCTTATAAAATTAACTTTAAATAATCTTATCTCGAACACATGAGTAGCCAAGAAATTAACTACTACGGAGTAGGTAGGTATTATAGACTTTGGCGCATGCTAGTAAGTCACTAAGCCGGTCACTACACTCCGTTTTATTTCATTAAATACGTCTAATTTAGAACTGTGGTCTGATTTAATATTGGATATACATAATATGTATTTTAAAAAATTCACACATAAAACTAACGTTAAAAAGAAATAAATAAGTACCTATAATTTATATTAAGTACATCAGGATAGTGTCGGATGACCAATCATGTCAAGATTTAAAACGTTACTCTATTAAATAATAATAAGTATTTCACATTATTAAAGTTAAAAATAATGTTAGAGTGAAAAATGCAAAGCTGGTTACGAACGCATTTCACTGCTCCTAAAAATAGAACGACTCAAAAATAATATACTTAATTCCACTGTATTTTTAGCCTGAAATCTTAATGGAGTCTTAATGTAAATTGTTAATTGGTTCTGAAATACGTTAATGAATACAAGGTACTACAGGCTGTAATGATAACAATTACGTCATCATTAGTATTCGAAGTTTCACGGTGCTCGTACATTACGCACGATCAACATCGTCATCACTTGCATTTTATAAATATTTTGCAGAGGTCAGCGGAAGTTTAACTTTAATCTGAAAATAATGTAATCGCCTATATCCTTTATTGTTTCTGATGAGTTTTCAAATTTGCTGAGTGTTTCCCATATTATAGGTAAACCAGAATCTGATGGCAATTAGGGAAATCAAAATTTTGAGTGTGCAACCCTAGGGAAAATGGACTGAACGATCTTGATACTGCTTATTTTTTATTTTGTCCTCAATATCATTAGTCACATTACATAAGTGGACAATACGGTACTTAATAATGAGATATCCACTTAATATTATGTATAATATACAATTATACATATTACTTTTATACAGGTAATACATATTATTATTATTTGCACATACCTATATTTGTATATTCATTACCAGTATGCCATGTGAAAATATCGATAAGTACTATAATGATAATGTAGATCAAAACTGAAAAGAAAAAGAAATAAAAATAAAATAAAATTATGTTTATTTTCGTACATTATAAAACTGACTTGGACAGCTTGGACTTGACGAATAGCCGTATTGGAAACTCCTGTAATAAGTTTTCATAAAATTATATTCTAATCAACAAACAATATTATACCTAGTTACCTACATATAATATTTTTTAATTTAAAGTATCAAAACGGGTAAGTCCAATTTAACAATAAAATCTTCATAATTGAAAATTGTGATGTGTTTGACCCTTCTTCATCGAATGTTTTTCTATACACATTATAAACAACACCTCTTGCTTGTGATCGCAACGGCTTTTTCGACATTTTCGAAGATTTTATAGGACAAAATCCTAAAATTATTCATCAACTGCAAAAAAGACAAATAATTTGACAACCAATTTGATAGTTGTCAAATAAGTTGCCACATAAAAATCTTTTATTTCTTAAATATAAATATGCCATCAGATTCTGGTAGACCTATACCTCCAAATCTCGTTTTATGACGTCAATGCGATGCTATTGTAATAATAATAATCACTTGGATTTTAATATGAGCAAATTGACGTAAATATTACGTACATATCTTATGTCTTCGCCTCATGTCCACATTTTTAATTGTCTATTTATCTCGCAGCTCCATTGACAATTTTAAGATATTGTATCGCCCTATTATATTTCGTCCGTCTTCTTTTGCCACTTGTGCAATATTGACCTTCGCCGTAATTTAAAGTGCCCATGCTTCGTCAGTTGCATTCTACTGCGCATCAAAATGCAAGATATCTTCTAAGAATCAATATTATTAATATTTTTTATTAGAACTTTCGGCCCAAATATTTCCATATTCCAGAACAGGAAGACTGTCTATTTTGGACGTCCTCGTTAGCAATGGCGTGGGAAAATTAAATGTGGATACTGTTTCAGATCTTAAGTCTTCTCCATTCGTCACAGTACATATACGTACAATTATTATAAACTGTACGACAAAGTAATAAAATATTTCCTCTGTTGCATACTCTGACGAAGTTTTAAGATTTGTAATTCGTGCATTCATGTGACATTCTAAAATAACTCCGTGACATATTAATAGCTGAAGACCTTGGTACAATAGACATACGAGCTGAAACTGACAGGCGTTAAAAAATCATTTCAAATGACATTTTATTCGATCGGGTTAAGACGGTACGGCGGTTCGTGGGGCGCCGCGTGTCTGACGAGCCTCCACGTCGGCGTCGCGCCACCGATAACTGCCCCCCTAGCCCCTCGCCTCACACCCGCCCATACCCGCATTGGTGCTATACATACACTGTTCCCTCGCAAACTTCACGTTCAGCTTAGGTATTGTTAGTCACGGCCCTCATTTCGCGGAGTGCAACCGTGCTTTATCGTTTTAAACAGGAAATCGATTTATATAATACCGGGAATAAATAAATCGTTTCAAAATAAAATAAATATTACGTAAGCTTTTTAAGAGATACGAAACTATTTTATCCATTGATAGAATGTATATTATGCGATTTACAAAAATCAGCAATTCGTGAACTTGAAAGTGTGCCTTGTTAATTAAGAAAGTCGGACAATAGATTAAAAATGACTTCACTAACTATGACTACCACGCTTACTAATGGACATTGCAATGGCAAACTGGAGACCACAATCAACGGCTATAAGAAAAACGGTGTTGTGAGACCAGAACCAATCGAAGTTTCTGTAAGTAATACATTTTCATTACTTATCTTATGGAATCCACTACATACAGGACCCTTGCTCCAATTGCAAAAAACATCTACTAATGTTACCGATGAGAAGATTCTGCCATGCAGCGCAAATCTGATGTTACCAGCACTAAGTTCAAATACATATGAATCTACCCCCTTACCAGTTTTGTAAAGAGTGCACAACTTTTTCAAACCATACATTTTTCACAGGGAGGAATATATGCCTAAATAGATTCTAAGATAACAGTTACATAATAAAAGAAAAAAGGGACTTATGATTTTCATTGTGAGCCACATTCAAAACAAATCAAATTGAAATCATGTCTAATTCATAAACTTTTGTTTGCCATGAAAAGAGTGAAAGCGTATGACGATAGCATGCATTATGCATAGAAAGTTCTCTTTCTGTCATGTGCCTTTTGGTACTTTCGATATCTTGACTAAATTTCATTTAAAATTTGCTTAAACGTACTGGTTTGGTCGTCAAGCCAATATTTAGTCATGGGACTATTGTACGGTTCGGCCGGAACCGCATTCCACACCGGCTATGCTTATATATTGATACACTTATATTGCAAAGCCGGCGCATTATTCAGTACGTATGTACAAATAGTGCATTCACTTCGATTGTCACATTTAAATTTTTATCGCAAGTGATTTATTACGGCATTCGTATCGTAGAGCACCCTGTACAAGACAACTTAAAGTAATAAAGTTTCGAGCGAAACTGAATACGATCTAAAATTACGAGATTTCTACACGTATAAGATAACATAAATTACACAATAAGTAATAATGTATTTGCCGCATTATGAGCTCTCGACAATCAAGATAAAATTGTTCCTAAGCACATTTAATATACTTAAATTCATTATATAATTAACTAATTCGAATACATTAGATCCATCATTATTTTAATATATTCTACAATATTCGGTCGAATATCTAAAACCACTGACGAGCCTTCACAGTATAATTGCTATATGAATAAAATTAAGCATAAAAATGAGGAAAGAACAAAAACGCAATCTAGTCATATGTAGAGTTTAGATGAACCGGACTTCTCTTCGGGTTCTTGACCTGCAGAACAGATAGCTGTTGGTAATCTAAAAAATAACTGAGGTTCAAATGCGATAACATTTTATAACGGGATAAAAACAACCGCATTTTACAATTTACGTAACTGGGTTCCTTCTTCAAAAAATATTTTTTGGTCATCCATCCTGATGTATATTCAACAATTATACTTAAATACGTTTGATACCAAATTTTAAATTACTAATATATTATGCACCTTGAAACTTTAAAACTAGTATGTAGAATTTTTCCTTACACATGACTTAATGTTCAAAGTCCTCTGACCATGTTTTTTCAATCATTTAATTGCATTAACCGGTTTAAAATTATTGTGTATGACAACCTTTGAACAATTGACGTCAAAAGGCGTCAAAAGTCCTTGCATCCTTGACTATACAATAATTAACAAATATAACTCTCGGTAGGTGTTCAATAAAGTACAATTTATGCATAATATAATAGTTGACAACCCAAACCTGCAAAGTGGTATGACAAACCTGATTCTATTCTAATCATATGCAAATTTACTATACCAGCCCATTTCTAAAGCTTCATAAAATAATTATGCCTGCAGTTTTGATATGCGATATTGTATGTAGATTTTCGATATTGGTTTTGTTCAAAAAAGGCAACTAGCAAGGAGAATAAGTTGCATTATCGGAACTAAGTTCATGAGAGAGGTTATTTATATTTTATACATATAACCTAGGTAGGTTTATAATAACATAAATGTTATGATTTTATGATCATTACTGCAAACTTGCACTCATGTGTCTTTTGGTTCCTTCCGTGACGCTATAGTGACTATTACCTATTAGGAATGTACTCAACTACTGATTAGCATGGAAAATCCTGTCAGATGTTCCAAACATTGGTAACAAGCGATAAAATAATGAGATTAATAACGTATTGTTGCAACACATCACACATGCTACTTGCTAGTGTGCACTGCACGATGATAAGCGAGGAGTCACACACGATCATATCGCATGTCCGGCACAGCGTCACATCACGCCACTTCATTATCACCCCAACTAATCGTAAACCTTGACACCCTAACACTACTAATAATATACTCATCTCACAATAAACAAATGAGGTCATTGCACTGATCATGTGCAGGAATATTCCCGATCTTAAAATCAAGCTACCTTTTCTGGATTCGAAAATAAATCAAAAAATCAGGTACCGACAAGGACGTCTGGACTTCTGAGTTCTGACCGTGAAAAACAAGATGATATTACAATGTCTAAAGTTATAAGGTCATTCCGTAAATTATCAGTGTCGCCCGCTCAGGGCAACCAGTTTCAACCCAATAAACAGGCTTTACTTGTTTCTTTGTAAATTACATAAAAATTTACTAATTTCCAAAAATAATAAACATACCAAAATGTGTATATTGTAATCTTTAGTAATTCTTACATTTGAATAAAATAAGAGCGTATTTAAAATCTTCTTCTTGATGCGCGTTGAAATTTCCCCATCTTTATAGAAGAGCGTAATTTTCTATCTCCTATTTTTCTGATTTTTTTTTGTTTAAAGTCTCCAATGTTTATGGTCATCGATCGACAGTTTTTTTCGCAAAATTTACTCTAGGACAAAATGGTAAAGTTCTTTAATGAGAGATAATACGCTTAATGCTAGGTAATGTCCACCAAAGATGAATCACGATGCCAACAATCTCATCAACGCTGACGTATTTAATTTATCTCTCGTCCCGGTTAGTCCATTATTTATATATGTAGTTAGGACTCTTGCCAAATGAAATCGAAATATAAGATCTACCTCAATACTTGGTAATTGTTTTATTTATTAACTAAATAGATAAAATAAAAATCGTATCGTACCATGTGATCTTCTGTTCTTTCTTTGCGGATAAAATAGCTCACCTGGAATTCTAAGCATTATCTATAAAAACCTACTCAAGTTATACCTGCAAAAGCAAAGGAGTTGTAAGCTTATTTTAAATTCAATACCAATAGTGATATAGTGTTACATCATTCTCCTACTAAATAGTTGTAAATAAAATACCCGTTTTGTTGTGCGTGATCATTTTGATTGTCCGTTTAGTGATGTAACGGTTGACGCTCACGGCTCATTCATGAATACAGTTTAGTAATAGGGATAGCCATTGCTCAATGTTAACCATAAAGTATTTATTAGAGCGTGAGAGTGCAACTTTGATTTTACCTTAATTTTCCTTGTTCTCACAAGGACAAATAAGCTGTCTGGGTTTTTAACATTTATACTTTTAAGTGACATCAATTTATTTAGTAAATTAGCGATGCCAGTGATACTTTTTACATGGTTTCTTTCTGAATATTTTAGAATAGACCGTTAGGCTAAAGTTATTCATGTCTAGATTGTTCTTCCAATTAATATGATAACATGACTCCGATCCCCGCAGGCGAAATTCTCTTGAACATGACATTTATTGACATTTATGACGATGCAATTTGCGTGGATGTCGAGATTAATGACCTTGATTATAATAAGTTTGAAAAAGTGGGATTGGGAATGTCCTCTTCTGTCAAATAATTATTACGATCAAGGGTTTCTGGTGAGGGTGCTTAACTTGTTCGTAATTAATCTTAATATCATCATGGTGAATAATAAGCAAATTTTTGTCAACAGTCAATACGAACAGCAGCACCCTTCAGCACGGACCCCGCAGCGGTCGCGGAGCGGGAGCGATGTCACTACGGGCGCATCCCGCGGGCGGTCGCTCTGGCGGGCACGGCCCCGCGCAAGGTGCGCGTGTACTCCGACGGCATATACGACATGTTCCACCAGGGTCACGCGAGGCAGTTGCAGCAGGCCAAGACGGTCTTCCCAAATGTATACCTCATTGTTGGAGGTGAGTTAAAAGCAACTCTGGATAGCAAACATCCTTTCTCGTTTTAATATTTATTCTGTATCGTGTTTGGTCGAATAACAGCGTAGGTAATGAGAAGTTCTTAATTGTTTCGTTTTCGGTTTAGTGAAGACTAGTAGGAAGGAACAGTTTAAAAATCAGGCTCAGCTTATCATAAATTATTTTTTAAATATTTGAATCATTTATCAAAACAAAAATACGGTATAGCAGAACCAAACCGTTAATATAATTTGTTGGTTTAAAAAAAAGTCCCTTATCGTTCCTATCGCTACATTGAAAAAACATTATCATGAAATATAAACAAACTAATGTCTTGGAAACTCGAAATCAGATAAAGATATTATAAACAGGTAAATATAAGAGTGATGACGCAGATTGGGGATAAGTGTGTACCTATACAGGGTGGAAGGTTAAGATGGGGCATGAAGGGCAGGTACCTTAACCGTTGTAACTACATGAAAACGTTCTTAGGAGACTATCCTTAAATTCTTGAGAAATTTTAATCTGCATTCACAGATTTTTGAAAAAATGTACGGTCAGCAAGGAAATCGGCAGTTTTCAAAAAACATTTTTTTATGCCAATCGATCCAGTTTCTCATGGGGATCAAAACACTCTGAAAAAGAAAAGTCAGAAATCGCGAAAAACTATTTCCACACATTCACTAAGAAAATAAGTGATTCAACAAAAGATGCGCTAATAGAAAACTCCAAAGAGATTTTCAGGCTTCAATATTTTTTGTTTCTGATTATTAAAACACATACTGATAATAAGAAGAAACATTAATTTAATTAAACGGTTGTCAAAGAAAATAAAAAATAACAAAAAACAACATTTAAAGTGGTGATAATTCCAGAATTTCTGAAATAATTTACATAAAAAAAACTGCCGATTTCCTTGCTGACCATACATTTTTTCAAAAATCTGTGAATGCAGATTAAAATTTCTCAAGAATTTAAGGATAGTCTCCTAAGAACGTTTTCATGTAGCTACAACGGTTAAGGTACCTGCCCTTCATGCCCCATCTTAACCTTCCACCCTGTATAGTTGTACCCAACAAGTGAAGTGACTAAGACTAAGTACGATGTAGATAAAACGAAAGTAGACGTAATATATTATCTTTCTGGAGGAACAAACGGTTTCCAAAGTAGAGATAGTATAAAGTATCCGTTATGTCCATAGAAATGTCTGTAATATTGTTTTGACCCGGAATGGAAATATCGTGAGTCATAAATACTAATAGGCGTTTAGCCGTCATTCCTAATATTATCTGGTTGCGTCAATACTCAAGGGTACAACAACGTATCTTATGTCTACAATTCTATTAAATTTGTGGGTCTCTAATTTACGTATCAGGAAGATATAATTTTAAAGCAAGTGATTGGTCGATAATAGTCGTATGATTTTAACACAATCAGAAGTTCTAAGGAATGTGTAGTAATTACTTGCGTAATTAACTTTATCGCTATCACAATTGTAACTCGCGTGGTATTAGTGATAAGGAAAAGAACCTCGTGAACGGTATTTCTGATTCATTCGGTGCGAAGATTTATTTTGCAATTCCTTGTACTCTCCAACTAAATGATCATCGCGGACATTGTTTATAAAATGTATGCGTCAGTAAATTTAAACAGATTTCAGGTGAATTTTCTATTTGACTGTAAAACATGAATCCATGAAATAATTATAGATGCCAAATTATAAATTTGGTTTTTTTTTTACATTTTACCTTAAATTGTATGCATAAGATATATCTGTATGATAAAAATTATTATGCACTGTTATCACGAGAGCAAGGACAAATGATAAAAATACACCTGACAGTCTAGTTAAATTACTTATTATAATTCGCTTGTAATGGGTACAATAATTATCAGGAATTTGCAATTTCGTTCATTCCAATAACACGTGTTAAGTGATAATTTTCGGAAAGTTATTTATTACTGCAATATTCTATTCTCAGGTTTAGCTTACAATTTACGATACGATACCTACTAGATGTAAAGGGTTCGCCTCGTTTTTATTTACCGGAAGGAAAAATAATTTCATGACCGACTGGGTAAATGTTTTAAAGAGCATTTTTCGAAACCTAAAAATTAAACGATTTTCCGTAATCGTCTTACGTCGCATAAACTGAAATTAAACGTCCATAATGTAGTTAGCAGGTGAGTACATAAACTGTAACATAATTCATTATTAAAATGAAACCCTCTAAGTTAATTAGCTGAGTCACTCCTTATTAAAGTGGGGTTGGTGTGTACCTGCGGGACGCGTGTGACTAATTTCTGACTAACAAATAATTAATAAACAGACATTATCTAATATCTATTGATATCTCACTATTTTTATAAATAAAAGAAATTAGTTGTTTATCACATACTTATCGTAAAAACTAATTAATGGAAAATATATTTCCTCCATAAATTAAAACAATAATAATAAAGAAATTTCTTATCATATTCGATTGTTTTCCTTGGTATTAATAATTTTATAGGTAGGTAGGTAGGTAGGTACCATAGCTTATCAAGGCTATAAAACCGTGCACTTACTTACTTTCCGCGTTCTTTCAACTGCATATTATTTATGGCGAATTGCTATTTATAAACAATATTATGTTTCTTGAAAGTATGAGGAGAATATTATTATAAATTATTCCTATACGTAGCGGAATCATTGTTGCAAAAAATATGAAAAAAAGACTCATCTGTTTTAAATTTTTTAAATTTACTGATGTGAGTCACCCATGCACTCCGAACTTGTTTATCAGTGCAGATGTTTTTAAGATACTTGAAATGTGAGTTTTTATCTTTTTTCTTAAACATGTTTATCTTTTCCAGTATGTAGCGACAAGTTAACACACAGCCGAAAGGGGCGTACTGTGATGACAGAAGATGAGCGGTATGAGGCAGTCAGACATTGCAGATATGTCGATGAGGTAAATACATATTTATTTTCATATACTCACACACTGTTCTAAAATTGTATATAAAGCTACATATATAAATTAGCAAATAATAAATTTGCACTTTATTGATAACGTTTCATTCAACGTGTAAAACAATTAATATAGTTACCGATTTTATCTTTATGAGTCAATACAGTAAGAGTTCATTATAAAAAATATTATGAGCCGGTCTCACCACCATTGAGTCGTGACAATAATTATGTAGAGATTGTCTAATCTAAAAATGAACGCCAAACGAACGCGTGTCATTCCGTACATAGCGCGCTCTCCCCGCCATACAATGCTAGGCACCTGAACTGATCGCCCGATTAGTTGACAAATCAGTGCGCGAGTGTCAAAGTTTGCAGTAGAATCGACGCGCGCACACATATAAAGTGGTTCAATAATTATTTGTCCTCACACATTGAAACAATTAAGTTTAGTGGAGGGGCGTTCATTTTTAGATTAGACAATCTCTACCTAGGTATATTTAATAATTACACTGTTTACTTAGGAACTTATTTTATTCAACTTTTAATTTATTAACGTGACAGTGAAACAGCAAACAACTAATTAACCCAGATCGTTTATTTGTCATACAATAGGCCATGCCCTAAAGTAATAAACCATTAAATAGATAGGTGTTACGTAATAATGGATCATGTGCGGATGCGCCTAATGTTATCTATTGTGAACGAGTATGAATTACTCACTAACAAATTGATGAATGGTGAATGGAAACCTCGGAATGTCTTTGCCATTTTATCATGAATTCTTGAATATATTTGAACTATTCAATCGTTTAACGATTCTATGAAAAAAATATTTTAGTGTTATCTATCCTAACCTTGATTATATGCGAAGAGCAACGTTGATAATAATATGTAATTTTTATTAGGTATGACTTATCAAAACAAATTCGTAGTTATCGGATAAGCCGATTCCATTAATGTTTCCAACTACGCATATTATGTTTGGTGCCTGATTATTATTATTTTATACACCTAAAGTAAATTCGAAACGTGTATTGTAAACATCAATAATGTCTTATCGCGTAGATAAATACAGTTTTATTTGTAAATGAGTTAATTATTTCAATGTTCTATCAGTATTAATATTTTGCAGTACAAATGATACTCATCTTATGCGATAAGCTAATTGGTATTCCGCACATATTTAATATTTTGTTTTAATTATAATTGTTTGTTTTGCAAAACGTGAAGCACATAAAAATAATTGGAATAATTATACATGTGCGCTATAAGGTGATGCAGAAATCAGAATGCAGATAACGTACCTAATACCTATGTGCGCTAGAATATTCTAGTAACTCATGTTGGGCGTAAGTCGTAACACACTTATTATTTGTGTGAAGGTGTGATTAACATTAACTTAATGACATCCCCTTCACTTTACCTTTCTATTTTTTAACATTCAATGCTTAGAAATTAGAATAAATTGGAATTGGTATGTTGGAATTCCTTAACTGAATTTCGTGCAAAACCAAGCAACACGAACAATTTAAAAACAATTCAGCCGAACAATAAATTGTAATATCAATTAACTGTATAAAAATAAACATTTAAAATCATATTATAGTAAAGAAGATTTCTATGTCAGTAGGTCATGATTGCAAATGTACCCACCTACTCGCAAAAGCCTTGTAATTGTAACACTGTAATTGTATTAAAGTTTCTTCCTCTGAAACCATACAACATATTTCATAAACGGTATGACATGTTGTGATTTATTATCCGTAGTAATTGTTTAATGAGAGCTATTTAATTATGAATATAGATCTAGCATTGCGGCGCTTATAAAATCCTGTTGCTTCTTGTTGACTTCAGAGTTCAGTTTTTATTGCCTTTCGTTTATTACGAACTACTTACTTAATATGAGCGGATTGATTAGTAAATATTTATTTTTTGTGTTTGTTTATTCATAAATCATAAGAACAATGCAAATGTCCTGCACATGTAGAATAAGTACGTGTAATGCGTGCGCTCCGATTCACGCAATCGTCGACGGATTATAAAAACTTTATATAACATCGCAATAGCTCCAATTTTTAATATGCATATTTGTAAACGTAGGCTATTTCTATTTGACCTTGCTCGTAAATTCATTGTATCCATCACGAACAGGCTGAAGTACCAATAGACATGTGTTTAAGTATGCTTTTGACACGCTTTTAAACAGCTACCGTTGTATCAGCTAATTAGCGATACGCTAACATTTTCAAGTATAAATTGTATGATAATAATAAAAATATGTGAAAACAATCTGACCTTATTTTTAAGAACTCATTTCATTTCCATACAAATATTTTACCCTTCTAAATGAGGCCTAATTATTTTGTGGCATGTTTAATAGCAATAAAATAAGTGATTAAAGTATGTATAATTTATTTTACATTTAGTAAAAAATGTAGAAATGAAATATAAATTAGGTAACAGACTAACAATAAACAGAACGGGTACTATTATAAGTCTGCTGTTACATCAGTCACCGAAACTCAATTAACATATTGCTATATCCATGATTTAGGTCATTCATACATAATTCTAACACATGCAAAGCATTTTCCCGGACCACTACCTAATCCTGCAAAAATGTTCATAAATACAATATGATTGTAATTTAATTGTTACTTTTGCAGGTAGTCCGCGACGCGCCGTGGGAGTACGACGAGGCGTTTCTCGAGAAGCACAAGATCGACTTCCTCGCGCACGACGACATCCCGTACACGACGGAGGACTGCGAGGACACGTACGCCATGATCAAGGCGAAGGACATGTTTGTGGCCACTGAACGGACGGAAGGTAAATATTTTTTTTTTTTTAATAGCATAGTATAATGTTTTCGATCTAGGAATTTTTCGTTGTATTTCGCTTAAAGTAATGTTAAAATTGCGATGTCTAAAGTTCTTTCTTGCACACATTAAAATCGCTATTACGATTGTCCTCTCACGTCCTCTCAACTTTAAACTTTTGGCTTCGTCATTTAGGTAAATATTATGTTGAAGGAAAAAACAAAATTATCATCACAGACAAAAACTTATCATTAGAATATTCGAGAAGATTCGTATAAATCCTGCTGCTAAATTTTGCGATAAAAAAGCATATTAGATTTTGTTACCAACCGGTAGTGTGATATTTCAGATTCGAATATTTAAATGAGTTTAGAATTATTATCATTATAAATGACAATCTAAAACAAGTACATATAACTATAAAATATAAAAATATAATAAGTGTAATTGAAGCTCACAATATTATGTCTATTCACATGAAGCAAGGGCAAACAGTTTATCGGTAATCATATCAAGTGTGGAAGTATTTAACCTAGACACATGTTGAATGTCTGTCGCGATTATTTTGCACCGCTTTTATCAACTCGGAAGAAGAGCGGATATAATTGCAATTTTAATCGCTTTCGGTCATATTTTTTTTACTTTTCTTTTGTTAAAGATACATACTTGTATTTATAAATAGGAGGAGTAGGAGTTTATATCAGTTATTTGTTCCGTTACTATTATGGAGTACACCGAAATGTATACTTTCAGTAACTACCCTAATTTAGTAAAGTAACAGTGTTATATTATGTTCTACCAATTCTAATAATAAATAGTAAGGTATCTAGATTCTATAACTCACTTTATAAAGTCGTGATCTCAATGGGATCTCAATAATTGCCAAAATATTTTGTAATTAAAAACTATTGTGTTGCAGGTACTTATATAATTTAGGAAGTTAGTAAAATATTCGTTACTTTAGTAAAATAACGAATATTTTAAAATAATTTTACTATATTTATGTTATTTATTCCAGGTGTATCAACGTCAGACATAGTAGCGCGAATAGTGCGCGACTACGACATATACGTGCGGCGGAATCTCGCTCGCGGCTACTCGGCCAAAGAGCTCAATGTGTCCTTCCTAAATGAGAAAAAGTTCCGCCTGCAGAACAAGATGGACGAGCTCAAGGATAAGGGGAAGAAGGTGGGACTTTCGGTAATAAGTGTAGCCGATTGTGCTAGAATAGTATATATTATATAATCTCTATGTCTTCTCTGTATACATATATGTAAAATTTTTGTGTTACAATATTAGTTACCATACTCCTCCTCATCAAATTTTATTTGTCGTGAGAATCGGCCTACATCTTTTTTCATACTCCTAACATCGTTTGCTGATACATTAAAAGTTTGATTTTTTCTGCCAATGATTGATTGCTTTAAATTACGTTACATTACCATTACGTTATTGTTTACATTAACAAACCTGTTAGTAATGTGCGTCGTTACAAAAAACTGAAAAGGATAATTTAAAAAAGTAACTAATTAATGAATTTAATTTACTGTGTAAATAGCAAAAAAGAACATACTACCAGTTGCCTAAGTTTTTCCCTTTACATTGAGATATTCAGATATTATAGAGCATAAATTATTGAAGTGAAAACTTCTTTAGCGGCGTTGGGTATAAAATCTTAAACTCGCGTCAGGACACGTGACCTGATCGAAAAAGCGTAAGACGGATGGATATCAAATATATGCTCAACGTTAACAATCAAGTTTTTACTTCTACCGGCACTCCCGGAGTGCAACCCGTCTTTTTTTCTTATAAGCAGAGTTATTAACAGCGTTATGTTTTGCAGGTGATGACGAACATCGGCGAGAAGCGCGTGGACATCCTCACCAAGTGGGAGGAGAAGTCGCGCGAGCTGATCGACGCGTTCCTGCTGCTGTTCGGGCCGGACGGGCGGCTGTCGAACATCTGGAACGAGTCCAAGGGCCGCCTCATGCAGGCGCTCAGCCAGCCGCCCTCGCCGCGCTCCTCGCCGCCGCCCAGCGAGAACGGGGACGACGACACGGAGCTCCGGTGAGCGACTCTACGACCGCCTACATATATATTATGTCGTGGCCATATCGTAGATTTGCTCATTTCATGAAATGGCCAATTTAGTTTGGCCAGATCGTTAAATCGTCAACGTTTCACGATTTGGTCATCCACATTTGGCCAGATCGTCGATCAGGCCAAACGTGGATGACCATTTCACGAAATGCGACCATTTTTGTTTCTTTTAAAAAAGGCACTCGCCGGCCGCTGCCGCGGCACGCTTACGGCCACGGCACATACACACACACAGATACGCCCCCTATGGCCACTACCAGCACCGCACCACCTTACAGTGCACTTACACCTTAAATCTTAGTACCCCGCGTAAACAAAACGCACCCCTTGCATAGAATTGCCCCGCCCGGCATGATAAAAAAACACCTCACCGCTACCCACACCATTTAGCAAGCTTTTTTTTTTCAGTTTACCGATACGATAATTATTTACATTCACTGCGTAATAGTGCAATAATGACAATGAAAATTTTAAATACAAAGGAAAATGTATTGACTTTATTCTCTTACCATGTTTTAATTAATTTAAAAACAGCAATCTAATAAATAACGTTGTCAACAGACGCTCAGTATCGCCGCCGCCGCCGAAGTCGCGTCGCTGCGAGCCGTGGGAGCCGCACGCAGGTAACTGGGTAACTATTTGCTGCTTGTTTGCCTCACACACGCACACGCATACATGTAACTATATAAATAATAAAATAATCATTACTTTTTGACGTGACAACGTCTTATAATTCGATAAAGCCGGCTGCACGCACGAAAAAACATGACTCATGCGGCGTTACCTCGCTCTGAAGCGTTCCATGTAAGGCTTGAAGTGCAAGCGAGAGCGCGGAACAAGTGACAAAGAAGCACAATCGGACTTTGTCACGTTCAACTTTCGTCAGTAAACCAACTTTACAGACAATTAATTTTTTAACAATTAAATATACCGCCTTCAAATGGTCAGAACTGGACGAAATTAAAAAAAAAATACATTCAAACTGAGAACCTCTGTATTTTTTTTTTGTAAATAGAATATATTTTTAAATTTTTGTTTTACATTTTTGTTGTGGATTCGTAAAAGAAATTGCTAAATATAGTTACGTGTCTGCTCAAAGAATGATTCATAATTAATAAAAGATAAAACATGATAAGGTACAAAGTATAACATAAACAGTTTTCTTATACATAATTACGTAACAATTATAATTAAGAATCATTCTTGGTATAATATGAACGCCTCACACACTGCAGTAGCAAGTTGTTGCACTTTATAATTTTTCTAGAATACCTAATTAAAATTATAGAAATTTGAAAATAATTATTAGTCTTTCTTGTTGTGTAATCATTTAGCTTATTATTATTTTTATTTCTTTGTAGTTTTTATTATGCACAATGCACATGCACTAGATGTGGATCACTTACATAACAAGCAAGTAGTGTATAGAAACTTTGCAATAATTATAATTTCTTGACGGCTTTCTATTCTTTTAATTCA
Source organism: Colias eurytheme (assembly GCF_061535395.1). Taxonomy (NCBI): domain Eukaryota; kingdom Metazoa; phylum Arthropoda; class Insecta; order Lepidoptera; family Pieridae; genus Colias; species Colias eurytheme. The sequence goes on along the minus strand of NC_142982.1, from coordinate 9,122,295 downwards.
CGACAACATAATACATTGGTTATCCTTCTTTTTCTCTACTATTTACTGTCAGATTCTAAATTAATGTTTATATTTGTGTCCCAAATCCATATTTATACGGATTCAAAGAAGCATTTTGTGACCCAACAATGGATATTTTATGAATATAAAAACACGTTTCAACAATATATTCATTATTCATACTATCAAAAATAAAAAAGATCAAATTAACTAAATAACTAGATTTCCGCCCGCGGCTTCGCCCGCGTTTTCAAAGGAGACCCGCATAGTTCCCGTTCCCGTGGGATTTGCGGGATAAAACCTATCCTATGTGTTAAACCAAGTTACCCTCTATATGTGTGCTAAATTTCATTGTAATCGGTTCAGTAGTTTTTACGTGAAAGAGTAACAAACATCCATACATCCATACTTACAAACTTTCGCCTTTATAATAGTATTAAGATTGAGATTTTTTATTTGTTTACAGATGCAACGAGCTCTGAGCGCATTGGCGACGCGGAAGAGAGCACACAGCGCCAGCTGACGGACGACGGCTCCGACGACAGCGACGACGACTTCCAAGATCCGAGCCCGTATCTCACCTAGGAGCTCGCCCCTCTGTCCATCAGTGAGCAAGACTGCCCTTGATCTACCCGAAGAATTATAAAAACTCGTGTTATAATACATAACAAATTATGTAAATTTATTTTACACTCTTTAATATATTATAGTTCTTAATCTTCTACAAACAGTGCAACGGCACTGGATCGTTACGAGAATTAAAAGTTTCTTAGTTTGTATCAGTCGTGGTGATTGCATATCTTCAGAATAGTTTACATTTGTAAATTGATAAAAGAATTGAAATTGATTGAAAAAATCGATGGGGTGTACTCATGGTCATTGCTACATGAACTAAATATCGATAGTGGAATTGTAACAAAGTATTTTTATACAGCGTACGTCCATAGACATCGAAAAGATTAAAGCGATGGATAGTCGCGAGCATTTCTCTGGAGCTAATGTTAAGTTATTTATGTCATGGCTTTTGTATGTCTGCTGTTGGTACAGATGAGTGAATGTATTTAATCCTATTAGTTTTATTATTATTTATGTTAATGTAAATTTTCTCATTAGAACATTGGAGCCTTATGTAGCACCAACAATGTCTAGGTGCAAAGAGTATAGATTATTATTGTAAAATACTCTTATGACAGTTGAATAAAGAGGTGCTTATTATTAAAAGTTTGTTTTGTTTTATTTGATATTATATATTTTATACTAACAATTAATAAAACTAGACTACAAGTGAATTTTATATCTGACATGTTTGCAATAAAAACTGACCCTCAGACCAATAGCATAGTTAATATTATGTTAACAAGTTAGTATGTAATATTATGTTAATTTGAATATAATTTAAAAGCAAAAAAGTTTAATATCCTATCCAGTTGTTGGTTTTTTACCACAAAATGGCAATAAATGAAACATTGAAAATTTTAGTTATAAATTGTGCTTATTATTTTCCTTCCTTCTTAAAAAAAATATTGCATATTTTTATGTCCTAATTATTAATATTTCATAATTAATATTATAACAATATTAAATATTCACAGAAAGGTTAATGAATGTGATTTTTAATTTCCAACATAAACCCATAAACTTGTTTATATGTACTTAACATATCAATATTTTAGAAAGTGGAAAAAAATATATTTAATTTCTCAAAACTGACAGTCAATAGTTCAATAATTCAGCATAGGTTTCCCATCATTTATTACGGTTTACTTAAGAAAAAGACATACATTAATACAAAATCTTTATTCTGGTAACTTAATACTAACACTGTACTTGGAAATATAAAATTACACAATTTATTAGATCAAATTGGTACCAAAAACCTTCATTTGGAAAGGCAATATTTTTACGCATTTAAATATGTACCAATTAAATGTAATTTATTTATTTAATTTGTATAATTATTTATTCTTATGATTCTAGATTAATATTTCTAACAAAACATACTAGCATGGCATAAATCACACATACCTATTTCCTGATTCATTAAACTTACAATAAAAATATAGCATACAACAGCCTGATAATAATTAAATGCAAAAACATTGGTTCATTATAAATAGTTCTTATGAAAATAAATCACATAATCCATTGTGGTTCAAATGAATCACAATTCAGTCTTTGCCTTTCCTTTATCTCCTTTTTCTTTGAGCTCTTCAAATAAACAAGAATCATCAGTATTCTTCAGTGCATGTTTTGTGCACAAGTGAATTTTTAGGTCAATCTCACCTTGATGTTTCCAATACCAATCTTCTATAATTTCCTCATTCTCTTCCAAAAGACTTTCACATTGCGTTTTCATTTGAGTAATTTCTGCTGATGGCTTATCCCATAATTCTAACGGGATCCCTAAGTCAACTTTTACACCTTTATCAACAAGGCCATGTAAAGTTTTAAACGTTTGGCTCATACCTTTTGCAAATCGAGTACTATCATCGCGTTCTTTATGAATGTTGTACTCTAGAATCTTCTCACATACACCATCTAACGATTCTATCAATCTTAGTTCTGATTTCTGGTATTTAGTCCTTTTCTTCGGTTGAACGTCGTCCAATGAATATCCAATTTCAATCACATCATGCACTTTGCCGGTTTCTTCAAGCCGGCCTTGTAATTCTGTTGCTAATATTTTGCACACTTCGCATCTATTGGCATACTTTACGCCTAAATCTTCTTCAGTTTTCACGTCTACATCATGCGTACACAATACAGTAACAATAAATATTAGACCCAAAATAACCCTTAAAATCATTGTTTATTATTAAGCGCAGTAATAAAAAATTAAATTAATTTAGAAACTTTTATTTTATCGAAGTTCGTAAATAAGCGTTTCAGACTTTCAGAAATCAGGAATCTAGCTGTCACCTGTCAGCCATTGACAGTGACGTGTACTTTGCGATCACAGATAACTTTAAATTAGTCAGAGATTTGCGATTGACGGACTGTCATTGACAGTTGTCGATATTGCCATTTTTTAATGTTTGATATATTTTTCTTGTGATTTTTCTCTTTAAAATTCTATCAAAATATTTTAAAGTACCGATTGTTTGAATGAAGAAGGTCCTGATAGATCCAATTATAAGGAATATTAAAAGGACGGTAATATTTTAATAATTTATTTTTCGGTATTTATTACTAAACTAAGAACTATTATACATATTACGTACCTAGTTTTGAATAGCCAGTTTCACAAGCGACAAAACGAAATTAAATAGAAAAATGCAGCTTTCTAAATTCTATTGGTGGTAGAACATACAAAATTGGTTGTAGATCGAAAAATACTTCCTACAAACAATTTTGCATTATCCCTAATATTAGTACATATTGAGGAATGAGAATTCCAAATATTCAATGTTTGGTCTTTTGTAATTCAATGTTCAATGTTCATATCATATTCCATTATACAAACTATTCAAAAATTGGTGGAGGTAATCTCAAGAACAAACTTATCTTATCATTCACAAAGAGACTTTCTAAAAATAATATATATCTATTTTTTAAGGCATCACATCAAAGAATGATGAATAATTCGTTTTAATCATATTTTTCTATTTTATATCCACATTGCTCTTTCAACCATGTAGTCCATTCTGTTGAGATTTCTTTATATAAAGTAACTTCTTGAAACACATCACTTCTTGATTGTTCTTCAAACCCAAGTTTATAAAACATTTTTATACTTTTCTCATTATAAAGAGATATTTTTGCTTCATATTTTTTTAAATTAATATTCTCTATGCCATACAATAACATTAAAATAACAGCTTCCCAGCCCATCTTTTTGCCTCTGGCAGATTTATCTGCAATCATTATTTCAATTTCTCCTTGTGCTTGGTCTTTATCAGTTAAAAATATATTTGTATCACCAATCATTGACTCTAAAAAGTAAACAAAATTTAATAAAAGAGTCATGTTAATATTGAAATAAATAAATACCATACAATTTAATTGTTATACATACTTACTTATTTCATCATTAGTTTTTTCAAATATCTCTTTTTCCAGTATTATAAAAGTACATTCTGAAACAGAACAACCATAAATTTAATTAGTTGAACTGTGACAATGTTTATATAATTACACATAATATGCATTATTATTTACTATCATCATCTTCTCTCCATGATTTTTGCATTTCATATTCTTCTGCTAAGCTTAAAGGTTCTGATGCTGTCAATTGCTGTAATTCTTCAGATTTCATCCATTCATGATAACTGCAAACATAAAAATGAGTAAAATCACAGTTTATTTATGTTATGAATTGATTACATAATATAAAAAAAAAACTTTGTTTTTTTAATTAGAAAACTGACTAGGTATTATAAAATAATATTTTTCTTTATACATAAAAACCAACCTGGGAACATGGATCTCAGTGTATGGTACCAAAATTACTTTTTCACCCACTATCTTTATATTGCTGTTTATTTTCATATTTCTATTTCTGTAACTAAAGTCTGATTTACACATATTGTTGTTAACTTAATTTTAAGTAATAATTGCGTGTAACCACACAATTTAGTAGCAAGTTATAAGTTAAAATTTAGCTAACAACTAAACATGATGAGTCGTTTTCAAAATAATTGTACATTACTACAAAATGTTTGTCCCCCTAAAAAATCTTCGAAAAAAATATGGTTACGACTGAAATAAATCATTGTTAACGTTTTACAGACTAAACTTAAGCATACTGCATATCATTTCTGATAAAAAGCAATGAATTGCGATTCAAATTCTTACATAAATTTAATGTGAAAATAAAGTAACAAAAAAAGCTCCATACATTTTTTTATTGTCCCCTATGTGGACGACAATGAAAACCAATATTTTTATCAGAATTTTTGTATGAAACTTCCTATTTTTTTGTATCATAATTAAAAAGCAATGTTTGAAGTGTTATATCTGATAGATTAAACTATTTAAATTACCTTAAATAAACGAAGAATTACATATTATAAAAATGTCCCTATCAATCGTTACAATTTCGTGACACTGATTTATTGACATATTTAACCAACTTCTTGTATCACAAAGAAGAGGAATAATAAGGGACTCTAATCATTGGCAACACTGGTCATGTCACGAAAAGTAAGGTCACATTAACGCGCCGCCATTTTGTTCGTCGTCCAGACATGGAAGAAGTCCAGTAGTGTGCTGTGCAAAAAATTTAGTTACAATTTCCTAACGACGTATTCTCAACAAAAGTAAGTACATTTTGAAGAATTCACCTACCGCAATTGTAATATACTTAAATTATGACTAGAGTAATAGATTACACTTTCAATCTAATGGTAAATGTGATTATGTTTTGTGTAAAAGTATTTCTTAGGTTATTTTTTACATGTTACTGACGAACAATTTCTTGACATTTACTGACGTCAGTAAATTGTAGACGGTAAAGCTGTGGTCTCATGTGTAAAGTATGAAAATAAGATATTAAAATGTGTGTTAAATTAATGTAACGAATAAAAATAAAGGAGAAAAACAATAAATCTCTCAAGATTATTTTTTTGTAACTACAGGCCATACTTTTTTAAACCATGATGTAGGGTTAGTAAAGTCGGGCTTAAGGACTTGACTTTTCCTTGGATCTGATAACTTTTTTATAGTGAAAGCGGATCAGTGAGTCTTGGCCTCCAATTTTACAAGTGGTTTCTGATGGGATAACGCTTGCCTTATTGCATTTAGTGTTGATCGCTTTTCCACCCACACGAGTGATGCTTACTTTTGTTTTTATTTTTATTCAAAATACATTTATACAACAGCTTTTTTTAGTTTCAGAATGCCACTAACCGGTGCCGAACGGCAAAAAAATACATTGAAAAACTAAAAAAGCAAAACCCTGAAAAATATGAAAAGAAAAGGAAAAAAATGGTTGCCTGTAAAGTCGGTTTTACGGGCGAAGATTTTACGTGACAACGTCTTTTTCTCGATCATAGTTGAGTGGGAGAGAGACGCAAGGCATTCGGCGGGCCTCTCTCTCGTTCGGTGACTCATCGTAACGTTACCGAGCGTTACACTTTTTCATAAGTGACTCCCAGTCGCAATCTAATTTAAGACGTTGTCACGTCAAAAACACCTCGAGAAAGTGAAACAAAGACAAAGAAAAATATCAGATCTTAATGACAGTGAAAAAGAAGCTCGAAGACAAAAATGGAAAGAAGCTAATGATAGAAGAAAAGAAAAGGAAAAGCAAACAGAGAATTATAAAAATTGATTGTTTGTTGATTATTTTGTAACTAAAAATATAAATTTTTTTGAACTAGTGACTTCTTACTTTTTTATATGTAATATTACCTTATTCTGAATACAGCCTTACTTTTACAACTTCCTGACATTTCCTAACGAAACAGTTTACTGACAATTTCGTGACGTACAAATATTTTGAAAATGACCCTGATACCTAATTAGAACTTTGTCTATTTATCTGTTAAGTTAGTGGGCGACATGTATAGGCACATTTTAGTTAACACTGCACAAGTACAAATGAAGGGAGTGCGCTCGTGTTCAAATTATTCGTCGTGTTTCTTTTATTACTTAAATTTTTAAAGAATACTTGAAGAGTCAAGAGAGAATGCTTGTGGAATGTGCACCTTACTGATCTCCTCTATTTATCCAATTCTTCACCTACAATCTTTTGGGTGTGGTTTTTTGATATTTCCCTCTTTATTTCATCTTTAACCTCTTCTAATACCTCACTAATAACAAATTTTAACACTTTATTTAAACAATTTACGACTTCTTTGCGTTGATGGTCGTCCATTCTGAGTTTACTAAAGAGCTTAACTAGGTATTAAATATATTAACTATACGTATGGACCTTACAATTGAAATATGCATTGGCTATTATTATAAATTAATTATTTGTATTGATTATAACTTTCTTTATTTTAATTCTGCGTTTTCATGCGTGAGCTGATCACAATCACATCCACACTCAGAATCCACACATGTCATTTGACATTGTACTCTTTGGTCTGTGGTCAATTCAATTGACTGTCAATATCACATTACTTAATGATCTAAAGCGTCTTATTTACGGTCCATCTTGACGTACGTCCCGCCAAGGTCATACACGATGCACGACGCAAAACGACAGTGAATAGCGTTGACGTACGTCAATAATTATTATTATTATCTTGCTGGATGTGCACGACCAACTTTTCATCCAGCAAGCACCCCCACCACCGCGAACGTCGTGCAGATGGACAGTGAATAGCGCGGACGTACAGCAGATTAGTGTTGCCAACAGAAATTAATGTAAATACTTGGAAACGTGGCCTATTGATATGATTTTTTTGTGATAACTTAGTGAGTACATGAGCAAGCAAGAAACGGTTATTTTTGATTTTTATGTACACAGGAAATCCCAATTATCATTACTTTTGGATCAACCTTGTACACATGGACAGTTTATATTCAGAAGTTATTATTTTAAAAGAACTCCAAGGCGAATTGTTGAATAACACAGATTTTATGCAAAAGTCCACTGCAGAAAAATGGCAATTTATTTAAAAAAAAATATCTTGACGAATTTGTTTGTTTAAAAAAAAAATGATTAGCTATATACTCTCTGTTCCCGCCACTTTAGCATTTACTGAAAGAGTCTTTTCGGTCATGAATGTGAAGTGGCGGGAAGAGAGAAACCGAGCTTCATTAAAAATTAATTAAAAATGAGCTCTTGAAATATATAAATTTAGATTTGGAATGTTTGGATTCATATAATTCATTTAAAAATAATGAAAAATTCTTAGTTACTGCAAAAAGTACAAAAAAATACATTTTTAAAAATATTTATTTACTCTTTATTTACCTCCTTTAAAATCAGATATACTCTATTTCTTCAAATAAAAGTTGGCAACCCTAGCCATGCTTGATGCGCGCACGATCGTCAGTAGGATACATCCAGCACCGCGGCCTTGAGCCGACGTACGTCGGGGATTGACCGTGAATAAGACGCTTAAGATATCACAGAGCAAGTAATGTCAATATGTCAAAATTAAAATCACGGACTTATTAGTTTGCATAAGGTTTGCAAAGATTAGTTAATAAAAATTATATGGGATTTAGGACATGATTGGGGACGACTTTATTTTGTAGTGATTTAAATAGTGAATCACAATTCACAGTTTTTTTATAATTCACTTAATTGTACTTTCTCTGTGGTTCATTCTCAGAGGGTTCATTGATAAACGAAAACGAAAACGATGGATAAACATTAAACACTCTGTAGCACTCTGTAGTCTGTGGATAAACGTCAACACCCTCCAGGCTGCATCACCCTTTTTGCATTTGCAGCTTTTTGATAAATATTATATATAATATAATGTAATCTAGTATACATCTCTTATCAGTTTGATAGTGGTATCAATTTATTTGTTCTGTGTTTTTACCCTACTTTTTGAACATTTTTAGTAATGAGGTTAAAGCCTGGTTAAAGATACAAACGAACTAAGACAAGTATATCACAAGTAAATATTGTTGTTTTTACCTATAATATATTCTTTTTTTGTTTTACTTATTGTTTTAATTCATGCTAAATATTATAATTTATTGCGAATTATTTCCTCAGTTGTAGATTCTGATTTGAAACTTTCTATTTTTTTAGAACCAAAATGAATCAATATGAAACTGAACGACGCCTTTGCTGGTGCTATGGGCTCCTGTCTGCTTTACTTGCCGTATCAGTTATATGCACTGCTATCCCATACAACCATTGGAGAGGCACTTTAGATGTATGTCCAGGCAGCTGGCTTGAAAATACAAATTGTGGGTGCATATTTTACGGTGTTAGCACCTTTCAATATTTTACAGGAGGGCATAATTCATACTGTCTGTATGCAATATTTGCCCCATTGCCAATTTTAGTGTATGCCTTAGTTATGACCTTGTTTCATATGTATAGAGTATGTATCAACAACATTGGACAGTATGAGGGAGACAAATCAACAGCGATGGAAGAAATGTAAGTACATTCTCTTTACCTTAATATAGCTACTTTAAGAGTTTATTACAAATGAAATACATTACAATTACAAACAATTTTATATGACAAAAAGGAAATGCAAACCAAATCCTTATACAGTGTAAACTCTATATAACGTCACTTAAGGGACCGTGCATTTTTCGACGTTATAGAGAGTGGTCGTTAAATGGAGAGAAAGGGAAAATTACATGATTGGTCCAGAGACCGGAATATTATTTTGACATTGCCTATGAAACCATGTTATTCTACGTCTGCATTTCTGAGAATCTTCGGTATGTCAGTAAAAAAGAATGTAAAGAACTACATTTTCATTGATTTCGGCAACTTAGTCAGTACTTCCTAGTCCTAGTTCCTAGTTGTAATGTCTTATTGTGGTCGTTAATTAGAGTGAGCGTGATGCTATATGGAGTGTATTATTGTATAGACAACAATATAAACCAACCAAAGTCGAGAAATCTTGACGTTATACGGAGTTTGACGTTAAATGGAGTGTCGTTATATAGAGTTTACACTGTATATCAATACAGTTTTGTATTATTATAATATAAAATTTAATGACAAACATAATTTAATATTAGCTCCACAGAAATCATTGAAAAAAGTGCCTAAGAATTATCTCTGTTTATACATATAATAATAAAAATTATACATATTTTATTTACAGAGAAGGTGAAACTATAGTAGTGACAACAAGAGCGAGGACATCTCAACACAATGATGCTGTGATCTATTGCTGGTTCCCATCAACTGTTATAGCAGTGGTGTTTGCTATTTACAACATTATCCATGCATCTATAATGACAGATGGTTTCTTGAAAACTTGTCAGCAATATCGGGGATATCTTGTTCGGGTAAATATTTAAGATATTTTTTATTTATTTTTATTAGAAGCAATAATAAAAAATTTTAAATTAAAAGTATTATGCCCTTTCAAACAAAATGTAAATGCACAAATATCTAAACTTTATTAGTTAAAGAATATTTATGGTAAAAATTTCTATTTGGAATCCTATCCTTCAGATTTATGAGAATAATAAAACAAAATTTATCATATTTTTCATATATCAAATTAATTTCCGACCACCACTTTTATCAGTCATTAATTTATTAACTGTCGGTATTTAACTAATCATTCTCTCAACTCAATTCTATATGGGAAAGTATAATGAACAATACTCGTCTTTCAGCAACTACGCGCTTCAGGAGACCACGCAACAGCCATACACTTTAGATTAGCTTGTCAAGCTATATTTGACTTCATGGATTACATACAAAAGGATGAGCTAAACAGCAGACATGGCGACTACATTAACACTGGTCTCTCCTTGCAATTAGCTCTTATAAGCTCCTGGTTGGCAGTTGTGCTATGGATAGCTGTCGCAGTTTGTGCTGCTATTAGAGCACATAAAGAACGCCATGTACTAACATGTTGTGGAAACTAAGGTTCCAAAGTTACCTTATACATTTTTGGAGAGATTTACCAATTTTACAATTTTTATATATTTCATAATTATATTTTTTAATGTATATTAATTTGTATACTAATTATAAGCATGTAGTTTATTGACTACGGTTTCAATAAAGAGGTTTTATAGATTTAAATTATATGATTAAATATTGTTTACATCTATTAGGATGTTAATCTGCAACTGTTTGAAATAGCAAGTTTTTGGAAAGTGCCTTCAGATGAATAATTGATGAATATTGATAAAAAATTTAAGAATTATATTGAAATTTGTTCACAAAAATGTAGGGATATTCTTAATTAATTAATATTTTTTGCCACAAAAGCTGCATTTATTTTATCAAATATAGCATAAGGATTTTAGTATACCTATAGTAAACCCTTATATTGTAAGAAAAAGTACCACCTTTATATTAAGCCATAATTGATTGTTCTCTTTACATTTTATAAGGTATTCTAAGTAGAGAATATGTTTTCTTTAAAAATTTTACATTTCTATTTTTGTCATGTTTGCGTTTTAATGTATTTTGGACAAAAAATAATACATTATAAAAAATTGACCCATTTCAGTATGTAGTTTGATAAGAGTAATTTATTATATATATCTTTTTTAAAGTGAAACTCTTATTACATCGTCTCAAACTTTTTGGTCTGTGTAGCGCATGTCGCGTGTATCGCGGCGTAGGTATACCTACTCGGCAGCCGACCGTAAAGCCGGGTATCCACTTAGGTTCGCCGTGGTTTGCGAACGCGCCCGCTCCGCAAACCAAACATAATGGTTATTGGATACGTCGTGATCGCGGAGCGCGACTGGAGCACGATCGGAGCACGGCGGAGCGCTCCGGAAGCGGTTTTTTGCGCGAACTCAAAGGGGAGCGCAGTTTGTTCGTGGACGCGAGCGTGTGTTTGTTAAGTTCGCGAACATGGAGTGGTCCGATGAAATGATGAATATATGCATTATTTCATTATTTCTTCTTCCCTTATTCATATTACCTTGACAAAATTGTGGAGGTTGTTTGTATTCCATCACAATATAATGTATCAAAATATAAGCTGCACTTCCTACTAATTCTGGAGGCGGCATGTTTGCACCGACCGTCTGTCGTGTGTCTACTGGAGACCGGAGCGCGGAATTTATCGCTCCGACAGGAGCACTGATGTTGCAGCCTAAGTGTGTACACTGTACACGTTCACGTTCGCGGAGCACACATTGTTCGCGATCCACGGCGAACCTAAGTGGATACCCGGCTTCACGCGACATGCGCTACACAAAGCAGTGTTCGGAACCGTTCGAACAGTTTCACTTTTACCGTGGTTTCATAAAACCACACAACATTTTTTTTATATGTTATTCCATTTTAATATCTTCAATGTTTACCTACATTAAATTAAGTGAATATAATTTAAGAAATAGCTTTAAATAATGTGCCGTCCCATTTTTTTGTGTCAATTTACTTGTGTACCTAATTTTTAATTAATTTATGATGACCTAAATATAAACATTTTTTTTAACTAGGAGTTTTATTTTATCTACCTGTTATCATTCGGAAATTATAACCAAATAGGTACAAATAAAAACAGTATGTAAATCGATTATCCTTACGAGTTGCATTTATGCGGTTTCACAAAGGTTTCACCCGCGTAGATGAGTTATTCCCACGTTATTCCTTTCGATCAGTGTCAGTCCTGTCAGAACTCAGAATCGGTCCAGCTGTTCCAGAGATTAGCCCTAAAAAATTTCAATGCACTTCGTAAAAAGCGGTCACATTAATATTAAGTACCTACCTACCCTTAAAGAGTAAACTTCTTATACCTATTTCTTTTCCTACCACATTGCCTCGCAGATTGCTGTGCAGCAATAAGTGCACCTTTTGTGCAAATATTTACATCTAATTAATTTGTATGAAGTTTACACGTAAATTATTCTAAATAAAAATCTTTAATATAAAATCTTATACCTAAGATTATGTTCTATGCTGGCATACATTCTTCTTTCTGAACAAGGAGATGTGTGTGACTGTGTGGCGTGTGTCTGTGTTTGTGTACTTCTCCGGGAATCGAACCCTCTGCGCACACGCACCAACAATTTACTAAGTAGGTAGGTAATTAAATGAAACGCTTTCTCATTGATTTCACAAACATTTTATTCGTAACCACATATAAACAATACATTGACATAAAATCTTTTAACTACATACATAACAACATAAAACCAATCGTTGCCCAAAAGAATTCATAACGACATTTTGAGATAGGTTGGTAGAAGCAGATAGGTAACTACCTACTATATAAAAAATTATAATTTTAAAAGTATTGTAAGTTGAAACTTCTCGAACTTTAATTTTCTCTAGCCATTACGATCCATAAACATGATAAAAATGAGAAGGTACAAAAGCCAAAGGATAGATATAATATAATAGATGTTTAGTAAACGCTTACGAACAAGCGCGATATATTTTACGCAACATCAACTAACATAGCCAAAATAGGTACAACATTCAGTTCTTAGCACATTTGATTTTTAGTAAGTAGTTTGTGCTTTTAAGTAGTACTATGAAGGTGAATCTTAACCTAAATATAATGTTTTAAACAACATTAATATTATAAAAAAATTGAATAATTATAGAAGAAAATCAGTCCATTTAGATATTTCCTATTGAAATATAATAAAACATTTTGGGCAACATTATCCGCTTAATATTTATCTATACACAACATTTATAAGTCTTATTTAATATTTAAATAGAAAAAAGTGAAGAAGGTGATAAAAATAGTTGTTATTAACTTTATTGTATATTGCTTTAAGAAAATATGTGCACATGGAATGTATAATGTAAATGTATATATGTAGTATTTTTTTTGGCATTAAACATGTTTATGATACTTATTCTTGGGTAATTCACTATTACTATAGATCTATTTTGTCTATAGAAGTTGAGTACTTCAATTACATAGGTTTTGTCCATGTTTTGTCTAATATTATATAAATTCTTGATACTGTTACCTTCTAAATTAAGGAAATACCACAAAACAAGAATAAGTATCTCATTATTTAGAATAATTTCAATTCATAGTTCCTTATTACACAAATTACAATAAAAATGTCCTTAAATGTGAAATTTTAAAATTTAGCATACATAGACATTATTTTCAATTAAAAACCCTACTCAAAAAGGTGATTAGAAAGGCATTGATAAAAAAATCGTTAGTAGACTACAACAAACAACAACTTATCCAAATAGAATTCATAATTTTGTATCTGTGTATAAGTGCCTTACCACTGGTATTACCTCCCTTAAATTAAAATTATATTGCATGATGTAAAATTGAAAATCTGGTAACTCTATGGTATTTACTCATCTTTTACATAATAATATGACTGACAAATTATGATTCTTCTTATAAATATTTATTAATCTCAGAATAAAATTTTGAATTTGAGTATTTTATTAATTTCTAATATATTAATTTCGAGTATTATGGCACATGCATGCAAACATTTGAAATTCTCAAGTATTTTGGCATGAATAATTTTTTGATTTACTACATAATTCATCACAGGTTACTATAATATTTATCATTAGACACTGATATAAGAACACACATAAAACTAGTTGGCTCTGATAAAATAAAAATAAGTATCTATGGCCTAATTTTGACACTCTGCTTCCCAATCGGATGGTATTAGTGTCCCAAGATGTTCAATAAACCTATCATAGGTGCAGGGCTCATTGCAAAATGGTATTTTCAGTTCCATGGGCACCTCAACTTTCGTATTGTTCCGGTAGAATAGCTGAAAATTAAGAATTTATAAACAATAACTGAGAAAGAAAACTTGTTAAATTTTGTACTAATTTGATGTGCTTAGCTGATTTGCATTGTACCATGTAAATGGAAATATACTTTAACCTCCTAAGGACCAATGGCCTCATATAAGTACATAAACACCATCACCATTACAACCCAAAGCACCAAAAAGTTTTAACTAAATTACCAACCACCGTCCTCATCCGATGACAAAATCGAAAATTCGAAATATCTTAAAAAATACCGCGCTTTTCTGCCTATGATCACTGTGTAACGTGATTGGCTGAATTGAACTATTAGGTTTGGTAGGTAAATGGGTTATCCAATCACAGAATTTTAAAATACTTTAGTTAAAGTTTTTAAAATGGCTGGTCAACGTAACAGAGGTAAGTTAAATCGTTAATTATCATATTAATCTCTCACTTGATTTTCATTTGGTATTGAAAAATAAATAGTAAAAACAGTACAGGAACGTATTTTAATTAAATTTAACGAAACAATTCATATTGTATTTTTTAAATTCACGGATAATTTTTATGTGATCATGTGAGAACATTGGTCGTTACTTACAACATTATTTTCATTTTTTTTGTACTCAGTTGAAGACATTGGTAGTCAATGACTATAAAACATTTAATTAGTTAATAATTTATTTTTTTGTTTTACAGTAATTTTGAGTATAATTGTCCTGTTTTATGATTATAATTTATTTAAACTGTCAACAGGAATTACTATTGCAATCAAAATAAACAGTTATCTTCCTTATTTTTTCAGTTATTCGTGACGATAATATCATCGATTTCCTAGCCGACTGACGGAGATTTTATTCCTAGTGATGAAGACTTAGGAGACCCACCATTTGTTTCCAAATCGATTTTTAGTTAGCTCATTGATATTTCAAGTTCCTAATATTGTACTTCCAATGTTTTTATTTCTTTTTTTAACATATGTGCAGATAGTTTAGATATTTTATTACCTAATATGTAGTAAACTTACACATTTAGAATTTAAGAAAAACTGTTTTTAATTCTTTTGTATACTTTTTAGAGGTTATTGTATGATCTCATATGTTATAACATAAGTAAATAAAAAAATCTACAAGTAAAACCTAATTTTAATAAAAAAATTTTTGGATTCACTTAGGTCTGATGTGATCACATGGGAACAAAATAAATCGAGTTTTTTTTTTCAGAAATGTATTCTATAAGCTATATTTTACACAGATAAAAAATCCCACAAGTAAATTTTAACTCTAACAATAAAAAAAAACAAAAAAATACCATTGGGTGGCAGGTCTGTTGTATTTTTATGTACTCAGGTGAGAACAATGGGTGGTAATGCAGAATAGGATTTTTTTAGCTTGGTCCTTAGGAGGTTAAACTCCCACAAAATTAAACATTTATACTATAGTCAAAAATGCATAAATAAGCCATCCACATTTAAGAGAAACTTATTGGTCAAAACCATTAAATAGAAGAAGACACTGGACAGAACTACAATGTAACTACCATATAAATTTTTAAAGAATAAAAAAAAATACGACATCGAAAGCCACGGGTCTCGGCATACGAGCGAATTTTGTCTTTATTAAATAATTTAAAAAAATGTTGTGTGGTTTTATGAAACCACAGTAAAAGTGAAACTGTTCGAACGGTTCCGAACACTGCTTTGTGTAGCGCATGTCGCGTGACGGTCGGCTGCCGAGTAGGTATACCTACTCGGTATACGGTATACAGCCGCGATACACGCGACATGCGCTACACAGACCAAAAAGTTTGAGACGATGTAATAAAAGTTTCACTTTAAAAATGCTATACAACTAAAAATATCAATTAGAACTACCTTAATAAAAAATGTATCCTGTTCCACTTCCTCATGTAGCTCTACTACAATACTGGATCCATACTCTGGTTCCATCAGTTCCGTGAATCCTAAAGACCTCATGAGCGACACCATATTCACATCATGTGCCGAGTACACATATAATGCTCTGTCCATGTTTATATGAGTAACTGCTTCTTGCAAATGTGACCTTATTTTTCCGAGCAGTGGTCCTGAAACACATGCAAGAAAATGTATCAATCGATTTTATTAAAATTTATGTCATGTTTAGTTATAGATCAAAGCTTTTTTAATACGTCATAATTTATCTATTTTTTTTTAATTTTCGGAACTTGAATGCAACAGATCTATCAAATTTTTTCTACTGTTTCTGTTATAAAGACAATCAAAATAGTAAAAAAAAAAAACCTTTTTTTTTTGTTTTTAAACCATAACATAATAGGCATGACGACAGTATCCATAAATGATCGTATTAGTGTTTTTAAGGGAAAATGTATAATAAATAAATTAAATATAGCGACTTAGAAATCTTAAAAACATTAAGATTAATGAGATTATCAATAAAATAAAACATTGAAATTCTGAAGTTCGCCATTTTGACTAAAACACGCGTGACGTCACGCATAAGTAAACAACTCACGTCAGATGTATTTTGTTGTTATGAATATGTTGAGAATACGCATTTTTATTTATTTTCTATTGTTTCACGTATGCTTTATCGACTCAGAACAGAAATATAATTGCGAATTCACGAATACATGGTTCGGGATTCTCCGCGCCAACTTTATACAATAATTTCTTATTATTTTTTCGCTTGAAATAATTACTAACACATTTTTGAGCATTATTTTTATGTGGATTCACACTGCAATACTGCACACCACTTATAAACTTTGTAATTCGTTTCTATAACACATATTAAATAAAGACTTTTTTAATTTTCTTCGCAATGCGTACAAATAATTACGTATTTACCAAAGTTTGACGTCACGCCTACGCCATGACACCTGCGAGCTGTTTTGGCACAGATATTAAATATTTTTTGAAAAATGGCTTTAATCTTCGTTAAATTTAAGTATATTACCGAAATATAGGGTTTTTCTTGTATAGTAAACGTATACACACATTATGGAAGAGAATTTCAAAATCTTTCGTCATGCCTATTCCTGAAACCTATGATAGGTTTGTAAATCCTTATTCTTACCAGTGTGCAGTCTTTGCAATGAATCATTATACGACAGTAAAGCCAAACTCAACATAAACGGTTGTCTCATTTTTATGGGAAAAACATTTTTCGTCCATTCTGGTAGTTTCAACCCTGCTTCTTGTTGAGTGTTTAGGGTACTGTATAAGAAATCCACATTGAGAACACTCCGCATAGTTTGATTTGTATGTTTACTGAGATAATCAAATAATTCAGTGTATTTAGTATCAGAATTCTTTTCATCCAATAATTCTTCATACATCCTCTTCCATGCTTTACAAGGTTTTGTTGCTGCTACTATCTGGAAATATTATTATTTTCTAATGTATACATATCAGATAGTATCATAATCACACAATAATATAATGTAATAAACTTTTATTGTCTTTAGCAAAAATATATACTTCTTGAATATTTCTGTATTATAATTTATCCATGCAACTTATTCCAAAATGCTACTTACATTGTCAATTTCTCTCGGTAAGGAGTGAACAGGGATGGGCTGCCACATTATTTCAGGGTGCCACATTTGCCTGTCCGTAGGAGGGTACAAGCCGGCCAGAAATGTGTATGCACTCATCATACATCTAGAAGCATCACTGCTGCGCACATATATGTCCTTCTCATTGTACTCTTCTGGTATAAAAGTGGCATAATAACTGCGGTATTTCCTTCCCAATTCATACAGTTGTAATTTGCCCACCTGTTTTAAGATTAATATTTAAGGGTTATTTGAAATATGTATTATATATTTTGCAGTAGGATAGTGAAAACATATTAAAGATCTATTCTACTTGCATTTGTTAAGCTACCCAGTCCATCTGGCCATTGATAGTTTTTAAATGGGTCACTCTTGTAAGTTGATACTGGTGCTCTAGCTCCATGACGGAATAACTGAAATACAAAATTACAAACTTAATCTATAACATTGAAGAATTTATTAATGATATTTGAAACAAAATTTATGCTTACAATAATAACAAGACGCAAAGTTTTCGATTCGTAAGGTAAAGTTTCACTCAAAACACAGTATCCTAATAAACAACTCAGAACTGCAAGACCAAGGACAACAACTGCAGTAGTTGTCGACCTTCTAGGAATTGATTTGCAAGTTGATTGTTTAAACTTGGGTGTTGATGACCTTCTCCAAGTATTCTCGTCATTATCGTACTCCATGATTGAGAATGTAGTCCACGATAACAAAGTAATCACTAGAAATATTGTTTTGTAATCTTGATGAACATTGTTAATGTCAACTTTAGCTTTACAATGGAATTAATAAAACGTTTTTTAATTCACAGGACAAATAATCTCAAATGTTTAGACAGTTAATCAAATTAGTTAATGATTATGTTCACACTATGTACAGTTTAAAATATAATTTATAAAAATAAATAATCTCGATGAGAGGAGTGAGGACAAATATTTTTTTTTAATCATGACACTGACATTTGACAAGTGACAAGTGTCAAAGTGACACAAATGAAACGATCACTGATCACAGACAATAATATCTATGGACGTCGGAAAACAGAATAAATATTCCTAATTCCTATTAGAGACAGATTACAGAATGGGTACAAATAGTACGGCAAATTAATCAAATTAAAATAGCATTTATTGTGATTTATGCCGATATTCATTATTTGTAAGAATACGCAAATTACAGGTGTAGGACAACACAAGCAAAAGATTTTTTCATAGCATTTTACTCTAAGGCATTTTTTGTTATTAGAATCATTGAGGTATTATTACTAGAGAGGGCACCACGAACAAAATCTGTGCGACAAGCGCGGCAGCGCGGGGCGGCTAGTGAGTCATACACTTTGTAGATATTCTGCCTCTTATTACTTATAAATTAAAACCAATAAATGTAACAAATAAATATTGTTTATCTTATTAAAAAATATGAATAAACTTATCAATTAAAACCAATCAATGTAACAAAAAAAAACCGAGCTTGAGACGATTGACTCTAACTCCTGTTAAAAAAAGTGTAGTAGCGATGTCCTCTCTAGTACGTAGTACATGTAACTCAATGATTAGAATGTCCAATTTTGTGTAACAAACGCAATCAAAGAATGCTGCTAACTAGCAGTAGGTTTTCCAGTGGAACTCCACTGGAAAACATACTGCTGGAGAAAGTAATATAGGTCTTAATATGAAATAAGTTAGAAAATAATAGAAGACATAAAATATAAAATGTGTATATTTCAGATATAGCATAATACAATCAAATTTATTAACCCTAGAAAGATAATCATATTGAGTAGTACGGGAAAGATAGTCATGCGTCAAATTTACGCATGTTTTTTAGTTAGCTCTAAGTCGCGGTATATTGTTTTTTTTTCTATAAATTGTAAGTTATTATATATTTACAGTTATATTAGAATAATTAATATTACAAATAATTTATTTTTAATTATATTTATACATATAAAAAAAACGAAAACATTAAACGTCTGCTTTAAATCTACAATTCTTGTAACACGTATTATTTCTAATAAAAACTTATTTTTGACCACAATTATCAGACTTTTTTATATGTTATATAAATGTTGTACATATAGTTATATAAAAAAATAGTGAGAAACAAGTTTAGCACATATCAAAGTATGCTCACGACATATATAACTATTCTCCATTTTTTCCAGGAGGCACTTGCCTTTCGTCATATTTCAGAAGGACAAAAAGTATAATAAATACGTTTTTTTGCTGAAAGCCTCCTCAGTAGTTTCTTACGATGTACCAGATACTTCATTTGGCAACAAATTGGAGATATTATCACGCAAATATCTTATAAAAGCTGGTGATTCTAAAACACCCACGTATAAACAAAAAAAGACAGTTCCATGCTTCTATATTTCATGTTTTTTGACTCAGATGTTTTTGTGCTTTGTTGTTAACATTGTGACTATAAATTTAATATGCAATATGCAGGGAATTTTATTGATTCCATAAAATAAAGCCATTGGCCATCTCATTGTCTTCCTACTATTGAACATCAGGGAACACATTCAGTCTAATGCATCTACTCCGCCTTTTGCTTGAATGTAATATATCATCTTTGCTTTGTACCTCATCGGGAAAAGCTTCTTCTGTGTCACTTTGCTCGTCATCTTCAATTTCTTGGTCATCCTACTTCACTATCGGTTTCATCATAGGGGCCCTCATCGATTTGCATAAGAGCGGCTAGTATACAATATTCTTCCAATTTTCTATCCCCAATTGTTTTCTATATTTGCTTCAATATGTATAAAAATAAATTTTTAACATAAGTCACAATATACAGTAAAAATAAGCTAAAAAATATTCAAACTACCTTAGAAGTCAAAATCTTAAAAGTCACGGTAAAGATAATCATGCGTAATTTTGACTCACGTAGTCGTTATATTTCAAAATCGGTTACTCTAACTTTATTGACACGTATACCATATGGTAGCTCTCAGTGACTTATAAAATGTCCTATAAGCACAGTGATGGATTCACGACATTTAAAAAGATACAGCTATATTTTGAAAACGCAGGAGTCATTTTGACGCAGACTATCTTTCTAGGGTTAATAAAAATTACTTGTGTGTCACTTATTTCTAAATATAAATTGTTCTTAATGTAAAAATAACAACAATATTGTGTTAATTAACCCGCATTTATAAATGCATTTTAGCAAAACAGTAAAATATAAAAATAATTTTAATAAAAAAACTATGATTACACACTCTTTACTCCAGGATCACTAGCTGTAAAGGGATTGTAGTCTCCCAACTTTACTAGTTCCACTGATTTTTCCCATAATTTTTTTCCGTATTCATCATTCAATGCTTTTCTATCTGGATTAGTAACTGCACAGTCACTGAAAAATGAAAACAGTGTTTATTATTATCTGTACATATCATAAAACAGTGATTAGTAAACCACTTACCAGACCATTTCTGTACATTAAGGTGCATTAACTATGTTTAAAAAAAATATTGCATTGCAATATGGATGTTTATGAGCATGCAGTTATAGACAGAACACTAGTTTTAAAAGTTGCAAGCACTAAGTTATTCCAAGTGTTTTATCCAGGGATATATAAGAATTATTATTGTGTATCTTAAAATATCTTACCTATAATAAAGACCAGTTTCATTAGCACACTTTTCATCTACTGCACAGTATATGGTAGTTTGCGCCCCAAGTTCTGGTGACTTCATGAAGGGACCCACCAGGAATCCTATAATTTGTCTTGACCCTTTGAAAAGAGTTTCATTTAAATGTCTTCCGAGCTCAGTTCTAATAACACCGGGATGTAAGCTGTAAGTGTTGACGCCATCAATGTTGTTTTCCTAGAGCAGAAAAAATATTTGTTATACATATTTGCTTTTTTATTTCGTCACCTAGGAACATATCGCCAATAGGCAATAACCCCATACAAATTACCATTCCATATTCACGGTTTCTCTATTTGCGGCACATTTACGGAACCTATTACCCGCGAATAAAGAGCTTTTACTGTATAGGTACTAATAACCTTTTGTTTCTTATGACTTGCGTTTGCGTTATGCACACTTGACTTGTGTTATACACAACTCGATTAGTTGTTTCTCATGAAAAATAAATCTTTACCTTTAATTTCTTAGCCAATTCCCTAGAAAATAACACATTAGCAAGTTTACTTTGTGAATATGCTTCAGCGGCATTGTACCTTCTATTCTTGTAATTAAGATCATCAAAATTCATGTCATATCCTGCAAAAGAAGTGTTTAATTTTATTGAAAAAAAAAAAAAAAAACATTAAAGTATTGATTAAAAATTAAAACATTTATGAATTCACATTTGATTCAAAGACAAAACAAACACAATATGATATACACGAGTTTTAATATTATTATGTATTATTTACATCTTTCAGTGTAAAAAAAAGTATATAAAATGTATGTTGTAAACATACTTGTGTGTGCTCTTGATGATACAGTTACTATCCTAGCTGGTTTACTATTAATAATTCTTGGTAACAGCAGCATAGTAAGGAGAAAGTGTGCTAAATGATTTGTGCCTATTTGCATTTCAAATCCATCCTCTGTTTCCTCTTTAGGGCACATCATTACACCGGCATTATTTACCAAGATATTAATTTGCGGCTCACTGTCAAGTATCTTTTGTGAAAATTCTCTTATAGATTGCATGGAAGAGAGGTCACACTTCTGTACTTCAATATTACCAGTTTCTGACAAATTATTACATGCTTCTATTATATCCTTTTTGGCTTCTTCAGCTTTTTCTATGTTCCTACAAGCCATTATCACTCGGGCACCTAAAATTATTAATGTGCTACTTATTTTTAAACAATAACCGCTTGGGGCTCAATGGGTTAACAGTTGTAAAATGTAAGAAAGATAATTCAATAGTACTATGGATATAATTTATTAAATGTGTATTATTATGATTATTTTTCACTATTATATTTTTATAACTATCAATCAATTTAAGAAACACGAATAGCTCATCCCGGCTCCACCCGCGAAGACTTATTCGTGTTTTTTAACTTTTTATGAGTTAATGATGCTCGTGTTGTTATATAATATGTTTATTATTACCTCTTTTGTAAAAATCTAGGACAGTTTCTTTTCCAATCCCAGTGTTACACCCGGTTATTATAGCGGTTTTTCCAATTAACTTAACGGTACTATAACATCGCCCACTAAATAAAGGCATTTTCCTTATTTTATATTTTTGATCTTTGAAAAGATGTTCTGAAAAATTATATTTATTATACAATTATTGCTTGAATGTTTACAAATATTTATTTGAAAACACAGTACACGCTTTCAAAATATAAACACAAACAACCAAAAATTGGCTAATGAAGTATTTGAGTCACAAGTCACAACTCACCACAGAGCAACAACTCACAACAGTAACGTCCGGTAAAGTCAGACGTCACAACTCACAACTCACAGACCACTGTTGACAGATTTGAGATTACCTGTTGAATGGTGTCGTTCGTTCCAAACTTCCAATTTCTAAAAGGTAACCCAAAGGTAACCACAGGATGTGCACAGGATCTTTCACAGGGATCTTTGATCTAAGCACAGGATAGCCGATAGAATATTTTTGAAGTGTGACAGATCCAAACCCTAGCGTGTCTTGTAATTGTAACCACAAACTAGTTGGAGTAGAAATATTCAATGAGTAACGGTAAACTGTGAATGTAGTCTCCCACAAACTGACCTAAATTATTACTACATAAGTAATTTGTAGGTCGATTTGAGGTTTGTAGGTCTTGTATGAAGATAATTAATAATCTAGTCACTAGTATCTGTCTCATATTATGAGTACCATAATCCTTTTGACGAGATAATAATAATTGTCTGTAGGTTTGTGGTACCTAGGTTTCCTACCAAAGGAAGTGACTACGGCTCCCCCACTCATCGCATGAAACACCACATGCCGGTGCATACGGAATGGCCATATCTACTTACTACTATGTACCTATTAGGTTTTTCATGGCAATCTTCTGTGTGGGTATGGTACCTTACCCCGTGTGCGCGGGCCTAATTTCTGCCAAAGAGTGTTCTACTCCGACAATGGACATATAAAGAAAGGGTCTCCGAATGCTTTTAAATTTAATATATTATAAATAGTCCTTCTGACTGTACAGAAGTGTCTATACAGTCCGTGGCTAATCTCCACACTAATCTCCATTGAGAATTTATGACCTATTATTCCCAGACAGATTACGCCGTGAATTGAACTGACTGGCAAATTCAAATTATGCTCGCAATAAACAGTCATGATTAATTATTTTTATTATATGAATTTGTCAGTCAGTTCAATTCCCGGCGTAAACTGACTGGGAATAAGTACGAGAAGTCATAATAAGGCTTCTGTAATAATATACGAGAGGAGATTTAATTTTTGAAAAATATCACCAGTGTAACATTTATTGTGGCACCCACTACTTATAATGGCGAAGCATTACAGCTAATGTTTTACGGCCGAAAAATTTGTAAGGGCCCAAATATTTAATTAATTACACGATTGGTTATCCCCATAATATCGTTTGCACAAAGAAAATGCTGTAAAGATTCAGAGTTTCTGATCTCAGGCATGACATATGGCACTCGGGGACTACCGCGGTAAAGCTATATTTCCATAGCATGCCTTTAAGCCACACCTCCACGCCCGTCGGAGTGGGGAGCGTGAGGTTTTTCGTTACTAAATTTCTGGATTCGGTCCCCCGCTCAAGGCCCGCGATAGAAGCTATGCAATAGCTTAAAAATGTGTGCGTGTACTAGTGTACACACGTAAGAAGTGAAACTTCTTTAAGACCTTATTTTTCAAAAAATTATTTACTATAGGCAACTTTACAGAAATACGTCGAATCCACAGATATATAAACAATATTTGGATGTCTGTGGTCGAATCAATGATGGCGCGTAACGGAAAAATGTCACGCGTAACGAAAAAAAGTTACACTAAATTTTTAGCCAACCCCGATAAAGAAGTTTCACTTCAAAAAACCGTTGGATATGTATGTGATACCTATAATTAAATATATTATTATAATGCTGGACCGCTCGAAAAGGATATTGAAGTGAAACTTCTTTATCGGGGTTGGACAAAAATTTAGTGTAACATTTTTGCGTTACGCCGTACGCGTGTCATTTTTGCGTTACGCCGTACGCGTGACATTTTTGCGTTACGCCATACTCGTGACATTTTTAAGGTCAAAAAGAAGTTTCGCTTCTTACGGGTGTACTCTAGTACACGCATACATTTTTTTTTTTCTATAATGTAAGTCAATTTTTGTTGACCCATTGAGCCCCAAGCGGCTCGATACCATGGTGATACCACAGAGCAAGGGTACCTCTGGTAATTACATAAAATGTGTCCTCACTGATGCGGTCGTCGCAACCGGTCGGCGATGTTATCATGTTTTTATTTTATGAATGAAACTGCGTACGCTGGAGAGAAAAGGTAGTCGTTACATAACACATCAGTCAGTATGCAACCGCTACTAAATTCTGTCAGTTATTAATTGAATTTTAAATTAACTTGTAAGTATGGTTTTAATATTAAAACTAATAGAGAGTAGAATTTTCTATGCAGTTAGCGTGCTATGATGATTTCTATAATATATCAAGTTTTTAACCGGTTTGGATTAGTTTTAGTAGTGCTAGTGCGTGTGTTCTTCTTTTTTTAATAATTATGTAAGTATCCTCGTAAGAAATTTCAAATTGAGTTTGAAATGTGAAACTGTAGGCTGTAGGTTCACAATGTCTATTAAGTAGGTATCTTCATAATAATTTCATGTACATATAATAGTTGCATGAAATTATTATTGAAATTAATAATGATTAAAATAATAATTATTATGTAACTAAATTAATATTAACTATTAAAACATAAAAGAAGACGGACAAAAAATTCTAGGAGTCTTTTATCGATAAATGTAGGCATTTAGCACAATAAAATATTAATTATAAACGATTTATCGCACGTGGCACGCTTGTCCTTGTTAACATTAGTGGCCATGCACTCTATAGTCATTCTAGTGCAGGAAGAATGTGTTGCAAAATCAATACAAAACTGAAAATGTGTAAGCTATGTACATACTTGTAAAAATGATGTTCACAATCGCTACTTATTTTTAAACTTATTTAAAAAAAGCGTGTGTGCCGAGCACACGTATCAGAAGTGAAACTTCTTGCCAAAGAATGTCCGTTAGCTACTTAATTTTTTTTAAGTGAAACTTCTTTAGCCTCGCTGAGAGTAAAATTCCATCGCGTCATGGAGTAAGGCGACGATTTTGGTATCTTTGAATCTAGCCAAAGAAGTTTCACTACTGACACGTCGTGTGCTCGTAACGCACGCTCTGTTTTCTTCATTGAAGAATGAAGAGATTGTTTGTTTGTTGTACACACCTATTAGTACACACTACACACCAATCACATAACTACTTTATAGACCGATTTCCAATTTTTCCAAAAAAGATCAGTGAGCAGTGAAGGAATTTTTAAAATCGTTCAGTAGTTTCTTTTATTTATTTCAAATAAACACCACCAAATGATAAGAATATGAATAATATGAATTTATGATATCAGTGTAGAAAAGCCGGTAAAAAGAAACGGAACTTAATTTTCATCATTTTAGTTACTTAGGTACTAGTTACTAGCTTTAACTACATAGTTAAGTAATGAGCGTTAATGATAAACGAGTTATATTTAAATCAAGGTATCCAAACAAGGATAAATTGTATCTACTATAGGTCATTTTAATCATTCATTTGTGAGAGTTTAATTATATTATGCCAGTTATTATGATGTAAAACTTGCTTTAAGCTGTGCTATAAGTTCAAATGTTATTTTGTTTGCAATTTTCTACTGATTATGATTACCCTTGATCGATAATTATTTATTACGCTACTGACTACATAAAAATATCTAGTGCTGTTTTTTTAAGTATGTACTGATATTACAGTTTACGTATATTTACATTATTGTACTTAGAGATGTAACGATACATGATTTTGCCGATACGATACCGATACCGATATTTGTAGTAATGTATCGGCGATACCGATACCGATACCGATATCGATGACTTGGTAGAAAAATAAATAGTGAATTATGCATAAAAAGTTACCAACATTTAACAGAGACAACTGTTAATCGTATTCTTTTAAATAAAAATGCCAAATCAAAAAACAACAAAACCATTTATTTTAGTATTATTATTTTACGAAGTCAGTTAAACTTTAAGTAATAGCTACACATACAATTAGTACCTAATAAAAGTTTACTAATTGGTAGAGTTTTTTCAGAAAACAAAGTGCGCACGCGCGGGCGGCCTCCCGCATCGTTCATTGGGCGCGGATTTTTGAATTATTTGATATCAAAAAAATTGGTTGTTTGTAAAGTAGGTTTACGATCGAGATGTTTACGTGATAACATAATGCAGTGGCAGCGCTCGAGATGAAACGGGAGATCGGTCCGTCTCTCTCTCGTTATACCTGCGATCGCGCTCGTGAGGTTTTGGTGTGACTCAAGTTTATGAACATGAACACAGCAAATAAAATGCTTGTGTCAGGAGGTTCCGCTCTTCCTTAACACTATTACAGAAACAGAAATAAAACAATATGAATGAATAGGTACAATGCAAAAACATATAAGAAAAGAAATAATTTAATAAAAAAATATCGGTATCGGTTGATTTATTATCGGCGATACCGATATATCGGCTTGCCGATATATCGGCCGATATATCGGTATCGGTATCGGTATCGTTACATCCCTAATTGTACTTAGTACATAATAAATTGTAAACAAAATACTAAGTCCCTAATCTTTTGTAAATAAGTAGGTATCTATTAGATAAATATAATATATCAGACAATTAGTGTAATTTATCATTACCTATACCGTACCTATACGTAAAAGTATAAAAACAAGGTATTTTTCTTATTTTGTTTAAGCGAGATTGCAGTTGTTGTGAAGGTTACAAAAACTCATCAAAAACTATACATATTAAAATTATACAGTAACGTTTTTGCTTAGATATGTGTATAGAATATTTAATTATATTTAATGCGGAGACGGTCGTCCGTCGTTGCCAACGCACAATCGTACAGCCTTTACATATAACTGTGTAAGTGTATCGTATCATTCAAAGAGTATACAATTACTACGTAAGGTATCATTGGTTTATATAAAGTTAGTACTCAGTAGATCGGTCAGTGTAAACGTTAAACATCTCATTTTTATAGACAAGATGGATTATTTAAGTGGTTGGTGCAAAAGCAAGAGGAGACTAGATGGATACACAATTATTATCACAGGATGTAATACGGGAATTGGAAAGGAAACCGCCCTGGATCTATATAAAAGGGGTAATTAACTAATTATAAGTGCTTAATTTTTTTTGGTTAAATTTTCATATTTCCCGCGATTTCTTGCTTACTTAATTTTAATAAACTTATAAGTAAAAAGATATTACTTAATTAAAGTAGGTTAATTTTCTTATTTTTATGTGTCATTTAAATCATATCTATATTAGTTTTATTTATATTGCGTTAGCTGATATCATTTTTGAATAATAACATATATCTATACATACCAATAGGTCAATTTTTGTATCGGCCGATATTCTTCTAATTTATTCAAAAAGATTATTATTCATATTTGAACTTATAATATAAAATCATTGTAATACTGTGATAAAATCGTGACAAAAACTAACTCAGTTTACAATATGACTATATAATTTACGATCTTTTTATGTAGAAAGGTAGGTACTAGGTACCCTTAATTACTCGAGAATCGTGATACAGTTAGGTACTAAAAATGTACCTATTAAAAAAAAGTTGGCCGAGAGCTAGTAATTTTAAACACGTTTCTGGTAACAAATACTTAGTAAATAGTTACATACTTAGTTATGTCTAAAGATATTTTTTTTGCAGGTGCCAAAATAATAATGGCATGTCGTAACACCGACAAAGCAGAAGAAGCCAAAGCGGATATCATTAAAAAGTGCGAGTCTGAGACAGAAACAGGGTCATTGGTTATTGAAAAATTAGATTTATCAAGTCTCAAATCTGTGAGAGAATGCGCTTTTAGGATATTGGCGAAAGAGGACAAAATAAACATTTTAATAAACAATGCTGGTATCATGATGATACCAAAAGGACGGACCGAAGATGGCTTCGAGACACAGATAGGGACTAATCATTTTGGTCATGCTATGTTCACTTTTCTATTATTACCTCGTATTATAAAAAGTGCACCGGCGAGAATTGTAAATGTCGCCTCTCTTGCGCATTTTGGTACGCAATTACATTTCTTAAATATTCTGCTGCTTGCGTTTAGATTATTATCATGTAGGCAATTTTTTCTAAATAAGAACGAAGCGATTCATCGAAATAAATGTCTCTTGAGTCTTGACGCACGTATTTTTGTTACGCACGTTATGTTTATGATTTTTTGTCTTGCAAGCAGTATATTTGCCTAGAAATAGAAAGATCTAAATATAAATGATAGATGCCTTTTTTCTGATTTTTAAGAATTTTACATAGATAATATAAACGAGACTCCTGGGTTATAAATTGTTGTATAATAAGTAATTACATCCTACTTTCTTCCAGTTTCAAACGTGAACGTTAATGATATTAATTTGGACCGAACATGGTATGGATCAGTCAAGGCCTACGGTAGAAGCAAATCAGCTAATATTTTATTTGCAAGAGCGATTCATCTTAAATTAAGGGTAAGTCAAAATACACCATACCTACACCAGAACAATATTATAGCTACCTACACAAACAGATAACGTTTAGGTATAATTTATGGTCAATGTATAAGAATTTCGAATCTAACGGCTTACGTGGATTTGATGGTTTGCAAATCATAAGCGTGTCAAGCCGAAGTATTTTAATACCTACAATAATAGTTACTGTACTGTGTGGTATTGTCCTGGCGATTAAGTTTGTTAATTTTTTTTAGGAACGTAACATTAATGATGTAAACACATATAGCTTGCACCCAGGTGTCGTCCGCACTGAAATAGGCAGAAATTTATATAAGGGGATAATTTTTGGTGCGACTTGGGTGTTTAATAATATTATAAGCGTTTTCATAAAGTCACCTCAATGTGGCGCACAGACTACTATTTATTGTGCTATCGATGAGGAATGTGCAAACGAAAGTGGACTTTATTACAGGTAAGCTAAGTATAGCTATAGGTACATAATATCGGCATATATAATATTTATCCTTATATTGCATTGGTTTTAATAATAGTATATTCATACTAAGTAATACCACTGAATAATAACTAGAAGCCTAGCTAGTTAGGAATAAATAGAGTAAAGCTTAAAGTTTTGTTTGTTTCAACAGGAATTTACTATTAGGAAGTAACCGTATAATATAGGTTCTTTTATCTTGGATTAGCCTAGGCGGAGCCGGGATAAGTGGCTAGTTGAATATCCTATCCTACCTCCTACTAATATGTATTATAAATGCGAAAGTTTGTGAGGATGTGTATGTGTTTGTTTGTTACTCTTTCACGCAAATATGTACTACCATGGACTATTTGTCTATGGTACTACTGAACCGATTATAATGAAATTAAGCACACATATAGAGGGTAACTTGGATTAATTAACATATAGGATAGGTTTTATCCATAGAAATCTAAATAACAAGACACATAGAAGTGCTATAATGTCATAATTCGTATGAAAACCGCTGTCGCCAAAATCAACACATTTAAACCGATAGCTAAACAGTATACACAAGTAAACTATGCCTTTTATTGGACAGCTTGATTTTAGTGAAAACTATCTTAAATATTAAATTAAGCTTTTTAATATGTATCCTAACGCACGAATTTACGGTTTATTTTAGAATAAAATCCCTTTAAGCATATGAGACGTTTTGTTTATTTTTGCTCCAATACGCAAAAATTCGGCTTTTCTACAACAGAGGTTGTCAATTTTCAATAGATATAACTTTGAACATAAACTCATAGAAATAAGGTTGAAATTTGTGTTAAACGTGATAATAAGAATGGTCATCGTCATGTGGCATGGTAACCACCTGAGCGGCGACAATGTCACGCGCGCTTACCACTTCTATTGCCTTGTTATTTAGATTTCTATGGTTTTATCCCACGGGAACGGGAACTATGCGGCTTTTTCTTAGAAAACGCGGGCAAAGCCGCGGGCGGAAAGCTAGTAAAACTATAAGTTATTTAAAGTGAACTTATTAAAAATTGTCAAATTACAGTGATTGCTCTAAAGCAAGAAGATCCAGCCAATGTCGGAATGATTCAGAAGCTCTGAAATTATGGGATATGACTATTGAAAAATTAAACCTACAGAAGTATGACCCTTTGGGAGACGTCGATCCAACTGAAGATATTTTTATTCAAAAAGTTTAGATCTGATATTTTTCTTTAAAAGATAAATGTGTTGTTAACTAATACAATATACATATTTATTATTTATGATATTTAATATTTCCATAAAATATTTTTGAAGGTGCATAATATATACCTATAGTTAGTTATCTAAATAATAACTTATAAGTAAATAATTGTTAATAGGCATCAATTATGTAAGCCTTGACTTTACACAACTTGAGGTCACAACGATTTTAATATTATACATTTATATACATAATCATTTTGTAAATAATTTGTCCAGACGTATTTAATCTTTCATAATTGTTTCCGTGTATGCCGAAGAATAAAATCATACTTTGATTTCTGTGGATTTATCAATAGAAACGTATTACTAATTGTATACGTAGTATATTATTATTTAGTCTGTGGTATTACATTTTTGGTGGCCAGTGAAAATAATAATCAAAAATGATTATTAAGTTATTTTTTATACTACTTAACAGATATAAAAAAATGCAATATATATTTATACATAAGATATTTAATAAATACTAATATTCTCGTAACTTATATTTGCTTCTGAGTACACTTTTGCGAACACTGCTCTTAATTCGAAAGGAACCGTTGGCGGGTTTTTCACAGAAAAACATAGACGGCAATAGACAATTGTTTGTAGACAACAGACCACTGCGACGTACACCCCCACACCGGTCCTCTAATTTTGTAAAATTACCGGGACATTTGAAGTCCCAATCTACTTGTTTCTCATTCAGTGTTTCACCTGCAATTTATGTGGGTAAATTAGAATAAGTATTAAGTTGTATGAAATGTCTGTATGTAAGGGTTTTATATAAGAGGTAATTTAAATCGACGTTCATTTTATTACACCTTTATTAATTTAATAAAAACCACCAATGAAACATTAGATTATGGTAGTAACTAGTAATTAAAAAGATGTTGACTTCCTCTAAGTTCAATGTCGAATCAAAGGTAAACTTGTTAATGTTTAGTCGCATGTTGATTATTATTTAATATTTTGCAAGCATGTAAGTAATAAAGCTTTATTAAATTTAAGTATGGGTTTTTACATTCAATTCACGTTTGTAATGTATTAAAAATTTAATTTTTCATTTTACAACGAATTCTACAAATAATTATATGTATACACAGAAATATTATAATACTAAATATGTAGGTAAGTGTTCATTGGAAAATTCAAAACACAGATCTAGTACTAGATCTGTGATTCAAAGGTAACAATTTAACAATTTTAAGAAAAAGGCCTAACTTACCTAAAACAGTTCTATAGTGATATCGTTGAAAGAGATCACTAAAACCTAAAAATGCCAGATCTCCAGGAGTTTTGTGTTGGTCGACTTGCTTGAATGTATCTCGAATATATTCCGCCTCTTCCTTACTATCCAATATTGTCAAGTGACCTCCAGCTGATAAACAGGTGGAATACGCTTCATACCACGTTTGAGGTTCTATATGCGTAATATAGCATGTATTGTTCGGCCCTAATTTCCAGCCTGTGAATATTCAAAGTACTTAATAAATTAATTTTTTTTAGCTTTTTTTAATCTGAGGAAAATCCGCTTTAAAAATATAAATAGGTACATACATGGTACATAAAGCGCCGTCTATAGTTGCAATTATGTAGATCATCAAGAACACATATTAGGTAGGTGTCTATATCGAGGATGCATTAATTTATAATACCTATTAGTTTAAACGGAAATCTATGTTTTGATTATGATTACCTATATTATAATTACCTATTGCGGTCTTCCTATATTTAGACATCTACCTTCTATTGAATTTTTGAAAACAAATTATGGCTGTGATACAGAACTCGTTTTATACATAATTGGTTTTATTATAGGTAATCGTATTGTGTCTGGTCGCATTTCTGTCTGACGTTTTTTAATAAATTACAAATCACTTTAATGTAACTTATCTACCTAATCGTTATCTTTTATTTATTTTTAAATATGGGCGTTGGCACTTGGCACCCGTGCCCATAGCCCGTGCCACAGCCCACAGCTCTTATGCTTTTACGGATGTCATCGTAATTTAAGTTTTATGAAAACTTTGTTTTTTTATGTTCCAAATAACTAAAGATTTGAAATTGAATTTTTGAATAGTAACGAACTTACGAGAGTTATGAGTATCACATTCTTGATAATATGTAACATTGGCAGCTCGAATTTTACAAGCAAATGGCAGATGATCAGAACAAGGATGGACGAACAGCCTTCCGTTGCGACGCATGGCCACGCATCGGCCTCCATTGTAGACTGGCTGCTTTAGTTCCCATAAAAGATCCAAGATTGTGTCTTGTAGACCACTTCCTGTGTAATACATTGATTATTAGAGGACTTTGCCATTATTATCTTCAATTTTAAATCGTTAATCACGATAAAAGCATAAATATTAAATCTCACTTTGAGCCAGATTTTTACTTGAAAATTATAAAACTTGGCTTAGCGATGCAATGTACATATGAAACGCTTTTTAATATGCAGGGCAAGCATTCAATGCAGTTCTATACTTGACATACTAATACAGTCAAGTAGAAATGCATTCTAGCGGATCTTTTTAATGATCCTCATAAAATGACGTGATGGATAAATGGCCTTTGTAAAGCGCAGTACATATTATGTAATCTTTACTTAGGTAATTTTACAAAATATAAATGCGATAGTGCTTTTGTTTGTCTCTTTTTCATGTCGCAAAAACTTTAATATTATGATATGCAATTACCTGTAATTGTAACGAAAGATCTCTCAGAATATAAATCATGCATGCCGACGTATACTCCTTCATATCTAGTTAGTATTGGAGCTATGAGAAGGGGAATACTGTCCGCTTCATCGAGTGAATCCGGCACGATTAATTGTGACCCTTCCGCCTCGCAACGTATTCTAGCCTGGTACCAGTCCACGGCTTCAGTGTGTAACTTGTAAAACGCATCAAATGCTTTCTCGTATCTGTAGTCGTCGCGAAATTTGGGCCTCTGTGACTCTGTTCGGAATATCCATACTAATATTAATAACCAAATGGTTCTATAATACGGGCGAAAACAGTTATTAATATCGAGTTTGTAAAATAGTACAGCAGGCGCTATCAATTACTTCTTACTGCGAGATGTGTACTGGGATATTTAAATAAATTGTTTCTTATTGATTTTTAAATCACTATCTATTCATCCAGTCGTCTGGCCTCAAAATTTTTAACCGATGTTCCTTTTATTAGCTTCAACTATTAGTGTAAGAAACGGTGTAAATGAAATAAATTAATGAGTTTATTTTATTTGTTGTTGCGTGTTCTTTTAAATTATATACCTAACTAGCGGTCCGCCCCGGCTTCGCCCGTGGTACATATTTACGTTTTCTCTACGTAAAAACCATCCTCGTACTTCAAGGAATATAATAAAAAAAGAATTATCGAAATCGGTTCAGCCGTTCTCGAGTTATGCGCTTACCAACACATTTTGCGATTCATTTTTATATATAAGATTATAGGTATCTGGTATACTATTATCAGTAGATTTTTCTGTCATACTTACGGCTGCAAATAACAATTGTACAAATACAAAATACGTGCAATCTCAAAGATAAAGAAATTATTTTCATTATAATACATAATTTGATATATTTTTATTCATAAATCACAACACACAATCACATACATTTTATGAGCTTATCAGTAGCAATGAAATTTTTCTCAGTCACCATAAAATTATTGTGACTTTTAACGATATATGACGTAAATATAAATTCGAATTAAAACACGTACTTGATTAAGAGTAGACTTTTATTTTGATTATCAATCCAATATTGTACACTGGCGCAATATATATTTCTATAGTAAACTGAAAAGTATTTCTGTATTCTGTATTTTGATATCACTGCTGTCTTTTCGTGGCTGTCGCGATTTAGGTAAATTCAACTTACAACAATTAAGATCTGATAATATAACATAATAAATAGTGATCTATGTGACATTCATCACAATTCTTAGGTACATACTTGTTTTGTCAGGATAAATGCTTTTTATCATGATAAAACTTTGCTTAACAAAACATGAATAATACTCAATTCATATAACTTATGTACACACAATCAACCATTAAAATAACATTAATAACAAATAAATCATAACATAAAATGACTAGGAATATAAAATTTTCCTAAATACTTCGTATGAGGCATTTATAATGCCCCAGCTGAGAAATGCACGGGTAATATTAAGCAGGGCTCCATGGTAAAAATTTCCAAACTTTGATCCTCTCTTGCGTAATATATAATTAAACTCATATAGGATAGTTCTGTGGGGCCCACCAAGTTCACATTGCATTCCTATTTTAATTACATTTAATGGGTAAAATAAAGTACTTAAAAATGCCCCTATTGAAGCTCCTGCAATAAAATTCTGTAGACTGTCATACAAAATACTTTCTTGTTTCGGCATTCTTATTTTAATTTCATCCCTTATAATAAAGAATAACGCATTGGATGGACCATTCCTTAGTAATATAGGAGTGAGTCCTCTATAAAATTCTTTTATACCGTGAAAGTTTGAAATATGGCTGGCAGCATGAGCAGTATTCTTAAATTTACTATGATATTTGGGATGTATAAGCAGTGTTTGGAGCCTTTCGAAAGGCATAAGTGTTGCTTCAAAACATCCTGCAATAACACCAGCAATAGTTTTTGAGAGGTATGGATTAATTTGTTTATCCAAAAGAGGTTCTAAGCACTCATCATAGACGCCAAACATTAAAGACATAGATAAAGACCTCTGTAGCAGTGGTGGCAACATCCCTCTATACAGATAGCCCAAGCCTTCCTTTTGGAGTTGGTTTAATGCAAATGTTGCTTCTACACCATGCATCATCTGTATCAAAAAAAGTTTAATAGTAATAATTCTATATTTCTTACACTTTTAAAAATAAAAAGACAAGTTTACAATTTATTTAATAAATAGCTATTGAATTGATATGTGCCAGTGCAAGTGTTTAAATAACACTTAAGATGTTAAAGTTTAAACAATGAACAATTGATAAACACATAGCTATGAGATAGATTTTATATCAAATAATTTCTTGGATTTATGTATGACATACAAAGTTGGTACCTGTCTAAATATGAGCTTGTTTAAGGGATAACTGATGAGTATATTACAGAAGGCTGAACCACCACCACACACAAACTCTTTCCAGTGTTGAGAAAGGGTCTGTTTTGACATTGTGACTGACATACTGCCCTCTTTGAGACAACTTTGATTTAAAAGCTGCCTTTCAGACATTTCCTGAACCCGGTGCTCACATGGCATTATTTTAATGTATTCGACATCTGGAAAAAGAACCAATTTTTATTGAATTAATTTGCTGACCTACATTTTACATTTTTATAAAATAGGTACTACAATAAGAGGTTAGTAAGTCATTTAATTTACCTGTTTTATGACGAATATGAATATTATTAGTTACGTATTATGCGAAATTTGCTAATTTTTGTCAATGACATGACGAATGTATAAGGTTGTATTATATCATGATAAAATAACCTGCGATAAATAATTTTCACAATATTAGTATTCATATAAAAAAAACATGTGGACTAACTTTGTTTGTTAGGTCTTTTCAATTATAATATATTCAATAAATTAACACAGTTTTGCTTTCACTCCAGTCTCCATCACAAGTTCCAAAATATCTGAATGTCAAATCAAATGTCTAATGTCTTATGTCATGCTACTGACATTGTCAAGATTATTGATTTGACATGCTGTTTTTTTACGTTACGCTATCTTTATTTAACCCTTATTAAAACGCTGGGAGCTATACTTCCCACGTCTCAGATTGAAGTAAATCGTGTTTTATTTTTATATGCTTGTACCTAATGCAGTGATATATTTATCTACGCAATCTTAACATTTTAGAGAACTTTTTTTCATGGAAACACTTTTCAGAGAATTATTACATGTCATGGTAAACACACGTCAAAGTCAGATGACGTGATTTTGCAGCCGAAAACGACCGTTATTTTTTAGTTTTTGGTGTAGTGCTCAAAAAAAATTAGATAAGTAGATTTGAGTTCTAGCTATGTAAACTAGACTATATTACGGTTGCGTGAAACGTAAAAATATGCCCAGAATCTTTCTTTTATACCTTGGTAGAGTCGATTGAAATTAAGTCTTTAAGTGGGAAGATATCATCCCAGTGTTCGTCACTGCACACGACATTCGGAAATTCTATATATAAAATCTGTGTGTCTAAAAAATCTTTTTTAGTTGGTATAAGCAACTTATTTATTGTTATTCGTTATTTCCTGATCAGATAATTAGAAATCATAACTCAATACATTAGTATTTACCTATTGTTTTTATTTTGTTTTAGAAAAATGCCATTTTTATGTTGAAGTCATTCATTTTTCAATTCCCGAATTCTTCCCTCAGTAAAAGAAACTTGCATTGATGAGTACTTTCACCTCCTTTATTAAAAAACTTGATCTTTATAATTTTTTACGATAACATTAAATTCACAAGTGGAGTCAGGGCAACTAACTAGTGTTTTAAAATATTGATGTCTAGAGTGGACACTGGGAGCTATAGTTCCCACCTTTCCAAACTTTTTACAAGAGAGAACAGATGACGGGATATATACTTCCCACCGAAAAAAGGGTACTTCCCCCCCACTAACCCCTTTTTTGTGTGTATTTTTGAAATCTACGACCCAAAATTACCCTGGAACGTATCTTACTTTATTGTTAGCTCCTCCACAGGCTCGCGTTTGAATAAGGGTTAAAGAATATAAAATTAATTATCTTAGGTATGTTTCTAAATCCATATTGATATTATAAATGCGAAACGAAAAGTAACTCTGTCTGTCTGTCTGTTACTCAATCACGACTAAACTACTGAACCAATTTGCATGTTTGGTATGGAGATATTTTGATACCCGAGAAAGGACATAAGCTACCTTTTATTGCAAAATATGTACCACGGGCGAAGCCGGGGCGGACCACTAGTCTTTTATAATTAAATAATGGAAAGGAACATTTTAGCTTGGATGTGGCTTCGATTTGAATAAGCTGTGCCAAGCGATGTCAATATTTCATATGTCACATGTCATTTGTGAATCGGAGAATGCTCGCTGGCCTCTGTGTCTGTACGTGGTCTGTACTCTGTGGCTGTGGGCTGTCAACGTTGGTTATAAAAGCGCAGTCTTATTTTGTTTGGGTTCATAAGTCTTATTATTAGTGTGATATTAATAGTGTTTGCTTCAATAATTGAATATCGATAGTGCAGATTTAATTTCCTTTCTTTAGATTTAAATTTAAATACATAATGGCAGCGGTGTTGAAGAAAAGGGCATTAGCAGAATATAATAAATCCTTTCAGGTATGTACTTTATGTGTTATTCTTTTTAGTAGTCCCTATGACCTAAAGGTACTACATATTACGTTAGAATCTTTCATTAGCTTAATTATGAATGCTAGACTTAATATACATTTAGATAAGTCACATAAAATCCCTATAAATTGTAACATAATATAAGGAATAACCAAAAACAATCAAAACTTGAATACACTATGTTTTAGGATGGACCAACTTCAAAGAAACTTCACCTGGCTAAGAAACCATTGATAGGCAGTTCAGCTGCAGCATTTGTTGGCTTGTTGGAAAAGTGCAAGTCAAGTGATGAGGCATTGCAGTTATTATTGCGAATATCAGACTGCCTACAGTTTCAAGAATCAGATGTGGAAGAAGCTATCAAAAAGCTCTCTGAACACTTTCAGTCAGAGGAAGAATCAGTTGTCAGGGTGAAAATATTGTGGTTATTTTGTGATATTGGATTGGAATGTCCTGGAGCAAACTTAAATCACTTGATTGAAGAAACTACTCATTTAATAAAAAATGAAACATCTCACAAGGTATTTTTTTTATTCCTCATTGAATATTAGATACCCAGTACAAATCAGTTGATGACAACTGAAAATTTATTATGAATTTGCCCATTTAGTTGAAAATTTCTTTTTATATTG
Source organism: Colias eurytheme (assembly GCF_061535395.1). Lineage (NCBI taxonomy): Eukaryota > Metazoa > Arthropoda > Insecta > Lepidoptera > Pieridae > Colias > Colias eurytheme. The sequence goes on along the minus strand of NC_142982.1, from coordinate 9,082,999 downwards.
ATAATTTTTAATTCAGGTTATTGCTCAAGGGATTGCCACCCTCCTAAAGCTGGGGAACAAATTATCTGATGACAAAATTCTAATGACACGCTTGGTCGGTGTGGCCAGAGACAATCTGAAGGATACAAGTCAACAGGTGAAGTGTAGATGCTTGCAACTCATCAGTGAACTGTATCCAATATGCCCAGAAATTGATAGAACGGCAGAAATGATTGCAGAGGCTGATATTATTGTTAAACTACTTAGTGATTATAGCAATGCTGAGGTAAGATTGTTATTTTTTAATTCAAACAAAAAATTAAGTGTTTTTAATTCTATGCTGGAATAAGTAAACTGATTATCGTAATCCATACTTACTAATATTATAAATGCGAAAGTAACTCTGTCTGTCTGTCTGTTACTCAATCACGCCTAAACTACTGAACCAATTTGCATGAAATTTGGTATGGAGATATTTTGATACCCGAGAAAGGACATAGGCTACCTTTTATTGCGAAATATGTACCACAGGCGAAGCCGGGGCGGACCTCTAGTATAATATAATAGCTATTTCTTATATTTCAGGATGCAAGAGTACGCTGTGAAGCCTTTCAATCACTGTTAACACTACATGGACGTGGCTTAACACTTAGTGCACAAATCTATGAACATGTTTGCACAGCTTTATCTGATGATTATGAAATTGTGAGAGAAGTAGCTCTCAAATTGGTCTGGCTGCTTGGAAATAAATATCCTGAGAAGTGAGAATAATATTTAATTTTTATTTACAATCTTAATAAAAATATAATTAAACAATTCGCTTGAAAAAATCTGACTGAATATATTTTTTAAAATTAATATTCTTCAATGCAGATTAAAAAAAAAAATTAAATCTATTATTTCAGCACTGTCACTCTTCAAGACGGTGAAACGACAATGCGTCTAGTAGATGATGCGTTCATAAAAATCTGTTCAGCCGTTAATGATCTGTGCATGCAAGTACGCGCTTTGGCTTGTACACTGTTGGGTACTACAAAGTCTGTGTCAGATCGATTCTTGCTGCAGACCCTGGATAAACAATTGATGAGTAATATGAAGGTATGTTTGTTTTGAATATATCAGTCCATGTCACTAAATAAATTCCTTATTTTAACAATTTATATCAATTTCATCATTAAAAGTGCGAAAATTCTAAGTTACAAATATGAAATTTGAATTGTATTTCTTTAGAAATTAATTCCAATCTTAACAAATTTACTGTCTTATATTTCTTTTGCATTATTTCATTCATTTTTATTTCCATTTTCGATAATTTTAAACAAAATAACAACACACAATTTTGAGATAATATTACTATGTATGGAGGAGACACCACAAACAAAATCTGTGCGCCATTTTTTTGCTCTAAGTTTTAAAAATTATTATCTAGTTAGGTACTTACCGATGAAAAGTTAAGTTATGTTAAGTCACTTTTCCGTATTATTTCTGCAATATCGTAACACACACGAAGGCATATTTGATGCGTTTCACTTTAAAACAAATAAAAAATGAGCGTGCAGTTAAGCCATATGGCTTATGTTGAGCGGAACATAAGTGATGGTAGGCGGTGTCGTCTCCATATTATGTATATTTCAAAGCACGCAACACTGTTGTATATCAGAAAAAGAAAACCGCGCACGAGCGCGGCGCAGAGCTAGTGCGTTCGGGCGCGTGGGCGAGCGGGCGGCGCTGGGCGGACGACGCGCCCGGCCAGCTGCTCGAGCAGGCCACCGTGCAGCTGCTGCCCGGCGGCGCGGCGGGCGCCTTCGTGCACGGGCTGGAGGACGAGTACATGGGTGAGTGTGGCCCAGTAAATTTTGATGCTAATATTGAAGTGAAAACTTCTTTAGCGGCGTTGAGCACTTTTTCTGTAATGGGTATAAAATCTTAAACTCGCGTCAGGACACGTGACCTGATCGAATAAGCGTAAGACGGATACCATTCCAAAATATCAAACATGCTCGACGTTAATAATCAAGTTTTCACTTCTGCCGGCACTCCCGGAGTGCAACCTGTCTTTTTTAGCTTTGTGAGTGCTCATGGACGGTGGTGATCGCCTCGTTAGGTGGCCCACGTGCTCGATTACCTGCTCTTTTAAAAGTGTGTGTACTGAGCACACGTGTCAAAAGTGAAACTTTTTTGGCAAGGTTAAAAGATATCAAAATCATCGCCTTACGCAATGACGTGACGGTATTGCCATGACGTGACTTTGAAATTTACTTTCAACGCACCTAAATAAGTTTCACTTCAAAAAAATATAAATAATTTGCTGTGCGCCTGCGCCGCGCTGTAAGTATTTCTATAGCTCATGTGATATTCTGATGAATAACCTATATTACTTTTAAGTCTCATCCATATCCATCCAGTACTTTTTAGGCCAATTCCTGACAAACATACTTGCATCATTCCTCTTCAAAATATTAGAATAGATTAAATTTAAATTATCGTTTATAAATAAACATTTTCTCCATTAATATTTTTTCAGAGGTACGCACAGCCGCCGTAGAAGCAGTATGTGAGCTGTCGTTGGAAAATACCATTTTTGCGACAACATCGCTCGATTTCCTTGTGGACATGTTCAATGATGAAATTGAAGATGTTCGTCTTAGAGCCATAGACAGTTTGACTAAAATATCTCATCATATAGTATTACGGGAGGATCAATTGGAAACAATATTGGGTGCTTTGGAGGTAATCATCTACTTAAATGAAATTATTGGCTGTTCAGTTAACGGTTTTTTTTATTCATGCAATAGTACATTTCAAATAAACTATAATTTAAAAAAAGATGAGAAGAAAAGTTCCAAATTCTGCTAAAGATTTGCCAAAGCATAGATTAAAAAATAATAATTTTGTCTATTATAAATAATAACCAATGATATTTGTTTTAGGATTACTCTATGGATGTAAGAGAGGGTTTACACAGAATGCTCGGATCGTGCACAGTTGCATCAAAGACTTGTCTTGAAATGTGTATTGACAAAATTCTAGAAAATCTCAAGAGGTACCCTCAGGTAAGACAACTCTATTAAAAAAAATATATGTAGAATATTTAGGATAGAGAAACAAACATTTTCACATTCACCAAAATAATATTTGACTATGTAATTTAAGTAGTCATACAGATCGAAAAGATACTGGTCAAAAGAATTTTATTCATATTTTTTAAATATTTTGAAAAGTTAACATACATTTTTCACGTTTATTATATCCATACACTGCAAAATATCCACTACCTAGTGTTTTATGAAGACACTATATTTTAATTCAAAGAACTTGACTTAAAAATAAATAAATTAAAAAAATATATATTTATTTAGGATAAACGCTCAACGTTCCGTTGTGTACAACGTATGGGAAGTAAGCACGCGACCCTAGTACTGCCGCTCACCACCAGACTGTTGGGCGTGCACCCTTTCTTCGATATGCCAGAACCTGACGTCGAAGATCCGTCTTGTATCCTTTTATATAAAATAAAAAAATATTTACGTATATTTGGATATAGCATCAAGTGAAAATACTGGAAATGTAATATTTTCTCTAACAAAATAATACTTATTCACTCCAATTTTTCTAGATTGATATAAGTACATAGTATTTTGTATATATTGTACCTTTCTACTTTTTTTTAATATCTCATCGTATGACATATGACATTGTTTAACCCAAACTATTGAGACGAGGTTCTTGCTATAGATTATGGAGTTATAGTATTTCGACCAAGAAATAGTCTTTAAATTCAATTTCAATATTTTTTTTTAATTTTCCTCAACAAAAACAGACATGTGTGTACTAATCCTGGTGTTCAACGCGGCTCAACACTGCACGACCATGCTGCCGCTGTTCGAAGAGCACACGGTCAAACATTACACGTACTTGCGGGATACCATGCCGCATCTTGTGCCGCCGCTGCCTATTGGTAATTATAGGACTTTTATCTGTTAAATAACACAAATATATGCTATAATGTTTATGAAGGTGATATATGTGATATATCAAGAAAAGGTGTTTTTTTTCAAGGTTTTCATAGGTTTGAGTTATCGAACAAGCGTGCATTTAAAGGAGATTTTTTCTTATTCGTACACACACACACACACACAAATCAACGGAAAAGCCGATAAAACATAATAATTTAGTAGATCTGGCCATAAACTAGACTAGAATTTTTTTTAACTAGAATTTTTGCCCTAAAAAAATAACGTCCTAAGAAACGTTTTTTATTGCTTCTATTTCTCACCCAAGCGTGTCGATGTTTTACAGTTACAAAAAAAAAAAACACATTTATCTTTCAATTTAGATACATACTTCCTCAAATTAACGTCAAACAAATAAAAGATTCAGTTTTTTCGTATAACTTAATGATTCTTTCTCAAATAGGCGACAACCAATACTCGCGCAACGAAAAAAGCGAGACAGCAATGGACGACACGGCAGTGCGCAAGTTCTTCGACACGGTGCTGCAGCACATCGACAACGCGACGCTGTCCACAGCTGTGCGCATGAAGATGCTGCAATCCGCTGAGGAGCAGCTCAATAAGTATGGTTTTTGTGTCACGTGACATGACGACAGTATCCATAATTAATGATCGTATTAGTGTTTTTAAGGGAAAATGTATAATAAATAAATTAAATGTAGTGACTTAGAAATCTTAAAAACATTAAGATTAATGAGATTATCAATAAAATAAAACATTGAAATTCTGCAGTTGGCCATTTTGACTAAAACACGCGTGACGTCACGCTTAAGTAAACAACTCACGTCAGATGTGTTTTGTTGTTATGAATATGTTGAGAATACGCATTTTTATATATTTTCTAATGTTTCACGTATGCTTTATCGACTCAGAACAGAAATATAATTGCGAATTCACGAATACATGGTTCGGGGTTCTCCGCGTCAACTTTATACAATCATTTCTTATTATTTTCTCGCTTGAAATAATTACTAACACATTTTTGAGCATTATTTTTATGTGGATTCACACTGCAATACTGCACACCACTTATAAACTTTGAAATTCGTTTCTATAACACATATTAAATTAATATTTTTTTGATTTTCTTCGTAATGCGTAAAAATAATTACGTATTTACTAAAGAGTGACGTCACGCCTACGCCATGACACCCGCGAGCTGTTTTGGCACAGTTAATAATTTTTTTTTGAAAAATGGCTTTTATCTTCGTTAAATTTAAGTATATTACCGAAATATAGGGTTTTTCTTGTATAGTAAACGTATACACACATTATGGAAGAGGATTTCAAAATCTTTCGTCATGCCCATAGAAATCTAAATAACAAGACACATAGAAGTGCTATAATATCATAATTCGTATGAAAACCGCTGTCGCCAAAATCAACACATTTAAACCGATAGCTAAACAGTACACACAAGTAAACTATGCCTTTTATTGGACAGCTTGATTTTAGTGAAAACTAACTTAAATATTAAATTAAGCTTTTTAATATGTATCTTATCGCACGAATTTACGGTCTATTTTAGAATAACATCCCTAAGTATATGAGACGTTTTGTTTATTTTTGCTCCAATACGCAAAAATTCAGCTTTTCTACAACAGAGGTTGTCAATTTTCAATAGATATAACTTTGAACATAAACTCATAGAAATAAGGTTGAAATTTGTGTTAAACGTGATAATAAGATTGGTCGACTGTGTCATTCATTGTTATTTCGATTACTATGGTGACACTCGTAATACTTGTAAATATTCTATAATTTTAAGGAAAAACGGCAATATTTATAAACAAAAATACTTACCGGTGAAATTTTATTCCTTTATTAGTATAATTACAATTTATGGAAGAATTTCCGCACTGGGAAATGCTGTAACACACCATGTTTACTCACGCACGTGTCAGGAACAACTGAACAAGCGACCACCAAGCGACGAACAGACTTGTGGCATGGTAACCACCTGTGCGGCGAGAATGTCACGCGCGCTTACGACTTCTATTGCCTTGTTATTTAGATTTCTATGGTACTAACCCTTTTCTAAAGTATAATTTACAAATATACTTATTAAATTGCTTTCCAATCCTATCGATGCTATGGAGTGTTTGTTTTAATAAACGCAACCACTGCGGCCAGCCAGACAGCCCGGACTCTAACCGAAATAGGAAGAGAAACAGTATATCAAAGAAATGTACAAGTTTAGAAATAAAAATCATTGTTTTTTAAACATCTCCGTCAATGTAAGCTGTTTTGCGGTCTTCAACCGTTTTCGGGCAGCCAGGTCACGCATTCGCTTGACGGTGAGCAGTTGCAAGTGGTCACACTCGGGCTGACGCTCCATCCACTTCAAAGCAGTCTCGAGGCCGGCAAATGCTTCACTAGCTGATGGTCCAGCGTCTACTTCAACATCAGCAGAAAGTTCTTCTTCCACTTCCACTTCAACATCTTCTCTCACACTTACAACAATTTCATCGTCATTGAGAATTTGAAAACCAGGGTCAGACGTGTCACAAGCCATCCACTCTCCTACATCTTCAGCACTTACTTCTGTACAACCAGGAATTTTTACAATCATTTGTCTTATTTCCTCTAGTGACAACGCATCTTTATCATCATCATCCTCTCCATATTCTTGTTAGGGGAAGAATAATAGCGCACTTAGACTTTTTTTTTGGACAATTTTTGTGATTCGGATAATCGGCGATTCGGATAGTCGGAGTTCGGATAATTGGAGTTCTACTGTATACTAAAATTTTCTCTTGCCAACGTTGGTAGCTCCTATACGAATACACTAAGTGACAAGTACACAATAGAAATGTTTGGTGTGCAGGCTAGCGGAGATGGAGCCGCTAGTGCTCGGCGCGGCGCAGTTCACGGCGCTGTTCGCGCGCTGCGTGCTCGCGCTGCACGCGGCGCTGGCCCGCGCGCCCGCGCCGCACCAACACGCGCTGCTGCAGCTCTCTGCCGACTGCTTGAGGTGAACTATAGTTATGGAGCCGCTAGTGCTCGGCGCGGCGCAGTTCACGGCGCTGTTCGCGCGCTGCGTGCTCGCGCTGCACGCGGCGCTGGCCCGCGCGCCCGCGCCGCACCAACACGCGCTGCTGCAGCTCTCTGCCGACTGCTTGAGGTGAACTATACATTATTATTATAACCACAGATCACAGAAACTAAAGGGAGATATGGTTAGGGGGCGGGGCCGGTGTCGCAGCAATATGCCCAAAAAAAGAACAAGCTGTAGTGGTGCTGTATACGTACGTCACTTACAATCTAGTGTGCGAACGAATAGTCGCTCTCATATTTTTGTGTGATGACACGCACACAACGCGAAGTTTGATTTTGTTTACTGCAGTTGTGTGCGTAAATTTGTAATGAGACACGGTTTTGTACTCAGCGCAAGCGATTGGCATCTCTCTAGATATCTATGATTATAACTATACGGTGAAACTGTGGAACGATTTGCCACCTGCGGTGTGCCCGAACAACTACGACATTGGGGCCTTAAAAAAAAGAGCTTATTTGTCCATAAAAGGCCGGCAAAGCACTTGTAACACTAGTAGTGTTACAAGTGTTTATGGGCGGTGGTGACCACTTAACATCAGGTAGCCCACCTGCTCCTTTGCTTGCTCTGACATAAAAAAAAAACTCGTGCGAGTTAACTTGACACCTGAAAAAAGGTTTTGTCCCTTTCACTCCATTCTATTACCACGTGAGAGTGAAAGAGACGGGCATAAGTAGCAGGTGTCAAGTTATCGCGCCCGACTAGTATTTGTTTTTTTTTGCTTATGGCGCTTTTGTTTTACCGCTCTTTCATCTTTTATAGCATCATGTATTTTTGAATTCAAACTTCTTATGCAGCTTCCGACGAAATTGCGTTAAATGTTTAATACTCCTGGGGAGGGAATAAAAAGAGATAGAGCGGGACTGAATGTGTTAATTTACGAAGTTTCCTTCTTCCACGTCTTTATTCATAATGTAAAAAAAATATATATATTAATACTATAATATTCTTTATGCATAAAATACGTCACTTAAACGCAAAAGCACACAAAACGTAAGTTATAATGTATAATTTAATATTGGTCATAAGGCCTACTTATGACCACAATAACACGATTTAAAAGTTTGTTTACATGAAAAATTCACAAAAATGACATTAATATGAAATTTGACACATGCCATACCCTGTAAATGTCAGTGATAGTTTTTTTTTAATTTTTTTTAAATTAGGCTAAGGCGCATTTTTATTCCTCCGTATGTATGACGTCATCATCACATTTATCGTTTTTATTTAATTTCTCTTAAAATATGCGATTAAAAAATGAAATAATTTTTTTTCTGTAATCGCAAGAGCAAAATAAAGAAACGGTTTTTTTCTTCTTCTTCTTCTTCTTTTTTGTTTATGGCCTTCCGATTTAATATAATGGCCGAATTAATATAATTCCGATATAATGGCCATTAATATCGAATAAATTGATGATTGATTGCATTTCGTTTTATTTTTTCATGACACAAAACCTTTCTTTACAGATTGCAGCACCAATTCAGCGGAGTGTCCGAACAAGAAAGCGCATGCGTATGGCAATTAGCGCTGCGTGTGTCCGCTGCGAAACTAATCGCCGCTGTTGAGAACGCAGCGGTTGCGGGGGCGGGGCCTAATGTGACTGGGGCGGGGCCTAACGCGATCGGGGCGGGGCTTGGTGCGTTGGGGGCGGGGCCTGGTGCGTTGGGGGCGGGGCTTGGACAGGCGGGGGCGGGGCCTGCGGGGGGCAGTGCGGCGGCGCTCACTGCGGCAGCTGCGTTGACGCATCATGCTGAACTGCTGGATCGGCTTTTGGCTTCAGCTGGTAAGTTCATGTTTTATAAAATGGCTTGTAAATGCAATTTAATTTTTGAAGTTGATAAATTCATGTAGTTATTTAATACAGAAAAGATGTAAGCGTTGATTTTAAATTGAATTGGCTATTTTGATTACTTTGCCTACAATTTGCTGCATTTAAATTCGATTTTTGAATATTCGAAGTAACTTTATTTATGAAACCAACACCGTTATGACTTTTTCTGTAATTTAAATCAAATATGCAATTTTCTTATCAGCTTGCAGCTCAGGTTTTTTCTAACATACCTTTAATATCCTAGTCAAGTCGTTAATAGTTTTCGATAAAAAAAATTTGTGCGCGTACTAGTGTACACACGTAAGAAGTGAAACTTCCTTATGACCTTATTTTTCAAAAAATAATTTACTTTATGCAACTTTACAGAAATACGTTGAATCACGCGTGGTAGGGATAACAAAAAGAAGGCGCGTAACGGAAAAATGTTACGCGTAACGAAAAAATGTTACACTAAATTTTTTCCAACCCCGATAAAGAAGTTTCACTTCAATAACATTTTTTTGTGATTCATATATTTTTCATAACATAAACCCAACACACCCCCAGGTATGGAGCCGGAACCGTTCACGATAGCGGTGTTCCAGCAGCTGTCGGCGAGCGGTGAGCACAAACCAGCCGCGCTAGCGCGAGCTTTATTACCGCTGCTACTCGCCGCACCGCCGCCTGTCGTGCCGAGACCTAATCTTAAGGTACGTGCTATAAATAATGTTAATTTAAATAGATGGAAAAGTAATTTGGATAAAATATGTGACCCAAATGTAAATGTTTTGTATAAATTAAAAACTCAATCTTGACGTTTCAAAATTTATAGTATGTGTATAACATAGATAATGTTAACTATTTAATCTATACTAATATTATAGAGCTGAAGAGATTGTTTGTTTAAACACGCTAATCTCAAGAACTACTGGTCCGATTTGAAAAATTCTTTCAGTGTTAGATAGCCCATTCATCTTATTATTACACTAAGACCAACAGGAGCGAAGCCACGCGGGTAAAACCGCGGAGCGCAGCTAGTGTTAAATATAGATGGGAATGTAACATGGATATAAAATGTAATGTGAGGACATAGAGTAAATGTATTGTACAGATTTAAAGCTCAACCTTGATGTTTGAGAATTTAAAGTGTGTGTGTAATATAGATAATGTTAACTATTTAATACATTTGTATGTTTGCACAAATTACATATATCGAAGACTGAATGTACAAGTATAAACTACAAATTAGACTTTTACTCTTTCCATTGTCAAAAAATTATACTTAGTATATTTTTTTTATTTATAACATTTCGCGATAACTTAGGTACACTTCATGGATATTTTTTATACATAGATGATAGAGTGAAATAACTGCACTAACTTAAACTTAAAAAAAGACGGGTTGCACTCCGGGAGTGCCGGCAGAAGTGAAAACTTGATTATTTACTTTGAGCATGTTTGATATTTTGGAATGGTATCCGTCTTACGCTTTTTCGATCAGGTCACGTGTCCTGATGCGAGTTTATCAGCCGTACAAATAAACGAGTTATAACATTTTATGCAAAGAATAAACTAAGAATAAGGAAAAATCATACAAATAAACACGAAATAAATGTAACCTAGTATAACTTCGTAATAAGTTTTCATACTAATGCTATTCCGTCCTTATTCCGGCTTCACCCTAGTATAAGTCTGACATAACCGAGTTATAACATATCTTTTAGTACATTGTGCTGTGTTTTACAAGTTTTAGAAGCAATTTTCAATCTAAATTTGAGATAATAGCAATGAGAGTAATACGAGAAGTAGAAAAAGTTGAGCAAATTAATAATTTCATTACGTACCTATTGAAATGGAAAATTTTGTATGAAATGTCAAAATATACGAAATTATGAAAAACCCTTTTGATATTTATAATGATTTATTTATTTACAACATGCGCCAAACCATACATACATAAAACTTATTTCTAAACTTATCACAATAATATATACACTTTCGTTGAAAATATAAATCTTCTAAGCCTGGAGTTGTATGTTTTGAGTACCAGTTATTTGGCAACTCTCTATCTCAAGGTGGGTTTATCTTCGTATAGCGGATCGCGTTATCTATCATTTGCTTGCATATTTAATGATATATTTAAATTATTTCCAATAAATATTTAAAAAATAAATAAACAGAACATCGTATGATGAAACTTCACAACAATTTCGACGAAGTCAAACGTCAGCAAAATGACAGCACCAAGGCTTAACCGTAGACAATTTCAATGTTTTTCATAATTTTGTGAATGAATTGCGACGTTGCCGCTTCGCGCCTATTGCATAGCGTGAGCATAGATACATCGACGTTATTCCAAATTTATTTGTAAGAAATTATGACATCCTTATTCTTTATTTATTCTTATCATATCTATGCATTGCATAAGGTTTGAATAAGCAAGTTTTTATTTGTACGGCTGTAAGATTTTATACCCATTACAGAAAGAGTGCTCAACGCCGCTAAAGAAGTTTTCACTTTAAAAAAAACATGTTTTGTTCCAGATAAGAATGTGCACAGCGACAATAATAGAACCGGCCACAGACAACGACACGGTGCTACGGTTCTGCGCGGGACTCATTACAGGCGTGGCGTTTGAGGCTGAAGTACTAAGAGTTAAGGACCCGAGCGCTATTCGCATTCGAGTGGCCTATCCCGATAGACGGGTACATGCTCTCGTGCCGCCTAGAGACCATTTGAGGCCATTGGACCATCAGAATACAAGTACGTATTATAGAAGGTCAAGAATGCAGCTTCGCTCTTTAAAAACGTCGGTGAAGTTTATAATTAGTTAAGTTTCGTTGTAAAATTTTAGAGCGATAAAATATAATAATATATAATTATTATTACTTTATTAAAAAAAAAGTGAAATCGCTGTCGCGTGAAGCCGTTCATATTTTCTAGAGTCCGTTATGTAATATAATAATCGTCTTAGAAGGCTGCTTATAGTCTTGAAATCACGCAGTTACATTATCTTAATATGTAATAAGTTAAAAGTATCCATCATGTTTTTCTATTGAAAAATCTAGTTATTATATTTACAGCGAATGTATAAATATAAATTTATAGAAAATCATCAACACTATAGTGATTGAATATTTTTCAGATGACGACGGTACAGAAAACGTGCGTCTCCTCACAAAAGTGCTAATCTCTCACGGAGTGTGGACGGAGCCATGTGGTGTGGATATATCAGTGTGTCTCGCGGTGGAAGAAGGCTCGAGCCGTGAAGCCGCGCCTTTAGTGGAACTGTGCCGGCCTGTACGAGTCACTGTCGCACCAAAACCTATCAAACGCGGCATTTAGTATATAGATTTAATTGTTTAAAAGTATAACTCGAAATGTGTAAAATAAATATAAGTGAAATCGACTTTCAAAGACTTTGGTTTTATTTCTAATGGTGGATAGTAATTTCTAAAATGAAAATGTTACAATAGTGTTGATCTCTAGCTGTGCCGGTCGAAGCTACTGTCATACTCGCATCGAAAACCATCTTGCTCTGTGTCGAAAACTATCAAACGCGGTATTATATAGAATATAGATATTTAAAAGTATACCTCGTAATGTAAAAGGAAAATCGAAATGTCTAAAATATAAGCGAAATATATTTCTAAATCTGGTTTTATTTCTAATGATGGACAGTAATTTGTAAAATGAAAATGTAACAAAGTATTCATCTCTCACGGAGTTGGATGGAGCCGTGTGTTACATAAGATAGTATAAAGATTTAATTATTTAAAAGTAAAATTCGAAATGTATAAGCGAAATCTATATTGAAAGAATTTGGTGGTGATGGATAGTAATTTTTAAAATGAAAATGTTAATTGGCACATGTATCTTTCGAACTACACAACAATTTTCTTAGACTATTGTATCCACAATTTTATATTTATAGTATTGATGCAAATGTAAATATTAAGAATAGAAGTGTAATGTATAGACAGTCACATAAAATACTATAGGTCTCTATAGGTATAGTTTTCAAGTGTAATCTCTTAATTAGGTACCTGTGATTATGAAATAAAACAGTTTGAAATAAATAAAATATTTGTTTTTATTTTATTTACAACATATTCTTGCCATATAATTAATTCAAAGAAACATACAAATAATGTACAATTGATTATTACATTTATTAACTGTAGCTATTAGTAGCAAAAATCAAATAATACAGAATCTCAGTCTTAGTAATTTTGAATCAACATTTATACACACCAAGATATAAGGGAATAATTTGGAAAATATTTAATACTCAAGCTTCAAGCAAACAAATTAAACAGAAATAAAGCATTAAATGCCAATATGTGACTATTCTAGAACAATTTAAACTTATATATAAATCACATTTATTCCTTATCAATAGCTAATAATTCAGTCCGAGCTATACAATTGTATATAATTTGTTTGACACCAGGCATCCATGTTCCGACCACACTCACATGGTCTACCATCAGAGCTTTGTGGATCTCATCAGCTTTGGCTGGCTTATCTTCTTTTAGAGCTGAAAATATATAATCGTTCATTTAATATTATTGTTCAAAAATCTAGACTAGAGAAAATAAGTTAAATACCCAATATTTTCATAATCATGTGATTGTAAATATTGTTTGAAATTATTTGCATTTATTTTGGTAAGGATAAAAAATATAAAGTATACCTTTGGCTAACTCTTGCATTCGCAACTGAACTTGTGTATTCAGCTTTCCACTGGTCCACATATCCTCCATTAAATTAATTTTTTTTCTTATACTCTCTGCCTTAGCACCCAACTCACTACTTTCCTCTAATATTCCCAATAATGTGTTCCTTACTTCCTCTAATATCTTTTCACTATCAATATGAATTTTTTCATTTGGTTCAATGTTTGCTGTTATATTTGACATAGGGGGTGGTACCATGGGTGAGATGGGCATAGGTGCTTGCATGGGGGGAATATTTGCAGGCGCAGCTGACGGTATCCCAGCTGTGCTTGATACGGGGAATGCTACTCTTTTATTCAGAAAATTTCGTGGTCTGTTCGGAGTGGTTTGCTGGGCGTTGTAAGTGAAAGTAGGAGGGTCGTTCCAGCCGGGGTCGAATGGCACTGAAAAATCGATTGTATGCACAATAACGTTATACAATTTGATAAACTAATTAAACACAAATACTTACGTTTATTGGTTGTTGGTATTGTATTTTCGCAGTTATCCATTTTTAGTTTTAATAACTAACTAGCATTTATTTTTGTCACAAAAGCATTTATTCTGCTTGATTGCTAAAAACACTACTGGTTATAATTAAAGTTAGTTATTAGAAATATGGTATAAAATATGATACGATTGCAAAATCAGTTTTATCTTTTTTGCAATATCCAGAGTGCAAGTCTGCAAAGTGCAAACTATATTACTATAGGTTTATGGTACTCTTTGTCTGCAAAACTCTGCAAAAGCAATCTCTATTGTCACTTGTCAGCGTTATAAGAATTAATGACAGTGACAATCGACATCATAACATGTAATCCGGAACTAAAATCTAATGGTGGGTTCAGACGCGTTCAAAGTGACATTCAACGAGCACAAGCACGGGCGCAAGTGTGGGCACAAGCATGTAAACATTTTTTTGTGCATGCGCCCGTGTTTGTACTCGCACTTACCGCCGATCGTGATGACTGTCGGTTTTTCGATAAACATCAAAGGCTGAATGTGTTTGTGCTTGTGTGCCTGTTCACACGTTCGGTTGTAGACTGTAGTACGTCCCTGATCGTCACCCATGTTTGTACTGACTGACATGCTCGGGAGCATGTGAATATCGTGCTTGGCCCACGTAACCGCACGGGTTGCTTGCTTGCCGGGCTGCTTGCCATTCTGCTTGCCACGCGTCTGACCGTACCATAAAAAATGATCATAAACCATCCAGACGTAGCATATTTTAATAACACGGGCAAGTCTGATTGTTTCTTTCGTTGTCTCTTGTCGCAAATGCAAAATGGAGCGATTTCATAATATAATTTTTGTGTTTTGCGATATCAGATACCGCAGATATGCGTACAATGCGGTACTTTTTACCGCGGAGCAAGATTTCATTTCCACGCGATATTATAAGTTATATAGGTAAACCAGAATCTGATGGCAAATTGGGAAATCAAAATTTTGAGTGTGCAACCTTAGGGAAAATGGACTGAACGATCTTGATACTGCTTATTTTTTATTTTGTCCTCAACATCATTAGTCACATTACATAAGTGAACAATACTGTACTTAATAATGAGATATCCACTTAATATTATGTAGGTACATACTTACATGTATAATATACATATTACTAATTTTATCTATGTAATACATATTATTATTTACACATACCTATATTTGTATATTCATTATCATTATTATGCCATGTAAAAATATGGATGTAATGATAATGCAGATCAAAACTAGATAACTAATAATTTTTTATAAAATAAAATAAAAAATAAAATAAAACTATGTTTATTTTCGTAAGTATTAAAGATACACACATTATAAAATTGACTTGGACAGCTTGGACTTAACGAATAGCCGCATTGGAAACTCCTGTAATAAGTTTTCATAAAATTATGTTGTAATCAACAAACAATATTATAGTTACCGACTTATAATATTTTTTATTTTAAGTATCAAAACGGGTAAGTCCAATTTACCAATTAAATCTTCAAAATTGAAAATTGTGATGTGTTTTGACCCTTCTTCATCGAATGTTTTTCTATACACATTATAAACAACACCTCTTGCTTGTGATCGCAGCGGCTTTTTCGACATTTTCGAAGATTTTTTAGACAAAATCCTAAAAATTATTCATCAATTGCAAAGACAAATAATTTGACAACCAATTTGATAGTTGTCAAATAAAATTGCCATATGAAAATCTTTTATTTCGTAAATATAAATATGCCATCAGATTCTGGTAGACCTATAACCACGTGGGTGAAGTTGTGGCTAACATTTTGTACTATTTAAATATTAACGCTTGCTTTTCTCTCCACAATTCATACCAACTACATATGTACACGGTGAACGTGCATATTAAAATATAATTATATTATAATTAATTAATTAATAATTATAATTATATTTAAATTATGAATCGTAGCTAGATTTCAGCAACCATAAAATCTTATATATTCTATGGCGATAATCACATTCTTTATGTATAGTCTATATTCTAGGATTCGTTGTTCTGAGATTCTGCCTGATTTTACTGACATTGTCACTTTCCGTCATATGTGTTTGTCATTTGTCAAATTTGAAAAAAGCTAGGAAAGTCTACAGAAAATAGAAATGGTTGTTGTGAAAATCGCATTTTCAAAGTTTTTCGGTAGTATAATGAATTTATTAGGATTTTTAATATTTTTATTAATATGTGGTATTGAAATATCAGAAGGTAAGTGTATATAATTGATTTTAATTCATATAACGATAAGTATTATTACGGATAGTATACAGTACAACCGGGCATGCTTAACAATTACGTGGCCCAATCTAAGGGGTGGATGTGTTTATAACAAAATTTTCTATATGATGAATTAAATTTAATATAAAACTGTAAAAATATTTTCAGGTTCCAAGGCAGAGTTTGTAACTTGCGGTACAATTTTGAAACTAATAAATACGGATCTACGTTTGCGTCTTCACTCTCATGATGTTAAGTACGGATCGGGCTCCGGCCAGCAGTCGGTCACAGCTGTCGATGTTTCAGACGATCACAACAGTCATTGGCTAGTGCGACCTGCTATGGGAGAAACATGCAAACGCGGGTAAATATATTGGAATATTAAGGACATGATAATCATTGAAAAGATTGATTTGGTTCCTGTTTCAGTTATTCATATCATCGTTCAAATTAATTTAATTAGAATATTACATACATACATAAATTAACCAGGTGAACTCCCTGATCTATTATTTATAATAGAATGTTCTGTATATTGATAAGCACAGCAACTCAATCTTGCCAAGTTTGATTAATATTAGATTGTTTATTGACATAATTATTTGTCATTTACAGAGCACCAATAAAGTGTAACACAAATATAAGGCTGCAACATGTATCCACTAAGAAGAACTTACATTCCCACTACTTCTCATCACCACTGTCTGGTAACCAGGAGGTGTCATGTTACGGTGATGATGATGGTGAAGGTGATAGCGGAGACAATTGGACCGTTGTGTGCAACAATGACTACTGGAGGAGGGACACTCCTGTCAAGTTTAGGCATATAGATACCTCTGCGTAAGTTGCTTATACATTTACAGTACTTTAAAGGTATGAATTATATAAAGTGCGATAATTCATGGTGTAATGTGTGATGTAGGTGGTTTGCAACATTTGCAACCAGTAGCCTGCTAGAAATTTAAGGTTGTGTAACACAAAAAATCTGCCTTAAACTTTACTACCATATTTGCCTTTCAGATTTTTGGCGGGATCAGGAAGAACTTTTGGTCGACCCATCAGTGGGCAAGGTGAAATAGTTGGTGTAACATCACAGTATGGAGCATACACAGACTGGCAAGCCAAGGAGGGTCTGTTTGTACACCCCAGTGATGCCTTACCCAACCAGGGTGCAGTTCATACAGAGTTATAAGACGCTCAACTAGTATATTTTGTATTTTTATAAGTTGTTCCAATAGACATCAAAATGTTCCTTAGGTAATGAGCATTCAACAATATGAAGGATGAAAATGAATATACAATTTTTTATCAATTTGATATTTAATGGTGTTTATATTTTTCATTTATAGTATCAATAGGTTTTCAATTGTAATAGGAATGCCCTATTTACTTATAAGACATAGAGGCATACATAAAAAGAAAATTTGAAATGTAATTGTACTGCCAAAGATAATAGGTATAGAAAATGGCAACAATTAAATCTCTGTGCATCAGAAATGAATTCCATAAGGATATAAAATTAACAAATTATGTAATGTAAATAATATATTTTACTTTCCTGTATGAGCCACCAATTTGTACAGGTTATTGGCAAAGCCCAATTGCCCAAGGAGTAATATAAAATTTGAACATTTTATATTGCAATTTTGAAATGGTCTCTGTAGATTTGTATAATTTAGAAAAGGTTTTATTCAACTAGTTAACAATTAGTCTGCGCTAGTTACTTATTTTCAATAATAGAATGCATAAACAGTAAATTTAATAACTTCGACAAGTTCAAAAAACTAGAATCTAGTTTTATACACATGCACAACTAAATAGTACGTTATTAATTTATATGATGTGACGTGAGAAGTAAATGTGATAAACAAATAAAATGTGTTTTATTTTGTACTACAAACTTTATTGTCAAATGTTTATATTACATGAGGTAACAAACCTCTGGAGAAAGTTACAAATGCAGTGCTTCAAGAGCATCGAATTAACAATAATACTGAGTCCATTTGCTTTCTTACAAAAAACAGTAACAGAACGCACAATGAAGCATATGATAACGAAAAATTTATGGGGAATTTGAAAACGTGTGATACTTGGAAAGCTTCGATGTTGGTGAAGCACGAAAACTTATAAAATAAGTGTTTACAAAACTAAATACAACATTACAAATGATATCTCTTGATGCACCCGGCAATCAGTCACGGTGCCAACTACACTTCCTATAATCAACATGTCTAAAACTCCAGGAAATAACTTCTAAAAGGCACTATAACAATAAGGAGGTATAAATGTCCACATTATATCTAGTGCAGAGATTTATGTTTTAAAATCTATAATTTAAAATTACTCTTTCATTGGGTTTAAAATAAAAAATATTTTCGGTAATCATGGAAACTTGAACTTCCATTCCTCGCTAGGAATATATTATAGTCCATTATATGCCCTTATCCATTTATGACTGGGTAATTTCCGAAATCGTTAAAATAAATAATGTTTTCAAGAAAAACAATGTCCTATCTGTTTGGGAGAATAAATGCCGAAATAACGCAAACACAACATGGTTAAAAAGATTAAAACTATGAAATATAATTTAAGTTTACTATGAAAGTGTAAGTCACACTATCCTATGCGTGAAATCGAATAATGTATTCATTTCAATCAAATAATCCACGGTCAAGTCGCGTGACTTAGCATAGCTTGTTCGCTAAAACACTGTTTATCTTCTCTAACGCGTATTTGAGATTTGTGTACAGTTTCTTATCACATCCATGTTCTTCTATCGTCGTGAATCGGAAAGTTCTGAAGTTCTTTTCTACGTCGATGTAAGTGACGGCTTGCATCAATGGACATAATATAATCTTTGTGTGGTCTTGGAAGTTAATCTGAGGAAATACCATGTATCATTAATTACACAAATTATGGTGATATACATATCCTGCATAACAAAAATGCATTGTTTATAAATAACACAGTTAAGTCTAACAAGAAAGCAAGAATTACAATTATTTTTCAATTATAAAATTTAAAGATGAGTTATTCAAGATGCCAAAATGGGTATTTCTTTTTACTATTAACCCATTGAGCCCCGAACGGCCCAATCGGTCCACACAATAGATTTTCTATTGTGTCTGTGATTCCGGGGCCTGAGTTATTAAAATTAACTTCAATTTTAAAATATTTAAAACTGATTATCAATTTTAAATATTTTAAAACTGAAGTTAATTTTTAGTAAAAAGAAATACATACCCATTTTGGCATCTTGAATAACTAATCTTCAAATATTTTCCAATACAATCAATATATCATAACAACCAACCTGTAAGGTTCCATTAGTCAGGTACATGATGACGGCGAGCGTGGTTCGGAACCACTGGTGCAGATGCGGCAACCGGGACAGACCGTCACTCTCTCGCACTGGGACGGACGCACCTGCAGACAGACAAACATTATATTGTTATATGTTTGATATAATGTAGTTCATCTATACTAATACTAGCTTTCCGCCCGCGGCTTCGCCCGCGTTTTCAAAGAAAAACCCGCATAGTTCCCGTTCCCGTGGGATTTCCGGGATAAAACCTATCCTATGTGTTAATCCAAGTTACCCTCTATATGTGTGCTAAGTTTCATTGTAATCAGTTCAGTAGAACATATTTGCGTGAAAGAGTAACAAACATCCATACATCCATACTTACAAACTTTCGCCTTTATAATAGTAATAGGATTTATAAAGCTGAATAATTTGTTTGTTTGTTTAAATGCGCTAATCTCAGGAACTTCTGGTCCGATTTGAAAAATTCTTTCAATGTTAGATAGCCCATTTATCGAGGAAGGCTCTATATCATCACGCTAAGACCAACAGGAGTGGAGCACTGCGGGTAAAACCGCGGGGCACAGCTAGTTATTCATGTTTCAGCAAGTCTTTTTTTATGTAGGAGAAGGAGGAACTTACTAAGTTAATATGTGTACTTTTTTATTATTTATAGTTAGGAATATAAATTAATAATAAAATAATCATTTAAAAAATGACTCGTGTATATAGAGAACTGAGAAGTAACTAGCTGCCCGAGTTTAACAAAAACGTTTAAAAAAAGATTAGCCGAATTGCCCTTCTCGAGTTTTACGCTTAGTAACACATTTAGCGATTCATTTTTATTTAAATAGATTACAATAGACCAATGTATGATTTCATTTTACACAGAATTTAGATACCCACCAGCTTTCATGAGATGTTCAGTCATATATCTCCTGAAGTATGTGAGGAGTTTCATCTTCTTATCGAGCTCTTGTGGATATTCGCGCATCGTCATATACTGCTCCTGGCCCTGCCGGTTGATGTAATGCACGTTTCTGCAAGTTTATGAGAAATTATTTTACATAACAATGATCTCGAAACAGTTGTTATTACTTTCACATATAACTTGATTAACAAGCGATCAGCTGTTTCGAAAGCCTAAGTGGCTGCTGAAGGCAAAAAAAGAGATTATTTGTATATTTGTCATATTAAATTTTAAATCGATAATCCACTAAGCAGATTTTTAAAAATTCTTTCAAAGACAACTGCATTATGAATCAGCAACAATCAAACAAGCTACAGGAGCAACAAAAAAAGGTTTGAGATTTAGTGTCGGTCCATTAGTTTAGATGCCTTATACCAGAGCAATTTATAAAAATGCCCATATTATTACTTTATTATTACTCTACATTATAAACATACCCCCGTGGCTAGAACAAGATAAATAAATAAAAAAACAATAGTCGATGTAGTCCACCCACTTGCCGACCCAGTTTATATTGAAACAAATATCCTTACACTCCATGATCAGCTTGGTGGTGTCGTTGAACATGACGCCCACGCTCTCGTCGCACAGCTGGTAGCCGAAGCCGTACTTGTCGCTGTAGTCCACCCACTTGCCGACCCAGTTTATATTGAAACAAATATCCTTACACTCCGTTAGCGAGCATGATCAGCTTGGTGGTGTCGTTGAACATGACGCCCACGCTCTCGTCGCACAGCTGGTAGCCGAAGCCGTACTTGTCGCTGTAGTCCACCCACTTGCCGACCCAGTTTATATTGAAACAAATATCCTTACACTCCGTTAGCGAGCATGATCAGCTTGGTGGTGTCGTTGAACATGACGCCCACGCTCTCGTCGCACAGCTGGTAGCCGAAGCCGTACTTGTCGCTGTAGTCCACCCACTTGCCGACCCAGTTTATATTGAAACAAATATCCTTACACTCCGTTAGCGAGCATGATCAGCTTGGTGGTGTCGTTGAACATGACGCCCACGCTCTCGTCGCACAGCTGGTAGCCGAAGCCGTACTTGTCGCTGTAGTCCACCCACTTGCCGACCCAGTTTATATTGAAACAAATATCCTTACACTCCGTTAGCGAGCATGATCAGCTTGGTGGTGTCGTTGAACATGACGCCCACGCTCTCGTCGCACAGCTGGTAGCCGAAGCCGTACTTGTCGCTGTAGTCCACCCACTTGCCGACCCAGTTTATATTGAAACAAATATCCTTACACTCCGTTAGCGAGCATGATCAGCTTGGTGGTGTCGTTGAACATGACGCCCACGCTCTCGTCGCACAGCTGGTAGCCGAAGCCGTACTTGTCGCTGTAGTCCACCCACTTGCCGACCCAGTTTATATTGAAACAAATATCCTTACACTCCGTTAGCGAGCATGATCAGCTTGGTGGTGTCGTTGAACATGACGCCCACGCTCTCGTCGCACAGCTGGTAGCCGAAGCCGTACTTGTCGCTGTAGTCCACCCACTTGCCGACCCAGTTTATATTGAAACAAATATCCTTACACTCCGTTAGCGAGCATGATCAGCTTGGTGGTGTCGTTGAACATGACGCCCACGCTCTCGTCGCACAGCTGGTAGCCGAAGCCGTACTTGTCGCTGTAGTCCACCCACTTGCCGACCCACACGAGCGGCTGGGCCGCCGGGTCGCTCAGCTCGTCGGTCAAGTATTCGGGACGGCATTTTAGCTGTGGAGAATGATTTTTTTTAAATAGAATAAAAAAAATGTATATCTCACACCTTGGTTGTAGGTGCGAAATAGAGAGTAAAGTGCGAATTGTGCGCAAAACTATTGGTATAAATGTTGGTAGATAGAAATTACCAGTATTGTGGGCAATAAATTGAGAAGCGTCATTCTCAAGAATAGAATTTCTGGTGAAACATCCTGAGGTTTCCATCTGATGCGACTAACAACTATACACAAATTCTATAAAGTATAGACACACAATACATAAGTTCTATGAATGAATGATTCCACTTCATTTCACACCAATACAAAACGCCACGCCCTCTTAATACGTTTACGCAAAAAACTTTCTACAACTCTCACCTTGCTAGTAAGCAACGCAGCGAGCTGATCGCGCAATGCAACGAGGTTCTGTCTATGCGACGTGGGCTCCACCGTGCGCGGCTCAGCCGCCGGCGCACGCTTCACCGGCGAGTCCACCGCCATCGCTTGGTCTACACATACAGAGTATTATTTTTATAAATAAATTAATCATGTCGTAAAAAGTCTGTAAATCAATGAATATCTTACCTTATAATTTTTCTCTTTTCATTCATTCTATAGAAAAAAAGAACGTGTGTGCCGAGCACATGTGTCAGAAGTGAAACTTCTTTGACAAGATTCAAAGATGCCAAAATCGTCGCTTTACTCCATGACGCGACCTTGAAATTTTATTCTCAACGCGCTTAAAGATGTTTCACTTCCAGAGGCCCGAAATTGAATATCCTTTAGAAAAAATCCAAAAACACTCCATCAATCGGTGGTGAGGCACGACAGCGGCAGTGCGGCCGGCATGATGCCCGCAGAGAGGAGCCTGGCCCCGAGCGAGCGAACACGCACCGTTGCTGTTGACCTCGTTGAGCGGGCGCCTGTGCAGTGGCCCGCCCTCCACCAGCTGGTCCGTGCGCGGCGCGGTGGTGAGGCACGACAGCGGCAGTGCGGCCGGCATGATGCCCGCAGAGAGGAGCCCGGCCCCGAGCGAGCGAACACGCACCGTTGCTGTTGACCTCGTTGAGCGGGCGCCTGTGCAGTGGCCCGCCCTCCACCAGCTGGTCCGTGCGCGGCGCGGTGGTGAGGCACGACAGCGGCAGTGCGGCCGGCATGATGCCCGCAGAGAGGAGCCCGGCCCCGAGCGAGCGAACACGCACCGTTGCTGTTGACCTCGTTGAGCGGGCGCCTGTGCAGTGGCCCGCCCTCCACCAGCTGGTCCGTGCGCGGCGCGGTGGTGAGGCACGACAGCGGCAGTGCGGCCGGCATGATGCCCGCAGAGAGGAGCCCGGCCCCGAGCGAGCGAACACGCACCGTTGCTGTTGACCTCGTTGAGCGGGCGCCTGTGCAGTGGCCCGCCCTCCACCAGCTGGTCCGTGCGCGGCGCGGTGGTGAGGCACGACAGCGGCAGTGCGGCCGGCATGATGCCCGCAGAGAGGAGCCCGGCCCCGAGCGAGCGAACACGCACCGTTGCTGTTGACCTCGTTGAGCGGGCGCCTGTGCAGTGGCCCGCCCTCCACCAGCTGGTCCGTGCGCGGCGCGGTGGTGAGGCACGACAGCGGCAGTGCGGCCGGCATGATGCCCGCAGAGAAGAACTCGTGCTGCAGCAGCTTGTCCACCGACGGCCGCAGCGACGGGTTCGACTGCAGCTGCAGCACGATCATCGACGCGGCCGGCTTGCGTAGCGCGGATGGGATCCTGAAATATGCATGTTAGCTCAAAAACTACTCGATTTTAAACATTTCTTTGCCATTAGAAAGCCCAGGTAACATAACAGAGGCTATTTTTCATATGACACAGGGCAAACAACTAGTTTCTTCTCTCAGCCCTGCAAAATATACTCATTTATTGATAACAAAGAAGGGAAGAATTAGTTCATAGATTTAGATTAGTTTATCATGACAAATGAAAATTAAAATAAAAAAGGTTTATTAGTAATGTAATTTGACTTAATTATATTCCCAATTACACAGAAAACCATGATCATCATTAACAGTAAAGGCTACATTATTTTATAAACAATAATAAATCAATCATCATTATTGCGTTCAGCTAGTTCGTCTCCTTTTCCCTGAATAACTTATCCAATCTTACTTATTCCTCTTCTTCTCTTTATCTCTTCTTATAAATACAACAAGCCTTAACAAACATGTGAAACAAAACATAATAAATGGATGAAATAGTTTTTAAATGATTTTGCAATGGTACAACACATGGCGTATTGCTTGTGTGAAGACACATGATGTCCTTTAGTCACATGGAAGCATTCCACCACCTTAACACTAATTGTAACCTGTATCGTTGATTTAGAGTATTATCGTTGATAACTGCCTGTGCATATCGGGAGCCAACTGATAACCAGGGACCAGAGAAACACAGCTGAACCGCTAGGTCTAGCCCCGTTCTAAGTGACAAGGTACAAGTTATATGTTGATATAATACATAAATTATACTATAATGCTATTTTATAAAAAAAAATTAAAATACTGTTAGGTAACTTAGAAAAAAAAGTATGTGGCGAGCACACGTGTCAGAAGTGGTGTCAGAAGTGAAACTTCTTTGGCAAGATTCAAATTACCAAAATCGTTGCCTTACTCCATGACGTGACGGTATTGCCATGACGCGACTTAGAAATTTTACTCTGAACATGCCTAAAGAAGTTTCAGTTCAAAATATAAAGTATGTATTACATAGATAAGCTTTTATGTATTAGAAACTTAAATAAACATACACACACTATAATCTATATAGCAATGATGTTTAGTAAAATGTGGTGATTTCTTACCTATATTCACACTTCTTAATCCTCTTGTAAGTGTCCTGTAGTGTGGATGTCTCAAACGGCGGTTTGCCAACAAGCAGAGTATACATGATGCAGCCCAAGCTCCAAATGTCTACTTCAAAGGAGTGTCCCTTCTTTGTCAATATCTCAGGCGCTATGTAGTTTGGTGTGCCGCATACAGTCTGCTTTCTCTCTCCTAATTTATAACATGGGATGGTTGAATTTCATAAGAGGATATTTTTTCATAAGGTATGAGATAAGAGTAAACAACAACAGCATTAATAATTTAAACTGTTAATGTTTCAAACAAAAGTTATGCACACTTGATGTTGTTACTTATTAATTAAAAGTTCAACACTTGATTTGGATAAATAATATTAGTCATTGAAACATTCTGATTAAACACAAATAATAATTTAAAAATTTATCTGCTGTTAATGTCTTACCTTCATATTCAATTCGGGCGGCGAGACCAAAGTCCCCAATCTTAACATGTAAATCATCGTCTAAGAAAAGGTTTCCCAGTTTGAGATCCCTGTGAATGATACGCTTATGGTGTAAGTACTGGACACCCAACAGTATCTGGTGCATGTAGAATCTTGTCTCTGGCTCCGTTATCGCTTTTCTACGTTTGTGTAGTTCCATCATAGACTATAGAAATATTTTGGTTCGTGTGAGGAATATATTTATAAGACAAACATATAAGAAGAATAATAAAATAGATGGAATTAAAAAGTGAAGTATGAATGTAGAAGTATCATATAAGTTTTAAGTTGGTTTTTAGATAGATAATGACTCTTTATTCTATTCATATTAGAAATTTAAGTGTTCCAAACATAATATTATTACATTAGAAAAAAAGGCACAGTAAAGATAATTTTTGACAAAACAATTAAAAATTATTAAATTATAATAATACTTACCCTTCTTTTACATAGTTCCAAAATAATATAAATATTAAGAGAGTCTTCGAAGAAGCTATGGAATCCAACTACATGTTTATGTTGAAGCGATCTATGGATGGAGATCTCTTGAAATGTTTTTTCTTTCTGATTTGATTTTACTAGAAGCTTTTTGGGAACAACTTTGCCAGCCCATACTTGATTAGTGGCTATATCTTGTATTTCATAACACTTTGCAAAGCCACCCTAGAAAAAACAAATCTCTATAATTGTGAAAAAGTTTACCTAGTACTTTTAGCACAGCTTAGCACATGTTTTTAACATATTTAAAATAAGAGATAGGTAATAAATGTTGAGTTGAAAGAAAAAATATTAATTTTAAGTTTAAATATATGCAAATACTTTTAATATTAAATTGTATGTATATGTTTGAATCAAGTTAATTTTACTTTAAAAACTTGTTTCAATAGGTACCTGTAACAGATGTTTAACACCTGCCACTGGACTAAAAGTTAAATCAATGATTTTTCGAAGATATTGATAATTTTACCACATTTCTGAATAATATACTGGAGTAACTATATTTAAATAAATAAAGCGTGCCCCATGGGGTCCTATCTAATGAAACAAACATAAAAATATTGGAGTAATCGTCTTTAACGGTTCATGTATTCAAATAGTTACAGCAATGTTTTATAGCTTAAAAGTGTGGAAAGCTATCTTATAATAATATAATAATTAAAACTGAACTTAATATGAATAAAAGCATAGTTTTAAGTTATAGTGGCAGTTGAAAATCGAATGTGTTGGCGAAGATGCTAACCTCGATGATAATATTTTTTTTGAAAATTCGTAATTTGATGCAAATATACACGAAGGAACATTTCTCAACTTAGATAAATTAAAGGATAAAGAAATTGATAGTAAACATTAATAAACTTACCTTTCCAAAGAATCGTAATCTTTGATATGTGCTGTTTGTTTGGGGATCATGTATGATTTCTGGTATTTCTTTCTTATCATCTTCTTTGATTGATGCCATTATATATAAACTTAAAATAAAATATAAATTAAAAGTCAAATAAAACAATTAACAGCAAAGTTATAATACGATTGTTGACACATTAACAAAGGATAATTTCAAACGGCAAAACGTTTGAAATTAAAATCTGTTGCACTGAATTTTGAAGTTTGAACGGTTTACATGAATAGCCAATCATAAAATAGACTAGTAATGTTACCATAATCAAAAACTTTATTTTTATTGAATTTATTATTATTGAAAATAAGCATAATATTATGGATAGTAAAAATATTTCATGATAAATATGACAATATATTAACTTTTAGTATTAATTCAACAATAAAATAAAATTGCCTAAACATAATTTCTTAAAATATCAAATATTGTCAGTGGTGTCGTGGAGCAAGAACCATTGACAATAATATCACATAATATGGCGGCCTTGGCGGCAAATTTAAAATTTCAATAGATTTCGAATTTCGTTTACATATTGTAGAAAAAAAAATAACACCTTATTAACACAGTTGACAGATATATACCTACGTACTTAAAACATACACATAATAACTTATTTAATTTGTTTTGCAAACTTCTACGAGCATGGCAAGTTTTTAACATAATATTTAAAATATTATTAATAGATTAATATTAATTACAAGCTAATTTTTCCTATACTTTACTTGATTCGTGTTTGTTTTTGAAAATAAAGTATATACATATTAAAAGACACCAAAATTATCGCTTACTCCATGACGTGACGGTTTTTCTATGACGCGACCTTGAAATTTTACCTACTCAAAATAGACACGAAATGATATTAGGTATAAGTTTTGATAAGTACCTAAATATTCGTCGAATGTTAGTTACTATTATGCTTAATGCTTATCCTAGAAACGGGAATAAATAAAAAATATCGTGAGTTAAATTAGCGATAAATATTTATCAGAAGCTTTGAACTTCCTGCAAATCTGTTTATATTCAAGTTGTCTGCTATTATTGTCGCAGTCCATATAAAGCAGTTGATTCATTTGTATCGACCTACTTACTGTTTTCTGTTGGATTGTAATTTTTTGTTCAAATAAGTTCATAATTACTTAGTGAAATAGATAATAATTATATAAGTATTATTTTCAAAAATGTTTCCTTTTTCATATTGGTGTTTTTTATTTTTTGTGACTTTGGATAACGGAGCATCTCAAGTTATTATGACTACCGACGAGTGTAAGTAAAAAAAAAAACATCACGTGCGAAAGTTCGTTAATGGCCGTTATTTTGTTAAAAATAAACTAGACCATATTCATATAATACTTAATGTGATATTTAAATCAGATACAGATTAGAATCTTTAAGTTATTGTAACCATCTACATAGATATATGCATTTTTTGCATAGATTATTTAATTTTTCAACATTAACTGCGTGCCTTGTAAAATAAGATTTTTTAGTTTTTATTGTGTAGGTATATTTACGGATACCCGCATTTTATAGAATGTAGAGTATGGAGAATAGACTAAGTTTGTACAGGTAACAGGTAGGTAGATTCACGGTTATTGCAATGAGAGTTTCAGTAGA
This sequence comes from Colias eurytheme, assembly GCF_061535395.1. Taxonomy (NCBI): domain Eukaryota; kingdom Metazoa; phylum Arthropoda; class Insecta; order Lepidoptera; family Pieridae; genus Colias; species Colias eurytheme. Next base: position 9,054,393 of record NC_142982.1, on the reverse strand, counting down.
TAGATTTCGCAATAGCATTTATATGTAACTAGTTAATTACAGTCATTGTTGTGCTTAATGAAAAACAATATTAAAGTTTAATTACACTTTAACTAAGTACGTAAGTACTTAAAAAATACAAGCCCTTGTTTAATCGAAATAATACATTATAAATACTCTCAAAATTTTATATGTTCTGTGCTCTCAAATAAGTCTTAAATAATTTGGAAAATCCAAAAGTGCACGCCTCATAATTTTTTTTTAATAAATATTTATTAATTATTATTTTTGTTTATTTAATAACAATTAAACCACATCGAATCAGACCCTGAAAAATGAAAGGGTTCTATTCCTGAACATACTCAAGCGTAAGAGAAAAAAAAAGACTCGATTAGTAAAGTGTTTCGGTCGCTATCGTGTTAACAAGAAAAAGGATCCGCACATACAGACACACGGACGTCCAAGACAGAACTTTTTTAAACTGTTTTTTAACTAGTTTAAATAACAAAAATGACATCAAAAATATCATGAACGTTAAAAATAGTGTTTTTTCTTAATATGTGTGTGTATGTATTATCTTACAAGTGCAATGTATGATACATAAAGACATTTTAAGTTTGAAAAATCAGATGTTTTGCGCGAAGTGACAGTAGTACCCACCTCAACGCTTCGCTTATGAGGCGTGCAATATATAATAAGAAAATTAATAACTTTTAAAATTACATTTTTTAGGGGACATGAAAAGAACAAAAAATGGAACCCTTATAAGATCACTTTGTTGTCCGTCTGTCTGTCTGTCTATCAACATCCTTTTTCTCAAGAACGTGAGGAGTTATCAATCTGAAATTTATATCGAACACTGTAAAAATTAAACTATATCGCATAACATCAAAAGATGTAACCGTAAATACTGAAAATTTTAAAGTCAAAAAAGTTTTAGTAGAATAGAGTGTTTTAAAAATTGCTACTGTAAACGTTTATAAAAAATGTCTTTATTAATCAGTGTTTATATATTATTATTTATTACTCATAAAATAACTACATAACTACTTCTTAGTACATTTTTCGTCACAAATAATAGGTATATCTATAGAGATATACTATTAATAGAGAGTAATAGTACTCACTATATAAATTGAATGTTAACACAACACCAAAAACACAACTTAAACATAACCCTCTTTCATCACTTCAAAGTAAAAGGTAATTAATGATAATTATTATCTAATATTAAATTACGCGATCAGTCGCGTGCCTTCGCATCGCGTGAAATGGCTCTCAATTATTGTTCTTCGAAACCGACATTTCTGCATGGTAGTAGTAGAGGTCAGGATATAAAAAACGTAGTTGTCATGGTAACATCAAGTGCTTTGAAGGACGTGCGTAGATAACTCCATTTGACCTTGATAGCGATAAGGAAATACAGGTATCATCATGGTATACGAAACTTGGAATAGGATAACGGTTGTGTTAGGATAAACGTTTACATTTTGGGGGGTTATTTTGAATTATGTAGCGTCTTTTAAATACATAATATTATCTACATGTCATTGACTCATGATCACTAATTCATTACTTCTAAAGTAAAATAGTATACTTACATTCATAAACATCTCAAGGTTGTTGTCGGGTAAGGTGTTGCAAAATTGTAGGTCTTCCTAGTAATTTAAAATTTTGAAATTTAATTCTTCGTGAATCACTTCTTACTACTATGGAAGTTCTCTAACTTTCATAGCGCAATGTACCTCTGCATTACTTTTAACTAAGTTTAGTCTACCAAAAGTAGGCTACCAACTTACCACCGACCTGAATAAGTATTATGCTGAATACAGCTTTTGACCCTGTCCATCCATTAGATAATTTTATTATTCTAAGTTATGATGTCGCTGTTACGTTAGAAATTTCTAAAATTAGTTTCTCTACTTTATTATGCATGTTATTTTTATATAAACCTGCCTCTTGTATCACTCTCTACTTATTTAAGAAAACCTATATCAAAATGCTTCGCGTTTGTTTTACCTTTATCTTACCTACCTATCTAGTGATAGTAGATAAATATGTAGATACTAAGTAATTATTGTTTTGTAACTAATTGCAATTGGAATGTTTATTTATCTTTTTGGGAAACTCCAAATGATGTCTGAGTAAAGACATAATAATAGATTTATATTGCTTATTTATTTATAGTGGAAAATCACATAAGCCCAGATGATTTACGAGAATTTATGAACTTTCGCACCGACGTCACCACCACTACCGAGTCCAACGTCATGGAATACGCTGATGTTGAGGTATTTGTAAAAAATATATTATTACAAAGATTTGTACACGTTTTACCAATAGAAAAAACCTATTATGTTATGAGTTATGACGAGACATAAAAAAACATAAAATTAAACATTTTAAAATATTCATCCATATTGCTAAGTAAATTTTTTAAATTCTTAATATTATATTGGATATTATATTAAATTCACACAGTTTTTTAACATAAGTAAAGAAAAGTCAGCATCCGTATCTATATGCTCTGATAAAAAATAAGAAATAAACTTTTTGAGGTATTTCCTCAATGTACCTAAGTACATAATACGAATGTTAATATTTTATTACTTAAAAATGTAAAGAGATTGGTTGGTACTCGGTAGCAATATTGAAAAGTTAATAATACAAATTATAAATATGTTTCTAATATATTATCTACATTATATTTAAGGACACGACAGCAAAGCTCCCAGTACCAAAAGTAGTGGATTGTTTCGGTCTAGGTGCCTTGATGAATCAGCTATGGTTCCTCAATATGAAGCCAGCTACTTCTGACAGCGTTAACACACATTTCTATTTCTCATCCAGATTACGACCAGAGAGAGTGCAGGTATTTCGTGATTTGATAAAATATATTTTTTTGTGTTTGATTTTCGCGAGTTCGATGCGAGAGAATTTAGAAATTAAAGACTTTAACGGATTTTAATAGCGATTTGTTAATTTTATAAAAATATTTTTTGCATTAAATATTGACAGTTTATATTTTTTTATTTAAAATTTTCCCATACGTAAGCAACTGACCATAAATTTCCACTTTTGTCGCGCCTTACGATATCCAATATTCAACTTGTATGACTAAACATAAAACAATTTAGTTCATTCATACTTCATCATTAGTAGGAAAAATAAACAGAGTCAAGTTCGTGAAATTCTTGTACCTAATTGCACTAGACAGGTATAATTTGTTTACAAATAATTGAGGATTACAAAATGAGCAGTAAGCCAAACTAATTGTATTGCATCATGCAATTTCTAAGCAATTACTAATCATTTTACTTTGACCATCACCTTGGTGGTAAAAATTTTATAAGGATTGTTATTGTATTTAAATATTCCAAGAATTGTGTAATATTACCTATGTATCTGGTTTTCACTTTGAGGAATTAGTTTTTTACTTATGAGTAAGGTGATTGTGCTGTAGTTAGTCACTTGCATCCTTTCATTTTTATTCCTTATGACTAATCGGAAAATATTTTTAGAGAGATAATGTAGTTCGATTGAACTTGTATTGTATAGCATATAGCACATGTTTGTTTCCGTATTTGATTAATCAAGTACATCGAAGGAGTCGATCTTTTATCTTTATTCGAGCTACTAGCTCGTTTTTGCTGACCAACCACTTTTTTAATATTTTTGTAGTCATTCCATTCGTTAAACATGTTGAGAGAATATGTTTAAGTTTTTTTAAGCAAATTTAGTTACTTGTCTATAAATTTCTCTATATAAATAATTATAGGCACACAAAGATGAAAATGCAGTCACTTTGCGGATTAAAAAAAAACGCAAGTGTTGCATTTATTTTGTGCTTTTTATCCGCTCTGACATAGGATATCCTTATCATTTCTCATTCATTGTTATTGAGATTATCTTTATTAATATATTGTTTATTTTTTAAATAAATTCGTGTCCCGATGCGTGTCGGTATAAGGTATTCCAAAATTGCTCAACCGACATCTTTCAGTAAGCTAGAATTTGCTTCAGCTCTAAATTTTGTATAGATTTTGTGTGTAAAAGAAGAACGAATCATGGTATGAAGATCATTTGCTAAACATAAATTTAAAATAAAAATAAAAATGTTTGTCTATGTTTTTAATTACAACAATCACTAAGTAAACCGTAAATATGTGTTTCGAAGCACACAGACTGAACTCGGTTCTATCTGTAATGTTTAAATTTATAGCGACTTTTTCTAACTTATTCAAGGTATATCCAGGGGATCAATTCGGCTTGGAATGGGTAGATTTCGATCCAGCTAGAAAAACAATAATGATTGTCCACGGATTCATGAGTCACAGTAATGCGTCGTGGGTTCGCGATATGACGAAAGCATTTTTATACTGGGTATGTACTATATGTGTATTTATATTTAATGTTTACATTCGTAAAATGGTCATGGTCACAATATATGCAGTGTAAGTAGTTATAGCAACCTTTCGAAAATGTGCTTTTGTGCATAAATAAATATCTCATATAGAGATACTGAATATTCTATGTATATTATAATACTTTTAATATTCCTCAACTTAGTTGAGTTATGTTGACGAATTCTGTCTGAAACGAAAATAAATTTCATCTTTAGGTACTCTATACAAAAATTTATGTACTTACAAATTGTTATCTGGAAGAAATATGTAACATGTAAATCGTTTATACCTATACGAACTTTATTTGGTAAAAAGGGGATTTACGGAGTGTCCCGGGGTAATAAGCTTGGACCCAACGTTTTCCTGATTTATATTAACGACTCTTACTATAAAACTTGTAATATTAAAAATGTGATGTACTTTAATCATTTTACTAAGAATTTTAAATTTATAATAGGCAGATGTAAATGTGATAGCCGTGGATTGGAGCAAGGGCGGTAACACATGGAAGTATTGGCGAGCAGTAGCCAACACTAGACGAGTCGGCTCCGATACAACCGGGTATATTCAATTCAATTCAAAATTCTTTATTTGGAACATAAAACAAATATTTTAATGCTTACAGTTCTCATAAATGATGATTTCAAATATTTCGATGATACATACGATTGTAAAAAAAGCCTTTGATTTAGATCTTTATTTTCATAGATTTCAATAGCCATTCAAGAGCGTATACGCACTATGCGAGTAGCCGCATTGCGGGTAGCCGTCCGGCTGACCGCAAGCACAATTATGTACGGAATATTCATTTCTATGCGCACTGTGCGGTCTGCGGTAGCCGCATCGCAGTGCGCATAGAAATGAATATTACGTACATAATTGTGCTTGCGGTCAGCCGGACGGCTACCCGCAATGCGGCTACCCGCATAGTGCGTATACGCTCTTAAGAAGAACACATTTATAGTCATAGTAATTTATATTATAAAGACGAATAGTTTAAACTTTTTCTATTTTATGTAATAAGATAATATTATATTCTATTTATTAATTTCGGTGTGAAACATTGATTCTTTCCATATACATTTTAAAACTATCCTTGAAAAATTTTTAGGAATACAATTTGAAATTAAAGATATTAGAATTTTCGAAATGAGCAACATTTACTTATTTGATGTTACTTTTGATTTTAGCTTCATGCGACAACTGATAGCTAAAAGTGGAGCTCGTATTAAGGACTTCCACTTTATCGGCCACAGTCTGGGCGCGCACATTGCATCGTATGTTTCTTACCATTTGGGCAGAGTCGCGAGAATTACAGGTAAATTAATAAAACAATTATTTACTTACAGTATTCAAAATTCAAATTCAGTTAAATAAAAATAAATCCAAATCATAATACCCATAATTTTATTGTTTGAGAAAAAGTTGTCTTTTTTTATGGATGTCCTGGCAGAACAATTTTTGCAGGTTCATCTAGTTTCTTATTAGTATATGTTTAAGATAGAAAAGAAAAGATAACTTCTGAGTATCAAAAACAATCTTCAATATTTCTATTCTATTTAGATTCTGCTCCTTTTAACAATGGCGCTTTGCCTTGAAGAATTCTATTATAAACTTTAATTGCAAAGCAAAATGGAAGAGATTTTGGTCTCTGAAGGAAATTGTAAAATCAAAAGATCACAGCATGGCAATAAAAAGAAAAGTATTCAACACCTGTATCCTTCCTTGCATAACCTATGGCTGCGAAACATGGTCCCTTACCAAATACCATCGAGAAAAATTAGCAAAGTGCCAGAGAAGCATGGAACGGAGCATCACAAGATCAAAAAGGCAAGATCGAATCAGTAACCTGCAATTAAGAGAGAAAACAAAACTGACTGATATCCTGGAAAGAATAGACCTCCAAAAATGGAGATGGACCGGCCATATGTTGAGATCTAGACAAGAAAAATGGAGCCAAATTGTGACTAACTGGTATCCAAGGGATGGCAAGAGAAGTCGAGGACGTCAACATATGCCGTATGCGCTGGGAAGATGAGCTTAAACTTACCGCGGGACCCAATTGGAGGAGAGTAGCCAAAGACCGGAAACAATGGAAACTACTGGAGGAGGCCTTTGCCAGAAGGCACACTGAGCTGAGAGATATTCTATAGGATTATACATAAAAATCACTAAGAAAATTATACAGTCAAAAAAAAAAAAAGCCATCCTCACCCAGTTTAAAAGGCTAAATAAATAAATAAATAAATAAATAAATGCCGAGCACACATGTTAGAAGTGAAACTTCTTTAGCAAGATTCAAAGATACCAAAACCGTCGCCTGATATACCGTTATGTCATTAATGACGTAACGGTATTGCCATGACGTGACCTTGAAATTTTGCTTTCAACGCGCCTAAAGAAGTTTCACTTCACTTGTGTAAAACTTTGTAATGTGTGTATGAATAAATGTTTTTTCATTTTCGTATTTTCGATAATATTTATTAACTGGATTCAGGTCTAGACCCAGCTCAGCCCTGTTTCGGTGATTCAAGTCGTGTGGAAAGATTAGATGACTCGGATGCAGATTTTGTTGATGTCATCCATACTAATGGGAGGCTCTTGCAAAAGATTGGCTTTGGGTTACCGGATCCTATAGGTATGGTGTTTTTGGGACTAATGTTGAAAAATAAATAGTGAATAATATAACGGTTAAAAATTTGTAACACGGTGACTTTGAAACAAAAATTTTGAAAACATTGAAATTGAAAAACCTTATCAATACCTCGATTTTGAGTCGGGATTCTAACAAGTCTTTTGTCGTCTTTCACTTTGAATTCGATCGATTTTTTCTTATTATGTATTTAATTTTATTAAATATAATTTACATTACTGTGACTTTCTGGATTATGATTTATTACATACTAGTGGTCCGCCCCGGCTTCGCCCGTGGTACATATTTCGCAATAAAAGGTAGCCTATGTCCTTTCTCGGGTATCAAAACATCTTCATACCAAATTTCATGAATATTGGTTCAGTGGTTTAGGCGTGATTGAGTAACAGACAGACAGACAGAGTTACTTTCGCATTTATAATATTAGTATGGATTTCATTTATTTAAACTAAATATTTGATAGTTTTAATTTTTATATCTCTAGACTAGAAATCTATTATTTATTAATAATGATGATGATAATATGTAACTTCTTATGATATGTTGAAAGATTTATTTATTAACTAGCGGTCCGCCCCGGCTTCGCCCGTGGTACATATTTACGTTTTCTCTACATAAAAACCATCCTCGTACTTCAAGGAATATAATAAAAAAAGAATTATCGAAATCGGTTCAGCCGTTCTCGAGTTATGCGCTTACCAACACATTTTGCGATTCATTTTTATATATAAGACTAGCGGTCCGCCCCGGCTTCGCCCGTACATATTTACGTTTTCTCTACATAAAAACCATCCTCGTACTTCAAGGAATATAATAAAAAAAGAATTATCGAAATCGGTTCATCCGTTCTCGAGTTATGCGCTTACCAACACATTTTGCGATTCATTTTTATATATAAGAAGATAAGAAGAAAGATAAGAAGAAGATACTGGTCAATAATTTACAATATTATATTTCCAGGACACGCAGATTTCTATCCCAACGGCGGTATGCAACAACCGGGCTGCGTTAATAAGACTAATTCCGTATGGTCCAAAATATTGCCTATCTCACCTTCACGTACGTTAATATTTTATTTATAGGACTCATTTATTTATATTATGTATTCTTCACAAGAGATAATAAAATAACTGTAGGAAAAAAGAGCCTGTGTGCCGAACACACGTGTCAGAAGTGAAACTTCTATGGCATTCAAAGATACCAAATTCGTCGCTCCCCATGACGTGACGGTATTGCCATGATGCGACCTTGAAATTTTACTTTCAACGCGCCTAAAGAAGTATCACTTCAAAAAAAATACAATCTTTATTCTGTTTTTGGGAAGTAAATTGTTGCATAATACAGGATTTTCGTCGCTATGGACGCGACAAAGCCGACATTTGTAACATAATTATTGAGAGATCAGTAAAGATTTATTTTTATTCTATTTTGAAATTAATTTTTATTTTTTGTTAATAAAATTAGAGAATGGGGTTGCTCACGGAATTTACCCTACGTTATATACCTACTTAGTTATTTATAAGGTTGTGTACGCATTAAAAATATCTTCAAAAAATGTAGAGCATACTAACAAAATTATTTTATTAATTTCGCCAAGTTAAGTTTTGCTATTGAATAATCTGGTTCAATTTTTTTTAATGAAAATTTTCAAGAATAGAATTGGAAGTCAGGGTCTTTTCGTATTCTTTAATTTTTCAATATTTTCAAATAATATATAGTCAATATAAATTGCCTTTTCAATGTTATAAACACAGATCACAGAAACTAAAGGGTTATAAATATAAAAATATATTTAAAACAAATTAGGTCTCCAACAAGCAATATGCAGTCACGGGCGAGCATACGTGCTATTCACAGAGTCGCTTGTGAATGGTAATTGCACTTTCAGAGCATTTCGCTGGAATATGACTTATGAAGGGTATGTACGGAACCTATTTATTTATTTAATTAGTTTTTTTGGGTTATTATTTATAAATTAATGCAAGTACAAATTTATAATAATTTGAATTTACATCTATATACATCTCTGTAGTATGTAGAGCAACATAATTTTAAGCTAGTGCATAGCTTCTATCGCGGGCCTTGAGCGCGGGGACCGAATCCAGAAATTTAGTAACGAAAAACCTCACGCTCCCCACTCCGATGGGCACGGAGGTGTGGCTTGAAGGCATGCTATGCTTTACCGTGGCAGTCCCCGAGTGCCACACGTATTTTTTGTTTTTTAAATGCTTTCTTTTTTATGTATAAATGACCGCTTTCATTTTTTTTCTATTGAATATACATGCGTCTATTTGGGTTGATGTATACTTTTTATATTCGAGTATTGTTATGAGTATATATTGTTATTGAGTATATAATTAATACATCTTTAAAATTTATTCTTGATTTAATTGTGTTCTTCTCATTTTAAACATTTTTTTTAAAACACTGTATTTTTTTCAATTAAGCGTAAACGCAAGTTTGGTAGCGGCGTGTGACAGACAGTCGTCGTGCTCTGAAATGGGCATCAATGCTATGGGCGGGGAAAACGGGCAAAAGGCGAAAGGCGCTTATTTCGTTCTTACTACCGCGCAGCAGCCATATTGTCGTGAGTGTTTTCTTTAATATGAATATTTTGGAAGTGAAAATTCTTTAGGCGCGTTGAGAGTAAAATTTCAAAGTCGCGTCATGACAATACCGTTACGTCATGGAGTAAGGCGACGATTTTGGTTTTTTTGAATCTTGCCAAAGACGTTTCACTTCTGATACGTGTGCTCGGTACACATGCTATTTTTTATGATTTTTTAGAGTATGGTGTTCTAACATGGTAGGTAATTTGGACAAAAATTTAAGTATACCTACCATGATTTTGTTTGGTATTCGAATTTGGTAATTATTTATTCTATCCTCTTATTTTGCGCTTATCCACTTAATCAAAAATAAAGTTAGTTATATTAATAAATAAAATATTTTATTTGTATGTTTGTTTTATTATCTGTAGCTACAGAATGGCAACGCGCGCACCCTCGTGCGGATCTACTCCGCGATTTACGCTTCGGCTTTAGAATAGACAGGTCGGTACGTTTGTACAACGTCACCAATTCTTATGGTGACCCACTACTCGATGTCACTACTACGCCCAAGAGCTGGTTCAGAAGATTCATAAATATAGGATAAATAAAAATAAAAAGACGGGTTGCACTCCGGGAGTGCCGGCAGAAGTGAAAACTTGATTATTAACGTTGAGCATGTTTGATATTTTGGAATGGTATCCGTCTTACGCTTTTTCGATCAGGCCACGTGTCCTGACGCGAGTTTTTTTAATTTTTATACCCAACGTCGCTAAAGAAGTTTTCACTTCAATAAACTCTATGACCTAAACAATAAAGACTAGTTCTGTGTGCGCAATTTATTTTTATATAATTTTTTATTAATTGAAACAGAGCGAGCTGACTGCATAGAATTAAAAAAAAAAACAACACTTGAGCAATTTTTACACAGGTCGGCTTGTACAAGGTCACCAACTCGTATGGGGACCCACTCCCGAAGATCTGGTTCAGAAGATTCATAAACTCTATAAACTAAACAATAAAGACTTGTTTTGCTTGCGCAAATATATTCGATATTTGAATTTTATTAACTCACAAGAAGCGCACTAGCTGCATAGAACAAAAAAAAAAAGAAAACAAATTCGAGAAAAAATTTTTAAGCGGCTGTTGCGTGTGTATGTTTTTCGTCGTTATCGAAATTTAAATTGCTGGATGTTGTTTTAACTTTTTAATTTGCTTCATTGTTCATTTGTTAATGTTGTTATTATTAGATAGCTATAAAATAAAGAGTATTTAAGTTTTTTATTTTCCTAGCAAAATATTTTTAAATAGAATGAAATTTTGGCTGTGTTATGTGTATTTTAATATGTTTAAGTTATTAATTTATTATAGATTGATAATATTTATAATATGAAATGTATTAAAAAAAGAGACACGTTCATAACATTTTTGGAATAAAAATAAAATTTATAGTTTATTTAGTAGAAAACAAAGAAAAAACTTTATAATACAAGTTTAGTTACCTCTACCTTTTTTCTTAAAGTTTATTTAATCATTGTACATAATATTTCAATGTAATTATAACACGTAAAATAAAGGCAGGCTAAAATTAAGTTTTTTACTTATTCATTGATGTTTAAAATATATATATAAATAGAATTAAGGGTCAATTGAAATTATATTTTTTTTAATAAATTTGTGTTTTATTTTAATTGTAATCCCTTGATTTGAATATTGTGTATATTGTGATATATGATGGCGTACAAAAATGGTGGTCCACAAAGTCGGAATTTATTTTTATTTTTCGACAGTTGCCGGGGTAAATTTGGTCATTTGATTTTATACGGCATCTGTGTCATACTATTTCTATACTACTTTTTATCAATTATTCCGCAACGCCGTACAAAAATCATGGAGACAAAGGGAGAAAATCTCTACCTGAACCTTCGAATTCTCATCTGCACTCAGGTGGACAGCTTACAAGTGACGTCATAGTGCTGAATCTTATTATTTTATGCTCTTATATCATTCTAGATAGGTTAGGTGGTGGGTCAAATGACCCATAATTTTTTCAACACGGGCCTGTAGTCTAATAGTAAACACTATAACATTATAGTGACACATATTATTATACATACGTTTACACTCAATTACTCGACGATTATTTAATTTAATTAAATGATGATTTGTTGTATTTTATATGTTAAATTTATAGGAGGTGACTATAAACTTACCGCGTTTTAAACTTTTGTTTGAAATCCGACATTTTAGAAAATTGCTTTTCAATGGCATGCCATTTATTTGCTGCGATCCTGGCCGAGGGTACGAAAACGGGTCTCAGAATATGTGTTATTATTATTTACTCTTATCATCCTTTTTACTTAACAATATAATAGCAACATTTCAGAGTTAACAGTTACGTATTACTCATTGTTACCGCAAACGTGATTTTTGAAAAGATATAGAATGTATTGCATTCTACACGCGGTTATGAAAGTGTACTAACTACTAACAAGATTATATATGAAAACAGAGAATTATCGTGTGTTTAAGATAAACCTATCTATAGATAATATTTATGTAGGCTAAGCTGTCAGTTTACGGTAATAGTAATTTCTTTACTTCATACATAGACATGTGATATGGAGAAGTTATATAGAGAAAATAAACCTATAGTGTACATTTCGTATGTGAATTGCTCTTGAAATAGATGGCCACACTACTAGCACTACTAGTGTGTCCAGCCGTTGTTTTATTATTTATCCCGTAACCAGAAATCAATAAAAACTAATTTACTCTGTGTGTATCTACATTATATTGTTCTGGATGCCTAACGTTTTTGACGGTCGCTTGAACTATAAAGTTTATTATCACTGCTTATTGCCTGCGATGTCCATTAAATTTATTTACCTCGTTAAGAAGACTTTGGGAAGATAGATTCTAGATTTTATTATACGAAGCTTTTAGGAAAATTTATTACCCTCAAAAACTGAACAACTCCGTGTTACGCTCGATTTGTTTCTCATTGGAAATTTACTACATTCGCTTTTTTTAGGATATTCTCTATTACTATTTGTGACCATTATTATTTATTTTGCTTTCTTTAATATGTCATGAAAATAACAAAACTATCGATACTGTGTACTACTTGCTAAAGATTATTAAAATTCATATCTGTAACTTCCCGATTTTCAACGAAAATGTTCTTTAATCTGTAATGTTTATTGTTGCAAATATGTTTGCAATTGTATCAAAGCAAATACCTGCATGAAAAGTGTATGAATAAATAATTTAAACGCTTTTTTTGTTTTATTTCTCTCTCGTTTTGTTCCCAATAGCAATCGATGTAACACAGTCCCGGCACGTAACAACCCAACTGTTAAATCAATATTTAATAGATATATAGATTATTCTTCAATACGGAAAAACGTATTTCTTCGAAATATATAAGAGGGATTCTATTTTATTGAGTAAGTATGGGAAATACAGAGAGTAATGTAACTAGTGGTGTAAAGAAGCAAGCTGGGACGTCAGAACAGAAGTTGTATAAACTGATTGATCTGAAAGGTAAGTTTTACTTATTAGGTAATTTTAAAAGTGACAATATCCCGTGGAACAACTTTCTCTAGGAACAAACAACCTTATTTATAAACTAAGTTAAATAGTAAAAACAAATTGGCACTTCCTATTTGTTTTGTAGAGGATGGTATTAATGTTTCTATTAGGGAAAATGTCTTCACTATTAGACTGAGAAAACTGAAACAGATGCAATATTTATGAGTGTACTTTGTAAGGGTTCAATTGGGATTCAAATGAATAAATATTTGAAACTGTCTTTGTTCTTCCAATATATACCGAAATACCTTTGTTTGAGCTAGGATAGTTTTGAATAATTAATTCCATAAAATGGAGTTATTCATTCACTCATTCACGAATACAAAATTTTTCACGCATAGAAATAAGGTGCATATACATGATAATATGTTTGTTAATTTTTATTAGGTGGTGGGCTCCTAGTGGATATGATGAAACGTGCAGTACAAAATAAACAGTACGCGGAGATTGATCACGCTATAAAAACAAAAGTAGAGCCATTTTTGTATAATAAGGGTAAAGGCAGGTACATACCAATATCACATCTAGTACTGCTAAGGAACAAGGAAAGACCAAGGCATAAACTGGTAAAGTACAATATAAGCTGTGTATACCCATTGCCTTTGAATTCATGATTATTTAATACCTTCAATTTTATATCGACGTATTTGCTAATACAAAAGTAGATACTATGATAAGATTCAATCATCGAAGCTTTTAATTTCCTTTAAATACTGCCATCATAATAATATATCTAAATTAAAACAAATGCCTTATTCAAATAGATCCTTTAATATTAAAATGCAACTTCTAGTTACCTCCACTAAGGCATATGGAGAACCCTGACGAAGAATTTGACATAGAGAAAGATTGGCCTGTTGTGACACAAGAGGAGTACGATGCAAATCCTACTGGATATAGAGAACTATGCTGGGATTTAAAGGTTAAAATATCAATTATATTTTATTAAATTTATTTACAATTTTTTCTCGCTATGTTCTCTCAAGTACTTTTTTGTCTAAATCATTCCATCCGAGGTAATCTTTAAGGCACGATAGGATTATTAAAGCTGGTCAAATAAAGATGATATTTGATGATGGAATCTATAATAGATTTGCATGAGCAAATTGCGAGTAGAAGTTTCAAATAAATATCAAAAGTTAGTTCAGTTTATGATAATACACACTTGTGACACCAGGAGCGCGGTGCAGTGGGTGAGACAATTCTGCACCTTTGTTTGCTGAACGCTACGTCGCTGTTGGCTGATTTAGCTAAAAGGCTGCTTCGCTTCTATCCAAAGATGATCAACGACATCTATATGAGTGATGAATATTATGGTACGGACTACGGATAACTTTCGTATAAACTCGATATTTAGATAGCATTTTGTATACAAAGAACGAGATTGATTATAATTATTTATTAATTTCTGTTAAAACTTGATACAAAGTTGAGTAGAGCGATCATATGAAATATTATATTTATAGCACTACTAAATTTGTTTGATACAGGAATTATGATAGATGATACCTAGCACACGCGTTAATAAGTTTCATGCAAAAAATATTGGAAAACCCTTTTAATATTAACGTAGGGGTAATAAGGTTGAGTTTAATATGATAGAGTGCGATATGCGACGTAAAATATTGACGTTGATTTATTATTAATAGTTATAAAGGCTTTCGACATCAATAATTAATTGTTCCTTATTTGCTAATATATTTTAAGGGTAAAATGTTTAATTTAGTGGTTTTATGATCAAAAATATAAGCGGTTTAGGTCATATTTTTGTTTACACTAGATGTGTCTTTTGGAAAATTATCATCATGGTTGATAAACAGTAAGAATCACCAACTGCTCTTTTATATTTTTTTTTTCATCTATAACTAAATTAAAAACTAGATTTAAAATATGTTTGATTACTCTTAAATTATTTTTCACCCAGGCGAAAGTGTGCTTCACATGACGATAGTGAACGAGGATCCGACAATGGTGAAGTTCCTTCTGGACGCAGGAGCAGATTACCATGAACGTTGTTTTGGCAATTTCATGTGCCCTGAGGATCAGAAGGCGTCCCGGTCGGATTCGTTTGATCATGAATGGGTTAATGTTCAACCAGATACGAATTATGAAGGGTGAGTGAATCTATTGACTTTATTAGTATTCCTCAACAATTAGGTCCCGTGAATTCGTCAAAGAAAGGTTCTAAAGACTGATTGCCGCTACTAAGGTAAATATTAACTTATAAATACTATTAATACTACTTATGTTATCGGCTATTAATATCCGATAAAGGCTGTAATACGATTGTTACAAATAGATCCCGCATCTTTCTTCCAGTTACGTATATTGGGGGGAGTACCCATTAAGTTTTGCAGCTTGTCTCGCTCAGGAAGAAAGCTATAGACTTATCTTGGCCCGAGGAGCAGATCCAGATAAGCAAGATACAAATGGAAATACTGTCTTGCATATGTTGGTTATTTATGACAAAGTGGTAAGTTATTGGGTCTATAATCGTTTCTTTTTTCTTTGTTTATATTCTCTTCTTCCTAAAAATTCCTCAAGGTAATTCTTTACTTCAGAGTAAGACAATTTTTTTAAATTAACATATAATAATTTGATTTGCAGTTCTTGAGTTATTTATAGTGATTTTTCTTTGCCTTTGGTAAATCAATCTTCTTCTGCAGAATACTTTTGACATGGCATACGAAGTAGGTGCTTCGCTCAACATCAGGAATGTTCGTAACCTTACACCTTTAACGCTGGCATCAAAGCTGGCCAGGACTGAACTGTTCTTTCACATCCTGAATATAGAAAGAGAAATCTATTGGCAAATTGGAGCTACGACTTGTGCTGCTTACCCTTTGGGGCAAGTCGACACTATTGATACTGAAACCGGACTAATTAGTAAAGATTCTGCATTGAATTTGGTCGTGTTTGGGGTAAGGACAAAAGTTCAATTATTTAATTTAATAAATGGTTTTGTCTGCGTTATTTTTCCGGCAGCGGAAAATTCGGACCTATTTTTAAATTATTGAAATCTGGTAGAATACTTAATGGCCTTTTATTTTATTACTTCTTTGTCAGTTCTAGTTTTAGTTTGTTTTCGAACTATACATTATTGTTTTTTATTAGGAAAAAGATGAGCATCTGGAACTTCTTGAGGGAATGCTAATTGATCTTCTAAAGACCAAATGGAACACCTTCGTGAAGTTTCGTTTCTACCGCCAGTTCATACTCTTCGCTTGCTATTTCCTTGTATCTCTCGTTTGTTTTACTTTGAGGCCAGGACCACCTGATAAAGTAACTACTAATACCACTGTAATTAACACTACAGTAGCGACTGTTGCTAACGAAATAGAATTACCTATGGATGTTGGTGAGTATTCGATGCTTTTTTGGTAGAACCTACTACTAGTAATAATTAAGTATAGCGTTTTAAATGCGTTAGAGAAAGAGTCAGAGTAATCTTCAGTTTGAGTTTTAACCTTAAATATCGATATAAAATAAAAAAACGACGTGTGGCACTCGGGGACTGCCGCGGTAAAGCTATTGCATGCTATGCCTTTGTAGCGACACCTCGTTCTGAATCGCGCAAGCGAAATTTTTTCTTTACAGAGCTATATATACAACTTTCCGACATCATCCATTGGGGCCTTAACGGCCGGCCAGTCGAGTAGACTGGTCGAGAATCCTCCTTTTTCGATGGAGGAATTCCACCTTCCTTCCTCCACACCTTCAAGCCACACCTCCGCCCGTCGGAGTGGGGGAGCGTGAGGTTTTTC
This sequence comes from Colias eurytheme, assembly GCF_061535395.1. NCBI lineage: Eukaryota > Metazoa > Arthropoda > Insecta > Lepidoptera > Pieridae > Colias > Colias eurytheme. The sequence continues at coordinate 9,037,448 of NC_142982.1, read as the reverse complement.
GTTATGGAATTTCTCGATTCGGTCCCCGCGCTGAAGGCCCGCGATAGAAGCTATGCAAATAGCTTAATAAAAATAAATTTAAGGATGTAAAGCACCATGTGTTGCTAATCATTAATCATTTTTTTTAGATAATTGTTCGATAGCTCATAGTGCAATAGACCGTAATGTAGAGGTATTCAATGGATCAAAACCGAATAGCAACCGTTGTGGGCATTTTAAAAGTCACCCGAAAGAGAAAGACAAGCGTAAGTATTTTAGAAATAATACTTGGTTTAATTAATTATTTTCATAGCTTTAAATAAATAATTGCTATCAGATTTTGATAAATTTATATCTGTAAAAAATAAGCTATCTCACACTGAAATACGTTCGTACGTTCAAACAAACAATTTAACTCTTCAGCCTTATATTATTAGTATAGATATTAATTATGTAGCCACAGAACCTCCCAGAGAGACAGACATGGAGGGATGGTGGGAAGATCTCACTGAAGATTGTAGGTTGATGAACTTTGATACTTGGCAAGCTAAGGTAAAGTTTTATATCAAACAATCTTGGAAGTTTTGCTATTCTTGAACCGTTGCCAGTCAATATTCATTCAAATGTATGAATGTTTTTGAGCCGTTTAAAATTATGGCCACCAGTTTAACCTGATAGACACTGCATTTTATTACTTGAAATTCTGACTGTATGAATACAAATTTTTATAATTCCCTTTCTAGATAATCTAAATCAATAAAATGTTGAACATCTGCAGTTACTTATTACAATGTGTCAATTTCAAGTTAAAGCTTCACTTAAGTTACATTTTTGTTTCAATAGTTAAATTTTCTTTTTTACACGTAATTTTTCAGGTTAGAATCTGTACAGAGTTGTTATTATGGTTTGGAGCTTTAATTTACATTGGGGCTGCTTTGCGCGAAGCCAGGTTTCTTGGTCTGAAGATGTTTTTTGAAAACCTCAGTACTGTACCATCAAGGTAACTGCACATTGCATACACATCTTCTATAAAAAAAAAGACGGGTTGCACTCCGGGAGTGCCGGCAGAAGTGAAAACTTGATTATTAACTTTGAGCATGTTTGATATTTTGGAATGGTATCCGTCTTACGCTTTTTCGATCAGGTCACGTGTCCTGATGCGAGTTTAAGATTTTATACCCATTACAGAAAAAGTGCTCAACGCCGCTAAAGAAGTTTTCACTTCAAAAAAAAGATAGAAAGGCGGAATTAATAGATAAAAAAAAGAAATCGTATCTTATTATTTATGAATAGTTCGCTCCAGTATTTGTCGAGCTGATCAGGATAAAAGGACAAAAACTTTATTTCCACTATAAACCTTATTATGAATAGTTTAATCTTTTCGCGTCTTAGCCACTTCAGAGCCACTAGCCTACATTATGCAGGCTGTCGTAACATTGACTATATTACGGGACTCTACATTATCACAACATGAGTTAAAAAAAAAATGTATGCGTGTACTAGAGTACACACATAAGAAGTGAAACTTCTTTATGACCTTAAAAATGCCACGAGTATGGCGTAACGCAAAAATGTCACGCGTACGGCGTAACGCAAAAATGTCACGCGTACGGCGTAACGCAAAAATGTTACACTAAATTTTTGTCCAACCCCGATAAAGAAGTTTCACTTCAAAAAATAAACCATGATACAGGGTGATGTTCCTATTCTCGTGTATATTGATGGTGGTGTTGCCAACCCTGCGGCTGTGGTGCGCGGACGAGGCGGAAGACCACCTCGCTGTTATTATCATGCTCACTACAGCTCCCTACTTCTTGTTCTTTTGTCGGTTAGTATAATGTGTTAAAATACTTATATAGGCATAATTTTATGTGACTGATAACTATGTCTTTTTTTATTGTTTCACATTGATAGCGGAAGTTTTAATAAAATAAGAATGTTCTAGTTTTTGATAAATGAAGTCATTTAGTGGTCTCGTTTTATTATTTTTAACTTTCGCAAATGTAATTTATTTGGAGTATTTATTAAATCTATCGATTAAAAATTCACCCTGGCACTCAAAATATTTTTGAAAAGTAGAGATATATGAAATAATAATATATTTCAGAGGGTTCAAAACAGTCGGACCTTTCGTGGTGATGATATACAGGATGGTGATGGGAGACTTGTTGCGTTTCGTTTGCATTTATCTTGTGTTTGTTATGGGATTCTCCCAAGGTAAGGCACATTTAAAGGTTATATTGCGTACCTTTTTATTGTACCCACATTATCCTCAATTCCCTGCATTGATAAACGTCAATAAGTGCCATTAAAAAAATTACATCTGAACGGAAAAAATATTTGAATTGTTTTTTTTTTCTGATTTCACATTTTTTTTACAATTTTTGTCTACATTCCAGCGTACTATATCATATTCTTATCATTCGATAATCCTAACACACCAGAGGGAGTGGATGACTCTGTATCGAACCCAATGCCTTCACCAATGGAGAGTATAATGGCCATGTTCCTCATGTCTCTGACGTCTTTCTCTGATTACTTCGCGGCGTTTGATAGAACTGCGCATGAGGTTGAGGCTAAGGTTAGTTTTATCACAACTTTTATGTTAAAATGGGTAAATGAAGCTGATAGTTCGCCTGACGCTAAGGGAACAAAACCACCCATGAACGTTTCAACATTTGCAGAATAGGACTCTGACAATGTGTTGCTTGCTTCTAAGGGATAAGACAAGGATTGAAAAATAAACATAAACATTAACATTACCAATATTACTATTATTATCATAACCATCACCTTCACCACGATCATCATCATCATCATTTACAATCACAGGCTCGAAGCACGAAAACAGGCTTTTTGAAGGTTAATGCCATAATCCACTTGGTCGAAAGCGGATTACATGACCTTGCATTTTTTAATTCTTGGTAATTCCGGTACATTGAAGAGGTTATTGCACGCCTCATAAGCGAAGCGTTGAGGTGGGTACTACTGTCACTTCGCGCAAAACATCTGATTTTTCAAACTTAAAATGTCTTTATGTATCATACATTGCACTTGTAAGATAATACATACACACACATATTAAGAAAAAAACACTATTTTTAACGTTCATGATATTTTTGATGTCATTTTTGTTATTTAAATTAGTTAAAAAACAGTTTAAAAAAGTTCTGTCTTGGACGTCTGTGTGTCTGTATGTGCGGATCCTTTTTCTTGTTAACACGATAGCGACCGAAATACTTTACTAATCGAGTCTTTTTTTTTCTCTTACGCTTGAGTATGCTCAGGAATAGAACCCTATCATTTTTCAGGGTCTGATTCGATGTGGTTTAATTGTTATTAAATAAACAAAAATAATAATTAATAAATATTTATTAAAAAAAAATTATGAGGCGTGCACTTTTGGATTTTTCAAACTATTTGTGAAATATGTATAAATTTTATGTTATACTAAATAGGTATCGTACCCACAATTTATATGTTATGTACCTAGCTCAATTCAGATTTTGATATCATATACCTTATAGTCATTGATTTTGAGGATGAATGCTTAATAATTTTCGTTGAAAATAAATAGATTTATAATAGTTTTAAATAATTTGGAAAATCCAAAAGTGCACGCCTCATAATTTTTTTTTTAATAAATATTTATTAATTATTATTTTTGTTTATTTAATAACAATTAAACCACATCGAATCAGACCCTGAAAAATGAAAGGGTTCTATTCCTGAGCATACTCAAGCGTAAGAGAAAAAAAAAAGACTCGATTAGTAAAGTATTTCGGTCGCTATCGTGTTAACAAGAAAAAGGATCCGCACATACAGACACACGGACGTCCAAGACAGAACTTTTTTAAACTGTTTTTTAACTAGTTTAAATAACAAAAATGACATCAAAAATATCATGAACGTTAAAAATAGTGTTTTTTCTTAATATGTGTGTGTATGTATTATCTTACAAGTGCAATGTATGATACATAAAGACATTTTAAGTTTGAAAAATCAGATGTTTTGCGCGAAGTGACAGTAGTACCCACCTCAACGCTTCGCTTATGAGGCGTGCAATAGTTCTGCATGAACCAGTTGATTGATGATTGAAAGATCTTACGTAATTTACATATTTGGATCAGAATATGTGTATACATGGTGTATACAGTGATACAGTGCGTTTACATTTTATCTGACATTCCCAAAAACATCGGGGGATCTGTTTTCATAACGTGATTTTTATTACATTATCTATCATTAAATTTCCACAAAATATCTACTTATATGCAAAATGATTTCTTTAGATTCTGAATTTCACGATAAATACACTATTATACGTATTAAATATATTAAAACTAGGTAATTAGGATACACATCAACAAGCAAATGTCCGCAAAATATTCTTGCATAGAATTCGCGAACATTGCAGATGTCGTCACATATCAATAAACTGTTTTACATTGTATTGTTTAACAAACAATATAATTAATTAAAAGTAATTCCTATACATTAGGCCTGTATTACCTAATTAGACACGTTAACGTGCTGTGTATGAACAATTAAGCTCATTTAAAATTGAATTTGTGTTGCGCTATGTATTGATTATTCGTCTTGCCTAAGTGGCTTTTGTACCATACATTATATAAGTATCAGTAATGAGTAAAACCTATGTTTGAGCTTTTAACTATAGATAATAATATATTATCATACGATTACTTATGTATGAGTATTATATTAAGAAATATTGAAACACAGCCGTACAGAAGACCTGCTGGTCTTCTATTTATAAGATCGAAATTATAGTACCTAGCAGTAAAATTTCAGTACTTTAGATGAGGAATAAATTTCAAGATAGATATTTCAATGTCCTCTTGTTCATTAAATTTTATTTTTGCTTTTTCATCCTACTATTACTATTCTATATAAATTATGTTTTTCTATTTCCAAAATGCAATAGCCTGTCTCTCAATTTGTAATTCCTCCTCATTTATACAACACAAAACATGGCACTGCGCATTGCGCAATACTCTTTAATTGTCTTGCATTGTAAGTCAATAGGTATCGTTATGTTGCCAAAGAAAGTCTTAAACAAGGGATCACAAGCCTATTGAACAGCTCTCAACAGTTATCATTAGAATGTCATTCACGGGGCGTTAAAAGTCAAAGGTATTGGTATTGCTACAACAAATTATACCATACCATACATGTGAGGATTTACATCATACCGGACAAAGAGGAATTTCAAACGTTTTGTATATGAGACAACTGCTGATTTATTAAATTTTAATGTCACAGAATTTACGCATAATGCAAAGTCGAGAGCCTTGATGAGCTAATGGTGTATGGTGTTTACGCCAGTAGTTGCTACGCAAGCATCGCCTAAGAAATACGATATTGCTAAATTTCGCCGTGCGTGCTTTACTAATGCTGGAAAGTTTTTTTAGAAATTCGTATCCTTAAAATTAAGTTTTGAGTTAAATGCGACCGCAGAATATTACGCGTTTCTGATGCATTTTGAATGTTGTTAATATGTTTTATGACGATATATTATTTACATTAGAATTATATTTACTTCGATATTTTTAAGGAATCGTCATTCGCTCTATAATTAAGATCATTTGAGGTCAAATTTCCTATTTTCCCATAGATACTGAGGCTACTTTTAAACATAATAACTAGACTAATTTATATTCCAGCTTCTATTCGTAATCTACATGATACTAGTGGCAGTTCTACTAGTCAACATGCTGATCGCCATGATGGGTAACACGTACCAGAAGATCGCAGAGACCCGTAACGAGTGGCAGCGACAATGGGCTCGGATAGTCCTCGTGGTGGAGCGGGGGGTGCCGCCCGCGCAGAGGTTGAAGCAGCTGATGACGTACAGCCAGCCGATGGCCAATGGGAAACGGGCTTTGGTGTTAAGGATCAATCAGAAGGTAATGTGAGAAGAGTTGCCGTGATTGGTCAATGTAAAATGCGAATATTTTCTTTCAGTGAGAAAAATTATAAATGAAATTATAAAATATCTACTAACAAAGAAAAAAGTAAGGTTTAAAAATATACGCATATTTTTGGATCTCCGCTATATGGACTAAGCGAGTTGCTCTAGCTTGTTTATTATTATTTAGGAATTTTAGATACATTCGATGCATCTACTATGTTATCGAAAAGCAGGTTAACGTACCTATATTATAAAAATAGTTTGGAAAATCCAAAAGTGCACGCCTCATAATTTTTTTTAATAATTATTTATTAATTATTATTTTTGTTTATTTAATAACAATTAAACCACATCAAATCAGACCCTGAAAAATGAAAGGGTTCTATTCCTGAGCATACTCAAGCGTAAGAGAAAAAAAAAGACTCGATTAGTAAAGTATTTCGGTCGCTATCGTGTTAACAAGAAAATCCTCCGCACATACAGACACACGGACGTCCAAGACAGAACTTTTTTAAACTGTTTTTTAACTAGTTTAAATAACAAAAATGACATCAAAAATATCATGAATGTTAAAAATAGTGTTTTTTCTTAATATGTGTGTGTATGTATTATCTTACAAGTGCAATGTATGATACATAAAGACATTTTAAGTTTGAAAAATCAGATGTTTTGCGCGAAGCGACAGTAGTACCCACCTCAACGCTTCGCTTATGAGGCGTGCAATAATAATTTGATAATTAAAATAAAAATTTTCAGGACGAAGACAAGGAAGAAATGAAGGAAATATTAGAGATGAAGCGGACGCATCAACGAATCGTCGCTAAGAGAAAGCAACGCGAGCACGACTTGAAAAATGCAAAAGGCCCTATTGTACCGATTGTTCGAAATTATCCTCTTAGAAAATAAGTAATTGAATATCATTGCATACGATTAAATGTCATCTTTTCATATTAATTGGACGTACCGTACACGTACAATGAGGTTATGTCACTAAACACCATTAACCAGGTCGATGATGACTCGCGTTCGCCATTTGCATAATACGAATTTATCAAATCTTTATGTTTTGCTTATAATAAATTATTTTATATAAGGATTGACAAATCAGTGTTTTCACACGAACAAGCTAAAACGTCTAGTATTATTAGTATAATAAATTAGTTATACGTTCGTTGTTTTCTTTCAAAACTGCCATGTGGAACGTTCAATCTGCATACGTCTAAACGGTCAGAGAAATTTAAAAGGTCAAACGCGGTAAATTATTATCTAAGAATATTTGTGTTGCGACACTTATTCAACAATGCTGTGCGCTGTCAAAGGTGCAAATTGTGGCCGCACTACGTCTATTCATTTTCACTGTTACCTCATTATTTATCCTAATCCAACTGGGCTACGCTAAACTTAAGATTTTTGACGAAAACGCAAAAACTGCTACCGTATATGCTTTCGTAACTAGGTACTAGAAGATTGACAAACTCATTGATCAAATAAACTGAGATGCTTTCAAGGTCAATACATTCTCTGTTTGTTTTAATATGAGCAGATAACTTGATACTGTCTTCTTTTGTACACTTAACAGTTCATGGTGAAACAGCAAATGTCGCGCATGAAGTGTTCACCTTCGTTTAATTGATATCACCATGTGTTGAGCAAATCTTTTGACTGCTTTAGTTATCAAAACACATATTACAACATTATGATTATTATATACAGTGGTGGACGTTTAATTAGAAACACGTAACAGGATGAAGTAGTCATCAAATTTATTTACTTTTGTGTATTAACGTATTAGTGATTAAGCATTATTTCATATGTAATAGAACACCCGTTAATCTAGTTTTTTAATAAATTGCTTATTTTTAATCAAACGTTAACTTAAATTAATAAAATTAAACAACTTTAAGTGAAACCTGATTTCCAAGCATTTTCAGTCTGGACAACAAATTAGAAACAGCATGCTTCGAGTGTTCCAAAGTCAAAACCTGTTGAAATGCCGACAATATTTTTTTGTTTCTACAAATATTTGCACCGTTTTTTAAACATTCCGTATAAAAGTTTCTGAAAATTAATTTGCTTTGCAGTATAAATGGGTAGAAGTAACAATTGTGACCCATCAACAAGAAAAATAATTTTAAGTTTACATTTTGACAAAAACTGGAGTTACAGGAAAGAATAAAATCATTTAGAGTGTTTGATAAAAATATATTCAATGCTACAGTTTATTTAAAAGAGCATGGTACTTCTGATTAAGTGCCTAAAAAAGCTCGACCATGAAAAACCACTGCTCGCGAGCATAAGCAAATAATTATTTTCTCAAAGATGGATCCATTTAAAGGTTCCAATTCTATTAGAAAATATGTTTTTGCAAACGTGTTAAAATCTCATACAATCTAAGGCACGACGTTGTAAAGCCGTTGTTGTCTATAAAGATTATAACAGTCTAAAAACAACCCCATACATGCCCATACTATAATGTTTCCTCCGCCATGCTTAACTGTTTATTTATTATCTAAGGCCTGGTTAACTTAACGACGCGTGTATCCTTTGCCATCAAAATTGATTAAATTAATTTTAGTTTCATCCCAAAATCAAACTTTTTCACTGGCGTACTGGCCACTAGCATTATTTCTAAGTAAATGAAACACGTTGTTCCCTTCCTTGTAAGAAGCTGTACTTTCCTGGCGTCTCTCCAAAAAATTTTGCCTCAAATTACCGCCTGCGAACCGATCTCATCGACACATTGCGAGGTTCATCTTCGGAAAAAACTAATTTTATAATAGAATTTGAACTTTTAAATGGATCCATCTTTGCCAAAAGAATCATTTGCCTATCCTCGCGTGCAGTGGTTTTTCATGATAGAGCTTTTCTAGGCACTTTTTCGGAAGTACCATGCTCTTTTAAATAAACTATAGCATTGAATATATTTTTATCGAACACTCTAAATGATTTGCAATTTTCCTGTAACTCTAGTTTTTGTCAAAATGTAAACTTAAAATTATTTTTCTTGTTGATTGGTCACAAATCATACTTTTAACCATTTATACTGTAAAGCAAATTAATTTTCAGAAACTTTTAGATAGAATGTTTAAAAAACGGTGAAAATATTTGTAGAAGAAAGAATATTGGCGGCATTTCAACAGGTTTTGACTTTGGATCACGCGAAGCATGCTGTTTCTAATTTGTTGTCCAGACTGAAAATGCTTGGAAATCAGGTTTCACTTAAAGTTGTTTCATTTTATTAATTTAAGCTAATGTTTGATTAAAATTAAGCATTGTCTTATAAAACTAGATAAACGGGTGTTCTATTACATACGAAATAATACTTAATCTTTAATACGTTAATACGTAAATGTTAAATGAATTTGATGACTACTTCATCGTGTTACGAGTTTCTAATTAAACGTCCACCACTGTATATTATAAGTAAGTAATTTATGAAGTTATGAACCAATAAGGTCATCTTAATATGTAGTTAGATGTATGTATATGTAATTAAGAAATAAAATCTAAGCCAATATTTACCATTTTCAGATGAGTGTCTACCTACTTGATTATGTTACAGCCTACAGGCATTAAAAACGCCGTTGTCAAAAATTACAGAGGTTCTTGTGTTCTTAATTTGTAGAGTTGTTTACTTTAAATATATTTTGAAGTTCTCATACCTAATTGAGGAACTTTGGCTACTCCGCGGAGTATTTGGCTCATTTACTGTTTAAATTACGCACTATAGAGTGGGCTTGCATTTAGGTTGAGCGGTCAAGTGCCTGCTGGTCTAGCAATCGTTATGCGTGTCTACAATACGAAGTATGATTAAGTCAGTAAGGGCTTTTATGACCTTGCTTTTCTATGCATGTGTTCTATAGTTGTAGGTTATTGTAATACGAGATAGAATGTAGAGTAAAAATATATTTTCTATCTATATATCTTGTTTCATTACTGTACCAAAACGAATTATCTTCATCATCAGCTTATATTTGATCCTGCAGCAAGGACACAGGCATCCTGTGACGGTTCATGCTATAATCCAGCACTCTGGATATACTCCTCTTATATAATATCTTAATACTATTATAAAGGCGAAAGTTTGTAAGTATGGATGTATGGATGTTTGTTACTCTTTCACGTAAAAACTACTGAACCGATTACAATGAAATTTAGCACACATATAGAGGGTAACTTGGGGTAACACATAGGATAGGTTTTATCCCGGAAATCCCACGGGAACGGGAACTATGCGGGTTTTCCTTTGAAAACGCGGGCGAAGCCGCTGGCGGAAATCTAGTCAATTATAAACCTTTATCATCTATACGATGAATGTACAAAATAATCAATTCGTGATTAATGAAATCTCTTAAAACACCATCACTTATGCGTTGATTTGAAATATGAATTCTTCTTTTTAGGGTTCCGTAGCCAAAATGGCAAAAACGGAACCCTTATAGTTTCGTCATGTCCGTCTGTCCGTCTGTCCGTCTGTCCGTCTGTCACAGCCGATTTACTCGGAAACTATAAGTACTACAGTGATGAAATTTGATGGGAATATGTGTTGTATGAACCGCTACAAAAATATGACACTAAATAGTAAAAAAAAGAATTGGGGGTGGGGCCCCCCATACATGTAACTGAGGGATGAAATTTTTTTTTTCGATGTACATACCCGTGTGGGGTATCAATGGAAAGGTCTTTTAAAATGATATAAAGTTTTCTAAAAAACATTTTTCTTAAAGTGAACGGTTTTTGAGATATCAGCTCTCAAAGTCGTAAAAAGTATGTCCCCCCCCCTCTATTTTTATAACTACGGGGTATAAAATTCTAAAAAAAATAGAGGTGATGCATGCTAATTAACTCTTTCAACGATTTTTGGTTTGATCAAAGTATCTCTTATAGTTTTTGAGATAGGTTGATTTAACTGTAATTTATTATATTTGCTGCTACGGAACCCTTTGTGCGCGAGCCCGACTCGCACTTGGCCGGTTTTTCGGATTTAGCAGCGTGGGTTTTAAGAGCGTGCAAACATGTAATGTTTACATTGTATTATCACACCTTTCCAGTATTATGTACTCTTCTGAATATAATTTGATGTAATGCAATTAATTTTTTTTCATCGTAAATATTGTTATCAATGAAGGATTTCAGAATTCTTAAATAAATTAGTCTAGATAGTATTCAGAGTACAATAACTTATTTTGTATTGCAGTAAATAGTTTGATGAATTGAAGAAATCAATGTATCATCACTACATAGTATAAAACGTGGTCTCTAACAAGACAATTAATTGATAAGGAATCAAATCATTTTCTTCAAAACTGCGCAACGGATTTTGATGTGTTGTTTAATAGATAGAGAGGTTCAAGAGGAAGGATTAAGTATATAATTTGTTAAGTTTTAGACAACACGGGCGAAGCCAGGGGAGGACAGCTTGTAATGTATATAGTATATACACCTTAGGAAGATTTATTTTAACATACCTATTATGTGTATAATGTATTACATAATTTCATGTAGACGTTCTACGCGGAATTTGTTTTCATTGACTAAAAATATTTTCTTCAATAACTGTGTTAAAAAATTATAAAATCATTTATACTAGGTACACGCGGTGTACACTCCATTTACAGGTACCTGTTATGGATTGATTTGTAAAATATTTCAGAAATATAATTTACAAATAAAGTAACAGCATCTAAATGAAAAGAATAACAATACGGCGGCTCGTAGTTCTAACATCGAAAAACGAAAGATGACTCGCCCAACGCAATTTTTGCAATCATAGTAACGTAGCGGTCTCCGAAGGTGCGTGGTGGTGGCTATATAACAGAGCAGATTGTTTTTTCCTTGCACACTGACCCCAGCACCATCAGCTATGAGAGTGGTGAGTAGTCAAGTGAAATTGTGTACACAGCTTTAGGTTGAAGCAACTTTCGTCGTAAACAAACTCGAAACTGGATTCGCGGCCTAATGAGTAAAGTCGAGTGTTAGTGAATTGTAGTCAGTGATAGTTTTATTTTCGAATTAGTAAAATTAATAAAAATCTGCTTAATTATCATAAATTATACATGGAAAAAAATGTGTACAATTTTTCTATGACATTTTGTTGTTTTAATATTGCAGTGCAAGTCATATCAAATACATTATTCTTTTTTCAGGTAATAATATTGTCAGTGGTCGCGGCCATTGCTGCCGAAGCACCTTACCACCTCCCGCAACCGGGGCCGCAAGCGCCATCTTTTAATTTACCGGCGCCTCAACCAGCCCCCGTCTTCGTAAGGCCACAACCCCAGCCGGCCCCGCAATTCATTCAACAGACGCAATCAAACAATGGTTACAATTATCAGCAGCCGAACATAGGACCGGCTTTCGTTCAACAGCAGCCCGCCCCAAGACCAGTATTTGTGCAACAACCTCAAGTATTACCCCAACCCGCTCCTCAACCCATTTTCATCTCGCAATCTCGGCCACAACCCCAGCCGCTTCCACAACCCCAAACATCGTACGGAGTTCCACAATTACCGCAAATCTATAACCCACCTCAGCAAGTTTACCATCAACCACAACCACTCCCAATCGTACAACAGCCACAAATCTCTTACCCACAGCCTCTCCCAAGCTACCAACAACCAATCTCTTATCCACAACATTCATACCAACAACCTCAACCACTCCCATCCTACAGCTACCAGCAGCCAGCACCACAACCAATTCGTCCTTTGCCTCAACCTCTCCCAATTATCTCCCAACCTCAGCCGCAGCAACAGCAATCCGGTTACTCTTATCAACAACCATCTGCTCCCGCGCCCATTATTCCCTTCCAGTCACAGTCCAGTCAATCTGCTTTGTCCAGCTACCAAGCGGATTTGAACCAATACAACAACGCTCAAGTATCCCAAAACAATGGACCGGTAAACAGCTATCAGGCTGATCTATCCCAGTACAACAGTCCACAGCAGCAACAAACACATAGAGAAGCTCTCGACGAACATGTAGTTAGCCAAGTACAGAATATCATTAGGGATAACGAACATTCAACGGCGAGAGACAAGGGTTATTTGTCTTTGGTATCAGGAGTGAGTCTAGAAAATGCTCAGCCTAGCATAGAAATCTCATCCTTTGTACAAAACTCTCGTTTACCATCAACATCCATATCTAGTCAGAGTTCATCATCGCAGCTCATTTCATCGCCATCAGGCCCCTCAGCCCCCTCATCTGATTATGGAGTGCCATCAGTAAGTCAATCGAGCAGCTCTGGAAGTAGTTTTGCATTTTTACCACAAAACAAACCAGCTACTTCTTACGGAGTACCTAACTAATAAGTTAGCTATTAAGATATTGTAAATAAAAGACTCTGACCAGTTGTTATTAAAGTATTTTTGTAAATTATACGTATTTTCATTTGACATTCTTAAATTATGTGAATAAAAAGTTTCTACATAAAAAGACTACACTGCATAAAAAGACAATTGTACATAAACATGAACGTTAAATTACAAAACATTTAAAATGTTATTCAAAAAGTTTACGTGTATTTTTTTTATTTTCCTGTGCATATTATTTTCATAAACAGTGGATTCTGAAGAGCAGTAACCTGTAAATGAATCATATGTAAATAAAGTCTGTATTATGAAGACATGTTAATAATTAACAAGCAAGATATTATGTTAATTGAGAGGCATTTGAATTCATTAATGTGTTACATACAAAGTTTATGGGATAATCAGATGTTTGGGTTCCATCATTGGCACATTTCGATGTAGGTTTACTTCTTGCGTAGTATTTTTCTGAATACGTAGAAGGTTCTTTTCTTGTTCCATTCGCACATGTACACACTGATAATTTTTGTTCTACAGTATTGACCTGAAGAATATATAAAGGTTAAGAGGTTATTATTACAAATACAAATAATTTTGTAAGTGATTCTCGTTTAAATAAAATTCGAAGTGTCAATAGATAAAAAAAGATAATTTGGAAAATCCAAAAGTGCACGCCTCATAATTTTTTTTTAATAAATATTTTTAATTATTATTTTTGTTTATTTAATAACAATTAAACCACATCGAATCAGACCCTGAAAAATGAAAGGGTTCTATTCCTGAGCATACTCAAGCGTAAGAGAAAAAAAAAGACTCGATTAGTAAAGTATTTCGGTCGCTATCGTGTTAACAAGAAAAAGGATCCGCACATACAGACACACGGACGTCCAAGACAGAACTTTTTTAAACTGTTTTTTAACTAGTTTAAATAACAAAAATGACATCAAAAATATCATGAACGTTAAAAATAGTGTTTTTTCTTAATATGTGTGTGTATGTATTATCTTACAAGTGCAATGTATGATACATAAAGACATTTTAAGTTTGAAAAATCAGATGTTTTGCGCGAAGCGACAGTAGTACCCACCTCAACGCTTCGCTTATGAGGCGTGCAATAAATAGAATATTGTAGTTTGTTTGGCTTGATAAATTATGATTGTGTTTGATTTTATTGATAATAGAGGATTTATTTCGATAAAATTTTCGAACTGAATGTTTAATATAGATTTATTACTATAATAATTATAGCCCACCATTACCATATCGCATATTGAGATTAAAAATAAGAGCTAGAAAAAAAATGCTCAAAATTGAAAATATATACTTAAGTATAAGAAAAGCAAATCTCAATCCTATCCTATCCTATCCTATCCTACTAATATTATAAATGCGAAAGTTTGTGAGGATTGATGTGTATGTGTATGTTTGTTACTCTTTCACGCAAATACCTACTACTGAACTGATTACAATAAATTTAGAAATTTAGCACACATATAGAGGGTAACTTGGATTAACACATAGGGGTTTTATCCCGGAAATATGCTGGTTTTTCTTTGAAAACGCAGGCGAAGCCGCGGGCGGAAAGCTAGTAGTATATAAAAATGAGCAAATATTACCTCAGCTTGTGGTGGTGACTCAGGTTCTTTGATGCAAGCACATAAAGCTTTAAAGTTTTGACGTCTTGCATTTGATTGATATTGAATAGATCTATCGACTTTTTCAACTATTTCAGAACATTGGCACAATACATTACATTTTTGTTTGTTCTTCTGGTTGACTGAACAGTTTTCATTACATGACTGCAAAAACATAGATAATTAAACATGCTATATGTATTAAATAAATATCTATCTGAATACTTTTCAATGTTAGAGGTACCAGGTTTCACTCTATCGACGGTATACATACGAATGCTAATTTGCGTTTTGTTGTGCTTGATTCTTCGCTTATTGAAATTTTAACGTATAGGTACTTAGCAATAATAAATGATCTGTAAAATTCTAAAAATGCGTTTTAGCCACTTCTTGAAGTTTTTAACGTTTCAGCGAGCGTCATGAACACAACTTTTACCTAATAATAAACAGGATCAGGATCACAATCCTATTTATATTTTTAAAATAAATTTATTTACTTACCACTTTATCAGTATGCATTACATCATATGGAATTGAATAAACTTCTTTTTCAACCAAAATGCTCGTTAAACTGTGAGATTTTGTTTTTCTTTTTTTGTCCGTTGTTGTTTCAGTAGAAATCGTGCAACATGACCCTTGTCTATAAAAATACACATTAGAAAGATTATATAATGAGTATAGCGTGAAATAAGTTGTAAAAAAATTCAAAGGAACCTTGGACACGTTTCGGAAGCAGCGCGTGACAGATTTTTGGGCCGCAGAATAAATTCAAAGCTTTTGTTAGATCTGAAAATGTTAAATAAAATATTATTATACATAACTTGGGAATAATAAAAGTTTCAAATTACGTTTATTTCTAAATTTCATCTTACCTCAAGAGAATATCTCCATTGTCTTTGCTGTTTGTAAGCTTACGATGTCTTTTCCGCGGACTAAAAAACTCTGTACAATTAGAAATTTGATATGAACCCATAACAAGAAATTTGATAAAAAAGCCTACCTTTTTATCGCCTGAAACTTCTTTGCTGAACAAGAGTCGGAGGCATTAAAACTAAAACAAATTGCAAGCCTCAATTTCAATTTCACTCATATAATATTTAGCCACTAGATAAGTAAAATAAGAGTACGTCTACGACACTGTATGAAGTGATTGTCATCATGAAAATAATTTTATTTTATGTATTTAATAATCAAATTGGGGCTTGGGACATCATCATCACCAATCAAATTTAATACAATAACGGAACAGCATTTAAAAAGCATTCATTTTTTTAATGAGATAAACTATAATATTCATGATTTTTGAGAAAAGCTTTTTACAATGTCCGAAAAATCAACAACATACTTAGAAACTTTGTCCATTTCCACCGTCGAAGTTTGCTGGAAGGTATATTTCATGCGGGCGACTCGACTTTCTTTCAGAAATTCTGTATATTTGTCATCAAGCCACGTCGCGAATCCTCCGATATCTGGTGTATTTGTTGTTGTCGAGTTTGTTTTTTGACACGGATTACGCTCCTTAAATGCGCAGGGGAATAATTAATAAAATTAAGAAGTCAAAAGAATAAAACTTGTAGAAAAATAGTACCCACGAAACCTTAAAATTGGGTACCTAGAGGTACGAATCGAAGATTCTATTCTAATAACAAGATATACTCAGAGAGACAAGAAAAAACTTATCCCCCATAGTCATAGTAGGCACATATAAAAATATTTCATATAGTTCATAAAAATTGTTCAGCTTGACGACACATTTAAAGCTGAGAACGTCTATAAATATTAATAAAAAAATAAGTCAAGTTCCAAGGATAATAAAACTCGAAACTAAATTATTACTTATTTTTAGATCTACGATATTATTAGAATTCGACTAAGACTTTTTTAATTTACGTAATGTATCTCCAAAAATTCCACTTATATTATATTGTGAGCTAAGAATAAACGTGCTTCTTTACCTGAGTGTACCATCTAAAAGCTTTTACAAAGCAATTAGGATTACGTTTTTTTCTTTCCCTGCTTCTCGTGTTTCGATGGTACGGCTGAAGACAAAAATAAATTAAGAATTCCTTTTTTTAAATCTAGATTCTATAACGTAATTAATTGAAGTTTATATCTTTTAAATATATAAACTCAAGCTAATCCTATTAACAGAATCATTCAAAAAGTTAGTGATGACTTGCTCAAATATATAATTTTTCAATATTTGACCAGACTATAATTTATCTAAGTGTTTATGTGACCAAACTCTATAATTTGTAGAGTTTGGTAAAATGTTCAAGTGAAGAAGTATTCCTTTGAGTTAGCACTACTTTAATTTAATTTCTAATTGTTTATTAGTTTTAATGAGAGTTTCAATATTTTTAAACGTACCATTTGCGTGTAATAAACCAAAGGATGCATGGCCCAAGGAGTAGCATTGTTATTGAATTCTCCACATAAACATTCGTCATCATTACCATCACTTGAAGATGTTGAAGCCATTTAGAATTTAACTGATAAATAAGAATATAATAATTAAAATGATAAGAAGTTGATTAAAATTTAGAGAACTGTCATTATTTTGATTATTGCGTCGACATATTACCTACAAAATTGAAGTTTGACATCATTATGAGCAGAATACGTTCATAATAATTTATGTAGGAAAAGGTATATTGCATGATCTATGTTGGATACCTGTGTTCTGTGCCTGTGTTGGATAACTACTTGTTGGATAACATATCTAGAGCTTGAGTTAAAAATTAGACTTATCTGACTAATTTATGCATATCAATTTTTCTTTTGAGGATGCAACACGTAATTTATTTCTTACTTCTATTTGTTCTATTTGTTTGAGTCGAGATCAATTGTGAGATCAGTGAACACCATGGTCACGTAGTTAGTGGTATAAAATTGAAAGAGTCGCCGTGCATAGCAGTGACATATTGAGGGTCTCATAATGTAGTAAGGATGTGATAAGGATTTTATCCTTTGTGAATTATTCGAACTTCGTTTACTAAGATATGTTTTCGGTCACTGACCATGCTGCGGGTGCTTCTTAATCATACCTACTTTGTTATTATCGACGAATGTTATGGAGAAAATAAAAATTCCAACTTTACATGCCTCTCAAGTCTCAACCACCGAGAGGCCAGATCCGACCGCAACACAATAGATTTTCTATTGTGTCTGTGATTCCGGGGCCTGATGGATTAATGATATATGTTATATAGACTACAGGCCCATGTTGAAAAAATTATGGGTCATTTGACCCACCACCTGACCTATCTAGAATGATATAAGAGCATAAAATAATAAGATTCAGCACTATGACGTCACTCGTAAGCTGTCCACCTGAGTGCAGATGAGAATTCGAAAGTTCAGGTAGAGATTTTCTCCCCTTGTCTCCATGATTTTTGTACGGCGTTGCGGAATAATGGCTTAAAAGCAGTATAGAAATAGTATGACACAGATGCCGTACAAAAATGGTAGTCCACAAAGTCGGAATTTATTTTTATTTTTCGACAGTTGCCGGGGTAAATTTGGTCATTTGATTTTGTACGGCATCTGTGTCATACTATTTCTATACTACTTTTAATCAATTATTCCGCAACGCCGTACAAAAATCATGGAGACAAGGGGAGAAAATCTCTACCTGAACCTTCGAATTCTCATCTGCACTCAGGTGGACAGCTTACAAGTGACGTCATAGTGATGAATCTTATTATTTTATGCTCTTATATCATTCTAGATAGGTCAGGTGGTGGGTCAAATGACCCATAATTTTTTCAACACGGGCCTGTAGTCTAATAGTATCAGCTTTATTTCAAAGACGTGTAGAAGTTGTAAATATCAAGATTGACGAAATAATATATCACCATTTGTAACATTTTCTTATTAATTCAGTGCAGAATATTCATTATGCAAACAAGATTGAACCCAATTTTGAACTGTCTATGGTAGATAGAGATTAATAATTATCTCGGCCATATCGATTAAGAGACATCAACGATTTTATGTAAATAAGCAAGATACAACCTGTTATGGTCTACATCAATTTGTTTTTAATGTGCTTGTATTTTGCCGCCAACACGGCCTATACGAATAATCATTTTACAATTTCAAAACTCAGTGATGATCAGGCAAAACGTAAGACGCCTACTTGTGTATAAGTAAGCAGTATTATGTCCTATCACATTATACTTGATATATGTGTTACTATGAGATTTGGCTTTTATTTTCAATGAAAATATTTCTAAATGTTATTTCTACGATGGGTGTAAGAGCACTATACAATAAAATATTTTCAGAGTTTACCTGTTTGCAATATGAAGGAGGCCAAAAACTCGCTCTCGCAAAAAAATGGCGACGTCCTCTTAAGATAAAGCCTTCAAATCATCCCAAGTTTAAAACCACACCAATACGCACAACAAAACAAAATGTTATTTATGACATTGGTATGTGAAAAATAATATTTGATATTTTTATGGAGTTAAAATTGTCAGGCTGTACCTATTGTAAATTTTTCACCAAATATTTAATTACTGTATGATTTTTTATAGAAGTATTTCTGGGATCTATACTTTAATTGTAGCTCTCTTTTTAGATCCATATATTGCATTACAAAGAAATATTGAAGAAGTTATCTTTGGAAACGGATCGTATGATGGCAAGTGATGGCACCTTTTAATGCATATTACTTGTTTTCTGACTTAGAGTATTTTTGTAAATAAAATATATATTTTTTTTTGTTCAAAAATAGTTATTTCGCTATAGTTGTGAATATATCAATTAGTAAGGTAGTATCAATTAGTAGGGAGATTGTAAGAAAAGGAAGTTGGTTTCCTACCATCGCAGTCTATGGAGAACCAATAATTGTAGGAAACCGCAGTCTAGGAAATCGGAGTAACGTTTTAAGACTTTTAGTATCTATTGCATGAATGCCTAGAATTTATCATTTTATTTCATAGGTATGGAAGAAAGAAAACGACTCACTTTAGATAAGAAGGAGAATAAAACAGCAAAGCTTTTGCATCAGCCTGATGGGAAAATTTTCAGGTTTATCAAGCTTTACTAATAGTAGAGAAAATGATGTAAGGTAGACCTTTACGTCTCCGCTTACAGGCTTAAAATTATATTTTATCTGATAACTGTTTCTGAACTCTCTTCTGTTATGCCTTTACGTTTACCATAAAAGAGAAGGTCATGACTATCATTTATACAAAATACATGACCATGTTAGGTGCTTTGTGGTTATGATAAATCTGCCACTTCAATAGCACTTCTCTTCCTAGCTTTGGAGCTAGAATTTAGCCGTACCTAGTTATTTCTTTTTAATTATTCAGGAGTGAATTGTACCAGAATAAAAGCGGAGTGCATCTACCAATGGCAGAGTTCATACATCGTGGGTATTGTAGCCTGAAAATAACAAAAGATTATATGCAAACAGCGGTGAATGCATTTGCCATACTGTTGTATGGAGATTTAGATGATATATCCCGGTTGCCTTCTGATTACGTACTTCAATCTGTAAGTGAAATATGTTTACACGTTCACGAAGATATAAGACTTTGTTGTACATAATATTATCACCTTAAAATGTATATAAGGTGTTAATGAATTCATATTTTGAATTGCGACGAGTAGGTATATAACCTACCTATGTATGTATGTAACAGTTCATGTCTTAGAACTACCTACCTACCGCAGTGTCTTATAGGTCATACCATTAAATGTTTTTGCAGGCTCGAACGATATCCATGATGAAAATAGCTCGCGAGAAACTCGCAGCCATGTGGAATGTTGTCAAAGGTGATCAAGACACGAGTGAGATTTCGTACGAGACACTGGCTAAGTATCGTCCATTGTTCAGATATGTTAACGGAAAAGAAATGTCGAAGCTGAATTTGAGTGACGTGCGAATCCTCTCTTACATTGGAACTCACTCGCACTTGGATAGACATCAGGTATAATATTGAAATGAGGATCCGAGACTCATATTATCAACTAAGAACTGTTTGTTACTTCGAGCAAAAACCTTTCGTTCCTTTTAAGTAAAATACACATTATCTGAACACACTAAACTGTATTGGCATTGATTATTATTATTATGAGTTAGTAGGAAATATGAGGCAAGTTATGTATATACTTAAACGGATTTCGAAACATCATACCTACATTCGACTTAGAATAATATTTTGTACAAACGATTAGGTTGTCTTTAAGTCTTATAATATAAGAGCCCACGACGGCCAGACTTTCCTTTCTTTCGGAAAGTTGAAAGTTTCTCTGTATATGTCTCCGATACAGATAAGAACGACTAGCGATTATCAAGTCTGGGTTGTGGTTACTTTGGCAGGAAACAGGTAGTAAGGGTGTATAAAATTGTACCTAACTTTCATTATAGTTTAAAAGCTAAATTTTATATATGTTACTTGGGGACCTATAAAAAGACATTACCTTAAGAGCCAGACAGTTTTCATGGTTCTTACATCTAGCCAGACACATTTAAAAAATAACTAACATATCATCAAATTCACATAACTACCTAAAAGCGTAACAAATATGAAATAACCCACTAAAAACATTAGTTAACTATAATTATTAAAAAAATAAAAGTATAATATATAAGTAATAAAGTTATTACTTATCTTTTACTTAGACTTATGTTGATGGAATTTCACGTATCTCGATGACTTTTTTATTGTGTCATCGAGATACGTGAAATTTCATCAACATAAACCCCCGTAAAAGATAAGTAATAACTTTATTACTTATATATTATACTTTTATTTTTTTAATAATTATAGTTAACTAATGTTTTTAGTGGGTTATTTCATATTTGTTACGCTTTTAGGTAGTTATGTGAATTTGATGATATGTTAGTTATTTTTTAAATGTGTCTGGCTAGATGTAAGAACCATGAAAACTGTCTGGCTCTTAAGGTAATGTCTTTTTATAGGTCCCCAAGTAACATATATAAAATTTAGCTTTTAAACTATAATGAAAGTTAGGTACTATATTATACACCTTCACTACCTGTTTCCTGCCAAAGTAACCACAACCCAAACTTGATACTCGCTGGTCGTTCTTATCTGTATAGGAGACATATACAGAGAAACTTTCAACTTTCCTAAAGAAAGGAAAGTCTGGCCGTCGTGGGCTCTTGATCTATTAGATAAGTAAAGAAAAACGTTTTAATTAAATATAGAGCTACTTTTTTGATAAAATGCTACGAATTAAGTTCGTCTCTGTATTGTTAAAGAAATAAACGAACAGGAAAAAGGCATATAAGCGCATTTTTATGCAGTATTTGATACCACAAAGCATAGATTCTAGGCTATAAGGCCAAGTTGATGAGAGCACAGTTTGGAATTACGCAAAAGTTCGGAGGTTGACAGTCACCGACTATTGCGAAAGTGTGCTATCGGTAATGGTTCCAAAAGTTTAACACTATGAACGTGATAATCAAATTATTTGGATTGTTTATTTTACAATATACAAACCAACGCTCAGTGCAGACATTTAATATTGAGTACATTGAAACTGTGTTTTTTTTTAAATTATCCATCGTGCGACGTCATACTGTTAGTTATTTAAAGTACGACGTAATAAATTAGCAGCTTAGAATCATTAAGTCAACATATTTATCCAGTTTTTATTATCTAACAATCTGACCAGATAGATGTTTGGTAACATTAGAAAAGTTTATAGTTATAAGGTCGTTAAGTTTTCTTAATTTTTTTAAATTATTCGCGCAACTTTCCTAATTTTTTTTTATCATATTGGCAAAGGATGGCAATGATTGAGACATGGCCCTTCAAAAACTGTAGAGTTTACGCGTAATGTGAAAAAGGAATTAATTCGTAGATATACGACTATATAGATATTGAATCTTCCAAAATTTGCTAACGCTACGATATATCAAAATACTTCTAGGTCGGGTTGGTGGCTAGCAGATATATAACCTTAAATCCGAAGTGGTCGGAGCCTAGATATTTAAACTTAATGAACAATTTACTATGCGGCGTGCCTATGACATTCATGAGAAGGGTGCCTGAAAATACCTTCTTACAGCTTTCACACCAGGTATACGTGTTTGTATGTCTATATGATACTTTTATACAATTTCTATGCAGAATTTTCTCCTCCCCCGACTTGAAATAATGATGATAAAGTATCTAATTAAGAACGCACTTTTAAGAGCAGCTAACTACTCGTCGTAGCTTAGCTTTAAAATTTAAAAAATAATGAATCTTCTTTTGCAATCGGTTAAAAAGGTATCACGATTGACGAATATATATTCACATTTAAGTTCATGTTCATGTTAAGTTCAATGAAAACTTAGATGGTCGATTTTTTTAATGTACTTAATAATGTAATAAATCATGTAATAAATATTATCCATCGCTTATTTATTAGACTTAGATATTTCTAAAAATTTCAGGTATTTTATCATATTCATGCATGCGATCCGTTACAAAGACGATTCTATCTCGCTCTGATGATGAGAACACAAGTTAGTTGAGAAATAATTCTAATAAAAAAATGTAGAGCTAATTATCTCTTACTTATAGAAAGAAGCCTTATCTAAAGGTTTTCAAATAAATTATAACTTTTATGATATCAATGATGTACCTCGATTGCTTTCTAAGAACTCAGTAGTATAACTGACCGTCAATATCAATATTTAAAATATTTAACTAAAAAATAATGATTTCCTAAAACTTTAACGCCCTTCGGTTTTATAGACGCAATAAAGTATGAAACAAAAAACTGAGTTAACTATAATATTTATAAAGGCGCTACTTTTTAGGTGTTAGGAAAGTCGTATAGCTGGAGTGCTAACGATGTAGCTCGCCTGGGACTTTTATTAGCAGAGGTTTCAGGGCATCATCTCAGTTCTATCAACCCTAAAGCTATGTCTGGCATCACTTCTAAAGTAAGTTTGTGTTACGTTGCGTTATTTAGATAGAAGATGAATTTAGATATGTGCCTACATTTATTTATGTATTTTGGGTTTTTGATAATTCTACTTTTAGGGATGTGAAAATGGCCGGCAAAGTTGATCCTTTTCTATTTGATGTCCGATTTACGGTTAGGTTAGGTCACGCTCACAAAGTTGCGGGAAAAACTAATAGTCTATTATGCGTAGAGATTTATATTCATTAAAATATTACAGGTCATGCTTGAAATGTTACCTCAAAATTTGCAACATTTATCGGAGGCACAGCTTAAGTATATTGGACAAAAACCACTTAACATATTGGCAAGGAAATTAAAAGATTATCAAGATCAATTACAGATTTATGGTAACAATGGAGGTGTTCTTTTAGCGGAGTATTTTTATTTTATTATAGTGTATTCTGTAGTATTGTTATTGAATAAAGTAAGAAGGGTATTTTTTAATTATTCCTATCGCTGCTCTCAATTAACCGTCCATTGTACCGTATCTAAATTAGCAGTAAGTATACAATCTTTAGAGATGGACAGACGACCTGATCAAAGTGGCGGGGAGCCGCTGGATTCAGGCCGCTGGTGATCGGTCGTTTTGGAAATCTTTGGGAGAGGCCTATGTATTGCAGTGGACGTCTTGAAAGGCTGGAATGCTTGATTGATTGATTGATACAATCTTCAGCAGTGGACAAATGTAGGCTGATAATGATGATGATGATACAAATTTCTTAACATTTTTTGTTAGATTATTCAGGATTTTTGGCAACAGAAATTTCGATTTCAGTTTAAATTTTCGTTGCTAATAACAACCACGGTGTGAAAAAACTAGACAAATATATGTTATAAATTAAATTCTTTTAATTTTTCTATTGATGGTAAATGGAAAGAATAGTTTCCTTCTTCATTACACCTCGCTTCCACCTGTAATAAGCAAGAAATAAATCGATGAAGGCTTTTGATTCCATATTTTTTAAACGAAAACTTTATGGATTAAGAATTTATGAAATTGAAATCAAAATTTGTTGAACTATAAAATAATATTTTGTGATCCGACGTATCGCTCTCAATGCAAGATATTAAAAAAATAAGCTTTCAAAGAACATACCAGAATATTACACCATTCAGTTTGTGTACTACTTGGTATCGTTAATTTGTCGCAGTTTTGCACATCCTCTTGGTTTTTGGAGGATTTCGAAAGTGTTGCAGAAATTTTTGGACTACAAGTTGACCTTGAGACATTATATTCTTTTACGCTATGTACTTTACTGGTTGTGTCTTCACGGTTTATCATTCTTTCTGGTTTTATTGTAACACTTTTGTTTTCTTCCCCGTCTTGATCTTGTATATTTTTGACATCTTCAAATCTACATATAAAAATTAGGATAGCTCTATAAATTTTATACTCTAAGAACTGAGATAGGCAAAATTAAAGATTAATGGTTACCTTTCGGAAATGTTTTCGTCTTTTGATAACACAACAGCACTTTCTTTTGGATTGGCGTTATTTTGTGTCAGGGAATTATGACTAGTCTTTTCGTTACACGAACATCTTATTATTACAACTTTATTTTGACATCCGAAACAACTGCGTCCATCAAGTGGATTAATTGTTTTCAGTTGTTTAATATAATTGTTCGTTGTTACAATATCTTTGTCTAAATCAACTTGTAAATTGGTTTGTGATTGTTTGGCAGTTCTATCAGAAATTAAGCGAATACTTTTAGTAAATGTATCGCTATTATACTTAGAATGGGCACTAAAATCTTTGACTTCTATGTTCAAGTTAAAATTAATAGTACATTCGTGATTGTGCCTACTTTTTATTTTGTCTGCAATTGATATAGTGCTTTTTTGAGTTCCTAAATCATTATTGTTTTTGATGTCTTTGGTAATTTCTTCCTGTTTAATAGATTGTATGTTTATATTGTTTTTATTGGGATCCTTGACATTGTCGTTAGTTTTTAATGGTGAAGTTGGTGGAGTATTTGGTTTATTATTTGTGATAGTCGTGAAACCTTTATCAGCATCTACAAATAATGATATAGGATCGCTCTCTAAATTTCGATATACATTACGCTGTATATCAGCTTCTTTATCAATGTCGTTTTCTGCAATTATACTCTGCAAAGCAATATCACTTTTGCTTTTCTCTCTATACAAATTACTTACACTTTGTTTAGGATTTGGTGCATTGACTACATTTGTATGTGTTTCATCATCGTTTTTTGATTCTGATGTTTCTATTTCAAGAATAGTACTCGTCATTGGTTTATTTTTAAGTGACACGTAGTTTAGCGTATCCTTACTTATTGGATGTGTATTTTTTCCAGCAGAAGTAGGTTTTCCTTGAGAAGACTGAGTAGTATTAGACGATAATCGTGAGTTATTAATTTTTCGTAAAACTGTACTTCTTGGGTTTAGTACTTTTCTTTTTTCCAATGGATTCTTGGATAGAGAGTTTGGTCGTTTAGAATTCCTGATCGGTATGTTCGATTTACTTTTAAATTTTTCTTTTTCATCCTGTTCAATACCAATCAAAGCAAAAAGTTTATTCATGTTATAATAACATTTGGATAATGTTTACTATCTACATTAATCAACCAATTTATATAAAAATATCAAAATATGTTTTAAAATAACTCTTACATTCAAAATAGTGCTGTCTTTTGATGATTTATTTACTTTGATGGATGAAAAACCAACATTGTCTGAAATAAACCTAACAAGTAAATATAACGTAGAAAAAAGTTAAGGAGAATAAATTTCTACATTAATGATTCTTGTAATATACCTTGGACAACAGGGTTTAGTGTACCTAATCTTTTCTCTTGTCGTTTCTCCCAAGATCTATGAAAAGTTACCATACATAAATACAATAAGATAAATTCCTAAATCTCAGAAAAATATGTTACATTATCAGCTATAATGTACGTATATTTGATTAGATTTTAATATATATTATGAACTATCATTTTGTATTTTATAGTTCATAAGAATTTATAAGGATATAAATAATCACCATAAATAATAACTTCGATTTTGTAACGCACAGACAACAAGTGTTGTTCAATTAAAATATAAAATAAAAGAAAAACAAAAATAAAGTTATACCTTGATGCTTTTAAAAGGTATTTGTCATAGCCAGCTTGTATAAAAGGATCGGGTGGAGTGACAGCTACATATGCAGCATCATTACTTAACTCTAGAGGTCCGTCCACTTTCTTACCTTCTACCGAGTATAGTTCTATCAAGGAATGTCTATAAAATATTATAAACTAAATATTTTAGGCTTTTTGACAGATTATTATTACGTATTAATTTATGTCTTTCAGTGTATATTTTAAAAGGTGACCCAAAAATTATATTTTGAATTGATATTAGAGAATCTATGAACAGTTTGTAATATAGGAGGACTCACAATGATCCATATTGCGAATGAGCCAAACATCTTAATGTCGAATCCCAGTTTTTTAGCTCATCTGATTGCAAATGGTACTTCCTCGGTGGAGTACAATGCTGGCCATTAGAGAAAATAAATATATCTAAAGCATTCCAATCTCGTGTATCATCTGGTATTTTAGCTGCATCCATAGCATATATAAATAATTGGAACATCAGAACTTTGGATGGACGATTAGACCATTTTCACATCGACGTATAATACACACAATTTTTTTCAAATTCATTGAAATGTGAGAACCCGTCATAAATATTCAACGTGCTAGAAACTTTACATGATAGGAGGTAACAGAAAATAAAATAATTTTAATTTAAAGGCGACGCAGTTTAAAACTACCGCTAAAATAAAAATGTACAAATGTCAAACTGATTTGACGTTGACATTGTAGTTTTGAGAACTTGTCAATTAATTTAAAAGCACGTTCACCTTTACCATATTATTATATAATTTATGTTAAAATAATACTCCTTTGTATAAAATTTATTATTAGAATTAACCTCTCAACCACCGAGCGGCCAGATCCGACCGCGACCCAATAGATTTTATATTGTGTCTGTGATTCCGGGGCCTGATGGATTGTGTGTAATAAACAGTTACACGATGAATATTAGATAAAACGTATTTAATCAATTGCCGAGAATTTGTGTGAAAATAAATATTTGCCTGTCTTCGCTCTAAGGAGTTTAAACATTCTGTTATATTTTTAACAACGTGTTCTCTATGATTCAATGCAAATTATACAAATTATACGAAAAATAAATAAATTCGCCACATCCAATTTATTCTATTAACAAATGTGTTCGATGTACTTCTAGTAACTTCATAGATTGCGCCTATCTCTATCTATTTAAAATTTAAAGCGTAGTTGGAGTAAAAATGTAGCCAAAAAGGTAGATTTCAGGAAAAGTATTTTTATATCATTAGGATACGTATCCAAATAACATGAGTAATCACTAATTTCAACACTTGATACAAATATACTTAAATAAAATAAAAAAAAACGCATATTAGGGTGCAACCCCACCTGTGTGGTGATTCCGTGGCACTCCTTTGTAACAGGTCAACGGTCGCCACACCTTGAGAGGGTAGCCTGTAACTGCACGAATTGCCTCTTGACATTTTGACTAAGATTTCGATAAACGTAGCAATATTCGATAACTTCAAATGCCTTCCCGGTCATGCTATGCAACAATTTTTAGAACTTATATGTCGGTATACTTTCATAAAATATAGTTTACTATTGAACACGATATCATAAGGTTGTACGTATTAGATTTCATGATTACAAATACGCAAAATACAAATTAATTAAATTATTGAATCTGTATCATTGTACAATAAAACAACTTTGATTTAATCCACGAAACAGCTTTACTGATTATGATGTGAATTTTTCTGGCTAAGATAACTTATTTTTATAGTGTTAGCTGTTACTCGGCCTATTTACTGATTATTTGTTACTTTTTTTCAGAGCTTCTATCTCTTATTTAAATTTCAACTATAGCTTCATTACCTCTTTTTTTTAAAATCATTTTTTTAAAATCACTAGATAACTACTGATTTCATTTCTCAATATATTATAGACCATTTTTAGGCTATTTATTGCACTATTTTAGTTGTAAATTTGCAATGGACATTTAATAAAAATATTTAACAATATTTTTGGTTATAAATATTTTAGTAGAGCTTATGTAGAAATAGTAAATTTGATATGAAATACATTACTTTTCAATGGTTAATATTCCAGAGATTAAGTATAATATGGCAACCTTATATAAGTTATAAGATAAGATGAAAATTGAGCTAACATTAATAACGCATTACTATTAAAATAATTCCACAACTATTTTAGCAGCAAAAAAGTCTTTGTATTCATATTCCTTACCAAAATATTTTTCCCACATTTAAATCTACGTTTTTAAACAATAGAATCCTCTTGTACGTTTGAACTTTGGAACAATGCTTATCACCAAACGTCTCCGGAACATAGAAGCATTTGTCACGGTGATCGTCAAAGTATAGTTTGGTTCATTCGTATTCATGTTTTCACTTTTCTCCCCGTTTTAGTCTTGCAATATGTCTTTCGATTTCTACGGTGCTTCGCGGTAGGTATTTGTAAGGCAAATTATGGGTGGGTCGCTCTTATATGGTAACCAATGTTTCTTTGAGTTGTGCGGCATAGATTAAAGATTATCTTGCCTTTTATAGACGTAAACAACTTCCTAGCATTACTTACGCTAGACTGATATCTACGCAAACACTCCATAGCATCGACAGGATTGGAAAGCAATTTAATAAGTATATTTGTAATATTATTATACTTTAGAAAAGGGTAAGTACATATAAGAAAGATACAATTGATGAGTAAAACTTACCTTTCCGATCTGAAATGGTTCGTTACTTGCTTGCTAAGCGCAAAGCTCGGTAACCGCTGCAAAATGGGTTCAAATATTTCAAAGAAAAAGTTTATTCTTTCTTGGACAGAGGTAAAAAATATGTTCATGTTATAAAAATTAATAAACAATTCTGGAGAATTGTAACCTACGTTGTTGAACAATTTGTTACCTACGTAAGTAAAAAAAAGTAAAATGGTGACTGAAAAAAAGGCTTATTTGCTCTATTATCGGGTAAACTATAACTACGCATCTATAAATAATAATTAAATTTACCTTTATGCACTTAAGTATTTATATCATAATTTCATATTTCCGAAAATCTTATAAAATATAATGTCATCGCACATCCTTTCCAACTCGACTTTATTCCCAAGCGTTTGTATTGCTCTACATTCTATAGCAAAGAAAAATAAAATAAACCATTTCATGCGAAGTAGGTACTATCCCAGATAGTAAGTTCGAACAAAAGTATTGTAATATTAATTTCATTGTAATCAATTCCATCAAATACATCGTAGACATACATAGAGTTAAAAGTTGAACTAAACGTATGCATATTCTAAGGAATGCCGCTATATTTATGTACCGCACTAATGCGTTTTATGAAACGAGTAAAAAACATAGGAACGTGTAAATAAACACACGACATGATCTATTCGTGGCGCGGCGCGCGCTCACGACGCATTTTGTTGCAAACAGATGCGAGATTCACTTCCTTTTAGTTTTTGTAAGATGCCGATGGTTAGAGCTTTATTATGCTCCTGAAATATAAAACAATCACAAAGTTTTTTTTAAGAATTATAGCTTTTAGATTTATATTTATATTTTTAGAAATATATTTCAAAACGCTCTATGTATAATCAGCTTCAAAAGGTAACAATTTACTGCGTTTTTTGTTATTTAATAAAAAATGTTTTGTAGTTTGTACGTAATTAATAGAGTATTTTGGCAGTACACCTTCTCAGCTGAAATAACAATTACAAAAATAATAATTGAGCTAAAATAGGATTTGGAATTTACACGGGATCGACTTTGTTTGTTGATCTATGCCAGTTTTGGCGAATGAAAGTTATGAAATATGTTAATGAAAACACTAATAATCTATAGTAAGGTTACGCTTTTTCAGTGTAAATCCATTATGAATTGAGAACCTTCATCAAAAGAGATTACATATTGTCGTGTTGCATGCACATGTTAAATATGTAATGCTGTAAAGTGACCCCAAGGAAACAGAATATTCAATGAGTCTTGCTATAACATACAGTATCATATCCCCCGAATTTTATAGGACAATTTGCGCAATTTCGTACCGCTGATTTTGACCTAATTTCCAAAACTTTAGGGGCCTTTCCGAGGCAAGGTCTGACAAGTGACAGTGAATAAATTTTAAAATATTTGTTACGGTATCGACTAATTCACGTTACATTGCTTTTTATTTAATAATTATAAAATTTAGGAACAAAGCCCCTCAAATATTTACTTACAAGTTCGTTCATTTTATTAAAATAAATGTAGATAATCTTTGTAGTATTTAGGTACAACACTTGGATTTTAAATCCGTTTGTATATTTTTAAGAGATAAGATTTACTTGAAATAGGACAATCGAAAGTTATCTTTAGTACTCATACCAATATTTTAAATTTTAATTTTACACACACACACATAATTAGCAGTAAAAAAATTAAAATTAAAAATTGAATCAATAGAATAGGTACTCGAAGTAGAGCTGTTATAAATCGGCTCTATTTTATATTTTACAAGGTTAGCGTGCTATCTCTAGGATAGAGGAGAAATGTGTATTATATAAACGTTAAAACGTTTAACTAAATACAAAATATGGAATAGCGTATTTTATACTCTGGTGTACCTTTATGGCGTTAAAATTCCAAGCAACTTTTGATATTAATTCAATCCTATTTTTATTGTGCCAAGCTTTAACATATTGTATTAACATGGGTTAAATTTCAAATTCATCTGCCACTAAATAATTGTTTTTAAAATTAAATCTAATTTTAAAAACAATTTTTTTTTATTATAATTCATAAGTATCGAATTAACTTCAATGC
Organism: Colias eurytheme; assembly: GCF_061535395.1. Lineage (NCBI taxonomy): Eukaryota > Metazoa > Arthropoda > Insecta > Lepidoptera > Pieridae > Colias > Colias eurytheme. Next base: position 9,005,739 of record NC_142982.1, on the reverse strand, counting down.
AATCCATACCGTGGGTGGTATGATAAACCGCGTGGAAAGTATCGATGTGTCTAGACTCGTAGTAGAGTAATTGTAATTTTATCAGGTGCTAAGCGAGTGAGCAAGGAGGACATGTGCCGGGAGCGGCCGCGTCGGGAGGGAGCGGCGCGGGGCCGGCGCGCGTCCTCCGGCCTCCCGGCTCGCGCCGCAGTCCGCGCCACGAGCCGCCGCCGGTTTGTAGTCTGTCGCCGCCGACGCTACATTCATACTTTCGTCAACGCGATCGCCTTTGTTTACTCCCCCACGCGCGCCCAATCTTAACAGCTGTTCCGAGTGTCTCTTTCAGCTCTGAGTGAATTGTGTGCTCACATTCCCGTGTTCAGTGTTATAGTGCTTTGTGAGTTCATGGATACCCCCGGATATTATTAGAGTTGACTGTGCGAAGCTCGCGGAAAGACGCGGGCGGCCCAGCCATGGCCGCCACAGCTCGCCGCGAGATAGACACCGGTGAAGAAGACATTGCAGCGATTGCAAAACAGATATCGGATCATGCGGAAGCGATTTATCAAACATGGAAAGCGCGCGGCCTTGCTCCTACTGAAATTTTGTCATGTAGGCCCACGCCCGGCCTAAAACTGGCAGACAGTTTGCGTACAAAGCCGAAACCAGAACCGAAGCCTGAAATAAAACAACGACCCGAATTCCGCAGAGACCGCCCAGAAATAAGAGAGCAGAGGCCCGACATTCGGCGAGAACAGAGACCGGAACTGAGACGAGAACATTTAGAAACTGCGGGAGAAACTATGGAAATGAATCTTCCTCCAGACTTGGTACCTGAACGCAATGGCACAGGAACTGTGGCTAACGTGAGGCGAGGAGATTCTGCAGCAATGCGTCTTGAAGTAGCACGTGAAGAGGAACGTCTCCTTAGGGCATTAAGAACCGGTGGAGTTGTTGCAGAACGCCCATCAGAGCGTCCTGATGTAGTTCCACCAATATCTTTAGTAGATTATGCTAAAAGTCGATACCAGGATCGTCTCGATACCGGTGCACGGAAACCATCAGCGGGGGCTAGTGGTGAGAGACGGGCTTCTCTTGGTTCACATGTAACCGAAGCGAGGTCAAAATTTGAAGCCCGGGCTAGAAGGGCTTCTAGTGCAGGTGCAGCAGAGACTGCATCTGCGACAGGACAGACACCTGTCAGACCATTCCTCACCAGAGGATCCGTAGCAGAACGCGTACTTATGTTCGAACGTTGTCCCAGTGAAGCTACTTTAGAACTAGCCAAAAGAAAATCTCCTGCCGCTACCACATGGCGAGGACCTCACGACGTCATCAATAGAGCACAGGTTAGTTAGGTGGTTGAGAAAAATTTAGTAATATTTTTAGCTAAGTAAATATCTAACCTTGGGCAAAGTAAATTATTCGTGTGCTGCATTGTTTGTTCTGTCGTCATCAAACTCGTGTGTATGGACAAATGGTAATGTGCGAATGTAAATAAATACATAGTATAGATGTTAAACTATTTATACATCTTGTTATTTCTGTAGAGGCGATGAATACAGCATCATCCGTGCTACCAAAGGTGACATCAGCTATTAAAATGCGTGTTTATGAATTCGTTATTATATCTGTTCATGTGTTCTTCTTTAATAATATTTTCTTTATATTCTATACATTTCGTCGTAACAATCAATAAATAAGGTTTCGTTTTTACGCCAGAAGCGATAAACAAGGCTTTCAAGGGTGAATATGAGCTATTTTTGTTATTGACGGCACAAATAATTCCAAACAATTGAAAGATGTTTCGAGTCTTATCGAAATGTTTATAAAAACAACACTGCCCAGAGATAAACTCTACAAATGGCTTTGCCATATTGCTATCAACATTTTTAAAGCTAAAAAGGTTTCAAGATGTCCATGTATGGCAGCGAATAAGTACAATGAACTAGGAGAATATGCTGTGTTCAATTAATTAAAACATGATCGCGTCTCATTAGTAGGTACTGTAGGAGCTGGCGCAGTACATCACATTTTTGTCGTTTTGCCAGTCACTTAGTCGTTGAACCCGAATTATAATAGCTTTTTCCATATCTATGAGGGCTATGATGAATAATATTTTAGATTGATATTATGAGGAAACACGATTTATTATTAACCATATAAATAGTTCAATGAGTAAATCCTGAGTAGGTAACTTTTTATTTTCTGATTACGGTGTCAATGAAACTCAATGAATCATTATTTCATTACGAAATCTCAAGTTAAACTTGACTTTATTTTCCTTGCGTAAAATGGTTGCGGTTTCTCCGAGAGTTGATTAAAACAGAGGTCGCAGACTGTAACAAAACAAGATTGTTATTCGTTCTAATGCCATACGGGTTCTACATTGTCCAAGACTCCGAGGGGCTATATAATGTTCTTAGATTGCATCCAGTTTCATAATATAGGTACTTAAAACTAGGAGTCATTGTTAACTAGCATTAACTAGCAGCCATTTAACTTACTGTAAAATAAAATACAAATTAAAGTTAATATGCCGAACTCTAGCTTATTTCACAATTTCATACCGGCACATTTATTAGAAAAATTATATTTTTACTATAATTAATAACTTGTACAGTTTCACATTAATATTGCTCTTTCATTAAACACAAATTAAAAAAGCGGATAAATTTGTGATATGACAATTTTAACGTAAAAAAGGTCAACGAAAGCAATCGTGAGAATTTGATTATGTAAAGATAATTTAGATTGCGTTTGTGAAAATTGTTACTGCGTGATAGGCGTGTGATAATCTTTGGATTGGATCGCCAGTTGACACAAATTGCTTGTTATTTTACGTGTTCCTACATCAATTAGGCGGTTAATTGGCCATCGTCAATTGTTTAACACTATCCTACCGCACAGTATTGAATTTGACACGAACATGTCTATTACGTAAATTGTAACACAGCAATTTATAAGACATCACAATATGTTGAATCTTTCTTTTGACATCTTTGACATTATCTGTGACCGGGCGTTGTCTAGCAACATTTTCCCTCAAATGTTGGTCACAATAGCGAAGATTAGGTCGCTAACTAGATAATCCAAAGGCCAGTGCCCCACATTTTCGTGTAGGTAAAACATAACAGTAGTAAAGCACACGCGTGGAATCACAAGCAGCAATGAACAGGATGTGATCGAAATCATTCTCGTCACGGAGCAACGCTACGCATTGTATCGGACTTTCAAATGAAAATATCTGCTTATTTCCATGTAAGCCGTGCTCTATATGTTTTTATTGTCTACAACGTTTGTAAACATTGAATTAATTCAACAGTAATTAATTACACACGGCCAAAATACAATATATAAAATACAAGCAAGTCGACAGTACGACTCCAATAGGAAACAGCTTTCCTTATAAATTTGAATTAAAAATGCATTAATAAGTACATGCATTTTGATTTCGACGCCTATATTATCTGTTAAATCGACGCTCTAAAAGATTGTTCACCTCGGACGTATAATATCTATGCTATGAAAAAAAAGTGTTCCAAATTTAAACACAGAACGACGAGAACTGACTTGGCTAACGCCCAGCGCCGAACGGCCGACTTGAGATGACTGCATACGAGTGAACGAAATCATGCAGTACTCATCAAATCCGAGAATTTCAACTAGGTCGCGTAATATACAGGGTCATTCAAATAATTATAGCTACGCCTCTTTTAAGGCAGATAATTTTTTTACATAATATTAATTAAGTAAGAATTTTTTGATGCCTATTTTATTCAATTAACTTTCATTTTTTTTTCGTAAGTTTTAACAACAGTCTCGAAAGAATTAATTGCGAGAACTCTATAATATTATTTATTGATACTCTATAATATGATTTACCAAAAGCGAGCCAATTTGGTATGTGTCTCATATAAATAGAATCTAAATTGAAAGATTTAGCAATACATAATGATTATTCTATGATGGTCCCTAGCCAGGAAGAACGAAATTACTTGGTCAGTAGGAAACATTAGGTAAGTGGTACGGAAACGTTTAAAGGCAATTAAACGCAATTGTTACGATTATTCTTCATTGGGACACTTTCGTAACAACAAGATTGTTTCATGTGGTGCCGTGAAATATCGTAATATCACGCATATGGACCAGATTTCTTGTGATCAAAAAGCAATGTGGAACATTCATTGTGAAAGAGCAACGTGATTTAAATATTTCGCTAAAGATTTGCAATTGTATTAGTGTTACTGGATATATGCTGTATGCAAACATAATGTTTTTATTTTAATAAGAAACTGACATGAAAAATGGCTATAAATTTACCCGTCTGTTTTATTACTTAATTATTATTCTTTAAAATGTTGTGGACAGGATTTACTTGAAATTGATCTGAATATTTTAGAAGAATAATGCCTATAATAAATTGTTAAAACATCCATATTTTGTAGATTTTCTTACTCTGTTATTTATGTTTCCATTTATATTATAATGAAGTAATATAACTCCTTAACATGTCAAATGGGAATGAGCTAGGTTCATGCGAACTGTTCTAATTTTATACGAATATTTAGTCTGTGCCAATTTGCGGATAACGAGAACAGAAACATTGTGAAGTGCATTATAATATTATAGAGCGCTTTTGGTAGAGTTCATACGCTTTGTTCAATTTTGCATAATTATTGCTGAAAACGGGTTGAATAACCCCCCTACACATTAACCAAATATTAATATAAAAGATTATTAATCTCAGTTGATATGAAAGATAATAACAATTGACGTTTAATGACGTACATATTATTACGTACTTTAATCATGATTTGCGTTACCATCAACTTGCGATGACGTTATTCTACAACTACGCGATCCAGAAGATTTGTAATGAATTTTTAACTCGGTAAGCGCATGCGGATCTTTAAATAATATAATGAGTGTAACAAGACTTCGATTCATTGTTTGTGGGTGTAGGCGTGACATAATGTATGCAGGTTCACCTTGCGGTAGGCGATAAGGCGAAACTCGTACTCGGGGTACGTGTAAAACTTGATTCTAAGTTCCAAGACCCAAGGTCACGCCGGCACGCGATCCTAGGAAACCATTAATACTTAACAGTTATTCCTCAATCCTATCTCGATTTATGACGCGATCTTATCTATTGTTAATAATTTAGCTAATAAAGTGGAAAAGCTTGAGATGAGATTAATTCGTATGGCTATTAATTTTATTTAGCAAATAAAAGTTTGTATGCTTTATAATTTACGACTTATTTGATATGCCAGTGCCGCACAATCATATAAAAAGAAATAATTGTAATAATTATTCACAAATGCTTACGGTTGATAAAAATCATGTTTTTAAATACTCGGAACTCTCCATTCACTTTAAGTTTTATTGCTAGCTTTTATCAGTTGTATGTTAAAACTTATCTATAAATTAGATGTTTCTCACAATTATATGGCAAGTTGACTTATTGATAATAATCTTAAGTGTATACTGTAGAGTGAGTAGAAAGTTTTGCTGTATCGCTAACTTGTTAGTTGTTAAAGCTAAGTGAGGAATTTATCTCATGGCACGCACTATAGAAATAAACCTGTCTATTGAATAAAAAGAGGGAAAAGCGACAGTGTCCAGTCCATCTAAATTCTAGTCATATTTGTGTTTCGTAGAAACTGTTAAATATTTTTGTGGTCTGAATCTGTTTAATAATAAATTAGCTTATATTTTAACAAGTATTATTAAATCTGTTGTCATTTTAAATATTGAGAGGTTTTAATTTATATGAGTAGGTATTTTGATTTACGAGTAAATGGCACAGAATATTTGTCATAATAAAGTAATTTAGATTAAAATGAAGTCTATGAGTGATTTAATTAAAATTTATCCTCCAATTAAGCTTACTTTAATGCTCATTATGTAAATAAATGAGCAATTACAACGTGCGTGTAATTATTCATTTGACACTTGGTTCTTGATTGTGATCACGACGCAGCGTCTATGGCGGACATTGGCCATTTAAATTCGGCAAGATTGTTGTTTTGTGTAAGCACTTTCACTTTCACATCACAGAGCAGACAAGTTATGCTGTGATGAGAATTTTGCTTGATTGTCATTGCACACGCAATGAGATATCTTTGATTTCGTCATGGGGTAATTAGGTGCGTAATAATGTGTAATAAAGTGTTGGTAACGTAAACTTATTTTAGAAGTAAATGACACAGTGAACTGACTGAAGTGACTGTATATATGATGGCCGGTTTCCATCATTCAATATTTCAAAAACAATTCATTTTCCTTGCAAGCAGACTCATGACGTGAGTAATTATACAAGACAGCAGAATTTGGAGGTTGCAAACCTAATTATAAAAATATGTACTTAAAATAATTGAAGGTGGATTTTAGAAATAATTAATTTAGAAACCGAAGAATTAAAATTGACACTTTTTAATTTAGCTGCTAGCTAATAAACAATTTGATTTAGCTGTTTTTCACTTGATTTTATGCAAAAATTTATTGTTGCCTGCAAGTTGCAACCCTTGCGGTGTAATTGCATTCAACTTTATTGTAAAAACCTTATATTTCAAATTGGAAGATCCTATAATTTTATTTTCATTTCATTTTTTATGGTATTTTTATAAATTACGTTCAGTTCGCTAGTATTTATATCTAAATGATGTCTGAAGGTGTCAAGGAACCAGCTCTTTAGCTTGGCAAACAGAGATTAAGGATCATTAGTTTGAGCTCCAATTTAATTACGTTATTTTGCAAGCCGAATAAATTACCTAGAATCTACGATCAGCGCCTGTTAATCAGGGTTGTTGCCTCAAAAAATTAAGTTTCATTAACTCGAGTGATGAGGAATCAAGGCCATGACGTCATCGCAAGGGAACAGAGATTTGGCGCTTAAATAAATAATTTCAATTATTTGGGTTGTTAATACCTACCTCGCACTTGGATATGTATTCAATTAATTAGTCTCTACATAACAGTCACAAATTATTCATTTACATTTGGTAATTATTTACGTCGTTAATTATAGCAGGCTGTATTTGAATGGAAAGCCTATTTTGTATTTGACAATCATTAATTGTTTGTATTCATCTACATATACCTGCAGTTAACTATCCGTAGTCTAGATGCTTAATTATTCCAGTAAGTACTATCAATATTTTATTTACGGAATTACTTTAAACGTACATATAATAGAGCTTATACCCAGTTTAATATTCATATGCCCAGGGGCTATTTTCAATAGATATTTCCAGCCCTATTAGCGATCCATTCAACTCAATTATACTGCTGCTAACGAAACGCTAAATATTTTAGTTGGAATTTCCTTCTAACTTGAAATTTTCCATCTCACGGCTCTCAATTATAAGACCGTGTCAAAATTAATAATATTTATTAAGGAGCGTTGTTAAGTTGCGCTACATTACTTTTGTAGACCAGGTATAGGTACTGTATGTACGAATAAAGTGTTATATTTGTTTCCTTATAATAATTTAGACCAAATCTCATAATACATCATCGGTAATTTTTAGTTCAATAAGGATACTGGATAAATATAGCTTCTTGCCTACTTAGGTAATGGAATATCTTGATAATTGATACATTGGATGTATAATTAAATTCCGTTTATCTACAAACCTCAGGCAAATCGTCATGTATGCGGTATCCGGATAAGAAGAAGCATAACTTCCTATAAACACCCATAATTCTAGAGTGTAGACAATAGCTTTGTGTTCAATGATTTTTTTATTGATTCTCTCTTTTTAGTAAAAACCAAACATCGAAAAAAGAATACTAAGTCCACTGTTATGTGGAAATTAATAATGAAAAAGTGAAGAAGAAAAAAATAGATCTAACCATAAGCCTGTTGTCATTACAGGTTAAAGACCCCTCAAAAGGGGTCACCGAGTGGTTTTAATTGTGACGGTGTAAACGCAAATATTATATTGTACGTTCTCGTTGACTTCTGTATGATATAAATTAATATCGGATTTAAATCACGACTCCAATATCGATATTTACTCGCCGTCCAATTAAGTAGGATAATAATGTGTTCGAATAAATTGGGCTTGATCGGATTGTGGCTTTTTCATAGGAATCAGTATTTTGATAATATAACTATGTGATTTGATTTATTATTTTGCACTATTAGTGAACTAATATAATTAAATGTTGGTCATTTTATTTTAATTCTGATCGAACAATTTATTTGTCTTGTCACATATGCATTTCACAATGAATTCATTCATCGTTGAAGAACCTTCGCATCTTGGACGAGCGGGGATTTCTGTTTTCACTTGGGAATGAATCGTCCTAGATAAGACTTGTTTGAACTACTAACACGTAGAACTATCTAAATACATCGTGTGCTGTCTTAAAAAATAATTTCCATTCAAAACTTAAACTTATAAATTGTTGCAATTACGTCGACTTAATGGTAATTAGGTACCAATTTTTGAAAATGCAATAACAAAAGTCTCAAAAGATAGTCTTGCACTGAAAAATTGTTGCCGCCTGCAGCGAGATAGTAAATGGAAGTGTAAAATATTAGTTCCATATCTGTTTAGGCTGAAAGTGCTGTACCTAAATAACATATTGTTTCAGAGCAAGTCTTATTATTAAAAAGGCGCCAACTATTATTTCGCGCGCTTTATGCTTTTGAGTGTTTACTTTTTTCATTGCAATTTTTTATAATTAATTTTCCATAAATTTTCCGTGTATAATTTTGCAAATTATATAAAATTCTAAGTGGCAAATATCAAGAATGCTACTCACATTACAGTCACCTTATATGTAGATAATTATAAAATAAAATGAGTGAATATGTGAAGAATTATAAGTTTAACAATTATGTAGTTGCTAAATTCAAATGTAGCGTACTCGCAAAATTATATTTGTGTTTAAGGATAAAACAATCATCTGTTTAAACATGCATTCGTCATATTATATTATGTGTAGGTAGTGTGTACTTCACTTGTTCGGAGAATTATACAAGCAACTGTGTAAAGGCGCTATGACGAATTCATGAAGAACAAGGCTATTCAGAAAATAAATTGTAATTGGAGTAATTTTGTTTCGTAACACGTAAGAATAATTGTTGGAGCTATTATAGAAGTAACATTTAATTGTAAATTATTCGAGATAATAATGTTGATAGGAAAACGAACGAAATGTTTATATTCAAAATTGTTTTCCTGCTAATGTTGAGTGTAATTATTTTTACGTAAATTTTATTCGCCTAAAAATAATTATCCTTAATCCAGTATAGTAATTCGTATTGATGAATAAGTATTATGTTGTGTTATAACTTATAATTAAAAATAAGTTATATTTTCATATAAATTTGATTTTGAATTTATAGTCTATTATTAATTATAAAGAAAAGTTAATGATGCTGATAATATCTAGGTAACTTAAAGATTGTACGATAAATAAAATATTACCACCTTTTTCATATTATTGCTTCTCATCATAATAAACATAATTTGCTTACTTGAAGAATAATATTACGTTAGTTGTAAGTTGTCATTATAATATCTGATATTCCAATCAGTGGGTCAATGTAAAGGTCACTGTTGAAACTTATTTGACTAATGAAGAGCAAACTCATAAATATTATTTGCCATTTTATTTTTGCGTAAATTCCATCAACATAATTTATTGGATTTTTTGCATAGTTTAAGTACTTGCAATTATAAAAAAGCATACTTAGTACAAAATTATTAGATGTAATTTATTTAGTGAAAGTCTCGACATAATTTAATGTTGATTTAATATGTCTATTAATAATGTGTCCAATTATGACTAAAGAAATTATAAATAATACTCGATTTTACATTAAGTAGGTGTAAAAAATCCATTCATGCATGCAGTCATGTTAATATGCACTTTCCTTATGCGTCCGTGTGAAACTGTGTCATCGTGAATGATTTTATGTTGTGTACCTACAAATGTACAGGTTAAACGCCTACATTCGGAATGAAAAGGCCGCACTGGACTACAAACCTTTTTATTTTGTTGTGGATTTATGTGAATTTGGCTGCGGCTTTGAAGTCGTAAGCTTAAATAACTAACGACTGACTCGAATTGTTCATGAAATTTTGTGAATTTTTCATTTATTTGCATATAAATTGATGTTAAATGTTATCTAAAAGTTTGTATGGAGGTGCCAATGAGTTGATCTTTTTCCTTAAAACCACAGAGTATGAGCGGAGACAACACAAACCTCATTTCACCTGAATATTTAATGCGAATCAAGCTGTGTTGAAAATAAGTAATACTTATTTATCATACCTTTGAGAAAGAAGACTTAGCTATCTACAAGTCAAGATTTAAGTATAAGTTATAGGTAAGGTTTCTTTTTAATAGAAATAGCATTTTACTTAACTAGAAATATGCTTACCAGAATTGAATATAAAGTAGACGGCTACAGAATAATAATTTCGCTGAATGTTTAAAACACAATTATTATAAAGTTTGGCGCGTGTAATTAAATATACTTCAGCCACACTCATTACGTAAAACACGCAACAGTGAGCGACCAATCGTTCACAAAGGACTACGTTGTTATAGTTTGAAATACTGTAAATTATGCTGTATTTACTTCCTCTTGCTTCACGAGTCTCGTTTATATTTCTTTTGTTACAATTACTTCACAATGTTACAATAATAGTGGTTGTAGCGATCTAAAAAGTTTCAAGGTTAGTAAGTCCGAATATATTGAGGAGGATTGATATACTTAAAAACAAGTTATAGCCCAGGCGAGGATTGTAAATTTCTATTACTTACTATTATCTCAGTAAACATCGAACCCGTATAATAAAATCAACAAGAAATCTTGTGAGACGATTCTGTACGAAAGTTTCGAAAGCAGTTAGCTTTACTTTAGTATAAAATATATCACTGTAGTTCTTTTCGCAAAAAAATAATATTATGGACTCTATGATTTTCTTCCATTTTTGCACAGACATTTTTGTATTTACATAGACACGCTAGGTAACTTTTTTAATATGTGAAGAAACCTGACGGTAGCTGTACTTAATTAAATAGAGGTTAAAGTCAATAATTAAAAATAAATACATATTTAGGTAAATGCACATTAATTATTTTTAAAAAATATACGACCTTAATATTTAAAGTCATTAATAAAGGTTTATTTCCATCATTAATTTTCAAATTCAAATTGTGTACCAGTATCTAACTTCTTGCTCTATTGTCTGTGGTGCAAATCAATTTAAAAATCGAACGAATTTCGCGCTCTTTTCTACGAGTTGTCAAATCTTACCATTGGTGTCTGGTACAGCAGTCAGCAATATGAATTCATGTCACAACGATTGCATCAATATCCGTGGGCAGTGCAGGGGGTCAGCTGACCGTGAAACCCACGCGGCGCTCATTCAAGCGACTGAACTCATTTCCTCGTTACACTCTCATACTCACAATTACTTTACATTATGTAGATTACACACGATTATACAGATTAACCGAGGTTTAGCTTATTTACTTATGTAATGTTACGGAAGCTCAGATGGGTACGGAAATCTCATGGTTTCATGTTTATTGTGCTCTTTTTATTAAGAAGAACAAACAAGTATAATGACTTCACACAACAATGAGATGATAAGTATATTCTTTTTACTTGAAACTTTAATTAAACTCGTTGTGTACTTGACCTTTGTCAGTATATCTCCAATTAATAAGGTTCCATACTTTTGTAAGAAACTGTAGAAAGAATCTAAGAAAATAAAATCTTTTTGTCGCAGCCTAGATAAAACAATAAATCAAGTTACAACGTAATCCACTGGCACTATCATTAACAACGCTAAAATTGGGGCAATTGTGTGTAGAGTCCTTAAATAAATCCAGCCGACGATAAAACCAAGTGTCTCGAAACATACAACTCGATGGTATCGTAAAACGTCGCGACACTTGAGCCTCGCACTTACTTTGTATATGAGACTTCTGAAGTCCCCACATTCGCGACTTTTGTACAGCCCTAGTGAAACTGTAAATCGTCTAACCCTTTCAGACCCTACCAATTGTATGCAAAATCCAGCCTAGCCGTCAGCCGTATAAAGATATGGAGGTCGAGATTTGTATAATTAAAATGTTATTTCATTAATCTGATAAGCGTGATACCAAGGACCATTTATATCTGAAAGTTATAATAAACTTTAATATTATTAATATGTACTAATAAACTGTCACGTATTTTCGTCAATGTCCTTTTTATGAGGAAGGAAAATGAGTTGATGGGTCTATGATTATATTGATCGTAAAGAGACACACGCCCAGAAGTTGATGCCAACATAAAGTATTATAGAGTAAAGAATATGAGTTGAACATAATAATTGTTAAAATGATAAGTAATCTACCATTTAAAATCCTACTTTGAATTATATTTGTGTAAATATTTTGATATGTATCTGTTTACTTTAAATTTGTTTGAAACAAAAACAGCAACACGGTTTATTCGTGTCATAAAATTTGGTTTATTAGTCGCTACATCCATCTAAAGAGGAATTACTAAATGAAAGGTTAGAGCTCACAGCTCACCGCTGCTGCATTGCAACGCATTGCGCAATTTCACAGATAAAATAAGAATTTACTAATTGATCCATTGAAATGTTACATTTTTTAGCCCTAACCTTGCATTTTTTAGAGGACGCAATTTTGTTTTTTTGATGTGTAGGGGGGGTCAGTGTGAAGCTAAAACCAAGTTTGTGGGGTCGCCACCCTTGTCCCACGGCCGCCATCTTGAAAATAGCGGTTGACATGGTTTTTACGATATATCTCTTAAACTATTTAACTGATAAAAAAATATCGTTAACATTATTTGTTGCAAATTAAATTGTCTAGAACTTTGGTGTAGTAACTTTTAGTCGTAGAACTATAAATAAAAAAGTTATAAGCGAAAATGTTCAGAAATTAGAGCCATTTATATTTTTCAATAAAACTTTTTTTTATCATTTTACGAAGAAATGATATCAGACCATTTTTGTAGATTGTTTTTCGAGGAACAACTTTTATGTACAACATTTTTTCATAACGTCAATAACTAAGGTTTTACAGCGCTCTGAAGTGAGTACTATTTTTCAGTACTCTTAACTATACATATATTGGCTATTGGCTCTTTTCTCATACTCCAGAACAATAGAAGCACACTGCAGAACATTTCAGACCTGCTTTTCGACGTAAAAAAAAGTCGCGCTTCCTGCTCTACCTCCTGGGTGGTGGGGAAAAGATTCAATAATTAATTATTAGTGATATTGCAAAATTAATTATTAAAAATATTATAATAACAAAAAAAACCATTACTGATGACAAATTATTATTAGTACACACATAATATAAGTATACTGTATAGTTCAGAGTACTGAAAATTAGTGCTCACTTCGGAGCGCTGTAAAACCTTAGCTATTTAATTAATGAAAAAATGTTGTAAATAAAAGTTGTTCCTCGAAAAACAATCTACAAAAATGGTCAAATATCATTTCTACGTAAAATTATAAAAAAAAGTTTTATTGAGAAATATAAATATCTCTAATTTCTGAACATTTTCGCTTATAACTTTTTTATTTATAGTTCTACGACAAAAAGTTGCAGGATCAAAGTTGTAGAGTATTTAATTTGCAACAAATAATGTGAACAATTTTTTTTATCAAATAAATAGTTTAAGAGATATATCGTAAAAACCATATCAACCGCTATTTTCAAGATGGCGGCCGTGGGACAAGGGTGGCGACCCCACAAACTTGGTGATAGCTTCACACTGACCACCCCTACACATCAAAAAAATAAAATTGCGTCCTCTAAAAAATGCAACCCCAAATGTAACTTTTCAATGGACCAAATGATTTAATCTGAGTAACGTAGTTATGCTATTGTGTTATCGTCTGTTATGACTGTGTTATTTACATAATTCTCTTTATTAATGCAATCCGCGCTAAAAATTCGCTCAAATAGCACCATATAGTGATTATACGTAACGGAATAAAATAACAAGTCACTTTTATTGAAAGCGTGACAGTGACTATAAAGTTTAGCGGCTTACAGCGGCGAAACATGTTGTTAGAAAAGGGCTGTTAATACTTTCTTTAGAGCTGAATAAAAAGCCTTGTTAACAAACATATATTTTGTATACACCTAATGATAATTTGATGTGTGTGTTCATTCGTCAAACATCATCATTAGTAGACTGTTTAAAGTATACAATAGAACAAAAAGTAAGCACAGTTTTATAATGCTTAATTTAACTTTTCAAATTCTGTAAAAAATCATTCAATTAGTATTTCATTTAGAAAATATAGTATTGATACTTTGTCCTTCAAAGTTAGTTTTTAATAATTCCGTTGTAATTAAATTGGCGAATGACGTACAGACGATGTTGCTGAGAAATCATAAAAAAATACATGAATGTCAATGTTAACAAACAATTGGCTATTGTTTCGAAGGTATTATTTATAAATTGTTTTACATACAGCGTTTCAGGCGTTGTAAACCAACAATTTGTTCTCAGCTCACTTGGTCTTTGTATTATTTTTAATTAACAAGCTTCATTGTAGTAGGTATACATTATTTATATTATACACATACAGATTATTAATTAGGTACACGGTATCTCCTGTTTATTCGTAAAATATATTAAACATTTGTAAATTAAATTTTACTATAGAATATTCATGAACAATTATATCAATTATAATTATATTAATTACTAGGTTTCCGCCCGCGGCTTCGCCCGCGCAGTCAAAGAAAAACCCGCATAGTTCCCGTTCCCGTGGGATTTCCGGGATTGCGTCATTTTCCCGGGATAAAAAGTAGCCTATGTCTTCTTTCGGGTATCAAAATATCTCCATACCAAATTTCATGAAAATTGGTTCAGTAGTTTAGGCGTGATTGAGTAACAGACAGACAGACAGAGTTACTTTCGCATTTATAATATTAGTATGGATATCCGTTTAATATTATTAAATACTTTAGTATTATACTATGTTACGTCTTTTGACGTAAAACGACTAAACATCCGCAATAGTCACATCAATAATAATAAGGGATGAGAAATACTTATCTAATAAAGTTTTAAAAAGCTTAAGAATATTAGGTTTACACGGGTACACTATCGAGAGAAAAAAGTTAATGCAAGCAAAATTCAACGTGAATAAGCTCTGCAGCTCTTGAGCTATTGTCTACAGTCTACACAATGTCTAAAGGGCGCGACATAATTCTTTTACAATATAATATCTTATAGAACTTTTATTTATTCTGAGCTTCAATGATCTTCTAAGTACTCATTCACGCGTGTTAATTTGTGAAGCATGCTTCTTTAGAACGATGAGACGCAGTTATAATTTATATTATTACAGTAATTAAACCATTTTTTTATGTTAAAAGTTTTTATTGGCAAAGGAATAGTCTACATAGGATTGCATTACTTAAATTGCATAGTGTCACACAACATTGTAGACTGACTTCGCCATATAGAAGAATGTACAAACAACTTTATCGGGTTCAATGATCTCAACTGAGAAATATGAAATTATATAGTCTTCACATCCATTTACAAATTGAAAGAAGAATTTTACAATATTTACTTACTCTAGTTCAAAGAGAGTTCGTCGCGACGAAAAGTATACATCATTAGAATTTAGATCTTTTATATGTAGATATTATTATAATAGGTATGGTATGAGATTTTTCATTGTGTAGGTATAGAAAACATACCCTTTTTATGAAACTACGACACTAAAGTTAGCGTGGGTTTGCCGATCAAAAAGTACCTACCTACTCACTTTTTCTTGAAATGTTTTTCCCCAACACATTATACCTAACTAACTCCAATGTTACATTTATGATTTATCTACAAAAAAGTAAATTCAATGCTAGAAGCATATCCTGTAACACCAAATGTTTTATGCAAGTAACCAATGTTCCGTCTTTATATAAAGGTACACGGTATCCTGTAGCACCCGGTAAAACTTCTGAAATATCAATAATATATATATATATTGTGCAATAGAAATGCCTCAATATTACAATCGAATTATGCTCGTGTTACATCAAGTATTTTTTCCAAAAAATTTTTTGCATTGTGCAAGTTTTTGGGGTAAAACTCGAAACTTTAAACATTGATTTAAGTCTAAATCTCCGTGTTAAGGCGTGCGCTTTGACTTTGTTCTTAAATTAATTTATAGTGGTTTATTGTGACACACGTAGGAATTGCTAAATACGACTTTAAATGGCGTAGGACGTTGTATATATGGAGTTCAGAGATTAGCATTCAGCTAGTGTAAATAAGACGGGTTGCCAGTATTAGCGAATATGGTTAGAAAGGCGTCACAGAGACGTTTATTATTCGCTATTTCTGTATTTCTGGAAACAAAATAAACGATAATTGTCAGTGCCTCAAATATTATAACAGTACTAAAGAGAGAAATGACTAATAATTATAATTAGTGTACTGAATATACTGCTTACCTAATAAATAAATATTTTAATTAGTTTAGTATCGACTTATACATTTAATCGTAAGGCTATTATTATTATATATTTACGTAGCATCTACGGATAAAGATCTGGAACAGATATCTACGTGACGCATTTATTAACGAACGATGCATCTACTTGCAAGGTAGGTATACTGTTTAACATAGAACCTTTTATAGCAGCAGCATATATTTGTATTTAAAATTTAAGAATTTTTTTAATATAAAATTAATTAGTTCATAAAAACAACGTTTCCACTCCAGCTAAAACTCTATCGGTGCATTGTGCAAGTAGCCTTGCGCCTACGCCCGCCCCCGCGCCTCTCACCTCGCATACTTGCCCACTAAATGCTGATCTTTGAAGACGTCTTGTGTTATAAGGGTCAATTGTCTATGCGTAGGTTATGGGTGTCTATAATAATTTATGGTCATAGACACTAAACACGTTTCATTGTTGGCGGTTTTACGTTTGATTAATATTATTAAGTTCGTTTCAATGTGATTCAAAGTTGAATTAAAAATATTTTAGTGCATGGAAATAAAGTATTACCACTTATATTTTGAATCAGAAAATATAAATTTGGTCCACACCAAGTTCACATCAATGAAAAAATGTTTTTCTACTTAAAAATTTACCAAATATTAAAGACATATACCTAGTTAAAAATGGGTTAAAAAAATGTTATACAAGCAGTAATTCCTCTACTAAACTAAGGGGATATAGTTAGCATAGGTATTTCTTATAGCAATCAGAACACTAATGCCAACACAAGGCTTAATAATACTCAGCAAAGAATTTAATTAAATTTCACTGTACATTTCTGTTTTATATTTAACGTTAAAGACACTTGATGTGCGCTGTAAGTACCCAGACCCCATTTATGACGAACTTTGACGGACACTTGACTGATGTAACTCAGATTAAAATGTCAGAATACGAAAGTAACCCTGAGAGCAAATATTCGTTCATTAAATAGGCTTTAAAAACTATGTATGTTTACATGAACTAATTATTGATTTGGAAAAAAGTCAAGATATTAATGAAATTAATGTAAATGTCCATTACAACATTACGTTTAATATAATTGGTCTCAAAAGTTTTTCAATCAAATTACAAACTTTGTAAAAGACAAAAAGTCAGTCATTAATTAATTTTACAGGCGCGTTAAAGTTCGCTATTCTATATAAAAAAGCTGATTACGTTTGTAAAGTTCAAGAGAAAAGTCATCTTTTTATTCGTAAAGTATGCCATTTAAACTATAAGTGTAAAATGGATTTTCCTTTTCTCGCATTTTATTTCTCGCTGCTTAAGCAGTTTTGAAATTACGGATCTAAAGACTGCCTAGTTTTAATCTTGTTTTACATTTAAGGTTATTTTATAATGACGTGCCATATTCTTCATGTTAGGTTATATTTAAAGATTCTGCGATTCCAATAAATATTTAAAAAAATATATAGAGATCTTTGAAAGTACCTAAAAATTAGTTTAACTACCACTACCTATATATTCTGGAAATTTGACTAAACGTAAACAATACGATGAATATTTTATAAACTAAAAATTAAAAATCTCATTCACTACTGCATATTATGTAAACTAACATAAATACATTTTACACCGGTTAATAAATGCAATCATCATTTCCGAGTTATTAAGCACAAATTAATTCAAAGAATTGTATTATGTTACTATGTTACATAATTGCGAACGAAATAGTAAATCATAAAGAAGTCGTAACGTTTTAATCATTTAAATACATGGGAAGAACATATAAAATGGGCACTAACTTTCTCCTTTAGATTTATGTAATTATCACTTACTGGTATAAACTTGATTTTTATAAAACCTTTTTTAATTAGCTATTATGTAGATGTGATAAAATTCTCACTGGAATTACATAAAAAAAACAAGTTTTAACCAATAATTAAGAATAATTAAAGCCCTATAATTTATAAGTGACACAATTTAAAAATGTCATTAATTATCTCATTCAGCTAAAAAGCTTTACATACATTCGATCTCATTAAGAATTACGGAAGTATTTATGTTGGTAAGTTGAAGGCAAATAAGAAACAGTTGTAAAGCGATGAAATATACACGATGGCAAAGCTTTTATAAAGAGTAAGCGCGCACTAGCCACATGTTGTCTTTAATGAAGATTTATTTTGTACGCTCCGTTTGATTATCGATTCACTAGGGCTGTCGCTTCGTTTACTTTCTCATCAAATAAAATATAGAGCTTACGCTCTATTGGCATGTTTGAATAAATTTTCTAGATTTTCACGAAAAAAAATGATTGGATAAAGAAAGTGAGTAGGTGCTCTACATAAATTGTATTACGTCCATTAAAATATACTTAAACGTAATTTATCCCAAACGAATTATCACACTTCTGTGATGTTTTATTTGAATAATTGGCTATTTGGAATATTTTTGAGTTTGAATAGAGGATTTGACATGTAAGTAGCAAAATAACGAGCTTATTAATATTTAAGAAAAGGATGATGTATCTCTATAACTTTAAAGTGCCAACCCTACATAAATAAAAGCCGTATGTATTTACTTCCCTAATAGGATAATTGTGAGTAATGGGGGACATTTCACTGAAGCATTTGAGTATCTGATGGACATTGTAATAGAAATTGATTTATTATAGAACAGGCAAGTTCATAATAATTGCATTAGGGTTCTCAGTTACAAGTAATACAATGTATTTCCTATTAGTTGTTGCTCGTTACGTTTTTACAACCCATCGTTTTAATGATGCTAACATAGTATGCATAATAAAAATACACACATTTTTGCAACTATTTTATATAAAAATTTAATTAGCTTTCAAGTTCATAGTAGAGGTCTAATCATAAAGTTTATTTCGCTCATTATTTTCCGTGTATAGATGTACTGTTCTAAACCAAAGCTGGAAGTATTGATAGTACTCTCTAGATTGCACAGCAGTTTTTATTAGAATTGTAATTATTTTTTTCATTAGCGAATTAAATAAGTTAATACTTAACATTATAATATTATGTTTATTTTATTTACCTCCTGTCTATAAAAGCAACATGCGGATAAATTAAATAAGGAATAAAAAGTATTGCGGTATCGTGTTAGAATTCCGTTATGGTTGTTTAGTCATATATCTGTGACAATAGAATCACAAACTAAATGCAATATTAAGATTTTAGGTAGTAGTAGGAACGACGGATTAGCGCCAAGCGGGCCGCTTGCCAATCTTCATAATCATCTTGATCATATTTGCATCCGAACTTTCATATTTTTGGCAGAGATACCACTACCGCATGTTAGTGGAGTTTCACTAATTGATGACATTTTATATGCAGCTCTTTTGCATAGTAGTAGAAAAAATTTCACTTTCAATTTATGAAATGGCCAAAGGTGAACGAATTTGCTCAACCATGAGGCGAGGATGCGAGGAAGCTTAAGAATAAGATACCTAATATGAATAGATTTTTACATGTATTGTACTAATCTTAGTACTAATAGATGACTGATTAAATTATACACACAATTTATACCCAAATACGTGGTTACGTTTATATAATCAGTTGCTCTTGTTTTATTTATGTCCGCGAGAGCAGAAACAAAATATGTACCTAATGAACATATGTATATCAACTTTCATTATCATCTAGCTGCTGCCACGCTACACCGTGGGACATTATAGTGGCATGGATGAGAATTGAGGGCAAATATTTAAAACCAATCCTTTATGCTCACATTTTCAGAAACATGCCGTGTCACATCGTGTAAAAATTTGAGCTCAACTAATCATCAGTTTTTAAAGTGAAAAGAATTATATTATAATATGTTCACCATATACATATCCATATTTAATTTTGTTTTGATATCCAGCGCTTTTATAAAAGAGAAGTCTAATTAATGCACGTAATTATGCCTATAGAGATTTCTATAAATTAAGTATAAAATGAAACTGTTTTTAATTCAGAAGACCGTCTATTTCTGCAAGATATCAATGTTTTTATATATATATTATATAGCTAAATAATATAAAATAAGTAGTACCGAACCCAAATGTTAAAACTGTCCATCGAAACCAACATTTTATACAAATTTAATGACACAACATCCGACATTCGCTATAACTGACCTTAGTCACGCTTCGGTAGCCCTAATACATTATAGACATGCTCAGATCACATAATTACGGCAAGCCCATTCCGTGCATTACCTAACAATGAGATAGAGTTAACAATGACTATCAATCTTTACGTTTGTCATTCGATCTCAAAACAATGGCTGGCGTCACATTTATGTTTTTATCTGGTGATGGATGTTGCATTGCGGCCAGTGCCAATAATACATATGCCAGTATTGTCAAGCTAAGAATGGGGACGTTATCAAAATGTATTTTAAAATAGCTATTTAAGATTAAGATAAATTGTATTGGAGAATATTTAGAATGGTGAATGAATTTATTGATTGATAATTTCTCGCATTTTCTTGATCTATATAAGTTTGGGGCTTCATTCGTCCTGCCTTTCTATTCTGGACCATAATATAACTGCAGCAAGGAGCGATGAAAATAATTTTTACGGGAATAGTAATATAAGCTAACCACTAAACAATCACGCACGAATGTGTTTTTCTACTTGTAGGATAATATTATGGAAATGGTGGTGGAAACCGTGTGCTCATTATTGAAGTGAAAATTTTTAGGCGAGTTGAGAGTAAAATTTCAAGGTCGCGTCATGGAGTAAGGCAATGATTTTGGTATCTTTGAATATGGTCAAAGAAGTTTTACTTCTGACACGTGTGATCTGCACACACCTTGCACACACGCTTTTTTATATTTTTAATACTTCACTGACACATGATCCAACACAAGATTAAAGAGCACATATTTTCATCGTATTTCAATATCTAAAGGATACATTATACCAGAAACGAACGACAGGATGTTGTATTTCCTTGTATTCCCGTGTAATATTTACAGAATTTGTGTTTTATTTTTATGCAACAGATTGGTAATACATATGTACTTCTGTATTTTAAAATAATTTTTCTTTTCAAAAATATTTAGGTTATTTCCAGACTCTAAACATATCTACTAAAGCTCTCGTTCGGACTAGTAGTAAAATAGGATAAGTACGATGATTTTCATCAATATTTAAATTATCTAAACGAAAAGAGATATTTTGTACCGCTTTATTTATTACTGGATATAAATTATCTCTTTTCGTTGCACGTACACCAAGCAGATTATAATGCGGCTACACGTTTATAAACAACTACATAGTCAATGATAGTCACAAAACAAAACTAATAAACAATTTCAACAAAGTTACATGTTAATCCATATGGATAATGCGACATTGGAAGTAGAAACTAAAATAAAACCCAGTAAAAGTTTGCGCTTGTCGTTAAATTCAAAATTCGGTTCGAACGTGGTTCGAACAGTTGACAGCTTGACAACGTTGTAGTTAAATATTCACGAACTCAGTTATTCTATCTCTACATAGATGTTGATTTTAAATTCAAGTTGTTTAGTATTTTAGGAGACTAATTACCAGCATTCAAATTTAATTTGTCTTGTACGTGAAGCGATTTTCTGTATGTTTAGTTATTTTCCTAATGATAAAGGTAAATCAGTCGCACAATGTGCGCTCGCGCCGGCGCAATGATGTAACACCAAGGTCGCATAGTGTCATTCCAACCGGTTTCCTTGCCGCGTTTTTGTGTTGTTTTTTTTAATTTTTCGATACCTGTCATTATTCATGTCTAAGTTAATTAACTTTGTATTATAATGTTTTTGTGAGAGCTTCCGCTGATTGTTATTTTTTAAGTTATTTCTAGGGTTTTTGTAAATTCATTTGCGCTTACGATTTTTCTAACTAAGATAGCGGAAAAATTAAAACGTCGTGTTAAACTCTCAAGAAATTCATGAGTGGTCTAAGCGGTTAAATTTGTGCACTTTCTCAATGTCAGGTCGAGTTGACAATGACCTAGATTTTGCTTTTATTAAATAAAACATTTTGTTGTTTACATTTTAGGTATAATATATCATAATAAATAAATTGACATCGCTTTAATTTAACTATAACTACCCAATATGTATTTGTTTTTTTTCCTAAATATTTTATTATAAGGAAAACTAGATTATGAGAATGTTTTTAAAGATTTTGTAAAAAAAATTGTTTTTGTCTTATACGAAAAACATAAAACAAGATTACGAGATTATTTGCATAATAAGAAAAGCAATAATTAAATAAAAAGTTATAGTTTTGTTTCAAGTAAAACTGTAATAAGAACATTGTGCCCGTTAAGGTTCTTAGCAGCGAAAACAAAGAGTCTAAGTCTAGATTATAGGAAGCCATTCAGCTGCAGTTCGTGTGGAGAATACCTACTCGTTAATAATTTAGAGCAAACGTGGTATGTTTGGGTTAATGCCTACTTATCGTAATACCTTTAATTGTTCTAGACACTTCGACGGCACACACGGTATTGAAAGAAAAAAGAAATTCAACAACAATTCGCTTTTATTCATAAATACATAACATAATATTTAAGCAAACAAGGAACTTAGTAACTATGACTTAACCACTGGAACATAGATATCAAAATAATATTGTAAAACTTATTGCAATAGACATCCGTTTAACCAACTGCTATGTAATATTCTTCAAGTTCATCGGGGTAAGATACAGATTTATACGGATCGATAATCTCAGAATTAGCCCAGGATGGATCGTCTAAAGACATTTTAAATGGGGCAGCCGTACTCAACACAAACGCACCGTTTTCTTTTATTTCTGGGTATACATCAGTCGTATACTCATCATCTAGTTTAAAATATGAATCATGCTCAGCGTTGATGGTATTCTTATCGCCTCTATCAATATGTGTTTTATTAGAATCTGTATCATTACTACATAATATTACAGCAACTTTATCTAGCGTTCTGACATCACATTCGTTACTCTGCCCGAGGATCGACGCATTATTTTTATCATATATCTTTCTGTCATCGTAAATAAACGCACGTGGTGATAATGTTGTGGCGTCTGGCTTTGTATTGATAACGTCTGTCAAGTGTGATGAACTTGTTGTATCTAATATAATAGATTGTGAGTAATGGTTTATATTGCATGAATCACTTGAACTTTTTGTTGATAGAGTCTGCTGAAAATCAGCAATTATTTCTGGTTTCTCGGTTAATGGACTAAAACAATTTATCCACGATTGTGTTATATTATCAGATACTTCACAAGAAAACTCCTGTGGTGTTCGTTGTGTAGTTGCATAGTAATTGTTATGGAACAACGAATAAAAATCGTAGTCGTCCGAATTGGAATGTGAATAACGTAATATATCTTCTAGTATATCGCTTTCCTTCATATTAGGTAAACCATTATAATCGGTCGTCGTATTCGATTTATTAGACTTTAATATGTTTTTGATTGATGCAATAGCTTTGTTCGCGATACTGGCGTATATTTTTGCATACAATGCAGTTTTAATTAGATCTTCCTTTTGTACACATTGCGGCATTGGTGTAGCCGTATAGACGTTTTCAGAATTAATATTAATTTCAGGTTTTATTGTATCATAAAATTGTAATTCCTTTTGTCCAAAATCATAGTTCGTTGCATCAGGTTGATGTTTTAAACTATTTGCCTGGTTTGATACTTTTTTGGATACTTTGTTAATATTTTTTGAATTCTTACCCTTTCGTGCTGTATAAGATGATTGTGAACTGGCTCTATGAGCTGCTTTATAATCAGTGTTTATTTTATTTTTAGTACTTTCTGCTGTTGATTTTACAACTTTTGGAGGGCAATTCCAATAATTTGGTTGCCAAATATCCTTTGCTTTCTGTGGATATTCAACTTCAGGAAATACACCTATATCTCTGTAACTTGGAGCTGATGAAAATTCAGCCATTGTTTGATTTTCACGCCCCTGACGTAGTGGGTAATTTTGCTTTTTACCTGCCTTCCTATTTTTATTACTTTTTGTTGCATGTGAAATAGGGTTAGGGGATTTGTTACTTTTAACCTTAGGAGAATTATATTGTTGAGGCAAATTTTTAGCACTTTCTCGAAAATGAAAAGGCATATTGGGTTCGGAAGCGGTAGGGTACTCGATTTCAGGAAAATTGAATTTTTCGCATAGATTTTCATGTTTTGCATTATTCATTGTCCTCGCTGGAGTATTTACGTTCTTTAAATTTGTTCTCAGCTTCGGTCTTGTCCCTGGTTCTGTTGAGTTAATATTTATGGATTTCTTTAATTTATTTTCTAATTTTTGGGCCCGTGATAAATTTCTCGGCAAACAATTAGCACTATTTATCTGCAATAGATAAAGTTATGTGTAAGTTAAATGTAATATAATTCCGAAAATCATAGCAGCTATAAAACATTAATATATTAAAAACTTACCAATAAATACATGGCTATAAAAATAAATAAAGCCACTCTTTCACGAACAGCCATGCTGAAGTGTAAACAATACTCTTTATCACAATTATTTATAACACACATTTCAAATTATTTTCCTAGGAAATTGATGCGTTACCTAAATTAAATGCTTATCAGTGAAATATAGAACTATTATTACTTTTTATGTAATCAGTGTGTACAATGTATTGTAATCATTTGATTGTTATAAATTTGTTCCAATAGATATGTTACTATTGCACGCATAAATTAAAACATCGATTATTTGATAACACACTTTATTAAATAATTTAATAATATATTTTTTAAATTATGATAATATAAGTTAGTAATCAGGACATGATGTAACTGCACTTTCTGTAGATAAATCAATATTGCTATAGTTTAGAAACGCTGATTCAGATGATACTCTTATACAGTCATCATTTTAAAGTCTTGCATCGCCCAAATCAACAGAGTTGATGCATATAGCGTTATTACAATATATCTTTTCACTTTCATCTTCAGATATAATATATGAGGTTTCAGTATTTTCAAATTCTGTATAGTTATAGAGTGGTGGTGGTACAATTTGTTCATCGTATTGTGGCATTTCTCCTATATTTATTGTGTCCTCGAATAAAGGGAAATTGTAAGACATTGAATCTGTTATTTCATGTGTTGCGTCCCCTGATATATCATCATCGCTACGATTTTCATCAACAAAATCAGAAATATCATACGAAACGTCGTTCCTGGCCGCTATATCATTTTTAGGAACTTCAATATTAACGTTAATTGTAAGCGGAAGAGAAGATTCCGGATACTTGTTTAATTTTTCATTTAACAAAGATGAATAATTTTTGTAGCTTTTTTCTTCACACTTTTGAGTATCTTTTGAATAATTTTTGCCAATAATCGGATTCATACTTTTTAGTTTTCGATTTTTGGAATTGTATCGAGTATTTTTCATGCAATTATCTACAAAGTAACTACAAGTATCTGGTTGGCACTCGTTTGATTTCGAAAAAAGATAGTTATAAGATTGTTTTACATCATTCTCGAACGGGCCCGTAATGCTATCTCGAAATTCTGATAAAAAGTAGTAAGGTTGTGTAGAATCTAATATGGAAATAGGATATATAGTTTCTGGGAAAATAGTTTCAGAAATTCGTGGTTTAAAAGGCGATAAAGTTGACCCTTCTTTCGTTGATGATTTCAAATATTTGCGGCACGGTGTGCGGTGAATGTTCGTTTTTTGCTTCAGACTTGTTTGCACGTTAGCACTTTCTTTCCAAACGTTGGTTGTAACACCACTGACATATTCCTGTGAAAACAATAGAAAATAAACTATGAATAGCTAGGACACACTACAACGTAACGAAATTTAATAGGAAACTTACTTTCGTAACAATCACGACGATAAGCCATATCAATAGCATCTTGATGTGTGTAATAGTAACAAGAAAATCATTTCACAAATGTAAATAATAGAAGAACAATTGCTTTTTTGTTTCAATAAAGATAATTGAACAATGCAAATTGTCTACAGTGACCTATATCTTAGTCATTAATAACAACATATTCACAGAAATATATTCTTTTATAGCTATACATAATAACTTACAAAATAAATTACATTATTTTGTTGCAACTTGGGGCGAAATGACTATAAGACGTATGTTATCGGAAATAAATAAAACATTTCACATTATAGCCTAATTATTAAATGTATGTTATGTTTCGATGGTTTCAATACGATTAAAAGTTTAATATGTAAATTATAAATGATAATAGGTTCGGGTTGAAATTAAATTAGTCCAATAAAAATAAAATATTTATTATGGCTTTTTATACACAAGCATACGAAAACAGGCATATAAAAATACGATTCCTATTGGATTACAATTTACACTTTCTATCTTTACTATTTTCGTCAGTTTTAATATATTGATTAAATATTTTCCATAATTTGTTAAAAATATTTACCAAACTATTAAAATATTTTTGCATTTGTGTCTTCAATACGCCAATCCAATTTTTTCAACCATACGTAATAGTGACAAAAATATAAGATTCCAATAAAAAAGTTAAAAAGCTATTTCGCTGAAATGTGCCATCTAATATATTTCTAAATCCGGTCGAAGCAATCTCATAGAGATTGGTAATCGATTATTTAGATTTTCGCTGAGGCTTGCATGCCTTTAAATTCGAGACGAACGTGATTTAGCGTAGCATAAACAAATCCGAACAGATTTAGGGCGGGCTTTTTTTAAATGAGGTTTAATAAGTTTCAATATCACTGGCCGAAAATATATGCTGAAAATTTATGATTAAAAAAAATAAAAAAAAATTAGCATCGCTGGCATCCACAGCCGCCACAACCACAATTGTTGAAGCCACCAGCGTAAGGAATTGGGATGGGGATTGGGGCTGGAGGCTGAGCCATTCCTCCGAATCCACCGCCATTTCCGAGCAGAGCCATCAATAGAATCGGCAGCAGAATTTCTAGATCGTTATCGTCATTGTCTCTGTATATAGCGGGATGTCCATAGGGTCCATGTCCGTATGGGCCGCAGTTGCCCAAGACGGTCTGAAATAAAAACCAAATTAAGTATACATGTTGTCATGCATATTAGAATGCTTACTCATTAATCTACAAATAATGTTCATTGTTTTATATACTACAATTTTACAAACATTAATTGGTAAATTGTAACCTACCTTGACGATGAGTAATAAAGCAAAGAGGATTGTAACTTTCATAGAAGCCATTTCGATTTTTATGAAATTCAAAGAAATTGTTTCCTTTTATATACTGTTGTCCTTGTCCTATAATATTTAGCAATGCATCGGATTTCGTAAATAGGTATATGTGTCAACAAGAGCACGTAGATAGAAACAAAATAGTTAGAATTCTATTACAATAAAAATAAATTCACGTTAATGATAAAGTATATCAACATATTCTTAGTTATATTGTTTTATTTCAATTGAAAATACGATTTAATAATAATAACTACTTAACCTCATACTTCACCTAGTAAGTAAGCAATTTTATTTTTTTGTTCCAGTAGCTAGATATATATTTATATTTCTTCGAATATGCTTGTTGAGTTTTGATTTCCTTAGTTATTGCAGCTCATTTAATATATCTATAAGAAACATTTTTTTTTCAAATTAGATTTAATATTTAATAGGCATCAGACGAGGAAACCTATAAAAAGCCGCAGACATTAACGTTCAAACTCAAACTCAAACTCAAACATTCATTTATTCAATTAGACTACTATTTAGTAGCACTTTCGAATCGTCATTACATAGTATTTTAACATTTACCACCGATTCGGAAAGCAGTATCTATGGAGAAGAATCGGCAAGAAACTCCATAGTTGCTCTTTTAAATAATGTCAATAAATTTACATAATATGTAACTTATATCTACCTAACTACATAATATGCCAAAGAACTGTCCTGTGGTTTTTACGCGACAACCCTCCATGGGTCTTTATCGTCCATATATTCCTGAATACTGTAGTACGCTCTCTGAACTAGTACATTTTTTATGTAAGTTTTAAATTTAGTACTACTAAACTCTTTAATATTATGAGGAATTCTATTGTATAAGCGTATACCTTGACCCATAAATGAATTTTTAACTTTAGCTAATCGGAAAAATGGCATTTCAATTCTATTCTTGTTCCTTGTGCCATAATCGTGTCTATCTCCTACTCTTGTGTGTAAGTCAGAGCTTTTGTGTACATGCAAAATATTATTAAATATATACTGTGATGGTACAGTAAGGATACCGTTACTAGATCATTCATTTTAACGGAAATATATTAATTTTTATCTATATTTTTAGAGCCGTAACCGGATAACAAAATGGCAATCTACAATATTTTTACTATTTTCTTATTAATTATAGTAATATACAATATTGACTAAACCTGTAAAATAATCTCTACAAATAGCTACCAAGATCAAAATATACATTCAACCTAATTGCTTTGTTTTCACAAAACTTCAACACTAATTTAAAAACAAATATATATCTTTCCGGCATTTATTTGCATATTCTGTGGCAAAATCTCTTCTAACAAAAGATATAACCTAATTCATTACTTCGTGTATTTGATACTTTACAAGATTAAATATTTAGCAAAACAGCTGTAGTGTTAATTATGAACAAATTTCTCAATTCAAACAAGCTAGTTACGAATCTTACAGTGATTATTGTTAATTAGATACATATTAGACATTGAGTTAATCTTATTATTAATAACTGACTTAGTAAGAAAGTTAATAATAAATATGAATAAGTTTTTGATGATTAATTACTGAGAAAAAGAGACTATTTTAACGCTTTTATGAGCTACACCCAGACTTCTCTTATATGTTTGTGTGTCTGTCTGGCTGACTCCTTTTGACTCGATGTTGATCTATACAAATATTATAAAGAGGAAAGGTTTGATTTTTTGTTTGTTTGTTTGTTTGTTTGTTTGTATGAATTGAATAGGCTCCGAAACTACTTGGCAGATTTGAAAAATTCTTTCACTGTTGGAAAGCTACATCATTTCTGAGTGACATAGGCTAGGTTTTATCCCGGAAATCCCACGGGAACGGGAACTATGCGGGTTTTTTTTTTGAAAACGCGGGCGAAGCCGCAGGCGGAAAGCTAGTCAATGATAATACAATAATTGCATGAGTTTATCTTAGTATTTCTATTTAGATTTTTTATACTGTATTTATTTTATTCTAAACAAGATTGCTTGAGTGTATATATGTATGTTGAAACTAAATGTAATTTTCGTTAGACAACCTCTATAAATCAATTTGTAGTCCCCAAAACCCCTTCAAACCTTGCTAATAACATTTTCGAGGAAATCGATATTACATCTATTTAACAAGATTCTCCTTGCTTAATTAACATTTCGATTGAAAATTATTTCATTGATAATTTTCATAATACAAAAAATACCTTATCTCAGATTTTTGTGCCCATAGCAAAACCAATCACAAAAGCTCAATGATTTTAACAGGTAAAATTAATAAATAAAACAGAATAAAGCTGCATATTCTCACTATATTTATTCATATTTTGCACAATCGATACGAGCAATCATCTCTTGGGAACTGTTTTGATTGATACAGCGCGGCGTTATTAGATCTGCAAGCTGCATTGCAGTCTTAGTTGCGGCAACAGTTTGCCATTCCACATGAGCAGCATGGTACAGGGACAGGGTAAGGGATGTATGTGGGAGCATCGTTGTCACCACGAGCTAGCAGAATCTCCAGCCAATCACGTAAGTCGAATTTGTCGTCATCTTTTATGACGATGACTATTGGCTGGATATTCGGGACTGATGTAGCTGGGTTATAAGCCGAGGATTCCATGTAGTTGGCCATGCTATATTCGTACCCTGGTTGTTCATACCCATAGCCTGAACTGCATCCTTGATAGCACCTTCCAGCAACCGTGAAACAAAACTAAACTTGTATTAGTTATTGTAAAGATAATGCGTCTATTTGCTTTATTATATTAGGTTTCCATATTTACCTTCCACAAGAGGAGTCCTAGAAGAATTTTTCCAACCATGGCTACGTACTCAGTAAGCCTATTGAAATGATTGAAAAATATGGACAACTATTTATATAAGAAATACTAGTAAACGTTTGTATCTACGTTGTCTATCTCCAGTATAGTTGAGCTATTGTGATGATTTTGAAGTTTTAAAATAGTTGCACAATTTTCAAGAGTTCTCAGTAGGTATATTTGATAACGTAGAGGACAGACACCATTGACCATTGTCAATATTTGTATATTATAGAACGTAATAGAACCGTGAGAAAACGTTATGACGTATGTAATATGGTTGTATTTTTTTAAGTTTGAAGGTCATATACTCAATTTTTTTAAATAGGTATCTATTTTAATGTTTGCTAAACTCTGGAATTTCCCCAGAAAGGTTTTATTTGTACAACTAGTAAAATATGAAAAAAATATGTTATTAGGTAAAATCAAAATTAATGATTTCATATTTAGAACGCTTTCGACCTCTGATTTGTAAAAACATCTACTCGTGAAAAGTAATTAATTAAATCTAGAGATTAAAAAATGGTACAATCATCCATAAATAAAATATTTCATTATTAGCTGTTGCTCTTATATTTATTTCACGTTAAAAATTAAAACTCGTAAGGTATGCAATGAATCAAATTTTATTTCAATAACATTACAAGGATTCCAATTGCGTATTTATTAATCGGTTCTGATATGTAAGGTGACTTCATTGTCCCTTCCATTCAGGGCTTGTATCGCTGGTGATTGCATGATAGTGATATCGTCTCCATAACTTTGAGTAGAGTCCATAATTCCACACGAGGCCTGAACAGGCACAGGGTATGGTATGTAATTAATAGTACTTCCCGAATTATTGTCGTCACAACTGCATCTGTTGTCATTATATCCAAAACCTGTAGGAACAGGGTAGAAAGTATAAGGCATCGGTGCAGGGTACGAGCCATAACCACCTGAATTTCCTTTGTTTCTCATTGCAAAGAGTAAGAAGTAGAGTAGATGGTGCCAATCGTCGTCGTCGTCATCTTCGTAGATAATTGGTGGCATGTAATTCATCGGAGGATAAGGTGGGTAGTTTGGTTGCTGGTTGTAGTCGTGCGAGGCTGGAGCTCGCTCAGAAGAACTTTCAAAGGATAACAGTGGTTTAATTATCGCCGGTATAATGAATTGGCTTATTGGCTGGATCATTGGTGTGGCTGTAGCTACAGCAGATGACGGTTGCGAAAGATACTCCACGCGACCACATTGAGCGGCTACATTGTAGACCTAAAAGAGTTATTATTCATTATTGTACATTCGAAAACACTTTAAAAAAATTTTTACGATACTTTACCTCCACTGAAATAGCCGCCACGAAAAGAATTATCCTTAGTGACCCCATTTTGAAATATCATTGACCAAGTTTAGGTATTGCATTCTTTTTTATAGTAATGATTTCAAAACAAAGCATGTACTTAATTGACGAGCATTGTGAAATGTTAAAATGTATGGATAAACACGTATTCACATTAAATGTGTCTCTAAAATTTATTAAATTATTATTTCATATTTAAGTAGATGGCTTTGCCATGTTTTAACAATAACACGTCATGTTCGTAAATTTTAAAGCAAATACTATTGTTTACCTGTGAAATTTAATATATTATGGACTGCTGAATACATTACATTCAAGGTAAAACTTCTGCTTGTTATAAAAACTTTGCCAAGTTCCGGCTAGTACCTATGCATAATGTACTAAGGTAGTTTTTAATGTTTTGGCGGATTTACTTTTTCACATTAGATAACAAATCATCAAATTCTCATTGATATCAAATCATTCAATAATCTTTGTGAATTATAGTGGATTTTATTTTTAATTTAGAATTTCTATACGAATGGTCGTAAGCCATACTTCAATTATCAGTGTTGTAAAATTAAACAAAGCGTAATGGCAAAATAAGTTTATTTTAACAAACAATAGGGTTATTTATGCCGATTGGAATGGGAAAGGGTATGGGAATTGGGCTGTCATTACTGCAGCAGCAGCAGCCATTACAACAACAGGGTCCTGGATTGACGTACCCTGGAGAAGAGTTTCCGAATCCACCATCAGTCATCATCAGCAGAATGATGGGGAGGATATGCTTCCATGAGTTCTTCTCTTTTGATTTGACCACTATGGGATAAGGTGGGTAGCCTGGGTAACCAGCTGAATTGTCGTACCATCCTGGACATTGAGATGCTACGAACACCTGAAATTTTACGTTTCAATGTAAATTTTATATGCAGTCAATAGTGCGCTTGGATAGTAAAATTATTGTTTATATGATACAATCAATATTGTGGCTAGGAAGAACAATGCTATGTATTGTGTTTTTAGTTCGTAGATTTTACATGGATCCATCAGGCCCAGGAATCACAGACACAATAGAAAATCTATTGTGCCGTGGCCCGATCGGGGCGCTCGGTGGTCAATGGGTGCCATAATTTTCTATTACGTTATAAACTCAGTGATTTGGACGTCCCAATTTGACTCGAGCATAAATTCCGCTCTTTCGTTAAATAATTGACGAACATTGCAATGTAGGTACACTAGCAAACATAGCGCAATAATTAAAATGTAATTTTCAGTGATTGAACTACGAATTCGGCGGAGAACTGACGCGAACTAAATTGCTTTTTTAACAGTTCTTTAAAAAAATCTCAATTTACAATTCCCCATGTCCTCCCTCACAAATATCTACAAGATACCTACCGCTAACTTTAGAATACATCTTAGCAATAATAACGATAATAAATAGCGATATTTCTAAATATAGAGACAGAATATGTTTGTAATATAATAAAACTAATAACTTACATCGAGATTGGCCAAAAGGGCAAATGTACAGCAAAACCACCATAAAGGCGACATGTTTGTATATTTGTACTATTAATTCGATTGCCCTTTACGTTTTATATCATAATATTATTATGTATTATCGAATTAAGTAATCTGATGTCCACATTTCTAAGTACTTACGTTACAATACCCAATAATAATTGCGTAAATAATAATAAATACTTGCAATTTTCACACTACTAACATAATTATTGTTCTTTAAAATGTTTCGAAAATCGAAACAATGTAATATAATTTAAAAATAATTTTAATTTTACGCACATAAATAAAACACGTAAGATTCCACAAAAACTTTATTATTATACACAACTATGTTATAGCTCACACACTTATAAATTATTATTACCTACTGAGATTTTTAAATAATTTAGTTAATGATTAATCTTATTTTTGTGACTCATACGTTTTACAAACTTTTAATTTTCAGTCCCTCTTTGCGATAATGTACATCAGGAGCGGGAGGATTTCCCTCACATTGTTCCCTTGGTTGTAATTGTAAGCGTACGGTATGGGAACTATTGTAGGTAGAGGCGCAGGCGCACTTGCACAGCCACCACAACTGCAGGCATTGACATCTGTTACCTTTGAGTTACAAATAAAATTAATATACAATCTATACTTATATAATAAAGCTGAAGAGTTTGTTTGGAACTGAGAAATCAGAATTGAAAAAATATGTTTGTGTTGTAGTCTATTTATCGCATCATGATCCGATCAATGAGAGTGAGAGCAGCAGTGAATTATAATGCAATAATTTATTATTATTAAAGATCTTATGAGACCATAAGTTCATAAAATGTTCTTTAAGCCTATTGTTAAAACAATTAACAATTTAAATATAAGTATTATAATATGGTAACTTCATCTTAGAACTACAGTTCTAGCAATTATTTAACCAAATAAATAGCTTTTTGCATGTGAAATTAGCTTTCCATTTTTTTTAAGTTTCATCCTACGCGAGGAGAACTGTTGAGGTCATTTCGGACGTTAATTAATAATGTAAAAGAGGAAAAACATTTGAAAACAGTGATGTTTTTCTGTGGTTATTCAGAAGATTTAATTTTTATATAAAATGTTGAACTTTTGAAAATTTGATTCCCCAAAGAAGAATCGTAATACTTAAACAGCAAAGGTACCTTAAACCATAGGTAGGTACTTTTAACTTAAATTTTTCCTTTAGTTTTTAAATTCTATGTATAAAATATTATGTAAGTGTTCGAAATTTGTGAGCGAGTAGGTACGATTCTATCTGCTAATGACATATCACACTAGCGGATTGCGAGCGGTTTCAAAGCGGAGCGGGTGCGCAACGAATACGTTGCGGGCGCGCAACGAACACGCCGCGGTTGCGCAGCGAATTCGTTGCGGACGCGTGGCAGATGCGCAACGTTTACGTCGCAGTCATGTACACTCATTAACAAAATGGAATCCGTGCTGGTTGTTACTTATAACTTGTGATAGTATAATAATTATGAGATCATTATTTTTTACGAGTTTCATAACAATATATTATGTTAATGTTTAGGGTATTGTTTTATCTATTAAATCTTGGTCGAAATGCAATCAGATAACTTAATTGCTCATTAAGAAATTTCATCATTAGTGAAATAAATGTTAAAGCTCCTTAACTAAAACAGGGCTATCTTATTATTAGATAAATAGCAGTGAATAGAAAATTTTATCAAGCAACCAGCAACTCACTATCACTTTGCTCATAATTAGGTTCACAAAATCTCTTTATAACATACGTTGCTATGGGAGAGATTATACTGGTCAGTCGTTACATACTTTTGGAATGTATGGTACATTCTAAAAGTCCTAGTAATTCAATTTTATAGCACCTTTTTTTAACAACTCCAGTGGTTATTACATCTTTAGTTAAGTAAGTGCATTTCCACAGTACGGTTAAAAAATTGAGTGCTACAGAAACGATGGAAATATTGAATGGAAGTTAGGCAAGGCGGAAGGGCTGGCTTTTGTGCGAGAGTATACAAAATGACGTCGACGCTTCTATTCGCAGCGAAATCGTTGCGCGTCCGCAACGAATTCGCTGCGCAACCGCGGCGTGTTCGTTGCGCGCCCGCAACGTATTCGTTGCGCACCCGCTCCGCTTTGAAACCGCTCGCAATCCGCTAGTGTGATATGTCACTTAGAGCTAACCACGTCCATTATCCAACGGCATGGAATAACTAAATTTTTCTCTGTGATTGGATGCTCGATCTAAACGAGCTCGCAGTGACCTACAAATGCAAAATTGAAAATAAAAACGATGTTTTGGAAAATACTGCGATTAACATATTCTACTTCAAAATTATACCTAAATAATATACCTAACTAATAATAGTTTAAATGGTGATGATTAAGTAATTATTCCCATGCGAAAGTATGAATAAAACAAACACTTACATTCAAAATAACAATGGTGATGAACGAAAGAAACCAAACAGCTGAACCCATCGTGTAAATATTATGAAGAGAATATTATATAAATGATGCAAGCTACGCGAATTTATACATAATTTTTATCTTTTCACATTATGTCTTTGTGTGAGTGCTTTTGTTGAGTCTAGCATAATAAATTGAACATAGATTTGAGTGTAAAATAAACAAAGCGAACCGTATTTTATGACTCATGTTAGTAATTCCGTCAGACGAAGATATCTATACAGTACGTGCTCAAGATATTTCCTGTAAATATAAGGGGTTAGACTTGGGCTCTAAGAGACATAATGAAAGAAACTCAGATATTCCAATTGAAGGGAAGAAGAAGATATTTAATACATGCATACTACCAAGCATATACGTATAGACGTCGTTTTAACTTCTCCCCAAATTGTTAAATTAATTATTAAAATATTTTAATGGCAAGGCTATAAGAAAGATTAAACATAATTAAATAGGTACAAGGAGCAAAATAAAATACTTTTGTATGAAAAACAAAATAATTTATTTAATAAATAAAATTAGCTAATCTAACAACATTTACTTTGATTCGTCCTCATTATCATCTTCTTCATGATACTCCAAGGATTCGTCATCCTGAGCTTCTGTACTCACGTCAGGAATTTTATTTTTTAATTTTCCAGCTAATTTCGGTTCTCTTACGTTCCTAGTTGTCTCCATTTCATCAGAATATAATTCGATAGCTGGACCATCTTCACTAAGCGGGTATTTCTTTTGTTTGGAATAACTGCTTGAAATTTGAGGTTTCTTTGCTCGTTTCTTCTTACACTCACAGTCACAGCCGGGATGGCATGGGCAAGAGTTCCTTTCCTTCAATAAATTAATTAATAGAGGAAGTATTGTTTTCAGAGTTGATGATTTTGAGTTTTGACTGAGATCGGAGGTGACTATTGTATTCACTGGATAACTCTGAACTACTCTGTATTGCGGTGAGCTTGTTTGAAGAACTGGAAGATACGCCGAAGACAGGGGATCCTGTGTATTTAAAATAATATCATTTTGTCCTATCATAATACTTTGACTAGGATCGAAACTTGGGTAATAGTTTGAAACAGATGGCTGAGAAAATGAATAGGGATTGAAACTTGGGGCAGGACTATACATTTGTGAAGCTTCCATGACACCTAATGGAATTGTGACGGGTGTGGAACATCCTGGAGTTGAATGAATTCCATAATTTGAATTCACGGAATAAGATGGAATAGCTTGAGGTGTTTGTAGAGAATATTGCGTAGACATGCTAGTTTGAGAGGGCAATTGATAGGACATTTGTTGCCCTTGTAATGGATTAATTGCTGAAGCCGGAAGCATATTGTAATTTTGTACTGGTTCTGATAAACTTAAAGAAGGCATATTCGCAGGAACTGCCGTGTTGTACGGTGTAGCACCAGGTAAGTTTTTAGGCAAGTTGTTAGGTTGTTGTTGCAAGTTTGTTAACGACTGCATATTCATTTTCTGTAACGCCATTGATTGTTGAAAATTAAAAGGTTGTTCGGGTGGGGTATTTCTAGCATTTAGAGGATTGTTCGACTCCTGGTTGTTTCCTGGTAATTGCTGGCTTCCTTGAAAATTAGCCGTATTCCCGATATTTCCATGTCCAGTAAAGTTCTTCAGAAATGATGTATTTGGACTGCTTTGCGGGGCCGGTGTTCCAAGCGGCTTTTTACCAAAATTATTTTGTTTAAAAAAATTGCTTTGCTGCCCAAAGCAAGTCTGCAAAAAATAAAAAATATATTATAAACTTCAATACACAACACAATAGTCATAAATATAAATAAAATAAGTTTAATCATTACATAAGTGTGAAGATATATTAAGAGAGACGTGAACAATATGGCGGAAGCCATTGTAAAAAGGTATAAAATGCGCATGTTTCAATAAGTACATATGATTATATATTTTGTATTAATATGTTATGTAATCTTCACACAGTTATCTGTTGTTGCAAGTAGCTTATCAATTACTACATCTGATTATTTTCTCGTTTTATCACGTTTATATTGTTTTATCTGTTTCAGTTGCATAATTTTGGAGATGCTTTTAAAGAAAATGTAAAACGTG
Organism: Colias eurytheme; assembly: GCF_061535395.1. NCBI lineage: Eukaryota > Metazoa > Arthropoda > Insecta > Lepidoptera > Pieridae > Colias > Colias eurytheme. Next base: position 8,967,869 of record NC_142982.1, on the reverse strand, counting down.
TTCCTTAAGCATATTAGAACCTATTTTAAACGTAACAAAAATGTGTGAACTAAATATTTTACATATTAGAGTAATCACAATAACGTAAACTAATTAGGTATACATAATATGCAGGCTATAGTCAGAAATTTTGTAAATTGCTCAACTAATGAATTCACTACTCAGAAAACTCCCAGCCTGTACCTTTAACAAGCAAAACTTTGGTAAACATTTTATAGTTCTTTATTGCTGGTGTATTCAATAATTTTAATTTGTTGTTAAATTCTATAAATAAAACATTCTCGATTCTCTCGTAGGTATAAAACGCCGGCCAAGTGCGAGTCGGATTATTTCACCCATGGTTCCGTACAAGCTTGTTTTTTTAGGGTTCCGTAGCCAAAATGGCAAAAACGGAACCCTTATAGTTTCGTCATGTCCGTCTGTCCGTCTGTCCGTCTGTCCGTCTGTCCGTCTGTCACAGCCGATTTACTCGGAAACTATAAGTACTACAGTGATGAAATTTGATGGGAATATGTGTTGTATGAACCGCTACAAAAATATGACACTAAATAGTAAAAAAAAGAATTGGGGGTGGGGCCCCCCATACATGTAACTGAGGGATGAAATTTTTTTTTTCGATGTACATACCCGTGTGGGGTATCAATGGAAAGGTCTTTTAAAATGATATTAAAGTTTTCTAAAAAACATTTTTCTTAAAGTGAACGGTTTTTGAGATATCAGCTCTCAAAGTCGTAAAAAGTATGTCCCCCCCCCTCTATTTTTATAACTACGGGGTATAAAATTCTAAAAAAAATAGAGGTGATGCATGCTAATTAACTCTTTCAACGATTTTTGGTTTGATCAAAGTATCTCTTATAGTTTTTGAGATAGGTTGATTTAACTGTAATTTATTATATTTGCTGCTACGGAACCCTTTGTGCGCGAGCCCGACTCGCACTTGGCCGGTTTTGTTATTATATACATATTATGTTGTAAATTTAAATTTATGCTTTTCACCTTCCTTATAAGACGTTGCTTCCTACCAAATTTCGAGCTTCTCTGTTCTAGGCTAGTAGATTCTTATTCCTTTGCGGATGTCGAAATTTTTTTACCATAAACGGCTCTAGCTTGATTGCGATTACTTAGAAGTTTTGTTTATCTCACATCTTCAAGGTAGACCCGAGTGTTTGATATAAATATCTCTGTTTGAGGAAAAAGGTCTTGAAAGACACACAGATGGACAGACAGACAACAATATGGTCTTCCCACTTCTTACTCTTTTTGTGGAGTTGATAAAATAAAATAGAAGAAGAAGGTTAGACTAGAAGGCTTAGAGCCTTTAAAAATCCTTAATTTGATAAAAAATCCTTTGAAAAAATAAAGACATATCCATTTTAGCTATATCAAGGAATTTATTTTACGTACTCAAAAAATAGTTATCAATGAAGTCATTTACATACAAAAACATACTACTGATACTACCATACCATAACGTATAATTAGTTCATAATTAATATTTTATTGAAATATTTTCATTGGATATTTTATAATTAATAACAACTAGCCAACCCGGCGAACTCCGTTTCGCCACAAGAGACACCTTTTCTTTGCTATAAACCTCACGGAGCCCGAGACCTTTCCAACGAATGCAAAACCGTGGAAATTGGTTCGTGCGTTCTGGAGTTATAGCGTCAGGAAGGAAAACCCGACTTATTTTTATATAGTAAATTATTGAATGAACTACAATCTAAACATAATATAAATACAATATAATATGTTAGCATGTTAAAATCATCATGCTGTAGATTTTATACATGTGGAGTGGAAACTTCTTATTTCTATAGGTATCTTGAATTATGAAGCACTCGTCTACAGAGGTGAGAGGATATAGAGGATATCATGATTTTTTTATTATCCTTAGACATCATTATACATGTAAGCATATGAATTAATTTTAGATGGTAGTGCTGTTTTCTATACATTTTATTAATTATTATTCCTGAAAACATAACATAAGATGGGTTTCAAAAAGAATGAAACATGTGCATTAGTTTTTAATAATTTATATTTATTTATGTTTTCAAATTTACAAAAGGAACTATCAAAATAGTAAAAAATATTGTGTTTAACATTTTCGTTAATCCATAGAGATTTCAGCTGATTCTGAAACTAACATCGGTTTGTATTTTACGCTGGTAGTTTTCGTAGTTTCCTCTTCTTCAGAACTTTCATGTTGACTTGATTTCTGACTACCTTGAGCTGTACCATCATTACAGTCGTCTGTATCACTATCATTTTCGCTGGACTGTGATTTGTAAATTATAGGATTATTAGTTGGTATCGGAATTGGATACGGTATCGGGATGGTCTTTTGGGTGCTTCTACAGCAATTGTTACAACAGCCGCATCCACCATATCCGTATCTGTCAAAACTATTACTTCTTTGTTTCGCAGCGAAAAGTAAGACGGTCAGTAAGAGGCCGAGGTCGTCATCCCCGTCGTCACAATTTGGCATCCCGCCATACGATGGGTACATTACTTGACATGATACTTCTTCCTGTAATCAAAAATAGGTTATTGTAATGAAATGCTAATTAGAAAGTTCTATGCTCATTAGCAGTGGTTATACTATTTTAATCATTTCCTCAAAACCTAGTTAATTTTGGTTAACACATTTTTTAAATCTATTATGAGAAGGAAATTTTATTTTATTTATTTTATTAATTATTTATTAAAAATTTATAGCAGATAATCGTACTTATAATGACAACTACTTTTACAACAAGTTAGATAGTTAAGAATATAATATTGTTTATTGAAACTGAATCACAAATAACATTGAATATCAAATTGCATGCTCTACCTGTATGCATATCAGTGTGAGAACGACAACGCAACAATGTAAGATAAGAATTTTCATTCCTACTTTTGCGAAATTGTGTAATCTTCAAAGTTTATTTGAGTTACCGTGTGCTATTAATATTGTGATATTGGGGCAGCCAGGTTTTATTGTTATACCGTTGCGTCACCGGCAGTCTGATCTCCAATCTAATCTGATCAGTTACATCACACATGCAAAGCAATCGCACGTGCTTCTAAAATAAACATTATTATCGTAACCGGTGTGGCTGTTATCGATCTACTTATGCATTTAGCTTACCTGAAAGTTTATTTAGGTTTCGCTTAATCGCTCGTGATCAGTTGTTTGTTTTAATAAAATCAGAATCTATGGCTTTATTACGGGTTTTAAGAGGAGAGACAAATATTATAAATAATCATAGATTTTATATAACGACGAATAGGTTTTTTATTACACTCATTTTGTCCATTTAAACATCTTCATTCTTCAGTCTACAAATAAAATAACAATAATATAAAACACAAATGTTAACTTCTGTTTTTAATTAATCAAAATAATTTAGAATTTAAATTAGGTAGCTTAAATAGTCAACGATTAATTATGTTCTTCTTTACTATCATTGTCGTCGTCCTCTTCTTCGTCATCATTGTCTTTATTACAAACAGATGTTTGCATTTTACTTTTACTAAATTTAGCTTTTGAACCTCTGGATGTATTTATAATAGGGTTGTTAATAGGCATGGGTATAGGGTATGGAACAGGTATAGCACTGTTTGAGTTACTGCATGGACAACAGCAAGTGCAGCCGCAACCACCTCCACAATTACCTCGATCGTTAGCAAATAATGCTATCAATATCATGGGCAACCAACTGTTCAATGAATCTGATTTGTCCACGATTATCGGTGGTGGGAAGTAAGGAGGAAATGGATAAGATGATTGACCGTATGGAGATGTAGGTACGGTTGGTGGAGAAGCCGGTGCAGCTGATACAACCGTTATTTTCGGTGCGGGTATATTTTGAGATGGCAGGTTTATTTGTAAGTTCACGGGTAATGAAGACTTGCACTCATTTGGTATTTCTACACATGAAACAACTCGAGATGCGGGTGTTATTTCTTCAATACTTGCTGAATCTTCCTCTTCTTGTAATGTAGGAATCATTGAGATCATTTGTGGACTCCCTGGCGTCTCTCTCGGTATTTCAGACATGTATGCTTGAGATTGCCAAGTTGCAGGTATTGTCTGAATACTAGCTGTATTTGGATAACTGCAGGGAGTGTTTTCCAATCTTATTGTCTGTGGTCCTGGATATACATTCACTTGGGGTGAAGGTATATAAGAATACATTGATGGGATATAAGATTGACTCGAAGATATTACAGGTGGAGATGATAGAAAAACCGGTTGTGAAGGTTGGCTTACAGAGTTGACTGAATTTCCAGTTACAATAACGGATTCTTTGGGGCCCTGATATGTGTTCTGTGGAAGTTGTATAAGATTTAATGACCTCGGAACATCCTTTACACACTGATACGGCTTGTCGTTCGGTAGCGACGGTTGGATTACGGGCAATAAATCAGGGGACACTCCATTTGCTGCGGCTACACCGAACAACGTGTTCATTAATTGAGCTTTAGACGACACATTGTTGCTAATTTTCTGCTCTTTATTCGCATTTTCGAACTGGCATTTTTGTCCTCCGCCTAAATTTTGGCATAAAACTGTGCCCTGTAAATGTTAAATATCATTAGTGAATATTCACAAATAAACTGCAAAAATAAGCCTTAAGGGAAGTAAAAAAATTACCTTCAATGATAAAATTACAATTGAAATTAAAGTTGTCCATTTATATGAACAACCCATTTCGAACAATCGTTATGCATGTTGCCATTTACTTATATAAGTAACAATGACAAAAATATTATCAATCTATACTTTTGTCACTATTACGATAAATTCGCTTATCAAAAAATGCTATTACTAAGTGCTTGCGTAAACTTTCTTATGTTTTATGAAATAATGTTCTGAATGTTGCATCGGAAATAGCTTGGTATAATTTTGTGAACGTTTTTTAAATATCATTTTGTTTATTAATTTTCTTTTTTATTACAGGTAAAACATCGTCCTACTTCTTAGTTAAGTTAAGTGGCTTAAATTTGTGGGAGGTAGTATTTTAAGTTATTGATGAAAAAATATTTATAAAGTACATATTTTGACATATTTATTGCTAGAGATTTAAATAATTTAATCGAAATGGATTTGACGAAAATAATGTAATGGGGTATTATATCCTAAAGAAGCCAAGATTAAAAGAAGTTATGTTATGCTTTTATCATCGTGGGTAGATTTTGTTCTAAATTGTTATATTTGGTCATTTTGCTTTTAAAATTAACTTCATCATCGGTATTGAAATTGGATTGTAAAAAGAAAAAAATTCCAGATGCAATAATATGCAAATATGAAATATTAGTGAATCTTCCTCCTTACACGGAAGTAATATTATGTATTTCGAAATAATTTTGGAAAAAAATTGTTGTTCTTTCTGTTCAGATAAGAGATTAAATATTTTTTATGTAATCAAGTCGGTATAAGGTTGGTATGTGTACAACTTTTTATAAAATAAATTAATCTCGACATGTGTTATCGCGGGTAAAACTGATAAAAAGTAATTGGATTTAAGAAGGAATATCCACAAATAACTTAAAATTGTAACGTAACACAGATTAGTGATGCAAGTGCTTTATTATCGAATATTTCAATATAAGTATCTTAAATCTTTCCAATATTGCTTTTTAAACGAATAAGTAGAGATAATTATCATTACATCAAAATATTTATCACTAACTGCGCTTCGCGGTTTCGTCCGCGTGGCTCCGCTCCTGTTGGTCTTAGCGTAATGATAAATAGCCTTTAGCCTTCCTCGATAAATGTATGCATGTTGCCACTGTCTAACACCGAAAGAATTTTGAAAACGGACCAGTAGTTCCTGATATTAGCGAGTTCTAACAAACAAACAAACTCTTCAGCTTTATAATATTAGTGTAGATGTGTAATGCAATTTCTACATTTAGCAAATCATTACCAAAATAAATCAGATATTTCCTTCATCACAAAAAATGCATTTGACATTATAGTTCGTCTCCACTCTCCACGCAGCAACACTGACCAAACGTCTGCCGAATAAGCTCATTTTACGACGTCATGTTATGCGATTACGTATTTTTTATACAGGGTGCTCAATGTTCGTACACTGGCAATCTGTTGTCAACAGGGGAAGTTTGTAGCCGTCATCAATGTCATTATATCGGCGGATATATGACCGGAAGGAAGCAGTCCCATTTTACGACACCGCTCGCATAAAGCGACTCTTTTCCTTGCTTGATGACTTCAATACTGAGTAATCTAGGCGTAATACATGGTGTTGTGATGTAATTGCCGATAATTGACGGGACAGGAATATATAAATTTATAGCCTATGACTATTTATATAAGTATGACGGAGTCAAAATTGAATTCACATGTCGAACACACTAATAAGAGATACAAATATTGTATATTTTGTATTGCTTAAATTAACATAAATATGTTACCAGGAACATATCATTTTTATTCTCAATTAAGGAAAAGGATCAAATAAAATGAGTTTTTATCATAACCTTTCACAATGATCAAGTCAGGCTTGGTTGTCATGTCATCAAGCTGAAATATAAGAAAATTTTACATTTGTAAATAACATGTCTTTGTTTCCAAGTTGTTTCCAATATGACGTCAATCAAAATAATAATAACATTATCCGAATACGATGAAAATTGCTGTTTAATTACTAGCAGAACTGCCTCAATACTATTTTAGGAAAACCGACAAAGATATGCCATTTCTGAACCAAGATAGTCTACGTCCGCGTGCTATCGCCAGCGGCCTGATTGATGTCTCGACGAAGTACTACCTTATCTGGCCGTGTTATACAAAAAGATCTTGTAAATACAAGATCTCTTTGTATAACACGGTATTGAAATAAATATTTCAATACTGGTACTAAATTTAACATATTATGTAAATTGTTCTTCTGATTGATAGAGATTAATTTTGACATTTCGTGTCTGCAAAAAGCAAAAAATCCGCTAAATTAAAAAAAAAGATGGCGTAAGTGGCACATACCTAATTACTACAGTAGTTTAACATAATTAATAATTCAAAAGTCACATAAATCACATTAATAATTAATACGAAACTCTTCTCAATAAAAGAGCTCTACATTGTTCCAAATAAGCAGTTAGGATCCATAAGTCACTGTAAATTAAGTTTTAAATTATCTGTAGATACAACTCCATTAAAATTCTACAAAATTAATTCATCTATACATTCAAATATTTAAAATTCACGTCTAGTTTCCATTTAATGAATGTCACCGCTATTCACTTTCGAATTTGTTTCGATTTGACTTCGTTTTTGTGTTTCAAGACTCGTTTTTGATTGAAATGATTAAAATGTCTGACATATAGCAAGAATATCCTCATTCCGTAAACTGCAAGACGTGGGCTTACCATAAAAGTACAAGTAGGAATATTAAATACGCAAGCATCAGTATGATAAATATTTTATGCGTGTCGCACAATGAAATGGCTTTATATAGAGCGGGTAAAGAAAATCTGCGTAAAATTTGGATTGTAAAAAAAAATATCGATTAGATACCGTATGTTACAAACAAACATTTACAATTTTAACCTTGGATACCAATAAAAACAATATCGGATATATTTCGTCTTTTGTTACATTATGAATACGAAGGTTTGTAAACATGTTTGGATTCTTGTATCGATGTTTGAATAACATAAATGATAAAAACAGTAAAATGTGGATCTGTATTTTTTATCTTTGGGGAAAATGTTTAAATATCCTCTTCAATATAATTAACAATTTTTTTTTTACTGCACTTGAAACCAGTTATATATTGTAAGTATGACAGAAACATGCAACCTTCATATCCTTACACTAGCTGTTCCGCGCGGGTTTACCCCCGTGGCTCCACTCCTGTTGGTCGTAGCGTGATGATATATAGCCTTCCTCGAAAAATGAGCTATCTAACACCGAAATAATTTTTTATATCGGACTAGTAGCTCCCGAGATTAGTTTATATCAATATATCATGTAGTCTATACAGAATTTGTTGAAAATTAATAAAAAGTCATAGTTAAGGACAATGCAAATGAACATTTATAGTCTTCAGGTAATTCCAAGTATGTTCAATAACGTTTATACAAAGCTGATTTAGTAACAAACGTCTGTTATCGTTTTACCTAGTATTATACGGTAACGTCGAAAATATTAAGCATCTCTCACCTCCATAGCACTTAACAAACAGGCACTGCATAATGAAGAATGAACTTGTTCACCTGTGAAGCCCTTTTCGGCTATGTGCTTTTGCACCGTCAATGTTACAACTTACAATATGAAAAAGTCTAAAATACTTAAAATATATATTGATATAATATATATTACGCCAATATTATGACTGCCAATCAGTAACAATCAAAACATATATATCTCCGTATGTAAATATTCTGCCTATTATTTCTACTGTTTATTCTACTAAAATAGTATTTTTATTTCGCCATTTTCTTGAATCTCGTACAATATTTGACAAAAGATTTTAACGCTTCATTTCAGCTATTGTTGTGTCCGTCGTTATATTCAGAAGAATTAAGGCCAAGTTAAGTTTTAATCGCCCACGAAAACTGTTTCGCTATGACGATGTTGCCGGCAATATAAGTTTTATAAAATATTAAGCTTTCGTCCAGTGCAAAAGAAATATAGTACATATTTATAATTTTCAGCAAAAATAAACTGAAAAAACAGCGCAGATCTCTATTAAAAATATAATGATATGTCATTCATTTTCATTTCATCGAATAAACTCAGTCTACGTGAATAAAACCGTAAGTGCTAACCACGAGTGAATGTTCTTAAATTGTTTTAACATTTTAGTTCAAAATGTATTCTAGTTACACACGCCTGAATTTTCATACCTATATTAAAATGTAAAGGTTGTTGTCCCCGCACCTCACTCTACCTGCTCCTTATCGGTCGTAGCGGTTGTTATCTACTATTGTGAAATGTACGTATTAATAAAGACTACATAATTGAGTAACAACATTCTAATGTGTACGTGCCGTTTTTAATTTAATATCCAAAAGTGCCAGTGAAATAGTGGAAACATTTTTGACGTGGCAACTATTTTGATGAAATTATATGTAATATTTTGTGCACCGTTGTGAAACAGTTAAATGAAATGTGAAAGATTATGTGATTATACACGGATATGGATACTGGATAGGTAGAACATATGTCAGATACCGAAGATGTAATTATTTGTAAAGAGTTGAGAAATGCGGTGAGTTGGTATTTTATAATGACATAGTTAGACAAGATTTTGTGTTGATGGATTTCTAGGAGGTAGTGATGGAAAAAAGACATTGAACAATAAATTATCGGTTTATTCATTTTATTTTGATTTATTGCTCTATATCACCTCTACTACTGTGTAAACCAACCAAAAATATTTTCATCATCATCATCATCATCAGCCCATATACGTTCCCACTGCTGGGACACGGGCCTCCTATGAGGGTACAGGCCATAATCCACCACGCTGGCCAAGTGCGTGTTGGCGGATGACACATGTCGTCGAACTTTTGAATTCTTCGACATGTCGGTTTCCTCACGATGTTTTTCCTTCACCGTTCGAGCAGTGGTGATGTTACAACATGCGCAGATAAATAGAAAAATCAATTTATTTCCTGCGCGCTCGCCTGGTTTCGAACCCCGGACTTATCGATTCGAAGTCCGAGGTCTCACCACTGAGCCACCACTGCCTGTATATAGTGTTTAAATAATATCCACCAAAAATATAGTGTTTAAATAAAATCAAGTCTATTAACATCTAAAATTATTTTATAAAATATGCCCTTGTTATTTTAAATAATTTCATTTCCCCTGCAATTGCAATGCAAATAGTTCTGTTAAAGGAAACAATTCTAATACAAGTTTGCGTGCGAATATAAACGCTAAATACAAATGCCACTGCACGAATGATTCAAGTTCCTGTTGTATTTGATTATGTGACAAATTAAAGTGCATTATTTCAACATTTGTTCAACATTGCACACTTTCACCAGCTAGTAGCTACACGCTCGCCGAGCGATAATTTGTTGAGGTAATATAGATTATAATATGGATAATCTGTGGTATATTTTCAATAGGCTTTCATACAATCAATACCAATATTATATAGAGAAAAGATTCGATTTTTAGTGTCCCTTCGTCCAGCATACTCACCATGGAATCCTGATATTTCATGAATGTCAAAAAACTGTTCTGAAATAGTGCTAAATAGTGCCCAAAGGAAAAAAATAGTGCTCTTGTACTTGCGAAGTTATAGCCATACTTCGATGAGTATGCTGGACGAAGGTTTCGCCCAGCATACTCACCTCCGTCCGGAGAATCTGTATACGCTTCAAACATAATTCATACTTCAAAAAATAGTTCCCAAATAGTGCCAAACGGTGCCCAAAAAGAAAAAACAGTGCTCGAATAACTTCGGAGTTACAGGCTTCGTTCAGTGAGTATGCTGGGCGTAGGTTCTACGCCCAGCATACTCACCTCAGTGCGCGAATATCGAACGAGCTAAAGGTACAATTTACGTCTCAAAAAATTGTGCTTGAAATAGTGCCCAATATCAGTCCAATTTTTGCTTGACTTTTGACCTAGAAAACCATTAAATTTGATTGTAAACTTCTACATACATTACATTGAGTACAGTCGAATACAATATTATTAACTTTCTTTCTAACAATTTTTGTCTTGTGTAAATTATTTGTTTTGTTATATTGTCTATGTAAGGGAGTATTTACTTTAGAATCGCAATATTATTAATTACACATTATTTTAATAATACTTTATAATAATATGATTAAGCCTTCGCGCGTCGCATGGGACCCCGGTAGCTAGGAACAATGATTTTATATATTTGTCTAGATCACGGCGCTTGAAGGATTAAGATATCAAATGAAGTAAATCATGCATGAAAAATAAAGTTGCTGTTATTAATGCTTACATTACAACTGACAAAATTATTCAAAATAATCATTTTCCGGATCAAGGACGGTACCACAAGGTTTACGGAATTGACCTGTATTCCTCATGTGATAAAGTTCAATATAGTGTGGCAGTAATGGATGCACGTACGGTCAATAGGTATGGGGCTTACGACGCGCGGCGCCCGCGACGCTAAACATTTTTTTATATGTATATTATATACAATATTAAAACTACAATTTTTTCTATTTACATTGATTATATTATGAATGAACAAAAGTAGTTAACTAGAATTCTGATTACTTTGGCCCTTTAAATAGTAATAAATAACGTAAGTAATTAAAAATGTTTTTTATTGCTAAACCTTTCATTGATGAAACTATTGGAAAGAGTTTTAAAAATTTGTATAACTATGTCACAGTACTAGTTTTGACTGGTTATAAGTTTTGCCTGCAACATATATACAAAAAGAAACTGTATAATTTCCTTTTTACAATTTTTCAAGATATTAATTTTATTGGCTGCAAATGACTGTTTTTATTCAGACAAACACACAATGCAATGAAGTAATAGACTTCATTTACGCTTAAAGTTTCATTCATTTATTATTATTTATAAAATATATAATAATGCATTTAATCGAAAGTTTTTGACATGTGAGAAAATACCATAATTATTTCCAATAACATGAAGTCTACAATTAGAAAGTTTAATATTTTTGTCCAAAAACATGTGTCGACGACTGTACCCCATTTTACGTTAGTATGTAGAAGTTTACATTAAAATTTAATGGTTTTCTAAGTCAAAAGTCAAGCAAAAATTGGACTGATATTGGGCACTATTTCAAGCACAATTTTTTGAGACGTAAATTATACCTATAGCTCGTTCGATATTCGCGCACTGAGGTTCTACGCCCAGCATACTCACTGAACGAAGCCTATAACTCCGAAGTTATTCGAGCACTGTTTTTTCTTTTTGGGCACCGTTTGGCACTATTTGGGAACTATTTTTTGAAGTATGAATTATGTTTGAAGCGTATACAGATTCTCCGGACGGAGGTGAGTATGCTGGGCGAAACCTTCGTCCAGCATACTCATCGAAGTATGGCTATAACTTCGCAAGTACAAGAGCACTATTTTTTTCCTTTGGGCACTATTTAGCACTATTTCAGAACAGTTTTTTGACATTCATGAAATATCAGGATTCCATGGTGAGTTGTGGTGAGTATGCTGGCCGAAGGGACACGATTTTTAAGCTATTGCATAGCTTCTATCGCAGGCCTTGAGCGCGGGGACCGAATCTAGAAATTCCGTAACGAAAAAACCTCACGCTCCCCACTCCGACGGGCTCGGAGGTGTGGCTTGAAGGCATGCTATGCAATAGCTTTACCGCGGCAGTCCCTGAGTGCCACATGTTTTTTCGTTTGTTTGTATTAAATACATTTAGAAAAATATAGTATTTATAGTACGTAGCTAATAAAAATAGAGCACCGGAAATAGACGAATGACATATATCTAAAATAATAAGATAAGATAGACTTGTTTGCTTTTTCACTAGAAATCTAATAAATCGGTTCTTAGGAATTTACTATAAACCTTGATGATAAACATAGATCTAGTTACTGCCGCAATATATTTAAGTTTGGATTTTTAAAAATAAATGCTCATTACGAGTTAACACATATGAAATAGTTTCAAGAAAACAGTTTTCCTAACAAGAAATTATTTACTATGCATGTTACATATAAAGACCCAATTTATCTTCATTACACAAACGATTATAGGAAGCACAAGCTTCTAACATGATTTTGCCTCGCCTAAGGCGCTGACTCCACGAGCGAGAGAATCGCGGCGATATTATCGTCGTGCCACGTATTTCTATACACTCTCTATGGAACCGTCTCCACACGGCGATATTATCGCCGCGATGCGACGAGTGGCAATGAGCGTGCGAAACGTCATTACATCGTCGCTAGCCCGCCGCGACTAGCAGCGGGCGCGCTGTCAAACGCAGCGTCATTTCAGCGTCTTCTCGTAGTTCTCTTCAAGGAAACGTGGCGATACCGTTACGAGTCGCGACGATACGCGGCGGAATTATCGCTCGTTCGTGGAGATTATCCGACGATATAAGGGCGGAATCGTCGCGATTCTCTCGCTCGTGGAGTCAGCGCCTTACTGTTAATAGCGTAAAATATTCTCAAGAAATAAATTGTATTTTCAAACAAAAAGCCAGGGAGAAGAAAAAGCAACACTATCAATAAATAAAGGCGTGTTATGACGCATTGTTGGTTGTGACTGGCGGCTGATCAAAACAATTGCTTATTGTTCTAAATACTTGGTTACTTCGCAGTCTTGGATAAGATGCATATCATGGTAGGGAACTAAGCGGACATTTGCATTTTCCTGTAATTGTAGCAGTTTAGAGAAAATAAACAAGTAGAGTCATCTCTTCATCTTCATTTTGTGATTAAATATTTATTGGGCATTAAAGTTTTGTAAACCTAAGAACTTAAGCATTCAAAGTAACATATTATATATGTTAGCAAATCAAAATATAGAATATCTTGTATGGTAGTTCATGTGTAATAGAGAACATGCTGTCATTCCAGTTTCTCCTATCTAATCTTTTGAAACATGTTAAAACACGTTTTATTATTAATTGTCACGGTGAAAAGTGTAACCTTACAAACTTCTTAAAGCATTGAAAGCAACAAACTGAAAAGCGAAATACTCTACGGGACATAAAAATAGAAGAGAAAACTGTAGTAACTGTGTCTCAGCTTCGCTTGTTTCAACTGTGGTAAAAATTGCCTACGCTACTCAGTTAGGATGTAGCTTTCTAATTGTATAAGAATATTTAAAATCGATTAACTATTTGAGTTGAATATTAACGGACAAACGAAAACAAAACTTTCCTCATATCCTTAAGTGACATATTTTGCATAACAATTTCGAATTTTGCATACAGATAAAACAATAATTTCAGAATATCGCATGCCTATTTCAGTCTTCATTATTTACACGTCAATCGAACGTTGTTCATACTAATTAGAGTTCATTATAGCGTGCTTAGTTAGAGCAACAAACTGAGCAAAGCAACGAAATCAGTTTGGTTCGTTACTGTGCTATATTTGGCACCTTTGAAATATTCGAAACACGCTGGCTATCCTCGCTCTCGCCCATTGAAAAAAGAACTACAAAACGTATAAATAGCATAAAATAAATTGCCCTCTATCTTCATCTAAAAGGGTTTACAGTTTACACTAAATGGGGTACCTTATCCTTTTTCTTGGAAAGATAATACTGTTTCAGATTTGTTACGCCTATTGAATTGTTTGCAATTTTGTATGTAACCTACACCTACACTTACTACGTAATACCTACACTTTTTGAATATTACTAACCTCATATTGTATACTATACAATATGTACTTCCTTCAATACTAGCATATTTATGTAAAAACGGAAAATAGTTACACAATTATATACATTTTAATATAACCTATAGAATTGTATAAAAAAAAACACAATTTGGTTTTTATAAATTTATCTAAATCATTCACGACATTAATACGTCACTACATATTCTAAATCACAAGAACATTTGAGTTCAACAACAATATCAAATGTCGTAAGCATATATTTAGAATACGCAGTGTGAAAGACTAGCACTTAGTTCAGGAAACAGATCGCACAACAATAGCATCACGTCCGACTCCCGACTCCTTTCTTCAATTCAGCGTCATTAATCCCACACCAACTTTTCATTCTTTTATCCGCAATTGTGGTTAGAATTACTAAAGAAATTTGCTGCATTTGATTCTAAGAAACACGAAAGTATATGAATCTTGAAATATAATTAGCTTATGAATAGATTGCAGAATGAGTACTTAAGAGGGCGTATAAAGCCAGATAATTCTACGATTAAGCCCCGCACATTACGCGCCATGCCGCGCGCCCTCACAATACCCTCATACACCCGGCTCATCCAACGTACGTAAAGTTCATCGCACGCTAAATTATACACAATATTCTTCGCTCGTTCAACGCGTATTTTCGGTAGTTAGTAGGTATGTTGTCTAAAATAATTGTATAAAACAGTGAAGTTGAAATCATCACAAATTATGTAATATGTCTTTTTATTATTATTTGTTTATAATTATTAATGATAATCTATACATATTATAAAACAATAAACTGTCTGTATGTAATATATATAAAAAAAACAATATTAGGGAAACAGTATAGAGCACGAATCCGTAAAAAAAGTCTGTCGAAATAGCGAGTATAGATACTATTTTTAAATAAACATACGCAGTCGACGACACACATTCCTCCAGAACTTTATTTTGATTAATTTGGTTATAGTCCATTGAATGAGTCCCTCCAAGGGGGGTCTAGAGTGTGTGAGTTAGTAACGTAAGATGTTTCTTCGGAAACATGTCAAGAGTCCCTAGGTAATAAACAGGCCACTAGGAGGAGCCCCGGAGTGGGGGGAGGGGGGAAATGGGTCCATTTTTTTCATTTTTCGCTTAAATCTCAAAAACGGTACATGTTAGAGAAAAACTTTCAAGGAAAAATTGAAAGGCCATAAAATTATCTACAAGTTGTACCTGAATCATTTTTTCCTATATCCTACCGTTTCTGAGTTATACGCAGTAAAACATGATTTTGGCTCAAACAATTTCCACATCAATCGATCAAAAAATATTTCTTTCTTCCAAAAAACTCAAAAGTGCAACTTGTGACCGGTACTGATAGATTGCTCTTAATTAGGTCTATAATTGGTAAAATAAACACATTCCTCCATGGAAGCCTTTAGGAGGAATCGATTGTCAAAATATTATATTAGGGCAGTTTGAGTTACTGAACTTGATCTTTTTATTTTTTTCTTCCAAAAAACTCAAAAGTGCAACTTGTGACCGGTACAGATAGATTGCTCATAATTAGGTCTATCATTGCTAAAAATACCAGATTCCACCACGGAGGCGTTTACGGGGAATTGAATTTTATCAGGGTAGTTACGATACATGAACTTTTTATTTTTTTTCTTCCAAAAAGTTCAAAAGTGCAACTTGTGACCGGTACAGATAGATTGCTCATAATTAGGTCTATCATTGATAAAAATACCAGATTCCACCATGGAGGCGTTTACGGGGAATTGAATTTTATTAGGGTAGTTAGTTAAAAAGTTCATGTATCGTAACTACCCTAATAAAATTCAATACCTCCTAAAGGCCTCCATGGTGGAATCTGGTATTTTTATCAATGATAGACCCAATTATGAGCAATCTATCTGTACCGGTCACAAGTTGCACTTATGAGTTTTTTGGAAGAAAAAAATAAAAAGATCAAGTTCAGTAACTCAAACTACCATAATATAATATTTTGACAATCGATTCCTCCTAAAGGCTTCCATGGAGGAATGTGTTTATTTTACCAATTATAGACCTAATTAAGAGCAATCTATCAGTACCGGTCACAAGTTGCACTTTTGAGTTTTTTGGAAGAAAGAAATATTTTTTGATCGATTGATGTGGAAATTGTTTGAGCCAAAATCATGTTTTACTGCGTATAACTCAGAAACGGTAGGATATAGGAAAAAATGATTCAGGTACAACTTGTAGATAATTTTATGGCCTTTCAACTTTTCCTTGAAAGTTTTTCTCTAACATGTACCGTTTTTGAGATTTAAGTGAAAAATGAAAAAATGGACCCATTTTCCCCCTCCCCCCACTCCGGGGCTCCTCCTAGTGGCCCGGGGTTTTAGTATGTTTATTACCTAGGGACTCTTGACATGTTTCCGAAGAAACATCTTACGTTACTAACTCACGCACTCTAGAACTTTTTATTCAATGGACTATTAGATTGTACGACATTTTTCGACTCAGCAATTATTCTAAAAATAAAAATAAAAATTATCCTTTATAAAATATTACAAAGTTCTTCGAAATTTACGTATTATTTTATCGAGAGCTGGTAACTTTAGCAGGTACCTTTCTGGAGTATTTTTTTCTGCGTGGCAATAGTCAGTAGACACAGGTTGAGAGTGAGGGTCCACATTTTCCAAATTTAAAATTGTTCTGTGAAATTAGTAAATTACTTTCAAACAGGGTCAATTTGATTGATTGCATTTGCAAGGCGACAGTAGGAATTAGGTACCTACATAACTAAGTATAAAAAGTGTCTTTGTAAATTGTAGGTACCCACTATGAATGTAGGTATCTATAAATATCGTCGCATGAATACTCAACTCGCGGAAACGAATTTACAGAATTTACACAAATAATAATATCCAAACTCGCCTGGATAAACTTTCTCAAATGAATCTATAGTTTAGGTGGTCTGTTGCGGTTCTGCATCAGGTGTTTCAGTTTTCAAAATAAATTATTATTTTATATTTCCCGGATAATATAATAGTACCTACACAACAAAATAACTTTCATTCAAATCCGTCCAGTAGTGCCGGAGATTAGCGTGTACAAACAAACAGACAAACACAGACAGTTTTTTTTATTTACGGGATAAAACTCATCCTATGACCTTTCTCAGGTCTCAAGCTATATCTGCACCAAAATTAGAGCCCAGACATACATACAGACAGACAAACAAAAATTCTAAAAACTATATTTATGTATAGATAATATGTACTACATATTACTATGTTATACAGATTATGAATATATTATATATATACATATACATATGTATATTATAAAAAAATACCTATTCAATGTAAGTACAGTTTTGACTTTCGTACGAATTTGTTATACCTATGTATAGATGTTATGTATGATTATCTAATACAGATTGTAAATATAATATATATGTACTATTCACAACCGGTTTACATAATATTATTTATATTTATTTTTTCTCCTCTTTCGAGGGTCAAATTAAAACCAATACACGGGCCTGAGCCAAGTGCATTGGTTTACATGATACTTAAGTAGATGTGGGTGTATTGTTAAGAAATTTTCTTGTGAGACGACAGGTGTTAAGAATGACTGCTTTTTGTATAAGTGAAAGTGTAGATAACGGCATTTGGAGTATTTTCAGATTTGAAATGAGTGACTTTGGGGTGACACCGGTTGTAGATATTACAATGGGGATGATGTTAACAGTGTGTACTTGCCATTGTCGTTTAATTTCAGTAGCGAGCTCAATGTATTTTGACATTTTTTCAGTGTATGTGTTAAGAAGATTGTGTGTGTTACATACTGCTATATCAATTAGTAATACTGTGTTTTTAGTTTTGTCAAATATTGTTATGTCCGGCCTGTTAAAATGTATAGTCTTATCTGTAATGATTGTTCTATCCCAGTAAATTTTAATAGAGTCATTTTCGAGGATTGTGTTAGGCTTATATTTGTAGTAGGCGATTTTTTTGGAAACAAAGGAATGTTTGTGAGCCAGATTTTGATGTATGATCGCTGCCACCTGATCGTGTCTATGTTTGTAGTCCGTTTGTACTATGGATTTGCAAGCACCGGTGATATGTTGGATAGTTTCCGAGCTACTATGACATCTTCTGCACAAATCAGTTGGCAAGTTAGGAATGCGGATGATATGTTTTTGATAATTGCGGGTATCTATGACTTGATCCTGAATGGCGATCATGAAAGCTTCAGTCTCCGGGAACAGTTCGCCACGCTTCAGCCATTCGTTCGATGCATCTCTATCCACGTGTTGTTGACCAAGGTCGGCATGATGTCTCCCATGTAGAGATTTCTGTGACCACGAATTCAGTTTCTGTTGTTTATTGTATAATTTGGGCTGAAAGTTTTTATTACTTAAATTTAGTGGGGTTAGTTTAGTGTCTATTTCTGTAACGTATTTATGTAATTGTGAATGTTCTGACATGATTTGAAAGTATGTTCTTAGTTTTACTATTAGATTATTGTGCAAATTCTGAATGTCAATTAAACCACGCCCTCCATCGCAGCGTGGCAATGTAAGGCGTTGTATGCATGTCCTGGGATGGTGTTTTCTGTGTGCTGTCATGTGTGTGTTGATTATACGTTGTAATTTTAATAAATCTGTTTGGGACCAATTTATAATCCCAAAAGAGTAGGTAAGAACTGGTATCGCGTAGGAGTTTATAGCTTTAACAGTGTTGCGTGAATGAAGTTGTGTTCGTAATATTTGGTTAAGTCTTACTTTAAATTTTTTTATTAAATCTAATTTCGCCCGTTTTTGATGAATTTGCCTTGACTGATGGAAACCTAAATATTTATATGTACTGTATTCGTCCATGGGTTCAATTTGCTCACCGCTATCAAGTAAATATGTATTATATTGTGATTTTCCTTTAATAACTGAATGTATTTTGCACTTGTCCACCCCAAACTGCATTTTAATATCTGTAGAGAATGTCTGTGTAATGTCTGCAAGTTTTTTAAGTTCCTGGCTATTTGTGGCGTATATTTTGATATCATCCATATATAGTAAATGTGAAAGAGTGAAGTATGAACCATTATGTTTTAATTTAAAACCTAAATTAGTGTTATTTAGTAATTCTGACAATGGATTAAGGGCAATGCAAAACCACAGTGGACTGAGGGAATCTCCCTGGAAGATACCTCTTTGAATTTTAATCGATTCTGTAGTTAATGATACATTTTGATATTGTAATTTAAGCTTTGTTTGCCAATGAAGCATGGCTGTACCTAGAAATGATTGAAGCATAGGGTGAATTTTATAGTGTTCTAGAATTTGAAGTAACCAACTGTGAGGAATAGAATCAAACGCCTTCTTGTAATCAATGTACATAGTGTGAATGTTTCTATTTTTGGTATGTGCCTGTTTCATTACGATTGCGTCTATAGTTAACTGTTCCTTACAACCCTGTCTATTTTTTCTACAACCCTTTTGTTGTTCCGCGAGTATGTGATGAGTATCAAGATGGTGGTAAATTAGGTGACTAATACATCCTGTTATTATTTTATATATAGTCTGTAAACACGTTATTGGTCGATAATTTGCAGGGTTTTGGGGGTCTCCACCTTTTGGTATCATGTATGTTACTCCATGTAGAATAAATTCAGGTAAAATGTCTGGTGAATGTATAAATTTGTTTATGTGGGCGTGAATAAATGGTTGTGTGCATGTGAGTTTCTTATACCAGTAGTTGTGGATGTTGTCAGTGCCAGGGGCTTTCCAGTTGTGAGTGTGATTGATAACTTGAAGGAAAGTGTCTATGGGAAGGCCATCAAACTCCATTGACGTGATTTATTTACTGGAGCGAACATAGGATCTGCCTATAGTAATAATAATAATATAAATCTTTCTTGACTTGATTGATTGCACCGCGACTGTAAGAATTAGGTACCACTATGAATTTTATTTACCTATCTATAGTTGCTGCTGCTATCGCGTCAATACTCACCCGCGGAAATTATTTTACAGAAACTAAACTTTCTCAAATAGGTAAATCAAGACTTATCTTTTTATATTATAATTATTATTTATTAATATTATAACAATACTATTATATTATACATTATATACATTATTACCTTTGACATTTAGTTATCTTTTCAATTTGAATCTTCTTTAGTTCTCGTTTCTTAAGTCTTTTCATTTTGTTGTTTACCATTTTCAACAAATCAATATTCGGCGTAATTATAAAACACGGCGCGGCGCATCAATTTTAGCGTGGTCTACTCGTCTCAACGGAGCGATAGCGTCTGATGTATGAAATAGAATTATGTTTTTAGCTCCCGGAACGTGCGATGGAAGATGATTTCTTGCGTAATTAAAAATATAGTAAGCGCCAAAAGTGTTTTATCGTGATTAAACCAAAACTAAAAGTAATTACACAAAATGCTCTGACAAATATCTTGCAAATGTTTTAATATAATTGTTTATGAAAAAAGAATCATAATAAGTATTACCATGTCCAGTAAAAAACGTAAAAGTGTGAAATTTAGAGGTAACTTCGTGAATTTTTTCTATCGAGTCAATTTCAATATTTTATGTTTTTGATCTGACAATATAATCGAAAATATCATCAAGTTTTACATATATTTTATTTTTTATATTTGGTCTTGAATATTACACGTATCAACTAAAAGTTGATTGGTGATTTGACTTTATACGCGCCCTTAATTTACGTAATATTAGCATGTGCATGTTTAAAATTAACGATTTATTTTTATTCCACGGGCGTTTGTTTCGGGAAAATATCATAAAGAGAGGTACGGTAGCATTAAATTCAATACAAAGGACTTTTACCTCGCATCAAAAAATCGTTCTGTATTCAGCATAAATTTTACTAAACCAGTGGCTTCGCGTATCGGCGAAGCGATGTGTTGTACGATATTTTAAATGATTTTATATAGTAAATTACATGAATATATTTTAATTTTTTGTCAATTGTTACATTGTAATGCCATATTTAGGGGCGTGATAAATGCTACCTGGGATATATACTAGGTAGATACATACATACCTTTACATACTTTCATAATCAGTTTCTATTTTCCAAAGTTTGTTTATTTTGATTTCGTATAAAACGATAGTAGTGTACATCAATTAAAAATATGTTCATCAAATTAATATGTTAATTACCAAGCGAAACTTTCATATAATCTAGTCGAAGTTAACCAAACACCATAAATAGCTTTTCTATTAACACGATTATTAACGAGAATATTCTATAGAGTCCACATCATCATCAATCATACAAATTGTTCGACTTTCCTCGTTTAATGAAACTTCCTTTTAACGTAACCCTTCCGTATGAAATGGTTTTGCAATCAAAATTGATTATACATGCTCCACGTGCGTACGCAGCCTCCATGAAAGTAGAGATTTGACGGGGAAATAATTTTCTGTTAGACGTTTTAAGTAGAACGAGACATTTTATAAGTGTTTGCCAGGTTTTCTTGGAAGTGTTAATGATTTCCAAATATGTTTTATAAATACAGGGGTAAGAAATTTCTATTAAACTTACTTTATTCTACTGTATAATTTGTAAATGGTGAAATGTTAATAATAACATTGTAGGTACACAATATAAATATTATGTTTATTTGTTTAAATTGTTTTATGACCGTATAAAAGTTTGCTTTTACAAAATACATTATCGTCACCTCGTTTAAGTTCTCAGTACGCAGTTGTATTGTTTCAATTTAAGAAGCGCTTAAATCATTTTGACATAAATACATTCTATTTTTACAATTCAGAACAGCCAGACCAATGCGTAAAAATGCGCTTGATAAATTTAACTTGATACTTCGAACGACGGTTACAAATTTGTTCTAAATTGAGATCAAATACCGCTTCTGGCGCCGTTTATTGATTTACTATCCTTGGCACTCACACAAGAGACAGGACACATCAGGACGAGACATGGCTTCCGAAGCTGCGTCTTTTATATTGACAATATATTGTATTTTGTAAACACGGCTACAGATTTAGTGCGGGCAACATTGTTACCGAAAAGGATATAAATGTTGGTATCTTGTTTTATTTTTTGTTAGCTTTATTGTGTCTTAATTTATATGCAATTTAATTACTATTAATATTTATAATCTATGAATCAAAAACAACTCAAAAATACAAAATACATACCTATATGAATAACTGTAGAGACCCCGTTCAACGCATTTGATGCATTTACACATGTACTTATAAATTTTTCAGGCATATAGGTATAAATATCAGGAAAATTGTCCTTTCAGCCTCATTGTATGGAAAAAATAAAAATAACTACATTGAATTAATGAATTAATGTCTTGTCTTCGTAAAAAGGCTTGAATGACATTAAAATTAATATGATGATACCGTGAGGTATATACTACACATAACGCATTCTATTTATTATTAAATGCAGTCACTAGACATATCGCAGACGGCTGCATTCAAAATGGCGGGCGATCAATGGTTTCCATGGAAACGCGTCAGACTCTCAGCTGGTCTGAAACTGCTGAAACCAAAACAAACGTATAACAGCGTTCAGAGAGAGACGGCCAATCGAACACGGCAGTGTCCTTAAGTGTAAATAAAGACGGAAGATCGAGCGACTTCAAAGTGACACTTTTTACAAATTAAATTAATAAAAGCTCTACGGGTTTATTACGTTGAAAATTTCCTGTAACTTGTTGACCCTTTTCAATTTAAAAGACTTTTAATATAAAAATGTACAATTATAAAAACCTTCGACATTACTTACCTACAATTAATATTTTATCTGGCAACTTTATTTTGATAACCATCCTGTGTATTCAACCCTAAAATAGATTCCACGTTCATCGGAAAATCAGCTTTATTTATTCAGAAATTATTGGAAACGAAAAAATATGTAATTCTTTTACATACATATTACCGATTTACGAAATATCTAAAATATCACGCCTACCCAACACCAAATAATATAATCAAAGGATGCTTAGTTGAATTTTATCTGAAGAAAAATCGTCGTAAAAAGAAAACTAAATTACGGAGCGAAAATTGATTTTCCAGTGTAGGTACAATTACGTTATCACAATTTTATTACTATAGACTTTGACAATTTGTAAAAATAATTAAGTTTAAGCCAGACAGAGTCTTTCTCGACCAACTAACTTCATCAAAGCAACCACAATTTATAAACTTAGCATCATTTATTATCCTTAGAAGTTGTGTCGGTATACTTGAATATTTGAAACTTGGGTTTTGCTTAGTAATAGAGAGAATAAACTTTTAAAGTGTGAGTTGTATGCATTTGTAGCTCTATGATATAATTTAGTCGACCTTTTTCTAGCTAAAAGAAGAACATGAAAAATCAATACGATGAAATGTTATTTAACAAATGTTTAGCATAAGATATTTTTATGACAATACTCAAAGCCTCGTATTTACATCGTTTAGGAAAAATTTATATCCACGCAGTAAACGGTAGGCGTAAGTCTCCAAATGTGGCTATTTCCCATCAAGTTCCGATCACGTTTACACGTTAAATCCATCAAAGCATGTCGGGCAATGCCGTTTCCCAATTTGGCGTGGAGGAGAAGCGTACGCGCGCTATTTATAAAGCTTGGTCGCCGCCCCGCGCCGCTAAGGCTGATAATTATAGACTCGAGAATATCGCGAATTTGTACACTACGATACCGAATAATTAAAGTTTGGACACAGTTCCATCATAGAAAAGTTGCAATTCGAAGAAACTGTTAATAGTCAGTTTCGGTCCACGTGCTTTCGATGTTTTTATATTTTTAATAGATTAGATAACTGACCAAGAGAACTGATAATAGACAATCGCATTGTTATTAGAGCATTTCCAACATATTTTGCTTTAGCAAACATTAATTAATTTATAAGTATTTAAGGCAAAGATTTTGTGCAATTCAATTTGATTTTATTTCCGCATTCCAACATTGCATAAATTCCTTAGACACACGATATATTTGGGTACATACTGCTAATAATTAGTTAGTATAAATTATTTGATGAAAATTCCTGAACACTTGAAGGACACTTCATTTAGGTCAGTATATTTTTGTGCCGAACAGCGTGAGCAAGCGCTCAGCACTTTCGTAGATATTGCTAAGTTTTCTACTTAGGATAAGCCTAAATTAAAAACAACAAAGATTTCTTAACGACGAAGTGTCTCGACGAGATTACTTCGCGCTTCTTATCTCGAAAAATACAAGTTTCATAATCTTCGCAACTTAACCTATTTATAATCGTAAACTTGGGCAATGTTTGAAGCAAATTAGGTTACGGTGTTAGGCTAAATTTGTACCCGATTTACGAATTTATTATTTAACGCCGTACATTTTTGTTTTACGAGTAATCTTTCTTCTGCCTTCTGTTGTTATTTGATGTTTTAAACTACATTTCAAGATAGGAGATGGATTAGGAACTCAGTTTTTCGTGTTATTGTAAATGTTTTGTTGTTACCAACAGCTGGTAACAAACATTTAGAGTTCTCTCAGTTGCAATTATTATAATATCTAGGCAAAAACAATGTAAGGTTTAGTCAATGTATGGAGTAGGTAAAGTTTTGGTTATTATAATTGAATTAATTAAAAGTGTTTCTAATGCCCAATGAGTAGATAATCTTCTTACGTCGTAAACCGCATAATATATTGTTGGAGTAACTACTGCAACCTAAGAAGCAAAGGTTTCAAATCCTTTTAAACACCATACTTATTCCATAATACGATTAGGAACTTACTGCGTTATTTTACCCAGTTAAACTTAACGTGATTTTAATAAATCCTTGCTCTTATAAAATCTGAATGAAATCTTACCAAATAACAGATGAAAATGTGTTCCATTAATCACTTTAAACCTCGAAGTGTCCAAGTAACAAATTTGCATAGCAGTTTTGAAAGTCAGTGTTATAATTTCGGGTTAGTCTTAACGCCTAATAAATTTATGTTCGTTAAGTCTGACCTAAGCTATGAAAGATATTTGAAATTTTATAACCATTCAGGATAAAAAATAAATTTTAATTATTTTTTGTTCCTTTTTAATAAAAATTTACCATGTTCTAGATATGTTTATCTTAAGCTAAACTTTCTGGCTTCTAACATTGTATCGTGTAGAGCAGTCCCAGGTTATTGTCACGTATTAAACACTAAGAACGACTTAATACGCCCATTACATTGACAGTCTTGGCTTTATATCCACTTATTGCCTTCTTATGTCTTCTCAGATTCTATATTTCCAGATACTCAACAAAGAATTAAGGTTAGGTTGTGTTAATATAATACGGAATAGCATTGAAAGTGTTTGAATGGATTTACTTCATTTAAACCGATTTCAATAGATTTGTGTCCTGAACGACTCCGATTTATTTGAATGAAGTTTCCAAATGATTGTGATTTCCCAAATCGTTTGACTATTAAACCCGTGTATTTTCCAATGAAACATTGGAATTAAATAAATAAACTGTTTGGTATTTCACGTTCATTGATGTGTCAATCACATTGATCCTCCGTTGGTGTTTTCATTTAACGACTGATTTCATTATAAAATGAAGTGGATTTAATTTATATTTATGAAGGTATCTATAGGTAATACTAATAGGATACAAACAATTGCATTTTATTTAAATATCTCTCATTTTCATAATTATGCATTTATATTAATAATGTGTCCTTTATTACCTATTTGAATTAATTTCTTTCTATTGCAGAATCTCAGGTAGCATATGTAACAATTTTACAATTGCCTTCATAAATTGTGATAGTGAAACTTTTAACAATTAAGTAAGATCCTTACCTAAAACGAACCGTAAATAATATTTCCACATTCTTAAAACATACTTTTTAAATACGGATCGTTTTTACTCGCAGCTCCTAAGTGGTTATCCCCTTGAAAGGCATAACTACAATTATAGTATCTATTTATGGTTTTACTCCGCAGTCTATAAAACACAATCATTGTAATGAGCACGATATTTACACCTACGACTGCGGATCAATTTCAAATTTCCAACTTCAGTGTAAGCTGAGAACAAGGTTTTAATTGCGGTATTAATCAATGGTTCACAAAAGTCATATGACCGAAATGGATACGACAGTAATCTTTGACCATTCAAGTTTTAGATATTTTTTTTAGAGTAGGAAGTTTTTTAGTATAAAAATATATATATACATAGTTTAAACTTAAAGGATGCTCGTGTCCCAGCAGTGGGAACGTATATGGGTTGATGATGATGAAGATGATAATGAAGATGATGATGATTGATGACATTTTAAATCGTAGTAAAATTTATCTACCAAAAACTAACAGACAATTAGTTAGCAGCTGATTCACAAAAGCAAAGGAGTAATAGTATCGTCATAAATAAAGCTCTGGCGCGCTCTGGCTCTTATAAAGCACATCGCTTATTGCTATATATTCACTAAACTCATCTAAAATATTATACAATTTTTATAGTACAATATTACTTACATGATATATTGAATTTCACCTATAAATATGAGTATAGGGTGTTGTTAATTTTTTAGGCCAAGGAGAGCGGAACGAATATGCGTTAATAATATTGCTTGATAGACGTGGTCTAACGACCGGCGGCGATAAAAAGGCAATATCAGTGGATTATGTAAATGGACTCAGTAGCATAACTCTTGAAGCTATGAGCTAGAAAAGATGGAGACGTAATGTACCTAATATCTAGGATGTAGAGTTAATGTAAAGAACATATTGTTAAACCATTAGGTAGATAGTTATGTCATTGGAATTATTCAAATGCTCACAATAGAATATTTTAAAGGGGATTTAAGTTTATGTTGAGTTTGCAATTCGACTAATATTATAAATGCGTAAGTTTGTTAGGATGGATGTCTGTGTATGTGTATGTATATTTGATACCATTTTCACGCAAATACTACTGAACCGATTACAATGTTTGGTATGTAGGTAGCTACAAGACGCAGACTAACACATAGGTTACGTTTTATCCCGGAAATCCCACGGTAACGGTAACTATGCAGATTTTTCTTTAACTACGGCGGAAAGTACAGTATAGATTAAGGAGCTCCTGAAACCCATTTTCTTTAGAAGGCTTATTTCATAAAAGTGTTGTATGCTATGATTCGATTGCGTGTATTAATGCGGTGCTGAAACAACGATTGAAATATGACTACATATTATCCAAACATATCGTGAACCTTACTAAAGCGTATGTTTGTATTGCGTGGGAGCCGTATAGTAACACACGAATATAATTCGTTAATTTCTACAAATATTAAATGTATCATAGAGTGCGAGTACAAAATGAGTGAAATTCGAAAGTTAATAAAATATTATTTCCAAAGACGGAAAATAGGGAAAATAAAAAGAACGTTTGATGACATGGAAACTAAGTATTATATTTAAAATGAAAAAATATAAGAGGTAATCAACGAAGTGAATTCTGAGGATGAAATACATAGATGCAATAAATCTTTACGCATTTCATAAAATAAAACTTTTTTCAATTTTTATTTATTTTCATTTTATATTAAATAGTCAAATAGTCCTTCCATTTTCACAGAGGACGTTTCTATTAATGTTAGATTTCGACCTTACCTATATCATGAAACATGATTCTGAACAATTAACTGAGCTGCTCCCAATTCCCACTCGTCTGAATCCACGCCTACACGTTTATTTATATCAGCTATATTCAAAATACTCTTCGCAAAACATTGCTGTATTATTGTACTTACGATTGTGATTCATAAATACATTTCTACCAGAATCTTCGTATGCAATTCGGTTTTCTTAAATGTTTCATCTAAAATGCGCGTTAATCATGTGAAGCTGGTTAGCTTCTCTGAGAATCATCAATTCACATACCTAGTTCAGAATTTGTATATTTAAACCTAAATAGGTTTAATAACCTAATAGAATATAATATTTAGGTTTAAATATATAAATTCTGAACAATGTGAATTGGAGTTTGTATATGAACTAAAATGGTTAAATGGTAATAGGTATTAGTGCGGTAATAGTATTACACATGTGTTTTGAAAACATGCCTGAAAAATAAATTAGCCTCTAAGTAATACACGTAAATTACATTTCCACAATGAGTTTAATCCTGAATAACTTTTATTATTTCACCACAAAGGTCAACAATATTAGTGTCCGAATTAACACAAGTGACCTTTTTGTGTGGATTTTAGCTCATAAGGTCGCTAAACGATTTGTAAAGTTTACTTTAGTCTGCAATCCAAATTTTATAGCTCACTTTAGTGGTGAGAGTACAAAACGACGCTGTAGATCATAAAGTCACTAATTTACGAAGAACAAAACAAAACAGTTCAGTAAATTTAGTTTAAAATAATTGAAGACTAAAATAAAATTTTAATTGAATCTATAGTCTTAAGTCGATCTGCGTACAAAGATTAACAATCCAACATCCGAAGAATTGTTTTCATTATTCAAAAGAGCGGTTTATTGTTTTATCTAAAAACTTCTTTGCATTTAATAAATAGCATATAATTAACATTAGCATTTAGCATTCACATCCAGTCTGTTTAGTGATGAGGTATGTCTGCGATTCAGTTTAAACGAATGCGTTCATTCAAGCAGAAAATGGTCGGAAAAGTCTTTGTAGAAATTGTTTTAAGTACTTAGTAGGTACTTATTTTCATATGTTTACAATTTAGATTGATTTATCGTGTATTAATTATCATTTATATCAGCATTTTTAATACAAAAAAGTATGATGGATATCAAAATACCTTTATATTAACTACCTTTGCTAATTCGTTGTTAAAACGATTAGGAACGATGTACCTAAACTAGCGATCTGCCCCGGCTCCACATGAGTACATGCTGATACTAAATTTAGGTACTCTAATATATTATACATCATATTTATACATAAAACTCTATCTCTATAATCACTCCATATACTAACCACATCAAATTCCGCTGCGTAGTTTTAAAAATCGAATAATACATAGGGATAGACAGTAATCAACTTTGGTTTAATAAATTTGGTGAATAACGTATATAATTTGTTTGCAGAACTACACAGCATCAACACCTTCAAAGCCGTCATCAGCGCCACCACACACGACCCTCCAGCGGTCGGTCCGCGCGGCGGGACCGTCCCGGGTCATACCCCGCTTCTACTTCCCCAAGGGACGGCCCCCGCCGGCCCACCAGCAGGACCATGCGCTGCACAAGGTCCAATCCGCCTTCGCTACATTTCCAAATAGTCAGGTAAGAATATTATTATTAATTATTCATAATAGATAGTCGAAGTTTAAAGTGCGAAAGTTAGAAGTCTAAAACTTTTAATCGTTGTTTGAGTGAATCATTCATAAAATATCGTTGGTGAATGTTGAGGATTAAGAAGAAACGTTTTTATGAACTAAATTTTAAATTTATATGTAGCATCTAACTTGAGAATGTTGAGATTGAATATAATATTATGATCTCGTTTACCTACTTACTAAATAGAGAAAATTATGAAGTACAATATTTATCAAACACACAAACAAAAGCAAACTGCTATTACGAAAATGTGTCCATAGAATGTCCTGAGACTAAATAAATGTTCAACTTATGGTGATTTATTGAAATGTATTCACAGCATAAAATACGCGATTGTAATTTGGATTGAGATCCTTTTGACCACCGTAAGGCACGACATGATGTATGACTTTTAGGGACAATAAATCTAAACAATTCGACAAGCAAAAATATCGTCCAAACCACCTAATATATGGCGATCGACAACCATGCCATTTCTGACGGTATTTTGTGTCTCAAATTCCAGTCTTTTGGAATAACTTAAATTTCATATCGTTACGACCCGGGAGCGTCTTTTCCCGCCCAATCGATGTGGCTGAAATTTCGTATGTCTGCAGATTATGGACTAAAAGCAATAAAATATAAAGTAAAAGGCACCCATGTACCAAACAAATCATCGATTAAAACTAGCATCTGTTAGAGAAGCCCCTAAATTATAACAATATGTCCTATTAATCTATACAATTTGGCAATACATTCAAGAATAATTATTGCGAAGACTTGCTAAATGTTCTAAACATGGTATAACTAAACCTAACGTTACATAAAAATAAGATTTACAGACTTGTACTGAATAGTCATTGTATACGTAACATTGTTAATTCTCTGATTGACAGATAAAGCAGTTACTTAATATTACTATTTGAATATAACAAATCATTTAAATGAGGCACGCCCGTGTAATATGTTTAGTATTGTGTGCAACAATATTCACTCGAAGGCCAGGATTTTTACAAATAAGGTGATAGCAACTTTTTAAACCAATAATAATCTCGAGGGTGTTTGAAACATTTCATTCTCAGATTTAAATATTCATAAAACAAACGAAAATAAGAAAATTAAAGAAATGTTTCCGATAATTAAAAAAATAATAAATACATACCTATATGTATAATAATGCTTTAGTTATTGTTATTATGTATAATAATTATTTAACAAAAAAACTTGTGTCTTTTAAATATATTATAGTCACCATGGTCACGGTGACAATTTGCCTGCATTTTATACTCATAAAAGAAACTTCCATTGTTCTTGCTTTTATGTGTAAACTCGAAAGGAAGTATTGAATTAAACTTTTTAAACATAGTGATCTAGTTATGTAAGCATGGCTTGTACTAATCTTGGATAGCATTAGAATTTACTATCACCTTTCATTATATAACTTAATTGGATTTAGCTGTCGAGCTATTGATATGTTATTAAGTTTTTATAACAGGATCAATTTATTAAAATAAATCATCGTAAACGTGTTCTTTCACTAGGCAATTGCAATTTTAATTAAAAATTAGTCTAATTGTTCATAAAGTACAAATACCAAATAAAAAATAAACTTTTTTTAAACTCATTAAATCGACTCTTACGTATAATACCGACATCATTTATTAAAAAGTTACAATTGAAGTTCATAATAAATAGTAGTCAAGAACAAATATCAATTTCGAAATAGGAAATACTCAAGAACCTATAATTTTCGGTTCACGTAACAAGTGTGAAATATTCAGGTACCTACCCGCGCTATAGACAAACTGCTTTAAACTAAATCTTTGAGCCTAGATTAGATTTTAAATATTAAATATCAAACTGCGATCTAAAAGTGAGGTCGCGTTTTACAGACTTTTAAGGAATTTATAAAGGTCATACGATGAGAAATAATTTACGTACGAATCATGTGCAGATATTCAAAAAAAATATGTATCTCGATATTTTTATGTGTAATTACTTACATATACTTAAATATGTTCTTGAGGCTTGAGTCTCTAGATTTATATCATTTTACAATTAAAATATAATAAATCAAGTACAGGTAGGGTAAGTTTTTAAAAAAGCATAAAGAGTTTTACCAAACATATTTTATCGATTAATTCAATACTAAATTCTCAACTAGATTATTATTTATTCCCGTAGATTACGCAACGTCTTATTGAAATCACGTAATTATTGTGTTTAATGATTAATGTTGCGATATGATAGAGTAAACCTCTCACATAGACCAACTTTACTTATAATTAGGGCATGAATAAACAATTTTGAAGGAGAAGAAAAGTTATATCAAGGCTAAATCTTTATAATAATAGATAACAGTAAATTGTAAAATTATGCAATTCACAGGGACTGCGTAACAAATTAGAACATTATTTTTAAGGCGCTTTATAGTTTATTCGTCTTGTCTAGATTCCAGACAATAGCAGAATTTATATACTTAATTTATTATTCTTATCATACGTTACTGTTATAAAAAGTATTGTGGTTTCAATATTATATTCAGTCTATTCTACAGACTACAGACGCATTGAAAATCTTTATGAATAAAACAAGTTTGTTCATATTACATTGGGAATATGAAAATTTCACAATACCGCGAGACAGTTTTATGGGACGCTTTGCATTTTTGTGTGGCTATTTATACAGACTATTAATGTGTAAAAATAGCATCTTAAATGAATGTTTTTATGCACCATTAAACAGAAAACAAATTAGCGTTTAAAATAAAAATGTGGATTTGACTTCAGTTTAAACCTGAGAAAACACTTTAAAACACAGTTATCAAATTTCATTTTTATTTGAAAAATATACAATTTAATTATGTATATTAGGTATACCAATACATAATTTACTCTTTCTATTCAACATTATAATTCAATTAATCCGTATTGCCGCCATTTTATAGCCGTCGTTTTTTTATGAAAAAAGGTCAAGTTATATTACAGCCAGACAACACAAGAGTATCGTAAAAAGCTGCAAATAAAAATAACTGAAAGCCTAAGAAGCTTGAAAAGGATCCTAGCTCTCTAACGGTAAGCCTAAAAGCGAAATAATCCGATCCTATATATATTTTGGATGATTAACCTTGTACCTAGGCATTTTCTTGAAATGCTCGGTCGCTTTATGAAGGCAATTTTGCGATGAGAGCACGTTCACAGTTTATGCATTGCAGTGGCTTATGGAGGAAAATAAGAGGACGGTACTAGGATATAATAATAGGAGATAGAGAAAGTAATTAATAAAAAGCTTGTTTTGTGTATGAGTTTGAAAATATATTTCACAAGAAATATTTGAAAATAGTTCAAATATACAACCAACAAAATTTTGTTAAATAATAGAATGAATCCCCTCTATAATCGATTACAATATTTTCAGAACTTTTGAATGTAGCGATATGAAAAAAAGAACAATAAATTTTCAGAATTTAACACCAAATTCTTGGCACTACCTTTGAGATCGATTTAAATTGCCCGTGTTTACGATTTTGTACTAAACATCGCTGATATATTTTGGCAGCGGTAATACGTAATACAATTCATTAATTTATTATAAACAACGAAATAGACTTCAAACATAACAGATTTTAACAAAGCGCTCTATTATAATATGCTTCGGCCATGTTTGAAGATATTTAAGTCGGATAATATGTAGATATTTCAATTCCATTGCCCATAATTAGATTGGATAACAACTAGGGCATGCACCCGGGTTTACCCGGTTCCGAAAAACCCGGGTAAACCCGGGTTTTTTGATGATCTTGAGAACCGGGTCTGAATAGTATGAAACCCGGTTCTCCCGGTTCCGACCAAAATATTAAAATATAAAGTTTTATTTATATTTTGCTGCATTATTTTAAAAAATTTATTGTATCTGGCAACGTCAGACTCACGTGCATCGCGAATTTTCGTGCCACGCCTCAAGCGTGGCTCCGATTGGTTGTCTTACCTTAGGGCGTATTCAGAAAGAAAGCTTGAAACTTATAAGCGCTTATCGGCGCTTGTCATGTTCATATATTTTCCTGCGCGGGTTACCAGCACTGACAGGAAAATATATATGAACATGACAAGCGCCGATAAGCGCTTATAAGTTTCAAGCTTTCTTTCTGAATACGCCCTTAGATGCTATAAGTTTCCTACGGTTGTATTGCCAAAAAAAATTAAGCTTCGAAAATGACAAAAATTAGGCTACAGAAATATTTTTATTAGATTTCTCGTGAATTTGAAAAGCTGTTAATTTTACTGATTCATATAATGATCGAGTCATGTTTTTGTTTTTGGTATCAAGCTGAAATTTATATCGAATACTCAAGTCTTCGGTCCCTTTTATGTGAAAAAGTCGAACTCACAAGCCAACGCATCAAAAGATACAGCCGTAAATGCTGAAAATTTTCGCAAATTTCGACATTCGCGTGGGACTCAAAACCTACAGCTGGGTACTTTTCATGTTTTTATGTGATATTATGATAACAAGAGCGCCGAGACAACCGTCAAAACGCTAAGGAATAGAATACGCTATCGATACAAATTGACATAAGCGTATGATGTTTTGCCTAAGGATTCGGTCACACTACCAACGACGACGACGACCACGGACAAAATTTTCATCCAGTCGAAATTAAATAAATTGTGCAAAACACAATTAAAACAATTTTTTCGAGATCAATGGATAAAAAAATAGGTTTTTCATAGAAACGGTAGCTCCTAGGAAAAAATGTATTTAACCTTTTTTATAGATAATTTTATGATGTACAATTTTGGTTCCAGGTGATTGTATGATAAACTTACCGTCTCGGCGAAAATCGCAAAAAAAACTATTTTTTTATTAATTGACCTCGAATTAATTTATTTCCGAGTACCGTAATGACGGGAGATTTAAATATTTTATTTTGAATAAATTTTGGCAAGATTTGAATTTTGGTCGTGGTCGTCATCGTCGTTGGTAGTGTGGCCGAACCATTACCAAAATATCATGAGCTTATGTCAATAATTAGCTTTAGCAATTTCTATTCCTTGGCGATACTGACGTTTGACTAAGGGCCAAGGTACTTTTATATAAGACTGATAAATAAAGAGAAGTATTGAAATTTTTTTTTCTTTATTAATTTAATCAAATAAGACACAAACCGCGTAAAATAAAAGGCCTATCAGGTACTTTTACAGTTACTTTTGTTTAATTTCGTATTTTTTCCAAGTATTATTAAAGAACCGGGTAACCCGGTTCTACCCGGTTCTGAGCTCGATTTGGAACCGGGTTTCAGAAACTTGGAACCGGATCCGGTTCTGCATGCCCTAATAACAACTCATAATATATTTAATCAATTTTACGACGTAGACGTCGTTAAAGAAATGTACATACAAGAGTTAGCAAATGCCTCAGGCGCTTTAAACTTTTACTAGAGTTGGGAGACATAAAAAACAAAGTAACGTTGCAAAGTTTACAGAAGTAAGACCGAATAATAATAAAATTTTATAATACCTTTAATTTCAATTCCAATAATTGATGTAGATTTAAGATAGGTTCATATTTAAGTTAACAACAAAATATAAGGAGGTAGGTATTTGTTTTTGTCATGTTTTCAAATAGATAATGTTCATGATATTATTTCTATTGAATTAAAAAAAAACCTTTGTTTTCAGTTTACAGTTAAAAGTTAGTTGAAACTAGAACAATTATCGGTGTATTAAGCAAGATATTTTTTTTTTCTTGTTCCGTATCGAATACAAACCTACTTACTATTTCTGCCTGAAATTTCTTGTAAAACTTCTAAAAGAAAAAACTTTATTTGTTTGAAGAAATAATGTAATTGAACTATAAAATCCCAAAAATTTTAAAAACATCGTAAGGATAATAACATAATTGTTTGTGGGTCTGCCATTAAAGGCTTGCTATTACTACGACCCCATTTCGATTCGCCATATTTAGGTCGAAGGCACAAAACAACCACCAAAGTGTGGACAATCGTTATGTTTTTTTGTTTACTTTCTCACTTATTGCTCTTAAAGCTTTAAGATTTTGCATAAGTACTTTTTGCATTAAATTCGATTTCAGACCAACCACACATATCTACTCTACTCTATCTATACATCAGAATTATAAAAATTAAGTTAAAATTTTCATAATGTTAAAAAAGAAAGTTAAGGTACCTAGGTAAATACTATATCGTATTGTTGCTTCAAATTTTGTGCTACAAATTCATTATTTCCTATTAATTATATTTTTTTAATTAGAAAAGCCATGTTTCTTAACTCTCCAATCGGGAAGACTAACTTGATAATGAGTCTCTGATTTAATGAGCTATAAATTAGATTGATTAGATGAAAAAACATCCAAGTAAAGCAACATCGTTAAGCAAATCCATATTTAGTTACATTAAGAATTCTTAATTGTACAAAGAAATAATCTCTTACGCTACATCGATTGAAAGCGGTTTAAAAACCCATCAAAACTTTCCTGTTACGTTAGGACTTAACAGCTTATGGATATTACGACTCACTCCGGTTTCTATTTTGTTACAATATCAATACCAACATTACATTGATGTAATTATTGTGCTGAAGCTTTGATCTGCGCATTAGTATCTATTTGCTCACTTACAATGATTCCCTTATGGAAATTGAATTATAAGTTCCTAGTTACATTAATCAATATTAAATTATGTAAAATTACCTATCTATCATAATTAGATTTGACTACTCAAATAACTCTTAAATGATCCGAATATTTATTAGTACCTATAGCTGCATCATCTGTGCTTTAAATATTAAATATCTTTCACATGGATAAGTTTTAAGGATTCGTCTTTATTATATTATTAGGTTAATAAATAATACGTTGTATTCTGAATCCAAATGATAATTAATGTTTTACTTTGCCTTTATATTTCAGTACTATTTATTTCATTTATATATTGAGGAACAAGACCATGAAAATTTAAAACATCAGAAGTTTAGTTACGAAACCTAACACATACAAATTGGATCATATTCTGTTAAAACAAAAATCGCCGAGAATAGATCTTATACAGACTAGTGTCATAAAAGCACTTGAACCACTTTCCATCGTTGCACAAGTGTATCGGTCTGTCAAAGATATAGTCCTCTATAAATAGGCTAGTTACACCGACGTGACCTACTTCCGCAGGTCGATAACCCCGAACAGGCTTGGGGTGAAGATTTAGCACAGACAATCAGAAAGGGCGGCGCGAAAAAGTTGCAATCGCAATCACACATACACGTCCTAGTAAATACTAAATGCGTAGTAGTGTGTTGTGGGAGGTTGACTCGCGGTGTAGGTGTAGTGGGCAATATGAGTATGTTATGTTGTTTTACTTAATCAATATTTGAGCAAACTTATTATGAGGAAAATTGAATTTATTTTCGACCGACCGCAACGCGACGTTCACAAAAACGACGAAGCGTATGAACATGTTTTTAATGATACTTTATTAGAAGTTTACCAACTGAAGAATACTTTGCTGATAGAATAATAAGCTTAAAGCTTTTACAGTTTCACCACGTTTCACAGTTGATAATTCTAAACAAATACGTCAATTAAAAAACAACCATGTTATAAATCTTGTTTTCTATGTTTGCATTTTATGCAAAATAAGTTGACTATTTTCGCGATAAGGTTCATTACATACAAGTCGTTATTTACGCATCGTTGACGACATGTGTCAGCGCGCCCTATATTCAATAATGGCGGAAGTCGAATAGGCCACCCACGGGACACGTGTATGAGTGACCACGTCAAATAGAAAGCAAATATCTGTACACGAGTCTAGCTTTTAAATTAACGCAGTAATGTTGATATTGCCTTGCACTATTTTAATCGAAATCGATGAACTCGCGTAGCGGATTAACAGCACTGCGTTTGTGTGAAGTCGACACATTATAAGCAGCATTTTAATAACCGTAATTAATTCGCTTTAAGTTATACAAATAAGATGGAAAACAAATCAGTCATAGCATTTGTTAAAAACCTGAATGCGAATAAATTAGACGTTATTATGGACACACCTAATACCTTCCTGACAAAGAATTATTGAATCCAAAAAAATAAACATAAAATAAGAAGTTGGTATTAATTAACATTATTCTAAATACCATACGGACTCTATGCGGATGTCATGAAGTAAAACTGGTGCCAATTTTTTTACCGACATCAGATTTTTTCATGAAAAAATACTGACATAGTAACCCTAGATGGTAAATCTATCTTATATATAAAAATGAATCGCATAACTCGAGAACGGCTGAACCGATTTCGATAATACTTTTTTTATTATATTCCTTGAAGTACGAGGATGGTTCTTATGTAGAGAAAACGTAAACATGTACCACGGGCGAAGCCGGGGCGGACCGCTAGTTATTAATATTATTTGTAAATTTTTAATATTTAATTTCAGGTTCCTCGTGAAAGTTTCAAGCACATAGTAAAGGCATGCGAATGTCCTCTGTACTGGAAAATGCCTTTGTTCTTAGCGACACAGCAAAACCTCCACGCGCCGGTTGACGGACACAAGTTTATAGACTTTTGGAGAGAGTAAGTATACATTGAATTATTGTTTCATTAAACAATTACGAGTACTGGTATAGTATTATATTACCGATGATTACAAGTGGAAAGTTTAGGAAAGGCATTGGGCCATTATTATCTTGCAATCATCATCATAATAATCTGAGATTCTGACAGTATCAAATATAATGCTGCAATTTTTACATGGTGCATGTTTCGTAATTTTCCAAATTCTAAAATAATATGCAAGCATTAATATAAACAATAAATGGCGAACGGATAAATGAGATTAATTGAGATAATTCTCGTGAAAAGTTCGAAGATATGTTTTTATAATAAATTCAAAAGTGAGATGTGCGGATGTGTGTTGCAATACTATTTTAAATACAGATTATAAATCGTTATGTAATTAAATAATATTCGCTAAATAGAAAATCATTCACAAATTATATAGGTGGCAAGATTTTACTTACTAAATAAACTTTTTCAAATTTTCAGAATTTTAAAGCAAATTGCCAAAACTCAAATATAAGCAAATAATATAAGCAACAATCCAGAGTCAAATCAAAACTATATTGCTAGAGATTGTACATATAACCTTAAAAGAACGACCTTATACAGCACGTTATGTAATTTAATCAGCTGAAAGCCTTTTAAGAAAGTAGGCTCTATCCCCGTTTCGTGCCTATATATAAGAAAATAGCCAAGCTTTGAATACTTGAATTTTCATTTATAACAGTTCTGAAATTCATTTCAACTTGCAACTCTAAGATTTCATAAAAGACATCTGGAAAACTATTATTCATCAGGTGCTATGATGGCTATCTCGGAATAAATTTGCCTCTTCGTATGCATGGTTAATTTCCAGAATATTCAACTCAAGAATATTAAATATAGACTTGTTGTGTTTTAAAAAAATTCCATTGACATTTATTGAAAAGTGACCCGTGTCTTGTTCTGTAATGGGACAGATGCTGTTCACATCTGCTTAAATGGTCGATTTGACATTCGAGGTTTTGAGGAATGAGAGCTTTTTTTGCTTTTAAACTTCTATTGATTAAAGAGATCGCTATAAAAATTTGTCGTATACCAATTTCTAATCAATAAAAATTTCCAATAAATCAACCTAAAGACGTAAGCCTTATTGTCGAGCCAATTTAATAGGCAACATTTGACGTCTATCAATTTTATCTTCGAAGAGAGGTAACCTGCTTAAAAACATCGATTAAAGTGAATTAATCGATACGGATTTGAAACATTTGTCAATCGAATTTATTGATTTATGATAATTTTTATTCACAAGTAATCAATGCATTCGATTCTAGATGTCAGATTTCGATTTTTAGAGTAACGTCTCTGGTAAGTATTTAAAAAGAAAAAAGGTTTATTGACACAAAATTGTAGTGACGTCAGTTCTTCAATTCAGAAATTGTTTATTATGTTTAAAATGGTTTATCATTAAGTGAAATCTTAAAATTACTTGTATCGGTCATTGTTATTATAAATATGTAGTCGTAATTGAAAAAAGTCAAGCAAATGTGCAGTTCTAACAAAACGAAATATCATGTTATTCTATGTCGTCGTTACTAGGTTACGTTCTTGAATTTTGTTGAACTGTCAAATGTTGCCTATTAAAATGGCTCTACTATAATTGAATTTTTGTCAGCTCTACCTCACTTACAATAATATAACCAGAACATCAAAATCGAATGAATATCGAAAGCAACTTCAATTTGTTTCATGTGGGATGTTAGCTTGTAAAATAAAATCCATCAATCTTATTAAGACGAGCTATTTTTAACAGAGAAGACGTGTATCCTTAACTCTCCGACTTACGTATATATTTATAGATTCGATAATATCTTAAACGCAAACCATATGTGGTTTTACTATAAAGCACCATCTCACATGAACACCGCAAATGAATCGTAAATAAATCGAACTGAACTTGACTTTTACTACGCCATTTATTAATAGTCAAAGAACTCACATAGAAAATATTTTTCGAATTTCGCTGTATAGTGCAGCGCCGTAAGGTTTATACCTCGGAATCCAGGGCCAGTCAATGAATCTTAATATAAACCTTGAAAATATGTTTTTAATAGTATATAGAAAAATGTTAAAAATAAATTTTTTCGCGCTCTCAATTTTTTAATAATTATTATAAACAATTATTAATTTTTTGGAGTTTTCATTGATTTATATTAGACAAAAGTCATATTTTAAAAAGAACAACTATTACAAACTTGAAAACTTGATCTTGGATCTTTAGGGACTGCAGATATACCGATGAAGGTCGGGTTGGAGAACAGAGGGGATAACAGCAGCTGTTCGGTATTATTCATGGCGGGCCCTCACAGGATAGTACACGACGTTATAACTTGCTGTTTTCGTTCCGAAAAATATTTATTTCAGATTTTTGTTTATTAAAAATTAATGTATATATTATTATGCAGTGAGTGTGATAAAAGTTAATTACTGAACATTACTGAGTTTTAAAAACTTTGAAAATAGTGGCATAAATTGTAAGTATTTGTTTTTCATTTATATTACATGCTTTTGAAAACAGTTATGAATATTTTGTAATAAATCGATGTTAAAAGTTAGAATATAATAGTAGAATTTAATAATATCTATCTAATAACTAACTTTTACATTAATTATGTAAAAGTTAGTTATGAATATTACTAATATTTGTTGTTGCAGCCACGTGTCGCAATGGGTGAACCATCCAGTATTGATAGTACAAGCAATGATTGCCTCATTTGTGATAAAATCGGATCTAGTTCTGAATTAAGCTCTGAACTAGGAGATATTATAAAAGTCACTAGAGGCATATCATCATTAAAAGCTGCATCTGCGGAAAGAGGGGATGGACTTTCTCAGTATATTAATACTCGCGACTTTGTCTACGTGCATTCGGTATGCAGACAAAAATATATTAATAAAGGATGCATTAATTCTTATTTAAAAAAAGAACACCACATCTGCATGCTCTCCACCTAAAAAAAAGCTTTGAACAGCTACTTCAATTGATTTTGATTGGAAAACTTCTTTTTTCTTTTGTGAAAAAGAAGCGGATGAAATGAAGGAAAGAAGGAAGTCCAAGTCGTCAAGACAACAAATCAGCTACGTCACTAGTACTGATTTCAAGAAAAGTATTGTAAGTTTGATATGTGAAGACAAAAGTGAATATTGTCGCAATATTCATAAAAGAATTGTAGGCGTGTTAGGTTTAGTAGCTCAGGGAGCTAAATATCACGCGGATTGTTACATGTGTTTAAAAACAACGCTAAAACAGACTCAGAGGGAGAAAAAAATTCATCTTATTTACACCGCAAACAATGACGCAACGACCAGCTCCAGAATCTTTATTAAAAATAATTTTTTGCTCGTGCAAAACAGGATGTGGAGCATCTTGTGGGTGCAGGAAAAGTGAATTAAACTGCACTGCAGCTTGCTTAGAAGGCAATGGTGACAGCTGCACTAATCCTTCACCTACAATCTATATCAACGAGATCGACGACGACGACAATAATGTACAATGATGTAACAATGTGTATAGTTAATGATAATTTTTTCTGTAACTTATTTTTACGATAATCTAATAAATTAACATTGAAGTTACTCTACACATATAATTTATTACAAATAAAATTAAATTTTTCACTATAAACACTTTTTCCCCCTTCCGCCTCTCATTTTTCAGTAAATTGTTGTTAAAAATTGTTGTAAATCGAGATCGGTCAATTTTTTTTTTTTAACTTTTTTATTTGAGGTTTTAATAATGCAGTCTCATACTTGATATACAGATTCATTGACTGGCCCTGGGTTCCGAGGTTTGACCATTTTTATGCCTTACGGCACTCTACTAGTAGCAAAAGATGCACACGTTATAGGTACGTGTGCATCTTTTGCTACAACCAACCTCTTGAAATTAATAAAAATGTACAATGTAAGTACAGCCAGGCAATGCGTAGGTACTTGATACTATATTGCGTCGAATTTTATATTTTTAATCAAGTGACTCCTTATGTTAAGGATGTTTCACTATATATTTTATCATGTAAGTCAACCAATTTTTCAGTAAAACAGTTTTTTCTATTATTTTTTATTCGAAATTGTATACAGATATATATTATGTCGTTTCTGAAAACGAGAATTGATAATACAAGAAATGTATTAAATAAATAAATGACCTAACGCGTTGCTCTCAACATGCAAAGTGCAAAAGCTCGTTTATCACTTTACTGCTCTAAGAAATTTTAAAGCTTATATATTTTGACTTCAGGCGTTTGCAGCTCATTCAAGCAAAAATTGTTGAACGTCTGAAAATGAAAGTGTCACAGTTAACCTAGATAAATTGATGAAAACTCGAAAAACATAAAATATCTTATAAATATTTTTTTTCTTTATGCGCGTCACACACGGTGAAGATACTTTAATATTTTATATTAAAGAATCTTAAGATAAAATATTATACATAGTAGGTATCTTCACCGTGTGTGACTCGCTTTATTCTGTACTATTTGTAGCGAACAGCTTGCTGTGAAGTGTTCAAAAATAGTTAGCAACGTCGCCTTAATTCATATAAAAGACCGTTTGATCTCTGAAGAGGCTTTCTATTTCTCTTTAAAAATCTTAAAAATATCCACAGAAATACAAGTTCTAAAATAAATTATAATATAACAAAAATAAATAGTATTTCATTCGACCCCGAAGGAGCTTCTTTTAAACAGACTTCAAAAAAAAGGAGGAGGCTCTCAATTCGGCCGGTAGGTATATTTTTTAATACTCAATTATACTATTCCATTGATTATTTTTTTCTTATTTAAGTACCAACCCATATTCATTTCTCACTGATTTTGCCGTCAACTGTTAAAGACCGATTTTCAAAATAAAAACCAAATTATTTTCTAATAAAATGTTCATTATTAATTTTCAGACTGTCAACACAGTGCCACGACCAAGCTTCCAGATTTGTGTACATATTAACGAGAGGGAAGAGTAACACATTAGCGCCGGAGGACTTCGTGCCTTTGGTCCAGGATGTCG
Organism: Colias eurytheme; assembly: GCF_061535395.1. Lineage (NCBI taxonomy): Eukaryota > Metazoa > Arthropoda > Insecta > Lepidoptera > Pieridae > Colias > Colias eurytheme. The sequence continues at coordinate 8,924,630 of NC_142982.1, read as the reverse complement.
TTGATACGCACCCTGGACTGTCCTTCTTGAAGGAGGCTACGGAATTCCACTCGAGATACGTCCATACTGTAAGTTTTTAAGAAGTCTAGTGAAAATAGTATATAGTTTGTTGAAGAATAGTTATAAATTATTACTTACTAGCTGCAGTCCGCCTTCGCACGGGCTGTCAAGCGCGTGAAGTTTTTAATATCTATTCAGTTTAATTAACTTTTGGCACACATATTTTAAGGTCTTTTATAAGACCCTTCTCCTTACGATAACGAACATAACAAAAAATAATTATCGAAATCTATCAAAATACGGTGTCCCATGAGCCAGTATTTATCCCAATTGTGTTCTTGACTTTGTCTTTATTGTTCTGCATTATAAACAAAGGCAATAAAAATAATACTACCTACCTACGTACTAAACTTTCATCATTTAAAAAGACTTCTAAGTAAAATGTATGTTTTCTCATGTCCGCAAATTACCTTTAAAAGTAAATGAAACGTGTTCAAAACGAACCCTGAACATTATGATAATTGTATAAACTGGTTAATGATATTTAAACCAGTTCAATGAATTTGCTCTCTATTAACCCTAGTAATTTTCGACGAGTTAAACAAATAATGCCTATTTATATTTTATGTGTATGATTTCCGATCTGCTTTAAAACTAAACAAAGTTGTAATGAAAATGTTTGTTTTAAATACATGATGTCGTAAGTTATTTATGTACGTCAAAAGATAAATAAATTAAGGAAAATTAAACAAACCCAGAAGTAAACCACAAAGATATCGAAATTCAAACACGCGTTGTATAATATTAACAACGAAAATAATTTAAGTATAGGTACGTTTATAACCGATCTAATCATCTATACCTAAACCTGAACTAAGAGAATCTATACTAATTATTATACTAATATTATAAAGTAAGTTTTTTTAACATTTTTACGGGCTTATCTCAGGAACTCGTGGTTCGAATTCAAAATTTCTGTGTTGGATACACAGACATATATACATGTCTGTGGTTGGATAGTTAGTTCATTTTACGAGCGCAGTATTAAACATTGTTGAGCAATAAAGAATGTTGCAGAAATGAGAAAATCCTTATTTTAAGAATAGGCGAAATTTGTCAGCAAGTAAATAATAATAATAATGTTATAATTTATTTTTTCAGGTGATTGCTAGGATATTCTATTGTGTGAACCGCTCGTGGTCAGGTCGGATATCCATTCCGGAGTTGAGAAGATCGAACTTCTTGCAAGTCATCCAGCTTCTTGAAGATGAGGAGGACATCAATCAAGTGACACAATACTTTAGGTAATTATACGTAAAGTACGTTTGGACTTAACAATTATATATGCCGCAACTTTCAATTATTATAAAACTGATAACGTTTAATAGAATAGGTACTTTATTTCTTGAAATTTTTGCAGTCTTTAAAATGCTTTGATCATTTTTTCTTGGTAAATTATTATGCTATCAAAGAAATCATTTGAAATTTCAGTGACGATTATTTCTTCATTGAATTGTATAGGTACATATATTTTATTTAAAGCAATTTCGTTTATGTGTACAAATAATTTTCTTTCAGTTATGAACATTTCTACGTAATTTACTGCAAATTCTGGGAATTAGATAAGGATCACGATTTATTCATTGATAGACACGACCTTGCGAGGCACAATGACCACGGTAAGAAGTCTTATCAATTAAATTACCTTTATTTATGGCGTGAACTTTCACCAGTTTAATAATTAAGGTTTTATAAAAATGGATAATAAAAATTAATTAACTATTAAAAAAAACGAATAAAATAAAAATATGTAAAGATCAAGTTTCATGTATTCTATGCTCAGTCAGACAATCAATTTATTTCGTTTTGGTAATTAGCAGTCTTGTGCAGCTCCGATTATGAGATATAAGAGTCCGATTATTGCGATTAGCATTACTTAGACCTAAGCTTAGACGGGAATAGACAAGGCAGTATTCCTTGGGCTATTCCTCTCTTCTTTTACTTTTTTAATATATCGTCAAATTCCTTTCACCTTTCATATAAACGTTGCAGCCCTCTCAAGCCGTATGATAGAGCGAGTGCTATCGGGCTGCGTGACGCGCGGCAACCAGAACCGCGTGACGGCGGGCGGCGAGCCGCGCATGTCGTACACCGAGTTCGTGTGGTTCCTGCTCGCGGAGGAGGACAAGAGCCATCCCACCGCTATCGAATATTGGTTCAGGTTGGTGTGATTGTTCTTATTGAACATTACTGCGCTCTCAACCCGCGTGATAGAGCGCGTGCTATCGGGCTGCGTGACGCGCGGCAACCAGAACCGACCAGACCGATTTTAATTGTGTGTGTGTTTTTTGACGTGACAACGTCTTATAATTCGATTGAGCCGGCTGCACGCACGAAAAAACAAGACTCATGCGGCGTTACCTCGCTCTGAGGCGTTCCATGTAAGGCTTGAAGTGCGAGCGAGAGCGCGGAACGAGCGACAAAGAAGCACAATCGGACGTTGCGTTGTCACGTTCATCTATCGTCAGTAAACCGACTTTACAGACAACCAATTTTTTTTGTATTAAATGCGTCAATTTTTTTAGGTTCAAGTATAAACCACGAAGTCTAAACAAACAAAAATAACTACTGAATATATGTAGATGATACTTAAAAATCATAAATCGAAAACTATTAGGGTTCATACGCACCATGCGGGTAGCCGCATTGCGGGTAGCCGTCCGGCTGACCGCAGGATGCGGTTGCGAATGCGGCCAGCCGGACGGCTACCCGCAATGCGGCTACCCGCATAGTGCGGTTGAAGAACCGTTGCGATTTGCGGTCATGTCAATCCATTTCAAAGATGAAAATGGAAGAAGTTGCAGCTATTTACTACATGTACACACGTTACGTAAAGAAGAAAAGCAAAGAAAGAAGTACTGTGTGCATCCTTATTTGCAAACACGAGATGAGAGCAAGCATTTTGCAACCACGTGCACACACTCACTCAATTGCGGGCAGCCGCAGACTGAACCGTACAGTGCGTATAGCAACCGTCCGGCTGGCCGTCACTCGTGACGTAGCTCTCCGAGCAACCGGAGCGGTCTGCGGGTAGCCGCATCGCAGTGCGTATAGAAATGAATATTACGTACATAATTGTGCTTGCGGTCAGCCGGACGGCTACCCGCAATGCGGCTACCCGCATAGTGCGTATACGCTCTTAGTTGCAGAGGAGAGATATATGTATTGACATAAAATAAAAATGTGTTTTGCAGCAAATGCTCTCTAGATATAATGTTATATTGTTTATTTTCTTATATTTCATTTTAGTTTACGTATTCCCATTTAAAAATAACCCGCGACCCTACTCTGATCGTCCCAAAATAGCACACACACTCTTGCTATAATTACGACAATTTAAACTGGAGAGCTCCTAAAAGCTTCATCTCCAAATATATTCTCAAGAATATATAAGTGAAATTGTGAGCATTGCATGTATTGAAGTACTTGAGATATATGGCCGAGTCGCGTGACCGTACCTATAGCAATTACTTTGAACTCATATTGGCCGTTGGTTTTGCCTTGAACTTTCGGCAACACTGAGAATAATTGAATTTCCCTCTTAATTTTGCTTTGCAGGCAATAGTAGTTGGTGTGAGTTAACGAGTTAAAGCACGTAATAAAATTACGTTTTATTGTGAAATAATCCATTTGTGAATCAAGATTTTAATCTAACGTGTTTACTACGTCTTCAGTCTTCTTTAAACATATTTCGATTAATTGATCACAGCTTTTTTCGAGCTTTCGCTATTTCACTATAATAGTTATATTGCCTAAATTTCCTTTTATTGAATACAAGGTAAAGCACCTTCAATATCTTAATACACAATGACTAACAAAGCTTTTTTAAATATTTATTTATAGAGACTGGAGACAGGTTTTATCACATAGTATTTTTGGGAATTTTCACGCTTAGACTCTTGCATTGGGTACTTGAATGTTATGGCAAATTCATTATCTAAAGAAAAAGTATTAATTACTGAATGTTATTTCCAGATGTATGGATTTGGATGGCGACGGCTACATATCGATGTACGAGCTGGAGTACTTCTATGAGGAACAAATGCAGAGGATGGAAGCGATTGGAATCGAAACGTTACCATTCAACGATTGCCTTTGTCAGGTATGGTGATATTATCTAATAATAATTGAATAAAATATAAATATAACAATGCAAACACGAAAGAATGCTCTAGCTCTATGTTCGTTTGATTAAATGCACCGAGAGGAATAAAGCAATTTACATATCAGTGTATCTAGAAATTGCAAATTACACTACTCAATATTTCGTAAACCTTAACAGCTAAATTCTTTTCTTTAATAAAATTGTTAACTGCAATAATTAAAATTGACTATAATTTCACATTTCAGATGTTAGACATGGTGCATCCAGCTGAGCACGGTAAAATCACGTTAACCGACTTGAAAAAATGCAAGTTGACGCCGATATTCTTCGACACGTTCTTCAACCTGGAGAAGTATCTCGACCACGAGCAGCGCGACCCCTTCGCGACGCAGCGGGACTCCGATTGCGAGGTCGGTTAAAAAAAACTAATTAAAAAGGTTTTTGAAGCAAAGTTCTGTATGCGCGTTGATAGTAAATTTTCAAGGCCGCTTCATAGCAATACCGTCATGTCGATGTATTTCTTGTAGGGCGATTATTTTGGTATCTTTGAATCTTGCCAAAAAAGTTTCACTTCTGACACGTGTACTCGGCACACACGCTCTTTTTTAAAAGAGGTTTTTTAATTACAAATACAAACAATGTACATAAATAACAGGAATGTAGCAAAAGATTTTCTTAAAATTATGAAAAAGCAAGACAAAAAAAACGTACTTTCGCATTTATAATATTTATTACGTGATCCTTATTTCGTTATTTCTTTTAATACATAATTAATTTAAAAAATTACAGATGTCGGAATGGGATCGATTCGCGGCTGAAGAATACGAACTGTTGGTCGCTGAAGAAGGAGGCAGCGACGCGCAAGACCAAATGTAAGATCAATTACAATTATAAACCTTATATGTTTTGGAAAAGGACCTAATTTCCTACACTTTTCTATCACAAATTTGTTTTCCACTTTGATAAATATTTCATAATTATATTTCTTTTCCCTAGGCTGTATAACATAATCAAAGAATCCGAAAAAAGGGATTCTATTAATCGTTTCTATGAATTCTGCAGAACTTCAAGGTTGAATGGCGATAGATTGTACAAATAATAATTTCGATTCGGTAAAGTAAATGTGTTTAGTATTCACGCACTAGGTCATAGAAGTTCCAAAAAGCATTGAGCATTTGATTCCTACAGCACCTGTGTTAGACCGCCTCACATTGCAAAATGTCTTAAATATTTCAAAAATATGTTCTGAATGCAAAATCTTTTTCGCGATATTAACGACTATTTACAGATTTAAAACATGATTCATTTATTATATCGTATTAATAATGAATAAACGCATTTAATTCTGTTGTAGTCGAAATACTAAATCCAAAATTATTTATTTAAACTTCACTTTATATTTGGACTTTCATAGTATGTATTCTATGTTTCATTTATTCCTCAGATATATATTTTTATTTTGTACCATCGTTATTTATATAATGATCATAATATCTTATATTTATAAAGTATTGTATGGTTTATTTCGATTATCATCTGTATTGATCTATTTATTACAATTTCTTTCATCAGGGAGGGAGACAGAACTGGCTATGATAGGGTAAGCCTGTGTTCTTGAAGTGCAGTGTATAATACTGTGTCAGTTTGCATTCAAATATAAAATACAATATATAAATAATAAAAGCTACATATATCGTCTATACAGGAATACAAATGTTTTTTCATATCTCATGTGTTTGTTTTTTGTTTGGAACTATGGTGACATTTTTTTTTATTTAGTACAAAGTATATTTTGTTGAATTTACTACCGTCAAGTTATTTTTAATTATTGCTAGTACACCTTTAGTAGTTTACGATATTATTATGATTTGGTAGTATGTATTTTAAATTCCGTTCCATTAAATAAGTTAAAAATAAGTTTTCAAGTAGGTACTGTGTGTTAATTTATTCTGAAGTAATTTTGTTAAGTAGTTTGATTTGTGTTCCTATATCGATGATTTTTATTCGTCAGTTTCAGAATAAGATATTTACAGATACAGAAAAGTTGCTTTTATTTTCCTTTGTATGTAACGATAATCGCACTGCATTATAACATCACAAAAGCGACTTGCAAAAACTATGTGCAACAATATTGTGATCGTCACGACCGAATTTGCTTGAAATATTGTCTGCCTTACTGATGAAAACATACTCACATAATATGTCCCTGTACATATCCGCCCAATTCAGTTTATGCTTTTTGTTTGTATATAAACTCATTGGCATAAAGCATGAAGCGACTAACAAGTATTCCTCGCAGTTTCGTTGCATTCAGTACATATGAAGATGTGTCGACCGTTTATAAAGGACTGTTTTAATATTTGATCTTATAAATTTCAGCTCATACGATGAAACAGACGACGATTGCTTATCACCAAACATTGATGACGTCACTAACACCGACGTCATTGAGGACTCCAGCGTGGAAGATTCCACTTTTAGCGACAGTATATCCAATGTTCGTACCAAAGATGTCCCAGGAAATGTTCCCGCTATCTCACGAACACCGAACCAACCAGCTGGTTTCGTGAACCTCAGCACCATATACGCGTTAGGCAGTACGGACAGATGGGCGAACAAAACTAACGTGCAAGAACGAAAAGGAGAGAAACCAATCCCACCAGAAAAACCAGTTAGTTTAATGATGATGAACGGCAAGATGGAAAATCGATTTAACGTCGGGAATAATAGTTTTTTATATTCACAATTACTGAATCCTGGAGGAGCAAGAGCGAAAGATCCACCTTCATACACGGCCGCGACGAGCGGAGTTCTCGATAAAACTGGCGAAAAGAAGGTTCTATCCCCGAACAAAACTGTAAAATCCCCAACCAGTCCTGTGAACGGCGTCAGTAAAATCTCCGACAACTACGAGAGAGCCGTCGCAGAACGTCTAAGCCCACAAAGAGAAAACTCTAGACTAAATCGCAGCAGTGTGTTCAGTAAAGTTAATACTGGAATTGTATCCGGTAAAGTTAAAAAGAGCGCTCGAAACGTTGACGAAGAAGATGATGACTACGCGCGTGATAGTGACGAGTGCTCCATATAGACCTTGCTTTCAAGGTGTGTTATACAATGACTGATTCGTGTTAGTGAACCAAAGACCCTAGAACAGTTAAATATCGACATACCATAGACAAATAAATATTTTTTCAACGTATCCACGATACGTGCCTTGTAGAAATGACACGTTCGGACAATTGTAGCGGTAGAAATCGATTAGTTTAGGTGTATTGCAATAGAAACGGTGTGTTTTAACATCGCTTGAACCGATAGGAGTAACGTATCGGAAGTATTATGTTAACCGTTACCGGTATACGTGTTGAAATGTGTGTTATATATGTATTTAAATGTCGTCGGAGAAGAATGAAATATGTATCTAAGAAGGGAACCACGCTTTTGCATAATAGTTCACAGCTTGTTCACAGATTAGTTGCTAGGCTCATTTTACAAAACAAAACTCGTTAAAATTTATGATAAAAAACAAAATTCAATCAAAATTAATTACCTAACGTTGGCCTCTATATTCCGTCTTTAATAATTATTCATATCACGCTCCATCCACAATATAGAGATATTTTGAATATCATTAGCATAGCTTTCACCATCAATGGCTTTGAGCATCGAGACGAACACCGTGAATAAACACGCACAGATAAGTAAAATAGATTAAGTGAAAATATTTTTATATTTAAACTAATTTTGCCGCGAGAACATTAACTAATTAGTAGAAAATTAAGCCTGGTAGCAAATATTCATCCAGTTAAGCCTTTTTATTTGTAAGACTAAACTTATTATTTTTCGACGGATAGAATAGGTACCTACTCGTTGTTTAATTTTAAGAGTAAAATAATCAAGTACGAATTTTTACCAGTTACAATATAATGAGGATCATAATGTACGCGTGACGTTTTCCCTTTTCGTTTTCACCTTCAGCAATTGAATTACTTTGACCTTTTCGCTTAGGATAGATGAGGCAGCTGTAAATACGCTTGTAGATAATGCTAGGTAGATTTTACATTTTTTTCTCTAGTCTACAGGGTGCTCATCGATCTAATTATCGAACCAATAAAAAACAAGCCTTTACAATGGAAACGCACCGTTAGAATAAAAACAGGCTAACCGTTATAGCCAAGGTTTTGGAACCCTCAATAGGCTATTTGACAAGGTTTTGAAAACTGTCTCAAATTATTAAGATACGTTTATAGAGCACACAAAACACATGTTTCTTAATTTTTTGTAGTTATTCATTGAGAAAATGGAAAATAAAAACATGATATTCAAATACGCCGCCAAAACACAATTTTGAAGAATATGGCGTCTCGCGACCATGGTGACGTCACAGCGGCGTAAACATCAACTTGCTCCTGGTACTTATTGTTCGTTTTTGTTTTAATTATAGTATAATTAAGTTAATCTGTTTAAAAACCAGAAAATGAGTTCTTATAGGTGGTGTGTAGTTCCTGGATGCAGAAATACGACTATTAAAACCCCTGACAAACTATTTATATGTGCTCCAAAAGATATAAAAATGCGTAGAAAGTGGTTGCAGTTAGCTCGCAGAAATCCAAGTGATATTAGATATATCAATTAAAACAGTTATATTTTTTTTGTGAAGACCACTTCGATGTAAGTATGGTGTTGAATACCTAGTAGGCAGTTTATTTTATTTGTAATACATAGTATAAATCGTCTCATTACTTACCTGCTTGAGGTAAGATAATGATATATATAAATTGATGATGACGTGTTTGTATTGATATTGAAAATAATCAATACACACACGTCAATCCTATAAACTGGATGGCTGAAATGAAAAATAAAGGACTTAATCTAAAAAATGTATACTTCATAATTATTGTGCTATTGTGATTCATGTTTGTAGGTACAATTAACTAAAAAGGTAATGAATGACGATTGAAATATTAACTTACGTAGCTGTTTTCACATTTCTCAATTGAGGAGCGTAAAAATCTTGGTTGTTTTTAAAGAACATGCCAACCATTATAGCACAGTATTACAATATTATTTCCTAATTATAGCGTCCACTTTAGGTAGATTTCTACTGTCTGCTTTTTCTAAATTAGGTTCCATGACAAACAAAAATAACACATAAAGAACAAAACTGATTACAGACACCTTGAATCACAAGAAATAAGTTATACAAGAAACAAAACCAAAAGCGAAATTCAGCAACGACGTGAGTAAACGTTGGGATCTCTTGTTATTTACGCCGCTGTGACGTCATGGCAGATGCAGCCAATCATGGATGTTTTCGGTCACGTGGTCATTTTAAAAAATATGATGTTTTTTCTCGACGATTTATAAATAAATAAGTTATTATTTATATCATTTATTAATTTAAATCGCTTCAAAAACCTTATATATATATGGATTACACAAAAAAGTAATTTATTTTTTATACTGTCAAATAGCCTATTATTATACTTACCTATGATTTAAATGTGCATAGGTACTTATATCAGAATTATGTTTATGTTTAAAAAAAACAGCAGAAAGTTATTTTTACCTTTCTATTACAATGCATACACAACCAAATTCGCCTATTTTTTAATGATTAAAAAAAACCTATTCACCGATCTGAAACAGTTAAATACAGGTAAATTAATGCTGCATAATTTACATTAATGCTGCCAACTGGATGCCAATATAAATTCTTTGTGAAATGACGGAAGGTAAATTCATATCAGTGATCTTCTAGGCTTCTAATTGTAAATCCAAAGCTTTGATTGTGGTGTTATCCATGAACAATAAAATTTGTTAGCTAATAATAATTTTTCTGATGTTTGGAATAATTATGTTTGTCCAGTGAATTTTCACTTTATTGATCGACTTCAAAGAATAGGAGGAGGTTATTTGACTCGTATTTGCGTGAAATTTAGCTTTCATGTTGTATTTTCGTTATTATTAAAATTGTTAATTGTTTACCCTCAGGGGCATATATATATATAGGAAAATATTACGGTACACGGATGTACCTATGTTGTTATTGAATTTTTGTCATGATTGATTAAATTGAGATCGAACATTGATCAACTGAAAAATATTAGTGACTACTGACTAGTCATTCAGAACGACAATGTTATCAGTTGGTACTGCAAAAATAATGATTATTTTTTTTTTACCAGTAGGTTTTATGTACCCAAGGCGATATGCGTATTTTCCAAATTGAGAAAAATAATATCTATTAGATAGACATTATATAATAAAATAATGATTAATAGGTAGATAATTTTACATACGACGTTTACAATACGATAAAAATTCTACATACAGGTGTGTATGTAGAAATATTTTTTTCTGTATAAGGATAAAATAATCAATAATACAATATAATACGTAACTGTATGCAGAGTTTTTGAGCTCTAAATTTACCTGCAAAATTAAACACTAATTACCAAATATTTATAAAAGGGGATCATTATTATGTTAAGTACATTCCATGCTTATAATAATAATTAAAAGGATACAGCCAGCATAATGTTATTTTTGCAGTGCTATTTATTAACTTCTTCATCACTCTTGTGAAGTAATTACCTACTATTGTTCTCAATACTGATTACAACTTACCAAGTATTAACCAAAACGATTGTTCACAATTTAATAAATTTTATTAATATGTTGTGTATTATTCTTAAATTAATTTTATTTATAAGGTATGTTTTTATATAAGGACCTAAACGTTTTGACTTAGTAAAATGCGTTTGAGGATTATCTAGTTGTATGGTTGTATACTCAGATTATACTTATATGTTTAATCTGGGATTGTATATTTTTTTAAATAGAGTTGGGCCGATGACAATGTGGTGTTATCTACATGTTATAAGGCCGTTGACTTTTAGTTAGTAGTTGCGTGTGTGTTATTTAATCGGTTATAATTAAAATTGGTACTAGCTATATTATACACTAATACTATATCTTCCATTAATTAACCCCAAGCGATTGTCAATAATAGTGCCATGATTAACGTTATGATAAAATAAAATAGGTATTCGAGACATTTCTATTTGAAATCTGCTCCTAAATACTTATTACCTAAATATGTTGCATTTTCAGGTTTTTATTAAGGTATACTATGAGTATGAAAACTGTATTGTCGTCATTTTCAAAATAATCAATCACAAGTGTTTCATAACATTAATTATGTAAAACGTTCATTACCTATAAGTTTTTGTCAGAATTGAGATACCGGTAAAACCTGCTAGCTTTGCCAACGGTTGCAGACTTTGCCATAGCCAACTTCTGAGGGAAAAAGTGTAGTCACATCTTAATATCAGTTTTTTGTCATGTATGCATGCTTTTATAGTAAAATTTATGAGTTAAATGGCAACACCGAATGAGATGTGGCAACCCAGCTTGTTTTTGAGATGTAATTTTCGGCGGTTACTTTTTTCGAATGTTGGCGGTATGAAACTTAGTGCTCCGGAACTTTTACAAAAACAAACGGGAAAAGCATTGCCTACGTAAGTATTTTTTTGATATTATGTTAACATAATGTTCTTTAGCTAAATAAAAGCTGATTTACTGTGCTACAAGCTACCTTTACTTCGCAACTGGTATTGGTAAATTCAACAACCCCAATCACAACGTCTGTGATGGTGACTTTGCCATCTTTTGTTGGAGGTTAGGGCTGCCACAAAATTTCTGATGAATATTTTATCAAGTTTAAAATAACAACAATTTTTATATTCAATCAAGATCATATAAATAAGAATTTGTCATTGTTTAAATCTTTTAGGAATGTCGTGTAATGTGTGATATTAAAAAAAAAGTTAGTTAGTTTAATGAATACTATTTTTTTTTGTTTTATTATGTAAAACAATTCAAAGTTAAGAAACTAACTAGAAGTAATTGATTATGTTTTTTTTTTACTTTTACTAAATTGTTCCTACTACGAAAACATTTTTATTTGACAACCCTAACCCTAACTTCTTCTTATATAGGAAATATTTTGGAAAGGTTGGTGAATTTGCCACCTTCTTAGAGAGTTAAATTACCAGTGCTAAATAATATAAAGTTTTTACTTTATTTTACGGGATATAGGAAGAGTGCAAATATATTACTTTTTAACCTCATAAACTCCAAAAATTTCATTTTTTCTTTCATATGGCAAATTTACCAGAAGTGACAGCTAACTTTGCCATAATTGTTTTTATGCTTAAAATATTATAATTTACAAAAATGAAATAGATATTTAGTAATAATGTAAATTTTCATGAAATTTACTACGTCTAGGTGCAGGTTACTCATTACGTTTTCATACAATTATATTTTTTTAAAGCGAATCAAACTTTTTGACACATGAAAAAGTGGCAAAGTAAGCAGGTTTCACGGTAAATGATTTGATTTTGTATGATAAACACCTTAATTTTTGTATTGACAACACCTAGATAATATTATTTTTTTGCATAGGTTGTGTAATACGCACTCGGAGCAATTATATAGTTAATTGCTCCGAGAATACGCATGATTTAATATTATTTTGAAAGATTCCCGCGTTTTACATCGTGCATCGTAGTTTGTATACGGACAATTTTTAAAATAAGATGAAATTAATTTTTTGAGCATAATACTAATATGAAGTGAACTGTATGATGTAATGTAAAATATTATAGTTTACGTATATAACCCATTAATTAATACTTAATGTTGGTCTTAAAAGTTGCAATAATTATGAAATGTAACTTTTGTTCACGTTAAATTCAAGTTATCGATAATAATTTAAACAAAAATCTCAGATTTTTTACGAAACACTAGAAGTGATGTAGTTTTATGTGTTAACATTATTATGTATTATGGAATGACAGAACTTATATTATGATAATTCAGTTAAGTATCCTAATAAAGTACATAACTGTAATCGAGTTGTTTTATTTAATTAACGTAATTTCGATCCAACAAATCGGATCCGGTGTAGCAAAAGCCATACCATTCGTGCCAGTAACTCCACCACAGCCACAGAATAGCAGCATAGTAGATAATGCCACAGCCCTAATCTATCATCATCACTACATAGTATAAAACAAAGTCGCTTTCACTGTCCCTATGTCCCTATGTCTCTTTGTACGCTTAAATCTTTGAAACTACGCAACGGATTTTGATGCGGTTTTTTTTAATAGATAGGTAGAGTGATTTAAGCATACAAAGGGACATAGGAACAGAGAAAGCGACTGTGTAGTGATGATTTGTATTTTACTTTTGAAATTCCTTAAAATTTTAATTCCGTAACCGAAATTATCCGAAACTAACGGATAATCCGAAATCATTTCATATCCGTATCCGTAACCGTATCCAGTATAATAATCATTCCTATATCCGTATCCAATCCGTATCCGAAACTTCATATCCTTAACATCCCTGATATGTACCGTATATACATCCATCCATTTAGTAAGAAGCGGTTATTATAATATTACAAACAGACTAATTTTATTATTGTTAACCTTAGTTGTTAACTATCTAGAAAGAGGTACGTTCCGTCCAGTTGGCAATACAAAATTCGAAGATTGAATTTGAATTTGAAGTATCACAATTCACATATTCTACAGACATATTCTAATGGTCAGCGTTTTCGCCAACGCGCTGGTGGTGCGCTTGCCAACGCGCTTGTGAGTAGACGTAGAGTTTTCAATATAAATTCATATGCATGGCACAAGCATGGCACAGATAATAATTGCCATAAACAAAAAAATGACATTGATAGTTTGACACTGACAGTGAGTGTCATATCGTTTCGGCTGTCGGCTTGCAACGTACAATTGGCGAAATTCAAAACAATAAAAATATCTTTAGTTTGAAATCAATGTTAAAGAGGGTATTTGGTGCTCAAAGAGTTTTTATGAGATGTAGTAGTAGTTTAAACAACAGTTTATCGACTAATACAAAAATGCCTTTCTATGCAGTGGCAAAAGGTCGGACCTCGGGGATTTATATGAACTGGGGTGATTGTGAAGCCCAAGTGAAGGGTTTTCCTGGTGCAAGATACAAAAAATTTAATACAGTTATTGAAGCACAGGATTTCATAACCGTTAATAGTGGCGGTAGCGGATCATCAAAACAGAAACCACAGAACAGTCGTTCTAGTTTACCTACAACCAACAATAACCTTAAGAGAAATTACTCCACAACGTCGAATAGTGCTAAAGCTAACGACGATGTCCCTAAGAAAAAGTCAAAGTCTAAAGCACGGACTACCAGTACCAGTAGCGATAGTTCTGATGACGATTTGAATACTATGATTGTTAAACAGCTTGATGATATTGAAGCGAGACTGAAAGGTTTTGCAAAAGGTGTTGATAAGATTTATAAGAAGGGTACAAAGGGAAAGACGTCAATATTGATAGAACAGGAACAGGGGGGTGATTTTAAAGTAGATGATCAGGGATTTGTGCAGGTGTACACTGATGGAGCTTGTTCCGCAAATGGTCGCAAGGGGGCAAAGGCAGGTATAGGAGTGTATTGGGCAGATGGCCACCCTCTTAATGTCAGTGAGCCAGTATCTGGAAGGGCCACAAATAACTGTGGGGAAATACAGGCAGCTACAAAAGCAATTAAACAGGCCATAGATAATGGAGTTCAGAAGCTGGCTATCAATACTGATTCACAGTTTCTCATCAACTCAGTTACCAAATGGCTCCCAGGTTTGTAAAGCACTTCTATGTACTTAATTTTTTAGATATGATGAACATAAGCAATGATTAAAGGTATTGTGGTAATCCAGTATTCTATAAAAACTTTACAATTTTACTGTTTTCTATTTCTTTCCTGTCACTGTTAAGATGAATAAATAACAACTGTAATTTGATTATTTAAAAAAAACCAAAAATTATTATTTAATTAAAAAATCAAGTAGTTAAATTTAATATTTATTTACTTCTAGGTTGGAAAAGAAAAGGATGGAAACTGCAATCAGGTGAACCGGTTAAAAAT
Source organism: Colias eurytheme (assembly GCF_061535395.1). NCBI lineage: Eukaryota > Metazoa > Arthropoda > Insecta > Lepidoptera > Pieridae > Colias > Colias eurytheme. Next base: position 8,909,476 of record NC_142982.1, on the reverse strand, counting down.
GAGAAGGACTTCAAAGAACTGGACAATCTTCAGAACAAACTCCAACTCAGGTGGAATTATGTTGAAGCTCACAGAGGAGTCTACGGCAATGAAATGGCTGACCAGCTAGCGAAAGCTGGGGCCAATATGTATGTTGGTTAAAAATTGTGTTATACTTAATTGTTTAGGATTTAAGATGTTAATTATATGCAAACTTTGTTAATCTTTGATTTCTCATTTGTTACATGTTCAGGATTAAAAATAATACCTTCTAATCAAACTCAAAATATCTTTACTTCATGAAATTCTTACTTTCCTATCTCACTGTTTTGAACTGATTATTTTCTATTCTTTATTAATTTATGATTATTTTCACATTATAAAAATGTATTTTACACTTTCTCTAAATGATTTTCAATGACTATTATGATCTGCTGGGCAGAAATTATAAATATGTAGTAGACTGATATAATTAATGCATTGCTGTGATTATAAAATAAATAATTTTTTCCATAAAATAGTTTCATTTGTTCTTTATTTTATTAGACAGTCCACAGAAAAATATATTATGTGTATATTGTATAATGAGTATAGTTTTAAAAATTTGCACAATAATTACAGAAATAGCTTTTTCGTGCAAGAGAAATCTCACAGCTAGATAGCTGTACAATATTAGGTTGATGAGTAAAAAAAACATTCATACCAAATAAAAGAAAATTTTACTTCAGACAATATGTTTATTGAAAATTAAAACATATTGCACAAGCATCAATCAGATGCCAGAGAGAAATATGGTATGTGAAAATGTAATCCACATGCATTAAATAAAAATTGTACCGTGTGTACATTTATTAATAATATTGCGAAAAATATGCATTTTCCATTAATTCAAAAACTATGTTTATCAGTTTACCGATGCCTTATACTAAAATTCTTGTTAATATCTTAACATAGTGACGCAAGACTATCTTTAAAAATATTTATATTTACATCTTACAATAAAATATCTCTACTGAGAACTAACTCTAGACAATTATCTATTTATTATCATAGTACACATTATGACAGCTTATTTAAAACTTATATAATATGAACTTTTATGTTCTCACACTTCAGTAATAGGAAATCCTTCCACCTAATAACTGGAACTTAAAACATAAAACTCATTAAACTGCACTTTATATCAAATTTGTACAAAATGTATATATGAACCATTATAATATTATATCTAGTGAAGTCATATTCACTTTATTCATTTTATTAACAATTTAGTTATATTACCGAAAAAATTGCTCAAATATTTACATGTCAATAACTAGCTTGCACATTAAGAACTTTTGCCAATACAATGCAGTGAACTTAAAATTACCAGTCTTGGAGCAATTATCAACAAATGTTAGGGAAAGTCTCAAGGTGCAGTGTGCACTGTGCACTTGCTAATTTTAGATGCATGAAATATTTTGCTATCATTTTTACATGTGGATTTTATAGCACTAGCCAATTAAACAAAAATTCTATAATATCTAGATGATAACAATATGTTTTTAAATGGAAATATGTACAAAAATTTTTTTACTGTTTTTTTACTGTTATTTGTATAGAACCGATAATTATTCACAAAAATATATTTGAAGGTAATAAATTTAGTCATAATTTTTTATCAGTAATCTTTATAAATATCACGATTTGAACAATATTTTTCCAATTTTGATTTAGGTAAAACAAACTTGTGTTCTTAGAATAATATGTAGTAGTAGTTTTATATGTATATGCACATGGTAGAAGTATATGCACATGATAACTGCAGTGTTCATTCTGATTTGTGTGGAGTTATTAATGGTCTAAGATCCGAACATAAGGCGAAATTCAACGGCGTGATAATAGAATGAGACCAATTTTATAATTAATTTAGTCTATTAAAAAATGTATTAAAAATGGGTTGACTGGGAAAATCCTGGACAGGACATTTTTAATGAATTAAATTTTTTTTATTTATTTTTATTTTTTATTAATTGCAGTTTCGAGATAATAAAACAATTTTGTAATAAAACAGTGCTGACATAATTTTTTTTTTCATCATCCTATCAAGTGAAAGTAACTGGTACCGACATACCTGTTTATCCCGGTAAATATTAGAAAACTATGACTGCACATTCTGTAGGTTTCATACTTTAAGTCTATTATATTTTTTTTTTATTATCTTGATTCTGCAATTAATTAAAAAAAAATGTTTTTTTTAATTCATTAAAAATGTCCTGTCCAGGATTTTCCCAGTCAACCCATTTTTAATACATTTTTTAATAGACTAAATTAATTATAAAATTGGTCTCATTCTATTATCACGCCGTTGAATTTCGCCTTATGTTCGGATCTTAGACCATAATTTTTTCTTTCATAACAATGATTGCTTGAGTAATAGATTGAATTCGTTTTTTTCGTTGAACTGATATTTTTGAGCAATAACATCCCTTAAAATATAGTAGCAAGAATATCATAATGTAGTTGTATATTTTATACATCATCTTAAGTCCTTAGATTATATTTATGACTGTCTTACATTTTCAACCTATCTCTATGTCAATGTAGAACTTTCTATATCCACTTTTTAGTTTACTTTGTCACAAAAAAATATTTACTTAAAGGATTACATTACATATTTTCATTTATCCTTTCCACATTATGCAGCATTTGCCAAACTTGCAAATTTAATGAGCCCTCTTATCAATCGAGTGTTGGCCCAACAAATGACTGTGGATGTTTGACGCCATTACGGCGATTACGAATAAACATCTACAATGTCGGCCGAACATAGACATGTAGGCCGTCTACACTATCGATATTGCCGCTACTCGCCCAACGAAAAAGAGAGCCCATTAACCACATATATTTCACAGCGCCACATTCCACAACACAGTTAACACTTCAACCACAATTTGTTACACATTAGTTAGCACTTTTTGACGTGACAACGTCTTATAAATTGGTTTGCCGGGTGACACTTCAAGAAACTGCGTTACGCTCCGCTCACGTTATGCGCTCACAATGAGAGCGAGTGAGAGGCACGCGTCCCTTCCACTCGGGCATGGTTAGCCCGCCTAAGAACGAGAGAGACAGACATAAAAAGTCGTTGTCACGTAAAACTTTCGCCCGTATACCGACTTTACAGGCAACCAATTTTTTTTCTTTAATCATCAACCACATAGTACAGCACATTGTCACTGTTCACAACCTGCAACTGCACATACTGTGTGTCGCAGGCCGGTGTAGCCCAGTCCTATGTATGCACGTATTGGATCGCGTGCGGACGCCGAGGGGTGTTCACTGTATTACCGCTGCCCACTATCAAGTAACCTCCGGACGTGGTTACCTTCTTTGCGCCTGTTTCTTCGTTGTTCATCAACTGAAATTGAATTTATATCTATAGTATACAGTTTGTTTAATTTGCAAAAGTATTGTCAATCGACTTCCATATAATATGTTGACACAGAAATGTAAAAAAATAAGCACCTTCTATTCCGTATCTACGGCACTGGCGAAAGGCGCGTGTTATTTATCATCTCGCCTCAATATTAATTTATATTTTTTACTGTTAATTTTATTTCATATTAATAAGTACATTTAATGCTTTTACTATTAAAATTCTCTTTATATAATTTATACTCACTTGCTTATTAATAATAAGCGGCGGATTCGGGGCCTTGTAAGTGCCCACGCACTTCATAGTTTGATTGCCGCTACTATCTTCCATCACGCTCACTGTAAAACATAAAAAAATGAAATGAATGTGTTCTTTGCTAATACATAAAAAGAAAATTCAATTGAAAAAAATAACGCACTACAATTTCATATAGATAGTTAAGGTGACGATTTATAATAACAATGAAAAGACACACACATTCAATGAAGAAAAATAAACAGACAATGGATTTCATCAAAAATTTGTCTCAAAGCTTTTTTAATATTGAAATACAATATAAAAAAAGCTTTGAAACAACAACTTTGATTTTTTTTATTCAAATTGATGTGATTTATAAAGAACCTTCCAACAGTTTCAGTACCAAAATACACTTTTTTTTAAATTTACGTGATTGTCTATGTTTTATAATGTGTAAAAAAAATGGTCGTCTGTAAAGTCGGTTAACTGACGATAGTTGAACGTGACAACGTCTTAAGCTTCTTTGTCGCTCGTTCCGCGCTCTCGCTTGCACTTCAAGCCTTACATGGAACGCCTCAGAGCGAGGTAACGCCGCATGAGTCATGTTTTTTCGTGCGTGCAACCGGCTCTATCGAAATATAAGACGTTGTCACGTCAAAAATTAAAAAAAAAGCAGTGCGCTTCAACTAACTTCGTGTACCTATGAGAGAGGTCTTCTGGTGCATCTGGTCGGCGAACACGCGAGTTGCGACTTTCCCGCCAACAGTTAGCGATGGTATCGGCGCGTTCTTCTGCAATGCCAGTGGCGGGAAAATGGGCGTATTAATCGTTTTATGGAACTTTCTTTTGGTTGGTTATCTTTTTGTTACTTAGGTTGCTAATCTTAATATATAAATCTCGTGTCACAATGTTTGTCCTCAATGGACTCCTAAGCCACTAAACCGATTATAATAAAATTCGCACACCATGTGCATTTCGATCAAACTTGAGAGATAGGATAGTTTAAACATGTAGGTACCACGGGCGAAGCCGGGGCGGACCGCTAGTATGTATGTAAAAATGTATTGGTATGCAATAAATGATACGAATTAGAATATATATATTTAAACTGAGGTAGAAGCGGCATGCGCGTAAAACACGTTCCGTTTGAAGTCAGCTTATTTAGCTTGGTTGCGTTTAGTCGGTTATGTTGCCTACTCTTTTCGGCTAATGATTACATCTAACGCGGAACGACTTTTACTGTTAGTTTGTTCGCATACACCGCTTCTACGTGAGTTTGAATATGTATTCTATGGATTTATGGACATTTATTAATCTGTTGCGGACATTGATTGGTGATTGAGTAAATAAAACAATTTTATATTATACTTACTGGTAGATCAGGAGCAGGTTGGAGTCTCTTGTGGATGTCTTTTGAGTTGCTGTCACTTCCACTTTTATCCTATGAATAAAGTAATGGATTAAACATTACATCATGGATATATTTATTGTACTTCGCGAAAAACTCAGAATTTGTGATACATACAAGCATATTTTTTTCGCATATTTAAGACCGCTCAATTATGAAACATACTATAAAAGCTATTTTGTATTTGAACTAGAATTTACTTTTCAGAAACGTCCGTCAAAAGTACGTCGCTAGTTGGTAGAACCAAAAAAATACCTCTATGTAGTTTTTAAAATAAAACCTACTAACCTAATGTTTCTCTCGGTCGCAGAGTATTTATAGAAAACGACAGGCCGTTTTTTGACGATTCGCTGTTCATATTTTATATAATCCGAAATAAACAACCAAATCCAATTGGATTAAAATCATGATAACTAGATATTTTCTGTACAATGTGACAATTAACTAACTCATAAAAAACGAGCACGTGTCAGAACTGAAACTTCATTGGCAAGATTTTAGGATACCAAAATCGTCGCCTCTATGACTTGACGTTATTGCCATGACGCGACCTTGAAATTTTACTTTCAACGCGCCTAAAGAAGTTTCACTTCAAAAAAATCTATACTAATATCATAAAGCTGAAGAGTTTGTTAGTTTGTTTGAACGCGCTAATCTCAGGAACAACCCATTTATCTAGCAATGCTGTAGGCTATATTATATTATCACGTTACGACTATTAGGAACGGAGCAATGCGGGTCAAAACCGCGGGGCACAGCTAGTGTGTATATCTATACTATAATATTATAAAGCTCAAGAGTTTGTTTGTTTGAACGCGCTAATCTCAGGAACTACTGGTCCTATTTGAGAACTTCTTTCTGTGTAAGATAGCCCGTATATCAAGGAAGGCTATAGGCTATAATATATCATCACGCTAAGACCAACAGGAGCGGAGCGATACGGGTAAAACCGCGGGCACAGCTAGTTCTACCTAGCTTCGCCCGCTTTCTCTAAAACCTCATAAATTATATACTAAAACCTTCCTCTTGGATCCCTTTATCGTAGTTTTAGAGCTAGCGCACAAGAGCATCTTTTGTCTCCGCAACTATTTTGTCTCTCCCATCGACTCTATAGGAAGTTGCGTCGCTACGTGCGCTCTTTCTTACTAGCCGATAGAGTTGATGGGAGATACAAAATAGTTGCGGAGACAAAAGTTGCTCTTGCGCGCTAGCCTTTAAAGATACATTGGGACATAGGGACAGAGAAAGCGACTTTGTTTGATATACTATGTGTGTGATACATTACCTGGCTCCTCTGCTGCGTGCAGAGCGCGGCGTGGTGCGGCCAGTGCGCGCGCTGACACCCGTAGTCGCAGTACGACGTGTTCCAACAGCAGTAGTACTGCGACTCTTGCATGCAGTTCGCGCACCTATATACATAAACGGACATTTTTTAGCTTCAGTATACATATAGTACGTCACGTAAAAAGAACGCTGGATGAAAGTGATGGGGGTGTGTTTACGCATGGATCGAGCTTTACACGAAAGTTATGTGCCGATTATTTTATTTTTGAACTAGGCTTGCGAATCGTGACTTCGCAACTACATATTTGTTATTCTTATAAACTCCAAATAGACCGATAAATCGCCAATGCACAGCTTTCTTTCAGTCAGCGTTCTTTTTACATGACGCGACCTGTACATAAATTACTTGGATTAATAGTAATGTAGTAGTTGACGACTTTGATCGAATTTAAAAAAACAGTCTTGTAGATATTGCGGGTTAATCAAGAAATAGATTTTTATGTACACATAAATTTCTAGAACTATCAGTGACAGTTTTCATAAGATTTAATGCCTATTTTTAAACATAAACTCGCAACACATAATATGTTTGATTAAATTTTGCTCCCTTCTTCTCCAATTATACAAACTATGTATTTTGTAACGGAAAAATTGCCATATCAGAGTCAAATACTACACAATTTGGTGGAAAAAAAATTACGCTATTCAAGATATTTTACATTATTAAACTTACATAATAGTAAAGAAAAAGATAATAACTAACCATTGTTTCGTCTTGGCCGCTTTAACAGCCGCCTCGAGTTCAACCTGAGCGCTTCTCCGCGCCTCGCTCACGACACGAGCTTTCTCCTTGTCGAACGACGCCCGCATTTCAACTAGCGATAGCTCTGGAATTATTGAAGTGAAAACTTCTTTAGCGGCGTTGGGTATAAAATCTTAAACTCGCGTCAGGACACGTGGCCTGATCGAAAAAGCGTAAGACGGATTATTTTTTTAGCCCTTGTATTCCATGCGTAAGACGGATTTTTTTTTAGCCCTTGTATTCCATGCGTAAGACGGATACCATTCCAAAATATCAAACATGCTGAACGTTAATAATCAAGTTTTCACTTCTGCCGGCACTCCCGGAGTGCAACCCGTCTTTTTTTTATAAAAATATCGTTTACAATGTAATTATATTATTTTGTGCATATGCAATGGTACTACTATTATATAAAAACTACTATTATCATTTTACTAAACAACAAAATTAAAAACGACTGTATCAAATAGACCAAGAAGCATACATATAATATTAATTAAGATTAAGAGTATGGTTTGCCAAGTATATTAATCGACATGAAAAGCTCAAAAAGTTTTGTTCTCAAACTTCCTTCTGTAATGATAGCAACAATAAGAAATTTCAACTAAATACAAAACACGTTATTAAAAAGTAAATACCATAGTTATGTTTCAATTCCTCAATTTCTTGTTTGTGTTTCCACTGCAATTGCTCTAACTGCACCTTGAGTGACGTCACAACGGCCGCCGGCTCGTTGATCTTGTCCAGGGAATCTTCTAGAAGCGTCCGGAAGAAATCCGTCAGCTGGAACGTTAATAAAATTTGTTTTTTTAATATATTATACAAACGTGATATTAAGATAACAAGCAAGTCATGAACAATTTATTATGTACGATTCTTAATAATTGAAAACATACAACTAAAAAGATTTTGTCTAATGCTGGAACGTTTTACAAAGTTTTCAATAAAAATTTAATAAGAAATATGACAAAACATTTTGTAATTAATACAAAAAGCCTACCTTAACAGCATTCTGGTTGAGTTTGGCAGTTAAAGGCCCAGCTGTGGACGGAGGTGGTACACTCCCTATTGGTGTTGCTGAATCGAACGGGTTTAATAGCGGCCTTTGTTGTAGTCGTGGTAACTATAAATAAATAAATTCATATATGCAGAGGATCGCTTTCTCGTAAGTATGGATGTCTCCACTTTTGCGTTGATACGTCGATATTTTCCTAATAAAATGCAGAATGTGGATTTATTGTATCAACGCGATAAAATTGATTGCGACAAATGCTACAAAAGATGCTAATGATTGTTGGTTTTCTAACGTCATGAATTATAAGAACTTAGAACTCATCAATTATTTATAATATGATTAACATCTGAAATCGTCCAGTACTTTACTTAGCAGTTGAATCAAAAATAACACATAATAGCATCCAACTTACTTCAGTAACAGCATCATCCGTCCTATTATTAGCGGAATTAATTTGTGGTAATATTGAAGCCACACTCGCCGGAGTGGGCACGGCCACCAGAGTGCCCGCAGTATTCCTGTCTCCTATACCGTTTACGATTGGAGAATTTGACGCGTTCTGAAAGAAACAATAATATGTTTGTTGATAGAAATCTATTTCTGTTTTGTCAAATAGTATTATAATATAAAATATTATAGAAAGTTTTTTTTTAATTCACTAGCATACACCGCGAACGAAGTTGTGCGAAATAAATAAATACGATTTAATGATTTAACACATAAATTTTCATCTAAATATCAACTTTTGTGTTATAGCAGTTTCAACATTTATTATAATTATTGTACTCACATCTACTCCACCAACAGACATCATTGGCTGCAAGCTGAATGTCCACTGTCCATTCAGAGACGTAATCAAAGGCACTGTGTGCACATTAGTTTGACCAATCCCCGGTATCGTGCCGAGCGACTGTATTGTGGGCAATTGTGCCATTTTCGGCGTATTCGAACTGGCTATAACTGTGGTCGTCGATGTACTGCTCGTGAGGCTAACCATAGAGCCGATCGTGGAAGAGATAACGGGTGAAGATATGGCGTTTGTCGAAGTGTTGGCTGGAATTAAAGTTTTAGAATCCATTAACAAATTATGAAAACAAACTCACCAAGATTTCAATAATTATCAAACATACATGTTAGAACACAACACTTACCAACACTAGAGACTGGAGCTTGAGATCGAGCCGGTGCATTAGGCCCATTAACCGCAACAGGTCTCGTGGGCCGCACCGGAGCCTGCGCCGTCGCCGGCTGTATTGGTATATAAACCATAGAGTTCTTAGAATTCAACTCTGATCGCCCTTCATCCGGCTTTTTCGGTTGCGGGAACGTTTTCTTAGCCTTTACGCGAACCTCGGGCGGCTTTGGTGCCGTTTTCCTTGCCAACGGCGACACAATCACTTTATTTATTCGCACTTCACGTAACCTATTCACGGGAGGATTGACCGGCCTCAAGTTGCACGCTTCCATGAGATCCATTTTTTCGTTTTGTCTGTCCGCGTCGTCAACGTCCAGTGGTTCCGTTTTGATTTCAATTTCCATGCTATTAGTAGGTTTCGGTGGTGATGCTTCAGCTGACTTCATACGAGCAAACGCTCTGACGCCAACGCGACCGACCGGCACGTCTGAACCCTCCCTTAGCTTCTGTAGTTTAGTGGCCGCTTCTTTCATATTGCGAACATTATCCGTACTAGTCGGTATGAAAATGCTAGCCGTAGAGTTCGGTTCGATTATCACTTCAATAGTTTTAGCATTCGAGTTATTTGCGAATGCATCTTGCTGATTAGTTGATAGACTTCTAACACTAGTGATTGTTGGCATGCCTGTCCCGTTCGTATTTTTTGGCGAATCTCGAGCAATTACAGCTAGAGAAGTATCATCGTCGAACTGCAAACGATCTTTTGTAGATTTTGGCATATCTTGTTTCGAAGTATTTTTATCTTTTGGCGTCTCTGAATTCTTATCCTTTGTATCCTTATGTTTGCTGTTGTTAGCATCTTTATTTGATACCTTACTGGTATTCAATTCCGATTTACTATTATTGAGCGATTTATTTCTAGATATTCTTATTTTATGTTTTATCCTTTCTTCTCGCTTCTCTTTTTCACTAGAACGGGACTTTTCAACACGGGATGCTCTTGGCTTAGGCGAAAACTTTTCTGATTTATCCTTAAGACTGTTTCTTTTAGGAGTTGAATTAGCAATTGGTGTACTAGTGATAGGGGATTTTTCCTTTATTGGCTTTTCTGTAGTACTACTTGGTAGCACTTCACAATCTTGCACTGTTTCTGTACTTGTTTTCTCTGTCTTGTCCTCAACAGGGTCTTCAGCCTTTTTATCTTTACCATTTTCTTCAGGTTTTTCTTTATCTGTAGTTATTTCAGTAACTACATCTTTAGTTTGAGCATTAGTTTCACCATTCACCTTACTTCGTTTTGGAGTACTTGTACTACTATCTATTTGTCTGTCTGTTGAACTGCTATCAATTATTGTAATAACTGCCTCTTCTAGATCGGATCTGCGACGTTTTCTTGTTGTATTTTTTACTTCATTTTCATCTGTTTCCATAGATTTATCCGATTCTCTGTAAAAACAAATGAATCGATTTTAGCAATTTTATTTATACCGAACTAATAGATTTGTTGTTTATAGAACTTATATTTTAAATTTTCAATATTAATAAATAAACTTACATCTGTAGCTTGAAATCTTCACTTTTCGCAATTTCAGCGTCATCGGCCATTTTTCGTGTTTGTGCTTCTTCACTTTCACTTGTTTCACTGAAATGAAAAATATTGTAAACTGCATATTTTAAAGATTTTCTGGCTAATGAAAGAAAACAGTACATTATTTTAATCAAAACGTTTGTACTTTGTGGCGAATAGTCAATAATTGACAAAGTCGGAAATAAGTAAAGATCATATATTTATTAATCCGTCAGTCCTCGGATCACAGACACAATAGAAAATCTATTGTGTCTCGGCCCGATCGGGCCGCTCGGTGGTCAATGGGTTAATTTCTTAAGACAAATAGCAGGAATAAAAAGCCTCACCCATCAATAACAGAACTCTTTGAACTTTTGGAGTTCGACCGGCGTTTTTCCTTTATTTTAGGCGATGCTGTTGAACTTTTATCTTTAAGAGGAACCTTCAATTCACCTTCATATGTTGGTATCTACAACAAATATTAATATTAAGTATACTTATTATATTAATTTGATTTGATGTAGAGTAAGTTAATGTATGTATTTACCATCATTTTCAATTGCTCAGGAAGTTTGCTTGGCTCAAATGGAGTCTTGAACGGTGGGTATATGAACTTGCCGTATTTTCTTGATATACTACGTATGTGTTGTTCTGCTTCCTATAATATAAACAATATATTTTTACAACATAATAAAAATTACCGAATTATTATTAATTATACCGAAAAATAAAATATTTGCAGATTTATGAAATTTTTATTTCGGAAAAAAAATTATATTAATCATACCTGCATACTATCCAATATATCTTGTCTTTTCGTTCGGAAATTATTAGGATCCTTCTCAGAGTATAAGTAACAATCTTTAGCGGGCACCCAGGCGCGGTCGTGTGCGCCGAAGAATCTTACATCGACTAAACCAGAGTTATTTACGGACATGCCTTTCGCTGGCCAGTAGGGAAAACCTAAAATAGGAAAGAAGTTTTTGAGTCCAGAACAAGAATGGCTTTTTCTACATAATATTCAGCATTATGATTACAGCAGGATATTATTTTGTCAACAATAGTTACACTATGAATCTGTTTTAGAGCTTTCAATCTGTTTTAAGTATGATTAGAAATATAAGAATTAAATCTTTGTCCTGAATTCAGACGACATGAATTTTACATTAAAATTGTAATAATGTCCTTAATATAAATTTTTACACATAAATATTTTGATTTACATTTTATTTAACACATTAAAGGGATCACGACGTAAGCATTTTACACAAATATGCCTATCACAATATTATGACAACATTGTCCCCAAATAACCACCATACAAATTCGCCTCATCCGTACCATACCCTACGTTCCCAAAAACCTCACCTTTAAGCTTAGCCCACAGCAGCACATGCGGCGTGGAGCACACATCAGTAAACCACGTGGGTTTCCTCGCATGTGCGGCCGCGTAACACTCCGGGCACGCCTCAATCTCGCCCATTTCCGCGCGACACAAGCGCACGAGCGCACGCGCCGCGCCCGTCAACTTCGACTGCACTGAAACGTTCAAACCTACATTCTCATGTGAGATGGTAAACCAATAAAAGCTTAAATATATAAATAAACGAAATATAAATTAAACGAAAGCAAATTAAAATTCAATAAAAATACCAATAACAAAAAAAAATCACTTTAAATAAATTTTCCTGTATTGTGTGTAATCCACACTCCTATCGTAAAAAAAACATTTGAAACTTACATGTGTTGAATATAATACTGTTGTGCAGAATCCATTGCGCGTCAGCCATGAAAGCTTCCGTGCTTCCGTATAGACCATTGGTAATGTTTTGTTTCATAAGCGACAGGTCCATTGGGTGGACGACATATTTATCGTAGTCTGGGAACTCAGTCCGATCTACGGGCTGCATGAAGGGTTCCACCTGTAATCATAAGGAAAAATAATTATTAATATAACAAAAAACGAGATGGCGAAAAAGTTTCTTTGTCAACTAAGATATGTATTTCCTTATTACTATGTCGTAAAAATGATGAACTCTTTACGTCTTCGAGCTACAACAGTATAAATTTCGCCTTTATAATGCATTCATTATTTACATCCGCCCTTTGCAAATACCCAACTCAATACAAATCTTTCTATTGAAAACTAGTGATGCCCGCGCCTCCGTTCGCATGTCCGTAGATTTAAATTCGAATTAAATCTTTCAAAAGAAATTATAACCTACTAGCTTTCCGCTAGCGGCTTCGCCCGCGTTTTCAAAGAAAAACCCGTTCCCGTAGGATTTCCGGGATAAAACCTATCCTATGTCCTTTCTCGGGTATCAAAATATACCAAATTTCATGCAAATTGGTTCAGTTGTTAAGGCGTGATTGAGTAACAGACAGACAGACAGAGTTACTTTCGCATTTATAATATTACTTATTAGTATGGATGTATATGCTACGTAGGAATTTGTATAGTTTAGCGATGATTAAAAAAAAAAAACAGTTCATCAAAATAAGTTTGTACACATTATTTCCTATTAGCTGTACTTTGTGTGTCTCTATTTATTTTGTGTGTGCAATAAATAATTAAATAAATAAATAAATAAGTCCAGTAGTTATTACGTGAAAATAGACAGTCTTCTAAAAGCTAGAGGAGAAAGAAGAAGTAAAAAATAGTACGTATATAAATAAATTGTCCTGTCTGCCAATTAGGTCAAAATATTTGCATAAGTAGGTATATAAAAACAACTAGGTTAGGTAATGATCACAAATCAAGAAACTGAAGATTGGTGTATTGGAAGTTTTTATAGTTAAGAAATATTTAACTGATATATAATTACTATTTGACATATAATGCCGGGTCCAGACTGGTGAAACGTAACATGCAATGTAACATTCTGCCTTTCATTGCATGTTCGCTGCTGGTGTGGACGCATAGCGCGCTCATAACGCGCATTCACTACGAACCTCCCGTATTCGTGTTCCTTGCCCCTTTGTGTTCGTCGAAAAACCGACAAATTTCGGATCGCTCCGCGCGCGGCTTGTAATGCTCGTAGCATGCGCGTGTAATGCACAATTCGCGCGCGCAAGACGTCCAAACTATGAGAAATTGTTACAAAGTGAGTTACCTTTCATGATACATTGCAGCAATGTGGACGGTGAATTCTTTCATTGCATGTTACATTGCATGTTACGTTTCACCAGTCTGGACCCGGCATTATAATGGATTGTTTTGATGTAATGCAATATGATTAAATGTATAATTATCGAATTACATTACAAACAGCACGTACGATATTGTTTACTTTCTATCTTAATCGATTTGTTTACTAAATTTCTACATTCATGGATAGTGTTAAATCGTGTAAATATGTAGAAACTGTATAATGTGATGAAAAAAAAATATAATAAATTATTATTAGCGCATTAGCGCAATCGCCATGTTTTGTCTATACAATTTCGATGTTTGAAAAATTTGCACGTACGCTCTAAGAAAATATAGCGCACGAATTTAAAAAAACGATGCAAATGTACAAGTACTAAGGCATTCCGCGTGAGCGTTATTATTAGCACGAGCGAGAGGGGTATAGTGACGCGTCCGTATTGATTATTTAACGTGCGAGAGAGACGGAGCGCGCGGCGTCGCCCCACGGCGCAGATAGTAACAAGGTCACTTTAACAATCCGGCAACGCAGCATACGACACACATACGCGTCAATGAATTAATGTGGAGCTGGCGAAAGTATCAAAATATTGTATCTTTGTTTTCGCGGTAGCGTGTAACAAATTCTTATCGATTCTAATTTCGATTGTAGGTAGTCATTCATTTCAATATGATTATGCTAACTTATAAGGGTATTTATTTAATTATATACATAATTATTTAAATGGAAAATTGTTATAAATCGCATTGCAATTTAGCAATGTGTAATTTCATTAAAAAAATATCGCAACTGCTACACGGTAACAATTTAAATATCGTAATATAATCATATTATTTTTATGCAAAAAAGGCGAATATTATCAAAATTATTCTAAGAATAAATTGTATATTTTTCATATCAAAATATGACTCGAGAACACATAAAACAGATCTCATACTAAATTGAGGAGAATATTATAGTTAAATAAATGTTTTTTGAAAGTAGCATAAACTTATATGTAACAACTTTCTAATACTTACCAACAATTTTATTACCTACTTTGTAAACATGTTATTAAAAAGGAGGAATGAAGAAATTGATATTTAAATTGAAAAATGAATCTTGATAACTTATGTATCTTACATATCACTCCATATTATAAACAAAGTCCTTTGGGATGTCTGTTTGTTGGCCTGTTCGCTATGAACTCATTTTCATTTGTTTTTTCCAATGATAGTGTGGTTGAAAAGGAAGATTTAAGTATATAATTTGTAATGATAATGAATTAGAGATCTTTTAAATTTGTTAATAATATCGGTGGATCTAGAGTCAACTATTTTTAAGGTTATGTGATATGGTTTAATCTTTATAAGTACTTTAAAACCTAATTTTTACTACTTTTTTTAACACCATTATTATTAGATATAGATGGATGTAATATTTTAAGAGTGAAGGCAAAGAAATTTTTAGGTTAAAATATACAATTTATGCAAAGCATGTAAAAATATAGTAATCAAAAATTTACCCCATTGAGATCCATCATTCTCACTAATGCATGGTGCAGTAACTCACAAAGAAGCCCCAGAGAGATTTTCTTCATGGATAAAGATCTGAAAACAATATATTTTATTGTTATTTATTATCTACTATGGATAGCTACATTTAAAAATATTATAAATATAAAAATATAACATTAAAGGTACTATTCTTTAAATTGGTTCTATAAATTATGTGTCAAGTATAACAAACTGCAATATTACATATCAAACACAAATTTTCTTCCAAATATAATGTGTATCACATTATATTTGGAAGAAAATTTGTGAAACAAGTCATAAATTAACTTAAACATATTTTTACATCATTGACATGTAATAAGTTGGAGAAACTATAGAAATCCACACAATTTAGACACTATTGAACTGTTGTAGCATCATATTGTGGTAGCAATTTACGTATCACTACATAGTATAAAGCAAATTGCTTCCTGCGGCTGTCCCAATCTCTGTATGTGTGTATGCTTAAATCTTTAAACTACTCAACGGATTATGATGCAGTTTTTAATAGATTGAGTGATTCAAGAGGAAGGTTCTAGAATAAAATTGATTAAGTAAATTTTAGATAAAACGGGCGAATCCGTGGAAAAAAAATAAAGGCATAACTCACCTAGTATCTGAACTTTCAGCATGCAAAATACTCAAGCATTCAGGACAGACCCAACTCCGTTTTGTATCTATCTTACTTCTCTCAGTACTAGATAGACATTTGTAATGATAACTCCGCGGACAAACCGTGCATTGCATGGGTGGATGACCTTTCTCAGTATTTACTTGTTCCACTGCCCAATTACATCGCCAACAATATGGATCAGCTCTTAGCTTTTTCTCTCCTGTCTAGAGAAGTATAAGAAAAAATTTGGTACATAGTTTTTAGTGTTATTTGCATTGTATTTTTAGAAGTAAATAAATAATATGAGAGTGTTATTTCTATAGGAAAATTTGTAGTTTTTTGTTACTTAATCAGGTTTGAACAGCAAGAAGCATACTTCTATCCTATCACTGAGATTAGGCTATTAAAATTATGTTATCTTCAAACTTGATAATAATTAAGTAGACCACATTTATTAATACTTAAATTTACATTTTTTTTTCTTACATTGTATAGTAATTTATATCTCAAAAATGTTATAGTATTTTTAAAAAGATGACATTATGTTAGTTTATATTATACATAAATTATAATTATACTTACAAGTGCTGAATGTGGTGCTTCTGCCAACTTTTTCTTCTTAGGTGACATTTCACTCTCTTTCTTTGCTTCCGAATCCTGGTCATCATCAGACTCACGAGGACCCTTTCCAGTGACGGAGTTAAGGAACTGTTTGACTTTATGCACAAACTCTGGGTTTTGCGATCTCATAGAACGCTTTGCAGCCTTTTCTGATTTCTCACTGCAGTTGCTCTTAGAAGATAAATTACTATTACGCCGAATACCACCTATCTTCTCAGCGTCAAGAGAAGTATTCAAACTTGGACTTGAACTGTCTAAACATGTTCTGGACTTTCTTGTTTTGCTTGTCAATTGTGTACATTCACTAATTATCTTAGATTCTTTGGCAGACTTAATGAGAGACTTGAGCTCTCGGCTTATACTTTTATTGTGCTCTTTTTCACTTACATCAGAGCAAGTATCAAGTTGGGAATCATTTGACTTATCACAATGACTATCTATTGATGTTTTACAAGATTCATCCAACTTCTGGCTGTCCCCATTTTCCAATTGCTCTACTGGTTCAGTTTGAACTTTTTCCATTACAGGTTTATCAGTAGACTGCATTGTTTCAGATACAGAATCAACAGAGGATAGCTTTTGTGTAGTTTCTGGTAACACTTTGTCCAAAGTATCTTTCTGTGTGGTTTCTGGCACACCTTTAAGTAAAGGTGATTTCTTTTTAGGTGAAGAAACTATTGTTGGTGGACTTTGTCTCAAAGTTGATTGCTGTTCTCCCGATGATATTGCATTTTCCGAACAATCTAATGATTTACCTTCATCATCATCTTTCTCACTTTCTTGACTTGAAGATAAGGCCTTGTGAGAAGAATCAACAGTATTATCTGAACTTTCTAAATTATTATCTTTAGCTACTAAAGTAGTTTTAGGTTGCTTAATTTCTTCTATGTTGGAAGGTGTGATAACAACTCTTGGAGAATGAATAAATTTTATTGGTGATATGGTACCCTTTTCTGGAGAAAATTTCTTTTTAGGTGATTCCTTGGACTTTAATGGTGAACCATCTTTCTTAGGCAGATCTTTTGAAACAGTATGGACTTTGTCTTCCATATCTGCTGCAGTAATCGGCGGGCTCTCTGCCTCCTCATTACTAGAGTCTACCTCAATTTTCTCTACAACTATCTCAACATTACCCTTTGTTCCTGCAGCTTCCCCAGTCTCTGGGACATCTGCTGTCGTCGACGACACATCAGTCTCCATATTAACATCTGAGTTATCCTCCATCTCCTGAATAAATAATTTACATTAAATAAGATGCTAAAATACACTCTCTAGAAGATATTTTATTGGAGGAAAAATTTAAAGATTCTGAATGGAATGCTACGAAATATTGCGATTATAAATATCTTAATATTAGGACCGGTCATTGCCCAAGCTAAACCATTCAGCCAGCCAGCCTACCTACTTTCAACACAATCACAAATACATACAGAACCTCACCGCACGTTTTATTTATTCTGTCACTTTGTCTCGTTGATCCGTTGGACACACAACTATTTAATATGTTGTATAGATGTTTCGTTTGTCCATTTATAATGTTTAGTGAAAGAAGAGGCAAAATTTAATAAAACAATTGAAAAAATTTACTCATCGCCGTCTCAAACTGTCGTTTGCGATTTGTCGACTCTGTCTCTATGCTAATTGCTATCTCTGTCGTTCTTAGTTATAAACAGACGTTCGAATTTGGTACGGACCGCACCGTGACCTTGGTGCGCTCCGGACCATATTCGATCATGTGTACAGTGGTCCGCCGGACATAATTATTATTATTGACGGTACGGTTGGTTCGATGGTTTTTTCATCCGAACTTGGTGCGGACCGTACCAAATTCGCGCGTGTGGACGAGCGATCGCACCGGACAGCGCATTAGTCATAGACTATATACTTATTACAGCTTTAGTCATAGTTCTACCGCCAAACAAAACGGACGTCGGTCGATCGTTATCAATGGCGATGGCGTCGGATGACGTGGCTAATACTGAAAAAAGATTAATAATATAAATTTTAGAACTCTACAAAGATTTATGATATGACTGCATATGTCTGAATGAATCCCTGTCTTTTAAATATAATTTTGCCCATTCTTTTCTCTTCGTTTTCTTCTTTTCAATGGTTGTAACTTGTACTTGTACCAAAAGAAGTCTTGAACTGAGGTCTACATGTGAAAAAAATACAACATTCTAACCACGAATTTATTACGAGAAATAGATTTTCAAGGAATTCGGTTTGACTTTTAATGAGATTACTATGATCAATGCTCGAAATATTCACAAAAAAAGGAGATTAATTTGTATTAATTTGATATTATTGAATTGTCTTATAAATCTAAGATATTTTTTTTGTTCAGTTAATTTATTACATATAAAGATTATGTACCTACATATAATAATATATTGAAATATCGACTATAACTAACGACTAAAACATAAAAAAAAAACTTGGTAAAAGATAGATGATATATATAATTTTGTTTACTAGGGACAACCCTGACATTCTTTGAAAATCTGTATCTCGTAATAACTTCGTGGCTAGAATGTGGTATTTTTGTCACATGTAGAACTCAGTTCAAGGTTTCTTTTGGTACTAAACAGAGCTTCTACTAACGCCTGCATATAATATAAAAAAATAAAAACGAAAATCAGTAAAAATTACAATACTTTCGCCTCTATCATCGACAATATCGAAAATTTCAAAAAGGGATAATTTGCGCCTTTAATCACTTCATATATTAGCAACGTAATAAATTATCTAGTCACTAGTGTATCTATTTTTTATACGAATTTATTTAGCTCAGTCGGCCGCGAAAATTCCAATATTTTAAATGTTTTTTTAAAAATCGTAAATTTAATCATAATTTTTAAACAAAGAATATTTTCTTTGTGCGGCAATGCCTGGACGGATAGCCGAAACCGATTGAATATTGAAACTGTAAAGGCGAAGCTGCAAATTAATTAAATGTAATTTTAAATTATCGTGCAAAGATTTTTATACATTCGCTTTAGAAAATGAAGAGCTATTAAAAGGTTTCTTCCAACAGCAAATATAAATGCCAAAAATAAATTTTCTCTATTTAACATTGCTGTTTTAATTATCTCCCGTAAAAAATAACTAAAACTCGTATTTTTGATGCTGTTAACCCTTAAATCAAATACTGGCAACCCTAGGTGCGGTGCGGTCGTGTGGCGAGTCGATCGCACCGCACGAGTACGGTGGTCCGGTCGCACCAGTTCGAACGTCTGTTTATAATTGTATTATTGACGGTACGGTTGGTTCGATGGTTTTTTCATCCGAACTTGGTGCGGACCGTACCAAATTCGCGCGTGTGGACGGGCGATCGCACCGGACAGCGCATTAGTCATAGACTATATACTTATTACAGCTTTAGTCACAGTTCTACCGCCAAACAAAACGGACGTCGGTCGATCGTTATCAATGGCGATGGCGTCGGATGACGTGGCTAATACTGAAAAAAGATTAATAATATAAATTTTAGAACTCTACAAAGATTTATGATATGACTGCATAATATGTCTGAATGAATCCCTGTCTTTTAAATATAATTTTGCCCATTCTTTTCTCTTCGTTTTCTTCTTTTCAATGGTTGTAACTTGTACTTGTACTTGTACCAAAAGAAGCCTTGAACAGAGGTCTACATGTGAAAAAATACAACATTCTAACCACGAATTTATTACGAGAAATAGATTTTCAAAGAATTCGGTTTGACTTTTAATGAGATTACTATGATCAATGCTCGAAATATTCACAAAAAAAGGAGATTAATTTGTATTAATTTGATATTATTGAATTGTCTTATAAATCTAAGATATTTTTTTTTGTTCAGTTAATTTATTACATATAAAGATTGTAATAAATTAACCTTTTACCTACATATAATAATATATTGAAATATCGACTCTAACTAACTACTAAAACATAAACAAAAACTTGGTAATAGATAGTATGATATATATAATTTTATTTACTAGGGACAACCCTGACATTCTTTGAAAATCTATATCTCGTAATAACTTCGTGGCTAGAATGTGGTATTTTTGTCACATGTAGAACTCAGTTCAAGGTTTCTTTTGGTACTAAACAGAGCTTCTACTAACGCCTGCATATAATATAAAAAAATAAAAACGAAAATCAGTAAAAATTACAATACTTTCGCCTCTATCGACAATATCGAAAATTTCAAAAAGGGATAATTTGCGCCTTTAATCACTTCATATATTAGCAACGTAATAAATTATCTAGTCGCTAGTGTCTCTATTTTTTATACGAATTTATTTAGCTCAGTCGGCCGCGAAAATTCCAATATTTTAAATGTTTTTTTAAAAATCGTAAATTTAATCGTAATTTTTAAGCAAAGAATATTTTCTTTGTGCGGCAATGCCTGGACGGATAGCCGAAACCGATTGAATATTGAAACTGTAAAGGCGAAGCTGCAAATTAATTGTAATTTTAAATTATCGTGCAAAGATTTTTATACATTCGCTTTAGAAAATGAAGAGCTATTAAAAGCTGTTTCTTCCAACAGCAAATATAAATGCCAAAAATAAATTTTCTCTATTTAACATTGCTGTTTTAATTATCTCCCGTAAAAAATAACTAAAACTATTTTTAATGCTGTTAACCCTTAAATCAAATACTGGCAACCCTAGGTGCGGTGCGGTCGTGTGGCGAGTCGGTCGCACCGCACGAGTACGGTGGTCCGGTCGCACCAGTTCGAACGTCTGTTTATAATTTAACATACGTTGTAGATTTTGCTCCGAAGTGTACGTATAGATGGAGCCAAGAGCAAAATTGTATAGTGTATCCTGCTCGAAAATGTATATTTGTCTCTGTTTTTTCACAATATCCTCCTTTTTTATCGTTTTTTATTCAATAAAGATGTGTATTGCCATCTCATTCGGATATTTCAAATACGTTCAGAAATTTAAAATGTTGTAACTTTAAAATTTTTGTTCTTTAAATAATTTTTATTTAGACGAAAGCTAAATATTAATTAATTTTTAGTATTGCATCTATTATAAACGGATTAAAATTTTAAGCAAAATTGACTTATACCTATAGTATAATTTTAATGTTATTGCATTCACGAATGTATAAATGCGGAATGATATTCAAATTGTATGTATTTTTGAGGATTATGGAATGTAGCCTAATTTAATATGTCCAATACGAGTTTCATAATTATTTTTTTAAGGAATGCACAAAAACTCCGTAATTTTTATTCAAATACCGTTGTCATTTGTCATTAAAATATGCATTTGAGTTTTCTGTTTTGACAGTTCACACTTCAACTTCAACGTTCAAACTTCAAACTTCAAGTTGGCAATTAGCGATAAATAATGCAATTATTAATCGTTTTTTAAATTTTATTCAAAACAAGAAATTCAGATGGAATTTATTGAGCTTATACTAATAAATAAATTAGATGGTGTCATTTTAAAATATCCTCATCATGACAATGTAGACGGAACTGTATGTATCACAGGCCATCATCTTATTTTAAGTTCAAGAAAAGAAGGCGTTCGAGAACTATGGGTAAGTAATTTATTTATTTCCAGTTTTCAAAAGTTACTTACTTCACACTTAACTCAATAATATCTACTTAGCTATTGTTAACTCTCCTGTTTAATAAAAAAATTTAACCATACCTACATAAATTTGTGATTTTTTAATATGACAAACTAAATCTTGTTCACAGCTTCTTCACAAGAATATAGACTGTATAGAGAAAAAGGAAAACAAACTAAGTGGGGGTATAGTTCAAGGAGGCTCATTGTATTTGAAATGCAAGGATCTAAGAATATTTCAGTTAGATATAAGTAGCACAACAGAACTGAACCTTGTTGCCCAGACCTTAGAGAATCTATCAAATCTGCAAGACCCAAGCTTATTCTATCCATTCTTCTATAGACATATGCATCCTATCATGGAAAATGGATACACTCTATACAGGTAAATAATGTTAATCAAATTATAATAATATATAATATCAGCTGATAGATATTAAAAATAAATAAAATACACCACAGATGAAATAACAAGTAATTGATACATTATAACATCCTTGCTTATCTGGTATTTTATTGTACATTACATACTGATAATATTCCTTCCTGTATGCTCACTCCCCTTTTTAGTGATCATAAAGTACAAAAGTTCAATAAGACCATTTTAAATTACTTTTTTTTTCTGATTAACTAATCATCTTCTCTTTTTACTTCCATTACTAGTTTTATCCAGAGACCTTTTATTTACAACCCTTGTTTTTATTTCTCAACCAAGTGAGAATTTAATTTATACTTTGTATTGTTACCTCTTGATGAAACTGCTTTATTTAGGTTTCATAACACCTGATAATGATGTTGCAAAACCGCTCATAATTTTTATAATAAAAATTTAATCTTAAAGTAAATAAAAGTGAAACAAGTAAACTGCAAGCTTCATTTTAAAATCCAAACCATATGTAATAAACTTTACTATTATGTTTCAGTATTGAAGGCGAATTCACGAAAGTGTTAGCAACGGAAGAATGGCGCATATCCCGTGTAAACCAACATTATACAGTCACGCCCAGTTATCCGAAAGCAGTGGTAGTGCCAAAGGTTATAGATGACGAAACATTATTAGCTGCGGCAAGTTTCAGACAGGGTGGTCGGTTTCCTGTGCTCTCTTATAGGCATAATAATGGGGTATGTATCTATTACATTTTTATTATGATATCAACATAGTTTTACTTATAAACTCATTTTGTTTGACTACAGAGTGATATTAAATAAATAGATAAATTGCATCTTGAGATTCTATCCTATTTTACTAATAATAATCCTAACTTTACAAAAGTATGTATTTAAAATGTCAGATAAAAACTATTTAGAAACTACTTTTGTATGAATTTATTTATTTCAATAATTAATAAGTTGCATTGATATGTGACATGATTATTATTTTATTCCAGGCAGTTTTATTACGAGCAGGTCAACCTTTGTACGGGCCTAAACATAGGAGGTGCAAACCTGATGAACATATTCTCAATTCAGTTGTCAATGTTGGTATGAAAGGCATCATTTATGACTTAAGGAGCTCTAATTCAATATCACAGCAGCAAAATAAAGGTATATAAATCATTTATTAATTACAAACAAGTAAATAGTTTCTTTAAAGAAAATGTGTATTTCTAAATTTGGTGAATTAATAAAAATCATGTGTATGGGGACGTTCAAGTATTACGTAACGCAATTTGGGGGGAGGGGGGCATTAAAAATCGTCTAAAATTACCTTCAAATGCTACCAGAAGAAAAGTGTTAAAATAATAGACAATTATGTCCACAGGGGGTGGTACAGAGAGTGCAGCAAATTACTCACAGTGGAGAATATACAATAGATCAATGGATGATGTTGATAATCAACAACAGTTATTGGAGAGCTTTTCCAAGTTAGTTGAAGGTAAAAAAATACTTTAGAGCTATTACGCACTGTCGACCGCGACTGAGTCGCCGGCGACTGTGACTTACTATAGTTTAAATAGGGGCTTGCGCACTTAGTCGTCAGTCGTCCAGGAGTAAGTCCAGTCGCCGGCGACTGGTCGACAGTGCGTAATAGCTCTTATCTTCTAGGTAAAATATTTTATTTTAACATGGATTTATGTCCATTGTCCTGAAATTGTGTTGGTCTAGCTACAGGTACATATATCAATATAATCCAATCACATCTTCCTGCTATATAGTTCGCATTTCTTATATATATTTTACTAGCTGCGCTCCGTGGTCTCACCCGCGTGGCTCCGCTCCTGTTGGTCTTACCGGGATGATATATAGCCTAAAGCCTTCCTCGATGAATGAGCTATCTAACACCGAAAGAATTTTAGTATAGATTAGCTTTCCGTCCCCGGCTATGCCCGCTATACATGTGTGAATGTGTTGCAGTAATTTTTAGTTTTTGAGTCTATCAAGATCATACATACAGATGTGGCGGCTTGTGTGTCCTTATATTACTTAAATCAAATGTGAAAATCTATACAAACAACATAATTTACGTTAAATTTCTTTACCAGCATGTCTAGACAAAGAAATATCATCAGATAAGTGGATATCAAGACTGGAATCATGTGGGTGGCCGGAATCAGTGCGGAATTCTCTTCATACTGCTTGTATAATAGCACAACATATACATCATGTAAGTATGGAATATAAATCTTTGAAGCAATGGATTAATTTGATGAATGTATGCTCCCTAGTTTTAGGTTAGGTTATTTTTATGGTACACTTAAATTGTCGTTCAGATTGTTTGTCCTACTATCGGTTTTGGATTATGTTCATATCAATAGTAGAGTCATGCTTATGTAAACTTTAAATGTGTTCTTATTTTAAAAATGTTAATCTTTTCTTAAATTAATATAATAGTCTAAACTCTAAGGGAAATGCACTTTGTGTCGCCTAATTTATTTCTGATGCTTGAAAAACGTGTGTCTATTATGCTAGTGGTAGTCTTGCAAATATAAATGTCATATAAATTGGTAAGATCTTTCCTTGGGTTATAAATCATGCGACAGTCATTCCAACTTGGTTCTAAGTAGATGTTATATTGTAATTGCAGAAAGGAGAACCGGTTTTAATACATGGTACGCGTGGAGAAGATGCAACATTGCTTGTCTGCTCTCTGGTGCAAATTATATTGAGTCCCGATTGTCGCACTATCAGAGGGTGAGTGTATATCCTACTATTACCTACTATCTTTATTGTTTCGGCCGTTAACCCATTGAGCCCCGAACGGCCCGATCGGTCCACGACACAATAGATTTTCTATTGTGTCTGTGATTCCGGGGCCTGAGTTATTACAAATAAAAGTTAGCCTTACATATAAAGATGCATCATTTTGTGTCTTGGGATAAATATGCTAGAGAGTGATAGTGGCTATTTTTACATTGGTAAAAGTTAAAAGTACTGTAATAAAAAAGTTAGTCAAAGCGAAATAGGATTTTATTTTTAATCAAATTTACAATTTATTATCACTATTGTACATTTATTAAATTGCATGTATACAGGGTGTAATCGTTAAGTGTGCACAGGCGATTATTCCGTAAGTATTGCAGATATCAAAAAACTTTATACTGATATTGGAGTGTTTGGTGTAAAATTTTTGGATATTTCCCTTTTTATTTTTAAAAAGTAACTGTAGTCATTTTACTCATTAGGTAAAGGGCTGTCGATATCAGTATAAAGTTTTTTGATCTGCAATAGTTACGGAATAATCGCCTGTGCACACTTAGAGCGTATACGCACTATGCGGGTAGCCGCATTGCGGGTAGCCGTCCGGCTGACCGCAAGCACAATTATGTACGTAATATTCATTTCTATACGCACTGCGATGCGGCTACCGCAGACCGCACAGTGCGCATAGAAATGAATATTACGTACATAATTGTGCTTGCGGTCAGCCGGACGGCTACCCGCAATGCGGCTACCCGCATAGTGCGTATACGCTCTTAACGATTACACTCTGTATAGTGCAAAATGTTTATTTTTCATCATAGAGATAATATTACTACGTATGGAGGAGACACCACGAAAAAAATCTGTGCGCCATTTTTTTGCTCTAACTTAGTTTTAAAAATTATTTTCTAGTTAGGTACTTACCGATGTAAGTAAGTTATTCCTTAAATTATTCCTTAAGTTATTCCTTTGCACTTTTCCGTATTATTTGTATTATTTGTGCAATATCGTAACACACACGAAGGCATATTTGATGCGTTTTACTTTAAAACCATTAAAAAAAACCGATGTAGGCGGTGTCGTCTCCATATTAATATTATCTCAATGTTTTTCATTTTGTTTGTAGTTTGCAAGCGCTAATAGAGCGCGAGTGGCTAGGCGCCGGGCACCCGTTCGGCACGCGGCTGCGTTGCGGCCCGCACGCTGCCGCAGCACGGGCAGCTCCCACCTTCCCGCTGTTCCTCGACTGCGTGCGACAGTTCCTCGAGCAGTTCCCCTGCAGCTTCGAGTACAGGCAGTCGTTCCTTATCACGCTGTTCGAACACGCGTATGCAAGCCAGTTCGGTGAGTATACTAGCGCCAATAGAGCGCGTGGGTACAAGCGGGGCACCAACCTTCCCGCTGTTCCTCGACTGCGTGCGACAGTTCCTAGAGCAGTTCCCGTGCAGCTTTGAATACCGCCAGTCGTTCCTTATCACGCTGTTCGAGCACGCGTATCCAAGCCAGTTCGGTGAGTGTGTACTAGCGCCATTAGAGCGCGAAGATAAAAGATTAGAAGATATTATAGTCCATTGAATAAGTAGTTCTCTACCGTTTCTGAGTTATACGCAGTAAAAAATGATTTTGGCTCAAACAATTTCCCCATACTGCACATCAATCGATCAAAAAATATTTCTTTCTTCCAAAAAACTCAAATGTGCAACTTGTGACCGGTACTGATAGATTGCTCTTAATTAGGTCTATAATTGGTAAAATAAACACATTCTTCCATGGAAGCCTTTAGGAGGAATCGATTGTCAAAATATTATATCAGGGTAGTTTGAGTTACTAAACTTGATCTTTTTATTTTTTTCTTCCAAAAAACTCAAAAGTGCAACTTGTGACCGGTACAGATAGATTTCTCATTGGATATAGGAAAAAATTATTTAGGGTACAACTTGTAGATAATTTTATGGCCTTTCAACTTTTCCTTGAAAGTTTTTCTCTAACATGTACCGTTTTTGAGATTTAAGCGAAAAATGAAAAAATGGACCCATTCCCCCCCCTCCCCCCACTCCGGGGCTCCTCCTAGTGTCCCGGGGTATGTTTATTACCTAGGGACTCTTGACATGTTTCCGAAGAAACATCTTACGTTACTAACTCACGCACTCTAGACCCCCCTTGGAGGGACTCATTCAATGCACTATTATACAGAAGATTACATACATGACACAATCTAACAGCTTGTTTACGAATCTCGCAATAAAATCGTAATTAAAATCTAATAAATTTTATACAAATGGTGTTTATAGCAATGACTGTAACATTGTAGCATAAAAATGCGTTATTGATATAGTTTTTATTATAATAAATACGTTTTAAAAGACAGTCAGACATTCGATCAAGGAAGAAAATAAAACAATTTTTTTGACAATATAACTTTTCCTTTCAAAATTATTACTAACGAAATATTATTAAATATTTTACAGGAACGTTCCTCTGCGACAGTGACCAAGAGCGCGAAACGCGTGGTGTCTATGAGCATACAACCAGTCTATGGTCGTGGATCAACCAGCCAGATGAATTAACTACTTACATCAACCCATTGTATGATCCCACGCCTAATGTTATATGGCCATCCGTTGCGCCCATGAGCTTCGTTATATGGGAAGGTAATTCATTATTTATGATTCCTAAAAACTATGTAATTCGAAACCGATGACAAACATACGCACGCTCGCATGCGTTCGCACACACACATGCACACGCTCACGCTCGTACACGCACATGCTCGCACACACATGTACATACCTGGCCACTTATATCTAATTAATTTCTCCATATCTGTTCATCAAATGAGACAAAATCATATTGTATGACTTTCAGTTTTCTTTAAAATATATACTCTCTCTCTCTAATGCTGTGCACTACCTCTATATATTTTTGGACATTTTGCTATATTCCAAGATTACTTATGAATTATCCTCATCCTTCCTCATATATATTATATATAGGCTACTTTTTACATTGAGATATACATATGGAGACGACACCGCCTACATCACTTATGTTCCGCTCAACATACGCCATATGGCGTAACTGCACGCTCATTTTTTATTAGTTTTAAAGTGAAACGCATCAAATATGCCTTCGTGTGTGTTACGATATTGCACAAATAATACGGAAAAGTGCAAAGGAATAACTTTCATCGGTAAGTACCTAACTAGATAATAATTTTTAAAACTTAGTTAGAGCAAAAAAATGGCGCACAGATTTTGTTCGTGGTGTCTCCTCCATACGTAGTAATATTATCTCAATGACTTTTTATCGTGTTGAATCATCTCCTCCACATGAGAATCTCCTTGGCCTACTAGGACAAAAAGCTAGTATTCAAAATATTTTATCACCTCGTTTTTATCTACCAATTTACAGAACTATATCTCCGCTGGCTAGTACCCCAACACACGGAGGAACGCGAAGAGCAATACAAGGTGATTCGAACAAGGGAACAACATTTGCGATCGCAGGCGCAACAGTTGAGAAGGGAGTTACTTGATCTGGCCGCACAGTACTATAATAGAAGTGATAAATAGGAAAAAAATTGGTTGTCTGTAAAGTCGGTTTACAGACGATAGTTGAACGTGACAACGTCCGGTTGTGCTTCTTTGTCGCTCGTTCCGCGCTCTCGCTTGCACTTCAAGCCTTACATGGAACGCTTCAGAGCGAGGTAACGCCGCATGAGTCATGTTTTTTCGTGCGTGCAACCGGCTCTATCGAATTATAAGACGTCGTCACGTCAAAAACAATTTAGATACAAGCTCGTAGTATATTATGAGCGAAAAATAGAAAAAACAATTGATTCAATTTTATTTTATTGTATGGTTCAGTAAATATTTGGCTCATATTCGAATATGATTATTGGTAAGCTTCATAATATTATGCTATATTTTATCAGCTAACTTCGAAGTGGGAATTTTAGTTATTTATTTTATTTTTACATAGTTTAGAAAAATAATTCTGTCTCTAATTTATTTATTTGTCTGAAAAACAAATGCCATTTTCTTACAAATAATGTAGTCCCATTCCAATAATGCCGTAGAAAATGTCCGGAAATTTTAACATTCTGTGTATTTTTCTTTTGTATGTAATATGCATAATATAATAATATATTGTAGATTTACAAGAGTCAAAGAGGTTTTTTGAGGATTTTTTTTAATATACAATATAAATTAAAAAATATATATTTTATGACCTACGCAAAAGGCTCATTTAATATGATTTGTCTAACGTAGGTAGTCGTAGGAATTGATTTTTCTTAACTTTTAATGAATCAATTAGTTTAGATTTTAATTACCTTAACATTACGTTTATGTATTTTGCATATGCAGGTGACCCGGTTTTGGCCATTTTAAGAATTTTGTAGACTTTGAGGCTATATCGTTTTACAGTTTTTGTTATGACGAACATATTTCTTGTAAAAAGTGTTTAAATATATATAAATCTAGTCTAAAGATATATTTTTTTCATAAGGATTCAATGGAAAAATAATCCTGTAGAAAAGAAAAATAAATGAGAGTTTGTGCCATTTTTGGCCGATTTACCCTATTTCTGGCCATGTCATGTGCCAGTTCTGGCCATCATCAAATTCATCAAAAATAAAAAGCAGATAATTCAAAGTACTGAAAAATTTATTCGAAAATCGCATATTTTACGACCAACAATATTTATTTAGAGAAAATAGCTAACATAATATTGACGACATATATGAAATATAATATCTCAGCTTGGGATATCTATCTCTCCCTTTGGAGCTAGAAAAAAAGCTGTTTCATCACAGTTCCAAACTCTCGCAGGGTTTTCTAGAATCTTTAAATTTTCATCACCGAGCAATGAAGAATAATTTCTTGGAACCAGATCCGAATTTTCTCTTCAGTTATTAAGGCACGAGCTTTTTTAATATACTCGGCATGTTTTTGGCTCAAATCAGGATGTCTCGCCATAAATCCATCGAACCGGAATCTTGAAGGTCTATCATTTATAAAAGGTGTAGCAATTTTGCCCTTCACAACAATTTTCTTAACAGAATCCAGTAAACCTTCGTTGTTAATAGGAAATCCAGCGCGAGCGCAATCTTTGATCCATATGACAAGTTCGTTTTCTATTTGTCTTCCAAGAACTGACTGGGGCCCTACATGTCCAGAAGTTTCAGGTGCTTTTCCAGAAATTTTGTGACGCAATGTCGTTCGAGGTACATTAAAATCTCTACTAGCCGTGGCAACGGGCATCCCATTCCTTATTGCGTTCAATGCTAATGATATTTTATGCGGTGAGTACTGGAACAATTTTCTTTTCACGACACCGATTTTTTTAGTATTTGGTTTCGATGGAGGCATTATAATTATTGTAACTCTGAAAATGAGTAGATTACTTATATCAAAATAGCTTAGTAATTAAGTTGAAAAATCACGATAAAAACTAAATGGCCAAAAGTGGGGTTCTACGTGCACCACTTTTGGCCAGTCATGTGGCCAAAGATGGGAAAATTCATTCATTTTTCCTCCATTAGTGGCCACCTCTCATAACCTCAATAAACAAATAGCGATAAAATAACATTAGTGTGTTATTAGACAGTGTATTCTTTATGAAGAATTAACATAAACCTAAAAAAATAAGAAGGATTTAAAAAAT
Source organism: Colias eurytheme (assembly GCF_061535395.1). Classification (NCBI taxonomy): domain Eukaryota; kingdom Metazoa; phylum Arthropoda; class Insecta; order Lepidoptera; family Pieridae; genus Colias; species Colias eurytheme. Next base: position 8,878,323 of record NC_142982.1, on the reverse strand, counting down.
AATTATTGATTACTCACCCGCTCGCCTTACCCGTTTTGCTAAGACTTAGAACAATTGACGTAACGACTTGTTGGATTGAAGTGAAGTTTGACACATCAGAGCTGTCAACGCTATCAGTGCTGCCAATATTAGATATTTTTATTCCCGTAAACCATGGAGTAATATATTTGTCTTTGCCTTAGTTATAACGATTTGAAGTTCTTAATGGCCACAAAGGGGTCGATGGCCACAACCGGATCACTTGCCCATACAAACATAGCTAAAAATATATACTTATCTGGTAAAATTTGTACGATCTCACCATTCAGTACTAAAGAAAAGAGGAAACTAGACATTCCCATTGACACTGAAAGTTCTCTTCATATTTATTGAGAATATTGAAGTATGTTTTAATAATGTAGGGCATTTACATTTTATTCCCTTAATTTGTCATTTCATTGAATTTATTCATAGAAAAAATATTTTCACATTCATAACTAATAGAATTCATGACATTTTATTTATATTTATTTTTAAAACATGAGAGTATCTAGTCGTTTAGAAGCGTGTTTATGTAAAATCTAATTTATAAATATGATGTATTTCTTTTTATTTTTTTATATAATTTTTTTTGTATATTAAGTTTATCTTATGTAGTCTTTCTAGTACTTAAAATATAAAAAGTATATTAGTGAATAAGAATAAACTGTGTATTTTGAAAACTTTAAATGAATAACAATTTAAGAGCTCTCAGAAAAACGTTAATTAAAAATCAAAACTAAACTGCCAAAAGTGGACACCTATTTTGTATTTGTATAATTAATGATATGAATAAGCATTTAAGTGCTAGCGCGCACGAGCAACTTTGTCTCCGCAACTATTTTGTCTCTCCCACCTATGGGCTAGTATGAAAGTGCGCGCACGTAGCGACGCAACTCCCCATACAAATTGATGGGAGAGACAAAATAGTTGCGGAGACAAAGTTGCTCGTGCGCGCTAGCTCTTAATGTTAAACAACAACTTAATTGCAGTTGTCAAATATTTAATAATTATAGTTAATACATAGATGATAAAAGATTTTGAAAGGTTTTCATACTTAACCTAAAATATTTTGGAAGTATGGCTTGACTGGCTTGGCTGGGGCTTTTAAATGTGAACTGAAACTTTGGCCTAATTTTTCAAAGGGTAAAATGTAAGCTAATAACTGAAATACATTATATTAATATCAAATATATTTAGATAAAATAAGCGCATGTAATATTATGAATTTTTTTGTATTTTCTGTATAATTAAAAAATATGTGTGTTGCTGTAACGTGGCTTGTGCAAATGGGGATCTGAAAACAACCTCGATTTTTAGAAATTAATTACATATAGCTGATATAATTCAAACTAGTTGCATAGCTTACACAATGAACTTAATAACTAACTAACGAAAATTGTGTATCTATAATTTTATTTAACATGCGAATAAAATAAATTAGGTAGACGTGAGGCTACTGTATCTATGTGGCCGTGGCTTAGCAGAGGAAAGAAGAAAAACATGTATAGAAATATATTATAACAATCTTGTATGAATGTAGGTAGACTGTTTACAAAGTTATTTTACTAATGAAAAAATTGTACAATAGAAATCTGATAGATAATAATTTAATAAATGTAGGGGAGCAAAGGACATCTGTGGCTTATAAATCACTATGATATCGATTACAGACTTTTTATTAAATTGATTCGGCTTAGGCTGAGGACTATAATACAATAATAATGCATTCTTTGATTTAGGGCCGATTTTTCAATGCTTGGATATATTATTCGTCGAATAATGGATAATATGTATTACCATTTTAAAAACGTATTCTAATTGCCCGTATTTGACAGTTTACGTGACATTTTAATATTATCGTGTAATACTCTATCTTCTTCTCTTCTTATATATAAAAATGAATCGCAAAATGTGTTGGTAAGCGCATAACTCGAGAACGGCTGAACCGATTTCGATAATTCTTTTTTTATTATATTCCTTGAAGTACGAGGATGGTTTTTATATAGAGAAAACGTAAACATGTACCACGGGCGAAGCCGGGGCGGACCGCTAGTTGGATATAAATCTATGAGATTTAAAACTATCCACAACGTTACATTGGCAAAATTGTGGCAACGCAGCACTGCCATTTATAAAATAAGGGCGGATTTTTCAATCCTTGGTTAAAATTTATCCGTCCAATAAAGTATTACACGAACATTTTAAAATGTCACCTGTAAACTGTCAAATACGGACAATTAGAATACATTTTTGAAATGGTAGTTTAATACGTTATTCGATGAATAAGTTTTAACCAAGGATTGAAAAATCAGCCCTAAATTGAATTACTCTATTGGTTGAATAAGTTTTAACCGAGCATTGAAAAATCGGCCCTTACCTTAATAAGTTTAGAAAAAAAATCACGCGTTCATACCGTAATGTAAGAGTTACCCTAAAAATTATGATGATGTAGAATGTAGATCTTATAATTTTTTTTGTATTAAAAAATAGCAATTTAAACAAGGGTGCCTGTCTTTTGTAATTATTTTTAATAGCTATATTAAATGTAATAAAATATTAATAGATTCCTATGATTTACGCGCGCTCTCTGAAACGCTGTCTTTTGTGGAATCTTTGTATTAGCATTCTAATTAGTTTATAATACGAGCATAATTAAATAATAAAGATATATTATATATATATAAGCATAGCTCCATATCATATAATTTATTGGCGTTAAACAATAGGACTAAGCATCACAGAGAACAAAAAAAGTATTGATGTATATGTTTCTGCAAATTGGGGTTAAAAAAATAAATAGTAAAATATTTTTTATTGTACTCGTCTATGATTGGATGGTTTAAGGATTTTTTGTGTAAATTTACGAGGTTTTAAAAAGGTTTTTCTGGAATTTTAAATAACAACTGCATTTTGCCTAAAGGGTCCGAAAGTTTTCTTGTGTTTTTTGCTGTTTAATATATAAGTAAATCGGCCTATGTAAAGTCGAAGTTATTTTAATAGATCAATTTTTAATAACCCATATACATACATACTTTTTATTATGTAAAGTCTTGATTATTTTAGGTTAAACGTATTGAAATGTACCAGTTAAATTTCTTATTTAGTGTATTGGCAATTTTAATAAATGATGTGCATTAATTCATTTAAAAAAGTAATTTTGTCAATTTCATATATGTAGATAAGAGCATATTTATTGTCAATTAAATTATCGTATTGAAACTTGTTTTTTTATTCCTCACGTTTTCATAATTTTATTTTTTTCGGCTTTGTGCTAACAATAAGGCGCTAAAGAAAATGTACCTAGTTACAATCAATTATATATAGAAAATCTGACTTAAATATAACCTGAAAATTTTTGCAATTTTTTTCTTCATTATCATCATCAGCCACGCATCTGTTTGAATACCACACGTCGCCGAAATTTTGATTCTTTCACATGTTGATTTCATTATGATCTCGATCTGCGGAATTTTTTATAGAGGCCTTCCGTCCTCCGCTGGGTAGGCAAGGATAGCCTTTTTAAATATAAATTTAGATTTTTTTTTTTAATTATTATCTTGTCCCAAGCTGATCCATCGAACATCAAAATTCGTTAAGAGGTTTTGAGTTGCAATGTAATTTATGTTGTGGCATTTTGCATGTACAGAATACTTACATTATAACACAAACACTGTTTAGCTAACTAAACTATTAACTATCTGCGTTCTGTAATTCATTTGATCTTAAAAATTAAAATTAATCATGTTTTCATTATTGACCTAGTTAATGTTTGCTTAATTTAGACCTGGCGGTGTTTACTTTTACGACCCTTTTATAGTGCTAGTGATTGGTGATAAAGTCTGATGATAATTCATACATAATATCTTTCAATCTTAATTAAATTTTAGAAGTATTTACGGTGTCGTAATTGTTGACCTCATTCGACATTTGTGTACATATAATAAAAAAGTGTTATCGCTTTTAAACTTAGAAAATTAAATTAATAACGATCTTATGATTATGGTTAAGCTACTGAAGAAGGCTTAAATTACACAGTAATAGGTGCAGCTTTTAAAACTACATAAAGATATAGACCAGTCAAATAACATTTTTGGTCATGTAGTGGTTATTTTTAAATAAATAATCACTTTATCAGCTTAAGTACCTACATGACATGGCATATGAGTCAGTAACACAATATGCATGTAGTGGTAAAAAACTAATTTGCAGAAAAAAGGCGTTCGCAACTACCTGTATATATTTTTAAATGTTTTGCATCAAGCTGCAGTAGCTTGAAATTATACAATATTAATTCTGCTCACTTACATACTTAACACGTTTATAAGTTCATTCGATAGTTATCATTTTAAAATATTTTTGTCTGAAGTGGTTCCCTATAATAATTATTGTTAAAATGGTACAAAAGGACGAAAAGTAAAAATGTATTCATTCAAAAATTCGATTCGAATAATTATTTCAAAATATTTATAGATAAAACTAGTTTTATTTCAGAATTGTGGTAGTACGGAGGTAGTTATTATACCGTGGTAGCTTCATTTACATAATTTAAGAAACAATCTTTAAAAATCACTCACAATGTTATAATGTAACACATTAAACAATCTATTCTTACTACTCTATCAAAGGTTACATTTTAATTTGTATTTATTTGAATTCATAAACCGTAAAACGTTACTTAATAAAGTATTGCGCCTTTCTATTTTGACTTAGCATCACGCCACTGCAAGAAAGTGCAACGAACTACCCAAATTAATATCGACGGAAAAAGTAATCTATGTAAATACAAGTAAATTTGAAATGTAATAGTAAAATATAAAACGATAGGTTTCGTCGGCAGCGGTGCGTTCGGGGATTGTAATGATGCGGTTGGCGTAATAACCCTCAGTCGTTCACCTCGTCATTGTTATTGTGTTTTTGTACCAGAGGCCCCAGAAAGTTATTTATTATCTGAATAACGCAGGCAAAAATGAGACGTGGATCACTGTGTAGCGTTATTTATGAAGAAGCAGTTTTTATTCGAGATCTTCGTTTACAGTGGTATTAAAAACGTCTGCCCTTATTGCCTGAGGTAGTTTGGCGGCATAGAAACCGCTTTGTATTGTTGAAATTTGAAGACCACTTTGTGATTAATAGCATTGTAATATTTTAGGATTTAGGCTTTTGTTTAGTGATTGCTTTGACGTTGATGTTATGTAATCCTGGAGATCTTAGAAAGTTCATGGGTTTGTACCTAATGGGGGTATGTGGTACCGGTACTAAGTAAAAAATGTTTAATCATTGTGCCTTTGAAAGGCGCATTTAATTCATATAACTTTAACATTAAAGCATACTAATTAATTATATGAATTCTTATGTTGGCTATTACTAGTTTTCCAAGAACTTGACAACTTCCTGCCGCGCAAAAACACATTATATAATGGAGAAGTTTTCCAAGAAACATAAGATGTTCATCCTCTATTATAAGCATTTTCTAATGGGAATCCCAGTACCTAGCGCCTTTAAATATTATCCTTCAGTTTTTACTTAACATCACGCCTGGTATCTCGTGTTGATAAATCTGCTTTAAATTGCGATGGAATTTTTATTTCTAATAGGCTTGATGGGTTCTATACGATTCTTATAGTGATTAACTCTTTTATCGATACAAATAAATGTAGGTAGTAAATACCCTGTAAGTACCAATAGATATTTAAGAATTATATCATAAATTGTTGGAATAATAAGAGTTTATCGAAAACTAATAGGTACTTTACCTAGTTGTTCTGAAAGAAATTGGTTCAAACATTTTTCACACAATCTCCGTAATCGTATTCAACTTTGTTTTGTAACGGCACAAACTATTAAATTATTATTTTTTCTTTTCTATTTCTCAAGACTATTGTACCTTTTGACTTCTAACAAAGAATGCCACGCCTCCCCCTATACCCGTTCCTTTGTTACTTCCAGAAAGCAATAATTGTTTATCAAGATTGAGGTTTCATGTTTAAACATTAGAGCAAGCAAGGGGAAATTAGTTTTATGTTTATTTCTTTATAGTACTGTAGCTAACCTGGCCTGCGATCTACTCTATTTGCCTTATAAGGAGATGAAGTTTCGCAAAATTACTTATCTGAGATAACTTTTAAAATGATATACAATTTTGAACATCCCAAACCAGTTGTTTCATCTTTGTCTGTTATGTTCTTTAGACATTATCTAATCATTAAATACTTATGTATGTATTGTTAATTGTTATGCATACGCGCATAATATATACTCGTACATACTTAACTACAAGAACTGAAAACAAAAAATCGATTGTGATGTTCTTTGTTTAATTTTAAAACCAGTCAATTCAAAGTCTTAGTAGGTATAACCTGAGAAACCTACACCAACTGGCAGGACCTTATGCTTAGCCGCTTACTATTTCCTTCACGTTTTTACTTATTTATGGCCGCGCGGTCTTCCCCGAGGCGGTATTAACGGTCCTTGTCTACAGACACCAATGCTGAGGATTGTCCATCATCCTAGATTTACTTCTTAATAAATGCGGGAACGGTATTGTAAGGTATGTAAACAGACTAGTTTGTTTGCATTGCCGAGTCTTTTACATAGGATACTAGAGATACGATTATCTTCCAAATAAGTTTGTAAGAATCGTAGAATAATTGTAAATACATTTTTGTATGTTGATACCAATCTAGTAACCAAAAGATAATTTTAATAGAATTATAGTTCCAGAATTAATATTGTTGTAGAGCTACAGTCGACAGATAGTATAATAATATAGTTACTAGGTAGAGCCACAGTAGAGCTCTATCTGACCGTTTATTCTTAGTCAGTGCACATACAAATATACTGAATGAGGAATTATGAGTTATATACCTACACGTCAACAATAATGTAATCAAATAACGCAAACCCACAACATATAATAATATTCAAACATGGGAAACAGGCAATTCTATGAAATAAGGCCTCTCACTATGATTGATAGATAACTACGTTATGGTGAAAATTTGAGCCATAAACAATTTCAGAGCGAACCCCTGAAGGAAATACAGATTGCGGTACAAGTGCAAAGGTTAAAGTTCGCGACTTGTATCTAGTATATCTAACAGGGCTATTGTGCTTTCTCCTAGCCGACCGCACGCTCAGATATTGAGATTGTAATGGAGACCTCTTATCTCCCTTACAATCTGTTTTACTTACGTGAAGTTTAGCAGAAATATAAATAAATACCGTAACGCTGGCATTCAGAATAATTCGCTTTTCCAACTCAGTCGCCTGTAGATACTAGAAACCTTTACCTGCTCAGTAGAAAACGGGCCATCGCATGTAGTAATCTTCTTATCTTATCCCTTAGCACCACACGCTATTTCTCGCCACACATCTACACATGTGGGGGAGCAAGGTCCACCAAATTGTTGAACCATATATCTATAATATTTTTACGATAACTCTGTTTTTTTTTTCAATAAATGAAACAAAACACATTTTTGGAATGCTATAAGAGTATTTATTTAAAAGTTTAAACTTAAAAATGGACATTTCTAATGTCAAACAAAACAAGTTACAAAAAACACGTTAAATTTTAAGATATAACTCTATAGGTATAAAAATTAAAAAAAAATACAAAATAAAATGTTTTTTTCTACTTATTTGTATCATATAAATTACAAAACAAGCATAAAAATCTATGAAAAATCTATAACGTCTAAAATCACAAGGGCAACGCACATAATACTTAGAAACTACCGAAATATCAGTCAAATGTAGGAATCTTATTTCAGTCTGCAGCAATGCATTAAGCTGTTTCAGTCTTGTTGGTCATTGGTACTTGTATCTTCATTTTCAGAGTTACTGTCTACTTCTTCTTCACTTTCAGTATCGTGATCACCAACCTCAGACTACGCATCACTCAAATCCGATGATAATTCAGGATAAATAACCTCTGCGGCTCTGCCTCGGTTTCCTCAGACTCTAAGTCATTTAACAAATGTTATATCTGCTGGGGATTCAAATTTGTATCCATTGTGCGTGATTAACCTATAAAAAAACAAAAATATACATAGCAAAATAATTAAAATATACTTAAGTAATTACACTCGTGGGGGACTACGCTCCCCCATCGACACCTACCTCTGGAACTAAGCACAGTAGCCCGGCACACTTCTACTCCCTGCGAGACCTTGGGCGGCACTGGGAATACACGAACGCTACACCGCGTAACGTTTCTAAGGCCCAGATTCACAGATCGCACTTTAACTTTACTTTGATGGAAAGTTCTACTTTCAACCAAAAATATATTTCTTAGTCGTGTCAAGCTCATCTTTACTTTCCGAAAACTATACTTTACTTAGTAAAGGCTAAGGAGCCGATAATCATGACTTTGGTCTCAAAGTAAACTTTACATGACTATGCGTATAAATCATGTAGGCCTTCATTTTAAACTAATTTCCTAGAACAGAAACGCATTTTAATATGGTTGGGTTATAGCTCGAAACGTCATGTCGATTTGAGTGACATTTTTTTGTTGATATTTTGATCGTTGCATTTCTTCGTTTGTCTTATAACATTATAATATTTTTCTGACGAATTTTGCTGTGGCTACCGGTTTTTTATATTTCTACAACAATCTTCCCGACCTTGCAAATACACGTAATACCTACATAATGGTTTTTTTTCTAAAACTTTTTATTTTTGATATAAAATAATGTTATTATTATATATAATAACATATTATTGAATTTAGTTAAGTATATTTCCATATTATGAAAATATTATAATAAATAAATAATATCCATATTATGGAAATATGTATAACTAAATTCAATAGTTAATATTATGTTCTCAAAAATATAAATTATGTGTATAACGTAACGGTCACACGTCTTTCCCTGTACTTTACTTTGGGGCCGTACTTATCTAAGGAAAGTTAAGCAATTGTCTCTGAAATTAAATATGTTGAAAGTAAACTTCGGTCATACAAAGTTTACTTTGTGAAGACTCTTTTGCGGTAAAGTAAAGTCACGACTGTGAATCTGGGCCTAATACTTAAAATATTCGTTAAAATTTGAGCGGTGGGGGACCCTGCTCCCCCGCGAGTGATGTTAAGGGTTAAATATAAAAATGAATCGCAAAATGTGTTGGTAAGCGCATAACTCGAGAACGGCCGAACCGATTTCGATAATTTTTTTTTTATTATATTCCTTGAAGTACGAGGATGGTTCTTATGTCATTATGAGAAAAATTATGTACCACGGGCGAAGCCGGGGCGGACCGCTAGTATTATATACAAATTTCATGATGTGTTAATTACTTATCATTGCTTTTGCTCTACATTGTCTTTCAATCTGTGTCTTTGTCTTTAATCTTTTCCGAGTCAATTTGAACAAAATAGACATATAGTAGGTAAGTACTCCAAAGTTTCAGACTACCTAGATTATATTACCTAAATGAGTTAAACGATAAACACGAGTTCACCAGACCAAATTCAATAAGAAATAGAAAATATAATAAAATGAATAAAACAGACTTTCCTACCTGCTTATATTTCTGAATAAAACACGATTATACTCCTTTTCTTGATAGGCAAAGTTTATAGTACCTAACTAGGTACTGCCCAACTGCAATTATTGTGCCAGATATAATCTAGTTCTGAACATACAATAAAGCTGTCTTCGTAATCTTAGTATGGTATTATTTACTTCCAATCGAAGAAATATTCTTCTATTTATTCTAAAGTTTTACATTATACATACAATACTTGAAGTGAGGCTCCATGATCAATAGGTGTTGTAAACGTATCACACTTATCAGTTATCATGAAATAATATTAGATACTTTTATCCTTACGTACTTAGGTACTTACTTAAATTTCACTATAGACGAGAAAAAGGCAATTCAACTTTTGACGAGGTTAATTTTTTCAGGATAAGTCAAGCGAGATTCATCCAACAGAGTTTAAAATTGTACCCTACGCATTTAAAAAAAACTTACAGACTATTATAAAAAATATTTTTAATTGATGTTTTTAATCACTTAATCAGATTTCATGTTATTTTTATTCATTGTTGTTATTTTAAATACCTCTTCAGAGACATGGGCACATGGCATATAAGTAATTTATAAATAATATGTCGTGATTTGTGTGTTGAACCCAGAGGCACACCGCTGCAGGGTAATAAAAAATAAAAAGAATAATATAACCAAATTAAAATGATTACAGAGCCAACAAGTTATAATAGAAAATGACTGTTTCAATGGTTGTATTTTGTAATGATTTCTATTAGCTTGCGTCGAGTTAAAACCGTTACGCTCGCGATGACGACGCAACGCCTCCTGCCTTCCGGCTTTTGTATCTAGAGGTAATTAAATATTGTGTACAAAGTGTTATTTTCTATGCTAAGACACTACAAGTTCTGCGAACTTATGATTTATTGCGTAGATGCTGTTTGAACGGCATGAGAATCTTATAATTTCGAAACATTCATCATGTTTGAAAGAGAGATAAAAGTTCAGAAACCATATTACGTATACTTTAGTATGTTCTATTGGAACTAGTTTGACCTAGGCAAAACTAGTTTTACCGGAAATCAGCTAATAAAAAATTATATTAATGTTTGCCCCAGGTCTTGTATGCAGTATGTCTTACAATCTAGATAATATTACAAATAAAATCATATTTTCAGTGACAAATTCAAATTTATCACCTATTAAGAATAATTGATTCAAGAAGAAATTGCAATATTAGGAGGATATAAAAAAGATAAAGATTTTGCGGACCCGGAACTAATAGAGTATAGAAACTCAAGTCTTTAGAAAGACCTAAGTAGAGCCCTAGAGAATAAACGGAAAACATCGGACATGTACTATTATAAGCTCCAAGTATATTTTAAGTTAAAAACTAAGTTAAAAACAAGATGTTCAACGCTTATAATGTAAGTAGCTACACCCATCACCATACAAGCTTGTGTAATTTTAGGACTTATTAATTCAAATTGTAGGTAATTAACGTATTCAAATAAAAGAAAATGTATAGGTACATTTTCTAACATTATTATTTACCGATACATTCATAGTTCATACTCATACATCAACTGACGTAATCAAATATTATGAAATATTGTACGTTACGAATAGAATACTTAATAATGAATATGGCAAAGTTTCTTGTTACTATGCAGATAAAAATAAAAAATATATAAAAAAAGGTTCCGGTCTTGAGAGAACGGGTATTGCTAGCGGCGCCTTTATAATATTTTAATTACGTTAAGTATGAACATTACAAGAATCTGTTATAAAGATAATTATATTTTCGATGTTCTAGGTCACAGTAACGTACCCGCATACTACATATCCTGTTACAGTGTTTATGGTAGAAGTGAAATTTTTTACAGGGTATGAAACTTTTTTATTGCATACCTAAATTTCTTCACGATCGATATCAATGTTAATAGAAATTTCCAATATTTTTACATTATAGCTAGTTACATGCACTTTTAAATATTTATATGTATCAGGTACATTATTTGTAAGGTTTTCGAATACAACAATGTGAAGATCTCTTGAAAAGCAAGCGCCAGTCAACACTGCACTACTTCTTGAGTTCTTGACGAACATTCATAATTTTTGTCATATTACCTGACAGATAAGCTAAAGAACATATTATGCTGATTTATACAGGTTCAAACTGGATCCAAGTATCCAGTTTGGACCTGTATACATATTTATTTTGTAAATAATAGTAGAACCTCTTTGGTTTGTAGGCAATTTATCTTCTGGTTATATTGGCACAGATTATATTCGATGCGAAATTGACCTTAAATCTTTAGCACACAAACAATACCGTTCCATATCTCTTAAGTAATAGATTGTCTTTGTGTAAAGGTCTTAGATAGGGCTTTAAATGACATTTAGAGAATTTCCTAATGGCTCGCTAGCCAGGTAAATATTTGTGGTACGCTTTAAATGCGGTAGGAAATAAATTTGTCATTATTATAAAATATATTCTACAGGGTCTAATTTAAACTCAATTCATACTCATACATAGGTACGTGTTTTATATTTTTTAAAGATATAAAATTATCAATATAAAATACGTCAAAATATTGCCCCATAGGTACTGGCCATATAGCAACAAGTAGCATTCAGTAATTACGTGCCAACTTTGAAAATAATCTGCGCTCTCGTTGCGTGTTACCCTTTAAGGTTCAAATTTTATCACATCCTTTTCGTCACAAGTGATCTTTACTTGGCATTTGAATAAATTGTAGATAAACAATATGAATAATAATTGTTTTCATTGACTTTGACTAAACTATATAAGATATTATATACAATTACTCCATTTTTCTATAGTAATAGATATAACAATATGGAACACGATTATAATGACGACAGTTTGTAGGAACCTACCCTTTATGTGTCATAGCAATTTCATGAAACTTTTTCTTTTTTTTCTATTCCTTTAATGTTATTTTTTTATTTTTTGGGTGTAAGGGTTAAACTTCCAACAAATGGCTTTTGGACACCTGAGCTAATTTTATTAATATTATATTAAAAATTCACCGAATTTCGTCGCAACTTGATACTCGATTCCGGTGGTCGTGGACGTTTAGCGTGGATATTGTGAAATATCAGTGAAATCATTATTATTCATATATTTTTAAGCTCGAATAAATTAAAAATATCTAAATGAAAAAGCTTAATTACAAATGTAGAGTGATTTCGAACAATTCAATGAAGTTTTCAGAAAATCGTCTGATTACAAGTGTGGTTTAAATATAAAGGATTTATTTTTATAGCATTAATATTTATTATAACAATCATATAGACTGAAGAAACCCATATCCACTTCGTTCGATAAACAGCATGAAGTACTGTATTTTCGCCGGAAGATGGAGACAATATAATGTATGAAAATAAATAGAGAAGCAGGTAGAGTTTAAATGAAAAATGTACAATAGAATCTACGACGTTTGTACATAGGTACTAATAAAAATATGTAAGTATGTATATGCATATTTTTTAAACATTTATATTCACTTTCAAACCATTAAAAAAATATAAGTTTTTAAATTATTTTTGTAGGTAGGTATCTAATAATACCTAAAACCTATAATATTACTTAATTATTAAATTCTTCGTTATTATTCGTTTTTAATAATAAGGTAGATAATGTCTAACTCTAACCTATTTAATTTCATGATACCTACTTAATTAATTCTCACTTTATAAAGTGAAAATAACTTTCTTGTGTAAAGTTGAAGTAATAAAAAGCGCATAGCTTATAGCTTATTATATTGTTACACTTCATCTTTAATTAAAATATAAACTCGTGTAGGAAAAGTTTAATGTTTTTAACAGTAGTTTTGTAATGGTAATTTTTTAAGTAGGTACCTAATTAGTTTTTGTTTACTTTTATATTTTGTTGAAAGTGAACGTGACTGTTGCAATTTAACCTACATTAATTGAGTTAAGCATTTTACTAATAAACGTAAAATAACATACTAATATGCTATACATGGAATAATACCCATCGATAAATCAATATATGTATCTATTATAGGCATTATAGGTAACAATTTGATAATCACTAAAGCCGAATATAAGAATGAGTTTAATTTTTTCTTAGCTAAATTTTGCCTTTGTCTGCATTGTTATGTTAAACCTGAAAAACTAGATAACTACGACCATAGATTTTCAGAACCGTACATTTCTAACCGTGCTTGAAATCCTGCGGACGTCGATAAATCTAATCCTCCAATTGCATTCCAATATTCGTCTAGACTCTAGAACATAGATAGTTTGTAACATAAAGCCAATTTAGACAGTTTAACATTTTGTTTCCATATTTAAATCCAACCATAAATAATTTTATATCCATTTAAAGCGCTCGCGTGTTGCCAGCAAGCTGTTGGACTGGCCAAGGAAATTTGAGCCCATCACTGGCGTCCATTCGATTCGTATTAACTAGGGATGTAACGATACCGATACCGATACCGATATATCGGCCGATATATCGGCAAGCCGATATATCGGTATCGCCGATAATAAATCAACCGATACCGATATTTTTTATTAAATTCTTTCTTTTCTTTTAGGTTTTTGCATTGTATTTATTCATATTGTTTTATTTCTGTTTTATTCCATTGAAAAGTTACATTAGGGGTTGCATTTTTTAGAGGACGCAATTTTATTTTTTTGATGTGTAGGGGGGTTCAGTGCGAAGCTATCACCAAGTTTGTGGGGTCGCCACCCTTGTCCCACGGCCGCCATCTTTAAAATTGCGGTCGATATGGTTTTTACGATATATCTGTTTAACTATTTATTTGATAAAAAAAATTGTTAACATTGTTTGTTGCAAATTAAATTATCTACAACTTTGGTCCAGTAACTTTTTGTCGTAGAACTATAAATAAAAAAGTTATAAGCGAAAATGTTCAGAAATTAAAGATTATTATTATATTTATTTTTATATTACATATATAATAGAGAGATATTTTTCAATAAAACTTTTTTTTATCGTTTTACGAAGAAATGATATGAGACCATTATTGTAGATTGTTTTTTAAGGAACAACTTTTATATACAACATTTTTTCATTAAGTAAATAGCTAAGATTTTACAGCGCTCCGAAGTGAGTACTATTTTTTAGTACTCTTAACTATACAGTATACATATATTATGTGTGTACTAATAATAATTTGTCATCAGTAATTGTTTTTAATATTTTTAATAATTAATAATTTATTTTGCAATATTATTAATAATTAATTATTGACTGAACCGACTTGAAGTCTGGAAGCGCGTTTTGTTTACGTCGAAAAGCAGGGCTGAAATGTTCTGCAGTTTGCTTCCATTGTTCTGGAGTCTGGGAAAAGAGCCAATAGCCATTATATGTATAGTTAGGAGTACTGAAAAATAGTACTCACTTCAGAGCGCTGTAAAACCTTAGCTATTGACGTAATGAAAAAATGTTGTATATAAAAGTTGTTCCTCGAAAAACAATCTACAAAAATGGTCTGATATCATTTCTTCGTAAAATGATAAAAAAAAGTTTTATTGAAAAATATAAAAAGCTCTAATTTCTGAACGTTTTCGCTTATTACTTTTTTATTTATAGTTCTACGACAAAAAGTTACTAGACAAAAGTTGTAGAAAATTTAATTTGCAACAAATAATGCTAACAATTTTTTTTATCAGATAAATAGTGTAAATTAAATTCAAGATGACGGCCGTGGGACAATGGTGGCAACCCCACAAACTTGGTTTTAGCTACTCACTGACCCCCCCTACACATCAAAAACATAAAATTGTGTCCTCTAAAAAATGCAAGGTCAGGCCTAAAAAATGTAACATTTCAATGGAGTAATAGTGTTAAGGAAGAGCGGAACCTCCTGACACAAGCATTTTATTTGCTTACTAGGAGTGTTCCAATCACAAATCTTGTTTATGTAAAGGAAAGAAAGAAATAATTTTGAATTTTTTAATTTTTAACGTGATAACGTTTTTAAAATCGTTTTAGTCGGGTGACATGTTCATAAACTTGTGTCACACCAAAACCTCACGAGCGCGATCGCAGGTATAAGGAGAGAGAGACGGACCGATCTCCCGTTTCATCTCGAGCGCTGCCACTGCATTATGTTATCACGTAAACATCTCGATCGTAAACCTACTTTACAAACAACCAATTTTTTTTATATCAAATAATTCAAAAATCCGCGCCCAATGAACGATGCGGGAGGCCGCCCGCGCGTGCGCACTTTGTTTTCTGAAAAAACTCTACCAATTATAGTAAACTTTTATTAGGTACTGATTGTATGTGTATTACTTAAAGTTTAACTGACTTCGTAAAATAATAATACTAAAATAAATGGTTTTGTTGTTTTTTGATTTGGCATTTTTATTTAAAAGAATACGATTAACAGTTGTCTCTGTTAAATGTTGGTAACTTTTTATGCATAATTCACTATTTATTTTTCTACCAAGCCATCAATATCGGTATCGGTATCGGTATCGCCGATACATTACTACAAATATCGGTATCGGTATCGTATCGGCAAAATCATGTATCGTTACATCCCTAGTATTAACGCTCAAGTAATGTAACAAATAAAGGGGAGGTCGATGGCCGAAGCGAGGCAGGCACGAACACAGCAAAGTCTACTTCTCTCACAAAAGAAGTAGTTAATATTAGAGCTTGCTCCTCCACAAGTGTCATTAGTAGCGGCACAAATCTTCGGAGTCATTCCACGCTCCTTCTATTTGTCAGAAGCAAAAAGTGCCTTGTCCACAATAATTACGAGACCGGCTTTCGAGAGCGCTCATAATTCGTCATGTTCTGGTCGGCCGCGCGTTTCTGTACGCGTTCGTAATTTGACATTTCCCGCCTAGACAGAGCGCGGGAAGCGTTGTGTTTCCCAAATAATGGAAAGGGTAAATTGCTTGACAATCACAAAGCTCCATTCGAAACCATTATGTAAGTACTGACAATACCTACTTTATGTTTTTGGCTACAGTTAAGTTCATTAGATGTTTGTTATAAAGCTTATTGATAATTAATAATATCTCATGGTCATAATAACTATTTAACACTATCCAACAAGACAAAAGTTTAAAACATTATCTGGGCTACTCAAAAGTATTGACGAAGCGAAGCAAATGCAATGGAGGAGAAAATGTCAGTTCAATGACCACAGAAACATTATATAAAACGATTGATTGATACTTATTATTTCAATTCGACAAACGTTTAATTATAAACTGTGATTAGCTTGAGATAGATATTACCGCAACTTTTACTTTGCAACAACGCAAAATAGTTACTGGCCATTAAAATTTAATTTATGACTTTAAGGGCCGATTTTTCAATGCTTGGATAAAACTTATACGTCCAATAAAGTATTACAGGATAATTTTAAAATGTCACGTAAACTGTCAAATACGGGCAATTAGAATACGTTTTTAAAATGGTAGTTTTATACATTATTTGACGAATAAGTTTTATCCAAGCATTGAAAAATCAGCCCTAAGAAGTGACAATTAATTATTATTGACGAAAACGCACTATCAGTTGGTTATGGACTCATTCGAGTTATATTATAAAGTATCACTACTTCTAGGTAATATCTTCTGCTATAGCTTTTTTGAAAACATGACAATATACGAAAGAAATGTTAAATAGGTTAAAGGCTAGCAGTAACTTTGTTAGTCAGTGAAAGTGGCCCATAATATTATTAACTGTTTGTATGCCTCATAAACCAACAAGATCCGATCTGTCTGAGAGCATGTTTCCTATAAGGAACCCCTATAAAGTTAATATAAATAATGGGATAGATGGAGAACGACTTCTAAGGTAGGTACCTACATATAATCAGACAATTTTAACCCTGTTCATTTCTATAATCCACAGTGGTATATTTTTTGAACATAATGTAAAATTCCGATAGTATATCAAAAAAAAACCCTTCAACGTGCTATTTATAGATATCAACGTTCTAACTTATAACACTCACAGCAGATGCAGCATAAGTCGCAAAACCAAGATCCACACACACTATTTTTATCAGCGTGCCTTTTACGGAACGCGTGACTAATAATAGCAAAAAAATGTGGGAAATCGCGTTTTAAATTAAAATAAGTGGAATCTGGACGTGTGAGAATATAGAATGATGAGGGTACTCGGCCTAATTGCATAGTTTAAGGGTTGATAAGCTAGTGAAATGAGCCCGCAGACGGTAGACCGCCACGTGCCGGGATGCGGGCCCACGCGCTCACTTGATTTAAAACCTTTTGGTTAAATAAAAACGTCAGCACACTGCCTCAACTCTGATTGAAACGTATTAATTTACTAGTGGCTTTTTATGGCGGTAATGATGCAATAGTGTACATAAATCAACTCATAGTTTATTATTACGTCGGAATTTGTAAACATCGATGTCTTAATTGATATAATGTGTTGACAATATGGATTGGTTCAAAACCTAACGCACTTGGATATTAATAAAGAACTAAATTTATTTATTTGATTCATCAGTTTACATTAATTGTACTAACTAAAGCTAAATAATAATTATACCTGACGTACAAGCGTGGCGTAAAAAAGGAATCCCTCTATACACTTTACACCCTCATCTGAGAAATATGAAGAGATAAGCAGCAAATAGCAATAGGAAACTGTTACATCAAATGTGTAGGTAATTACCAAATTTCCTGAAGTCCTGAATACATAAGGCTCAGATTCAATCTAAATTCAAATAAACATAATATTGAAAATTACATATACATAGTTAGTTAAGTACTCAGATGTTATTTCATAAGAAAAATATTTTTATCACATCTTGCACAGAGATTTAATATTCTTTAGCTATTCAATAAATGTATTAGTTCTTATAAAAATAACTTCTTATAAAAATAACGTCATACAGAAATTCTACAAATGCAGTTATACTTGTACACTAACAAAGCTCGTAAGTCCAGTTTTGTTTTATGAGCATAAATAATTATATCGGAATTGTCCATACCCAGTAAGGTGTAATAACTCTATGTTATATGAGTATGGCATTTGAAGACAGAATAAAAAACACCATTATTTATCTAGCGTCTTTGACACTCTCTGGATAATAGAACTTAGAAGTGAGTTAAAAATGACATCAACCAGTTTTTCTGTGAGTTTTTCCATTGGAGCGCGTAGGAAGGCAAAATCTCTGGCCAAACCAACAAACTTTCGTTATTTTTACGGATCCAAATTACTTACATTTAATAGATATCATACAATTAGATACTTAGATACATTTTATTTATACATATATGGGTGAGTGTTTTTGCAACATAAAATAAAATTGGTTACTTGCTAGGTTTATTACAAAAATTGCAAAAACGTTGGTTCATCGCAATCAATACCTAATTAAAATAGGTAAGTAAGTACTTGTATGAGTAGATACTGACTAAATTATCTACTGAAAATGACCTTGTAAGTGACCGCCAGTTGTTATCCAATCAGTGTTAAAACACATAAACGACAAGCTCTCGTGCCCGTGAGATTGTAAAACGACTGAGTAGAACTCGTAAACCAATTTATGTATTTGTTTCTACGCTATTCTTACAAAGACATGACCATTTATTCGTGAACCTTGACAGAGAGCAATGTACGTCCACATTTATTAGCTTTAATGGAGCCGTAAGGATGGATCGAGGTCGATCCTGGATGGTTCGAAGCGAGGCAAAATAGACGAAGACGAACGATGCTATCTGCACGTGGAACGTGGTACAATTATCTAAGGAGTTCTTAAGTAGGTTATTTGCTTACAGGAATTTGGAGTTTATAGATTTGTGATAGGAGTTGTTATTGTGTGTAATTTTAAGGTTTATGATGATTATCTAAGCGGTGCACGGTGCCTGAGGGCCACGCACGTTGAACCGGTTCTGTAGTAACCGGCGTAGGGCACTAGCCGCCTTACGTTGCTTTGCCATAGTTTCGAACGCACTTTTTATCGAGCATTGTGTTAGGTTCATTGACTAATGTCAATGTGAAAATTATAAAACGATTTAAACAGTCACGTTAGAGCGTTACATTATGTATACAGAAGTCCTCATAAATAATATCTAACTATGTACATATATAAAATAGGAATATTCAAAACCTCCAACGGCTAGAATATTAATTTCAAGGTAAAGGTGTTGTTTTAATCTTTTCGAAAATGCAGTACCTTCATGTTTTTGAAAGAATTTCATGTGCGTTGGTGTTCATAAATGCTGTCACTTTGACTATTTAACGTTTAGGTATTAATTTTTTAAATCAATAGTATCGATATAAAATGCAACACTAGCTAACACGACAGGTTATTCGTCCTTAAACAAAAGAGCTAGCCGGCCGGGCAGAATCCGTCAAGTCACGCCTGCCTGCCCATCCGTCCAACTTTGTAACAACCAAAATCTAATCGAAAACACCCGGAACTAATCATTTTTAAATTATAAAAAATGCGGATAACTTTAAATTCCTCTCGGAATCGTGAATGAAGATTTTTACCATCCTCGGCGTCGTTTTGTGGTTGGTAAATGGGACTAAAATATCAACGCTTTACATTTGCATTATATAATAATGTTTTTATGTCATAATTTGAATAATAATGAGACCGTTAGAGCACGTAGCCGGTGCCTGCCCTGGTACCCGGATCTTTTCCCGCGTTTTTTTCGCGCTCTGTCGAAAACAGTATAATGATAATTTTATAAACATAAATTATTAATTTGCAGGGAGCTTGTTCACAAACTTTTACATATTTTAAGTTTATCATATACATTGTATCAAATTGCTTTTAGTCATGTGAATATTTAATGTTATTTAATGAATAATGAATATGTATTTAAAAACATTAACCAATGTTTAGTTATGCAAAAACAAAAAGAATCACCTAAAGTCTAAACTAAAAGAATTTTAGGTGATTCTTTTTGTTTATTTACACTTAGTCAGTGCCGTCTTTAAGGCAGGGCCCGCAGGGCCCTGGCCCGAGGCCCCGAGGTAGGCAGGGGCCCCACAATTCTGAAAATTTTCGATATACAACAACAAATTTTATAACATAATAAGAAAAATATCAAATCACACACTTGGTAAAATAGAAATTATAATATTTATTGAACTCTCATATGTGGGGTGTTAAGAGACGGGGTTACGATTTAGCCTATTGCGTTATTGTAAACTGAAAAATGATAAAGTTAAAATTTAAGGATTTTCCATCCCTTACATAGGCCCCAGCCAGTACCTTGGCCCATAGCCTCGTTGATCCTAAAGACGGCACTGCACTTAGTTTATGGTACAAAAACTGTACATAATAAAATAAGATCTTATCCTCAAAGGCGGCGTACATAAACTAAAAACCCAAAGAGTACCAGGTTCCTAAAACATTAATTCATTAAAATGATCATAACGTGCAGGCAACACAAATAAAACTGGTGTTGTTTATATATATCGGGTATCGCGATGTACACATTCGAATGTGAGACAATGACGACCTATGTACATACGGAATCGTGTGAATTTCTTTAGCGATATCGACCGGGCCCACAGCATACGGCCCCACGGTTTATTTTATTGACCCCTGTAATTACTTGGGCTTACCATAACGACCATTATAGTTTTTAATGTTTTCCCTTCCCAGAATATGTCAGTTAAATTGTGATGTGAGTCATTTTATTAATTCGCTCTTGATAAATCATGTAACTTGATATTTAATAGACCGCTTAGTTTAATAGTCATACTTACTTTTACTTCATACCACTAAATTCCTATTTCCATTAAAATTATCCAAGTAAAGTAAAGTTGGCTTATGATTAATTACATACTAGATACATCACGACACACTTTTTTACATGATTACACTTTTTAATCATTGTCACTTGGCAGTGCAATAAAAAATATCAATTCTATCTATTGCAAAGTTTTTCCTCATAGGTACCTACAAAGCCACTGTTTGCAAAACTATAAAAACTTCTTGAGTCTTGGACCTTACAGTCGTTCGATGTTATTACGTTTCTTGAATTTTAAATAAGCATATTGAAAATGTTTTTATGTTCTATCAAAATAATGACATAATTATATATACTTCAAGTAGTAATAATCTTAATATGTATATCTTAATATACCTACATATACATATAAATCTCGTGTCACAATGTTTGTCCTCAAAGGAGTCCTAAACCACTTAACCGATTACAAAAAAATTCGCACACCATGGGCAGTTCGATCCAACTTGAGAGATAGGATAGGTTTTATCCCGGAAATCCCACGAGAAAGGAAACTATGCGGGGTTTTCTCTGAAAACGCGGGCGAAGCCGCGGGCGGAAAGATAGTATATTATACAATAGTACATATAATGTAGTTCATAATTACACAAATTCATCTATAAAGATCAAGTTATCGATCATCCTAAAAAGGGAACTTGACATATCTATCAATATTATACAGTACATACATGAAAATTTTTTACGTATCTTTTACATTACAATTTTTTTTTTTACGCTGCAATAGGGAAGCGCTTGGCCACGATCTCGCCTGATGGTAAGCTGAGATGTGGCCTAAGATGGAGCGCGCTTCCCTAGAATGTACCTGTTCACTCTCCTCTTGAAGACCCCCATATTGTACTCATCGGGGAACACAGATTCAGGAAGCATGTTCCAGTCCCTAGCGGTTCGAATAAAGAATGACGATCCGAACCGCTTATAGTCCGGCTCCGGGTACATGGAACGTCAACCATGTGACGGTGCCTAGAATCTGTGCGCCTCGACGAACGATGGAAAAATGATGAAACTAGGGTTTAGGTAGAGGGATAATAATCTCGTTAAAAATAATAATGTCTTACGCTGATAATAGTTGTAATTTTATAAAAAGATATTGATTAAATTTTCAAAAGAAAATCAATGCGAGCAAATAACCTCTACAAAAGATTTCAACGACTCTAGTCATACATACTATATATGTTCTTACAAATTTAAAATCTATATATAATAAAATTATGAAGCTATGACTCTAAAGTTATGATAAATGAATTATGAAATATAAAATAAATACTTTATAATAATAATAATCAAATATCATCATCACTACATAGTATAAAACAAAGTCGCTTTCCCTGTCCCTATGTCCCTATGTCCCTTTGTACGCTTAAATCTTTGAAACTACGCAACGGATTTTGATGCGGTTTTTTTTAATAGATAGAGTGATTCAAGAGGAAGGTTTATATGTATAATAAGATCCATTAAGTAGTGGAGAAGTACTGTTATTTTTGAGGTTTCTAATGTGATGTCGTAAAAAATTACATTTATTCCGCTTACATTGCAAACGCAAGCTGAACCCTACGAGTTTTATCAAAATAATGTACTAAGTATTATACACATTGAAAAGGTCTACAGAAAAGTCCGCGATGGTATATGTCTATCTCTTATGGATAACCCACAATAACTTTTTTTTGTCATTTACTTTTTACGACAAATAATGGCTAATTTTCGAAGCGATTTTAACCAATACAGCATTAATCCTTAACCAATTAAATACCATGGATACATTGTTCATTTAATATAGATCTATATGGCCCTTTACACCGTATGATTTAAGTGAATATTTTCGAAGATATTACAGATTTAAAAATTGCAGGACGTAGCGTTTGCGGCCGCCCGGCTATGTATTTTATACCCGTGCGATGCCGGAGGCCGGAGCGGGCCGCTATATTATTATATATACCTATTATACCTACAACGTTCACAATTTTTCTGTAGTGTATTTAGTATCAGCATTGCACCCGTGCGAAGCCGGGGCGGGTCGCTAGTTAGTGATAAAGAAGGCGTCTGTAAGCTTACTTACATTTAGACCTGCCGTAGAAGAAAGTTTGTAACATATAACATAATTCGTGAATTAATAGTAGGTAATGTAGATTATAAATAACATGAAACTTAAATACGTAACCATATTAAAATATAAAAATAATAATAAATAATATTTACATAGTACTTATACGATTATATTTTGAAAACAAAACTAGGTACCTACTTTACAAGTAAATATACTTAAATAAATAATAAATAAAAATCTTTATTTACCAAAAAAGCAGTACATTACAGTTTTATAGGAGATCCAAACTAGGCTGTTGCCTGTGTCTTGGATCTAAGAAATGTTATACAGGTCTCTAAAAAGTCTAAAGTTTAGTTACATAGGAACACTTTGACATTAAAATAGAAATATTATTTATTTAACAAAAAGTGTGATTGTGTATAAGAGGGTCGTGTGTGATTGTGTATATGAGAGTCGTGTGTGATGTGTTTGTGATTGTGTGTGTGTGTGGTTGAGTGTGAGTTTATACTTCTGTGTGTGTATTTGTACTATCAATGCTTTATATTTTGTTCCAAAAACGGACGAGAAGAAAATTTATTAATTGCTTTGTTTTCATTCTTACGTTTAAACCAGGTCTTCTGTGTCGCTATACGTTAATTCGTGAAGCCAGGATTTCATTATCTTGTTGCATTTGTGCAAGTTACAATTCTTCAGTGAATTAGTTTTGCAGACATTATTGTAAGTGTGGATGAGTGAGTAAGATGGACTTCGTCTAGCTATTTTTGAGTTGTATGCAGGAAGTGGGATACGATATTTTCTTTTCCTTAGTAGTTCCTCGTAATCGGGGCGTGAAGCAACAGATTTGTGGGTAAGGGTAACTGCTGATAGTATGTATAGTTGGCGGACGCGATGAACATTGAACTCCCGATACAGTTCGTTTGTCGGAAAGCGGAAAGGCTTTTTTAGAGTTACTTTGATTAATGCACGTTGTGCTCTCTCCAATTGCAGAAGGTGTGATTTAGCGGCACTTCCCCAAACGGAGATGCTGTAATTCATTACGGATTGACAGAGAGATATGTATACTTGTCGTAAAATATTAATGGGGGTACAGTTGCGGAGCTTCTTCATTATGAAGATGAGTTTCCTTATTTTAACTGAAACTTCTGTTATATGTTGATTGTAGTTTAGGTTGCTATCTAAAGTAACTCCTAAGTATTTTATAAACGGAGTGGTTTCGATGTGATTACAGTCGCATGTTGAGTGAGTGATGTTGGGGTTGGTACAAGTATGAAGTTTAATAGTCTGATTTGGCAAAAGCTTTTGATGTGCGGATTTTGAGAAAGACAAGAATTTCGTTTTCCTAGGATTTAAGGTGAGTAGGTTTTTGTTGAGAGCTTCTAGTATGGTTAATAATCCTAGTTCTGTAACCTTTTGTGCATGTTTCCAATCTTTACCGTGAAACAGAACAGCAGTATCATCGGCATAAGCAATTGTGTGGGAGTTTTCTATAGTCAGTTTGAGTATATCATTAATGTAAATGGTGAAGAGAGTGGGGCCGAGAACACTTCCCTGTGGAACACCGAATTCTATTTTTTGTTTAGAGCTAAGGTTACTGTCAATTTTTATGCACTGAGTGCGGTCCGTTAAGTAGCTCTTAAACCAATTTAACGCTGTGTCTCTAACTCCCATTACCTCCAGTTTCTTTGCGAGTAGTCCGAGTGATATTGTGTCAAATGCTTTAGCCAGGTCTAAAAATACGGCTATGCAACATTCTTTATTTTCTATATGTGAAGATATTAAGTTGGTGAGTAGGGAGATAGCATGTTCTGTTGATTTGTTTTTTCTAAATCCGAATTGATTATCTGAAATTAGTTGATATTTGTCTAAGTAAGATGTTAGTCGATAATTCACAATTTTTTCAAGTACTTTTCCAAGTATGTTTAATAAAGCTATGGGTCTGTAGTTTTCCGGTTGGTTTTTTATTCCACTTTTATAAATAGGTATCACAATTCACAACTGCTGTTTTCCAGCAGTTTGGGAACACTCCCGTCTCTAAGCTTAGGTTGTATATGTGAGTTACAGGTTTGATGATTTCAGGAAGAATGGCTTTTATTGTTCGGACTGTGAGATTATCTATGCCGGGGGAGCTATCATTATTAATTATGCTGTTTATGAATTTGCGTACTTCAGTTTCGTCGGTGGGGGAGAGGAAGAAGGATTGAGATGCTGTGTTATCTGTTTTATAAGAGTTGATTAGAGCTCCTTGAGATATATTTAGTTTTGTTAGGATCTTGTCGGACAGAGTTTTCCCGACTGAAGTGAAATATTTGTTACAATTGTTAAGAGAGCTGTTTATATCATTATTTGTATGTAGAAGTTCTATCGAAGAATTAGTATGATTAGAGGGATAGCTTATGTTTTTAATGGTTTGCCATAGCATTTTTGTATTAGATTTATTTTGATCTATTAGAGTGCTGTTGTATTGTATTTTCACATTTCTAAGAATTTTATTACAGAAGTTTCTATATCTTTTATATATATGTTGGCGGATTTGATCGTAAGGAAATGCCTTGGCTTCTTTATGCAGTTTGTCGCGGTGTTTAATGCATCGAATTAAGCCAGGGGTGATCCAGGGCTTTATGTTTGTGCATCTGCGACTTACTTTCATTTTAACGGAATGTTTTTCTATGTTCTTGGATAATATTTCATAAAAATAGGAGGAAGCCTCGTCAACATTTGAAGAAGAGAGAGTTTCATTCCAATCTATCGCTTTTAGTGAATTTATGAGAGCGTCTGTGTCAGTTTTTATTCGCCATCGAGGCTTGTTTTGTGATTGCTTTGACTTCACGACTAGGCCAATAACAATGTCATGATCCGTTATAGACGATTGGCAAATGGCACCATACAGTTTACCGGACGCTTTGATAAAGATGTGATCGAGACACGCATCACCCCGTGTGGGTTTTGTGATAGTAGGAAGTAGACAGTGAGAAGACATGAGACATAAATAATCTAAGGACTGTTGACATGTTGGGTTGCATATATCAATATTAAGATCACCGGCTACTATCGCTGTAGGTTTATCACTTATTGTTTGAAGGAGATTATCTAATGAAGAAAGAAATAAGTTGTTGACGGGAATGGAAGGGGTACGGTAGATTCCCAGGAGAGATATGTTATGGTTAATATTTAGTTTTAAACTATCGGCGTTGGCTATTGAAGAATTTACCATGACTGTGTTGTGACAAACTTTAACGAATATAACTACACCACCAGATTTATTTATCTGGTTGGAGGAGCGAAATGTGTTGTAACCAGGTAAACTATCGATTATGATGTTTTCGTATAGCCAGCATTCGGTTAAAATTATAGCGTCAAATTTATTATGAAATCTACTCAATCTACTCAAATATACTTACTTATAGACAAACAGGCAGTTATAAATAATGAATGTGAATGCAACGTTTCAAATATAATTTATTTAAATGAACAATTATGCATTCTACTAAACTATAACAAAAAATACATTAAATTTATAGAAATTATTCAATTTATTACGCTCTGACATGTACACGAACTTTTAACGGTCATTTTTAATAGCAAGTAAAAAAGCCTTTATGGTAAAACCCAACATGTGACATGCTGGACGTTATAACTTTTTTATTTATGGCTCTTTGCGAAATTGGTGAAGGACCGTGACAAAATTTGAAAAATATAGTAGAAACGCAACAGTAGCACAGTAAAACGTTTTTACTATTTTTTTTTAAATACCTAAGTACCTAAATGAAGTCCGAGTTATCACGATCGCTATCGGTGTTATAGCCGTTTGAATAGATGAACCGGATGAAACATATAGACAGACAAGTTACATTTAATATTTTTATGTAACTAAATGTATGGAAAAATATATACATTAATGATGGATTCGGAAACGTTTAAATGGCGTACTAAGTTATTTCATAAAATGTGCCTAAGCAATAATAGTGACATTATTCTGTTTTCTAAGCCCTTATTGCAAAAATGATTCATTCGTAAGTCCTGCAAGCTTCTGTGGAAGCGCTTCGCTTGACCACGACGCGACGTCAAAATGAAATCGTAAATGTATTTTGTTTTATTTCGTCTCATTACTATCGTGTTTTTATTCGTTTACAACGTATAATGATACACTGCTATAGCGAATATTCATACATACCTACTTAGTAATGGGACACGAACAAACATCCTGTTATTTTGAATTAGAATAGGTATAAACAATTGTTTTCTTCCGATACATGAGTCGAATGTTGTTTGTTTCTAGTTGTGACTTAATAATAAAGAAAAACGTTATTGTATGAGAAGTTTGAAAATATTGACATTTGAAAGTTGAAACTATTAATAATGTTTTTAACGAGTACAGGCCTATTCTTTTATACTACAGCCTACACTAGTTTTGCCTACAGCTTCTTCAGTGGAAGTAATTAGTAAAGTTATTCCTCTAGTATAACAACGCTTAAAATTGGTTTACTTTAATTTAGGCTCAATTTTATTGGTTTACTTTAAGATACAGTGACTGAGTGACGCTACTCTTCTTTTAAATAGGACATAATTTAACACAAAATTGAACTTGACAAAACAAACACGATGTAATAAAAGTCAAAAAGATTAAACATCACGTTGTATGTATTTTAGGGCCGATTTTTCAATGCCCAGATAAACAGCTAGATAGACTTTATTCTTCAGTTAACAAAATATTCAATTTTTCAATAGACGAATAGGACTTATCTATCGAATAACTACGTTATTTGAGGAATAAATCTATTTGCCGCTCCAACGGCCAGATAGCGCGCTATTCGACGGTTAGGCGTTTGAGTTGACAACTGACGCGTCAAATTTGGGATATTTTCGTATGTCATAACATAGAGCGTAGAATTATTAACAATTAAACCTCTTTCTATATAATTATTATCAATTAAAATCATATTGAAATTGATGTTTTTGATAGTACTGATGACCATGCCATTGAAAATATGCCGAACGCTGCCTTTAAGTATGTTGTTTCCATCGTAAAATATATAAATTGAAACACAAATTTAACCAAACTCTTTACTCGAATCAAAACAACAATCAACAATCATAGAAGACAAGACAAACTTAAAATGACTCCTGACGTGAGTCATAATGACGGTTGTTGACAAATTGCAAGAGTTGACTCTATCCCGCTCTAACCTGACTAATTTAATATGTTTGTTTCGCCACTCCGAGAGCAGAGCTGCCAATATGGAAATATTTGGTCAGATAGTTATTCATCAAATAAATCACGATTGAAAAATAGGCGAGCCGTAATGAGTTAGATAAATAATTGAATAAATCTATTCGATTGGTAGTTGTTAGACTGTTTATCTCGGGATTGAAAAATCGGCCCTTAGAAGAACAAATTGAAATCTTCAGTACAAGTTGATTAGAACTCATTTAACCTCATTCTATCAGAGTGCACATGACATTCATCAATATTTCGGACGATGACGCATATGGCATCTTCCGAGAAATGCTCAGTATACCAAATAGATACATTCTTTCACGTAAATCATCATATATCATGGCGAATATAAATGATTTCTTTTTCTAATGAATACGTACTTATAATAATAGCTTCATGATTATGTTCGCTTATTGAGAACAGTGCATGAATAGTATCTATGGTTTTATATAATGTGTAATAATTTGGTCAAGACCTACCTATTGGTTTATGTTAACAAAATAATGCTTCGTTATCTCTAAACTTTGTTGATTTTTTAATTAAGTAACATAATAAATAATAATTATTATTTATTAGTCATTCGGATGTATGGTGAATGGCAATAATATGTATCAGATAAAATTGGCTCAGGCGGTTTTACCTACTCTATGTAAGTATATTATGTTCTACTTAGAAAGATACTTTAGATTACCTACTAAAAAAAACTACTACAGGCTACACTATAATCTACATAAATAATTTGTATTATTTATTATTTAACAGTCATCGTACGTTTAATGGGGCTTAGATTATGATGGAGCTACATAGCAATATCACAGTATTACCATATTTCCTACAGTAGTGCGACGAATGTACTTGTGCAGAGAAACGGAGGGGAACTGGCGGGGGTCGGGCGACGCGGGCCGCGTAAAGCAAACACGCTTAGTTTGCTTTACCTAGCGCGAAAGGACGACGCAGTCGTATTTTTTGTGTAATAATTTTATTATACATAGGTACTTACATATTCTATTATGGCGCGCACAAACTGTTCCGTTTACGGATGTAAATCTAAATTGAAATCCCAGAAGGAAACAATATTTCAGAAAGATTGTATTAATTGTATCTGTTGACTTAAAATCAAAGCTATGTATATGTGGTCCTCATTATTTTCTAATCAGATTGTACATCCTAATGCGAATGCATTACTTAGTTACATGTTATAATATACAATTAAGAACATCCAAAAATAAAGTGTCCACGTAAATAATATTTAGCAGTGCAATATCTGTTATTTAATATTAATGAACAAATAATTACATCAGATTTAATAATCGCAATTATTTTGAATGTACATATGAATAAATGATTTCATCATAATATTAATAATCACAATTGTTTTATTTCCCATTTGTTGCAACCCTAGCGTATTTTCGTGTGGCAGCGTAAGTACCTACGCTGGCGGCGGCATCGCGCGACATCAAAGGCGATTCCTTACTGTAGGAAATAATATTGTAATACTGTGGCAATATTATAAATGGATGCCAAATTTCCTAAGAAAGACTTTTAAACAGCCAAAAATAAAAATATAATTTGGAAAATCCAAAAGTGCACGCCTCATAATTTTTTTTAAATAAATATTTATTAATTATTATTTTTGTTTATTTAATAACAATTAAACCACATCGAATCAGACCCTGAAAAATGAAAGGGTTCTATTCCTGAGCATACTCAAGCGTAAGAGAAAAAAAAGACTCGATTAGTAAAGTATTTCGGTCGCTATCGTGTTAACAAGAAAAAGTATCCGCACATACAGAGTACAGACACACGGACGTCCAAGACAGAACTTTTTTAAACTGTTTTTTAACTAGTTTAAATAACAAAAATGATATCAAAAATATCATGAACGTTAAAAATAGTGTTTTTTCTTAATATGTGTGTGTATGTATTATCTTACAAGTGCAATGTATGATACATAAAGACATTTTAAGTTTGAAAAATCAGATGTTTTGCGCGAAGTGACAGTAGTACCCACCTCAACGCTTCGCTTATGAGGCGTGCAATAGGTACCTACATAGAACCACTTTTTGAATTTTTAAAACAAACCTCCATGTAGTTTATCGTAACATGTTCAAGTGAGACGATGTAGAAACTATCCCATTCCTTATTTCGGCCCGTCATGGCGTGGGCGCAAAGCGATTCGTCAAGTTGTTAGCAGGCTTCTAAAAAGTTGAAGAGCAAGGGAAGGGCGGGAGGGAGGCGAGTGAACGTGGCTGTATTACCATTACGTGACGCTCAACGTAATATCGAGAGTATCTTCGTAGTAAATCGGCCGTAACCTAAGAAACCGGGCCGCCTCTCTACTACGAATCTTGAGCGACTATTCGAACACTTTTCGGTAGATATTGTTCTTTTATGTTATGATGAAGTGGTAGGTATAATAATTTAAAAAAAATTGTACCAATTTTTTCATTTTCTTCATAATATATGTATTGTAACAGAATTGGATAGGTTTCAGTAAGTACGTATATATTAATTTAGTTGGCATAAAATATAAATTATCACACATGACACAGCAAATTTTCAAATTTCAGAAGTGATAAAATTATTAAGAATTGACTAGGTAGTAGGTACTAGGTACCCATTTATAAATAAATAATAATATTTCTGTATTATTTTTATTGAAAATTATACTATTTCGCTCGTAGGTTGAGTTGTAATTTGTATCTACCCATATAAAATGTAGCCTAAAAATGACGCACCTATCGGCTATCCAAATTTAAAACTTTGTTTAAATTCTGTAGAGTACATTTTTCTAATTAATAAGTTAAAATATTAATAACAATCCCATACTTTGTACAATTTTTTCAAAAACCCCATGGAATATTAAAATATAACACGTTACATAATTTAACGAATTCGCCGTAGCAAGTTCCAACGATGAGTCACGCGATCGTTGACCCCCCGCCATCTCGCGATGCCTGCGCAGCCCTCGATCAAGTTTTACCATGTTTTACCCTGACCACGATTAAGCAACCCTTTTTTAACCTTACATCACTTTCTAGAAATTATTTAAGAATCTCAAGACCGACGTTCTTTGAATACAGTTTTGTTTGTCATTTTATCCGTTTTATCTTTTAAAGAAATTGTGTATGTTTGGCATGTTTTCTGCTGTGTGGGTTAAGAGAACATTAAAATGTTTATTGTAAGAGAATAGGGCAAACAATTTAAAACTTTTGACGTGAATCCGGCTGCACGCACGAAAAAACATGACTCATGCGGCGTTACCTCGCTATGAGGCGTTCCATGTAAGGCTTGAAGTGCAAGCGGGAGCGCGGAACGAGCGACAAAGAAGCACAGTCGGACGTTGTCACGTTCAACTATCGTCAGTAAACCGACTTTACAGACAACCAATTTTTCACAACGTTGTACCTTCATAATATTTCAGTAATTAAAATTTCGTATATAGAAGGGACATAAATAATTATAATACTTTTTGATAATTTGTAATTTAATACCTACTTTATGTTTTTTGCGTAAAAATTTATATTTTATATTGTCCTGAATTGAATTCAATAAATAGGAAGAAGATAATATTATTATGTAGGTATGACTTACTGAAGACCTAATTCATTAAAATTTAAAAGTAGATAGGTAAGTAGTTAGTACCTAATACATAAAAACTATCTGAAATTTTGTGTTACTATCCAGTTCTAACACAATTTAATCTATTATTATTATACAAACGTTCAACTTACAATGGTACCATCAACCTTACTGAAATGTCGATTATTTGCGGTTTACTCAAGTAATAGTA
This sequence comes from Colias eurytheme, assembly GCF_061535395.1. Taxonomy (NCBI): domain Eukaryota; kingdom Metazoa; phylum Arthropoda; class Insecta; order Lepidoptera; family Pieridae; genus Colias; species Colias eurytheme. The sequence continues at coordinate 8,845,968 of NC_142982.1, read as the reverse complement.
GTTGCTATAGCATCGTAAACAACAACTATTGTCCTATAGTCCTATACAATTCATGGCCTGGGTGATGGGTCTCTATGACGTCACTACGACAATAAAACATGAATTGCATGTTCTTTGCTAGGTAACAACAGGAAAATGATATTATGTATTTGATGTTGTTTATAGATTTGACAGTGTTGGGCTAATAACTAATAATCAAAAATACACACGTAAGAAGTGAAACTTCTTTATGACCTTATTTTTCAAAAAATAATTAACTATATATGCAACTTTACAGAAATACGTCGAATCAAAGATGGCTCGTAACGGAAAAATGTCACGCCTAACGAAAAAATGTTACACTAAATTTTTTTCCAACCCCGATAAAGAAGTTTTACTTCAATAATAGATTTATTCTATTGAACTTGTGGGTATGAGAAATGTGCCATAACTTTGATAAAAATTTTAAATGAAATGTCTGTAAAAAATTATTTCATAACAATTAATAATGATGGATCTAATGTTCAGACATAATAGGTACTATATGTAGTAAAAAGACGTAAGTATTAACTTTCCACAAGCTAAAGAGAAGAATAGCTACTACATAGTGGTAACATAGGTATTTGGAGCTATATATGTACTTTTATCGAAAAAGTACCAATTTTCAGAGAAACCTTTACCCTACCCTACCATTATGCATTGAATATTGACTGCACACCAAAAAAGGAACGACGTAGGACAGCTTTAATAATTAGGGCTGATTTTTCAATCCATGGTTAAAACTTATCCGCCCAATAAAGTATTACACGATAATATTAAAATGTCACCCGTAAACTGTCAAAGACGGGTAAAGTATACATTTTTGAAATGGTAGTTTAATACGTTATTCGACGAATAAGTTTTAACCAAGGATTGAAAAATTAGCCCTTAATGAAATGTTTATTAAATTATACATGAAGATGATGATTATTATTGATTGTTATTCAACTTTAAATAGTTATATTTGTAGACTTAGCAACGCTCGTCGCTAAAAAAAATGAATTAATTATACTTTTCCTGGTACTGCTAGCAATTATTTAATACACAGCTTGAATTCGAAACATAATATGCGGATAAAAATAACTTGAATGCACCTTGGTTAAATAATTTTATATTATTTACCTGATATTGTACAAATTAAGTTATATTTTATAATTATATTTAACTCATTATAACATGTCTTAGGTGTTTGGAAGTTACGAGATTGCATTATGTAGTTAGGACTTGAAATATAATTATTATTATTATTTCAATCAATCAATTATTATGATACCTAATAAACCTAGTAAATATTAACATGTTTCGCGAAAAGAAGCCTTTTTATCTTTGACCTTTCAAAATATACATTTTTAAAGATAATCTAAATAATTTCACCATAATTTCACTTGAACGGGGGCGCTGTAAGCAAACGTTTACGAATTATTTTACACAAAATTACGAAACCGTATTCATACAATGAAGTGCCTTATATAGCAGTAACGAGTGTCAATAATGGCTGGGTTCCCATCGTCATGTTGCCCGTTCTTTCCCTGGAAGTACTAATGATCAACGTGTGGGAACAGCGGGGCTTCCGCGTTTGTGTCGTCTTACCTCTTGTCTTACATACTTGCTTTACGCTTCTGTGCGCCTGGTAATCAAGAAATGAATGCAATCATAGCTGAGAGATATTTTCTGATATTCAATGAATGGCAAATGGATATTTACAACGGTAGTATTTAAAACGGTTAAAATGCTCAATATTTACTAATTTGTAAATGATTTATTGGGTCAAATATGTTTAGATTATAGCCACTTTAATATTGTAAACCAATCAATTAATATGATTATTATTGATTGAATTGTGAATTGTTTATATTGTAATAATCTTTTCAAAATCAGATTTTAGATTGGTCCACAAAACTGTCATAAAAATACACACTGCAATATTTGTTATTGGTAAATTCACGGCAAATTACATTATGATTAAAATTAGGGATGTAACGATACCGATACCGATACCGATATATCGGCCGATATATCGGCAAGCCGATATATCGGTATCGCCGATAATAAATCAACCGATACCGATATTTTTTATTAAATTCTTTCTTTTCTTTTAGGTTTTTGCATTGTATTTATTCATATTGTTTTATTTCTGTTTTATTCCATTGAAAAGTTACATTAGGGGTTGCATTTTTTAGAGGACGCAATTTTATTTTTTTGATGTGTAGGGGGGTTCAGTGCGAAGCTATCACCAAGTTTGTGGGGTCGCCACCCTTGTCCCACGGCCGCCATCTTTAAAATTGCGGTCGATATGGTTTTTACGATATATCTGTTTAACTATTTATTTGATAAAAAAAATTGTTAACATTGTTTGTTGCAAATTAAATTATCTACAACTTTGGTCCAGTAACTTTTTGTCGTAGAACTATAAATAAAAAAGTTATAAGCGAAAATGTTCAGAAATTAAAGATTATTATTATATTTATTTTTATATTACATATATAATAGAGAGATATTTTTCAATAAAACTTTTTTTTATCGTTTTACGAAGAAATGATATGAGACCATTATTGTAGATTGTTTTTTAAGGAACAACTTTTATATACAACATTTTTTCATTAAGTAAATAGCTAAGATTTTACAGCGCTCCGAAGTGAGTACTATTTTTTAGTACTCTTAACTATACAGTATACATATATTATGTGTGTACTAATAATAATTTGTCATCAGTAATTGTTTTTAATATTTTTAATAATTAATAATTTATTTTGCAATATTATTAATAATTAATTATTGACTGAACCGACTTGAAGTCTGGAAGCGCGTTTTGTTTACGTCGAAAAGCAGGGCTGAAATGTTCTGCAGTTTGCTTCCATTGTTCTGGAGTCTGGGAAAAGAGCCAATAGCCATTATATGTATAGTTAGGAGTACTGAAAAATAGTACTCACTTCAGAGCGCTGTAAAACCTTAGCTATTGACGTAATGAAAAAATGTTGTATATAAAAGTTGTTCCTCGAAAAACAATCTACAAAAATGGTCTGATATCATTTCTTCGTAAAATGATAAAAAAAAGTTTTATTGAAAAATATAAAAAGCTCTAATTTCTGAACGTTTTCGCTTATTACTTTTTTATTTATAGTTCTACGACAAAAAGTTACTAGACAAAAGTTGTAGAAAATTTAATTTGCAACAAATAATGCTAACAATTTTTTTTATCAGATAAATAGTGTAAATTAAATTCAAGATGACGGCCGTGGGACAATGGTGGCAACCCCACAAACTTGGTTTTAGCTACTCACTGACCCCCCCTACACATCAAAAACATAAAATTGTGTCCTCTAAAAAATGCAAGGTCAGGCCTAAAAAATGTAACATTTCAATGGAGTAATAGTGTTAAGGAAGAGCGGAACCTCCTGACACAAGCATTTTATTTGCTTACTAGGAGTGTTCCAATCACAAATCTTGTTTATGTAAAGGAAAGAAAGAAATAATTTTGAATTTTTTAATTTTTAACGTGATAACGTTTTTAAAATCGTTTTAGTCGGGTGACATGTTCATAAACTTGTGTCACACCAAAACCTCACGAGCGCGATCGCAGGTATAAGGAGAGAGAGACGGACCGATCTCCCGTTTCATCTCGAGCGCTGCCACTGCATTATGTTATCACGTAAACATCTCGATCGTAAACCTACTTTACAAACAACCAATTTTTTTTATATCAAATAATTCAAAAATCCGCGCCCAATGAACGATGCGGGAGGCCGCCCGCGCGTGCGCACTTTGTTTTCTGAAAAAACTCTACCAATTATAGTAAACTTTTATTAGGTACTGATTGTATGTGTATTACTTAAAGTTTAACTGACTTCGTAAAATAATAATACTAAAATAAATGGTTTTGTTGTTTTTTGATTTGGCATTTTTATTTAAAAGAATACGATTAACAGTTGTCTCTGTTAAATGTTGGTAACTTTTTATGCATAATTCACTATTTATTTTTCTACCAAGCCATCAATATCGGTATCGGTATCGGTATCGCCGATACATTACTACAAATATCGGTATCGGTATCGTATCGGCAAAATCATGTATCGTTACATCCCTAATTAAAATGTTGCTATTTCTAAATATCAGTGACACTTTAATTAAATTCTTCGCGGTATAAATTCTTCTTGGAACTGCAGTTTACAGTACACACCTGTTGACTGATGATTTGAGTAATATTTTTGCAATACCTACATATTGGTCATTTTAAAGATTATACATATACATCATGTCATAACGTCCTTATAATATTATAATTTATAATATGATTTTTTTTACTTTGGAAATCTATCCAGATGCATTTTCCATAGTTTTTGCTGCGTCGTGAATTCCGTGTGTCCCCGTAGTGGGGTAGGGGGCAGATGCACTATTCATACATCTGTTTCACTGATCGATTTTTCTTTAGGGACAAGTAGGTGATCAGCCTTCTGTGTCCTGCCAGACCGAGACATTTTATTTTTTTTTTTTCGTCTCCACCGGGAATCGAACCCAGGACCCCTCGGTTCTACGCTCACGCGTCAACCACTGTACCGAGGAGGCGGTCAAAAGTGAATCAAAGGTCGTGAATTATGCCACACATTGAAATGATTGATTTGTTCTATGTGATATGACTAGGTGCTAACTAGATGTTATAATAATAGCAGATAATAATGTCGTCTGAATAGTCGCATTATAAAATAAATAAGTAGGTAATGTGTTTCATATGAATTCTTCTTTGTTGGACAAATGCACTGCAACTTGAAAGTTCTTGTTGGGATCACCACTAACTACAATTCTTTTAAAGTTTGCTGAATTCATTGAATCAACGTAATGTAGTAACGATTGAGTATATGGAGGAATGACAAATATATATTATTATGATGTAATAATTGTAAAATCAGCAAGTTCTTCACTTCTTCTTCTACCTTTCCTAATTACCTACCTAGTGTAGCCATTTGCGTTGAATACATTTTTCTGTTGGTCTATAATTCTAAGATCCTAAACTATATTACAATTTCTATTAAGTTGAACTATTGGACCGATTTTATGGAAATGGACTGGATGATTTGATTTTAAATATAAAATGGAAGAAGCCGCGAGCGCGGGCTATCTAATAATAAGTAATCATCCACACTTCCTTTGAGATAAAATCAACATCATTTCACCTTTACTGTTCTTATAACTCCCTAGTAATGGATTATTGGATACATGCCTGGCATTTATTTATAAATAAATAAATGCCCTGCGTAAATCATGAATCTATGTAAATGAGTAAAAATAAATTATTCACAACACCAGTAGCGAGCGGGGCAGGGTTTATTATTTATAGTCAGCACGTCCGCGTCGCCCACTTAGCACCTTCGTATTACGATATAATATTATATTGCATTATTGAAGTATGTATAAAGGTTTTACTCGATTTAAATTACGTAGGTGCTTCAGAGAATATTATGTTGTCTGTGTTTGATATTCATATAATGCCAGGAAAGTGTTAATTGAACTTATTCACAGCCAATACTAGAGAGAGAATATGTATCTATTAAATACTTGTAGGTTAGATTTATACTACGATTTATATATTCTTAGGTTTTAATTTTATAGTCTTTTGACGCTACATTGAATAATATATGTATAGACAATTTAATTTGATTATAATAATATGATTATGTACCTAAATTGTAAAATGAAACTCAATTAGGTAAACGAGCGCACAGCACGTTATTAAAATTAAAATTCTATACAAAATGTGTAGAATATCATGTGCTAGGAGGCTTATACACATTACCACAGTAGGTACATACCTATACAATACTGTGACATTGCGCGCTGAAACCTCTGAAGCGATTTTTATGGAACTTGTAAGACGATTGTAATTTGTATTTTTTATGAGACTGAAGATTATTTAGCTAGTAGCTCATAGAGTACTCTTTATTTCTTTATTCCAACAGAATTAGGATTTTGGTAAGTACATATACGAGAAAACCCGCGTCTTTCTCTTAGAATTTAGAAACTCACAAAGCCGCGGGCACAGCTAGTGAAAAGTAGTCTTACACAATACACATAACAATGACTATCAAAAACGATGACTATCTATTCCCATGAAAGGGTTTGTACCAGAGTAGTTATCAGCGAGTTTGAGCGGAATGTTCCGTCCCTAAATAGCCGGGTCGTTGACCCGAGTGGCCTTGCCCTTCACGCCGGAATCATTCTTCATACTTCAATGAGTTCAATCCAGTACGTAGCAAGAGATTTATCGGTTGCTAAGTTACAACTCGATTTTCGTGGCTTGGTTTCATTTAAAGGCCCCGTTTTGGAGTTTTATTATTTGCAGGTAGTAAATAGGTCTGTATATAGAATAGTTTTATTATATTTATCACACAAAATTATTGTTTAGAAAAAAGTACCTAAGTAGTAAGTAAGTGAGCACTTGCAGATGATAAAAAAAACAGAGTTCAAAAATAATTCTGAAATAAAAATGCAAGAAATGTTTCTGGGTAGTGAGGGCGTACCGCACGGTGTCATTCGAGGCAGCGTGCGTGATGGCCGGGACGCCCCCGTGGGAACTGGACGCCGAGATGCTTGCGGACGTGTATCGCCGCGTCTCGGCGTCCAAGTCGCTTGGGATCAACCCACCCTATGAGGAGGTTGAGCAGTGGAGGGCTGAGGCTGCCGAACGGCGGTCCCGAGAGTGGGAACGCCGGCTCGAAGAGCCCAGCGCTGGAGAGCGGACGGTCGCAGCGATTCGACCGGTGCTGCAGGAGTGGTGCGACAGGCGGCATGGGGCAATAACCTTCCGCCTTACGCAGGTACTGTCCGGGCACGGTTGCTTTGGGCGGTATCTGTGTAAAGTCGCGAGGAGGGAGCCCAGCATGGCTTGCCACTGGTGTGCCTGCCCGGAGGACACGGCAGATCATACTCTTGCCGTGTGCCCCGCGTGGGCCGAGCCTCGTGCTCGCTTGGTCGCGGTCGTCGGGTCGGATCTCTCTCTGCCCTCCATTGTTCGCGCAATGGTGGGTAGCGACAGATCCTGGCGCGCGGTGATCACGTTCTCTGAGGACGTGATCTCGCGGAAAGAGGAGGCGGAGCGGGTTCGTGAGAGGGATCCTCACGCGGACCCGATCCGGCGCCGACGTCCTATTGGGCGTCGTCGTCGCGTTGCGGCTGATTTACGCAGCCGCAACCAGCCTCCTTGACGAGGGGAGCCGGGCGATGGAGCGGGGATTTAGTCCATTGTCCGGTGGGATGAGGCGGCGTGAGACGTGTTCCGCTCACGCCGCTCCATGAGGGTAGAGCTGCAGGCTCTTAGCCTGTTTGGGCCCGGCGACGGGCTGCCGCTGATAGGGTCACGGATGAATTCTACAATACATACCCGTGGCCCTGTCGCTGATGCGGCTTGACGGAACACAGTGGGGTTTTGGTCGGTAGGAATCCGACATAACCCACGGCCTCTTCCCCGGAGGCCGTGGGTATCTATGCAAGATTTCCCCACTAAAAAAAAAAAAAAAAAAAAAAAAAAAAAAAGGTATATATTGATATTATAGATGTAACGTTTTTATTTCGATTTTTATTTTTAAGTACCATTTAGTTAATGTATGTACTTATGTATCATTAGAGATGTAAATTTATAGAGAAAACACCAACGTAATAGGCGAGGTTTTATTTAATTTATATTACCTATATCATCTTAGTATAATATATTATATCACACATACCTAACACACCATAAATTTTACAATTAGAGGCTACTGTCGCTTGACCTTGACTTTTACCATATACCTGTGATGTACAGGGAACACGTATTAATAACTCCAAGTCAAGCAGACAACTGTTTATTGTTAATTATCTTAGAACTACCTTCACATGTACATATCATTATACCACATCTTCCCCTTTTAACAATTTTGCCTTACTACGAGTAATAATAGGAAGTGAATAAGAAGTTGACAATAAGTGTCGGCGATTACGGCGATATAAACCTTTTTTGTTTTTTATTATATAAGACCGAGGAGTGTTCGCATGACCGATTACAGTACCAGAAATTCGTTTATTATTATTTTCTAACATTATCACGTTATCGCCAACACTTAATTCTGACAAAGGCTTAGAATGCTTATCATAATATTTTTTATATTTAATTTGCTTATCTATTAATTTTTTATGATGAAACTCATGATTGTTTACATAACTGGGCTTAAGTAAATCTGGGTGAATAGGTAATCGACAATTCAATCGACGACTGAACATTAACTGTGCAGGAGAATCCAAATTTTCGCGTGGTGTATTCCTTAAACTTAATAAATTTAAATAAAAATCGGTATTGCTATCTATTGATTTTTTAAGTAATATTTTAATAGTTTGAACTGCCCTCTCGCTTTTTCCATTGGATTGTGCGTAATATGGCGATGAAGTTACATGATTAAATCCCCATTCTTGTGCAAAACTTTTAAAAACCCGACAAGAGTATTGAGGCCCATTATCACTTATAACTGTTTCTGGAATACCATAACGCGCGAAATTATCTTTTAAAATGTTAATAATAGAATTAGCGGACGTATCTTTTAACAATCCCACCTCGATAAATCCTGAATAATAATCAACAAGAATTAAGTAACTTTTTTTTCGATATTCAAATATATCCGTACCAACTTTGTTCCAAGGAACGCTTGGAATTAGAATAGGAATCATCGGTTCTTTACTTGGCTTATTTAGATTCTCCTGACATACTTTACATCGCTTAACAAATAATTCTATATCTTTAGAAATACCAGGCCAGAACAACACCTCACGCGCACGTCTCTTACTGTGGTCGATACCGGGATGACCGTCATGAATAATACACAACATTTCGTGTCTTAGTGATTTAGGAATTAAAATTTGTTTATTTTTAAATATCACTCCATCAACCGAATACAGTTCATCTCTCATAGACCAAAAATTGCTTAAATCACAATCTAAATTATACTTATGATCGGGCCATCCCTCAAATATACATTTTAACAATCTATTTAACAATTCATCTTTAGCTGTTTCCTGTTTAATAAGCGTCAACTTACTTTGAGAAATAGGTATATTATTAACAACCATTTTAAGTTGATTCAACACTGCCGTACATATGTTTTCATCATATAAATCCGGAAGAGGCGCGCGTGACAATGTATCGGGAATGTACATATATTTTCCTGGTTTATACGTAACTACTAAATCGTAACCCTGTATTTTTAACATCATACGTTGTAAGCGTGCTGGGATTGAATTAAGTGATTTTTTAAAAATACTTTCGAGAGGCTTATGGTCGGTTTCAAATAAAATGCGTTTTTTACCGTAAATATATTGATGAAACTTCTCACAAGCAAAAACGATAGCTAACATTTCTTTCTCGATTTGAGCATATCTAGTTTGAGTATCGGTGAGCGTGCGCGACGCGTACTCGACGGGGCGGCCGCGCTGCAGCAGCACGGCGCCCAGCGCCACGCTGCTCGCGTCCACCGACACCACTACGTCACTGCCTACGTCAAACAACGCCAACACGGGAGCCGAGCTAATTATTTTTTTTAAATCGTTGAAACTTTTTTTATGACCGTCTTCCCAACACCACGATACATCTTTCTTTAATAATCTGGTTAACGGAAAGATATGCTCCGAATAATTTGGAATAAATTTAGATAAAAAATTAGTCGTTCCTAAAAACCTTTCTAGACCTTTTCTGTCCTTAGGCTCAGGCATCTCGACGATTGCTCTCACCTTCTCAGTATCAACTTTCATCCCGTCTTTATTAAAAATATAACCCAAATATTTAACCTCGTTTACGCAAATTCGACACTTATCTTTATTAAATTTTAAATTAATTTCTCTAGCTCTCTTAAATAATGCATTCAACCTTATATCGTGTTCTTGCTTAGTAGATCCCCAGCAGATTATATCATCAATAAATGAATCGATACCGTCGAGACCTTCAAATAATTGTTTTATTTTTGCATGAAAAATTTCAGGTGCGCAGTTCAAGCCAAAAGGCAATCTTAAATATTGATACCGTCCAAACGGTGTATTAAATGTACACAAATCAGCACTTTCACTATCTAATTTTATTGACCAAAATCCAGAATTGGCGTCGAGAACTGAAAAGAATTTCGCGCCATTCATTTTAGAAGCTAATTCGTTTATGGTTGGCAACTGAAAGTGTGATCTTTTTATTGCTTTGTTAAGAGGCCGCGGGTCTAAACACACACGTAAATTACCGTTTTTCTTAGCCACAACAACTAACGCATTAACCCAAGGAGTGGGATGTGACACTTTTCTTATCACGCCTAATTGTAACATTCTATCTAACTCACCCTGTAACTTATCACGCAAACCTAAAGGCACCTTGCGTGGCGCACAAATAACCGGTGCTATGCTATTGTCAACAACAATATGATATTCACCCGGTAAACATCCCAATCCGCTAAATAAATCTTCATTACCCGATATATGTAAAGAATGAATTCTTTTAATTAATCCTAACATTAAACACGCCTGCAATCCCAACACGCTTTGACAATCAATATCAGCGATTGCAAATTTTAATTCATATTGAATATTTTTATGCCACCATTTTAAATAACAAGTTCCCTGAATGGGAATACAATCACCGCTATACGATTGAAGTTTAATATTTTTGTTAATAGTTAAAATATTAGACTTATAGCCTAATTGTAAGAATCGTTTATACGACAAAACATTTATATCGGCCCCAGAATCCAATTTAAATTTCTCAGGGCCGTACTCGCCTATAAGAATCTCAAACCAGTCATTCGACAAACCATTGATTTCACAAACATTATTAAGAACGGATATAAAAAATGACTCACAATTTTCGTCCACGTTATTTTCTAGCACACTAATATCGTGTAACTTTTTAACACTTTTTTTTACTTTGCACATTCTAGCAAAATGACCATAATTTTCACACACAAAACACTGCACCGAAATAGCCGGACACTTAGTAGAATAACCGCATTGCCCCCCACATCTGGGGCAGAAGCCCGTCGCCGAGGTGGAAGCGCGATGCTCGTCGGGGCGGTCGCGGGGCGCGCGCGTCACGCCGCGCCACGCTCGGCCGCCGCGACCACGCCCACGCCACGCCGCGGCCGCTCCATCGCCTTTGCTTCCGACGCCGACAATGTCCACATGGCTAACGTTTCCATCCGAGCCACGCGTATCCAACAACCGACCGCTGTCGTGAGACAACTCGTCGACTTGACAAATTTTTATCGATTTTTCTAAAGATAAATCATCCGTTCTCAATAGACGATCACGAACCATAGCATTATTAATACCACACACGATCCGATCGCGTAGGGTAGACTGGGTACGGTTGAAACAATTTCACTTATAACGACCATAACTTTGCTCTTTATAACCAGAGCGATGAAAAATAAATGTTAAATAAAAGAGCATGTATCTGTCTACTAATAGGAGCTATGATTTTAGTTCCATGTGTATTATTTTTTATAGCAAATCAAATTAAAAAAATGAATCCGATTTGTTTCAACGGTCCCCATACCAGGGGCGGTTGAAACAGTGATTGGGGTCAGTTAAAAAATATGCAAATAATACAAAATATGGCATTAAAATATGTTTTATTGATTGTTTATTTTAAATCTTACAATAATTAATTAACTCCTTTACAATAAGGTCTGCTCTCTTAATATGGTGACAAACAAACAAGACAGATGTACCTACTCCTCATCTTCTGATGATATCTCCTCTTGTATTTTTTTCTTTTTTGCTTCTTCGGTGTTACTTTTACATTTTCTTCCATCAAATTTCTTACTTTTTCCTCTATCCAATCGCTTCTTCATTTACTTAGCTCTTGTTCGTTTCAAAATTAATTCTTGCTCTTTTCTTATCTCTTCTATATCTAATGTGTCAGTGTAAATAGTAGACTTCCTGAGTTTTCGCCCTCTATTATTATACCTTCTATTGTTATATCCTCTATTATATCCAATTTTTTTATTTTCTTGCTCGCCAGAGTCATCTCGCATTCGAATTTACCTTGGAAGCGATTAATTGTGCTTCTTTGCCGCTTTTCGCAATGATCTCCGGTTCTTACTTCCTCATATACTTTGATAAGTCTATTTATCTTCCTGAAATCTCTCTTACACGTACTATCGGCATCTAAAAATACAAAAAAATAATTAAAACAATGTTTCAACCGTACCCAAAAAAAATGTTTCAACCGTCCCCAACTACTACTTTAGGTAAAATACAGTTCTAGTAATTGTAACCACAATGATACACAAAAACTAGTCACAATGTCATATTCCACAAGATTCACTTCAAACAAAAACGCACACTTAATACTGTCACTTAAATAGAAACGCCAATAATTGGAAAAATCTCCAAGCAAAAATACTTACTTTTGGTCATAAAAACATAATAGGGTCTTATAAAATCAGGTGAAGCGCGCGAAGATCGACGCAACATTGTGGTTCGTGTTTAGAACAGTTGTGCCCTTCATTTTCCCCTTGGACCCCTAACCCCCCCACCAACGGTTTGCGAGATATTCGTGTTGTTTCAACCGTCCTTTGTTTCAATCGTACCCAGTCTACCCTATCAGTTCTTCCTCCAATGCTTTAAACTCGCAGGTCTTGCTCAACAATCTTAGCGCAGTTACATATTGATTTATAGATTCACCGACTTCTTGATTGCGCATAAAAAAGTTATATCTCGCTAATGTTAAGTTTGGCTTCGCACCAAAATACTCATCAAACTTTTTTATTAACAGGTTCACATTATCTTTGTCTTTTTCTTGATCGAAATGAAATGTTTCAAATAAATCGAAGCCCTCCGGCCCGATAAGATTTACAAGTAGACTTGCATGCACCGCACTATCTTCTTTGTGCACGCCGGACGCCTTTAAAAACAGATTAAATTGTGTCCGCCATTTTTTCCACGCGTCAGCCCGGCTGACGGAGTTGCCTTCTAATACCAATTCGGATGGTGGCCGTGCGTGTTCCATGATTTTAATATTATATTGCAATTCCAAATAAATACTTTAAACGAATAAGTAATCGAATCACTTCTATATTCGCAATAAGTAATAACAACACCGCTGTCACCATGTGATGTACAGGGAACACGTATTAATAACTCCAAGTCAAGCAGACAACTGTTTATTGTTAATTATCTTAGAACTACCTTCACATGTACATATCATTATACCACAATACCTAGTAGCAATTATGTATTTAAGCAATTTGTGTTTAAATTATTATTCTTTACAAATTTATTTATTTTATAATATAGGTAATTACCGTATATTTTTCTATTCGTATTCTTTCTATTAGAATGAAAATTAAATTTTCTCTTGATAATTTTATAAAAATTCCATACAAAATCATTAAACCTAAGTTAGTCCTAACTCCTAACCTAAGGATTGTAAAGAAAAAACAGGTCCAAGCGTTATTCTACATAAACGTACCTACCTCTGATATAATATTGTTATGTGGAATTTCACTACGTGATCTCAATGCGTAGTGACTCCATGGGAATTGTACCGAAAATGTTTATTGTCTCTCCTATTAAATTATAAAAGAGCACGACGAAGAATTCCTTACGACTATATTATTATTCTCGAAATTGTTTAAGAGTGCCTTAATTAGGATTACGAATTCGGATTTCGGAGGTTCGTGTCTCACGGTAAAATTTTTAAGACGTTAAGCTGATTTAGGAGATGATTTTTTTTATTATTTTTTGTGAATCCATTTATATTAAATATTTTTGAAATATTATAGGTCATTATGAAAACGTTAAGTAATCGGACCGAATAATTCCACGCTTATAATGTAAAATTGGGGTCTCTATGTCTCTAATATCCCTGAAGTACGAAATGTCACATTATTTATGTGTTATTCATTAGGTTAGAGTAATCATCATTAAGTAGGTAACTTTTTCGTTCACACGGTCTATTGTTGATTGTTACTTAATCATAATTCCAAGTCTTTTTTATATTTAAAGCGGTTCACTGTTTTAATAATATTTATACACGACATAACATAATATCGTTAGTGTATATTATATTCTATGATAATATATGTATATAACTGCATACTTAAGTTAATAATAAATAATAAAGATTTTAAAGAAAAAAAGTATGACGTTAAAATGCTTATTAATTTAATAATTTAATAACAACGAAATTTTAATTCGTCTGGCTTGTAACTTGTGTCTGACTGCTCACAAAATTGGCGCTCAAGGAATCATTGTTTGAATTTCTTGGAAACAATTCCAGAATTATTTCTCTTAGGCGATACACCGCAGACTCAAAAATGTTCCAATTACTAAAGCGATTCGCCACTTATCATAATTACAATATTAAAATGGCTATTTCCTAAAGTTAAGATATAATTCAGCTTTAAGTAACACTCGTAAATCATCGTTAGTTCTTAGAGAACTGATTTTCTAACAAAATCTTTACGCTATGTCTACTACACGACTTGATTCCGCAAGCCTAAAAACAAAGCCGTATAAAGTCCCAGAGGCTTGCACACATTACGCCGAGCCTCGGGGTACATGTATAGATTAGTGCGTGTATTCTAGCTTGACCGCTTCTTGTCTTATGATTCTCCACGCTAATGCGGTCGGATGACAGTTGCTACGCTGAGATATGATTGAAAATTCCCTTCCGAGAAATGTGAAATGGGAGGGTTGTGGCGCCGAGTGGCCGGCCGGCTACATTCTTTGTAACCACCGTGCAACCACACTCGCAACCCTATCTTTAGATACTCGCTGCGAGCGTCCGCAGATGGCTTTTTTATGCCAATAGGTAGGTACAAGAAATTAATAACTTATCACAGTCGAACGAGAGATTACGATTTTATGATCTATAAACATTTTAAAGCAAAAATGTTTTAGACGCAGTAAAGGTCGGAGTTGTAAAATATTTTTATGTGGCACAATATGTCTTGGGAGGCTAATGAATTATGTATAATATAGATACTGAAACATTTTAGTCGAAAGGGAGAAAATTGAAAAAAAATGATAAAATTGTCTGATTCTTTTTCGGTTGCCGAAATAAAAGACAAAGACTTATCTAATTTCAGAACAAATATGTGTCTGTGAAATTGAAAGATTGTGGGGATCTTTATTATCGACGATTATAGTTTTGGCACATCACTATTTACTGTGACTTGTGGCATAAACTAATTTTACCTGAGTCGGTAATTTTACCTTTTGAGCCAATGAAGCTGCGGACTCTGGCAAGATTATCATAGGTACTGAGACCTTCGTCTCTTCATCAAACATCACAATTGCTATCTGACCATTCTGTAAATTATTTTTTATTATATAGATACAGTACTTTAAACAAAGCCATTCTAACCAGGTACTTAGTCCGGATAGAACGGTACATCAATGATTAAATACAGATCACAACGGACTGATTACGTAGGACAATGCATAAATAAACGCTGTGCAGGAAACAACACACGCTATTACAATTAGAGAACAGTGACGAACAAGACACCGATAGCCACTGTAATTACTCGCATCACGCAACTTTAAGCGCAATAGATTAGCGGCCTAAATACTGCTTTTATCCAACCACTTGGACGAGTATGTGATGTTTACATGAAACAACTAAACTACGCTTTAATTGACGAAGGAACAGCTCTGATGGGAACTACATTTTCCTTTACCTACAAGTTGAGAATACCTACATTTTGGATTTAGGTATTAGAAATGTCAGTACAGCCCCCCTAGACTAGTGGCTTTCTATTAGCGTAAAGTTTAATAGAATAGATTATGAATGTATGAGATAGACGTTTGATTACGACGACGCGAGTGACGACGACGATTGATTACGTCAATCTCATACATTCATAATCTATTCTATTAAATTTTACGCTAATAGAAAGCCACTTGTCTAGGGGGGCTGTACATTACTTTATTTCACTACATACATATACATCGATGAATTCAGCAGCATTTTAAGAAGTACTTTGTTAATTATCAAATGTGGTATAAGCACCAAGTATCATCAACTATGGTTTCGAATAGCTTCAATTTATTTAAAAGCTATATTAGGTATTTGTAATCTCAGCTATGAGCTATTCATGTCGTGTTATTTTTACAACCTTACCTGTACCTACCACAATTTTAGTTTATCGTCTCCTCATTTGCATATATCGTATTTTAAATTTTTATTGCTCCATTTAATCCGTACAGCTGTCGCTTTGTTACTTTGTCGGATTATTATTATACAACACTGGCCAAGACCCTTCACCCTTGTTCCATTGACAATCCAAATTTTAAGTAATATTATCACATTCACCTCATAGTACGTATTTTAAAAAGTACAATGCTCCCCATTTATTAAAAAAAATTATACTGGCCGAATTGATAAACTCCTCCTTTTTTTTAAGTCGTTATTAAATGAAAATGCTATTATAAAATATTGTTGTAACTTGTAATCGATTCAAATACTTAGGTAAGAGATGATTGATTATAAGTACTCTATAGTTACTTGAATGCTAAACTATGTATATAATTATTCACAGTAATAGCTAATAAATTCTTATGTAATATCTGCTGGAAATGCGCAATTATTGTTTTTCAATAACACAGCGGTTGTGTTCAATCGTATCTCGTGCGATTGATGTGTGAGGAATAAGCGTATGTATCATTTTAATGTTGTAATATTTAAATAGATACAGGTGACATAGGAACCTGCCGATTTCCGCGAAGGCTGTCATTAGTGGGTGGTGTGCGAGCAAGTGGCACTCATTGTGCGTGACGCGTCATACCTCACGGCCGCTGACTGCCCCTAGGGTCGATGGACATAGGTCTCTGAACTACCAATGCTTTATTGCTTTGAGCAATGTTATGTCATGTTACCATGACAGGAATTGACAATTGCCTGGGAAAGTAATTGGACGATGAAAATTCAATTAGCGATAGCAAGGTACCCAGTTAAATTAGGTAAATAATACAACGTGCAACTCGTCACATTTTATTTATTACATCATATTACACAATTGTTTTTTCTTAATTCAATATTAAGCATATTAGTTTTCCATGTGAAGCAGCATTCCGTGCACTGAGCAGTGTACCTACACATTATTTCTGTAAACACAAATAGCCATTTCTGTAAAAATGTTAATATGTAAAATAAACGAAGAAAAAGATGCCTAAATAGGTACAAATTACAATGTCACTCTCACTTTTGAATTTAATTTTTCATATCCAGGGCCAGCGAATGCCCTATAAAATTTACGATTAAAAATGTTATGGCAACCCTAACAACCAGCGGGGAAGTGAATGAAACATTGAAACAGCACTTTGATACGCCGACAACGGCGACACGCATCGTGCTTCGCAATTTGTTCCCCGGCCCACGGCCCCGCGGTTACGCAACGATGGAAATGTCGCATTACCCCATCTACGCAATATATTTCACGGCTGCCAGCTATCAAAATGGCTGCTAGAACGGTAAATACCTTATATGTACCACAGAGTTAGATTCGTGACGAGCAAAAATGACCATAGACAAGTATTGCCATTTTCCAAAATTTGCTAATATTTTTACTGTTAAATATTCATAAAAAGAAAGTCCGCCCACCTGTTGCTTTGTGTTTAGTGTGGCCATAAATAAATTGACTTTACATACAATTTAAAGCTATTTACAAATTTTTAAAGGACAATTTACGATTGTTAAAATTGCGACAATGCTATGCTGATGATCTTGACTCCCCACTGTGAATATTATGGCTACCATTGAAAACTTAAACGACAGCTTTTGCCTAAATATTCTTGTCGGCATGTTCGTGGTAGGTTGGTAAGTATCGTCTTAGCTTAGCTAATGTTCAGTATACAATGACATTATTATAATAGGCATGACGACAGTATCCATAAATGATCGAATTAGTGTTTTTAAGGGAAAATTTATAATAAATAAATTAAAAATAGTCACTTAGAAATAGTAAAAACATTAAGATTAATGAGATTATCAATAAAATAAAACATAGAAATTCTGCAGTCGGCCATCTTGACTAAACACGCGTGACGTCACGTCTATGTAAACAGCTTCGCGTCAGGTATATTTTGTTGTTATGAATATGTTGAGAATACGCATTTTTATTTATTTTCTATTTTTTAACGTATGCTTTATCGACTCAGAACAGAAATATAATTGTGAATTCACGAATATGTGGTTCGGGTTTCTCTCCGTCCAATTTATACAATCATTTCATATTATTTTCTCTTTAATACTTTTTTTGGGTATTATTTTTATGTAGATTCACATTGCAATAATGCAACCACTTATAAACTTTGAAATTAGATTCTATAATACTTAATAATTAAATATTTGTTTAATTTTGCTTCGCTATGCATACAGATAATTACGTATTTACGTAATAGTGACGTCACGCCTACGCCATGACACCTGTGAGCTGTTTTGGCACAGATAATAAATATTTTTTGAAAAATAGCTTTTATCTTCGTTAAATTTAAGTATATTAGCAAAATATAGGGTTTTTCTTGTTTAATAAACGTATACACACATTATGGAAGAGGTTTTGAAAATCTTTCGTCATGCCTATTGTGTTAGGTATTTGAATTCTACGTCCCGTTGTTCATATTTCTTATTAAAATTAATAATTAGAAATAGAATATGATAGAATTTTATTATATTTGAAGGCAATAATATTATGCATTGATTAGAATAATAATATGTTATGTATTAACTTATTAAGTAATTAATTATGAAACGAAAACGTGCAATTTCTTGTGATTAGACAATAAGTTGCTTTTACAATTATAATCGACGTATTTAATTAATTAATTATATCGAGGTACAGTAAAAAGATGTGTGTGGGTGGATCGTGATTTTTTTCTTTGGTGACAATAGCAATATTTCGATAATAGTATATTAGTGCAATATTTCTAATCCTACATTTCTTAAAGCACCAATTGAAGAATCGTAGTTTCATTATTTTCTAAGCCTGCGTTTTAAATGATGAGGTATATATGTCCGTGTGAGGTATGTTTGTGAGAAAGCCTGCATTTCACCAAGCACTTATTAGAGAACATAAAATAGGTGCAAACGATTGGATAGTGCGGAATCTCTCATTGAAACCTTGAAAGGAAGCTGGACCAATAAAATTTTATTAGCATTTAAATAGACGTCTAACTAATTGTTAGTTTGTGAGTTATTATCAATCGGCGTAAATGTTTCCGCACCTGGATCTAGGCTGTAGGCACTGGCTAAGTACCTACTAAGTTCAATCTAACGCAGGATTTCCGCTTCCAACCTGAATCTGTTTTATATTGAACCATAATCTATCATGCTGATAATTTATGGTTACGACGGAGATAAAACGTTAAGTTCGACTACTGTTTATAATGCACTTGTAATAAAATAAACCAGTTCATACTGGTTTTAATATAGGAGCAAAGTAAGGTAATCTTACACCTTGAATGGGAATAAGGTGGTGAATAAACTATTTTATGTTACAAATATTGCCCCCATACCTACTTTGTATTATTGACTTCCCACCTTCGCTTTCACATTCTTCTGGACTCATCATTTAGGTCAACCTAATCTTAACATAGATACTACATAAATCTACTAATCTTATATATAAAAATGAATCGCAAAATGTGTTGGTAAGCGCATAACTCGAGAACGGCTGAACCAATTTCGATAAAAAAAATTTTATTATATTCCTTGAAGTACGAGGATGGTTTTTATGTAGAGAAAACGTAAATATTATGTACCACGGGCGAAGCCGGGGCGGACCGCTAGTAAAAGTATAAAGATAATCGATATCCTAATGCTCTAAAAACATTTTTTAGAAATTTAACAAAAAGAAGACTGAATGCAGACTGAACATCCCAGCGCGACGGCCTGAAATTTGGCATGCAGATAGCCATGAAGTTTTATTTATATTTATAGAAATTAATATCTATCAGTGCATATTACACCTCTGAATAACTCACACGAGAACTCCACTTTTATCTAAACAAACAGTATTAATAAACAATTGCATGGCGTGTACACAATACATGCGACCATGTAATAACTCTTGAAAGTTTTATTTTTCATTATTGTTTCACTGAGCTTCTTGAGCCATTAAAAACACATTAAATGCAACAAAATAAGCATTCGTGGGCATAGTTCCGAAGCGAATGTCACGATGGGTGGGAATGTACAGAAAACACTCGCATTTGCTTTGTTGCAGAAGAAAGAAAAATATCCACAAAAGGTATCATATCATGATAGAATATAGATAGGGAAACATGCAATGTATTTTTATTAGGACTACCTACCAGGAATTATCTATGACAGTAAGGGCTGATTTTTCAATCCTCGGTTAAAACTTAGGTATTCGTCGAATAATGTATAAAACTACCATTTTAAAAACGTATTCTATTTGCCCGTATTTGACAGTTTACGTGACATTTTAATATTATCGTGTTTATATACTTTATTGGACGGATAAGTTTTATCCAAGCATTGAAAAATCAGCCCTAAGTCTATCTAGAACTAATTTGTTGTAGATACTTTTAATATATATAGTGCTTATTTGTTGTTATTACTACCTACTCACAATTTCAAACGTAATGATAATCATTTGAAATTGTCATCAGCTAGTACTAAACATAAGATACAATATAATATGCACATTGTACACACATACAAACTAACACTAACATAAATAAAATACGTGTAAAGAAAATTGTGCATGCTTGAATCTAAAATAATGCAATCGTCCTCATCGGTATCGGAACACGACAAGCGTGCATTTCTATGAACTGACCAATTAATCCGATCAATTGATTCTCTATTGGGTCAGTTTATAGTTTATACCTTACACGAGTCTTCGTCAATATTTTAAGAATAATATTCATAGCAGTATACTAATAATACAAATTTCTTTAGGTTCATATAGGTAGTTAATGAGGTTCTTGATTAGGCTGCATTTTTCCAATAATAATTAATTGATGACACTTCAAGTTCTTCTAATTTAAGGCCTCAAACTCTATAATATATAACTATTATAACTACCTATCAATATAAAATAGAAACTTAGTATTACAGTATAGTATTATGTTATCTGTGGTACCTATTGCATAACATATGCCTAACGGTAATGTTAGCAATTGATGCATTCGCGAGGCGCCGCCCGCACGTAGTCTTCACAGACCTTTGTAATTTACACCATGATATAGTTGGTATACGATATTTACTAGGCCTTCAACCTCGAGGCATGTTTTGCAATAAAGTTAGTTGCCATACAAAAAGCCAAGAGCTATAAATTATGTGATCTTTGAATATAGTAAGGTCCTCAATTCTATTGTGTTTGAGTGAACCATTCTTCATATACATTTCGAAACACATCTGAGTCGGAGGTACCTACTCCACGTCTCCTTCTTTTACCGATTCGACTTTGTCTTCACCGTTACTGGGATTAAAGGATAAAATTGGAATGAAAATGTGTTACGATGCAGACGATAAAGCATTTTATATATATAGAATAAGTGTATCCGTATCTATGATTATGTCTTTCTAATTGTGTTTTCGAATATCTGAAAACAATCGGTTTTGGAAGTACTTTACCAGTTTACATTATTAATTATATGTGGTCAACCCGAGCATAGCCGGGACAGCCAGCCAGTTATACAATTCTCAAACAACTTTATGCAATAAATGTCAGCAGATCAGCAATGAATATGCAAACATAAGGCAGTTAGTTGCCAACTCAGTAACATAATGAAATTCCGCAATATTCATAATAACTTCATTGCTCATTATATCGTCAGTTAAGCTCGAATGGTCAGCTGTTGGTGATATGTCACAAATGGTCGATAGACCGGACAAAGATTAATGCGTATTGTCCTACTTAGCTACATTAATTAATTCCACTAGCGTCCTTCAGGTTCAATCCCACGGCACTAGATTTCATTTAGCTTCGATTGTAGTTAATTACACTTAGATATTTAACCTAATTCTTGCTCTTTCCGTTGTGAATTTGGTTGAATAACATGCAACTTTCAAAAATAGTTTATTTAGGGCTGATTTTCCAATCCTTGGTTAAAACTTATTCATCGAATAACGTATTAAACTACCATTTCAAAAATGTATTCTAATTGTCCGTATATCACAGTGTAGGTAATACTTTATTGGACGGATAAATTTTAACCAAGAATTGAAAAATCGGGCCTTATTTCTGATTTTCTGCATAGGTATATCCTATGGTCGCTGGTGTGAAAAAATGTTATTTGTCTATAAAATGTGTACAGCTAACGTGTAACTTAGATCTAATAAAATTATTTATTTAAAAAATCTAAATGTATTGTACATTATCTCTACAGATTATTTTAAAACTGATGAAATTATGAACTCTTCATCATGTCATCTACAAAATTTCCTTATCTAAAATAATTTGAGTAAAGGTTTATAGTTTATACTGTCATGTCGTAAATTGCTCCGACGCTCTCCTATCTATCTTAAATCGTTTCAAAGCCTTCTGTTTAATTCACCACTAATTTATCTTTCGTTAATCAATAGGCCCATTAATCATTGATCAAAAACACAATAGATAAATGTTTTATTGACAGCTATTAAATAACGATATCAAATCAACTAAAACGGTGTCACGATACGGTCGCATTTAATTAAATGTTCTGAACGAATGTTTCCAGTTTCTGATAAAGTTTGGAGTAAATAGCTGAAATGTTAGATATCGAAACAACAAAATTGACAAACAAATGAAGGCTTTATACACTAATGAAGCAATATTTAAGGTAAATTATTTTATGGAGGCAGTTATATTGCAGTGTAAATTTCCATACCTACTCATTATCGTCCGCTTCTATAATTACCTATTATAGGTAAAATAGTTTGGTAAGTATAAGACTTTTATGGGTCGTTGAATGCATCCTCTTCCTTTATCTAAAAAAAAATAAAAATAGCTAACATTGTTTTGCAAGAAAAATTTTTTTTCAAAGACTCCAGCCGACGACGACGACGATTGATTACGTCAATCTCATACATTCATTATCATATTCTATTGAACTTTACGCTAATAGAAAGCCACTTGTCTAGGGGGGCAGGTAGGTATTGTATTCCAAATTCCAATAAGCTTGATCACAATTGATTTTTATATACAATTGGCTACCTCTATGTACACAGAAAAACGCTGTAATATTTCGTTTGCATAGGTAGGTAACTAATTAAGTATAAAAAATATTTTACTAAATTACAGCCTTTAGTATATTTTTAAGAAGCCTATTGATTTATGTTCTGAAACATAATTACACAATTATTTATCCGATAAATAGTCAAATACTTAGATAGGTATAAACATATATGTGTTGACATGTGATGTCCGGAGTTGACAAGTTATTCTAAATATCCTCTATTCTATAATTAATAATTTGGTTATTAACTATTAACTAAGTGTTAGATATTAATATATTGTTGAGTGTGAAAACGAAATTAAATTCACAGGAATAAAAAGCAAATAACAAGGTGAGTGATCTAATATGTCGGTTTAATCCTCCCAACTCGTTTCCTCTAAAGTTATAGCAATACCATTATATTAAACTTTATAGTACTAGAAGGTAACATTTAATATTTATATCTATACTAATATTATAAAGCTGAAGAGTTTGTTTGTTTGTTTGAACGCGCTAATCTCGGAAACTACTGGTCCGATTTGAAAAATTCTTTCGGTGTTAGATAGCCCATTTATCGAGGAAGGCTATATATGATCACGCTAAGTCCAACAGGAGTGGAGCCACGGGGGTGAAACCGCGCGGAGCAGCTAGTAATAGATATATTTAATAATAAGTTTAACTTGCTTTTCTTTCATTATATATATGATATAGACGAAAGGTTTTAAAAAAATAATAACTATCAAATTATTGATTTAAAAAATTGAAACAAAAGGCATTATTAGCAGTAGGAATCTGATTTCTGTTTCGACAAAGGCTATTAATATCATCCAGAGTGAAGTCGCGGCAAGCTGCTATAGTTTACATAGTTACAAAAATAGTATGGATATTTGGTTTCATAGCATTCAATTGCTTCATAAATGAACAAATTTTTTAAGAATAGAAAAAAGATCAATGCCTATGCGGGATTCGAACCCGCGTCCTTGTTGTCTATTGGGCCTAAAATAATATTGTGAAATAATTATTAAAACTGTCAGTCATATCAGTGGCACAGGATATATTTTTAAAGGTATTAAAATAATAACACACACACGTATGCTTTAAATTAACTTTATTAGTAAAATATTTACAATTTATCCTGAAATCATTATCCTCATTAAATGAATATACATAATTGACAATACATACTAAGCTTAGCTGTACTGGATACATATCTGTGTAACAAATTGATATTTAGAAATATGTGCATGGCTTATACACTAGTTACCTAGAGGCTATTTTTATTTACGCATACTGCGACTTGATAATCATGTATAAGTAACTATAAATGAAGAAATCGTCAAGAAAGCTGTGCATTTCGGTGCCAGTAGTTGATAGCACCGCGTTGGAATTATAAGGCTCTATCTATCGAGGCTTTCTGACACCGCAATCGCTGTAATGACAGCTCCACCGTCATTACCTCTCATTACCCCGCAGTCACGTACCGCAGGCTGAAATGGATTTGTCTTTGCAAAAATAATGATTCTAGATTGCAGACCGCCTTCGGAGAAAATTAGATTCGTGTAAACAGGATCCAGGATAGATGTGGTCGTTGATCTTCGGGGACGGCGAAATGAAATGCTCAATGTTACCCACTTTTTATTCGCTTGTAAACATTTTATTGAAGCTATTAGACCACCGGCGTTGTTTCTTATGCAGGCTATCTAGAATAAATGTGGTAATGTAACAAGATTTTATGTAGCATTATCTCAAACTGCTCAAGTTTTATCGTCTCATTGCCTATATACATAATTAATTGAAATCAGCAGGTTCTTTTTCAAGGAAACCATAAGCCTGAATCTTGGGAAACCTATTAAGTTTGCTTATTGTTACTTTGAATCTAATTAATGCTATTATTACTTTTAATGTTTTTTCTACATTCTACATAACTACTTACACATTTCATTTAAAACTAATAATAATATTAATTATTATTAATCAAATAGAAGTAAAATTCATTTTATAATCATTTACTAGTAACTACCTAATCTCACATTACTGATATTGCAAACATAAATTTAAATTTCAGAGACGTTCCATTGTATTAAAAAAAACTCTTAAAAAGCATGAGGTGGATAATATCACTTCAAAATATATATATGTAACGTGGGTTTTAATATAATCGAATAACTACAATATGACCTTTTAAAGTGAATCATGTTTTGATATCCGAGTCGTACACGAGTCTAAATTTTAAGCTGATGGGAAAATTGTTGCAATATCGTCAGACTAACGAATTGCTGAAACATTATAATGAGACATGAGTCACGATTTTGCATAATTATATTACAACATCGATGTCATTGAATTGGGTGGTTATTGTGCTACAATTTACATGTTCAGTTCACATGAGAATTACTATGAAAATATATGGTAGTCATGAATTAAATTGAAAGCGTTTAAATCGGGAAGATTACAATAGAGAACATAGGTACAGTTCTTGAATTACGTGTGCATGGATTTCACGCTATCGATTGCATTGAATGCGATTACGAGTAATGTTGTAATTCTGTAAGTTTTCTAAGTTACGACATGAAGTACAAGAACCAATCTTTTATAGTCAGGCTTCATTGATTTCATCGCCAAACTTCTTGGTCGTAACTGTTCTCACTGGTTTCTGTTATAAAGATCTTAATTCGCCATTCGTTTTAATGTGTTGCGTTTTACTGTACTCAAAATTAATTAAATGTTTTGCGTTTGCTTTTTTACACACTTTAATGAAATGGTTTAGGCACAGATTCTAGTTACTACCAATTTAATGCCTATCGTATACAGATTCTATGGGTAAGAAACATATTCAATACAAATATATTCCACGAAAGACCTGCCGCGTGCAAAAGCTTATATGGTTGGTACCTATTATACCTACATTGCAATAAATTGCATTTTTATCAACGTTCAACAGCACGAACCTTGAGCAAACAAACTTGTGAACTCGAATACGAATTTTTCTTATCATGAAGGACGCCGATATGAAGCTTTTATTGATAGCGTTCATTCATACTGGTGGTGTGGATGACCGATTGCATATTTGTATATTGGTTCTTATACTGTAAATATAAATAAATACACATTTTATTAAAATTATTTTAAATAATATTATTTAGACAATTTAATGACATTTTGGAACAACGAACACGAGATTTCAGATTTGTGTCCTAATTATTTAGATACAAATATAAATAATTGTTAAATAAACCACTTTATAAAAATGTTTGCCTATAACATATTTGTCAGCACGCAACCTGTGACCCATCACCCAACGAAGTAAGTAGCCAAGTACTTAGGCTATTTTATAAATTGCATGTAGTGCTATAAAATAAATGCTATAAAAAGTATTTCATGCTCGATATTTGTAGAATTTAATGTAGTTAATGTTGAAAAGTATAATCTATGTACATGGCTAATTTAGGTACTCATTGATACATACATTGTTTGTGATCTAACATGCAAACGTTAAATGAAATAAATTTCATTGATAGTTCAGAAACTACAGTTTTGCATGTAACATGAGGATGCCCGTAAGCAGCGGGATGCGAGTGGCGCCGGGTGTAAATACAATAAATAAAGGCATTGACCTTTTGTATTTCACACATAAATCTATATGCACTCAGAGCTCATGAATAATTTGGCGACCATTAGATTTGTATTATTTTATAGAAATAATTATTAGTACCTATTAAAGTAGGCAGTAACTACTAATTCTTTAAATCAACCATGACAAAAATGGAATTTTTACCGATAAAAACTTAAAATCAATTAATTAATAAATAACTATGTAAGAATAGAATACTTAGTAAATTCAGCATAGTTTTAAGATATAAACCAGCAATGCTTTTTAAAAAGATGTTTATCCATCACAAGTTAGGTAGGTATATTCTCATCTTTCAAAAGAAAGAGTACAGTCGATAAAGGTACACTTAGAAAATATATTTTATCGATTTTATCAAGATAATGGTTTACGAGTTACACATGCTCTTACAGCATACAAGTAGAATTACGTACGAGCGTTGTTCACTGACAAATTACATCGCGATACAACGAGGGCCGTTATTACAACTAATTGGCGACAATCAAGCCGACTACTGCATTGTGGTGGAATATTCTCGTCTCGCTTTTTCGTATTTCATTTCAACTAAACGATGACTAGCAAAATGACCACGATAAAAATGGTAATAATATAGAAATTATAACCATTACAATACAAGGTAGCTCATACGTCATTTCCATGTCATTTCAAATAGATTTTGCAATAAAATCCGTCATAAAACCCTGTAGTTAACACAAAGGAGTCACATTAACAATCGAGCTGTAAACAGCGATTCACGACTCCCCTTTGTTTTGAAGTCGAATAGCGGTGCATTCACAGTGCAAGCATTAACGCGTTAAACAAAAGAAACTTACGTTTGGTCTGTGCGTTCCCTTGACCCTACGTTCGCACGAACCTTGCGGAAATGATGTGAGAAATAGGCACTATGTGCATAATATATCGTGTAAGAAATGACGACTCAGCTTTTTGTTACGTGATTCCAATGCATTAAGCTTACGAAAGGGAATAAGATGTTCATCCTTCAGCGAGTGAGGAATGTACTTACAATCCGTCGAGCTTAGATTTTTCCTTCTTCTTAACTCAATATAGTTTTCCATAATTACAATCGACAGCTATGTTAACATGTTTGATACATATTTAAAATGCACCTTTTAGTTTCATGAAACTTTATTAGTGAATGTACCTGATAAGATACCTACCTTGATAAGCATAAATAAGTTGTTCGAAAGATTCAGAAAAATTAAAATTTTATAATTATTACAATTACGGAATGAATGAAGAGTGTTCCCATTAATTACATAAAAAATTTAATTAGATCATTAAAATATTAAACGTTGTCTGTAGGTAGTGCTTTTAAAACTTTTCACATGACGAAAGCACTAGATAGTCACAGAATAAAGAGATGCATTTAAAATATATGTAATATTGAAATGACCTCGTATCCTCCTAATACCTCATAATACGTTGAATTGAATAATCTTCTTGAGAATAATAAACTTATTTATACACTATAATGATAATGATGGCTGAGACGTCGATAACTTACCTACGATTGCTGACAGACTCCAGCATCTGTTAGATGACTTCACCGATGAAAATGCAGCTAACACCTTCGTATTGTTGTTATATATCTACCTACCTTTTATCACGGCAATCTAAGATTTTATATTCAGCTAGAAATCTAGATAGAAGAAAGACATTTTAAGTTTATATCTCCCTTATAAAACTATAATAGTTTATTACATGTCGATTTAGAATGCAAAAATAAATCAAGCTTTTTCCTTCCTAATTGCACCATTTATTTTTATCAAAAGAATTAATAAAACTTGTTATTAGCATTGTAACAGAAACAGCTTTAGATAAGGAATCACTTATAAATAATAAACTAATAAGAATTACTTCATAAATAGGAATTTACTTTTAATCAGCTTTGTGATGAGAATAAAATTTGCAAGCGAGTCGTGTCAAAAAACTTACAACGATCTTCCGGGAAGCTAGAATTTGTTTTATAAAAAGCCAATAGAATAGCATAAAGACTGTCTTGTCCTTGCCCATTGTATTTGCGACAGATATAAGTTATGAATAACCTTCGTATCTTGTGTAAATCTTGCTCGTGTCATAACGTTTCGAGGAAAAACTAAGTGCTATACGATTTGCGATTACATATTTCCTGTCACAAGGAAACATTTAATAAGGTCAAACCTCTTCCTCGTCCCATTCAAGCGATTTATTTTTATAGCTTCAACTATATTTTATAGTTCAATACACTTTAATTACGTGCATTAATTAAGCACTACAAGCTATATACAATGCGTGTTTTAACGGTATAAAGTTGTTATGTATTCAAATTTGCCATTGTTTTAAGCTCATTCTTTGATTTCTCGTTGTATGGTAACTGGTAAGCCACGTATTTACGGGGCCATGCACTAGTTAATTGAGGAAATATAAAATGTATCACCTACTTTATGATTACAAACCACATAAGTACCGTACAAAAATCTCGTTCTTTTATACATAGGTAGTTATTATTTTGCACTTAGTCATACATATTTTGTAGGCTTTTTTGAAAGAAATAAACATAATTGCAAGCAATATAACAGTTTAAAGTGTAATTACTAGAACAATATTTTAAAAATAATATTTTTATAATTTTAGATTGTTTAAGGTACTTATAGTTAGGTTTCTCGTTTTATTTTGGAAAATTTCTAAGAAAATCCTACCTACCTAGGTAAGGTTGTGTCTATGTCTGGAAGATTAATGGGCCTCGAGAGATTTTGTTGTACCTATCTCCTGAAAATGTTCTATATAATATTTACAATAGTGTTTCTAAAGTAATAAAATTATAATATCTTTTATTAAAATTATCTCATATTATACTGGATGTCAAAAAGCCAGTTCTACTTCTTTTATTGAAAGAAAATTGTATGCAAGCCTATAGATTTATTCATAAAAACCGGTTCTTAGCATTATAACCATAAAATAGAAGTGTTCTCTAAAGTAGAAAATTTCGCGGTAATAACAATTCAAATTTCGAAGAATCGTTTAATTTTTTCAACCATTTTAACGACTCGAGCATCTCAGAGCGTTAAAATCTACCAATGCAAAATTGGTCCTTCAAGTTTTTTTAACTCAAATTTTACCTGGTTTAGATACCTGCACTATTGACTAGTCACTACCCAAACGTTGACCGTAGTAGATTGGAATTCATGTAAAAAAAACAATTGCTAAACACAAATATTCGATTTTAACATAGGTAGATAAGAGCTATTGTGTAATAGTTTCAAATTACGTTCAGAGTTCCTACTCTGATATATTGAATTGTCTAACTACCTTTAAAATATATGAATAGTTAAACATTAGATTTTTAAGGTCGTAAGTAATAAACAAAATATTATAAAAAACCTACGCAGACTAAGCGGCCATTGCTTTTTATATTATTAACCTTTATTTACAATAAGCAAGGCTGTAAAGACCATTGAGGTATAGACGCCAAGTATCTGTGAGCTCATGACGCGGGAAGTTTACAAATGGGAAAATCCCATGAAACTACGTTATGTGTAAACTGTTTGTAAGCATGAATAAATTTTATATTATACAATAATGCATTTATGGTATTTTATGAGTCAATAAAATGCAATCTTAAAAGTTATTAAATTTTCATATTTGAAAATATATTTGCTAAAGATTCGAATGCACAAAAGTAAATTCAACGAACTCGAATGTATAATTTATCATGACCATAAACGTGCACACATAAAATTGAGATAAAATTATGATAAAACAACCCATATTTTTTGTGTTAAAATTAATTTAAATTATATTTTGAACGTGCATTCCGTCGGATGTGTATGGTAATTTGTACGCAATAGAGGGGTGAGGGGACGTTCGTCAGCGTCAGGTTGTCGGCCCCAACCCGTGACGTCAGCTCACTGACCACTGCGGGACCCGCCACAATAGCCTTTCTCAGAAGGAGCAGATGCGCTTGCGCCGCTATTAGCCGCGCCCTTTCCGCTCTTTTATACACCCCCAAAATCAATTATAAAACTTCAAAAATCCTTCTTTATACAAAAGTAAAATAACACAATGCCTGCAATATAATGAACATTGTTAAATTTGAGAAAAAAATCACCACAAAAACTCACTTTGGGCAAGCAATAGTTAAAACGGGTCGTGTAACGACATTTCGGTTGCCGCGAGAACCGCGCAGGTAGACGCCGATTACCTCCGCGAGTTGCGTACCTGCGCTCAACGTATCATTAAGTACGGCACCGGTAATGATAGCCGGCCATAATCACCGCCATCGCGTTCGATCCTCGCCGAGTAGTACATCGCAACTTCCATGGATGAGTGTGGATCTAGTCATGATGTAAAGACATGCACTAAACCTCCACTCATCGAAAGAAATTGACCTTCGACCGGCGCGGCGATATCCCGGGTCAGGTACGTCGCACTGCACGCACTAATCGTTCTCGACGTCACGTCGCACCGAACCGAACAATAACGAGCACGTTGCCGTGTTTTTTAAACAATATTGAAATTTGAACGCGCGTATCCGGTGACGCAACACGACCGCGCGCTACGGACGCTCACCGCGAAATAAACGGTCGAGATTTGAAATCTAAAAATCTAGACGCTGCGCGTGAGGCGGGAAGGGCAGAGCGCCGGGCGCCGGCCAATCGGAGCCGAGCGCGCCAACGAGTGGGGGGCGCCGAGCCACCGCAACAGCTCTGCGAATGCCTGATATTATCTTTTCTCAAAGAACGTTATTTTCTTTCTTTCCTACGCCCGCTCGTGCGTTTAACCGACGGCGGAAGTGAAACGAACGTGCGCGTAAACTCAACGTGACGCTAGTACCTCGACCGTTGACGGCCATGTCGACGGCGTCGCAAACACCTGCCGTTTGTTGATCCAGATAGCATTAAAAAATCCATATAAATATTTATTTTTCCGAACAAAAACCGCATGCGATTTCATTCAACAATGGAACGCGGGCGATAGCTCGGTATACCGTTAGACTGCAAAAAATAAAACAACTGCATCGCAACAAATCGTTATATTACCGAAACAATAGCGCGGTTCTTAGAAAACGAAAAGAATAAGAACCTGACGGGCAAAACAATTTCAATGGCTTGACTCATGCATTTATACTTAGAAAATTGGGAAGGGGTGAGATTTAGGGGTTATTATTGGCCATTATGATAGTGCAGCCCAAGTCTGTGAGTTGCATGACTTCAGCGCCGCCATCTAGCAGCCTGTGGGAGCAAACCGCGAGCTTCTCGCTTATGGAGCACTTCTGTTTGTTCGTCAAATGGCCGCTGTTCACCACTGTCGCACTCAACTGCTCTAACAACTGAGATGCGGAATAGGCGTCCATTAGAAACCTACAACAGAAACACACATATTAATACATAATATTCTTAAAAAGCAGGTCTTTGGTAATTTTCCATTCTAAGTATAGAGAATGAAAAATTCCAAAATATCAAAGCAATTATGTAAATGAACACCAAAAAATGTTTATATTTAGTCAAAAAGCATTTTTTGACATGTCCCGTAAGAACAGCTTATAATTTTTTTGGACAAAACTTGTTTGAGCTAGCACTAAGTCAGCATGTTGCATCAAAATCTGTGATTAATCAGAATTAAAATCCCTTGAAGTTCCTAATATTTCACAAGAAAATGATTATGAAAGTTTCCATTATTATGTGTGTATAAAATACTAGATTTCCGCCCGCGGCTTCGCCCGCGTTTTCAAAGGAAAACCCGCATAGTTCCCGTTCCCGTGGGATTTCCGGGATAAAACCTATCCTATGTGTTAATCCAAGTTACCCTCTATATGTATGCTAAATTTCATTGTAATCGGTTCAGTACTTTTTACGTCAAAGAGTAACAAACATCCATACATCCATACATCCTTACAAACTTTCGCCTTTATAATAGTATTAAGATTTAGAAAAACCAAATTTATATATATGTATAGTATGTACATAATACTCTTATTTGAGTGTATTTTTAATTAAAATAATTGTACACAAAAAAAAATGATTGAAATAGTTATATTTGAGCATTGGAATGTAGGAATTTTTCTTAGGACTTCATAGTTATATTTTTTTTGCTGTTTGTTTTTATTATTATTTTATTTATTCAAAAGATAGCATTGTAATGTAAAAATAGCCAAGGTTAATGTAATTTTATTGCTAATGGTCGTATTTTACTCTCAAATTAGAGTTTAAATTTAACATAATTATAGTACCTAAAGGCATTTGACAAGAATTATTGATCTTATTTATAAAAATGATATTATGTGATAATGTTGTTGATAATAAATAAAATATCAATGTTTATTATTAAAATTAAATGATTCGAAAACAGTTTGTATTGCAGAAAAAAAACCGCAATGAACTTAAGTAGATTTCTTTTATGTAAATTCATTGAAGTGAAAGATAATTTTTTTTTTTTATTTAAATAAATAACAAAAATATCGCAATATTTTGCAGAAATAACGTTATATATTAAAAAAATTATTCGTTATAGCTAGCTAATTTTTAAATGATGATTGATGTCGTTTTTTGAGATACTTTATTAAAACAAAATAAAATAATGGTATTTTTAATAATAGACTACTCAACAATAAAAAATCACTTACTTTTCTACAAATTGCTCCAATT
The DNA here is from genome assembly GCF_061535395.1 of Colias eurytheme. Taxonomy (NCBI): domain Eukaryota; kingdom Metazoa; phylum Arthropoda; class Insecta; order Lepidoptera; family Pieridae; genus Colias; species Colias eurytheme. The sequence goes on along the minus strand of NC_142982.1, from coordinate 8,812,533 downwards.
CACTATAGTTTTTGATACTGAGATATTCATTGACTAATTTATCAGGAACCAGCCCTGTCACCTAAAATTAAGGGAAATAGTTAAAAAAAATAGTTTTTAGTCCTAAAATAATAAATAACATGTTTAAATGAGGAAGCTATCAAATTTCGAGATTGCGAATTTCTATGACATCTAGTAAATATTGGCATAGGCTTAGGCAGCTAAGCATGTAAGAAGTACATATTGAAATTTTGTAATAAACACACATAGTACATGATAGCATTTATTTAAATTTTTTAGCTTATATTGTGTACCTTTTGTGTTCTGTTAGAAAGTGGCTTTTTATGCTTCTATCAAGCATCGAATTTAGGACTATGCAAGCTTTGCTTATTTCTTAAAACTTTAGGTAATAAGTACTTAATAATTTGTAAATTAAGAAAGCACTAAATATTTAGTTTTATAGCATTCGATCACAACGCGGGATTATTATCACATATTATCTAGAAAGACGCAGGTTCGAATCGATTCCGCCTCGTGATCGACTTTTTTCCATTCTTTAGAAAAATCTTATATGAAAACATCTTTTCCTTGCATAACTAAAACTACAAAACTCAAAATAAATAGAACCTCAACTTAAATTTAAAATGTTTTCTATACATCTATACAAATATTATAAAGAGGAAAGGTTTGATTTTTTGTTTGTTTGTATGAATTGAGCTCCGAAACTACTTGGCAGATTTGAAAAATTCTTTCACTGTTGGAAAGCTACATCATTTCTGAGTGACATAGGCTAGGTTTTATCCCGGAAATCCCACGGGAACGGGAACTATGCGGGTTTTTTTTTGAAAACGCGGGCGAAGCCGCAGGCGGAAAGCTAGTTATTTATAAATCAATTGGAATAAGCTTCACACTCAGATGAGCTTTATCTATGTAGTGACTGACACTACATAAATAAAACTCCTGGCAGTGTAAAATTTAACATGCATGCATTTAATTTTAATGTTTCTTTTATGTTACTTTCCAGGTACTACTCAAGCAAATCAACATGCAAGCTATTATAGTTTCTCTATACCTCAATATATATAAATCTCGTGTCACAATGTTTGTCCTCAATGGACTCCTAAACCACTTAACCGATTATAATAAAATTCGCACACCATGTGCAGTTCGATTCAACTTGAGAGATAGGATAGTTTATAGACCGGACTCTCAGTGGAGTTTCGTTTGCAAAAATAGCGGACCTAAATCTGACTTCTGATATAATATATTGTATAGATCCCAGACATCCTATAGACAGATGTTGCCAACCAGTTTTGTGGTCCCCCTCTCCTCTCCCCACAACGGTAATTAAATATGGCATACAAAGAAAAAAATAAACATTTCCAAAACATGCCGCGTGGGGTATCAAATGAAAGAGCTTATTGAGTAGATCACAAATATATAGCATACTATAACATTTCTTACACTTTCTCTAAGATTTTTTAGAAATTTTGCGAAAATGGTCCATTTTTGAGTTAACTTTAAACCACTATAGATTGAAAACTCATGAATATATTTTTAAAATTATTATTTTAAATAATTAACAAGGCCATTGTTTACGATTCAATAGTTCGTACAGTGAAATAGTTGCATGGGGGAGTGGGGGGAGCATTCAAAGATGGCGAGTATATTTAAGTTTAGAAGAGGCTGATGAAGTTAAGAGGCTGATTCAAGAATGTTCTGCCATATTTTTCATTCTGTCAAACACAACGACAGTGCAGAGATAATTATTCCAAGCCCTGACACCGATATTTTTGTATTAGGCCTTTATTTCTGGCATAAACTTGAAAATATACTCGCCATCCTTGAATGCTCCCCCCACTCCCCCATGCAACTATTTCACTGTACGAACTATTGAATCGTAAACAATGGACTATTGTTAATTATTTAAAATAATAATTTAAAAAATATATTCATGAGTTTTCAATCTATAGTGGTTTAAAGTTAACTCAAAAATGGAGCATTTTCGTAAATTTTCTAAAAAATCTTAGAGAAAGTGTAAGAAATGTTATAGTATGCTATATATTCGTGATCTACTCAATAAGCTCTTTCATTTGATACCCCACGCGGCATGTTTTGGAAATGTTTATTTTTTTCTTTGTATGCCATATTTAATTACCGGGGTGCGGGGAAGGGGACCACAAAACTGGTTGGCAACATCTGTCTATAGGATGTCTGGGATCTATACAATATATATCAGAAGTCAGATTTAGGTCCGCTATTTATGCAAACGAACATCTCCTTGGAGCCTACTCTATTAAACATGTTTTGACGACGCGGTTGGCGCAGTGGTAAAGTAACTGCCTACTGAGCCGACGGTCCCGGGTTCGATCCCCGGTCAGGGCAAATATTTGTGTGATGAACTCAATTATTTGTTCTTGGGTCTGGGTGTTATCTATATATGTATTTATTAAATATTATATTTATCGTCGCCTAGTACCCACAACACAAGCCTTAATTGAGCTTACTGTGGGACTAGGTCGATTTGTGTAATAGTGTCCTATAATATTTATTTATTATTTATTATTATTATGTAGGTACCACGGGCGAAGCCGGGGCGGACCGCTAGTACCTCAATAAGTCCTTCAGCAGTGATCTTGCCGAGCAGTCGCTGGCAGCACTGTAAAGCTGTGAGCGCACGACGAAGGTCCCCGTCACATGTGTCTACCGCTTGGTGTAGAACCTCACCCTCACCCACGTCTACGCCTTCAGAGTCGCATATTTCGCGCAATCTATATAACAGACATAATATATAATAGACATATGTTTAAAATAATCGTATATGTGACAAATGTTGTTTGCATTGTTCTTGTAAATAAATATATAAAATTTTGCAAGTGTTTTTTGAAGTGAAAACTTCTTTAGCGGCGTTGAGCACTTTTTCTGTAATGGGTATAAAATCTTAAACTCGCGTCAGGACACGTGACCCTGATCGAAAAAGCGTAAGACTGATGGATATCAAACATGCTCAACATTAATAATCAAGTTTTCACTTCTGCCGGCACTCCCAGAGTGCAACCCGTCTTTTTTTTTTAGTTAAATCACTACATATAAAACAAAGTCATTTTCTCTGTCCCTATGTTCCTTTGTATGCTTAAATCTTTAAAACAACACAACGGATTTTGATGTGTTTTTTTTTTCATAGATAGAGTGATTCAGAAGGTTTTAGTACAATATAATTTATTACGTTTTAGACAAAGCGGGCAAAGCCATGGGCGAAAAGATAGTTGCAGTATAAAATCAAAATAGAAAGATTAGAATCTAAGAATTAAATTTTATTATTACTGAGAATGTAGTTACATGCTTTTTACTTTTATTACAGTTGTATAGGTTTTATATATGTAATTAACAAATTATAGACAACTAGCTTTCCGCCCGCGGCTTCGCCCGCGTTTTCAGAGAAAACCCGTTCCCGTAGGATTTCTAGGGTAAAACCTATCCTATGTCCTTTCTAGGGTATCAAAATATATCTATATCAAATTTCATGCAAATTGGTTCAGTAGTTCAGGCGTGATTGAGTAACAGACAGACAGACAGAGTTACTTTCGCATTTATAATATTAGTATGGATAATAATAGCATATAGCAATTATTTTATGTTTTAAATTGTCCATTATTATACCCTAAGGCCTAATTCATAATTCCTCATTCATAATATTTTATTTTTCCTTCATTCATTTTTAAATGTATGTCAGTTAAATCCAATGAACTAGTTTACCATAAAAATCTAGAATTTATTTATTTGTACAAGGTTAACTTTACTACTTGGATTAAAAATAAAATTTAAGATTATTTATGTCAAAATAAAAATATTCTAATTTTTCTCCTAGAGAAAACCAAGAATTATAGTGTTATCTTAGTATTGAATTACAAACACTTGAAATATCTAATAAAATTTTGCTATATTTGATAAGGTTGCTTACCTTTTTATCACATTTTCTCTAGCCAACGGCTTAAACCTGAACTTAGAGCATCTACTAGTAATTGGAGGTATAATTCTCGACACATAGTTGCAAATGAGACAGAAACGAGTTGTGCGAGTCTCTCTCTCCATTGTTCTACGGAGAGCTGCTTGTGCTGCGTTCGTCATTGAGTCTGCTTCATCGAGGATCACAAGTTTGTATGCTGGACATGGTCTTCCACTGTTGAAAGGATAGTTATATGAATGGCTAGTCTTTAAGGAACAATCAGGATAAACTTGCTTTATTGAATTTTGATTTTATTTCAGACTTGTTGTTTATATTTAAAAAAAAGTTTTTTTGTTAAGTAATATAGTGTACTATTATAAGTTTTGAACAAATTAAATATAATTACATACTTACTCTGGTTTAGTGTTGCTAACAGTTAACTGAGCAAATGATTTCACTTTATCCCTGATAACTTGAATACCGCGTTCATCTGAAGCATTTAGTTCTAAAACACGGTCCCGAGTAATATCACCAAAGAGTTGTCGAGCTGCTGCTAATATCGCACTGGTTTTTCCTGTTCCGGGTGGTCCGTAAAACAAGAGGTGAGGCAAATCACTGCCAGATAAGCATTCCCTTAAAACTTGCACAACCTCTCCTTGATCCACAATATCGTCTATAGTTTTCGGGCGGCTATAAAAGTATAAGAATTCTTATTTACTATAATTGGTTCATTTAATTCGTATTGCGTATGATAAACTGTAATTAATGGAAAGATACTCAACTATTTTTCAACCCATGGTGCTGGAGGTTTCTTCTTAGTGGCTTTTACACCCGAAGTGCTTGCTTTATCAGAAGCGGTGATTTTACCTGTCTTTAAAAATGCCTGCATATTTTCAAATTGATATTTTTGAGATGAAAATGTATAATCCTTGAAGTTGTAATTATCCAAAAAATCTAGTTTTTTAAACTACAATGTTGAATGAACCTTACGCGGCAAAACAATCAAAAACTTCAAAAAGAAAATTCAAGTTTGAATGACAGCGAACGTCTGTGACGAACGTCAATGTCTTTTGTACCACAGATTACAGAATAAACAAAGTACATTTTCTTATGGCGGAGCCCTTAGCGACTTAAAATTTAACATTATAAAATCAATACGTATATTTTAATATTATACGCTCGTGAACATTAAAGGAGCAAAAAAGAGCTCTAATGCTTATGTGATGCTTATCATAGTCCATAAACCACCGTGAAAAACTGAAATTAAGATTTATACTCTGTGGAAGTGACAGTTTTTATGGCGGGAAATTTTGACAGTAAATTCGTATTCGTTCAGTCAACTTCGAAATAAACAAGAGTCATTATTGTTGTTCTATATTCCTACAGGATTTATTTAATTAAAGGAAGATACTTACTATTAGTTTTATTGTATGCAATATAAGGATTTATGAAAAATTAATATAAAATAATGACTAGACGGTCACAAAAGAACTCCTCACCCGCTACGGGTCCTATAACTAAACGCATAGAAAACTCCTGGGTTCTGTTTATAAAAGGTGCACGATTTAATAACATTAAATTGTTTTATTGCTCGTGCCTACTTTGTTGTAATATTACCATTTGAAATTCCAGATTCATTATTCAAAAACAACAGTTTTACGATAATATCACTCCCACACCCCGCACATGGAAGCCCTACGAGATATTGCCTGGATGAAGAAAATAAAAAAGTATACGAAATTGTAACATTCAATGAACCATACAGATCTTGGTTTATTGATGAGACGGTTAAGTCTGATGGAAGCATAATGCTAGTGACTCCGGTAAATCCTTTATTTTTAGGTAAGATAATAATAATTGAGATTTATATTTCAAACATGTTTTGTTCATAATTTTGATTCATATGATAATAACAGTGTATTTTTACCTTTTCAATTGAGCTATACACTATTTTTTTTCAGTATTGCCTAGGCTAAGGGACCAATGCAACAGCAGAGCTGTACCTTTAGAAGATTTATTATCAGAAAAGGGATTTGATAAATTAATAAACTTTATAGGTAATGTCTTGGATAATGTGGGTGATCTAAAGGTAAAAATATTAGAAATACAACTAGTAAATGATAAAATATAACTAATTTCTTTGTGCACAAAATTAGTACCTACAAAATATTGGTTTATGACTGACCAATGCATGTAGTCATTTAGGAACTTTTAGAGTACATGAACTTATAGGTAGATGTTTTGTTAAAATTATATATCAACCACCAGAACAATTATTCTCACTTGTTGTAGTCTGAAAGTGTAGAATAAAGTATGTTTTTTCCAGGTATATTATCATTATTACTACAATTTTACAATCTATATATATAAAACTCAAAGGTGACTGATATAGTGATCTATCAACGCACAGCCCAAACCACTGGACGTATCGGGCTGAAATTTGGCATGCAGGTAGATGTCATAACGTAGGCGTCCCCTAAGAAAGGATTTTAGAAAATACATCCCCTAAAGGGGTAAAATAGGGGATGAAAGTTTGTACTATGAAAATTTATCTTTTCCACGCAGGCGAAGCTGCAGGCAACAGCTAGTAGGATTATAAAAAGGTTAAATATGTATTTCAATACTTTGCATATACATAATATATTCCAATTGTAGGGTTCCAGTGAAATGAAAGCCTACAAATACAATGAAGAAAAGACATTAAATTGGCTTAAAAGCAGAGTATTTAAATTATCTACTGTATTGATGGAAAAAAATCTGCATGTTACATCTGGTGCAACATCAGCCACCTTTGTAGCTAGTACTCTTACAAATGACTCTATTGACGAAGGTGAGAACAATTAAATATATGTTTAAACAAAATTAAAAAATTAACATCTGTCCAATGAGATTGTATACTTACTGTATAAAATTTTTGACCAAACCAGTAAAAATACAACACCAACTTTAATATTTCAAAATATGTCTGTAGTAAAAAAATAAAACTAACAATCTTAGTGCTGTATCTAATTGCTAAAGTTCTTCTTTCCAGAATTTTATCTGAAATACGCTCATGGAATCATATCAGAATATCTGCAAGACGATTTAGTAGGATTATTAGAGAAGCAATTTAACTTCAAGGCAGAACTAATTGAAACAATTGGGAAGAAAAGAAAATCTGATGCAAGTGAATTGATTCAATCACACAAAAAGATTAAATCTGAACCAAGTGAAGACATGGATGTAAAACCTAGTGATTTGAGCTTTAATGGCAGTGAAATTAAAAAACAAAAGCCACTAACGGCTAAAGAAAAAGCAAGGCAAAAGGCAGCAAGTGGAACTAAAACAATATCAGCGTTTTTTACAAAGAAATAATTTATCTGTATGTGCATTTTTAACATGAATTTTGTAAATAAAATATGTACATAACAATTTTTTTTAATGGTGAACATTTTAAGTGTTGTACAAGTGTGATGTTGCACCTCTTTTAAAAAGAGATGTAATATTAAAATAACCGCTTGTTACTAAATGCATGTTTTGTTTGTTTGTTTGTTCCGGCCAAGTTCTGGAATGGCTGGACTGATTTTGACGAGACTTTCACTGATAGATGGCCAATGTAAAAAAACGTTTCATTCAGCAAGTAGCTCAAATGATAGTAAAGGCTAATTATGGAATATTTTATACTTAAAGTGAATTTACACTATACTGGTTACTCGAAGAAAAATACGAGTTTCATCGCGGACTCGTGGAAATTCAAATTCCCTCATTACGTTCTAAAAAAGGAAAAACTAAGGATACATACTAGCGAGTGCAATTTTTATATCCATGCAATGGATTTAAATTTTAAAGCATGTTCGTTAATAAGTCTTTATAAATCGTTCTATCGCTATTTAATAATTTTATTTAATTCGTACGAATAGTCCATTGAATAAAAAGTTCTAGAGTGCGTGAGTTATTAACGTAAGATGTTTCTTCGGAAACATGTGAAGAGTCCCTAGGTAATAAACATACTAAAACCCCGGGCCACTAGGAGGAGCCCCGGAGTGGGGGGAGGGGGAAAATGGGTCCATTTTTTCATTTTTCGCTTAAATCTCAAAAACGGTACATGTTAGAGAAAAACTTTCAAGGAAAAGTTGAAAGGCCATAAAATTATCTACAAGTTGTACCTGAATCATTTTTTCCTATATCCTACCGTTTCTGAGTTATACGCAGTAAAACATGATTTTGGCTCAAACAATTTCCACATCAATCGATCAAAAAATATTTCTTTCTTCCAAAAAACTCAAAAGTGCAACTTGTGACCGGTACTGATAGATTGCTCTTAATTAGGTCTATAATTGGTAAAATAAACACATTCCTCCATGGAAGCCTTTAGGAGGAATCGATTGTCAAAATATTATATTATGGTAGTTTGAGTTACTGAACTTGATCTTTTTATTTTTTTCTTCCAAAAAACTCATAAGTGCAACTTGTGACCGGTACAGATAGATTGCTCATAATTGGGTCTATCATTGATAAAAATACCAGATTCCAACACGGAGGCGTTTACGGGGAATTGAATTTTATTAGGGTAGTTACGATACTTGAACTTTTTATTTTTTTTCTCCAAAAAAACTCAAAAGTGCAACTTGTGACCGATACTGATAGATTGCTCTTAATTAGGTCTATAATTAGTAAAATAAACACATTCCTCGATGGAAGCCTTTAGGAGGAATCGATTTTCAAAATACTATATTAGGGTAGTTTGAGTTACTGAACTTGATCTTTTTATTTTTTTCTTCCAAAAAACTCAAAAGTGCAACTTGTGACTGGTACTGTTAGATTGCTCTTAATTAGGTCTATAATTGGTAAAATAAACACATTCCTCCATGGAAGCCTTTAGGAGGAATCAATTGTCAAAATACTATATTAGGGTAGTTTGAGTTACTGAACTTGATCTTTTTATTTTTTTCTTCCAAAAAACTCAAAAGTGCAACTTGTGACCGGTACAGATAGATTGCTCATAATTAGGTCTATCATTGATAAAAATACTAGATTCCACCATGGAGGCGTTTACGGGGAATTGAATTTTATTAGGGTAGATACGATACTTGAACTTTTTATTTTTTTTCTTCCAAAAAAACTCAAAAGTGCAACTTGTGACCGGTACCGATAGATTGCTCATAATTAGGTCTATCATTGATAAAAAAACCAGATTCCACCATGGAGGCTTTTAGGAGGTATTGAATTTTATTAGGGTAGTTACGATACATGAACTTTTTAACTAACTACCCTAATAAAATTCAATTCCCCGTAAACGCCTCCATGGTGGAATCTGGTATTTTTATCAATGATAGACCTAATTATGAGCAATCTATGTGTACCGGTCACAAGTTGCACTTTTGAGCTTTTTGGAAGAAAAAAAATAAAAAGTTCATGTATCGTAACTACCCTGATAAAATTCAATTCCCCGTAAACGCCTCCGTGGTGGAATCTGGTATTTTTAGCAATGATAGACCTAATTATGAGCAATCTATCGGTACCGGTCACAAGTTGCACTTTTGAGTTTTTTGGAAGAAAAAAATAAAAAGATCAAGTTCAGTAACTCAAACTGCCCTAATATAATATTTTGACAATCGATTCCTCCTAAAGGCTTCCATGGAGGAATGTGTTTATTTTACCAATTATAGAACTAATTAAGAGCAATCTATCAGTACTAGTCACAAGTTGCACATTTGAGTTTTTTGGAAGAAAGAAATATTTTTTGATCGATTGATGTTGAAATTGTTTGAGCCAAAATCATGTTTTACTGCGTATAACTCAGAAACGGTAGGATATAGGAAAAAATGATTCAGGTACAACTTGTAGATAATTTTATGGCCTTTCAATTTTTCCTTGAAAGTTTTTCTCTAACATGTACCGTTTTTGAGATTTAAGCGAAAAATGAAAAAAATTGACCCATTTCCCCCCTCCCCCCACTCCGGGGCTCCTCCTAGTGGCCCGGGGTTTTAGTATGTTTATTACCTAGGGACTCTTGACATGTTTCCGAAGAAACATCTTACGTTACTAACTCACGCACTCTAGACCCCCCTTGGAGGGACTCATTCAATGGACTAGGTTTCTATCACAGACTAGAATAATAATAAACTACGTTTTTATGATACGGTCCCAGTTTAAATTTATCGGCATGGATTCGCAATACCCGGTATAAATTCACGATTTTTTTACGGATTTTCGTAAAAACATAGATATTGAAGCGAAAATAAAATAATAAATTCAAATTTTAAAATGTCGCGGTACAGAGGCGGTGAGAGAAATTTCGCGAATAATAGGTACTAATGGCAACATTGTGTAGGTCGCGGGTCGCCATTGCGACGTCCATATTCGTTCCTATTACTTTACGGACATTCTGCAAACATTTTTAAGAAATTGACTTTTTAGTTATTTTAAGTGGTTCTTGAACAATTAGGACATTGTGCAGTGAACTAATGTGATATTTATTTTATATCATTGTGATTAAAGACTTGTATAAGTGCATAATAAACAAAAAAATCGCGGCCAATGTCAGCAGGCGTGTCAGATCAGGTATTTCATATTTAAGCAATTTTGCGAGTAACATTTGGGTGGTATTAGTGAGAAAACACTATAATTAACACGAACATTTTTTTGTTTCATGGTCCTGGTGCGTGAAGCGGATGAAAGGGCAAGGGAATCAAGGTAAAGATGCCATTATGACGTTGCAGGTGTTTTCTCGATAGAAAGAGTAGTACCGGGCGGCTTATGTCCGGTATTTGTGAATGCGCTACACTTCGCTTGATTTTCTCTTTCAAGCTAATTACCCTTTTTATGTTTGTGAAATTCATACGTATTGGACACAGTGTTACTTGCACTTTCATTAAGAACAGACAAATTGAGATATCTGTCATGTTGTATATTATGTAGATGTAGATTATAATCACAGATTGTTTATGAATATAATAAGTATTCAACTAACACCATTGATTGTCAACTTACATAATAAACAGTGTTGCAATTTATAAGTTTGTAGTTAATTTTCCTAGGAAATGAAAACAATCAACTTATTATGCTATAAATACTTGTTATCACATAATGTATAAACTAAGTGAATTGTATGAAATGTGTTCAAAAACACACACATATAAGGCCATCTTCTTCCAAGAAGTATGCTTATACCTAATTATTATTATATAAAAAAGTAATATTACTAAATCTTGCTTCAATTACATAACTTTCTATGTAACTCTGAATTGATTCATACCTACATAAAAATTAGATATATTAGAGTTAGCCTGATGTGTATCAACAATTACTTGTGATAAACTTCTTTGCGAGTACACCCATAAACATTGTTTTCGATTTATATAAAGTTGCTAGTTGCTTATTTTTCCAAATACTTCACAATAAATTGTACTAAGAAGAAATGTTAATTTAATATTGTAAGTGTGGAATAATTGATTTGTGACAGAATCATTCATTCTAGATTCTGATGAAATATGTACATGATATATGTATAGGGAAAACATAGAATAGAGCTATGGAACATGACTGATTAAAGTGGAATATATCAATAGGTTTTGTGTGTTGGTGGTGTTTTTATATTTTATAGTTTGCGACATCATATAAAGTGGACACAACCATCTATAATCTTATGTTATCTGTAATTTGTTAAACTAAAAAGTACTTTTGTAAACAATCCAGTATATGGGGGTCTATTGGCAGCACTATATAATCCACAGACATAATATCTAGTGTACAACCTTCATAAAAATGTGCCACTGCTACAATAATAATTGTGCTCTGCACAAATACATTGTTTTAATTCCAACTACTTAGTAACTTTCATTTGACTTCATATCTGAATGAAATTTATAATAAAGCATACACTCTCTATTGTGTTATTCAGTTAATTATATTCTACATATACAATGAGGTACAATGTGTACTTATTTCTGTGGCAGAACTACCTATAGCATCTTATCATAAGGTCTTTAATTTGTCGAACTATAATGTGATCATTCGTAAAAACACCCGGACCATAGGCAGCAATATAATAATATGTCAAATTTGTTCAATTCCATAAGTTAATATTTAATGCAATATGTGAATGATTATTGAAATGTTGCATTGCAGGCCTAGTCATTATTGAATAATTGATACCTAAATTTGACAATTTTAACTAATATTTAGTTTTTAACAACAGCTTTTTGGTATATCAGAAACTTATCATGATTGGCTATTCTATATTGTATGATAAGCTGAAACATTTACATGCTACTGTACTGAGAAAACATATACGCATTTCATACTGAAATATGATTAATTCCAGTGACAAATGCACCTAAAGAGCATCAGTTAGAGAGTGGTGGTGACGAGTTGGCGGAGGTATCATGGCGTCACCAGCAGCAACCGTCGTACGCGCCACCCATCTCGTCAGCGACAGACCCGTACAGCGCAGCAGGTAGGTACATATGTTTTTGTACACTAATATATTGTAGTACACTAGAATACCATAATACATACTTAGTACATGTTTTTAATGAGAGAATACGTTTATAATTGGCATGGATGTATAAATATTTTAAACTTTTCACTCTGTCTTATCTTCTTTTAGTATAATAAGTGTACAATTTTATTGCAATCTGCTTAGGACCTTTAAGTATCTTTATATATAATTTTGTTTCAGGTTATTACGGTACAACAGCAGTTCCTTATCAAGCCTTTGGAGTTGGGGATGGAACATGGTCCACCAATGGCACAGACCCAATGACTTTTCTAGGAGGATACAATCCTCACGATTCATTTGGAATGGACGGTAGCTAGTATTTATTCCAGTTGGCAAAGTTTAAATAACATTGCTTGTAAACTTCTATGCCAAATTTGAATAAATAGGCTCTTACGTAGATTCACTGTTCAAGCTACCATTAAATAAAAAAGAAAAGAAAATTGTTGAGATAAATGTTCCATCCACCCGATCAAACTCATTACAATATTATGCTTTGTTTTCATCATCCTTATATACTTTACAAGTAATGTTTACACATAAATTTCAGGTGTTTTTGGGCCGTCAACGACGCCTTTTTCAACCGCCGCATTCGGACAACCGGCATCAACATTTAATTATTTCCCCGGAAACGGTGATTACTCCACCTGGGGACAATTAGGTCGTGCGAAACAATATGATGATTACTATAGAGCCGATGGACTTTACGTGCCAGATGGCATCAAAGCGGTGGAAACGGGCGTCCAGGCACTATCGCTTGGCGACCACAAGCACGACAAAGATCGCGCCCCCGAACTTAAGGACGTATCGAGTGGATCGCAACCCAAAAAGATGACATGGGCGTCTATAGCCAGCCAACCGGCAAAGCCGGCGCCCACCTCGCAGAGCGGCGGCCTAAAGAAGAAAGGCCCCGGCATGCCGCCGCCGCCGATAATACCCGGCAAACACAATATGGACATAAGTACTTGGGACGCTGGGAAGAGTGCGCCAGTAGTGACTGCTCCGCCGCCCCCGCCGCTGCAGCCGCCGCCGGTGCCGGCGCCGCTGCCGATGCCGCAGCCCGCGCCCGCCCCGGCGCCCATGCCTCGCGGGCCGCCGCCGCAGCACCAGCCGCCGCCGGCCTGGGCGCACGCCCCGCGCGCGCCGCCGCCGCTACAACCGCGGCCCCCCATGCCGGCTCCCCCAGCCCCGACTCTGCCTGTCCAACCGACCCCAGCTCCGGTTCCCCATCCGGTGCTCGACGAGCTGCGCGTTAAAAATGACTACAATCCTAAAGACTTTGATCTTACTGCGCCACTGGCTCGATTCTTCGTCATAAAGTCCTACTCGGAAGACGATATTCATCGCAGTATCAAATACGAGATCTGGTGCAGTACTGAACACGGGAACAAACGTCTCGACTCGGCTTTTCGCGATCGTGAAAGGGAAGGCGGCTGTGTCTATCTGTTCTTCTCTGTTAATGGTAGTGGACATTTTTGTGGAATGGCTCGTATGACGAGTGCCGTAGATTACAACTCCAATTCTAATGTGTGGTCTCAGGACAAGTGGAAAGGACAGTTTCGCGTTAGATGGATTTACGTCAAAGACGTTCCTAATGGGCAACTTCGTCACATAAAATTGGAGAACAATGAAAATAAGCCAGTGACGAACTCGCGTGATACGCAGGAGGTGCCGCACGCTAAGGGTCTACAAGTGTTACGTATAATGCATAGTTACTGTCATTCTACATCTATCTTTGACGATTTCATCCACTACGAACGTCGTCAGGAAGAGGAGGATTCGCGAAAAGTTCCGCATCCGGCTCCTCAGGACAATAATCGCGAAGAGCACGAGGGAGCAGGCCGTGGATACCGCAACTATCGCGATTTTCGCGACCACAGGGACGGGCGAGACGGGCGGGACAGTCGGGACCATCGGGATGGGAGAGAGCCGCGAGACCACCGCGACGGGCGCGAGCCACGCGACCCGCGGGACCCGCGTGATCCTCGTGATCCGCGTGACATGCGCGATTCACGCGACCATAGAGATGACAGGGACGGCCGCGATAACCGTGATCATGGATATCGCGACCGTGACTCTAACTACAGGCCTCATCATAAGGTATATATTTTTAAAATAAAACATTTCCGGACTTTTTCTTTCCGTTTTTATAATTATTTTAAAAATACTGTTACTTTTTCAGGATCGCGATGGTTCACGTGGACGTGGGCGACTTCGTAACTAAATTTTTACGATGTCGATGAGGACTGGCTTCTCTCCATAGAAAACTAGAGCTCAAGTCAATATTGGTACCGCATTGCAGCATATGTATGTATTTGTTGACATACATAGGTTGAGGAACCTAACAGCCAATAACGTGATTCGCGTTGTTACGTTGAAACTTGAACAATTGCGTAAAAATAGTATATATATCTTGAACAGTGATTAATTAACTAAAAACATTCAACAAATTTAAAATGTGCTAAATGATATTATCTACTGAAGAACATTGCTAAAACAAATGACTAGTGAACAGAACATTAATTGATAGTCATGTGTTGGTTTTCATCATACACAGAGAGTGTGGTATTGTGGACATTTTTTCAAATTTGTGGACTGAAACAACAAATATAGTAATTTTATAACTAGGAAAATCTGTGGTGAGAGGAGTTGATCCTCTTAGAGACTGGATGAAGAATAAATTTAAAGTAATAAAAAACATCAAAATGTACACTGAGTGTAGTGTTAAAATCCATTATAAGTGTTTGAAAAAAAATGGAAAATTCTGTTAAATATCAGTGGCTACTTGTATACCTTTTATATTTACATGTAATTGTATTCACATGTGTGGACATTTTATATACGGTTTTTAAATCAACGAAATTCTCTCGTACATTGAAATCAGTTTTAATCATATTACCTTGAATGTACTATAAATTTGTTCATTGACAATATGAACTAAAATTTCGACAAAACTGTTTTCACATAATATGTACAGAAGACTGTTTGTTGTTGTTTATATGTGTACATAATAATTGTGTATTTTATAAAAAATGACAAAAATATTTACTTCTAAGTGAAACAACAGTGTAACGAGAGAAGATATTGAGTGTATATTTTAATTTTACTCTCCTTTTATTTTTTTAATTCCCCCACCTTATTTTTAAAGTGCCTTTTCATTTATTATGAATTAAAGTTTTTCAAATCAATATGATTTGTGTTATATGAGCCTCATCACATATTTGTTTTATTTGTCATCAAAAATTTTCATTACTTTTTAGTAAATTTTTCCATGTCTATTTTTATTATTATGGGATGTTATAAGTAATAATTGTTGTATGCATCATACAATTGTGCAGTGTTGATTTTAAATAAAACTATGTGAATCATTGATACTGAATTAAAATCAGTCATAGACATTGTTCAGAATTATTTTTAACGTGATAACGTTTTTAAAATCGTTTTAGTCGGGTGACATGTTCAGGAACTTGTGTCACAGCAAAACCTCACGAGCGCGATCGCAGGTATAACGAGAGAGAGACGGACCGATCTCCCGTCTCATCTCGAGCGCTGCCACCAATAAGACGTTATCACGTAAACATCTCGATCGTAAACCTACTTTACAATCAATTTTTTTATTGATGCCTTTAGACTAGAGCAACAAAATACATTACCTGTTTCTATATTCTTTTATTTATATGTAATTTCATTGATGAGGAGTAATGATATTCATTTGGAATGCTCTTGTGCGCAGCTTGTTTATCCTCAATATTTCCAGTTATGAAGATGTGTATCAAAATAAAAAGGTTAAAAAAATTATAATTAACTAGTGGTCGCCCCGGCTTCGCCCGTGGTACCTACATGTCTAAACTATCATATCTCTCAAGTTGGATCGAACTGCACATGGTGTGCGAATTTTATTATAATCGGTTAAGTGGTGTAGGAGTCCATTGAGGACAAACATTGTGACACGAGATTTTTATACAGGGTGTCCCAAAAAGTAGTGATGGACGGAAGCTGGGAGGTAGAGGACCTACAGGGCTATCTGAATCACCCCCATGTATGTTATGCAATTTTTCGTATTTTCGGTATTAGGTGAACATACTGCGTAATTTTATCTTTCTTGGCATTTAATTAATTTTTTTATTCCATTCAAAGATCTAACGATAGTAAATGTTACCATACTAAATTGGCCTATCTTTCAGCTTAGCACACAAAAAAAAATCAAGCATTTAGCGCAATAATTCACAAATAAAAATCTCGTCGTACTCAGCGATAGATGAAAAATTGGAAAAAATGTCATAACTCCGAAAATACGAAAAATCGCATAACATACATGGGGGTGATTCGGATAGCCCTCTAGGTCCTCTACCTCCCAGCTTCCGTTCATCACTACTTTTTGGGACACCCTGTATATTAAGATAGCATTTTCGTAAAACGAAAATTATACATAAAACACTTTCTAAATGACTGGACACTGGTTTCGTGAAATTACTGCCCAATAACACAGGATAGTTTTAATCTTTCAGTAGGTATTGATTTATTAATTCTTTTTATAGTGGCTTTAATCAAAACAATTGAAGTGAAGCTACAAGATAATTCTTGATGTTTCAATGTAGGTAATATAGAAAACTTATTTTCAGTGTTACTACCAAAAATTCAACGAGCAAGAAACAGGTACTAGAATTCTACAGAGATAAATAAGATAAGTACCTATTCAAATCGTTAAAAGAAAAACTAAGAAGCTAGCATTTTCTTAGTAGTAGGGGAGCCCAAAAGGGTATTTGAGTACTGGGAGTCCTTTATATAAATCTGCTCTGCTCTGCCCCCTTAAAGAGACGGTACTTTGCCTTCAATAAAAAATCAAAGTACCTCCAGCCAGTATGAGCAGTTATTATTGGTGGTGCGTTTAGAGCACCCGCTGGAAAATTTGAAACATCCACGCTTAATTAGCGAAATTGGGACCTATATTCTCTTCCCTCCCCCTAAGGAAAAGTACCGGGGGCTCCCCTACGACTAGGTACGACTAGTTTATAAACAAAAATCCTTCAAAAGGTAAAGCGACTAGTGTATTATATTATTTGTGGTATTAGCCTATTAGGTGCAGCCAGCAAACTTACAAAAGAATAGTCAATAATTATGCGATATATCTCGGTTAGAACATATCATTAAATGATACCTAACTCACCATAAAAATCATGATGCATGTAATTTACGTGCACTTAAAGCTGGTGGACGTCAGCTTAGTGTTTCGGTGCATACTGCATAATTATATACCTTAAATTTGCTAATAAATATCATATGAGGATTAATTTTTAAAACATACAGTTAAAAATTGTCAAATTATTCACATAGATAGATTTATAGTATGTATCTAATTTAAATTACCATTATTCTTTGTTCTATGTATTCTGTATTTTTCACTGTACTTATATTTTTTACAGGCAACATAAAAATGTCAGTAATGTCAATGTCACACGTCAAGTAATTGTATTTCTGAACGATAGTGCAGCGGTTTGTGTAAATTTTTGTTTATGTATTTTCGCAATGCATTTTTAAACAAATGTATTTAATAATTTTGATATATAAATTAATAATTAAGTGAATGCATGAGATTTTGTGACAAAGAAAAGGTTCCCTTAAGTAAGCATTTGGAATGGATGCAATGTTTATACCCAGTTGGAGCCCTGCGACTTGCTGTTCGGCCACAGTCTCTCGCAAGTCGCATTTTAGTTTTGGTCTCTGAGGTGACACTACGTCTTTCGCTATAATTTAACAAAACAATGTTATCGAATTCGTATCACAGTTTGATTTACGATGGACGATAATAAAATGATTTTGATACGATATCAGACTTTTCGTAAACACTCGACAGACAATAACTGCGATAGACAAATTGAGTGAGAGTGACCAGCTTAAAGATATATTTGTAAAAATGAGACATGCATTCGGTCGAAATGCAAAAAAGTGTATCAGTGCAAGTAAATAGTGATTTCGCGCTTTTCTTACCGAGCGGGGTGTACGAAATTACAAAAATGGAGCCAAGATCAAAACTTCGAAAAGTGATTTTGTTTTGCTTACTACTTTCACTTTTTGGGATGGTTGCATTTGGATATTTTTGCCCTGATCAGGTATGTGCTTTTAGTGTATTAAATTTAATTATAAAAAATTAATTATATGAAGCAGAAATTAATAAACTTAATAATTTATATAAACTTTTATTGGAATTACCTTGATGCAAATTTATTTTCAAATCTTAGCAAGTTAATACATACTCCAAAAAATAACTAAATAAATGTTAATGCATTTTCAATGTATAAATTAATATGCTTTCATAAATTTTGTTTTGGTAATTTCTATGATAAAAAAATATCCATAAAGCATCACTTCAATTTTAAAATAAAATTTTAAATTTTAGGTTACAACTTACATCATATAAGATAATTTTATTTAAAATAATTCTGAAATTAAACTTACACGCCTATCACATCTGAATAGCAGTTTGGAAATTTTCAGTAAATTTTATTTTTAAACATGGGTACTTCATATTTCTTATGTTCCGTTACATGTTTTTCGAATGAAACTTAAATTCAATGCTTAAATTTACAAAGTATTTGTACACATTAAAAATATGAATATAGTTATATAAGTACATAATATTTCATTCTGCAATATTATAAATATTTTGCTTGAAAGGCAATATTTTGTAATATCATATCAGTGAAACAACTTTGAACTTCTGGATTTTCCCAAGAAGGTACTGGTTGCTTTATGCTTATCTTAAAAGGTGGAATGGTTACTAGTACAAAAATATTAAAAACATTAATTTAATGTGTCTTCCCTAGCCTTTTATTTTAAACTTTAAAATTTGCATATTGTATTTCACATATAAAATTTTGAGCGAATAGAACTTTTATTTTTGTTATAATGTGGGGTACACTCCGTTTAATACAAATATGTATAAGAGAATACTGCATTGTTTTGAAAACTTAAGAAAGAATATAATATTCTAATAATTTATACTAAAAATATTTACTATAAAATAATAATTTGAGTGATTGTAATAAAATTTAAGTACATAGTGAAAAAATCTTTTGATAATTAAGTAAATCACACTGGTACAAGTAATACACTACTTGTACAAGTTTTCAATTCATGTAGAGATCTAGTCCATTCTAATGAGACGTGGCAACACTAACAATGACTTCACTAATTAAAGAGGGTGGCAAGTTGTGTTCATTTGTTTAAGCTTAACTAACTACCAGTGTGGGGATGTAAATTGTAAAGTATGAATAATATAAAACTATGTGTAATTTACATCTGTGTTGAGTTCTGTTTAGAACCTATTTGTTAAAATGTTGTATAAAAATCTTATTGAAATTATTATTTTTTTTACTTAAGTATATACTATATGGAGAGGAAAGATTGTTTGTATATTTTTTTTGGTACCAACTGAGCCCAACATACTCGACTAATCATGCACCCACCTCACACCTGGTGCTTTATCTTTCACGATTCCTCATGAAAACTGAATAGGTAGTTATAATAATTACCAATGTATATAATGTACTTGACATTTAGCAATTAGCATTTATGCATCTGATAAATTGTATGATAAACATAGTTGATCTCTTTCTATGTCGCGCTATGTAAATTAAATGGAGTTCAGTGCTTACAATATTTCAATCTAAAAACATCACCATCCTTTTGAAAATTCGATTAATAAGAATCGAGAATATACTTCAACACCGTTAAGCACCTAATTGAATCTTAAATCGCGATGTTTTGTTGTCCTCGTCCACTAGGGAATAGGCCATATAAGGCAACCTGTCGCGCAACTTCCATATTGGTTTCAACGAGGTGCTGCCCATTAACGACAAACATCACGCCTCTGCCTGCAATCACTGTTTTAAATGTAAGCTCTCCACGCACTCTCCATGTTTTATGGAAATGAGCGATGTGCCTAAGTCGTAACTGGCTATGAGCTTTCAATATGCGCCGTTTGTTAGCGCTGTTGAAGTTTTAATTAAATTGCCGGCATTTATTACCCCGTCGCTGTATCATAATAGACGCGGTTGCGAGCTAGCTCACGATACGTAGTCAAAAGGAAATTTAAAAAGTTACGTAACGGTTAGAGTGTTAAATTGAGTCGAGGAGTGCGACACATAAAGTGCAAGCCAGTAACTCGAGACGAGCAGTGTTCCAACTTGAAATACCACTTCCAACTTCCCCATTTTGGTCACACGCTTAACATTCGAAATGCGAGACAAAGAATTAAATTGCATCTTATGCGAGTCGTTTGCGCGTATTGTCCAAGTGTTTGATATCCAAAAAAGGAGACAGTGGGCTGTTTTGCCCGTCCCATCGCAAGCAGGATTGCGCAGAGCATATTAATGGGCAGGATAACACCTGGTATATACTTACGCCGACGCATTAACAATATAATATATACCGTGTAATTAAATTGGCGAGCAATTAAATAATCTATGGTTATCGCAACAGTGATCTTATTCCGGTCGTGCTTTGCAACCCACTAATCTTAGTGTGCTTAAATGTCGCTCATTAGATATAAATATACTCTGAAAGCAGTTGACCTTTCTACTAACATAAATCTCGGTAGAGCCGCATTAATTCTTTAAGAAAATTATTACACAATCTTTTTAAAAACAGAGTGTAATATAGTAATTTGCTGCAATACTCCAATTATGTATTTAGCTTGGATGCGAGAGATATTATGCTGTACGATTCTGGTAAATACATAATGAGCGACTTGAGAGAAGTTTTCGTTCCTTACCGGTAAAGTTGAAGTTTTTGGAATTCTATAACGAAATCGTAAATACTTTAAAATTTGTGTGACTTGTGACATGTATTACGTAAAAATAATATTACTTAACTTTTTACTGTATGTATATCATTTAAAAGATATTTGAAATTGTTTATTCTACAAATTCCGTACACCCGTATTGCTTATGGTAGAGCTGCTAATAGCCACACTTTAAATAAAATTGGTACTACACCGATCCTTTTCCTGAAACATGTAGGTAATATTATGTAATACTCTTAGATCTATTAGGTCGATTATTTTGTAAATAAACGATCGTATCTGCAAGTATTATATGCTGAAATGAACATGCTACTATATAATTATCGACAGGCTCAATAAGAAATTCCAATAAAGAAAGTAAACACGCTTTCTATGACATTTTGTGTAAATAGTTCTCAGTGGATTCATTACTTCCACGCAGATTGTATTTTGTAGGCGCTAAAACAAATTCAATTGAATGTAACCTATCACGCCGTGGGCAGGTCAGCACCAGGTATTTCAATAAAGACCAGTGAATTAGTTAAATACACGCGAGCATAGCGTTTGCTTAGTTCATTGCCGATTGTAAATCTTGTTGTAACATTGTTCTAATTAATGACATTATTTAAACGTACATGCACCAACATTACCAAGTTAAATGAAATGCTCGCCACATTACTTAGTAAGATATATTATTATGAGGTTACTTCAGCGAGTAATGTGAACAAATTGCGGATTCTTATTGAAATTTAACTGGGACCGAGTAACGTTGTTTATTAGGAGAGTTTTTATTTATTAGGTTTACCTTATTTTGTTCTGTGTTTTCTTTATACGTGCCTATTGCTCTTACAGGTCTTTAAAATAGTGGTACATAATATTGAGATCCAATATTTTTAATAATTTTCTCTTCGTAATTGAAATATCTTCAAATTCTTCATACATTTGCTTAGCAATGTTTGTATGCGGCATGCGTTTAAAATTGCATTAAATGCAAGATGGGTGTGTTAAGTAAATACAGTCGGCGCCAGATCTTGTTTCTTCGTATAATATTGCATTGAAGCGGCTGTCGATGTATCTACGTTTGTAATCTGATACAAATAACCGCATGATATATGAACAGATGCGTTTTTACCCGTAAGCATTAATTCAATCGATAATGCAGTAGGTAACATAAATTCAAAAACTTTAAGCAAAATATATGATTACTTAGTTACTTGATTTTTTCTTCTATTTGTACCACCCACTGCGTATGATCAAGTACATATTTTACTTTATCAGAGGGGATGACTTATATTTGTTGTTTAACCTAATAAGCTTTTTATTACATTTATTTATAACTACATACCTACAAAGTTTTAAACATAATTCAAGTAAAAGGTAGTCCCAAATCTTAACCTAATAATAATTAGTCTCTTTGTGTCTGAAGCGCTGTAGACCAATGGCTAGAATATGTTAATTACTACAAACTATTGTACCTCACGATGTCACCAGTAAACAATGGGTAGATTGATGAGAGTTCAGGCAACGTCTCGACTAGTGCACTTAGAAGATTACAAATTACAATAGAGCAATAATTTTCAAATTTTATTAAATATCCGTATCCGTATATGAACGTTGGAGCTATTTAACTCGATGCGGACTGCGGTGTGCATTCCTCATTTCTTTTGTTAAATAACTGATTAACGACTCCTAAACGTGCTCCGAATTCTGTAACATTGTTAGGGATAAAACATACAATTTGACCTGGAATTTGAAAAGGATAGTAAAGTATTCTATAATTTAGACCGTATAGAAAAGACTGGATGAGATAGTGATCTCAATGTAATAGTTGTATAATGTATAAGTTACTGACCTTTTGATTGAATGAAACAAAACGCATGGATACGTGAAGCGAAAACTCAATGCTGTTGACGGAGTGTTCCACGCGATACGTTGTATTGTATCATGTATTCATGTAAAAAAACACGCAATGAAAATACGGTTACGTAAAGGTATAAACGGCTGCATGGTATGGTAAAGTAGAAGGAATTTTATCTATGCCAGGGGTCAGCTGAAAAAAGGCCCCCAGCATTGATATGGATATGTTTACATATTGTTGTTTTAAATCCATACTAATATTATAAATGCGAAAGTAACTCTGTCTGTCTGTCTGTCTGTTACTCAATCACGCCTAAACTACTGAACCAATTTTCATGAAATTTGGTATAGAGATATTTTGACACCCGAGAAAGGACATAGGCTACTTTTTATCCCGGGAAAATGACACTATCCCGGAAATCCCACGGGAACTGGAACTAAACGGGTTTTTCTTTGACTGCGCGGGCGAAGCCGCGGGCGGAAACCTAGTATGAAATATTCCTTTTATTTATACACAACGGCTCTTAATTCTGAAGAACAAGATAATTGAAACATTTGAGATTTCCTTTATTTTCTTACTGTTAATAAGTTCTTCTGCAAAAACAAGAACTTTGAAACGTCAAACACATTTTAACTAATAGATCTACCTATTTACCCAATCTTCAATGTATTAAAAAATACATTACATAAACTGTACAATGTGAGTAGTTTATTATTAGACATAGGTAATATAAAATAATGTCACAATAATTTATGTTTTGACGGAATCCAGCTGTAAAAGTACACCCTGAAAATCCTTGACACGTTTTTTACGACACAAGCAAGGATAATAAACCTGCAAAGACCGTTCTGGGCAAGTTTACACAGGTCTCCTTAGCTGATATTGAACTTCAGGTGTTACATCAATATGTCACATTATTTTGTTGTAATATTTTACAAAAAAAAAGTAGGCGTGGCATTGAAAATTTTAGTCTTCGTAATATATTTGGGTATATTTTTGTATTGTTCACATTAAAATGCTATAAAGGCTAGCAAGGATTTAAACATCATTCAAATTAATTTTAAGTCAGATTAGAATATGAATTATACTTCTGAAATCTGGCATCTCATAAAAAAGCCTCTCGAAAAGCGTTGTAAAAACCTCGAATGCATAGTAAAATGTTTACCAAACCGTGCCTGCGTATTTCTGGTACAGATGGTTAAGATAAAGGACACGTCTGGTTGATGGGACAGTAATAGCCTATTGTGGTGATAGGACGAAAATAAATAGCAAGAGTATTGTTCCCGGCCATTGCAGTAGAAATGGAAATAAAACTTTATGCTGTTGTAATTAGGTTTTAAAATGGTTATGAGCACATGTGTTGCTTTGGCCCGGAGCCGCATTGGTTCAACACGAATAGTACAAGGGCAACTTTTATTGCAAACTTGAATTTAATTTTTGATGCGGAAACAGAACAGATAAAATGCGGTTTGTTTTATATTATTTTATCTACATTTACCTATCCATTATCAGTGCGGATGTTTGAGGAATGCTTTCGTTTATTATTTCGACACTTCCGGTCCTTTCGTTTGTTAGGCGTTTTGTGAATATTTCGTTTGTTAGGCGTTTTGTTAATCGTAAATGAGGTGATACATTGGACTTGAAAAATAAATGGAGCGTAAATATTTATAGGCATGTCTTTTTATCGAGCGTAGAAACATGTTATTTCTCAAAAAAATTAAAGGATTTTTATTTATCTTATCAAGTCTATTACACAGTTTAAACAACATGAACATTGAAATAATGTCGTGATAAATTCTTTCTCATCTTATCAATAACTGATGCTAATGCAGAAGATTGAATCTTGACATTTTATAAAGCTTTTGTAAACGATAAAGTTTTTCCAGATGCATAAAACTATTACTTGAACATGTTCTGAGAAAACCTTGTGCTATAAAGATTTTTCGCTGAGTTAAGTTTTGATAAGAAACTATCGACCTTTAGCGACAAACTTCTTAACGTCATTAACATGAGGGTAGAAAATTGGGTCAAGGTCATCATAATTGATGGACTTGCGTTTCTCCAGAATAGACTGCGTTATGTTTGTACTTTATCTACTAGATTTACATAACATAAGAAAACAAAAGATGTTT
This sequence comes from Colias eurytheme, assembly GCF_061535395.1. Classification (NCBI taxonomy): domain Eukaryota; kingdom Metazoa; phylum Arthropoda; class Insecta; order Lepidoptera; family Pieridae; genus Colias; species Colias eurytheme. The sequence continues at coordinate 8,787,357 of NC_142982.1, read as the reverse complement.
AAAATTATAGTTAAACACAAAAAATGTTTAAAAGAACATAATCAAATGTTTATGGTACGCCTTGTAGGTATACTATTTGTAAATATTTAAGATATTATCAAAATATTATATTTTTTCTTAACGATACATTATATTAGGCTTACTGCCAACAGTACGTCAGTATCAAAATTCATTATTTTCTATATTCGTTGTGTAAGAGTGTAAGCTATACAGTGTACACGGTTGAACAAAGATTTATGCGGAAAGAAAATCAGCAAATACGTAGCTAATGGATATTTACAGCATTTGTATTCCTCTATATTGAAAACCTGATACGATAATGACGTTCTGAATACAATTCTTATAAAGAAGGGTAGGAGAATAGTTTCAGTACAGTGTACCTATGTGTTGTATTTATTTAACTATTTTAAAAAGATTTCTTTCGCCCGATGTACGAATTGATTGGCTTTAGGTATATTTGTGAGGCTGAATAATGAGGTATCGCTGTATCATGGATGTATCTCACCAGTAGGAACGTAATAATTAATCCTGCATTCCTTTAGTTTTAGATGCATTTTTCTATCTTTTATCTTTTATTTTGTATTAAAAGTTTTATTGTTTTACCTGTGTTCCTGAAAATATAATATGTTTGTTTAAGGGGAACCGCTATGTTTGTTATGGTACTGTGTATTTTTTTATTATAATTACATGTTTTTTTTTGTCGTATGACATTTGTGGCCACAACAGGTTATGGCTGAAAAACAGCGGTGAAAGCAGTGGCCTTTTGGTCATTGTTTTCTCCATATGCTGAATCCATACCCTTTTCGTGGTGATTTTTTATTTTTTTATCTGTATTACTTTTTTTGTTTTGTATGTATTTCTTTTTTTACCACGAATAAATGATTTCTATTCTATTCTATTCTATGTAGGAACCGTAATATAGGTACCATTAATTGAAAAGCGTATTGGATATATACAATAAACACAAAAGACAGGGGAAAGCTAACCCGGATTTGTCTTAAAGATAAACAGCACTGAGGGGTATTAATGAAGAACAAAATACTTATGAAAAACAATATAAAATCCTTCACGTACCTATATGTGAGACAATCACGAATATTATATTATTATTTGTAAATATCAAGATAACGTTAATCTGATGATCGAAAAATCAACCGTCGAATAAATTGAATGAGACATTTATTCAATTGATACGTAATACATTTATTATGAAAAAGAATTCAATCATAATCCTCATCCAGTATTTGTATGGTAAAATGTCATTTATATGGCGTACCGCCACAGCCAAACTATATTATCCCAACCATCGGTTTATCGGAAATTTTATCTGATAAGCTATCGGTTATTATATCAGCTTAACGGTTATTAGTTTCAGGTCAACGCGTTATCGATGTTCTGTAAAACTTATCTGATTGAACCTGCCTCGCGAACTTTTGTTTGCTCGCATTCAGTGAAAGCACTGGATTGGTTTAATGTTGCACTATCTCGATTGGATGAAATTATTCGCATACTTGTTTCGGTATTTTTACATTTTAAAGTTACATGCAGAAGGAATACGGGATCAATCCATAAATTGCTTGCATTGGGGTAGTTTATCTGATATTAGTGATTTTTTAATGCTTTATTTGTTGATTATATTATTTTGCGTATAAGACAAAGCATATAATACTTGAAGTTTTAATTACACGACGGATTAATATGTAGCATATTCCATTATCAGTTCTTTCCAATATACCTACACTGATATGGGAAATCCTACCCGTTGGTACTTTAATTGTAAGTTAACAACAAACAAATCCGGGATAAAGTCACGCGTTGCGTATCCAATTAGTAGTTGTTCGGGTGTTACCAAAAACTGCGGCGGCGTGTTAATGTGAGCAACATTAGTATCAGCCGGGGTGCTGATTGCGACTATGTTAATGGTCTAAGGGCACTCGGCCCTCTTCATTAGCCGAGCAAACAAGTGGGGCGCTATTTTATCTCGTCACCCTCTTAACCTCCCACCGAGTTTTAACATTTGCCAAGATGAATATAAGGCGAGTTCGAGCTCAAGTTTTATTACGGTTTAATAGACAAATTGTGCTTGTTTATGGAGGTAGAATAAACCTCGTCCCGTAACTTTTTTAATTTTCTTCGCATCGTAAAGGGGAAATATCGTGTTAGGAAGAATGTCGTAAATTTCAACTTGCTGTTGTATATTTTCTAGATAAGTTCAGTTTATTCTGCTAACGTAACATTCCTTGGCGTGAGCACGCTAAGTTGTTAACAAAACTTTGTTTCCCAATAAAAAAAGGATTCACAAAATGCCATAGCGAAAATTAATCTCTTTGGCGAGGGCTATCCCTAACGCGCTAACCATTATTGTTAATATGCCATACAAAGACGATAAAACTGTTAATTAACTATTATTTCCATCGATGCAAATACGCATTATACAGTCTGCGTGCGTTATAAAAGTGAAGTCCCGTGTCCGCGTAGTGGGGTAAGGGGCAGATGCATTATTCATACATCTGTTTCACTGATCGATTTTCTTTAGGGACAAGTAGGTGATCAGCCTTCTGTGTCCTGCCAGACCGAGACATTTTTTTTTCTTCGTCTCCACCGGGAATCGAACCCAGGACCCCTCGGTTCTACGCTCACGCGTCAACCACTGTACCAAGGAGGCGGTCATCTGCGTGCGTTATGCAGATAGTTAATTTGGTTTTGCAATACATAATTATTTATTAATATTAATTATACTACTACATAATTAATTATTAATAATAATACATTATTATTGCACGCCTCATAAGCGAAGCGTTGAGGTGGGTACTAATGTCACTTCGCGCAAAACATCTGATTTTTCAAACTTAAAATGTCTTTATGTATCATACATTGCACCTGTAAGATAATACATACACACACATATTAAGAAAAAACACTATTTTTAACATTCATGATATTTTTGATGTCATTTTTGTTATTTAAACTAGTTAAAAAACAGTTTAAAAAAGTTCTGTCTTGGACGTCCGTGTGTCTGTATGTGCGGAGGATTTTCTTGTTATAACACGATAGCGACCGAAATACTTTACTAATCGAGTCTTTTTTTTCTCTTACGCTTGAGTATGCTCAGGAATAGAACCCTTTCATTTTTCAGGGTCTGATTCGATGTGGTTTAATTGTTATTAAATAAACAAAAATAATAATTAATAAAAAAATGTTGTGTGGTTTTATGAAACCACGGTAAAAGTGAAACTGTTCGAACGGTTCCGAACACTGCTTTGTGTAGCGCATGTCGCGTGACGGTCGGCTGCCGAGTAGGTATACCTACTCGGCAGCCGCGATACACGCGACATGCGCTACACAGACCAAAAAGTTTGAGACGATGTAATAAAAGTTTCACTTTAATAATTATTAAAAAAAAATTATGAGGCGTGCACTTTTGGATTTTCCAAACTATTTATTGCGAAACTAAAATACGATTTGATTCATTATGACCTGCTGATTGTGCACAACGGAACTGTGAATGATTGAATTGTTCAAACGAATGTTTTATTGTAAATTGCTGATGCTGCTCACGAATGATTTATTAAATTGCCATTAGTGACAATGTTTTACATCTATCTAGATTAAATTTATTGCAATGATTTATGGATATTAATTATTATGAATGAACGTAACAATTTTATCATTAACAAACGGGGAGTCGTAAATTAGAGCAAAAACTTAAGAACCGTAAAAGAAAAAACAGTAATTACTCTAAATAAACATTATAAGTGACCCGCCCGGCATAAATTCATTAAAACAAACGAATTCGCGAAACCTACGGACATAAATCAGACCTTTTCGTTGCAATGTTTAAAAATGATATAGCGCTTTATTACGCGGCCATATAAATGGTGATACAGCGATGACAGTAACAAATGACTTTCAGGTTTGCGTGGTGTCGCCCAGGGAGAGGGTGGCGGAGTCTCTCGCCCTCACGTACGCGGAGGCGCCGGGACGGCCGCTGCCCGACGCGATCGTGCAGCCGGGCCTCTCGTACGACGAGGTGCTACATGACGACTTCAGATTTGACCTCAACGCCCATGACGTTATGGTCTTCCTTCATATACAGAAGACTGGGGGCACGTCGTTCGGACGGCACCTCGTTATGGATCTCGATTTGAAGGTAACGTTACATCACAAAGTTTATGAAATGTCAGTAAAAAAGTAACAAAATAACTTGAGACTCACATTTATCTTCAATAAATCAACTAATAATAATCATGCAGTTCCATAAATTAGTGATATAACATTTTTTTATGATAACGCGGGCTATTTATTTTATTACAATCGGTTAAGTGGTTTAGGAGTCCATTGAGGACAAACACTGTGACACGAGATTTATATATATTAAGATTTTTAACTGTTTTCTACTAGAAAGTAGGTACCTACTTCTACGTATAATAAATACCTTAAGGGGAAAAAATTAGATTGGATAGGAACTGGTCGATCAAACTTTTCTCTTGACAAGCTAAGCCAGCGATTTTTTGCCGAAATTAGATTTTTTGCCGAAATTAATCTTCTAGATTGATTACACCTATCACTTCTATATTATAATGAAGAATGTACTTAAGACATAGTTAACATACGCGTAAGTGCAGGAGTCCAACGAACATTAGTTATTTAATCGTATCAAATATGTACTACCCATCCATAATTAGTACCCAATCAACTAGAAAAATTTGTAATGAATATGTTATGTAACGCATGTTATGCGTGTGAGAACACAGGGAAACGTTTGTTCTAATATCTACGAATATTAATGTATTGTGTTTCTGTAACAAGTCCGATCAACAGCACGTTAACTGCATATTATTAGTGTTTTCTGAATGCCGCTTCGTGAATAAACTTCGATCGCTCTAATATATTGCAGCGTTCACAATACACGAACATTTAGATTAAAATTTCATCCGACCGAACACAATTCAGCGTTTCGGCAGTTTGGCAACGGTACATTCGCGATTAGCATTCATTTGCCTATCTGTGCTGAACGTTCTTGAGCTATCTATGCTGATCGCGATTAATAAATTGTGCTGGTTCAAATTGTTCCTTTGTTTGCTAATGTTGCAAGGATTGTGTTTGCTTTTGACAAATTTGGGGTCAGATTTCTGAGAGACACTTTTCGCGATAGTGTATGTGAAAAATTGGATGGTTTTGCGTATGATAATAGCTGGAACGTGTTTTTTTTTGCGTCCTAGAGCGCTTTTCCAATTGAATTAAAGAATTTACGAATGAAAGTACGACTACTTTTTTATTATTGTGGTTAGCTCGTATTAATTGTGTTACTTATGTGCGGTCTCAGAGTTGATTTACTATGGAGATAATAGTTAAAATAACTCGATCTTTTAGGGCATGATTAAGGGGATTGTGAAAAATTAATCAGTCAAAAAAGTTAATTTTATCTGATCCATGTCTCCTTGAAAGTAAAAATATACTTGCACTTCGGTAAAGCATAAGCACTGAACATAAATATTTATCGTACTAATTACTTAGTAAATTTACACGCTGTGATCAGAATACTCAAGTATTTCTATACGTACTAATGGAATTAGCTTGTTGAAAGCTGGACCGACTTAGCTCATTGCTAAATATTGTGCGGTCAACCGTCTAAACTAGTGTTATATAATCTTTATATATAAAAATGAATCGCAAAATGTGTTGGTAAGCGCATAACTCGAGAACGGCTGAACCGATTTCGATAATTCTTTTTTTATTATATTCCTTGAAGTACGAGGATGGTTTTTATGTAGAGAAAACGTAAGAATGTACCACGGGCGAAGCCGGGGCGGACCGCTAGTGTTCAATATATTATTGCTAATATATAATGTTAAAGGATTGATTTATCATGAATATAAAAAATATCGCCTTAAGTGGTTTTGCGAGTCTAGACTAGCCTTTATTTGTTACTCAAACAATATTGTAGACCGATCTTGTTAACTAAACATTAGCTTTTATAATAGCAAAATCTTTGTAGAAATCCGACTAAATAAACTTGAAAATCGGTACACCCGTTAGAAATATTCACCTTCTTATTTGGTTAAGTTATTCTTCATTTCCTATATATGCATTCATATTATTATAGCCAGAATTTTGCTGCCCCGGCTTGAAAAATTGGAAGGAACATCGACAGTCATGTTGATGTTACCATAAAAGTGCTAATTTTGATATGAATGGTTGTTGAAATGAAATGAAATAAACTAAAATGTTCCATAAACTAAAATAAAATAGGATAGATCAAATAATAGATACAATTATATCCTATCATAGTTAACAATGTATCAAAATTCGTCTTCCTCTTACTAAGGGCTCCCCCGACCTATGAATCAAACATTCGACTATGATTAGTACTATCTATGATTATTATATTCTCTTAGGAGAAGGCTATGTCCTACCTTTTTATATACCTGACGTTCTGAACACACCTTCCATAATATTCCGAAGAAATTCTCGTTGCAGTTTTGTTGGTTGATTCAGGCACACCCTGGAGACCAATGAGCTCAACGTCACAGGATTTGGCTTGAGTTACGAGTGTGTGCTAGTTCCTAATCTCCAACGTTACCTTTAGGCCGCTCCTTGATTTGTCGGTGCGGTATCTGTATGCGGTATTTATTGCCCAGAGTCAAGTGTTGTCATCCTCTTAGTTATTAGTGTATGCTTTGGGATTTAAAGTGCAGATAGAAGTAAAAGAATACGTTACCTTCGTTGCCCTAAATTGCTCGTGTGCCGCGTCTACCAGAAATAATTCTTTGGAAGTCGTTCTAAATTATTTATTCAAATAAATACATGCAGTAACGAATCGACTGTTGAATATATTATCATGAAGCAGTCTTGCCATCTCGATAACGTACACTTATAGCTGATGTTCTGTACACTTCATTCTGTAAAAAAAAACGTCTATGCATTTTCTTTACCAATGAAAAGATATTATATTCTAACTGATTGACAGATTCATTATCACAGAGCCTCAACCACTGAAATTAAAACACTATTAGAAATTGAGCTCCCCTTCTGATGAGGGTCCGACTCAATTATTAAAGTCTTAAGACGTGCTGACAGTGTTAAAAGGTCCGCAGATTTAAAGGAAGCACTATTCAAATAACTATTGAGCATTTCAGTTAAAAATTTATGTGCTTTAACGTACAATAAATTTTACGGGGATATAAGAAGGCAGGAATTTTTATACCAAAACATGAGTTCACGTAGCACGCTTTTAATTAAATATGAGCTTTTTTACCTTATTGCAGATTTTTTATTTTATCTTTGATATTTGTTTTAGTGATAGATAAATATTATTTCCATTTGAAAAATAGTATTCCGTAGAGAAATTAATTTTAACTATTCGTATTCCGTTGCAGTGTTACGCAATAGACACAACCATAAATAATCATGAACTGTCATCGCCAATATTGCCTGCGAAGATAATAATCAGTGATGTATGGATGTCGGTGAGAGAACGTGATTTAAATTACCATGGTATCGGTTACCATGCTGACGGTGGCCGTGTGTGTGAATTGTATCGTAAATTCGTTAATCAGCATGCCATTCAAGTGATTGAGTGACGCCTAGCTGGCGCCTAGTTAATGTGCGGTTGGTTTTGAAGCGTTTCATTCGCACTCATAATTACCTATTAGGTAAGTGTTGAGCTAATTGGATGTGGATCCAAAATTTGCTGATGATTTGATTTTTTTTGAGGTATTTTTAGCTGTTGATGTAATTATAGCTTGGTAATGGTAAACTTAACTAATGTCAGAACATGACAACAAAATAATCGTGGTGGAGTAAGTGGCGTAAGAATGATTGACTGCTGAAATCAAGTTGAAATAGTTTATTAGTAGTAGTTACTTATAAATCAACGGATTACACATGATCATCGATATACTGAAATAATACTTTTTTTTTTTAAACATTTTTACTCATTAAATTATAAGCCAATATCAGCAACCAAGCCTAGTATCAGCAGAATAATATTTTCGCTGGATAGTTACTGTTGAAATTCAGCTGAAAATTTTGTTGTAAATATCCGAGATTATTTTTTGCGAACGTTTACCGTCGTGAAGTGGAGGAAAAATTTAACCATTTTCATATAATAAGTCGGAAAATATTTTTAGGTAAGGTTAAGCCGTGTTTTAGTAATGATATCTCACTGAACCCCTATCAAGAAGGATCAAAGGTGTCAAAGGTAAATTTTACTCTATCAAATTTAAACGTGAAATATCCTCGCGAAAAATGTTCTAAGACGCGACCTACATATAAAGTTGTGACTAAGAGCTGGCGAAAGTTCATTTAAATCCATCCTTAATTTCACGTTTGCATTGCTGACTGTCTTTTCAAAAGCTTATTATTCGTACAACAATTTTATAACGTTTTGTGCTTATTTTATTGGTACAGATAGTTGTCGTTTTCCAATTTTTTCGATACGATATTTGATTCACAATTTTTCGAGTCCAGATCCGATTCGAAATATTTGTTAGTTTTTTTTCTACCGCACAATATCGACTTGAGTGTTATACTATCTACCTTTAGAATTTGACTTAAATTATTATAAAAATTCAAATGTATCCCTTGACATATCCTTGCAAAATCTATATTATTAGATATTTTGTTAATTATCAGCAATTTTCCAAATGTTGTTACTTCATACTTTTTTCCACCCCGTGATGGCATGACATAAATCATTTTTATTTATATTGTTGGTTAGCTCTCAGAGCAATTTAGGTGTTGACTTTTATTAAAGGCCGTGCGTGCAATGACACTGCTAAAATGGAAATGGCTTCATTCTTCTAAGAAAATGTAACGTCATGCAATTTTTGAGCTGACCTTCTTGATTGGGGCGTTTGATATTTTTATTGGGGAATGATGGTACTGTTTCATATATTTATGTATGCTGTAGTGTCTTCGAAGGAAATGTTTTTGTAGCATATTTGTGTTTGTCTTCTGAAATATACCTACTGCCTTATACATTAATGGAATTCAAAGATTTGCCCTCAGATCCTGTTTGTTTCGTTGTATGTATGTAGTTTTTGGATACGTAGTAACTTAGTACCTACTCAATAAAATATCCTCAAATCAAACGATAAACATAATCTCATTAATTATGTGTTTAAAAATAGCAATAAAAGATAAAAATAAACTTCTCGGTAGAGGTAATGAATAATGTCCTGTCCATTATCGAACAGTTGTAAGTTGTTGGATACAGATAATAAAACAAAAATATATTATATTACTATCTTTTACTCTTATCATAATTATCGTGTTTTTCGCGATATACTACGTAATAATTATTCGCTTACGGGAACGGATACATTAATTGAATGATATCTCTTAATTACCGAAAAAAGTAAACATACCAGATTTGAAGTTCACGGGTCAATGTAAGAATGTTTTAAAACACTTATATTCTTAAATAAATTCAAGAAGATTCTTGAAAACAACCGCCGTGAAGTAAAATCTTTTTGGAGTAAACTTATTTGTCCACAAAGAGAAATCGATCAGTGAAATAATCGCAGAAATACTGTATGTTCCACTAGGGACGGGTCACGGGACTTCTGTGAATTTTCTTACAATTGTAATCATGCTACAGGAGACAATTCTGTATAATATAATTTTTTAAGCATACGTATTAAGTAAATACAATGTGTGTGTTGTGGGTGGTGGTAAAACAGCTTTTAAATACAATTCACTAAGAATATAGTTTTGAAGTTCGAAGTTCGAGAAGAAGAGTCTATTATACCGTGTATAAATATTCAATACTGAACAACTACAATAAAGAAGAGAGAGTATATAACATTTTAAATGAATAAAATAAACCAAAGTATAAATGGAAAGGTTAGATCACTAGCGATAGCAATTAATTGACTAACGTCCAATAAAATAGCTATCTCTGAAATGATTTTTCGCGCAAGCTGATAACATAAACCTAGAATATTTCCAATTAAATTAACTCCACAAATCAGATAGGGGAAAAAGGGTTTCGATCGCCCTTGAATTATTTCGCACATTGGCATTTTCGTTTCAACCGACTGTGATCCCGGTTTAAGTCTGGAAGAGTCTACCGCTCGCGAATCCATTTCCTTACATTACCATACATATGAAAGCGAACAAATTGACCCATTTAAAGCTTACCGTAACTATTTATAAGCGTTTTCACACCTCGCTTATTCAAGGCATTAGTTCCGTGTTACTCGGGACGGGGCATGTTTTCGCCGTACTGTAAATATTTTAACGTAACCAGCTTCGGCAGCTGGCAATATGGGTCGCAGTTTCGAACTTGAGCATACAGGCGTGTTCGCAATTACCAAGAGTACTCGGCCCACAAAATTTCAGATGCGTAATTACAGTCTAAGCGTTACGTTGCGCATTTTCAGATGATATTGTGTATTTCATAATTAAAGCAGTATTAATTGGTAGGAGGTACTCAGTAAGCTCAGTAAGTTCTTGAGAAGATCTTTATCTTAATGAGCAACTGACATTTGATGTTTCATTCCTATAGGTACTCTCGTACTCTAACATTTCCACGAAACCAACTACGACATTTTATGTAAAGCACCGATAGAGACACCGACAGCTCAATATTCCTGGAGTTCTGCAATACCGATGTACTATGTAAATTCGTAGCCGCGTACATCGACGGCGCTTTTGTTTCGATTCCTAGGAACACTAAGATTTGAATGTTAATGCCCTTTTCATGTGCCAGACACGTATGAAACTCTTCTAGCTAAAATATTAACAATGGCCCCACCTAGACACGACTGGCTTCAAGTTTTTTCGTGCATGTCCTTTGGAAAAATGCTCCTTTTTGGCTAGTGGTTTCTGTGGTGGACCTTCAATGTATTATTCGTTTTGGTTAAACTTCTATTAAATATAATGTAAACGATTACTAATATTAAATATTTTTTTACTCTCCTTACGAAAATCTTTATCTTACTAATGTAAAAACAATTTTTAAGTAAGTTAATTTAGTTATTTTCATTTTTTATTGTTCTTAATCAATCCACTTTCAATACAGGTTTTTGACATAAGGACGCGATTCCTCCGTTGGCAGATAAACTAAAGAAACATAAAACGTCGTCTCAACAATGGCATAGATGTAGAAGATAAAGCATACCACGGGCATAGTAATGTTATAAATACAAAGATCGCTATTGTTATCTTATTTTACCCACGGGTAAAATTTTTGTTTACTGATTTACAATCTGCTCAGGTGCAATGTTTGTCCCGATAAGATGTGTGATGGAAACGCATCCGCGTGTGATAAATGTTCGCCTTGAATTTTTATGTTTCTTTTGTAGTTTTTGCTAAATATAGATATTTAATTATGATTATATATAGATACTGCTTGTCCTTGAATTCGTTGATATGAACATGTCGATTAAATCGACATTCCTTGTTACTGCAACTCAAAGTGCCAATTCAAAGAAAGAAAGGGTGCAAAGAGAGCAGTATTCACTATTCGTTCTGCGGATGGCAGTGAAGATGCTACGCTTTTTTGTTCAATAATATTCTTTGTACTTGTTGCTATAAAAGGACATCCGATTTCCTCTTTCAAATAATGATTTTTCCTTTAAAAACCGAATTTACCAAGAAGTGCTATATATGTATCTAATGGTTTCTTGCTTTTAAACGTCGTGTACCCAAAAACGACGACCAACAGTTAGCGTAAGCGATTTATAAATGTAACCGTCTAGTTTAATTAAATTAGCTCCTTGTTTAAAAGAAAACAACTGTAACATTTTGCACCTGAGACGAATAAAACGTAGGGACCAGTGTTGTTTGTCTGACGCTACACAGCATACTAATTAACGGAACGCCGAAACGCGTTGTAATCTTCTTGTAATATGACGGTTTTATATCTTGGGGTGAACATTGGTCCTTTAATTTCGTATACATTCATGCGCACAAGCCGCACTTAACCGTGTCATGTTTTGTTTCTTAGCAAAACAATGTCCCATATCTATTGTTACATCCAGTTTACGCGAAACCTCGAATATTCCTCGCGTTATGGGACATTATGCCTCCATACTCAAATGTGAGTGCTCTCTAGAAGCTATTTAATGCGAACCCTTGGTATGTTCATGCTTTTTATTGTTGTTACGTGTAGGGACTCGGATTTTATAAAGCGTAAAAGAAAATGGCATTGTGTGTACAATAATATGTTACGGGTACTTAATTATGGAGGGTTTAAGTTTTTATTTTTTATATTGTGTTTTATTACAATGCTTGAGATGTTAGCAAACAAATGGTACAGCGTCTATTATATCAACACGTTTTGTTATAACATCTGTTATTCAATCTGTCTTAATTTTGATGACAATTATTATATTGCATGAAAAATATGGTTATTAAAGTTTAGTTAGAATAATTTGAGTACATTCGGCTTTATAATCACAATAAAAGGAATGAACTTAGGTCTTCTGAACGTCACTTACAATTATTGTAAGATATTGTGCTCTTTAAATAGGCTATAGAGCATATGACATTTTCTTTATGTGACTATCTTGTGGCAATTGCTGCGGAAATAAGGACTTACGATAATGCCTGAGTGCAGATCTTAATGCCATGATTATTAATGTAGACCTTAAGTGATTCTCAAGACCAATAATGGGGTTTTATTGTAAAATTGCAGGACTTCTTTTCTTCTCTATTTAATTCGATTAAGTCTTAAATAGCATTTTATTAAATGATAATAGAGTATAACTGGTTCGAGAATCATGTAAACAAGGAAGCAATTACATATTGTATTTACCATTAAAGTAAAAACTAGTTTCTGTATTTGCTTAACAATTAAACCAGAGCAAATAAATTCTCATTAAATATTTTGAATACGAATTGAAAATCGTCAATCGTTAATTATCCAACAGTTCAAACATTCAGTAATCGTATTAATTAACTGTATATTTATGTAATTGTCGCACAACTTTTAAAATTTCTGTATAAAATCAGAAAAATTTAGAAAGACTTACTTTAACACAAATTAAGATACAGTCAACGTTAAAAATGAAGTGCTTCAAGAATTCGATATTGAAAACTGCTTCACTGATGCCTTAGTTGGTCTCGGCTGTCACCGAGCAAAAGCTTTATTCGCTCCTTTAAATGAACATTTCTAAGTAAAATTCCTTCCAGAGATTCCTTTTTTAATTTTTCCAGCATCTCGTCCCTTTGTCCGCGGCGGACATCCTTTCCCCGCTTCGTAACTGATTTCACTAGTAATTTCCTTGCTCCCTCGAACGCGGCTCGAACCGCTGCCGTGGGGAAATAGAACTGTTTTGAATTTTAAATCGCGTGTGTGTGATTGGATTTTGTGATTTAATGTTCTCCACGATTTTATTAATTAATACCACACATGCAGCCCCGGTTGTCGTTCTGTATGCTATTGTATGACGACAACGAAATAATATATGGCATCGAGATTACGACGTCAAAATGTGAGCACGTAAAATAATAACGTGCAGCTTTTCTGGGTTATTTTTAACCGCGTTTCCAAAGTATTTCATTGCATTTTCTTTTACAGAGGCCGTGTAACTGTCAACGAGCGCGAAAACGCTGCCATTGTTTCCGACCGCACAGCAACGAAATATGGCTGTTTTCGAGATACTCCACCGGCTGGAAGTGAGTATCTTTTGTCTGAAAATAACAAGAATTCTCACATGCAAGCATAATTATGGCACACAACTAAAAACTATACGATTCAATTCTCACAGTATTTCTTGAAATTTTTTTGTTAACTCCTCGGGAAGCACAATACGCTTCGACCGCAACACGTGTCTCATATTAATCTCCTACGTGGGGTTACAGAGGACTGTAACCATGTTTAACGGCAATAAATTCATGTCAAGACGTAATTTGGGAGTTCGAAATTTTAATTTGAATGATCATTGTTAGAAGTGTCGGTGGCGATTACATCAGCTAGCGTCTCGACTGTGCCCTCGAAGCTGTCGACGAATCGGCTCGATTTGGGCATGCAAATGTGCCGAATATGAGTACTTAGTATACTAACCATGCAAATCACCTCTCCAGACTATTGTTCAGCGCCCTTGGAGATTAAACGACCATTCCATTATACACGAAGTGAATACTAAATCGTAAACAATTTTCGGTTACGTTAGATGACTAGAATTTTCAATTTGTTTGTCTGGAAGGCAACAAATCACGGACCTTTTTGTATTTATCGCACTTCCGGGCACGAAGGATTTGACATAAAGTTCGGTGGCAACGGCCCGGTTGCTCGGAACGTTGTATGTATAGCTAAGTTTAATGTTATTTCTGCCGGATATTTTAATGCGCTGTTAGACAATGGCGTTGAATCGTAAGCTGTTGATTAGATTAGTCTCAATCTGCCGTTTGGCGTTTACACCTTATTGTTATTCCTGCAAATGGATGTACCATGAACATAAACTCTAAAATGAACTTTGTTCCAAGTGCCGTTGAGACCATTAAAATGTAATTTAGGAAATACGGGTAACCAAAGTGACAATTTACTTAACTTTGTGTTATTATGAAGTTGAAGCGAAATATGATTAATGATTTTCTTTATACAAGGGGACTTGATTATGTCAAGTATTTGATAAAGGTTTAACACAATGTCGTTTGTTATAATAGTTTGTTTGGCCCCATTCCGACATTGCTTTTATTGTTCACCTAAAGAGAAATGTTTTCCTATTACCGTACCCGTGTTATCTCGCTAGCAGTATTCAAATAATGCGATGCATTTAAGTGTTAGATGATTATTTCAATGAGTCGTTTGTTCGGCTACGAGGCTCATAATGTATCCTTTCCTAGCGTTACACTATTTGTTCGATATATCTGTCGACAGAGTGTACAAAGGGTCATCATTTATATCGCCAGAAGGGATGCGGCTAAAGTCAACATAACGAGCCATTCACATTCTTGTCACAATGATTTTATTCAGAGTTTAAATATTTACATACATCCATCGTTTTAAATGAATACCTCATACAATTTGAAAAGAACATCATATCTATTGTATTGACAATGTTCTATTGTTTTGCCAGCTATAATTTTCGGTTCCTCAATCTGTAAGAATTCGAAAATTACAAGAAGACTGTTGTTTACATGGAGATATTTATTTTTATATCCCTCGAACAATAGTGTCGTTGAGCCTATAAATGTTCCTATTATAATATTTTGTATCGACGCCAATTTACAATCCCAAAGGGTACTATCGTTGATTACCATAGCGTGATGTGAATTGTTAAATAAAAAAGTGATATGTGAACAGTTTGATACATCACATACCAATATCCAATGATGAGTATCATTATTTGATCACGTTAAGCCTCTCACGACGTGAGCATTGGTCGTGTAAGCTATTAATTTGGATGGTGTATAATTGATGGACCTCCCAAGTTGGCGCCCTACAGGCGGGCTCAGAACTCCTTATTTGACAATTCATACTCTCCAAAACCAATTCCTTGTAAATACGGAGCTAGCAATTGTCACAGATATGTCTTATGATATAAATTAGACAATAGCCTGTTAATAGATAGTACGCATGACTGAGTAGCATTACCTACTTAAGGCAAGATTAGCTCTATTGTAATTTGTTTGTGCGACTTATTGGGCTCTGGTTAATGGTCTTTTAAAGTGGAACTTATGAAGTCGCATGTCAGTGAATAAGATCAAAATCTCGATTGATGATTGAGTGGACTGTTTTGCTTATCTTGGGTTTAATTAATCGGCTTATAGCTTTTTATGTGTTATTTTTTGTTAGCTTAGTGTGTTGCATAATGTTTTGTAAATTCAGGTTTAACGTAGCTCTAATCCGTTGTATTGTTTAAATTTAGACTGATTGCTTAGGTACAGTTTTAAGTCTTTTAAACTGTATTGAAACTTATTTATGGGACGGATTGAAATCACAGACCCTATTCCTATTGAATTTTATTTTATTGGGAAATCGAACAAGTATTTTTCGTCTAGGTTTTATAAAGCGTGACAAGCTTCAATGACTATTCCCTTACAGTCAAGAAAAGATTACGTCTGACCATTATTACCGGGACGATTCGCTGTAAATGCTGTGCCGTGACGTATCAAAAAGCATTAATCTAGTCGCCCTGTCCACCAAAACCGTACTTAATCTAACTTGGCCGCAGTATCATGCAGTTCTAACGAGTTTGCAGTTCTTATGTCAAACTGGAAGCCAGAAATAAATTTCACTTGCTCTGCCCAGTATAAAGTGAACGGATTTGGTTTGTGAAATAGTGTAAGATAAAATGATTACATGCTCTATTCAAAACCGTATTATTATTTTATAAATAACAACAATGTTTGAAGCGTTCCGTCTTAATTTTTGGTGATAAATATTAATTTCAGTGACAATGCTTTTATCATGGTAGTTAGTGTTAAGAAGTACTCACTGCAACTTTTTTTAATGCCACCGTTGATTAATCGAGCGTGTAATCTGTAGCGTCCGGGCTACATACAGTTATCTCCAGATCGTAAATTAAATGAAATTATCCGTCGCACTCCACCGTTGGAAGCCATTACTTATAGTTTAAACAAGGGGTGCACATTTTGCTGCTTCGACGGGGTGTTTATGTGTTTCTATTTTTAGACGATGATCAGAAATCGAAATGCTCCCTGTATCCTTTTTGTTTTAGCGTTTAATTTTCGAAGTGTCTGTTTTTGTATGGCCTTGAAATGACAACGGTTAAGAGGATGGATTAGGAACGATTAGAAGCTTATTCTCGTATTATATTTCTTTGTGAATGTGTAACACATGATTATCATTTATCATTGATTCTCAGGGTATTAATATGGTGACGCGTTTTTACAATGTGTTTGTTTCTGTTTTGGGTAATTTACATTTGTGTTTATAAATCATAGTGAATTATTGACCTTGTTGAAAAATCAAATTATTGCAAAAACTTGCGTTTAAATTGAACACATTTTTAAATTTAAAAGGTTGTTGATACTATAAGACGCATTATTTAAAAACATATGCACTTCTTCATCTGTTAAACTTTATAAGAATATAAGTAGCTTTTCGTAGTTTATTTTTCCATGTGATCCTATTGTGAACTGCAAAAACTTACTATTATACGTAAATTCAATGAAAATTTAAACACAACACGGCAACATAATTTCTCTTTTTTTATCAGTACTTAAAATGTTTGCAAAAAATGTTTGTTTTATTTTTTTTCCATGTTATCCTATTGTGAACTGCAAAAAATAACTATTATACGTAAATTCAATGAACATTTCAACACAACACGGCAACATAATTTCTCTTCTTTTTATCAGTACTTAAAATGTTTGCAAAAAGTGTTTGTTTTAAATTAAGCGTATCTACATAAATATATAAGAAATAGGAAAAGTTTGTAAGTACACTAACGAATTCAGAAATGACGGGAGCAGCTATCTCATTAAAATTAAAAGTTACATTTTTAACTATACAAATAATAATAATATCATTGGCTCAAAAAGAACCAGATAAGGAAGTTACAAAGTAACGCTTTTCATACTTTATAAAATTTGTACTAACTGATGTTGAACTATGCCCATTTTGTTGCACCGCTTATCAGGGACCACCGTGCTCCTATCTAGTTTATGATTTATCTGTTTATACATATAATACTTTTTTTTATTAATATTTAGAGAACTTACAGTGATATAATGTGATGTTATCACAGAAATATTGGTAACATACTTGCTAACTTACATTGTTTCTGCTAAATATGCTACAAAAAATTATTCATATGAAATATGAATGGTCACGATTTATTGGTTATAGATAAATTAAATAAAAGCTTACATATAGTTTTATTTTTGTTGGGTTTTCACCGTATCATCGTTGTTTTTATGGAACAGTTAATTAAGTATTTGGTCTACAGATTTATACTTACACGAATCAGAATCACGGCGGGGTTTTTGCCCAGACGTTTAATAGATGGTACTTATCTAATGTAAAGTAAAAATTTCATACATTTGAACAAATTCTATCAATTCGATAACCTTAAAGAATACTTGACGTCACACTGCTATTGAAAAAAACCGAATGATTCGACATTTATTTCGATTAATTACCAATACAGTGATTAGGTTGACCGACGCTGCACTGCCGGGTCGGCGACCGATTAATTCGCCACACAGTTCTAGTTCCTTTATCAAACTAATAAAGATATTGTGTTGAGCGCCTGTCGCGATGATGTAACCCCAAGCGAAATTATTATGACATTGGTGCGGCGGTGCATTTGCATCATTTATCTGTGATGATGTATTATTAGAAATTAATATGTGTTATTTATACGCGCTACTTCACGCGTAACTTGATAAGGTGGTAATTTAGAATTGATGTGGGTAATTGTTTGTTACGGTAGCTCGGAATATAGGATGAGGAGGAATGTTAGGATGTATTTTAAAACACTTTAAATGCATTATGCAAGTAATGGTTGGGAAATAAGATTGAAAATAATTAATTAAATTTAAGTAATAAATCTTTTGAATAATTAAATATAGTAAGGTTGTTAGGTTCTGTATAGACAAGACGACTTTCATTGAGATTGACTGACTTTTTATTGCATCAGACAAGTGAACCATTTTATTTAGTGCAGCATTCAATAAAATTTAGTACTGAAAGCTTCTTTTCTATTTACTGACATTCCAGGAAACGAGAATAAAACAAAAAAGTCTCTTTTGACACAAAATTACAAACTCGGGTAATTATTTCGCGTCTGAAAAAACGATGTCAAGGGCCAAGGTTGTTCAGCTCAAATGTCTCTAAAATAATGTCAATTACCTACAACTATTAGGGAAATAAAGATGAAATTAGAGGAAGGAATGTTTTAAATATTTTACGATATTTTCCTTATTGTAGGTACAATTACAAGACATAGGAACAGTCTAATTGTTCCTAATTCCCTAGTAGCATAAGCGTAAGTCTATTAAATTTGTAGTTGCCATATGTAATACCAGATAAGCGCCGCGGTATTGCCCCCATTGTTTCACTCCTTTTGGTCCACCTTCCACGATAAATGGGCTATCAAACACCGATGGTAATTTTCCTAATCAAACTCCCTGAAATTAGCGCGTTCAACCAACCAACTTCAGCTTTATAATATTAGTATATTTGCCAGACTCACGTTGCCGAAGTACACATGACTTGAGTACAATCGATAGCCGATATATTGTACAATAACTTGAGATTGTTTAGAGGCGGAAGCGGCCAGCGATCACGTTTATTGGAAGGGCTCATTGCGACGCATTTGACGCTGCTAAAACTTCCTGTGCCCTAGTAAATATAGTGAGACGTTTATTGCAGGGAATTTTGTTTGGTTTGATTAGGTTTGAAATTATTCTGTGAATGTTTGGATGGAAGAATGGTTGTTACTCAATAACGCCATTGACTGCATAGATCCCTATGAATTAATTTTGACGTGACGTTCAATTGGTACAGAGATATCATAGAGGTAAGCTTTTTTACTCAAATAGTAAAGCCATAGAATAAATATTTCCAATGTTTAAATTAAAACATGAAATACAAGGCGTATAGGTATATTAAAAGCTTTTTGTAATTTGAAATACACGACAATACATTATAATTGAAGACCTATTTATATAATTACCTACCTAATCATTTTCTTCAATATCCAAGATAACAAAATAACAAGAATAATAGGATTTACAAATGTATAAACCATTTATAAGGTAATCCGACCTTTTAGGTCAAGTTCTAACTACATTTAATTCTGTTGACAATAGTAGAACTTGTTTACACTAGTCTAGTATAAACGTGTAATTCAACAAATCAAATACAAGGCTTTGTCTATCAAAGAGTAATAATACGCTTAAAATAATTATATTAAAACCAGTATGTGAGATGAAATTGAATGATTTATACGCTATAATCCAGGCTTCCCGACATTAACTTTGACATAGGGAAAATCCTATTAAAATGGAGCACGGATTAAAACCTTACTTTTTGTTTTTATATTCGCGCATGGGTAACAGGCTCTAGCTTGATCTTCTTTGGAATTTATATCGCATAGAGCTGTGTGCGAATATATTTAACACCGTGAAAATTGTATGCAAAGTTAGATGAACTTTTTAAAGCCGAAAGCGAGCTCATTTTGTCTTCATTCAGCTTAAATCCTTTTAGACAACATTGGTGATATTATTGAGAACGATTAAAAAATACAAATACAAAAAATACAAAAATCTTTATTGTTGCATAAACATTTTGTAGATAATACAATGCACTAATCTCCACACTAGGATTCCCTGTGTTGTGGAGAATAGTCTCTTCCAGCTTACGTCTATTACACAGATTCATATTTTAATTTTCATTCTTTGGGAAAGATAAATAATTTGGAAAATCCAAAAGTGCACGCCTCATAATTTTTATTTAATAAGTATTTATTAATTATTATTTTTGTTTATTTAATAACAATTAAACCACATCGAATCAGACCCTGAAAAATGAAAGGGTTCTATTCCTGAGCATACTCAAGCGTAAGAGAAAAAAAAAGACTCGATTAGTAAAGTATTTCGGTCGCTATCGTGTTAACAAGAAAAAGGATCCGCACATACAGACACACGGACGTCCAAGACAGAACTTTTTTAAACTGTTTTTTAACTAGTTTAAATAACAAAAATGACATCAAAAATATCATGAACGTTAAAAATAGTGTTTTTTCCATTGAATAAAAAGTTCTAGAGTGCGTGAGTTAGTAACGTAAGATGTTTCTTCGGAAACATGTCAAGAGTCCCTAGGTAATAAACATACTAAAACCCCGGGCCACTAGGAGGAGCCCCGGAGTGGGGGGAGGGGGGAAATGGGTCCATTTTTTCATTTTTCGCTTAAATCTCAAAAACGGTACATGTTAGAGAAAAACTTTCAAGGAAAAGTTGAAAGGCCATAAAATTATCTACAAGTTGTACCCCAAATCATTTTTTCCTATATCCTACCGTTTCTGAGTTATACGCAGTAAAACATGATTTTGGCTCAAACAATTTCCACATCAATCGATCAAAAAATATTTCTTTCTTCCAAAAAATTAAAATGTGCAACTTGTGACCAGTTCTAATAGATTGCTCTTAATTAGGTCTATAATTGGTAAAATAAACACATTCCTCCGTGGAAGCCTTTAAGAGGAATCGATTGTCAAAATATTATATTATGGTAGTTTGAGTTACTGAACTTGATCTTTTTATTTTTTTCTTCCAAAAAACTCAAAAGTGCAACTTGTGACCGGTACAGATAGATTGCTCATAATTGGGTTTATCATTGATAAAAATACCAAATTCCACCACGGAGGCGTTTACGGGGAATTGAATTTTATTAGGGTAGTTACGATACTTGAACTTTTTATTTTTTTTCTCCAAAAAAACTCAAAAGTGCAACTTGTGACCGATACTGATAGATTGCTCTTAATTAGGTCTATAATTGGTAAAATAAACACATTCCTCTATGGAAGCCTTTAGGAGGAATCGATTGTCAAAATACTATATTAGGGTAGTTTGAGTTACTGAACTTTATCTTTTTATTTTTTTCTTCCAAAAAACTCAAAAGTGCAACTTGTGACCGCTACTGATAGATTGCTCTTAATTAGGTCTATAATTGGTAAAATAAACACATTCCTCCATGGAAGCCTTTAGGAGGAATCGATTGTCAAAATATTATATTAGGGTAGTTTGAGTTACTGAACTTGATCTTTTTATTTTTTTCTTCCAAAAAACTCAAAAGTGCAACTTGTGACTGGTACAGATAGATTGCTCATAATTGGGTTTATCATTGATAAAAATACCAGATTCCACCACGGAGGCGTTTACGGGGAATTGAATTTTATTAGGGTAGTTACGATACTTGAACTTTTTATTTTTTTTTCTCCAAAAAAACTCAAAAGTGCAACTTGTGACCGGTACCGATAGATTGCTCATAATTAGGTCTATCATTGATAAAAAAACCAGATTCCACCATGGAGGCGTTTAGGAGGTATTGAATTTTATTATGGTAGTTACGATACATGAACTTTTTAACTAACTACCCTAATAAAATTAGATTCCCCGTAAACGCCTCCATGGTGGAATCTGGTATTTTTATCAATGATAGACCTAATTATGAGCAATCTATTTGTACCGGTCACAAGTTGCACTTTTGAGCTTATGGAAGAAAAAAAATAAAAAGTTCAAGTATCGTAACTACCCTGATAAAATTCGATTTCCCGTAAACGCCTCCGTGGTGGAATCTGGTATTTTTAGCAATGATAGACCTAATTATGAGCAATCTATCTGTACCGGTCACAAATTGCACTTTTGAGTTTTTTGGAAGAAAAAAATAAAAAGATCAAGTTCAGTAACTCAAACTGCCCTAATATAATATTTTGACAATCGATTCCTCCTAAAGGCTTCCATGGAGGAATGTGTTTATTTTACCAATTATAGAACTAATTAAGAGCAATCTATCAGTACTGGTCACAAGTTGCACATTTGAGTTTTTTGGAAGAAAGAAATATTTTTTGATCGATTGATGTGGAAATTGTTTGAGACAAAATCATGTTTTACTGCGTATAACTCAGAAACGGTAGGATATAGGAAAAAATTATTTGGGTACAACTTGTAGATAATTTTATGGCCTTTCAACTTTGCCTTGAAAGTTTTTCTCTAACATGTACCGTTTTTGAGATTTAAGCGAAAAATGAAAAAATGGACCCATTTCCCCCCTCCCCCCACTCCGGGGCTCCTCCTAGTGGCCCGGGGTTTTAGTATGTTTATTACCTAGGGACTCTTGACATGTTTCCGAAGAAACATCTTACGTTACTAACTCACGCACTCTAGACCCCCCTTGGAGGGACTCATTCAATGGACTACAAGTGCAATGTATGATACATAAAGACATTTTAAGTTTGAAAAATCAGATGTTTTGCGCGAAGTGACAGTAGTACCCACCTCAACGCTTCGCTTATGAGGCGTGCAAAACGATTTTATGAAAACATTGGAAGTTAAATTATAATGAACGGCGCTAGATTGATTTTGATGTAGACTTTTACATATTTAACCTTTGAGTAAATGGCAGTACGATTTTAAATTTAATCACTGAGAACACCTAGTAGTAATAATTCAACAATGTGTACAAAATAGTGCACCGGAATTTGACTTTAATATGCGATTATTTAAAGATGAATTTCGTGTGTGTTCCATGTACTAAGTTAGGAATATGGACGGTGTTATAAATGATTATGTGCAACGATGATAAATGGCTCGTCATTAGTTATAGTTAGCGTCATTCAATGACACACCTAGATCATTACCAGAGCACTAACAAGAACTAAATATCGGCTTTGATCTGTATAGTCACAATGTCCTTTTTTTCTGATGTCCATTGTTAGATACAGTATTGTGCATAAAAAGTTTGTGCCCAAACAAATGATTACTTTCCTTGATTTAACTCAATATGCGCAAATAATATGCTCGTACAATCAGAAGTGGCGTTAATAAGATAGTCATTCCGCCGTATAAATAAAAAATATATGTTCGATTGTTCTTCAGTCTTCTTATATAAAAAGAACTGAAAAGCAAAAACGATTACAATATAAAGTGATAAAATGTAAATCATTATTTCGAGTTCGAATTCAATACATTTTAAAAGCTATCCCAATTATTTGCTATGCCTCGTTATTATCCAGAAAAATCCAGATACAAGATATTCGGGAATGTATTTAAACGGGCGGTCGTAAAAAAAGTTGTAAAATAAATGAGCACTCGTTATTGTTACCACTTAATTATGAACATGAGTTAATCGTGAAGACTCCGCCGTGTGCTGAAATTAAGAAACTTCATTTGTGATTTGAACGTTTTGTGATTTTAAACTCATTAATGAGTCTAGGACTAAAATGAACGTTATCGCAAGTCGTGATAGAAATAAAAGAAAACGTTTTTTCATTAAGCAAGGCACGGACCTTCGCGTGGTAACAGCACTCGTTTAATTAACTTTTTTATTCATTATGAAGACAGGTGATGATTGAGTGGCGATATTATATTTATACTGCACGTAGCTTGTAGCTTAGGATATTATTTATCAGTCGTGGCCTGTTGGCTGTGGGCGCGGTCGAGTATAGATTGTTGTAAATGTATCTATTATTTTCTTCCTGGATACATTTATTTGCTGTTTTTCAAACAATTTTATGATCTCATTCTTTTTTAAACTTCATATATTTTACGTGGTTTGTCCTTTACGAGGTATAGTTTGATTTTCTTTTGATCATGTTACAAAGACATTGATTGTGAAGGTAAAATATGTGATCTGAGTTATAAACATCCGAAAATATTTTATAATAATAAAATTTTACTCAATATTACTTTAAATAAACAACGAAATTATATTAAATGGAAGGGTAATGAACTCTGAACGAAAAAGCAGCGAGACTATAGCCTTTTCTTTGCATTTATTTTCGTTATTCAAATGTAATTAAGCCTTTCTAGACTTTTTTGTTTATATCTCGGTTTAGTTTTTGTAGCGGCAGCTGGAGACGTCGGTCGCAATTAATTTTCTACAAAAGCAGAATTTATACCGATCGCACCGGATCGTTCCAAATTAATTGCAACGATACTTACGCTCAAAGTGTTACGCCGTATCGCGAGAGCTATAAAATTTATTTATAATCATTGAACATTTTAAAGGGGCAGATATTTCAAAACATTAGAGTAATTGATTGAAATATCGTCGTGGGCGAGTGTTTAGTGAAGATTTAGAGCTTGACGGGTAATGTTCAACCCTTGACGGATCGTCACGGTCCACGGATGGCGCACGCAAGCGTTGTTTGGGTGAAATTACTCGGATTCCTCCATTAATTGGCTCGGTGGAGATGTCACGTATTTGACAAATTAAAATAAATGTTTTACTTTGGAGATAAAACGCTGTTGGGTTATTTTGAGTGTCTTTGGTGTGTAGAGTAATAAGTAAAGACTCATTATTACAACGATCTTGTAGCGTCTAACGATATAATTTATGTAGTTATTTTTGTATTTTCTTTATAATCTACACAATATATTTGAACAAGTTTACTGAATTGGTAACGAAGTTTTATTACGCCAAAAACGTTCACAGGCACGTAAATATATAATTCGTGAAAATTTGCACGCTCAGCGAAGTTTCATTTGTAAAAAGTGGAAATTTCTTTACACTGGGAAAATAGGACGCTTCCTGTAATATCGATTAGTATTCGAATCATGACAATCGGAATCGGCGGGCAGGGAAGGCGATGAATGATTTAGTTCGGCCATTTCCTCGCTTGCCGTTGACGCGGCACAACAATAAATTAACGACAATTGCACTAATTGTGCAGCTAATGGTCCAGCTAACTGACGTATTGTCTAGCTCTATACAAACATTAATTACAAGCGTTGTTTGTGCCGAACGTGAAAATGACGTTTTCGTATAGTAATTCTATTCCGTACGTATCGGATGGGCGGAGCTTCCCTTTTGTGTAGAACCTACGCACAATAAAGCTTGTACGTACAATATTCTGTTATCCTTTGTGATATGTTACCCTACAAATGACACTGCCGAAATACATGAAGATGGTACGTACGCTCAAAATATTGGGCAAAATTTATTAGCAGATCCAATTTGAAGGTCAGATTTTAACTAAGATTTATAATAAAAATACATCGGATTATTTTGCGACGGAACATATCGATATAAAGCACTGATGGCATTCTAGCTGCTGCAAATACGTAAATATTAAAACTACGATATTATTTTCTTATTGGATACGTGATGTGAATGTAACCCTCTGGCGAACGACACAAATCAATGATATTGTTCGCTATAATGCCCTCGCCAGGTGGAGAAATGAGGAAAATGAGTAACGTATTTATTCAGGAAGGGCAGAAGCACTGGGTGTTCTCGAAATTGTTGAAATAAGTATGTGGTTCGCGTGAGCGGTGCGCTACCAATCTACCCCCGATATGAATCTACAAATGTAGTCGGCTTTACAAATTGCAAAATAGTGGCTGTATACGTTATACAATCAATTTTGTGCCGTGTTACGTGAAAGGTTTTTATGCGATGTTTACTGGATAGTGTAGAAATATTGTACGGAATTAAAAGTATTTTCTTTAAGGCGCTTGCGAGTCACGGAGGGGAATTAGAAAATTCAATGAGACTGTGGTTTGTTTCGAAGAGTGCAGATGTCGAATATTCATTACCTTCCTACTCCTACGCGCCAGTCGGAACTAATTTCTTAAAGAGTCCCTTAGAAGTAAATGGTTTTGGCATATAAATGTAACGCGAGGAAAACGTTAAACCTACACAATTTTGTAAATCATTTTGTGAATAGAAACATTTCACTTCTTGCGATATTTACTATCTCCGAACCTCCTATTTTGCAGTTGTTAATAAATCAGTAACGTATTTCGCCCTCCCACATGTAAACGGTGGCGCCCATAGAAATCTAAATAACAAGACACATAGAAGTGCTATAATGTCATAATTAGTATGAAAACCACTGTCGCCAAAATCCACACATTTAAAACGATATCTAGACAGTTCACACAAGTAAACTATGCCTTTTATTGGACAGCTTCATTTTAATGAAAACTAACATAAATAATAAATTTCGCATTTTAATATGTACCCTAATTCACGACTTTACGGTTTATTTTAGTATAACATCCCTAGGTACGTAAGATGTTTTGTTTCCTTTTGCTTAGAAACTTCAAATACGAAAAAGTTCGGCTACTCGACAACAGAGGGCGTTAATTTTTGATAGATATAACTTTTAACCTCAACGCATAGAAATAAGGTTGAAATTTCATTAACGTTCATTCAACGCTTTAGTGATGTAAGACTTCATCAGCCTTGTTATCGATAGTTATGTGATAGTTAACAAATAAGAAATATATAGTTGTTGATTTTAATACAGTGGTAGGCTTATCTCGTGGGCCCACGGCAGACTGTACATATAGGTATAAGAAATAAAAACATGTTATGTACTTATATATTTATTTATCTATATATACAAATAATAAAACATTATATATTTAAAAAAATGGAGGGGGTTTAGAAACTGAGAGTTTAAATTTGAAAATCTCGAACACCTGATGCAGAACCGCGCCAGACCACCAAAAATTATAAGAGTTATAACAATTACTTAATGTACGTCTTTTTGTTGTGACATTGAAATTATCTTCTTTGAAATGTTTTGAACATATCCTACTATAGCCTGTAGGGAACCAATTTCTTTTCCCAGTCGCGGATATCCATTCGTCCTTAATGTCAGGACGGCGTTGTGGAAATCTACAAAGAATATATTTAACATAAAATAGTTTTGTCAACCTAAGCGAAGAATGTCCTTTACATTATGGCATTATTGTATATTTAATTAATGTGATTCTGTATCGACAGTAAAATTGTCCGAAAATGATTGTATCGATGTACTTAGTTTAAAAAGTTATAATATATCAGTTATAAAAATAAAATAGAATTCAAATTAAAATATAATCCAATTATTCCATCAGTCGTCATATTACGCAAAAAAACATCGTATTACGATATCGAAAAATTTTAACACATCACATCACTAGCTTGCGACTATTTACTCTTTATCGTTAACAATGCAGTACATTGCTTCTTGTAATTGTCATTTGATAACATCTGGCAGTTATAACAACCGACCTGTCAGATGTTGACAATAGTAAAAGGCAATGTATAGCTAAACGTGATGAGAGGAACGGTTGACTGTGTCATTCGTATTGTTTGTAAATATTGTTTAATTTTAAGGAAAAACGGCAATATTTATAAACAAAAATACTTGCCGGTGAAATGTTATTCCTTTATTAGTATAATTACAATTTATGGAAGAATTTCCGCACTGGGAAATGCTGCAACACACCATGTTTACTCACGCACGTGTCAGAAACAACTGAACAAGCGACCACCAAGCGACGAACAGACTTGTGGAATGGTAACCACCTGAGCGGCGACAATGTCACGCGCGCTTACGACTTCTAGTGTCTTGTTATTTAGATTTCTATGGTGGCGCCGGACTAACAAGCGGAGACATTTCAACTATTTATCACGTCGGGCTTGAAGGGTTTTTGTTTGGCATTCTTCTGTGACAATACGAAGCGCTAGCGGCGCGCCGTGCGGTTTTGTGCGCCCTTTGCGCCTTTTTGTCGCTCGACAGTCCACAGTGGCCGAGGAGAGACACGCGTTGACGTATAGCTACGCTAATGCAATGCTTGATTGCGTTTGGGTTATTATTTAGAGTGCTGGACTTGAATATAGTTTTTTAGTTTATAAAACCGATGAATTATACGATTATAACGATACCGTCATCAGCTGATGTTGGATCAGTTGATGTATGATCCAATTAATCAATCGTTTACTTGAAACGAAATATTTAAATAAGTAAGAAATTATATTAACATTTTCACTGTTCAACACTAATTAAAAATTAAAATCTCAATGGGCTTCACGTGGTTAATTACATTGAAATGATAATTTCCTATCACACTACAATGACCAGGGTCTCAGTGGAGTACCTGTCCTCAGAGACTTCCTGATATGGGAAGTTATGCATTTGTAATGGGTATTGAAAATTAAGCTTTATATGTTTGGCTAATAAAACTTTGATGTAATTTTTTGTATGGGACCAAATTTGAGATGCATAGTTTGTTTGAAAAGTGTTTGTACCAATTAACTCGCTATACAAAAGTGAAAGCTCGGTTAAAATCGATACATTCAGTAACTTGGATTAGTATATATATTATTAGTGTGATAGTAGTTATAGCCTGTATCCATATATCATAGAGACGCGTGACTACATTCTCTATAGATAAGATGACCCGTATGAGTCACGTATCATTTCTAGTCCATGGGGAATGAACGATAACAAATACCATCACATATAGCCGACGTCTCAATTTATCTACCCACTAGCTGGGCCCCGTGGTTTCGCCCGCGGATGTCAGAAATCAAGTATTTCTGTAGCTCATGTATTAGTCTGATTTATGACCGTAAAGTTTCATTCATATCCGTCTAATAGTTTTTTAGTGAAATAGTAGCATACATACATTCATGCTCACAAACGTTCGTACCTATTCATAATAGTAGTAGTATTGCACGGTTTGCCATTCTGTTTCTAAGGAACGTTTTCATTTTCAACAACGCTTTCAAGAGTAATACAATAAGCTTTTATTTTTATCGTCGTGCTCACGTTGTTTTCCTTTTAGCGAATGCATCCATTCAGCTAGAATCATAGATTATCTGAATGCAAGCTAATATGTCATGAATCAGATTCAATGAATGGCGCTGGTCGTGAACTTGTCTGCATCTTTTAACCTTGATTTATAAGTGAAGTCACATTGATTTACAAACTGTATGATAATCGTGAATCAATTATGCTGTATAGAAACATTTGCTTTCAAACTCGTTAAATATAAATCGGAATTAACCGACGTAAAAACGTTAATCTCGCGAAGAAAATATTTGATGGAATATCTATAAAACTGTTACAAGTAACTTTAATTTGTCGTCGCCCAGTGGGATTGTCTTAAAAGTTTAAATCTTTTATAGTAAACTTTGCGTGACCCTTATTCCGCACTAATTTAAAGTTATTGGTCTCGATCAAAGAAACGCTAAGTGCAATTCGCAAGAAACTGACAATCGCTATCTCTATCCGAAGTTGGCGAGCGAAGTTTACGGAAAGCCCCAATCTAGTAGAAAAGCATTTATTACGTTCAGGATATAAGTGGTTAATTAATTCTCCAGTCCCGGGCACGGACGTCTCCGCACCACGCCATCTGTCTGGCTCAATACAACAGCCGAGGCGAGGCTAAATGAATTGGTTACGCTGTTGATTTCCACAATGGATTGCTCTTCCCGTGATTTAACTACAATCGGAATCCATTCAACGCTTTTGAATATCGATGTAAATAAGGAAAAACGTATGAGCCGACGCCGCTTTTCGATACTTATTCGTAACGCGCCGTTGGATTTTCCATTGAATTTTACACGAATTTCGTGTTTGCCCTGTTTATTTTCCGTTCACATTAGGCGGATGTATGATTTCCATATGCATTATTATTTTATTGCCTGCTTATAACGATGCGCGATTCTTTTCAACCCTAGTATTGAATGGGTTGAAAACCTTTCACAGCTGCATGTGTGCTCGAGCCAAATGCTTTTTGACTTGATTGGAGAATGTTTAAAAAAAGTTGCCTCTTTGTAGGACGCATACCAAAAGGCACGGGTGGGAGTGATCTAATTGTTTTGATACGAGCTTCGGACGCATATGGCGCGGACGACCGCCCGTTAGGGTTGGAACAGGCAATCCCTTATTAAATTAATTTTCTTTTCTCTATTTGCTTATTTATTATATAACCTATTTTTGTTTATTGTAAATCGTAATTTTAAAGTCACCACACTATAGGATTACGTCATACTTCTATAGAAAGAAATATGTTCCAAAACGCCAAAATGTAAATAGAAATACTAATGACTTTTCTGATTGAACCACCCACGGCAAACGAATGCGCTCCAAGTGCTTTTCATTTCGCAAACGTGAGAAAATCTATGAATCGTCAAAACACAACCCTGAAAATGTTAAATGTTTGCTTTTCTAGGGCAACAGTTAGTATGAATCTGTTTGAGTTGAGTGCACGCGCAGTGAACACAGCCTGTTTCCCTCGGGTTTATTCCGACTCAAAGTAATCATTCGGAACGTGCATACACTTTTAACTTTCAAAGCTTTACAAAGAATTAGAAATTCAAAATGGCTCTAACAAACAAATGGGGTGAAATGAGGGCTCGGGGGACGATTTAATGGTGTCGCGTTTCCACTTCGCCCACTCGACGAATACTTATCTCCTTTAGCACATATCATCGACGTAAAAACGTCTTGACCCCGCGTTAATCCATTATCGCATCGGCTCCGAAATGTCTCGTCAGCTGCGAACGTAATGAGGTTCAAGATAAAATCTCCACCGAGAATCAACAGCCGTAATCCGAGACCGTTTCGGATTAGTTTCTTTTAGCTTCTATCAAATCTCCCGGTGAACGTAAACGCTCAGTAGGTACTACTGTTTAGAAGTTTTGATTAAATGTTTTAAGTTTTAACCTTTTAAAATTTATGATCACTGTTGTTATCTTGTTGGTATAGTCAATAAAAAACCAGGTGCACGTTTTACAAGAAAAACTTTATTAAGATGAAAAATATACGTGTTACACGAGCAATGTCCGCAGAGAAGAGGAAGTACAAAACAAAATGTTGCCATTACATGAAAAGTGACCACAGATTATTGAAGGCGCAAATTTATTACAACACTCCTCCTAAATTAATGCCTTCAGAATGCAACAATTTTACAATTTTACAGAAATTTAACTTTTACTGTTAAAAACAAACACATTATAATTATTACACGGTACACAAAAGTTTACATTTACTGCATAGCTCTCATTTAACGTTTGCTACAATACTCAACAATCTTAACTTCATACAAAACAAATAAAAGAAACAACTTAACATTTTCAAAAAGAAAACTAATAACTTAACACTTGATATTTGTTAGAATTCTAACAGACAGTTTACAGAAACAGTTTTACCTTTTATACACAGAAATACATGAAATTAAAATAATTAAAATAATTTATAAACAAAGTTTACATTGGCTTATACAATATAAATAATCAAGTGTTACTGGTTACAATATTGAATTCCAATTTTGTCTCTCAGATAACTAAATTTTACTTTAGACAGTGGTTTGGTAAAGATATCAGCAAGTTGCTCATCGCTACATACATAGTTTAAATCTATAACTTTACTATAATATTTCTCTTTAATAAAATGAAATTTAATATCTATATGCTTACATCTTTTATGAAAGTTAATTTTTTTTATTACACTTATGGCACTTTGGTTGTCTAAGTTCAAACATACTGATTTTTGATTAAATTCACCTATATCACATAACAATTGCTTAACCCACATAGCCTCTTTGGTCGCAGCGCAGGCTGCCATGAATTCAGCCTCGGTAGTGGAGAGGGCAACTGTCTGCTGCCTTTGAGAAGCCCATGTGACTGCTCCTCCATTCCTCATAAAGACATATCCCGTGACTGAACGTCTAGTGCTGGGGTCGTTTGCATAATCGGCATCACTATAGCCAACGATTGTGTTAGGTTCAGACATTGGAGTGTAACATAGACCATAATCTTTAGTCTCTTTTAAATATTTAAAGATTTTCTTAACAGCGCTCCAATGGTCTTTGTCATAAGAATTTAAAAAACGGCTTACCAAACTCACAGCATATGAAATGTCAGGTCGGCTTACTGTAGCTAGATGCATCAATGAACCAACCGCCTCTCGATATGGAATGTTCTTTTCATTTTCCCCTTCTCCTTTTTCTAGTTTTAAATGTGGATCAACTGGAATGCTGTTGGGATTACAATTATATAAATTAAATTTGTTTAATAACTTTTCAATATAACTTGACTGATGTATGAAAATATACTTGTCACTTTTCTCTATTTCCATACCCACAAAGTTTCTGAGTGAGCAAGTTTTAATTTCAAATATTGATTGTAAATCATTAATCAACTCCTTTAATGTTGATTCATCTTTTGAAAATAATAATCCATCATCAACATACAGACATAGGTAACATTTTTCTCCATTGATAGTGCCAATATACACACATTGATCAGCTTTACTATTAACTAGTCCAAATTTCTTTAAAACAGTATCAAATTTAGAGTTCCAGCATCTGGAAGCCTGCTTTAAGCCATATAAAGATTTATTAAGCTTACATACCTTGTTTGCATCATAGGTTAAGCCCTCTGGTATGGTCATGTATATGTCTTCTTCAAGCTCACCATACAGGAATGCTGTTTTAACATCTAGCTGTATTATCTGAAGATTCTGTTGGACAGATTCTGAAAGTAAAATACGTATGGAATCATACCTGACTGTCGGAGAGAATGTTTCCTGGTAATCGATACCTTTTGTCTGTGAATATCCTTTGGCACAAAGCCTTGACTTAAATCGTGGACCTGTAGTTTCCTCTTTAATGCGAAATACCCATTTACAACCAATTATTTTCATATCAGGGGTTTTATCCACTAAAGTCCATGTGTTATTTTGTTGATGAGAATAAAGTTCTTCGTTAATTGACTTTATCCATTTAGCAGCATCAACAGAATTAATTGCTTTTTCATAATTATAAGAACTTCATAATCTGGTTGATCTCCATAGCACAGGTAAGAGCTTTCACTTTTATTTTTAATATTTAAACAGATATATTATCATCCGACGAGTCATATTCAATTTCTTCTACATTCTGAGTTTTATTTAAACTTTTATTTGTGGCTGATTCAATAGGCACATAATCTCTTTTCACTGTTGATTCTAAGAATATAGCGTCTCTGCTTTTAATTGATTTTCTTGTATTAGACGCTATAAATCTGTATCCAGTACACATCTCTTCTGGTGTTTTATAAGATAGCGATCTTGTCGGAGAGCGATTAACCAGGTACTCAGCTGTGTACGTTTGGACAACTGTTGGTCTGCGGACAGCTGTAATTGGTCTACGGACAGCTGTTGGTCTACGGACAGCTGTTGGTCTACGGACAGCTGTTGGTCTACGGACAGCTGTTGATCTGCGGACAGCTGTTGGTCTTCGGACAGCTGTTGGTCTACGGACAGCTGTTGATCTGCGGACAGCTGTTGGTCTACGGACAGCTGTTGATTTGCGGACAGCTGTTGATCTACGGACATCTGTTGGTCTTCGGACAGATGTTTGTCTGCGGACAGCTGTTGGTCTACGGACAGCTGTTGATCTTCGGACAGCTGTTGGTCTGCGGACAGCTGTTGATCTACGGACATCTGTTGGTCTTCGGACAGATGTTGGTCTGCGGACAGCTGTTGATCTACGGACATCTGTTGGTCTTCGGACAGATGTTTGTCTGCGGACAGCTGTTGGTCTACGGACAGCTGTTGATCTTCGGACAGCTGTTGGTCTGCGGACAGCTGTTGATCTACGGACATCTGTTGGTCTTCGGACAGATGTTGGTCTGCGGACATTACTCAGTGCAACACATATATTTTTCATCGTCTGAAAGTTCAACTGACCCATTCTCTGGTGCCACAGGTAAGTATCTTGCTTGATTACATCAGATATGCATGCATAGCCACCAGGCATATTTAGGCGATACATATTATTAATCAAATTTGCTGTAGCTATGATAACATTTTTATTGTTCAGTATAGCACAACCATTCTTATTAAATCTTACTTGGCCACCATTGTTAACAATTTGACTGACAGAAAGCAGGTTTGTAGTGAGTTCAGGTACATATAAAACATTTGTAAATATTATTTCATTTTCATGGCCTCTATCGTTAAAAACACTCAAGCTAATTTTTCCTGAGCTTTGAACAGGTAGTGTTTTGTTGTTTGCAACTTTAATTGATTAAATATTTGAAGTATATTCCTCTATGAATAAGTTTTTATGTTTTGTCATATGTGCAGAAGCGCCAGAATCAATATACCAGTAATCAGAGCACTCAGAAGATGCTATAAATACAGCAGCATATGATGACCTGCTAGTCGGTTTATAAGAAATCTTCCGATCATTATTTACTGTATTTGATTTACACTCAGGACTTTTATGACCATATTTGTTGCATGTATAGCAGCGGGGGCCTTTAGAATTTCTTTTACATTTATTATTAAATCTCTGACTTGAAGCAAAAGCTCTATCACTATTTGATTGTTTGACATCCTGTAATAATTTTGATTTGACGGAGTCTGATGAAATTTTCATGCCTGAACTTTCTATAGCTATAATCATTGGTTTATAAGTTTCAGGTAGACCGGAAAGCAGCATGGTGCCGAGCCACTCATCATCTACTTGAAAACCAATATTTCTTAATTTATGAGCAGTAGTCATAATTTTACTCACGTATTCCTCAACGTTCGGACATCCCTCAAGCGTTGTGTTACATAAGTCACGTAGAAGACCAACTCGCCGTGTCAGCCCGGAGTCATCGAAGACACGAGACAAATTTTCCCAGACTTCTTTCGCAGTTTTAGCTTCTTGTATGTGCACATAATTTACCGGATCAACTAAAAGAATGATCTTTGATCTTGCTTTTGTATCTTTTCTCTTGTCCAATGTCTGATCATCCACAATGCAGTCCCACAGTTCTTCGTGTTGAAGATATGTTTGGACAGCAAAACGCCATGTGGCGTAATTATCGCGGCCTGTTAATTTCTCAATTAATGCCAATGTGTTTGACGACATACTGATATTGTTGTTGAAAGAACTTTACCACGAATCTTTACACTTCAGAACACGTGGCGTGACCGGTACAATTATTGTTACTTTTTCTTCGTAGGTTTTTATACTGATTGACTATATTTTGTTTCGTAGCCTGGGCCCATAACCTGTTGTTATCTTGTTGGTATAGTCAATAAAAAACCAGGTGCACGTTTTACAAGAAAAACTTTATTAAGATGAAAAATATACGTGTTACACGAGCAATGTCCGCAGAGAAGAGGAAGTACAAAACAAAATGTTGCCATTACATGAAAAGTGACCACAGATTATTGAAGGCGCAAATTTATTACAACAATCACCTTGGGTCTATCTTCAATTCTGATAAGGCAATAAACGAACACTTGTACGTATACGACTTACGATCAAAAGCTATTGACATTGTTGAAATAATATGCTAATTAAGCGAGCAGAACTGCTGGAAATACGAGGGCGATTCAATAAATACTTAGCCTACAAAAGGTATACGAAAATTTTGGAAAAGTGGCAATTTATTTTTCAACATAGTCTCCTTTTAGTTCGATACACCTAGCCCAGCGATGCTCAAACTTTTTTAACCCGTCTGAAAAATAGGTTTTCTCAAACTCTTCAAAATAGGCCTCCGTGGCAGCGATAACCTCCACATTTGATCCATATCTATTCTCGGCGAGGCATTTTTTCAGATTAGGAAACAGAAAGAAGTCACCAGGGGCCAAATCTAGAGAATACGGTGGATGAGGCAGCAATTCGTAGCGTAATTCGACCAATTTGGCCATGGCAACGGCAGACGTGTGAACCAGTGCGTTGTCGTGGTGAAACAACACCTTTTTCTCACCCAGATGGGGTCGTTTTTTCTTTAATTCGGCGTCGAATCGGCCCAATAAATCGGCATAGTAAAGCCCTGTAATTGGTTTACCCTTCTCGAGGTAATCGATGTAGACAACTCCTTGTGAATCCCAGAAAACGGTGGCCATAACTTTTCCGGCCGATTTTACAGTTTTCGCCTTCTTTGGAGCACGTTCCCCGGTCTGGATCCATTGTTTTGATTGTTCCTTGGTCTCTCGTGTGTACCAGTGAATCCAGGTTTCATTGACGGTCACAAAACGGCTAAAAACTCCCCTGGATTCCGCTTAAACAGCGCCAAACACGTCTCCGATGTGGACTCACGGTTGCGCTTGTTTTCCGGTGTGAGTAAATGCGGCACCTATCGCGCCGACAGCTTTCTCATGCCGAGTTCCTCGTGAAGAATATGATGCACTGTTCCTTCTGAAATGCCTACAGTCTCAGCTAGCTCCCAACCTTCAATCGGCGATCTGACAATACGAGATCATGGATTTTTTTAATGTTTTCATCCGTAGCAGCTGTTTTTGGTGCACCTGGACGTGGTTCATCAAAAACCGTCGTACGCCCACGTGCAAACTCGTTGAACCAATTATTGACGGTGGCTATCGATGGAGAAGAGTCACCGTACACAGCATCCCAGCGGTCTTTGATTTCGATGCGCTCTTTCCCGTCCAAAAATAGGAATCGAATTACCGAACGATATTGCTCTTTTTCCATTTTTGTAAAACCGATCGACACGTTCGCTTCCATAGGTTGTCAAATTAAAACAAATGAAGGGATTGGAATGAAAATTAAAAAAAATAATTAAAAAAGAATGAGCTACACTGTGGTAAACCTATTTTGAAACAATAGCGCCCTCTGGCGATGAGGCTAGGTACTTATTGAATGCACCAGGTAAATTTAAAAGTTAATAATGAAGTGGAGAGAGTAATTTTCGCTGTACACCGTACACGAATCGAGGTAATGACAATGTCTTTGTTTGACTGCGGATGCTGATTACGGGCGGCTCGGGAAATTCGGCATAAAAGCGCTGGACGGCACTTATCCGGTACCCATTGTGCCTAGCGCCACTGCCTTGACAATGTAGCCCACTTTATATTTTATTACGGCTATGTGTCACCTTCACTTCCACGCGTTTATTTAATGCGCTGTCGTTTTGACGGTTCACTGTGATTTTATGGTGACATACGCTTCTGGTAGTTACCGTAATGAGTGCAGTCAATCATCGTGATCATTATGTTTTTGTCGGGGGAAAAATATTCAGCCGCGGTAATTTATTCTTTGCACGAACTTTCTCTACTGTACGGAGAGTATATTAATTAAATTTTACATGGAGCTATCTTTGATGTATTACAACCTCTTTTATTTCATTACATACTATATTATCTTACTTTAAACAAATTAAATAAACGAGTGAATATAATATACATATATTAAAGAGTACTAATTTAACTGTTTGCGTTGTAAATACGGCTATAAGCGAAGCAATTTACAGGATTCCTTGTTTTACATTATAGCAATATACAGTGACCATTAATACCCATCAAATTGATTTTATTGTACTCGTACCGCCTTATATTGGCTAAGGTAAATATAGATAGCACTGGGAACAAAAATAGCAATCCGGTCAGACAATAGGGGAGTCTGGGTCGTGGATTAACTCATATATTTCCGAGCCCCAGAGACTAATCGAAACATTCGGCGTGATTAATAGAGGATTCAAAGTTATAAGGGAAGAATGAAGACTTCATAGCGATCAAGGAAAAGCATCAATTTTCTAGTCTTGTATCTTCGCATGCACCATATTGAGTGAGTAATGATAATTTATGCGCCGTAGTATGGCTGGACGGTGTGGAATGTTTATTTAGCAATTGTATTGAATGAAAACAAATGTGATTCATTACATACATTTCTATTAGCTTGATTTTGTTCCATTGAGCTCTATAAATGTAATAAATATTCAATTAGAATACCTCGAAAGAATGAATGAAATAAGTTACTACGTTGTAACATGTTATAATGTTGTTACACACGTGTAGATAAACATAGTCAGTTATTCATAAGCAATGCATAAAGCATATCATAATGTCCGCCAGGTATATGTAAAGGAAATTATATACTATTTGCATACAAGATTACTCCATTGGAGCAGTATTGAAGTGTTCGCTTATGGCTCTTATCAATCCTTGATGCACTTTCCTGATAGCGCGGGTATCGACGATGCTTTCAAGGATAATCTCCTTTGAAGAAATACTTGAAGGCTATTTTAAATTCAGTCTGTCATAAATATTTTATATTTTTTGCTACATATTCTGTGTATATTTGAATTTTAAGCACGCGTATACCACATTATGATTCGCTCGTATACATTATCATTTTAGTGGTTGCCCATTTAGTTTTATATGCAGTGTATTAACAATTTTTGTATGGTTGATATTTTTGTGTAGTAAATCATGCATATATATATATATATATATATATAAATACATTTACGCTTCAGTCTGAAACCCATTTGAGGATTAAATTTCAAACATGAACGAAACTAATTATTAGTTATGCTGAACAAGAGTAGTCCATTAATTAATACATTAAATGGACTGAAAGATAAAAAAGGGAAGGCTTTTCCCAAAAGTAGGACGCAGGTGGGTCATAATAAAATGAAATGAATGTGTAAGGTCTGAGTATGTCATACTGACAGTTTTTCATAACTCGCAGATAAAAGGAAAATTTATACTTTTGATATAAATTTTTGAAGTAGTCCTGTTTTACATACTAAATAAGTTCGTTTCGTAATTAATGCATAAGATTTTAAGTTGATTAACGTTTACGGGCAGTCATGTGTTTAAAACTTAACGCGTATCCTAAATATTAAGTAAATGTGATTTTTATTAAACGTTGTGAGAGGAAATTTAAAATCCCACCAAAAACATTTTCATGTAAAATGTTGCCAAGACGAGTCCATATGACTCGCACTGTCAAAAAGTTATCAGATCTCATGTAGAGCCAAGCTTCTAACACTACACGCCCTAACTCTACAAGGCCTAACTTCACAAACTCTACACCTTAGTCAAAATATGTGGCTTGGCCATTTCGCTACATTCACATCGGCGTAAGGTGAAAAATTAATTCACTGTTCATTACTTTTGTGTTATACTGTATACAATAGTTCTTGTAGTAACGAACGGCCAAGCCACATATTTTGACTAAGGTGTAGAGTTTGTGAATTTAGGCCTTGTAGAGTTAGGGCGTGTAGTGTTAGAAGCTTGGCTCTACATGAGATCTGATAACTTTTTGACAGTGCGAGTCATATGGACTCGTCTTGGCAACATTTTACATGAAAATGTTTTTGGTGGGATTTCATTTCTTTTTGTAAGTTGTTTGTAACAATTTTTTTTTTATTTTTAGCTACGTCCGTAAGAGGCAGGAGACGTTCGCAACACTTCTATTCATTCATATTTATATGATCTGATCTGAAGTATATGTCTCAATATATGTCGATTAAATTTTTATTTTTTTTTTTTTTAACAAGGAGTACCTATACATATATATATCTAGGGGAACCAAGTTTTAGATTATTAGATTAGACCTCTAGCGTCATCAAAATTTAATTTAAAATTACAGGTCTCATACAAACTCCCATCCCCTAGTTTAAGGGGTTGGGGGATGAAAGTTACAAGTTTTATAATTTTTTTGTTGTTTGTGTGCTAATACTAGCTTACATACAAAATTTCAGCTTTCTAGGGCATTAGGAAATACCTTAAGAATTTTGATGATCATCAGTGAGTCAGTGACGAAATTAGCGTTTTTTAGATATAAATAAAATCTGAAGTATAAAAGCTAATGTAATTAAAACTTAATATGTTCAATAAGTCCGCTATTGACAATATATCCCGAAAATTTTGTTGATCTAGCATAATCCAAACCCAAGTTATGAGGGTTCAAAAAAACGTCGAAGCGCTTCGAGAAAAGGTAGGTAGTGCCCGTGCGCGTAGTCGCTTGGCTCGTCTTGGCGGGGGCACTACCGTGCCCCCAGATTAGATTTTCATCTAGAAAACTTATTAAATTATCATTTTAATAGCAGATCGTGTTATGTTTTACAGAGAATTTATATTTATTACCTATACGCCATAAATTCGTCGTCGAATATTTTGCGAGCGAATGTTTTTCTTACTTATTTTATGGCCCCGTTTATTTTTAGTTATAAATTTTATTTTATAGTAGATAGATTTATTAAGTATAGAACATATAAATTTGCTCTAATCGTTGTTCATGCTGGTGCAATTAATAATAAATTTACGATATCCCTCTATCAGAAGTGAATATGGTACTTATAATTAATATTAAACATATCCATACTAATATTATAAATGCGAAAGTAACTCTGTCTGTCTGTCTGTTACTCAATCACGCCTAAACTACTGAACCAATTTGCATGAAATTTGGTATGGAGATATTTTGATACCCGAGAAAGGACATAGGCTACCTTTTATTGCGAAATATGTACCACGGGCGAAGCCGGGGCGGACCTCTAGTTTAATATAAGTGAAGTCCCATGTCCCCAAGTGGGGTACGGGGCAGATGCATTATACATCTGTTTCATTGATCGATTTTCTTTAGGGACAAGTAGGTGATCAGCCTTCTGTGTCCTGCCAGACCGAGACATTTTTATTCGTCTTCACCGGGAATCGAACCCACTCCACTGTACCAAGGAGGCGGTAAAACATATTTATTATGCTATATGGTTATTCAAATTATTATAATTTAAATGGCTTTATTAATTGAAATTTTATGCAAAAGTATAAGAATTAGGAAGTAAATTATTTAGTTTTCGATTTATTAAGCGTAAAAAATGGTTCGTGTCATTGTGTTGGAATATCTGGCCTTGAGTTTATGCAATCATTATACTATATATTATCGCTTTTATCATTATGGCTTGCTATTATTAAAGGTTAAAATATTTATTCAGAACACATACTTTTATAAGCCAATAGAAACTAGTTTTTTTCTCAATTAGTCCCATTTATATTAACATTTTGATCTTTTAACAAAAAATGTATTTGTCTTCCATAATTTTCATATCATTCATATTATATCAATATTTGGGTACTTGTGGAATTTATAATATTTGTACTTTTTACCCACAACAATTGATAAATGTAATTTAAACCTTAAAACAAAGTAAAT
Source organism: Colias eurytheme (assembly GCF_061535395.1). NCBI lineage: Eukaryota > Metazoa > Arthropoda > Insecta > Lepidoptera > Pieridae > Colias > Colias eurytheme. Next base: position 8,746,041 of record NC_142982.1, on the reverse strand, counting down.
GTTTTCTCAGATTTTTTTATAAAGCAAATCGTGAAAACTAACGCGTGACGAAAGGGCTCCAACCGTGACCGACCACATTCGATCAGATTTCAAGTTGCACGAGGTCAAGGATTCATTGTACAGAGTATTTATATGTAACTAGCTGTGACCTGTGGTTTTACTCGAAGTGCTCCGCTCCTGTTGGTCTTAGCGTGATGATATAATATATTATATAGCCTATAGTCTTCCTCGATAAATGGGCTATCTAAGAGCGTATACGCACTATGCGGGTAGCCGCATTGCGGGTAGCCGTCCGGCTGACCGCAAGCACAATTATGTACGGAATATTCATTTCTATGCGCACTGTGCGGTCTGCGGTAGCCGCATCGCAGTGCGCATAGAAATGAATATTACGTACATAATTGTGCTTGCGGTCAGCCGGACGGCTACCCGCAATGCGGTTACCCGCATAATGCGTATACGCTCTAACACCGAATATTTTTTTTAAAATCGGACCAGTAGTTCCTGAGATTAGCGCGTTCAAACAAACAAACTCTTGAGCTTTATATAATACATACTAGCTTTCCGCCCGCGGCTTCGCCCGCGTTTTCAAAGAAAAACCCGCATAGTTCCCGTTCCCGTGGGATAAAACCTATCCTATGTGTTAATCCAAGTTACCCTCTATATGTGTGCTTAATTTAATTGTAATCGATTCAGTAATCTTTGCGTGAAAGAGTAACAAACACACACACACATCCTCACAAACTTTCGCATTTATAATATTAGTAGGATTAAGTATATAGATTGAAATATTCTAATGAAATTTAAATATACTTTTTTTTTGTAAAACGAAACATTAATTTTCTGCTCTCTGTAAATTTTTAAGTGTCGCACTTAATTAAGTATGCAAATGTTTTCTCACTGAGAAATGCTAATAAAACTAAATTTTATACTTGGCAGGTGAATGTTATATTAAAACTACATTAAAATTTAAGTTTTATTATATTTGTTATTATTTATTCACCGTGTTATTATTAAAAAAAAAAAAAATTTAATAGCTAACTTGCGCTAATACACCTTTTACACTACACTGACTGAAAATTTCTATAACATGTTTGTGGAAGCTACAACACCTTTTACAATATACTGACTTTAAAAATGAATGAATAACATATAACATGTTGTAATAAATAAAAGAAAAAAATATATTGCAAATGAGAAACCTTCCGTTGTTTTTAGGAACTTTGCTTAACTACTCCTAGGACTGGTGGTGGGTAAAGTATATTAAATTTCCTTGGCTCTGTCGTGTCAATTTGCAAGCACTTAAAACTTCTCTTGGTTTGGAAACTTTACATACATATTAGCATATATTAGCATATATTAGCAATATATTATAGCTAACTATTACCCGCGGCGTCAACCGAATTTAGTGCACTAGTCCATACTAATATTATAAATGCGAAAGTAACTCTGTCTGTCTGTCTGTCTGTTACTCAATCACGCCTAAACTACTGAACCAATTTGCATGAAATTTGGTATGGAGATATTTTGATACCCGAGAAAGGACATAGGCTACCTTTTATTGCGAAATATGTACCACGGGCGAAGCCGGGGCGGACCTCTAGTTGTCTATAAACTAGCAAGGAGTTTATAGCAGGTATATTTATACGTGCCAATTTTTAAATAGAAGTAAAAAAAAGTGTGGTTAATAATTATCAATATGTATTTATGTTGGTAGTTTATAATCAAGATCAAAACCGCAATTAGAACGTAATATTATGACTGTAAAATGTCGTAACAAAAAAACAGCGCTTAACACATTGAAGGCATTTTTAATTCATTCCTCTCTAAGTTGTTTACTAAAGAACCTATCCATTCCTTACAAGTACTAACAATAATAAACGGCCGTTTAATATATTACAATCTAAATATTAATTACTCGAACTCGAACGTAGTCTCGCAGCGATCGATCATCCGTGACGGATCTCAATTCCACTTTGCAATGTCGAAAACCATTTCGTTTATTGCTTCATAATATAATTTTGTGGCTTCTGCTATACATACATATATATAATACATATGTAGCGAGATAAAATTGCGTTTGCTTCCTTATCGAATTCAATATTCATTCGCAAAAATCAATGGTACTTTTTAATACGAACACAAAAGCCTTTTGGTGGAGCGTGTAAATGATTCGTGGCTAAAAATCATTGGCAAAAGGATATGGAAAGTAATTTTAGCTTTTTTGTATTTGTTTTGTTTTTATTTTAAAAGTTGTTGAAGATGGAAAGGATTCAAAACGATCTTTATGCATAATTTATGGTAATAAAATAAATATTATAAATGCGATATTTTGTATAATGACCGGATGTTTGTTTCTGTGTTCTTAAACAGATCTTACACCACAAATAGGTCGATGTTTTTAGAACTTAATTTTAAAGGAAAATAAGGGAATAACAAAAATGCTAGGTTATTTAAACCGTAGCTTAGGAGACGGATTAGCGATTGTTATGACGCGGCCCGGGATTATAGCAAAAAGTTGACTAAAAGGCTTCACCTTAAAGCTATTGCTTATTACAAAATGTTCATATTTTCTTGTATACGATAAAATTACACCTTAATTAAAAGAGGCTTTTGTAAACAGCTTATTTTTCGTAACAGACTGCGAACAAAACAAACGCTGCCTCCTCAAAAATCGATTAACGAATTGTATACGCCAGGGCCCAGGAGTAATAGCTATTTGATAAATACGTACACAGTACACACGTACACTGTGTACACAATGAAGGTAACGAAGTGCCTTCCGTTTCCCATTAGTGTCGGTAAAGGGAAATAGCGGAGGATAGTTAAAAATTGAGTTCCGATGTGTGTTGGTATGAGTGGCGTAAGAGATGGTGTGATTTGGCGCAGGATTATTTTTTTTTATTATAACTCTATCCAAATAGGAAACATAACTTCACAAACAAATAAATAGTAACAATTTTTAATTGGAAATATTTTAACATCATGTATTTAAATTTACTGTACATAGTACATACCTAGGGGAGAGCGGGGATGAAAGTCACATTTTTATCTTTTTTTATGTAACTTCCAAAATACGTTGTTTAGGAATGATATTTGTATACCAAAAGATAGTGTAATTATTCTGTTACAAAATAAATAAACGTATTTTTGTGTAATATTATCAGTTGTAGAAATATTTTGTATTTTCACTCTAAAGAAAAATGTGACTTATAACCCCGGGTCAGGCATGGTTGTCACAATGCCTAGGGTAGGTAGTCACGTACTAAATAACAGGCAATTTATAAATAGAAAGTCACACTTTGGTCTTATAATTTTACGGAATAATTTTTAATTAAGAACTCTTAACCAAATGAAACCGTGTCTACGGTCTTTATTTCAGTCTGAATATTAATCAATCACAATTTTAGCAAACAATAATAATCGTGAGTCAATATAGAGTCATCAAGGACAGATGGACTTCCAGCAGGTTTGTTAGGGTGATTTTCCGGTGTTGATTGAAAATTTACGGCTAAAACAAACAACCTCAAAACGCAATTAAAGTCATCTCGCATACAGGGGGCTGGTTGATAGGTGACAACCAGCCCCCGAAAATTTGTGACAACGAGCCCCATAACACGTTTCATGAAAATAAAATTGAAAATAAATTCCGATCAATGAATATCTAAAAAACTATACTACGATATTATAAAACACATTTCATCATCATCAAATGAACTGAAAGATTATTACTGTAAAACAAGAACGTATAATTACGAGGTTCGACACAGCAGCACAAAAATTTACTTTTGCTGTGCGAAAACAATAAACACGTGTGAGGCCCTCACGGCAGATCGGAGCGGTCTGACGCGAAGTTGGGACAGCGTTTTCACTGTATCGCTCTTGCCACGCTGTTCAACAGACTTATTCGATAGTTCAGTTTTGTGTTAAGACCGCTGTGACAAACAACCCGTGAGACAACCAAACCCGGTCTCCCCTACTAGGTATTAATTAATAATCATCAATTTTGTTATTACATATTAATTAGGTGTGGAATGTATAAACTTCATCAATTGTCGTAAATAAGGCTAAAACTCAAAAAAAGAAGGAGCTATTTTTTTTTGTATGCATATATATTAATTAATAAGTTTCCGTCGAAACAAAAATAATTTTAAGTAAAATAATTAATGGGACATTTTAGTCCTAACACTTTCAAATTTATCTATTTGATTCTTACGCTACGAATACACAAGTACACTAACACATTATTAACCACTAAAAATAATTAAGTGAAAAATTCAGTGGGTCATTTTGGCCCTAACACTTTTTCATAGTATGTACCTATCTATTTGTCTCTTACGCTACGTACACACAAGTACATTAACCACATTGTTTTCTCACGAGCGATTGAAAAAGAGACAGCACGTAGCTGATTATCATAACGAGCAATACTGTGAAACGCTAAACATAAATGCCTAGGCGTTTTACTGCTTTTAACGTCTTGATCGTCAGTTTAAAGTGTTAACTAAACGCCGTTTTACAAAATTTCATAAGGTATTCATACTTCGTCGGTGTGTCCGCCGGTCAGGTTTTAATCAATTTTGCGAATGCTTGCTTTGGCTTTTTGCTCTGTTTCAGCTGAATTAATGTATTAGTATGTAGTTTGGATATGATTTTTCAGTTAAAATGTTAGTGGAAAGGTTTGTTTAAAAATTTAAAATTATCGTACCATAGATAATTAAGGACAATTCAAATGCCATCTTTGATCTTGTATCAAAATATGTTTTTCAAAGTGAAAACAAGATAATCTAAATTGTCATAATAACAATAAAAAATATTTTGACGACGGGTTTTCAGGACGAATATGAGTAAATATATTTCATACGCAAGTTGCCAAAAACACAATAGGATTATAGCGGCTTATGTCCCGTTTCTTTACCCAGAAATGATTCGTTCTTATGGACTGTTGAATTTTCACATCATATCCATAATATGATAAAAGTCAGCATTTAAATATCCGTAAGCAATACGTTCCTTTTTAATTCTATATAGAAACCATCCATAAACATACAATGGAACACCCGTCTGTCACTTTTATCTAATGAAAGTGACATTCAAATATCCCGCCCCTCTTTCACATCCATATATTAAAGAAGTGTTATTCAAAACATGATATTATTGGTACTTCAGTACATTAAGATCATGACCATTTTGATAATTATGTGATAATTAGTGAATCAATAAATATCGACGACATTTTATTCATCTGCTTCGAGTGGGTTGACTGTGCCACCATACCCTATATACTCCTATAGAATCCATCAAAAACCTTAGAAACTCACACGTTTCTAATTACTCAATCATTATAATTTATCTAATAATAATCTATCTATGTATTTTCTACATCATAAAGTGTATATCATCTTCTATAATATAAAAATGAATCGCAAAATGTGTTGGTAAGCGCATAACTCGAGAACGGCTGAACCGATTTCGATAATTCTTTTTTTATTATATTCCTTGAAGTATGAGGATGGTTTATATGTAGAGAAAACGTAAATATGTACCACGGGCGAAGCCGGGGCGGACCGCTAGTAGATAATATATTCTACTAAATATAAAGCGCTAAGTTTAGAAAGCTGTTCCAGGCATGCAGTTATTTGAATAAAATGTGCTTGTACCATAACTTAATCTTGATGATATACTATAGTGCAATCTCGGAAACCCACGCTCGCTCGCAATTTTGTATACCTAGTTTACAAGTGAGATCAGATTGAATATGTATCGCGGAATCGAATCAAAATAAAAGGTGCTGTTGGGTAAAATATCTAATAATAGTTTTGTTTGTTTTACTTTATCTGTGGTGTAAAAAATATATCGAAGTATCAAGTAGTTTTTATATAGGGAAGGAGAATATAGATTAATGTTCTTTAGCGTCTTGATAGATTGATTTTATAGCCAGTAGTCTGAATGTTTCGTTGAATAATCTTTTTGACGAAAGGATATAAAAAACACACACACAACTTTTACGGCGTGAACTCGTGTTACTGACATCGATGGGGTTTAACATCAACAATCCCCACGATATATAAAGAAACGCAATAAAACACCCGAAGCTCGTCTTACGGATTTCTTTCGATAAACGTTTATTACGTGGTGAGTGCGTTATCTGATTAAGTGCAATAACTAAATTAAGGTCAATGGTAAAGGCCAACGCGATAAAAGTCGGCCGGTCATAATATAGGGTAAACTCACCTAATTATGTGACTCACTTAATTCGGAGATACAACGTTTGGAGTCTTTTATAGCGTTATAGGAGTAAAATCCAATACATTAAAATTAACCCTATGATATGGTAATAAAGCTTCTTTTCGTGTACAAACTTTTGTTAAAATCGTGCGGGTGAGATAGTAAGAATCACGAGATTTGTCACTGCGCCCGCCATGTTTGACGTTTCACCGGTAGCGTGCAACTGTGCTGTCATTATTTAATTAATTTTAAATAGAAAAGGTGAGTGTAAGTTCATGATACTTTGACAATTAATTGTTAAAAACATATTCTTGTTGATACCGATAAAGGTTTTAGTAATTTTTCATTTGTTTTTGCATAATACCTTATTTCCTGGGTTCAAAAAGTTAACGATTTTCAAGATTGCAACTCAAAACAGTGTCACCGAATTAACCAAGCAAATTTTTATTATTTTCAATTCGTGTATAAATAATTGTTTTTAGTACGTATACGTTAGTCGTTTAAGTCAGAAAATATTTATTTTTACTCAGGTTTAAAAGTAGGATCGCTTTCAAGCATTTTAAAAAAGTCCGTTATTTTTTATCACATAATTAAGTGAGTTATTTTTTTTTTATTTTAGACAGCATGGAGGAAGACAAAAATAAAAATAGAAAATATAATGAAACAACGCTGACATCCGCAATTCAAAATATTCTGCAGTCAAAAATGAGTCTGTACACTGTTCACACAAACAATTATAATGTCCAATATTATTTTTTTATGGTTCCCCTCTTTTGATAATTTCTCATTGATAAATAAATACCTACATAATTATTACTTTCAATATGTTTATATTTTTATTAATTGTATTTTTTTTTACTTTTGTGTTAAAAAATAATAAATACTCACTTAATTCGGTTATAACAGAATTAGAGAAGTACTATCACCGAATTATGGTGATTGTCACAGAATTAGACAAGTCATCGCGGTTTGATTAAGCTCATTTTACGCTGAGTTAATTCATATGTGTTGAGATTACACTTGCTCCATTTGATAAATAGAAGATTGATTAATGTTCCTATTAAAAATAAAAATAAAATTTATAAAGTTTAACCTGTTTTTTTTTTCATATTCTGTTTTATCACAGAATTAGATGAGTTGACTATATGCGCGTAAACTGAGCTTTATTGACACCAATCTGTGTTTTCATTTATATGGTGTTTTTGTTAGTTTATAGTTAGAAGTAACGTAAAGTAGTTGATAGAAAAAGTTAATAAATGAAGAGATAATATTGGTTCTTTACAAACACATCCCTTCCTACGCATCCTAGCACATCTCTGGTAGAACACCCTTAATCACTAGCCGAAATGTGTGAATATAATTAGTCCAAAAATAATTCCGTTTGTTCGTGTTACTTGTACTGTAATAAAAACATTATAATATTATTTATGATATTATATTTTCGAAATTAACCCCTGGGACTGAATTTTCCACATTATACCAGAAATTAGAATAAAATATTATTATGTTGTTTAGTTAAAGCTGGATTAACCCCAATTTACTAGTTAACTATATGAATATTAAAGCACTCACAATTATAAACTTATAATGGCGCAAATATCAAAACAATTTTTATGTTGTAACCACCCCATTTGTTGTGTCAAAATGTTGTTCCCCAACAATATAAAGTTCCCCTAAGTCAATACACAGCCCCATAATATTAAGACCCTTTCATTGAAAACAGGCGCAGTCAAAATTTGCAGTTAATGTCCTATATCCGAAGGAAATAGAAGGACAAATAGCGGGCTATTTACAGGTTGGTTTTCGTAAATGTGGCGCGAAGGGGAAAATACGAAACTGTATGAAGCTTAAAGATAAGCGTTATTAAGGATTTCTCGAGTGTTCTATAATGAAAGTTATGTTTGTAGTTTGGATGAGAGGGTTGCTTAGTTACGGAGGCCTTTATTTTTTTTTTTAATTGGTGTTTATAAGGATGGAACATTATTGGCCTTATACACGAAACTATTCAACGGTTTTATAAAAGGGTTAAATTATTTGTAAACTGTTGTTAAAACTTTCCATAAAGTTCAATAAATTTAATCATAAATCAGACTTTTCAGAAACCAGACCAAATTTGGTTGAATAAACAAACATATTAATCGTTGGATAGGAAACGGTTACGTGAATTTCTATCATTGGATCGAATATAGAAAGCGGTGTAATCGTGTTAACAGTTTTTCCTAAACATAATGAATGAAAATTAATTAAATCGATCTAAACAGTAGAACTATTATCGCTCCCATATAGATTTATGTGATACGCGCGGTTCATTCCAGTTCAAATATCAAGTTCGAATCGTAAAGTTGAATGTGTCGTAAGCAATAAAAATTAAATAGTTTGAAGATAAGGTTAAACTATGAGATTTATGCGATGTACTTCGATATAACGAGCGTCTTTTCAACGATAATTAAATAATTTTACGACGCAAATGAAGCAAAGTTCCGTGAGCTCTATGATTTTACGATGCTTACTGTAAAGCCGGCTACTCACGTACCTGCCGCAGGGGCAATATTGGAACAATCTCGGTTGGTCGGCGGTCGGAGCAATTTCAGATGTTCTCTAAATTGCCCCTGCTTGCCTATACACATCGCAATAAGGAGCCAATTAAGGGTGCAATTCCAAAATTGCCCCTGCTGCAGGTAAGTGAGTAGCCGGTTTAATTCAACTAAGTTTGTGTGATCATAATCAATTTTATGAACGTTATACGTTTTGTTCGAAGATAACAATGGATTTATTCGAGCTTTGAATTACTTGTTACAAAGGTAATTAACCACACGCAGTTTGATCAAATTAATTTTGTTGTTTATATTTTCTATAATAACACAAAGGCATGGAAAGTAATTTGTATAAAATTAAACTTTTACCAACTTTTTTCATATTCAAAGCAGTAATATAATGATCAAAAGTAAAGTAATATTAACATTGTAATTTACGCTCATTGAAGGATAGAGCTTTTAAATGTATATAACTAGTAACAATCGCTTATTACGTCGATTAATCACTATTGATATAAAAAGCATTGCGTAGTCTACTTCATTATTCATTTATTAATGGGACCACAAATTGTTACATTAATGAACTACAACTGTGTTATGTGGGAGCACTTCGATAAGCAATCTGTAAATTTATACTTATCTATACTTAATATTATAAAGCTGAAGAGTTTGTTCGTTAGTTTGAAAGCGCTAATCTCAAGAACTACGGGTCCGATTTGAAAAATTATTTCGGTGTTAGATAGCCCATTTATCGAGGAAGGCTATAGGCTATCACGCTAAGACCAACAGGAGCGGGGCAATGCAGGTAAAACCGCGGGGCTCAGCTAGTAAATAAATAAATACCTATATTCGTCGACGCAGACGTAAATTATGTAACGTCGAAAATAAATCACCGAGCGTTCAGTTAATTTAGTTTATTTTTCAAATTCCTAATTGATTTATTACGGACACTCGACTTAAAAATGCTGTGGACTATTTTTATTTATGCTCTATCGCGGTAGTCTGGCTAAAATCTTCTAGTATGAATTAATTTGTTATGAGCTTGGTTTTTTGTTAATTTATGTTATATCTCTATTTGTATTATATCTTAATGGATAGAAATAATTCACGGATTATCTAATAATACATACTAAGATTTTTCGTAGAAGAATTAAATTAAGATTATGGACGATATTGCTTTTTTAAGATCGAGAGCTTTTGTGAAGATTGATTCCTATATTAACATAAAATTTTCTCAATATATGGTACAGTTAAGACATTTGAAGATTATAAAATTTCACAGCAAAACAATTAATTCCTGATTGTTTCATGACATTTCCAAAATTGTTGTTACGACTTACTAACTGGTTTACTAATTGGTTATCTATCACAACTATGTTTAAAACGTGAAAACTGTTTAATTATTCTAATTATAGTTATGCTGAGTTTAAATTTAAGATAAAATGCTAATAATAAAACGTATACAGCTGTCCTTGCACACGTAGCGGTCGTTTAAAACCTGTTTAGGTTTGAGCTTAGGCTAATGTTGTTAGTACATGGATAATCATTTATTATCTCGCGTAATAAAAATGCTAAAAACATTACCGCTCAGGTTCCAGGAACAACAATCGATTTTGTTTTTTATTTGCCTTCGACGAGTTTGTCAATAGCTTTTTGTAATATATCAGAATTAATGAAAATGGTTTCTAGATTGTAGTAAGTAGTTGTGATTATTAGGAATATGTACTTTATTGGCTTAACTTTTGACGCTATTCTGTGGTTATCTTTTAATTTCTCAATAACTGTTAAAGAATTGTAATTAATTTTATACATATATAATAACAATAATGAGCGTATGTTCATGACGACGTGGTTGGCGCAGTGGTAAAATAACTGCCTACTGAGCCGACGGTCCCGGGTTCGATCCCCGGTCAGGGCAAATATTTGTGTGATGAACTCAATTATTTGTTCTTGGGTCTGGGTGTTATTATCTATATATGTATTTATTAAATATTATATTTATCGTCGCCTAGTACCCACAACACAAGCCTTAATTGAGCTTACTGTGGGACTAGGTCGATTTGTGTAATAATGTCCTATCACATCAGCCTATTCCCATCCACTGCTGGACGTAGGCCTCTCCCAGATCGCGCCACTTTAATAATGTCCGATAATATTTATTTATTATTTATTTATTATTTATTACTAAAATGATGCCTTTAATGAATCTTTTGCGCTAAGGTGAGGTAGCAAAAACTTTGCCAATTACACTCTAGGTCCGGGGTTCGAATTCCAATGTACATATTTGTGTGATGGATACTTGTCCGTTCTCCCGTTTTGTTTGTAATGCTATGTGTGTCTGTCACAATGTAGCGCAGGAAATCCTGGCTTCGATATAGTTATAGGTTTGTAAAATATCTCGATGCAAATGATTGAAAAGTATGGTACAATTATTATAGCCAGAACTAGTGAGTGTGTAGTACAGAAGTAAGTCAAATTATTTTTTATTAAAGTAAAAAAAGCATATTGTACTGTTATTTTTATTATCCTATCGTGCCCGAATGTTAAGCAAAGGCATCGCCAAGGTGCTTCCATCTTGTGCCAAAAAACAGTCATTTGTAAATTGGTCAAATTCATCCCGCCATCTTTTCTTCGACGTTTTCTTACTGTAAAAAAATAGAACAAAAGCATCTTTATCTCAAAAATATTGACGAAATTGTAATATGCAATTGGTAAGCATGGAACTTTACATACCTAACGGTCGATTGGATGCGCTCAGCAGACGAGCGTCTTGCGAACCAGCGACCTGTTAGAATGCATATTGCGAAGCGTTTAATATTTTCCATATGGGACCACCAGTAGTCGTTTCCTATTATGTCAGCGTGTTATGTGAAATGCATATAGGGAGCCCTAAACGTTGCATCGGCGTTCGGGTCACGTCTCACCTTCGAGTGCGTTTGAGAGACGTCACGCGTCGCTCTTCCGTTTATACGGCGTAATGATGTATGGCGTAGGCATTCTATGTATGTATGTAGAACCATACATTGTATGATGAATGTCTTTTTGCGTCTGAATGTTAAGTCGTTTAATGTGATACGGGAACTTTCTTGGTAGGAGTCTAAGTTATTTAATGCAATGGTGATATTATAAGTAAGATTCCTGTTAGGTTCTTATCTTTATTTTATTAATTACAGTTTAATTTCTAAGAAATAGGTATAATTGTTGTTTAAAATGAAATAACTAAATGGTAAATTTAAGGTATTCTCAGTTCGGTGCTCACCTTCATTGTTTCATAGCTGTTTTAAACAAAGGGAAGACATTATATTAGATAAGGATTGGATTACGTGCCTTTGGTATCTTTGTCCCGTATCCCAATAGTCTAATAGCAAATCAACATAGATGGGAATTATTAGACCGTTTCCGTGTACCTGCAGGCACAATCCACAGAACATTTAAAGAGTTTTTGTTTCATTTAATTCCTCCTGTAATCTATCAAATAAAACAATAATATTTTATTGCCTCCAATTTGTATTAACTGTTAAAAATGTAACAACTGAGCAATAATGAAATAGCTGTTTCGCACTACGGAATTTGTAATTCAGTTATACCGTGACATTAACGATAATCCTTGACCTTAGAGCAACGGGAACGGTAACAAATTGTTTGGACATAAATCTACTACATATATTATACGGATAAAATAACAAACGATCCAAAATAAGGAACAGTGGAGTTTGTTTATACTGTTTCGGCTGCAACCGCTCTCCGCTTTATCTGGTATTACGAGAAATCTTTGTATACGCTTATCTTCAACGCTTTGGAACATCGCATCGGTATCGCGTATAAAGTTTTGTTTCTAATTTCGTAGAGTAATTAACAAGTTTTATCTCCGTAGTCCGTACCTACGTTTCAGATTTGAAAGTCTGCATTCCGAATTCGGAGTTGGTAATGTTCGAATTAAATGTTTTGTTTATTTATTTCAGGAATTTATTAAGATGCAGTTAGGTTTATTTTAGTAAGTATATAAAAGGCAAGATACAATGAGGAATTTTCGAAATATAAAATTTTCTACAAAAGTTATTTTAACATGCAAAGTTCACATCGGCGCCGGGCATTTGAAGCTTCCATTGTTATTGGAACTTTTCAATCAGAGTTGCGATCGATTTCAAAACTTTACCCTTTTCTTGCATAATTATATTGCCTGAAGCCTATTTTATTGAATTGGTTTTGCATATAAAACTATTTTTTATTAGGAATCCATTTAGGGGCAGCATCTGAACATCAGGAAGGGGAATAGAACTTTTGTATAGATAATTAAATCGCAGTCACCATTCATTACACAAAAACAAATAGGATAAAAATATTGAGCAATTTTTAGGTCATACTGAAATTAATGCCTTGTATGTATCAGCCATCAAGCTTAAAAAAAAGATAAAAGCTTGCGAATTATTTCTTAAAGATTAACAGATATATTTTTGATAAATTTGAGATGATTTCGATTCATAATGTTTATTCAATTTTGAAATTCTGTTTTATTATTAATCAATGATAAAAATATCGAATAAAAAGTCTACTCTCAATCCAATTAGAAATATATTGGGTTATTACATTTACTCGAAGGTTGCATGGTTTCAATATATTTTTTGTTGGAACACCCTACATCTGTTTGGCAATATTTCTTTATAATATCGCCGAGGGGAAGGGAAATTATATTCCTGGGAAAAATAATATTTTCTTTTCCTTCAATGTTGTCTTCTATTTCACCTTCATTATAGTCGAACATAAACATACTATGTATATTTTTATGTTATGTACATTTTTGGATGTACCTTACATGGAATGATACTAGTTTTTGGTATATTTGGATGTTTGACTAATTTCAAAGATGAAAGCTAATTGTCAGCAGATTAGATACGGACATTTTTTAGATTTGCACGGCCATAAATCTCTTAGGTACGGATAGAAAAAGTGGCGTTTTTCGTGCGATTAGTACAGCAATAGATCGTTGAGAGGCGCGTGACGAACAGACAAAGGGATGGCAGAGTACAGCCGACGAGGAGCGATAATGAACCACGCCCGAGGCGGGACACCCCATTGTCTGCGGACCTGGGGTTACATCTCTTACTTTGACGGGAATATTTCAATCAAGCTATTCAGCACCAAGATTAGACTCATCACAAAAGCACAGCCACTTTTCCATAAAACCTTTCTACGGAGGCGGTAACATTTTTCATGTTTATGACAACCCTATTTTCACTTTATAATAAGAATTTTTCTTCAGCAAACAATGTTGCCGATGCTGGTTCAACGAGCAGAAAATTAATTAAAATTTGCAAAAAGAAACGAAACGCCTCAAGAGGTTTTTTATCCGAGTGATTTGCTATGGGGTCGAGATATTAAACGGGAATATACAAAGTTAAAAAGCAGTTATAGAGCAAACAAAATTTTAACTCGGAATGGAATTTGTAACTCGGTACGCTAGGTAATAAAATTCACAGAAAGAGTTTTACTAGTGTCGTATAAACAGAATTCATTAGAAATTTTACAGTGAGATCTTTGGCTATCGTTGGGAAGTTTATCTTGAAAATTCACCAGCAATAAAATAGTGGTCGGGTTACGAAACTACGAGCCATGCGTCTTTCAACCGTCGAAACTTATTCCGGCGACTTTCATTATGGCGCGAACTTTCTTTTAGATTAGCTAAGATGGATGGATAGCTTAAAATTTAAATTTTAGAACTAAATAATACGTCGTCCATTCGTTCCGAGATTTAAAAGCTAAAAATTTGTGGGTGAAAATAGAAATGAAAAATATAAATCTTTCAAATGTTTTAGTGATTTGAAATTGGATTTTATTTGTGAAAAGGCACTTGAGATTCTCTTGTCTGCTATCGATACACGATCCGACCTTGACCCGGCGCTGAGTCTGAAAGCCGTCACAAAGGGCAGAACTTCCACACGACCGGCTACTAATTAACTCCGTTCATTCGGAACTTTTTGTAACACATACCTTTTCAGATCTAAACTTTTTGCTCTCATTCGTTTCGAGTCGAGTGCCTGAATTAATTTAACCGAAACGCTACGTTCGGTGTTAGCATTTGATTTGAAACTTTTCGCCAATTATAAATGGCTTTTCCCTGTTAGATTAATTATCTGTTAAGAGTTATATACTCGTGTTTTGTTTGAAAAACTTATCGTGGCTATCTACATCGTATACATAGATGCGTCGACATCATGTTATGTGTTAATGAAACGATTATAAAAGGGAAATAAGGCCTTGTTATGTTAACTGAATTCTATTGTGTTGGAGACAGTCACGCAATGCATGCTATTGTCGCTATAATTCCTGTAATAAATGCACTGCGCATTTCATAAATAGAAGGTCGTTACAATGCTACTATGTACGCCTTTCCAATCCTAAAATATATTTTGAAATAAGTACCTACATAATATCGAATAGTGTATTTGATAGTACAAACGTTCTACAGAATTCATAATAGAGTATGTAAGCTTTTGTGTATCGAAGCTTTAAAACAAAAATAATGTCTAAAAAACCGGCCAAGTGCGAGTCGGGCTCGCGCACAAAGGGTTCCGTAGCAGCAAATATAATAAATTACAGTTAAATCAACCTATCTCAAAAACTATAAGAGATACTTTGATCAAACCAAAAATCGTTGAAAGAGTTAATTAGCATGCATCACCTCTATTTTTTTTAGAATTTTATACCCCGTAGTTATAAAAATAGAGGGGGGGGGACATACTTTTTACGACTTTGAGAGCTGATATCTCAAAAACCGTTCACTTTAAGAAAAATGTTTTTTTAGAAAACTTTATATCATTTTAAAAGACCTTTCCATTGATACCCCACACGGGTATGTACATCGAAAAAAAAAATTTCATCCCTCAGTTACATGTATGGGGGGCCCCACCCCCAATTCTTTTTTTTACTATTTAGTGTCATATTTTTGTAGCGGTTCATACAACACATATTCCCATCAAATTTCATCACTGTAGTACTTATAGTTTCCGAGTAAATCGGCTGTGACAGACGGACAGACGGACAGACGGACAGACGGACATGACGAAACTATAAGGGTTCCGTTTTTGCCATTTTGGCTACGGAACCCTAAAAATGAACTATTATAAAAAAAGATTATTTTTTTTATCGCTTAAGCAGGCACACGAGCTGGCGGGTCACCTGATGGAAAGTGATGCCCGCCGCCCATAAGCACTCGCGATGTTAGGACCACCGCGAATGTGTTGCCGGCCTTTGAGGTGTAAATATGCCCTTTTTTTGAAGGTCTCCGTGTCGAATCCGTTTGGGAACACTGAGGATGGTAATTTATTAGTTGTATAAGTAGATTTAAATTTTTTCTGAAATAACTATTTCAGGTCAAACAAAACAGTGAATACACAATACATACGTGTGATGCAAATTTAACATTATACACACTACGTTATGATGTACAAGTTCACCAGAGCGGCAGCGATAAATATTACGCTAATAATACTTCCTAGGCATTAACAAGACTTATCGTCATGCTGCAAGATAAATTAACTGCGATAATTAATCGGTAATTTGTATACGCGACGGGTGGCCGAACATAGCGCTAGGCGCTTGCTTCTTGTTGTGGCGATTATACGGCAGACTCGTCCTAAAATACATGGGTACAACGTGGGTACATCACACCCGTGTATATTTCCGTCACAAGTCTATCGACAGGTATTCGGTGCACACCTCGAACGGACAACGACTTTTAAATGCGTCTTATTTTTATTGTCGTTGGCGCGTGGCGGGGTGGCGCTATCCGTACACCAAACTTGTGTGTGTGTGACTGATGTAATGTCCTGAAAATATATGATTAAGTAAGATTTTGATGTGTCAAATGTGTAAAGGCGTGTCTGTTTGTTCTTGTGTGTCAAGTTTTCATAAATATAGGAAAATTATTTTCTATTTTGATATACAATAATCGATCACTTGAATCAATACTACATTTGTAGTTGAAAAAGCTAACGAATTGACAAGAAACTACTTGTATAAAATTTTGGCAAACATCCATATTTTAAAATGAGGGTCAGATACAAAATGTCATTGCTTTGATAAAGAATAAAGCTGTTCACATTGTTGAAATAAATTTATAAAATCTCCCGTGACAGTAATCTGTTGGAAGAAAAATGGCGACGATAATGGGATCGCCATCAAAAGACACGAAAAATGGTTGTAGTATAGACAATCCCGCCTGTAAGTTATTTAAGTAGTAGTATTCAGCATTCAGCATTTGTTATTTTAAGATGAAATGTTAATTTAAAAACAATCTGCCTTACGATAATGATTTGATGAAATTGTCAATAACCTCAGGGATAAAAATAAGTAGTAAAATGCTAAATCAAATAAGGAAGGGGACAAGTAACCTACACTAATACACGTACAATTAAACAGAATAGAAATAGGGTGAATAGGGATTTCTAAGGAATGTAAGGAAAAGGGACATGCGGACCAGATTAAATGAAATAACAAGATTAGATTGGGAATTTTGTAGTAAACCCATTAATTAATCCTTTGAATGTCCACGTAATTATTTGAGCATCAAACGGGAAGTATAAACTGCAAATAAATAGAGGCGCATTGAAATGAATCAAGGTCTGTGCCACTGTTTTACATTATATTCACAGTAAAGCCTATACAAGTGAAACAGGCGGCGAGCGAGTCCGGATAAGCCGGATAATGTTATTAAGCCCCGGGTGATACTTCGCATTTCTCTGAGAAACCTCGCCGAATCAAATTAAATATAAATTATATCAAAATTTTAACGACGTCCTTTCAATTGGTATTTTAATGCAAATTAATGAAATGTTTGAATAAGGATTGAATAGACGAACCGGCATTTATTTATATTGCACTGAATAACTTATGGTCTTTAGAGATAAGCTGACATTTATCATTTGGCCTCACAGCGGCAATTTTATATAATTACCGACCTTAAATATGAAGCAAAATCAATTATCGTTCAGAAACTACAAATAGACGTGCTTAACGGCTTCGAAAGTCCCTGAAATTAACAGGATATCCCTCTTTATTACATTGAGAGATCTCCGCGTAGAGTCCCTTAAGTCCATTGTAGCTGAGAGGTCGTAAAACAATAAGGGCGAGTTGGGAGACAGAGCGCAAGTTAATTTTAATTTTATTACTGTGATGTCGCTAGCGAAGTTGTCGGGAAAGGGTCAACAGCTTAATACAATGTCCTTTAGATGCACTCGTGATGAATGAATAAATTGTTCGCAGAGTTATTTACTCACTAGACTGCTGAGCTTATCGTTTGTGCTACTGGGTTTGTTTATGCGCTCGCTTTATATCCCATTTATTAATTAATTTCATCACGCTTTGTCGGTAAGATATAAATTGTGCGCAGCAAAAATGGTAAATCATTTCTTGTACCTAAGGATTTCGTCCAGAGTCTTTATGAAGAGGGTCGTTTCGATAACTTTTAAGTACTTTACGCACTCTTTTGAAATGGAATAAAACATTTAACTTACGCAACAAAAACGGTAGTGTGGATCGCTTTGATAAAGGTTTTCATTAGACTATAAAAGGAAGGAATAAAAGAGACGTAATTCCGTTCTCGTGTTGAGGTCGCGTTAATACGGTAAGGGTCGAAATTCTTTGTGGTACCGGCATTAGGAGGCCCTGCGAAACTTCTGAAAGGACGGCAATAATCCAAGATAATAACCCGCCGCCAAGTATTCACTCGTGTTTGCCGGTTATAGATTTATTTTCAGGAATCCACTAATTGTTTGGGAATTCGTGCACGTTTCACATCATCTGGTTAAGATCAATCAATTAGTGTTTATGACGGCTCGTGGCTTGTGTTATGAGTTCAAATTATAAAATAGACTGTACGGAAATTCGTAATTCTGTGTAACGTAGCATCATTAAATGCCTAATGAATATACGTGCCTTCAGTGGTGTATAGGTGGAACGTTGATTCTATTTCACTGAGGTTTTATTCGTTTCTAAATTGGCATTCACTCAAGTCTGTCGTGGCGCGTAAATACCGTATTTCAACATTGAAATTTCCAGTAGTGGAACGTTCATTAAACAGTTTCATGGCAATAATATACAGAGACTTTACATTGTACATAACAAACAGCTCGGAGCGATTGAATTACGGACACAAAGCTACGTAAGTCAACCGCTTAAGTCTGCTTTAGGAGAAGTTACACGACCATCGTCGGCGTTCATAGTTTCGGTGGTATGACCTATATATATTATTCAGGCGGCTCCACCGCACGTATAAGGAGCTATTTTCTACGTCGGTGCGGGAGAAAATAAAATGGAACGTCCTTTGTTGCGTCATGTTTCGGATCCGTTTAGTTCAGCCGGAAGCGAGTGCCATTTGTCATCGTCGCCCGTCAATTTGACGCGCAGGACACGGCGGATTTTGACACGATAATTATATCACCCAATCAATGTTTTTACTGTAAGTTATAAATCTCTGTCTGGGCGCTAATGGCTTCGATGTACATAGCTTTTTATATGTTGAAAATTACGTCGACGGTGATACCAGTCATGTAAAATTTTTGCGCATTTTATAATCAGTTAAGTGTTTATAATCAGACTTCAACAATAAAATAATTGTGGATAAAAATCAATTACCGGTGTATTATTTTTCACAAACGGTTTGTTATTTCAACGTATTTTGAGCTGGTATATCTGAGTGCAAGCAAACGGTAGCACACGGTCTCATGTAGGCTTACTGAGGATGAAGCCTCGACACTCTTGCACTGCTTCCATGCGAGGGATTGTGTTCTCTCAATCCCTTAAGGTGCTTATCTTTTACACTTTCTTCACGGTGTATTTTAGCTATTTTTTCCGGCTACTTACTTACTTTCCGGCTAATGTATAAGAATATAAAGCACTGTTATATGTCTTCGAGTGATGACAAGTTTTCTATAACAATACTAATTGTATAACCACAGTATTACATTATGAAGTCTAGACTAGATATAACGATAATACGTTCTCTAAATTTACAGCATCGAGAGACGTATTTTTCAAATAAAAATAAATTTGGCATCGCTGCATCTTAAGTAGTTCGCTAAATATTGACGCTATGAGATGTGAATATCTTTAGACTGCTTATTCAACTGAGTTATTTATCTAAATCCGTCGCACATTAGAATAGGTCTTTCACCCGATAGACTACATAAAAACCATTTTATTTTAGAAGATATTGTGTAAGATCGTCTCTTCAGCTATTGGCAATGGCATTACGATTTTAAGCCGTATTCCAATTTATTTACTCATTGTTTTTCTTTCTATGTGATTGGATCGATGCGTCGCCCTCGAACGGTTTATGCGACAGTGAATACAATCACGGCTTATTGAATTGAGAGCATAATGTGCCATATCTAATAATGAATGTAATAAAGAACCTGTCTAAGCGTTGCGAGCCTTCGAGACAATATTAATACGACGGCTATCGCCTCGGTAGTCTATTGTGGAGGTTTGATAGATCTTATCGAAGATATTGGTCATCTAATCTTTGTATACAAAGCCATAAGCTAAGCTCCGGCGTACGACAGGGCAATAAGTAAGAATTATTCCAGCGAGACGCTCGGTTGATGATTCAGGTGGATTCGTTTTGACAGATTATTAGCTGTTTATTTAAGAAATGTTCATGTATGTGTTCACTATGAACCTAACAAAGGTTTTGTCTTGAATTTCGAAAACTAACAAGCTTTCGAAAGTTTTAATATACATATGTATGGCTGGCTTTGTCGGTCTTGATTATTGTAGTCAGTCTTCAAGTAGTCTTGACACTCTGTCGGCACGAACCTACATGTTGCATGAGTTTTATCGCATACATAATTAGAATAACGGTGCAAACTTATTTTGAAAAAATCCATAAAAAATACATACATTTCGTGTCGTGTTAACGTTAAATGTAATTCCATTGGCGAATGGGGGCCGGAATTCATAAATATGATACAAAAAGTGGGAACCTTTTACCGGCTGACATTTTTCGGCAATCTATCGATCAGCCAATGGCAGGTCTTATTCGATGATCATTATCGTGGACATTTAATTTCCTCGTCACGTAAGAAGAACATTCCGTTAATTTTATATTTATTTTTCAATGTAACAGAAGTAAAGAAAGATGTCATGTAGCGTTTGCCCAATTTATGTTGTTAATATTTTTTTTCTGTGTGACTTTGGTTGGTTATTTTTATTGTAATGTAAACTTGAAAACAATTT
The DNA here is from genome assembly GCF_061535395.1 of Colias eurytheme. NCBI lineage: Eukaryota > Metazoa > Arthropoda > Insecta > Lepidoptera > Pieridae > Colias > Colias eurytheme. Next base: position 8,725,045 of record NC_142982.1, on the reverse strand, counting down.
TTCGGGCATAAAAAAACATGAGTTAAAATATTTTTTGTTGATAGTAAATTTATGTTCTGAAAACCATGTATATCGGAAAAAATAAAACTGTTTTCACTGTAAGGGCGTTTGTCCACTACAAGGAATTTTACGGTCCGGCATTCCGATTTTTTACGGTCCGGTATGGCACGCCATTAATCTATATACTAGCTTGTGCACTATACGTAATTTTACTGTCCGACATTTTACTTTTCCCTATTCCGGATGGTTTTTTGTGTCTACGAGTCGCTGTAGGTATAATTGTTTTCGAATGCCCACTTGCTTGGATTTTACTTTTTATTTTTATTTTTGAAGTAGGTGTTGTTATTTTATATACATTGACCAAGCATTGACCTATAATTATTATCTAAGTAAGTGTTGGTAAGTTAAAGTTCAAGTGGGAATAGCTTTAGCTCCTCGTCACCGATTAAAATAAATAAGTGAAACACGCATTTTAAATCTCTTACAGAACTTTACTTTTTATTATAACGAAATAATATAATATTTCACCTTCTATATTTTTTACTCGTTTCTTGTAAAATGCAAAAACAATCATTTATGATAGCATTATACCGCCAAACTTCCTTGAACTGTACCGCACTGATCCGAGTAAAGACGGACAGGTGCACAAGCAATTCATCGGTTTTTTCATGCCACACCGGACCGTAAAAAATCGGAATGCCGGACAGTAAAATTCCTTGTAGTGCACAAGCGCCCTAACATTGCGGAAATGAAATTTACAATGGCGTGGAAGGTTCTAGATAATAATCAAATGATGGTAAAATGTGACCTCGCGGTAAATTGTATTCGCGGGCGTGGGGAATTGGTTTCTCCAAAGATCAAGACTGAGATAGCGAATGCAAAAAGTTTGGAACAGACATTAGCCGATCTAGATTGGTAAATGGTGTGCTGGGACCGGTGAATGAACCTCGACGAGATCTGTAGGCCGGTGTGGCGGCGTGCCAGCGGCTTGGACGTCTTCCGAATGTATTGTTGCTTGATAACAACAATAACTCTAGCAATTTCTGTCCAGAACACTCTTTTCAAGCCAACTGCATTCAAACGCTTTGACAAAAAAAAGCGGCGCGTTAGTGACGGTATAGGCGTTTAAGTGATTGTAATCATAGCCACAGATTAGATACTAGTCATAGCTGTGTCAGAAGGCAACAAAGTCTGACAATAAGTTCTTTTTTAGCATGAAAGACTTTTACATTTTTATAAGTGAGGATTACCTAAATGTTGTTATTGTTAGCGTTTATTCTTACGTTTGGTCAAATGCGTCTGCGATCTTTACGTAAACGTTTCTATCGAGCTTAATGGGGTCGTAACGAAGTGTGGGCGATAGGTTGTTATTCTATTAATTGTCTAGAGAATTAAAATATATTTTTATTTGTAAATCATATCACTTAAAAACGGTAACCTATTAAAAACTCGAATTTCTATTACCCGAATCTTAAAACCCCGAAAACGGTTGTTAGAACTTTTAAAAGACAGATGTAATGAATGACAAATTTTTAAAATTCCTTTTTTAATTTCCCAGATGAATCAATTTCCAGATGCACCAAAACCAGATTTTTAAAAAGTATTTTTTTGTTTCCCGTATTCTCATAATCCAGATATAGTTATACCAGATTCTCAAAATACTTTTTTTTGTTTCCCATCGTACCATTTTCCAAATAAACTATTGCCAAATTTTCATAATCTTTTTATTTGGTTCCCATATATAATCGTATAACAGATAAACTATTGCCAGATTTTCATAATATTTTTATTTGATTTCCATACAATCGTGATTATACCTTTACTATCGACTGAAAATAAACATTGTCAGTAAGTAAATTTATTGTTTTACTTGTCTATTACAGATCGGTTTTAGTGTCAAAGTCGACTCAGTAGGTTAGGTTTGAACTACGACCCCCGCGCTAGAACTGACTCGCTATTGTTTTCCTTACCTATTACAGAAAGGTTTAAGTATCAAATTCGACTCAGTAGGTTAGGTTAGGTTTGAACTGTGACCCCCCATGCACGAGCCGAGCGAGCGAAGCGAGCGTGCCGCGGCAGCGGCCAGCGAGTGCCAGAACCGACTCGCTATTGTTTTACTTGCCCATTACAGAACGTTTTAAGTGTCAAATTCGACTTAGTAGGTTAGGTTAGGTTTGAACTGTGACCCCCTACGCACGAGCCGAGCGAGCGAAGCGAGCGTGCCGCGGTAGCGGCCGGCGAGTGCCAGAACCGACTCGCTAATGTTTTACTTGCCCATTACAGAACGGTTTAAGTGTCAAATTCGACTTAGTAGGTTAGGTTAGGTTTGAACTGTGACCTCCTACGCACGAGCCGAGCGAGCGAAGCGAGCGTGCCGCGGCAGCGGCCGGCGAGTGCCAGAACCGACTCGCTATTGTTTTACTTGCCCATTACAGAAAGGTTAAAGTGTTAAAATCTATTCAGAAGGTTAGGTTAGGTTCGTGCTGCGTCCCCCTGGAAGGATTACGTTTTGCTGGATATCGTTTATTTGAATTTCAAAAATCTGGATATTGTTTGTCTGGATATCAATTAACTGTATTTCAAAAATTTGTGTTTTAAAAATCTGGCTTTCGTGCATATGGATTACGGTCATCTGGATTTTGTGCATTTAGATTTCGTATGTCTGGAACTCATTCGTCTGGATTGTAAAACGTCGTACAAATAAAGAAGTGGGCAAATGAAATTCGGAGTTGCGATTATATGGCAAACAAAACTTCGAAATTTTAAAATTCGGGATTATGAAAAAATGTCCAAACGTTTTCTGGATTATGATATTCGGAATATTAAAATTCGAGATTAAGATAGGTAACCCTTAAAAACATTTTGCTTTAATTATAAGCGAACATACACATCAGTATTGTGCATTTGTATAATTAATGGGCGACCACAATTTAAAATTTCCAGCTTCATTTAAAACCTTTTATTGTCGTCAGCAGGATGTTGGTCAGCAACTCACCACTGACCACATATAGTATTGATTTAAATGTTTTTTATTATTTTTATCATAAAATATTACGAACATTTCAGTTATATGTGTTAGAAGTACATATATCAATAGATATTACTAAATACATGATTCAGTTTCGGTTTTCTTTAACTTAATGTACCTTTTTTAAATCTTCAACTTTAATGAGTATTCCCGTGGACTTCCGTGTTTTTTTATTTATTTAATGAGCTTAATCTTCTTCGGAATCGGTTAAACGTTTATATGGAAACTGCATTTTAATATTTGTTACTTGAACGAAAAATGTTTACCGAAAGAACTGCAGAGCAAATATGGATCAAATGTCATTCCTATTTGGATACATTTCTCTAAAAGCTCGTGTAAATTTAGACTTCAAATTTATTCTATCGCGCAACATAATACCTTGCAATATGTAGTTTCACTAATGAAAATATCCCTCTATTTCTATTTCTGGTCTAGTTCAACATAAAATGAAACGTGAAGGCCCAAAATATTTGGGCATGTTGCCTTTTTTCAGTGTAATAGTTATTTACATTTGTGATTGCTAAGGCTATTTCCATGTTATGGATGTTGTTTATTTGAATGGAGCTTTTTGAAATAAACGTCGAGTGTGTTCTTTTAGTTATATTATGGCGTATGTAGTTGCAATATATATAATTAATGGAGTAATCAACTTAATGATTCAGGCCGCGGCTCTAATGAGGGCTGAAGTCTTCTGTGGCTAGCGCCTTCATGGCGTTACTAATGAAGGGTCGTAAGTGTATTTAAATGTAAAATTTATAGCCTACATACCAGAAAATATTTTATTTAGATAAATAGATGTATAATGTTGGTAGAATTTATTCTGCCAACTTGTTTATAGCCACGTAGAGTAGGTTGCAAAGAGCAATTTAGCAAAACGTTTAACGAATATTCACCATATTATTGCATTTAAATTAATTGACTACTTTATAGGAAAAATCGGTTACACTAAAGTTAAATTGTCTGGTATAAAGTATATTCCAACGATAAAATGTACCTATATTTATTTAACCAATTGATAAAGATGCTAAATTATGTTTTTAATATACTTTCTAACTTGAAATAATGTTAAAGAATTGACACTATACGGGGACATTGACAAATCCAATAAAGTTGCATCCACGTGCCGTGCCGCGGAACATTCCGCGCAAATGCATTATTCCGCCCATAAAGGAAACGTAGACGAGATCGGAACTAACATAAACAATTCCATATCTTTTGAAAACTCCGTCGGCAACTACTTGAAAATTTGCTCAGCGCTATTGTACAAGTTGCTCGAAAGAACCGCAAAGAAGTGTATGGCTGGGTTTCCGATATGGCCGTGTGCCAGCTGCCTCGCGGTATCTTATAACGATTAACGTATCACACTATTTCACGAATAATGTTGGACACAATGCTATCCTTGCGTTTTATCATCTATCGGGGAAGGAGTTGTTTGCGCCGTTATGATTCCACGGGACATTATTTTCAGCTCAAATGGTGTGTAAATTCGGGCCTAATTTATGAGGTTGCGTCGGTCGGGACCACAGACATGTATCAAGATAGACTAAGCGAGTGTACGTACTTCCCGTGTCCAAACTAAGTTTATGAAACTTACTTGACGCTGGCCTACACTCAGTCCGCGCTTACAGTTCGCCAAGGAAAGACGTGAAGCTGAATAAAGTAAAATGCCGAATTGCGCCGTTATAAACTGTAGAAACTCCACAGCTGTGAGTGGCCGAGTTAGCAGAGATGTTTCCTTCCACCAGTAAGTAATTTTCTAATCAGAATATGCACTATTTATTTTAAAATCAAATAAAGAATATCTGTGGAAAACGATCGTGACAAACACGGATACCAAAACATACGAAATGATTCGGAATACATTGCGGCTTTTACTTGGCACGGTAAAAATCGCGTCGTATGATAACAAGCAATGAATAGCGTCTTCTCATTTTTCTGTTCTCATTTTTCTGTCCAATTTTGTGGTTAGTGATGTTCATTTGATGCAACAGTTCTTGATTCTAATCGATTTTATAATCGGACAGAAAAATGATAATTTGAAGGAGAAATTTTTCAGAAAAAAAGGCATAGATTTTTTTGTCATTTAATACGACTTGACCTAGAACTTTTAAGTATTTTAATACAAAGGTACTAAAAATAAATATTATGACATGGACGCCATTAGTTAAAGTGTCATCTTGGGAGTTTTTTAAGAAAACTCCTTATTGCTTAGACTATGTTTGTTTTTTCAGTTTTCCAAGTAACCCGAACATAAAAGAAAAATGGATCATTGCAACGGGACATAAAGATTGGTTTCCAACAAAATATAGCACAATTTGCTCTAAACATTTTAATGAAGCCAGCTTTGTTGAAGGAAAAAAGCTTCGACTATTGACAAAAACAGCCTATCCGACAATTGATATACTGAAAACTTTGCATTTACTTAACTTTGTTAAAAACATAATCTTAGGCATTTGAAATGCGTACCTATTTACAAAAATTGAAAAGTCTATCATCGTACTGACGGGCTCGGGCGCGGGGCGGGCTGGGAGGCGGCGCGGGGTAAAGCGAACAAGATAGTACGATGGGATACGGACGATACTAGAATCGCCGCGCGAGTGGCGTCCTAATCGATTTAACGTAAAATGAAATTACCATCACTAAAAAGCGCTCGTTACGTCATAACGCGTCAAGGTCAGTACAAAAAATATGACACGCTTGGTTTTCATACAGATCGCGGTACTTGCGTTGTCTACTTAATATACATATCTGTGGTCGGGACATATGAATATTCGAAGATTGTTCTTCGGTAATTTCGTTAATAGTGCTGTTATATTTTATGGATATGTTATTTTTGAAAAAAAAAAGTATAATGATTTTAAATGTTAGAGGGTATATTTAAATGTTAGATGTATTTTATGTGTAAAAGTTTTTATAGGAACTCTTGTTTCAACTACGCAAAAACTTTGTTTATAAACAAACTGGCAAATAGCTTATACCTCGAAGGTCGAAACTGGTGTGTTTGTACGGGATAAAATATTTGTTATGACATAACATTATAAAATATTTATGGAGTACTTAGTTGCGGGTTTTGAAAATTAATAATTGGCGATAAGTTTGAACATATTCCGCGGTGAAGAAATTAATAGTAACACAAAAATAGTTTGGAAAATCCAAAAGTGCACGCCTCATAATTTTTTTTTTAATAAATATTTATTAATTATTATTTTTGTTTATTTAATAACAATTAAACCACATCGAATCAGACCCTGAAAAATGAAAGGGTTCTATTCCTGAGCATACTCAAGCGTAAGAGAAAAAAAAAGACTCGATTAGTAAAGTATTTCGGTCGCTATCGTGTTAACAAGAAAAAGGATCCGCACATACAGACACACGGACGTCCAAGACAGAACTTTTTTAAACTGTTTTTTAACTAGTTTAAATAACAAAAATGACATCAAAAATATCATGAACGTTAAAAATAGTGTTTTTTCTTAATATGTGTGTGTATGTATTATCTTACAAGTGCAATGTATGATACATAAAGACATTTTAAGTTTGAAAAATCAGATGTTTTGCGCGAAGCGACAGTAGTACCCACCTCAACGCTTCGCTTATGAGGCGTGCAATATATGAGACCTTGTACAAATTTTATTTCGAAATTATAATGACGATCAAATGAAAGTGCATACTCATTAATTACTAGACACTTCCCGTGACGTAAGTATGGCACAGATTTAGATCTGGCACGACCACTGGAGAAAAGGCAGGTCAAGTTGAAGTCTTAATACCCACGCGGTAAATGAAAAGTGCATTTTGTTTGCCTTACAGTGAAATGTGTTTATCGTGCAAGCGACAAGTGTACTTTCACACTTATAAGTAGCTCGTTTTCTGATATTTTAATTCGTATATGTGGATATGTCTTATTTATTTACTTTTGAGCTGTCTTCTTTGTAGATAGTTAAAGTAGCAGAACGTGGAATATTATATTCTTTGTACAGACATCAAGACACTATCAAGGTATTTTATTTGAATAGAGAGAATTTTACTATAAGTCTTCTTAGTACAGCTCTTTAGCTTAGTTATTTTAATCCCTTTAAAGTTTAAAGAATTAGACGGGGAGCTCTATTCCAATTACTGTTTAAGTGAAACACGAGAAACTTCACTAATAGACAGCTTTTGTATTCAAAATGCATTCTGGCTACATGAAAAATAAAATATTTTACATATTGAGTACTGATACTTTGGCATCGAGCCAAAGGTATAAGGAGACTGTATGGAGCCCGTCAAAGGCTTAAAAGGAACGGTATATTATTAAGAATTCTTGTGGAGTATGAAACTGCCCTAATTTTCATAATGTTACTGTAACATTGACATAACAGTGGCTAATAACAATAGCAGAGTACTTTCATTAGCAATTAGGACTAAGACGGATCATAAAGGTTGTCCCTTTCGTGTTTGTGCTATAATAATAGTTCAACGTGCTTTTTTAACATGTGTCTAAAAAGCACTACGCAAGTTTTTAACACAATTAATATGAATTTCCACATCATTAAATTTTATGGGCACGTGGGTTTCAAATTACACCTCCCCCATTCAGGGGATCTGAATTATAATGGGGAAGCTATTGTTGCGGGTAAATAGTCACGCACGCAATTTGTAATTTAAGACTGATGAGATATTAAAACGATAGAATATGTTGGTGGTACTCGTATTACTTTCCCTCGTAATGTAGTGTATGCGTATGGCAACTCGCCAACCGCGGGATTCCATTGTGGAACGGTGAAAACATTTGTTTTGATGTACTCCAGAGTACCTATTGTAAGAATGTAGGCTTTAAAGTGGAGATTGCTTTTCTTAGGAAATTGTTTCGTACGTACATTGAGAGCTCGTGTTGCATGCTCGCTATGTTGCAGAATGCTTCATCAACCGACGTAGTTAAAAAATAATTAAACACTTTTCATGCAGTAAGTTTTCTTCCAAAGCTTTATACTTGCACAGTCACTATTCTTCTATATTATCACATTAAAATGTGAAAATTTAGAAATGGTTAGCTCCGTTACTGTATAGTATTACTCGTAGTAGCATTTTATGTTTATCTCATTTAGTATTATTAATGGTTTAAAATAAACAATTGGCCATTCTCGCACATCTAAAGGCAATCGGTTGTAGGCGGTGCTTCTCTGTCTCGACAGACAATACTGCCAATTTGTCTCTCAAGGTATTATTAGAAACAGCCGTACAAATTTGAAAAGCATTTGTAAAGAAAATTGAATGATATTTGATTTGATTCTGTCAGATTTTAGAGAGTGGGTATGTGAAGTTATTCCTTAAAACTCCGTGGAATCAAATTATAAATAGTAATTCGTAAACTTGGAACACTTTGAAGGTAGGTACTATGTTCCATTTATAGAATCATATTAATTTAATCTAAAATTGATCCTCTAACTATAGTAGGCAGACAGATATTAATTTATGCCGTGGATAATTTTGATTAAATTGAATAATAGAATGATATAATTTAGAATATCCCTAATGGAAATTTCACATTCCACTGAGGACATTTTTGATTTTACGAATGATATATTGATTGCATACTTTTCAAGTGGCGAAGCCTTGCCTAAGAAGTTTATCTTCCGTGCTCACTGCTAACTGCTCCCGAGGTAGGATGTTAAGCCGGTACCTGATTATCGGATATTGATTACATAACATTACGTATTTAAAACGTTACAAAAGATTACTGTTTAATGAGTGATGAGCAATCTTATCTACCCACGCGTCGCGACGCCGTGCAGTCTGAAGGTGAACCTGTCGCACGTAGGCATGCACTAGCGGGGTAAGCGAAGCGATAGCGATGTTATGATAGCATGAGCGTATTGTAATAAAATATAGAATACTGTTTGTTAAAGGTTTGGAAAGTTATAGAGAGATTCGAATTTCTAGGGAGAATTGATTTTTTTTTAATTTTTCATTTTATTCGTTGTATTTTTGAGATTGCCTATTAAATTGTGATTAAGGCTGCAGTCTAGCAAAATTGCGTTTTCAACAAGTTATTTGACAATTTTTTCCCGGCTAATGAAATGATAAACTGAATTTTTTTTTCTTGTTTATCAATTAGTGTTATATACGCAATGCGCGTGAATTTTTTCACATTTATAAAGTTACTTTATGTTACCTTAATCAGGCCTTCAAGATAAGTCTCTTTCCCCCAAAGACATTTCGAGCTAAGTTTGTGCACTCACTACGTTGCAACCGATTACAATTTACACAATCTGATCAGCGCATTATTATCCTTATATAGTCGTTATTAAAAACTGCTGAATACAATTGCCGAAAAACTTATGATTTTCTTAATTAGAACGTTATAAATTCATTAAATTTCCCATTTTTTGCCTTACAAAATCTATTGATAAATACTGCTAAAAGTTATTTTTTCCATTAATTTATTCGAGTTGGTTGAAGACCAATGAGTATTAATCCTTTAAAAATTTTTCTTTTTGAATTTTGATAATTCTTTAAATATTAAAAAAATATTTAAAATAATTAGGAAAAATCCTAGCGAATTTCTTTACTCGCGCTCCTTGGGCCGGAGCGTTCTGACGTGAGCTCTACGCTCGATTTTCCTTCATACCGAAGTGAAAGTTGCTCTACTTCATTAAATTTAATATTTTTGTTAATTGATTATTTTTATCTTAGTTTTGTGCAAATATTCGTATTTTTAAACATTTGATTTCGATATGGAAAATATAAGTAGTAAAATGTAAGCTCATAAATTTTCTTATAATATAATTTTTTTGAAGTTCCAAAAATGTTTATTTTTCGTTTGAGAAATACGAAATATAATATAAACTTGTATTGAGAACTTGAACTTCCCAAGTTCATCCGGGGAAATCCCCATACGGGGAAAATGATTTGTTTACTCCAAAATTGATCCGAGGTGTTTTAATTTTTTCTTCTAGTCATTTTAAACGTAGCAGCATGTTGTTTGATTATTAATTTTGTAACTTAAATACAGGATGATGGTTTTATATTCTGATCTTACAGACGCGCTGACAAATTTAGTCCGCCATTTCTAGTTTAGTCTACCAACTCTAAGTACCAATATTAAAACGAAAACAAATTATCACATCATCAAAACTCAGATGTAATGGAAGATCACATTAACATAGAAAATTCAGTGGGTGTTGAGAACTAAACAAACAGAAGTAACAGAGACGCGAAGAATAAAAAAAGAGGACGAAAACGATAATTCGTTGATGCTTTCCCTTTTCGACGTATTGTTAGGGTACATCACCAATCTGCAAAAAAACAAAACTGATGATTCCCAATTGCTGATTAAAAATGAAAAACAAATAATCGACAACAGTGGTGAAAATTTGCTGATCACAATGAAACATCCTTCAGTGGTAGCAGATTTACTCATTTCAAATGTATCGGTGAACAGCGTAAAGGAGAGGAGGACAGGAAAACATTATGAAAGTGGATGGTGGATTGTATACAGGGTGTAATCGATAAGTATGTGCAGGCGATTATAACGTTATTATTGCAGGTATCAAAAAACTTAAAACTGATATCGAAATTACTTTACCTAATGAGCAAAATGACAATAATAACTTTTTAAAAGTATAACGAGAAATATCTAAAAAATTTACTTTATACACTCCCATATCAAAAAGAGAAAATGGGACTAGTAAAAGTTAAATGTCTAATTCCGGCAAAAGACATGAATGCGGAAGATGCGGTTAAAAAAAATTTAATATTTGAAATACAATGCAAAAAATAACACTTTTGTCATAGATAAGAATCATGACTATTTTTTCTAAATTCAGGGACAATTAAACGTTGCAGAAGCAGAAGTCTGCTTATTTGCTGTTTGGACTGGAGTGAATAATTCGTTAAAAATACTTTTTTATATATTCTATATAAAAAAGTATGTAACGTTTAGGCAAAATAAAATGATGGACCATTATCAAGATTTTACATAAATTGCCTACTGTCAGAATTGATTGATTCGAGACTTCAGCATTCGATGCCCATCAAGGACCCATCCTATATCATTCAAGCGATTGAAAAAAAAGAGATAAATCCAGTGCAACCGATAAAGCATCAGAATGCTAGCAAAAAATTTATTAGGTTTATCAATATAAATCTATATATTACACATAATATAATAAATCTGTAGAAGACGCGAAGACTGACATCCGCGCGGACGGAGTCGCGGGCGGAAGCTAGTCAGAAATAAATATCTTTTGTTTTCATTTGCGTATTTTTCTATTTTATAATTTTTTAACACAAACATTACATTTTTTTTATTATATACAAAATTTGTTTATCCGTTTTATTAGTTAAACTGAACAACTTTCACTAAGAAACTAAGGTCGAAAAAAATGTATAGAGTTATGCATTTTGTATGGAAAGCTTATTTTTTTTTATATTTCGTCCAAATTTCTTTGTAAAAGTTGATCAGTTATATAAACATGAAGTTGAAGATATCAATAGAAAGAATTCGCAAATTTTGTGTACTGATAAAAAAAAATCACCCGGTGTAATTTTCACGAAAATTGTTTCAAATTGTCATTTTTGGTACTTATTACGAATATTAAATTATACATACGAATGATTTAATTTTTAAAAATTAAGGGGAGCAACTTTCCTTTAGTACATTTGTATTATTTACATATAGGATGACAGGATGCATTTGTTTGCACTACTAGACCAAGCCCTTAAGGTACTTCTACAGACATTTTTTTGTGCATTAAGATAACAAAAACAATTTTGAACAAGTTGTTTTTGTAATATGTAATTTATAATCCGCTATTCGCTGTATTGTAAAACCATGTCTAGGGGCAATCGATAAACGGTACATACTTGTTGTTGCTACCGTACTTTTATATGGTAAGTAGAAAAAAGTAATCTAACTGCAGTTCTGTGTTTCTTCTACGTTTGAATACAGTAAGATTGCTTAAAGGAACAGTATCTTGAACGATTTCTTGAAATTCTTAGGCTGGTTTGAAGCTTAGCTTAGATTAATGTATTGATTGCTATAGAGGTAATTAATGGACATAATTAAAATAAATCTAAAAAACTGAACCATTTAATCGTCGACACATTCTTTCTATGAACCATGACTGTCTTAGTATGAAATATTCCTTGTTTTAGGTCCACGAACCTTAGTTTTTGCTGTGTCATCTTATGATGTTTTTATGAGTGACACTGTCACTTTTATATCGAGGTCCTTTCTCTCGAATGTACCTACTTTGGTACCTACGTTAAGTTAAGTTAAGTTGACAGTAATATCGTAAGTTGCATTAGTTTCCTACTTTTTCCTCTTGCTAGTAATGGTTCTTCATCAACTGAATAAGGTACTTAATTTTAGAAAGTGTTGTATTGACAAAAATTCAAAGCTTTTTGATACGATTTCAAAGCTTTAAGTAACTTGAAAACTTGAGTGGACTACTAAAGTATTTCGAGAATGTATACAATTCTCAAAGAATTTTAAAAAGCTCCGTATTATTTCGTTTCTTTATCCAAAACGAAACAAGGAAATCATTATACGTAGCATGTTTATAAAATACTTATGTAAATGATATTCATATAATGTTATATGTTCCATTTAGAACTTGTTTAAAAATTGTAAATTTATAACAAGCACTGCGATTTAACGATATGCCAAGATTCCATTGAATATACATACATATTTGATATTACATACAAAATACAACAAACGTATATTCTATACAAATTATACCACTCCTTAACATTTTACATAAATATTTGTTATATGATGCAAGCAGAGTGAATAAACTAGGTAATAGAGATGATAAACAAAGTCATATTGGTTTTTCTTTTAGGAATGATTTTACCGCAAAATTTTACATTTGAGCTTTACTTATTAAACTTCATAAAATTAATTTCAATTAAAATTATCTATATATAAGTAGTAGTATATCTATAATAAGTAGTAATTTAACAATTTTGGTTTTAAAACTCTTATGTATATATTTGAAAGTATTATTCTAGGAAACACATCTTATCGTCCAGTATACAATCGATCGGTAAAACAGTTTTACCTACACTACATTAGCCCAAAACGAAATCTAAAAGCATTACATTAGCTTCTTTATTTACGTCTCAAAGGCATAAATACTGGAGCATCACATGACGCCAGGATGCACTCGGGCATTCGGGCCAGACGTGTTGTTATCGATTATGCAATAACGTCAAACGTTATGACTTCGTTGAGCCAATGTGTCCATTGTACGGTTTGACTACGGTTACGGTACGGTTTGATTGTGGTTAAGGGTGGTTTTCCACCAATAATGTGCGAGGATGTCTAGCGAGAAATGTCTTTTTAAAGAACCAATAGTATGGCTTCATTTACATCGCCTCGCTCAGCATAGCTATGGTGGAAGGCTCAGCGGTGCTAGGTGCACATACAAAACAAGCGAGGGAATTGTGCGAGGTATATTTATTAGTTCTATAATTTTGAGTAATAGAAGACATTTGACCGCTTCGCAACGCATTTTCGCACGACACTTTTTCCCTCGCACATTATTGGTGGAAAAGCACAGTAATCCTCTATGGATTAGGACTCAACATTTTGTGATTAGTAATTAATATGTCAAACAGAGTTAATTGCGTCTTGGCGCGCTGTCGACACTGGATAATTATATCGGGATGTTGACGATGATGAGATGACATAGCAAACAAAGGTGCACTATTGAGGGCTATTGGCAATATAATTTAATGATAGCTTTAATTCAATCATTTTATTAACATTTTACGTTTTTGAAATAAGATTAGAATGTAATTGTAAAGATAAATGTGTTTATTTGTAAATAATTAAAGTAAAGTAAAGGAAGTAGTTAAGTAAGTTATTCTACACAGCATTAATAACACCTGCTTCGTCTTGCCTATCAAAATCTCCATTCAAAGTTGAATTTTTTTTTTAAATCTTGATCACTCTTTGATGGTAACAACCATACCATACCATACTACCATACCGTAGTCTATACTTCTTTATGTAGGTATTATCTCCCATCATTATTTATTGCTCTAATCCCCGATCCAATATTGCAGTACACGAAATTTATAATTAGGTACATAATTAAAGTGCGGATGGCATCTTTCGCTTACCTTCGGCGCGAATTGGGTCACGTCACTAAAATAGCTTAAAGAGCAGTCACAAAACGTATGTAACATTAATTACATTGCAGCATTAAGAATATGCAACGTTCGATTGCTCTTAACAGAGCGAATTAGATATTCAATCTTATTAACACTAACAAGGCAGAAATAAATCTTTATACGAATGCTTGTTTATATGCCTCGTTGAGCACACACAACTTGTCCTCTTATGACGTTAAAACATTCGCCAAAAAGCTAATCCTGCTCACTATCACTAAAAGCATTTTCCGGGTCGACAGATAGCAATAATTACATCCAAAACACTCGTGTTAAATACGAAGAATGCTTTGTGCGAACTAAAAGTGGGCACCATTGATTACTAGCAGGGGATATTTGATCACGAAATGGATCTATCGAACCAATTAAGAAGACATCGGATACACAAGGGCTGTATGTGTAAGTCGAGAGTAAAAGATAGGAATGAAAAGGATGACTTGTTTCATTGATTAATAAGTTTGAACGTTGCTTGGATCCTATCATTTAAAACTATTGAGCAATACGGGTAGACTGCAATGTTTGACTAGTAGGTTTGTCGTTATTAGTTCATTAATATTGAATTACAGTTTAATATAAAATTACTTCTATTCTTTAAAAAAATATATTTATAAAGCATTTGAATGCCATGAAACCAAAATTTCAAATTCAATAAATTTACTTACCTGTTTTTCATATACTTATATCTAACACTAGCTTTCCACCCGCGGCATCGCCTGCGCAGTCAAAGAAAAACCCGCATAGTTCCCGTTCCCGTGGGATTTCCGGGATAAAACCTATCCTATGTCCTTTCTCGGGTATCAAAATATCTCTATACCAAATTTCATGCAAATTGGTTCAGTAGTTTAGGCGTGATTGAGTAACAGACAGACAGACAGACAGAGTTACTTTCACATTTATAATATTATATATCTAACATTTAAAAACATGTAATCTTGCAGTACAAAACATCCAGAGCCACTCGTCAATTTATCTCAATGTAAATAAAAAGAATAATAAATCTTCTGCAAATTCACATATGCACTTGAAAGAATATGATAGGAATCCAGTTATCCAAGATATATTTAATTCAATTAGTCCTATATCAGAGCAGAACGAGGAAATTAGTTTAAGCGATTAATCGACTAGTCAAATTGATTTAGAGTTCCACTCGATTTGCGTTAAATTAATGCCATTCATTGCATTACTGAAGCTAAAACGTTCGATTCTAATGCTGCGGTATTGATAGTGAATGTGCAAGAGGAAAGCGGAAAGAATTTATTGCATGTAATTCCCAATCATTACTGCAGCTGCGAAACAGAGAACGGATATTAGGATACTAGAATTATCACTTCAATATCGACATGAGAAATAGGGAGTAAGTATTAGTATCTTAAAGGAGACGATTTTTTTTGTTTGGAGAATAGGCCCACCTCAATTTCTTAGCGTATATTAATGAAATGTGTGTTAATTTGTTCCTTGAAGTCCCCAGATTACATTGGTGACATTACTTTTACATGTTTTAACCGGAATCTTTAGAAACACGATGTACAAACATTCACCTCATTCCTACATAAAAACTAACTGATAATGAGCGATTTGTCTTGTGTGACCCATCCGAATCATTGGGTACAATATATTTAAATGAATGAATAAATAAATATTAGAAAACACATACATTGGCACGATTCTAAGCTCGGAAATCGGAAACAGCGAAGTTACCACAAACACAGAGACCCGATTTGGTTATAAATAGTATAGAAAATAAGTGATATAAGTGTGTGTTCCTCAAGTTTCTGGACCTTATACGATTTTAGCGAACGGGAAAACTTATTAAATAAGAAATTATTAGTAAAGTAGGTAGGTAGGTATGTGATTTATGACTAGGAGTAGGTACATAATATTAGGAGAGGTAGCCATTTGCACAGCTATGCTATTATTCATATTCTATTGTAATATTAAACGCTCTTAAGTTGTAGCTATTACATTTTTAAATAGGAAATAAAAACATTGTTTATGTTAAAAACATTACAACTACGACAGGAAGAATCTGACGTCTATCAAAGCAGCCAATAGATGTAACGTTTCGTTACACGGTTTTTTTAGCTTAGTAGAAACAAATTGTTTTATTTGATTAATTACAGGATTTAAAATCGCTATCAATGACATTCTTCCATATAAATATGAATAAAAACAGTTTCTAAAGTGATTTGTTTATGGCAGTTTTTTTCGCTTTTTGGTTTTATTTTCATTCTATCGATAAAAACGTTTCGTTCCAGTTATTTTTAATGTTGGCCATAGTTCTTGGTTTCTAGACAGCACTACAGCAGGGATGATATCAAAATAAATCTTTTTAATTCGATTTCATGATTCCGGTTTCGTTTGTAAAACAACGAAGCTTCAAAATTCATAATATAATTTTATATTTTTACACGTTTTTCTTTTATTACTATACGTTACCGAGTCTTGGTGGGCCCACAAAAAATAGTCTCCTTTGCAATTTCAAATTGACATTTTATATAGACAAACAAATTATAGATATAGTATTTGAAATATTTGAAAACAACATCAATCATAGTCTCGTAATATTTCAAAAGAGACAGTAACAGCGAATCTTGTACAATTTCGAAATTTTCGTTATCAAAGTACAGATGTAGCACAAATAAATAATGATGTGTCTGTTATTTGTCAGTGAGCAGAGTTCCCCCAAGTGATAATAAAGATTGATGGTGGATGCGGTTTTAAATTTGCTAAATGGCTCGTGCAAGAGTCAGAGTCGGAAACCATTCTGCTCATTACAAATTTATAGGGGAAAGGAAACTAAATCTTTCATTACATTTACAGTTATGAGATTAATTTAGTGGCTTCTGAAAGGGACCTTATAATCCTACCCAATAAATAATATAACTTGGTTTAAGTATTCCGCATCAAATATCAAGTATAAACAATATTGGTAACATAGGATCGAGCGGTAAAATAGCAGATGTATTGTGTAGCGTGCATTGTGCCAAACTATCTGGGGTTTACGCTTGACTGGACACGCGACAAAGTAAAGCGTGTTCTCAGCTCTCACCGTCGGATTTATTTATTATACGATCGTGTGGGATTTGGAAGTGCAGTTCGGTGAGGGAATACTGAAAGTCGTTCGATTGTATGAAGCTCAAATATCTATTGAGCTTTAATTTAATGCCGTCTGAGATATTTCCCAGACCTTATTTACGGTTTTGGTTTACGTTCAAAAATTGTAACAATCGCGATTTACGTGTTTGATTTTGATCATCTTCTAGGCGTGTTATTTTACTTTGTTAGTCTTGTATTCTGGATCTATGATTAATTCTTAAATTGTTTTCTTATTTCTAATTATTTTTTATTTGCATCCTAGGAATAATTATTAGTTAATTTAAAAATAATTTACTAAATGACTTTTCCTTTGTTCCCAGGTGTGGCCTGCACGCCGACTTCACGGAGTTGACAGCGTGTGTAGGGGGAGAGTTGGATAGGCACGAAGGTTCAGCAGTACATAGAAGATACTTCTATATAACACTTCTTAGAGAACCTGTGTCCAGGTACAGTATAGTATATACTTGTATGTATTTCGTTATAGGCGAAATTTTATGGACTTAAAAAAAAGGAAGAGTCCCTGAACTCACACTTAGGGATCCATATTTGTTCTGTTTCATGTCCCATTATTGGGAAAATGTTTCGTTCGAAACTACCTTTGAATATAATATTGGATATTGCATATTTCATCAATTATGAGCAATGAATAATATGAATTAATAGTAGTTATAGTTTATGTTATAAAATTCTAAATATTCAATTGCAATGATTTTATGTTTTAACAAATAGTTGCAAAACTGGTTTTATTTTGCATAAAAATGCATTTTGCTTATTATATACATACTATTGCAATTTGAAGATTCCACAAGTAAATGCCAATACAATTTAATTTTCTTATAATCAGTATAAACTATAAACTATAAAGTTAATACGTTTGTTTGTTTTCATAGGTACCTATCGGAGTACAGGCACGTGAAGCGAGGAGCAACATGGAAGGGCTCAAGACACTGGTGTCAAGGACGAACTGCTACTGGTAAGATTTTATATAATTTTTAGTATATTTTTGTCTTTTATTGTATATTGTTTTGAGCCCGTGGCTAACTAGCGTGGTAATCCTACAGTCTGGAATCTAGATTACCATAAAGGGTCTTTGTGGTAATCTAGACTGTACCTAAATCTATCCCTAGACCTAATTTATACAGATACTAGCAAACCGGGCGAACTCCGTTTCGCCACCAGAGACACCTTTTCTTTGCTATAAACCTCACGGAGCCCGAGACCTTTCCAACGAATGCAAAACCGTGGAAATCGGTTCGTGCGTTCTGGAGTTATAGCGTCAGGAAGGAAAACCCGACTTATTTTTATATAGGTAGTAGACTATTAGCTGTTACGGTGTAAAAGCTTTTCTATATCCTTTCATACCTACATTTACATATGTAAGTTTATGAGGACATAAACTTACATATCTAAACTTCTTTACGAATAATATTAAGCTGAAGAGTTTGTTTGAACAAGCTAATATCAGGAACTACTAGATAGATTTCAAAAATTCTTAGACCTTTGGATATGTACGTGTTCCTTGAGTGCTTGAGGCTGTATATATGTACTATGGATGAAACCTAGGTAGACCTCTACTTTGTAATATAAGTAAGATAGGATTACACAAGCCTGTCAATAAAAGTAATTAAGTCATGATAGCATGATTGTTTTGTTTATATTACGGAACGAAACACGTGTTCTAAATTTTTGGTAAATATTTATCTATTAAACAATGTTGTACAAATTTCAGTGTTTGAATTAAAGCTGGTAATTTTAAAACAAACATCATATTTGCTGGTGTTTACGAAGCGCGATGATACCCTCTTGCGTGATTGAGATTTCTGTACATCTAGCTTTATCCTTAACAAATTGTTCATATCACTATGTACTTAGTAAATAGTTTGGAAAATCCAAAAGTGCACGCCTCATATTTTTTAATAATTATTTATTAATTATTATTTTTGTTTATTTAATAACAATTAAACCACATCGAATCAGACCCTGAAAAATGAAAGGGTTCTATTCCTGAGCATACTCAAGCGTAAGAGAAAAAAAAAGACTCGATTAGTAAAGTATTTCGGTCGCTATCGTGTTAACAAGAAAAAGGATCCGCACATACAGACACACGGACGTCCAAGACAGAACTTTTTTAAACTGTTTTTAACTAGTTTAAATAACAAAAATGACATCAAAAATATCATGAACGTTAAAAATAGTGTTTTTTCTTAATATGTGTGTGTATGTATTATCTTACAAGTGCAATGTATGATACATAAAGACATTTTAAGTTTGAAAAATCACATGTTTTGCGCGAAGTGACAGTAGTACCCACCTCAACGCTTCGCTTATGAGGCGTGCAATTATATTTTGAACTATACACATGGTTTTTGTTTTCGTACTTTAAAATTTAATTATAGTTAAGTTTGTTATATCTATAAGGGCCTAGTTCTTATTAAGTTGAACTACAATCCCAAGGTTTAAAATGATAATAATTTTAATCTATTAATTTTATTACTAACCCTGACTGAGTCCCCGGAATCAGACACAATAGAAAATCTACGATCGGGCCGCTCGGTGGTCAAGGGGCTAAAGTATAACCCGTCTATAATCGCTTGTCATGATATAACATGAATTCCTAGTCGCAAAACACGCGTAATCGTTTTAGAACATGAAATTATTAGATTTTTTTTAATAAAGTGTGACGGGGCGACGAGAAAGCGCCGCACAATATTACTTATTCATTCGATGTTTATACAACGAACGGGCTCATTACAATGCGTTTATTGCAGGAAGCCGTTTGATATTGTTTGTTTTAGACTTGAGTAACGTCTCCGCTCGATATAATTCTTTTATTGGATGGATATGGTAATCACAGCGCGTCCTTTTTTGGATGATTTTGGTGGGAGATTAGATTGTAATGTTTTTAATTGTGTGTAGATAGTTTTTAAGTGTTCAGTTCAACAGTTACTCATGTATTGAACTGCGTTTCAGTGTTCTGCTTGTGCTCTGTATTTGTCTTCACAACCTTAATGTAGGACAGTTTATTATTGATGAATATAGTATGTTCTGTTACTCGAGCGAGCACATAAGGCAGCACAGAATTTGTATAATACAAGTTCTATTTTATTATAAACTATTATTTAATTCGAAATAAATTATTATTTCGGTGTTTGTATTAAATCATTAAAATTTGGGCTAAAATTATTTATATATCTAATTATAGAGTCACGAAATTTTATTATTGTTCCAAATTAATTTAAATATATTAACATTCCTACCATTATTTCAGTCAACTTGGCCCTTTAAATTCCTAATCACGCACGTAATTAGTTGAACCTAGTTAGGTTAGGTTTAACGAAATTTTAATGAATTGAACACATGAAATTTTCTGTAAAACAATATGAGAATTATACAAAAAATGTTACAGTTTTGTAAACTAGATGAAAGTTTAGAAATTAAAGACTTCAAGGAATTTTAGTTTTATCGCGATAAATTCCTCACATTCATTCGAAATTTTTATCTAAAACAGCAGACGAAGTATCCTTACGCATTTTAAGCTTAGTTTATTTCTTATATTCATTGATTTTCTTTCTCACACAGCGGCAGAAGTGCCCTCATGTTACACGGGCGAATCATGGCGGGGGGTGACGCTCGAGGAATTCACTGGTTGTCAGTGGAACTTGGCCAACAATCGGCAAACCCGGATGTTGGCGGACTTGGCGCTCGTCGGCTGCTACAACGGCACGCTGCGGCACCGCAACAGCGAAACAGACAGGGTGCTGCTGGCGTCAGCCAAGAGAAACTTGGCGGCGATGTCGTACTTCGGACTCACTGAGTTTCAGAAGGTAAGTGTTTGGTAAAGCACAAGAAGTTGATAGTGGAACTTGGCCAACAATCAGTAGTCGATGATCTTGGCGGTTTTGGCATTTGTCGGCTGCTATAATGGCACGCTGTAAAAGTGAGAAGGAATACAATTTTTAATGATAAAAATAAACGGATAATCATATTTAATTCATTCCGTCCAAATGATAATGATTTTTTGACAATATTACTTGAGAGAATCACATAAATAAGATTGATGGAGGCAAACGCAATTTACAACTACCGCCGCATTAATTCTCTACAACACATTTAGTTTACCTCAGCAACTGTTTATCCTCATACATTATACATCAGTCAGGTTATAAATACCTGAAGTCCGAGTTGGAAAACAAAATGTGCAAAAGTCGCATCGATCACAGTTTTGTGACGTTTTCCTTGGTAATGTGCGCGAGTTATGTAAGTGGGTCGGCTAATGTCTAAAAGCCATTCGAGTCCAGTGACCCTGACAGGAGATAAGTGCCATTATTTGCACTTAACTCATTGTTCCTATCTATACGTGCATTTGTCGCTAGCCACCAGCACGACTTTGCTCTATGAATTCTTGGTATGAATATTAGAGCTCATTGTGTTTAATGCTTTTCTACGATGTGATAGAGGAATTGTATTACTGTTTTGAGATAATAAGAACGATTTTTTGAAGGTGGTCTAATGCTGTTAAGATAATACTGATCAATATTACCAAGAACTTTCAATAAACATTCAGTAGACAAAATAAGCTCACAATATGATCAAAGGTTATTATTACCTATATTTATTACTGCAATTTGTTAGATGCACTACTTTCAATTGATTCATTACTACAATTTGAACTAAAATAGTTCACTTCATTCGATATTCCACGCATTATTCTGAGCATTTAGTAAAATATTTATCATTGCTGGAGTAGAATTGTGCCAGTTTAATTTTCATTGAGTGGAACTTATTATGTTTGCAAATATGTTCAAATTAATATCCGCTTCAAAGCAACTTATTTTATTACTGATAAGTGGTTTTGCATATTCATAAAATTATTCATGTACATTGTAAATGCCAACGATTAACATGCGCTATTGTTACGTAAGAGGATGCTATTTTTGTTAGAGAAATTTTAGCCAGACCTGCTCTAGAATTCGGTTATGAATTATT
The DNA here is from genome assembly GCF_061535395.1 of Colias eurytheme. Lineage (NCBI taxonomy): Eukaryota > Metazoa > Arthropoda > Insecta > Lepidoptera > Pieridae > Colias > Colias eurytheme. The sequence continues at coordinate 8,702,772 of NC_142982.1, read as the reverse complement.
AATGTGGGAACAGAGTTGGTAATTCTTATTGAAGGTTAAAGGAAAATGTACACGTGTACAGGGAAACCTTAAGCATCTTCCAAAGACTGGTAATTAATGCTCCTGTGTTATGGCAGTAATTCTGAAACCTTTTTTATTTCATGGCACAGAGTACGTCGTTATATCGTCATCAAATTGCTTTTACGCTTCCTAAAAATGGCACTCTTTTTTTATAGTATACTCACACAATGCATAAAAAAGTAGTTTGGTCCAATTCCATCTATATCTGGGATACCAAAAGATGCATTTTGCCACCATCAATTTTTCGGTCATAACTCTGTCTTCCAATCTATTATAAAACCAAATTTATTTAGTGGTTCGGATGTAACATAGAGACTACGATATTATTAGAATTAATAATATTTCTATCGATGGTTAAAGTGATACACTTTTTTAGTTAGTTTAAGAAGATACATAAATACATTTATTTGTCTTGTTTAATAGAGCTTTTTGTTTCCATTAGCATATACATTTCGTATTATAATATCTCATATTGTCCAGTCCAGTGTTAAGTAACTAGTAAAGATACTTCACTCATTGCCATGCGTATGCAGTGACTTGTAAAGATACTTTGCCATGCTAAAAAATTATAAATTTCCAACAGATATCCCAATACGTGTTCGAGGAGACGTTCAACCTCCGGTTCGCTGTGCCGTTCACGCAGCACAACGCGACCGTGTCGGGCGCGACGCTCGCGGCGCTGTCGCCCGCGCAGGTCGCGCACATCAAGCGGCTCAACTCGCTCGACCTCGAGCTGTACGAGTTCGCCAAGGGGCTCATGTTCAAGAGGTGGGTGCGTGTGCGTGTGTGTGTGCGAGTGTGTGTGTGTGTGTGTGTGTGTGACTCAGCACAACGCGACCATGTCGGGTGCGACGCTCGCGCAAGTCGAATTCAAATTCAAATTCGCGTGAATTGCGTATGTGTGTGTGTTCGCGAGTGTATTTGCGTGTGCGTGTGAGTGGTGCGTGTAGTGTGTGATATATTTTATGGCAGTTTGTAATTTTATAGAACAAGTCATAAATAGATTCATTTTTTCATAATAAAGGCAAAGGGTACGAGCTGTTGAACTGTTTATTTAGAAATATCGAACCTCACCCAATCTCGCTCCAAATAATTTGTTTTGTCCTAAGCAGCTAGTAATTATTCACAATGCGTGGGCTTTATGAAAAATTGCCCTATTTATAACTTCATGACATATACGTGCTAAATTCATTAATTTAATTAATAAGTAACAGAAATGAATAGAGTAAAATATAGCAGACATTAATATAGAGCATGATCGAAATAATGTTTCTATTTCGAAGTATTTTATCTTATCGATAGTTAAAATCACTATCTACGATCACGTAGTACTACGGTGGTATCCGCTTTTGTAATAGTAGATTTAAAGGCGAACATCTTTCTTTGACTCTAAGCAAAGGATTGATTTCCAAAGGCAACCGTAATAATGATATTTTAGAGAACGTTAGGAGCATTGAAATAAAAATCACTGTCTTATAGGTAGATATTGTAGAATTAATTTACGGAATAATACTTTTAACGTGTTTTGATACTGTAATTTTTTCGGTTATTCCAAGTTTATTAAAGTCAAGTCAATTTATTACGGAGTAGCAAATAATGAAAATATCTTACTAAATTGATTAAGGCCTTTCAAAATATGGCGTTTTGTTTCATCTCTCTTGAATCCAATGATGATGAATGATACGTCAAGTCTAAGTAGAGATCAGCCATAGAAACATCAGCTTTTCATTTCCCTAAGGTACCTACTTTCGTACTTCAAGTAATTTCATGTGTACTTTCTGGGATTTTTATAAAAAAGAGTGTGTGTGCCCACACTGAGCACCCGTGTCAGAAGTGAAACTTATTTGGCAAGATTCAAAGATAACAAAATCATCGCCTTACTCCACGACGTGACGGTATTGCCATGACGAGACCTTGCAATTTTTTCTTATCGTGCCTAAAGAATTTTTACTAAAAAAACCGTAAACTAGACTTTCGAAGACATAATTAACGAGTAATGTAATATATCATTTAATTATAGGAACTACAATCACTATCGTTGTGATATAATTACACTCTTGTTAGCTTTTAATTTAAGAGTTTAATTGCTCTTCAATGTTATCACGCTTAGATTCAAACGGGTTTATATCTGGGTAAAGATAACTTTGTGTTAGTTTATACTGTTAACGATAAAGTTCCCATTTGTTATCTATTTTTCTTCCCTTTGCAAGGCAATGAAAAAGCGAATACATTATGCCAAATTTGCCAAAGTAAAAGATTCTTCTAATAGATGCAAATATAATTTTATTGCATTATCATACACATAAATTGTTCTGACACTTTGATTTTTATGATGGAATATATTAGCAAATTAATTTTTACGATACCGTTGAAGAAGCCTAAAAAATAAAGAAATAATTTTGTTCTATAACCTAGCCACTATAAATTCTAAGTCTTGGAAGTACGAGAACGGATAGCAAGTTTCTTAGAAAATGTAAATTATACTTAACTACAGAAAATTGGATAGAATTTCCATCCTGAAACTATGGGAAAATATCAGGGCAGTTCATATAATCTTGTATAGTTCTTGGAACATTGGAAACCCTACCTCCCTGCCCGGGTTTCTTACTGAGAAAGCACTTGACTTAATTATGACAGGCTCTAATATGCTTTCCATTAGCAATGTTAGTCACACCAGCATGAACTTCTTTGACGTTCGAATGTACAGCAGTACAATGCGACGACACGTTTCGAGTCGCACAAATTGTAATTGCATTCCCCATTATAAGATTCTTTGACGAGCGCTTAATTAACAGAAAGAAAGTCCCTTCACCAATAACACAGCTAATTGCAACAAAAGCTTCATTCATTTCGATTAAAGTCAGTTTTATCTTAATCAAAAGAGCGTTTAACTGCACTCGGAGCGGTTATCTCGAACAAAGCTCGTTTAGTGGCGATATAATCACAAGCGGCCAGCTTCAAGGAACCCAACGCTTTATCCTGCTGCTGCGGTCTTCAATTAGTCGTGAGCCGTGTCGCTAATGCGCGTTTAATATAAATTTGATACGATCATTTGCTACTTTCAGTTTTATTCTGTTGGAATTACAATTAGGTTGCATTTGGTTGAGGTTTTGTATGCAAACGTTTTAGAAGCTAGAGATGGTACGGAGACACTGTCTAAACTAGGTCACTGGGGTCATAATTCAATTGCACTTGGATAGAAACTGTATGTTTTGGTATTCCTTTATACCCGAATTATTGTGTCATAAGTTTGAGAATTTAGTACTTAGTGATGTTATTCAATTGCTGCCAGTTTTGTTTAATATCGGCCAACTTTTATTTTCTAGCTTTGACATGACGGATATATTCAAATATTTTTGTGCACCGTCCGTATATTTTCTTCTAAAGAGAAAATATTCCTCTTGACAATTGAAGCAGATGCTGTTGATATTATGTCCTTCGTATCTTATATGAAAAAATGTATATGCTTTGCCCTTGCTTGGCAATATTTCTGTAATGAGGCTTTATCATTAGCGTCCTTGACAATTAATAATACTAATATCAGTCCATTTAGTTGGTGTCAACTTTATTATTGGAAAATAGTGTTCTATAAATGTTTGTGCTTTTATTTTCTTTAAAATTCAGGATAATATCTACTATAACAGGAGCCATACATAATTAAAGCACCAAGAAATAGTTGCGAAAATCACTCAACAATTTTACCCAATTACGGTTTTAATTTCGATTTAAAGGATCTCCTTTTCCACAGATTCGAAGCGCTAAAGAAACGAGACAGTGACTTCGAGTTCCGATGGCGGCACCTCGGTGAAGTCGCACCACGGAACGGCGTCACAGAGTTCGACTGGGACAGTAACATAGAAGACGCTACCACTGAGAAGAACAAAGGCAAGTAATGTCGCTTGCTCTAGAGGGGGTATGCCGCCGTTGATCTAATACGGGGGGTAATGCCGCCGTTGTTCTAGAAGAGTGGTGATGCCGCCGTTACTACAAATGGGGTAGTAATGCCGCCGTTCTTCTGGAACGGGGGTAATGCCGCCGTTGTTATAGAAGAGTGGTAATGCCGCCGCTGCTTTTGAAATAGAGGAAGGGAATAGGAACAAAAAAGGGAATTTCGCGTCTTCTAGGATGTGTGGGTGGAGTTCAAAACTCCGCCTGGATATGTCGATAGCTATTAGAAATTATTTGTAAATTGTTCTGTGATGGTAAAAAATCGTGTGTAATATAGTCTCGATTGAAAATAATGTCAGTAAAATTATAAAATTCACACAAAAAGTTATGAAATATAATCAATTCTCTAAACATAAATGACCCTTTTTCAACTATTGCACATTTAAAAATGTATAGTCACACGATTTTTCACCAAATGCAATGACATCAAAAATATTTGTCGGTGACGTCACACAGGTGGCATAGATAAGTTATTGATTAAAAGTTATATTCGTCGAGTGCATTCGCTAGTCATTCGATAAATAATAATCACCCATCGTGAACAAGTTGTATACATTCGTTAGCATTTAATTTTTATATATAACTTCTACGGCAGTTGTGAAAAATAACCTGTAAAATATACCTGAAAATGAAACCTGACAGCTAGCTTTTATTATTATTTAATTTCAATATGGCAATCTCAACATTCGTAATTTAGTGCAATGTACATATTTGTTTTAAGGCATTTATTTTTAAATTTTTTATCTGTCCTTTTGTGGCATTGTTTATTCTATTAGTGTAGATAGATAATGTTAATTTTTGATCAAAATTATTAAATTTCGCATTTAATTTTTCGAGTGAGCTTTATTTTTAAGTGCAGTCCCAATGAAAGGTTGTTGAATCATAGAATTGCTATTATATAGTGGATAAAAATTAGAGCCATTTCAGACGAAAACGCTATTGTAAATTTTTAGCTCAACTATGAAGGATTAAGTTTGAAATGTATGAAACTCTGCACGTCTGGAAAGGCTTTACTAAGGTTGCTATATATCGGTGTTGTGTAGCTTAAGGTGTCAGCTATAACTATGTAATAGTAAAACTGTGTGTATGAATGTTGACGAATGGTAACAGGGTATGGTCTGTGTCTACAAAACCCAACGAAATGTGTTTTTTTTTTATTTAGTTTATCCCGTTTGTCCAGTGTGCTGTGAATAAAAAAATATAAAAAAATAAAAATAAAAAATACCTCATCGGTATTAATCGGGTACTAAGAATCGTAATCGATATCTTATTGTCTATAATATTATCTTTATACTGATTATTTTGCACAGCGGTTTTCCCCGTTGTATTATTAAAAATAGGATTTTTATCGTTAATTTAATTAGGCTTATCAGAAATTATCTAATATGAATTATGAATTGATACAGATTTATTAATAAAAACTAAAAATGTTTTTTTTTTTTCATTACACTTTGGGAGTGTCTTTTAAAAGGAAAAACAATAAAAAATATAAGGTATATCCTAGTTGGGCTTATCCGTAATTATTGCATTATCACATAACATTCGACACAGAATTATTAAGTGACACAAAAATGTAAACAAAAATCCCAAATAAAAACAAAAAACAGTCGATAAATGTTACGTTTAAAGTTACAATGTAATAAAAAAGCACTGTGTATAGCATGCAATACTTCATTGTATTGGCCTCCTGTAGGCTGTATGCAAAGGCACCTGAGAGGCAATCCATCTGACGTGGAGTGCCGTTTCAACATAGAAACCCGACATGACAAAAGTTTATGTTACTTGTAAAAAGGAATTTTCTGAGTTCTTTTATTTATTTTTTCATACAACATTTTATTTCTTGTGCACGGAGTATTGTTAAATATAAAAAATAAGTACTTTACGAAAAAAGAAGTTTTATAATGCGTTTAAGTACCTACATATATTTTAATTCGATAGGTAGGTAATGGAAAAATCTTTTCTAAATGATACTTAAAATAGATTTTTAACCAAATCATATAAATTTAAAAAAATAATTCTCACAGACAAAATAATGTCTTTCATTCACTAAATAACCTCTTAATTTCTAAATGGCTGTTTTTATTTTTGTGATTTGGAATTTGGATACCTTTTTTTTAAGTGGGGAAATCTTGCATAGATGCCCACGGACCTCGGGGAAGGAGCCGTGGGTTATGTCATATTCTTACCGACGGAATTTGGATACCTATCATATTTTACTGTATGACCTTTCACGCTTCATGCAACAATTGATCAAATTACGAAGAAACGGCAGATTTTTTCAATAACAATGAAATAATTGTGTCATATCACTTTCATTCACAGCTCACTGGTCTAACGTGGAATTGCGATATTCCTTCAAGCTTTGTACATAGTTATATTAGATAGGCGTAAATATATAAGGCGCTTAAGTATTCGTTGTACAGAAATTAATTCTCAGTGTGTAACCAAAGAACAAAATTGTGTGCTATAGAATCAGATTTGATTGGGACAGAATTATTTAATTATTGTTAAGTTTGACGTATGTTTACAGCATTGCATTCTATAATCTATATGTGTTTCTGAAAGCTCGTTCACTATGTGTTCAATATCGTTTACCAATTTGTAAAATTATTAATGTATTTACTATTTAAGTTGTGTAAGTAAATTGTCTATTTGAGATACATATTTTCACAATAGAACAATTTTTGGAGTAATTATCAATTTTTGTGAATTCTTTAATAAATATTTTATTCTTATTTATGAAATGAACGTATAAAAATATTATCGTTTAATTCGGGAGTGCATCTAGTGATATATTTTGTAAATAAAATAATTATGTCAAGTATAATCGTTCGAAAATTGTAACTCATAAAAATATTGTATGCATGAATAAAGAATAAGACAATATATGCAGTATTAATGAATACTTTGCGATAAAATGCAGCTATTATAAAAAAATAATACGTGACATTTACATGACTTGAATGAGGGATTCTTCGAGAAGCTTCATTTAATTTAAATAATAATAATTTATAATAAAAAAAGGCTTTGCGTTGTCAAGTTAATTTAGTGTGAGATCAATGGAACAAATATATTGTCGACAATAAGTATAGATGTGGTTATTTTTAAATAAATTTCATGTATTTTTATTCTTAATGTTAATTGTTAAGTAATAATTAACACTAACTGGCAACTTTATGAAAAACAAAAGCACATCTTGCAATAAATTCATAAGAATTAGGGCCGTGTTACACGAACAATTTTCAAGATTTAATTTTATGGTTGATATTAAAAAACATCTTTAAGATCAAATAATTCACAAATGAAACTCCTTAGGTTTTGGGAAACATCTGTTTAAAATAACATAAGAACGTGTGCGTATTCACGCGTTCGTTTTTGCCCGCGCTTTTTATTTCGTGTCAAACATTTTTTTTTTATTCATGAAAAAATCCACGTATTTTTTATTTTCGTGTAACACGGTCCTAATTTTTTTTCAAAATTAAAAGAATTATTATCTCCATAAAATGATTCGCACGTAAATAACACAAAATTGATATCCTGTGATAAGCTCAGTAACATTTCTCTTGATTGCATGTTAGCGGTTTGTAACAAGCTGTAAAATGTATATTGTAAATATGTTTGAATGAGCCATATATGAATTAGCCATTAATGTCGTGAAGGTTGATAGAATTGTAATCGTCTGTTATTGTAAGCGTAACTGATTTATTGAAAAAATAATATTTAGAAATTATCTAAAGAATTTTTAACGGAATTTAATCGCGTTTAAAATCCGTTAAAAAGTCTAATTTCTAATGTATAATACTCGCGTAAAATCAAACACTAGAAAAAATAATAATTTCGGTTAATCTATTTGTGAAAAATAAATCGCTGCTTTATATCATTTAAGTAGATATCTACAGATAAATAAAATAATATTTCATGATTTTTTTAATTCTTCATTTTATACAATTTTAATAAGTGTCTATTTCGCTTGTAGGTACATATTTGAATTCGTAAGTTAATTTATTGAGATAATGAAAGTTTTTCTCAGTAAAAGTTCAAATAAGCCAATATCAATTTTCTCAAATAATCCAAGGCTTTGTACAATATTATGTTCGTAGTAAATTGACTGTCGCTTAATTAATTTTGGCAGTTATTTTAATATTAAATTTATTTTTAATTTAATCAGTTACGCTTATAAATGTCATATAAATAATAATCAGATGTGCGCCGTTGGTGCGTTTAGTTATTTGTACCAAAACCTAGTATTTAGTTTTTTAAGTTCCCGACTGAACCAAAATATAGTTGGTATTGTTGTGTTTATGAACACCGGAGTAATAAATAAAGCAAACTTATATTTCGTTTTATTTCTATCCTATGAATTTTATGTTGAATTATTTAGAACATGGGAAAAGGTGTGTTATGAAACAAGTGATAACTGCGTTAAAAACAACCGACTTCAAACTTGTACTTGCAACATTTACAAATACAGACAAAAATGCTCATAAAATAAAAATTACTGGGCCTATCCGAATAAAATTTTTATGGGACCAATTTGACACCATCCCGCATTGAACAAAAAAGAATCACGTAAATCGATTCAGAAACCTCGGAGTAATCGGTGTACATACATAAAAAAAAAAAAAAACACCGGCCGAATTGATAACCTCCTCCTTTTTTTGAAGTCGGTTAATAATATATTATAGTAATAACGAAAACTGTTCTATAACAAAAAGCTCGTAAAGTTTCATACTGGATAAAAATATCAGTACATATCTAAGATAATAATTATCTTATATATCTGCCAGCATAGTTATAGTTGCCATTAAAAAAAAAACAAGATTTATGCGATAGAGTTATTGAGTTTTTTAAGTGAATATGAAGACCCGTATACTAAGAAGTCACATTTGTATGTAGGTATGTGGGATATAGGGCAGATGCATTTTACATCTGTTTTACTGATTGATTTTCAAGGTGTTATACTATTTTTTGTTTTTTATTGTAGCTGACAATCGGCTCCTGTGGTCCTTTGGGAAATTACAAAAAAAATGACTAAATTTTACAAATTTCCTGTAACATGTAACTACACTTCAACTATTAAAGGAACACCATAATGTTAAGTAAACAAATCATTATGAAAAAGCTTTAGCCAAAAAAATAACTTCTTATTACTTTATAATTGAAACTCATTATCAATTCCCCTTATTATTCTTATACTATAATAAATGATGAAAGATAACAGACAATGAGACATAGTTCCTACGGGCGAATTAAAAAAAAGTTCTATTACTTTCAACAAATTACTTGTGTATTAGTGTTTTATTGTTCACAAATCAATATACCTAGTAGTTACTAGTTAGTAGGATAATCATTTATACATTTTGGAAAATAAATATAATAATACTTAGTAATTGTCATAAAAATATGCAAATTAGGAAAGCTGGCCAATTTTTTTGATGCTCACAAACCCAAACGGACACAATTGTCGTGCGGTAGGTATTCTCACTTACCAAACGATTTTGGGCGTTCCCTTATATAGAATACCACATACAGCTTTAAATGCCCTAAAACTGATACTTTATTTCCATTCTGGTTTCCTTACTGAATAATTGAGAGAATAAATAATTATCTTATTGAATGAAACATTATCTTACTCTACTGGTCATGCCCAATTAGAATAAATCATTGGCTTATGAAATGAAACATAATCTTTGTACTAACTACTGGTCATGCCCAATTTTAGACAAAAACTTTTAATTCTAGTTCGAGCTTATTACATTAAGCTTTAGGCTATCTAATTTGGCCTCGAATAAACTAGTTGTGTTAGGACACTAACGTTATATGACATTTTCACTAAATGAAAATAACTTGATAATAACCAAGTTGTTTAGCAGAAAATTACGTAGTTCATACGAAAGCGACGAAAGGTTTTTACCGAGAACTTTTTAATCATGTCGATAACCAGTAATACTTCTCAATAATACACATAAATAGTTGTCTACACCAATTAAGCACCCAATTAACGTTGAAAATAATCCGAAGAAAAATGTATGAAGGAAATGACAAAATCGCAATTAGAGGGCAAAACTGGCACAAAAACGCTCATTCGTTAGGCTTCGATCTTCTATACATGGAAATAGTTAGAATATTGTTAATTAAATACATAATTCAAAAACACACTAAGTAGAGCGTAAAAGAAAATGTTTTTAAAATTATCGAGTGGTCGTTGATAATTTCACACGGTCTGGACGGCGCTTTCACAACGGTATTCCACTTTTGAAATATCACATATAATTGGCGCAACCATTTTGTACCGGTCTTCGGGAGTGAGATTAAAAAATAATATTTCATGAATTTCGATATCACTTTATTTATGATTGGCACTAGAATGAAATCAGCCAATATCGAGACTGCATGAGGCAGACTTCGACACGAAAAATAAATAATAAATCGACACCAATAGTTTTAGATTTTTATAAATTAGCTGCTAACTTTTGAGAACGAGCTATTTTATCAAGCGGCAATATCTGAAATTACTGATGCAGAGAAAACTTTTTGCTATTCAGACGTCCCGGATGAAAATAGGTTATCTGGAAATCAGTACATTAGCTACGTCAGGTTATCTGAAAATCAGTAAATTAGTAATAAACGGTCGATGCAGTTCGTTTAGCTTTCGAAGTACAAATTTGAATGATATTTTTGACTCTTTTCGCAGACTTTGAGAAAAGTACTCAAGAAAAGTTTATTTAAGCAAGACTTGGCAAAAGCACCAAAAGGTTCGCACCCTGGCAGTGACCTGACACAGAAACAACTATTAAAATGCGGGTGTACTCATGGTGTACTAGTACTACATATTATGTACCTCTTCGCAACTCTTCAGAAAACTCCAGTATAATGAGCATGGGCGCATGGCAACTATATTTCTAGTTATGACTTATGAATGATACCATAGATTAAAAATTACACAAACTAAGGTGTACAATACTAGATACAACCACGAAGTAAATATCAGAATAGAATACATTTAAACACCTTACGAAACAGCGATTACGGCTAGAATCCCGGCACGGCAGGAAGCTCGAATAGTCGAATTTGCATTCATGCCATTAGGTGGCATCCGTCGAAGGGAACGCTGCACCCCGCGGCCCGCGGTAATCGCTGCATCCGATTGATGTCACTGACATATCGCTTCGGGTCGCCATCTATTCGTGTGTTGCTATGTATAACTACACAATTTAGGAACTGTTATTTCATAGGTTGTAGTCTGTGGTGTCATTTTGAGAAATTATTTTAGCAATTATCCTTTGCACCTTTGCACATTTTATAATAACACTAGTTGACCCGGTAACATTTTAAAATCAGCTAAAACAGCCCACCCGTTCTTGAGTTTTAGCGAGCCTAACAAACAGCAATTGTTTTCTTAAATTAATAGATTATGATTAATAAAAATAAGTACTTAAGCACAGAACAGTACTATAGGCACAGCTATAGGTATGAATCAAGTATGAATATACCTAATCAAATTACGATGACATCTTTATGAGAGGTATTTCTTGAGTTATTATATCCTTACTAAGCAATAATGGTAATGCATAATCTTAATACTATTATAAAGGCGAAAGTTTGTAAGGATGTATGGATGTATGGATGTATGGATGTTTGTTACTCTTTCACGTAAAAACTACTGAACCGATTACAATGAAATTTAGCATACATATAGAGGGTAACTTGGATTAACACATAGGATAGGTTTAATCCCGGAAATCCCACGGGAACGGGAACTATGCGGGTTTTCCTTTGAAAACGCGGGCGAAGCCGCGGGCGGAAATCTAGTTCACTATAAATAAATCGACATTAAAAAAGTAATTTTTACGTAGAAAAGTCCGAGTATAGAATGCTAATATTATGACATTTTTTATAATCAAGGTGAAGCAAGGCTTCCGCTGCAAGACGTGGCCGTGGGGTAAAAAATACCTTAGATAATATAAACATACTTGAGACTTTTTACATGTTCTGTGTCGCTACTTTTAAGGAATTCATTAAAATGTCGAAAAAAGGAATATAAGCCGAACTTTGTTAAGCAAAAAACAGCAGGTACTGAATAACATCAACCAGATTTTTGGCTTATTATGGTAGGTTGTCGCCGCCGCAGATTTTCGATGGATAACATAAGTTATTAAGCGCCAGGTTGTTTTTGTGGGTCTACTTCAGAAAAAACACTGTGTGAATTAGCTACTGAATTTATAACAGGGCATAGCTTAAATTACTTCAAGATTGAGTTGACATTTATTTTGTTTTTTATTTCAAAAGCTTGAATTAAACGTTTTACCATCAACCAATTTATATTGCTACAAAAAGGCAAAGAAATCTTGTGTACAAAATCTTATACACTTATTGCCGTCATGATTTTTCATAACCCAACTTATCGAGTGTACAATATCAAATATCGCTATCCCAAGATCAAACGATCACCGTTTGTAGGCTACTAAATAATGATTTTTTCCGACGTTCCTATAAAGCTATCAGAAATTAATCGGATTCCCAAGCAATGATTTATATAAGAACCTCAGTTGAAAGCCTTCTTGTTACGGATAACAGTCGAGGCGAAAAATTAGTTTCCTATCTGGTCGAAACGTGTAATCGCTCTGCAGATACGTCTGTCACGGACCGTAATGGGTTTCTTTTTATTTATTGAACGACATTTTGTAAGACACTACCAGTGATTCATTTAAATGCAAGCGACGAAGTAAAAGTTCTCACGGTGTATGGTCTTGTTAGATTTATTAAATAGCGATACGGGTATGCGTGTTAGTTGTACCTATATCATCATCGAGTAGGATTCTTATGAAATCTTATTAATTAGTATCTAGCAACGGAAGTCTGTTTTAGTTTGGAGCTTTAATTTTTTTGGTGTCTCGCGATGTTAACGCGGACGGGTAAAAACGCACGTCTGAAACAGTTTTTGCGAATTTCCCAGCTATTTTTTTAAATATCGTTAATTTGCGTCCATACGCTTTTGTACCATGTCACATAATAGGTGCCTGAAAATGTTGACAGGTATTTATTATAGATCTTATCTACTTCCTTTTATATAAAATTAATATAAGAAATAAATATTTATAACGAATTGTATTAAGATCAATATTTCATTCTGATATAATGGATTAATTATTTCTTAATTTAAGATCCATTACAATAAATCGTGCCTTAACACGTTCGCTGCGAAACAGGGCTTGAAACACCCTGTCCGTGTCTCGTCGTTATAGCGGTAGGAAAAAACTTAAACTTCTCTGTCGTGCGGGAGGCATAACTTCCATCTGGTTCAGTGTAGGAAAGTGATATCTATATATCTGAGATGTGCTATTGATTCCTAGTTCAATGGTATACCGACCTTAATACCGGGTTTCTTAGACCTCGTGCCGCACTGAACAAATAAAAATTCTAACACAGTGCGGAACGAGGTTGCGAACACCTCGTACCACCGCGCACCTCGTACCGCACCTTAAGCTAGCTTCACGCGGTTAGTGTTGTGCAACGCATTCGAGACTATTTGTGGAACAACTTATTGAAGCTTTTACAAAGAAGGACCTGAATGTGGATACAGGTAATTTTCAAACATCCTAACTACTCGTTATAATAAATATCGTTAATAGAAACGTGAATGTAACATGTTGAGTAACTTTCTACAAATAGGTTGATAATCATGATTACTATTAGTGTGTTTGTTCATTGAATCAACTAGCGGCAAATCCAAAACACCCGGCAATCGGTGTATGGCTCATCAAAATTTAACTCTTGCCTAAGTCAACAAGCCAACTAACAAGGCACATCATCTCTTAAAGGGATCAAAGAAGAGGAGATGTGTGACGAAAAACTCCGCACCTTCTTAACAAGTCGTAAGGCCGACAAAAAAGTAAAGGAAATTCTCACAGAATGCACTGGTTGCAAACAATATTCTGGTTTGGCCTGTTTTAATAAAAAACATCCATAAGTTTGATAAATAAATACAATTAAATAAAATCGATATTTCTTTTCCCATCACTAAATTATATGAAAAACTGCTATTGTTCAGTGCGGTATGGGGTACATCAGACCCCACATTTTATTTTACCCATAGAATCTAAACTAACTAATCTAACCACGGGCGGCGGTAGATTTAGGTTAATGAACTCATTGTTAATAATAATCACGACAAAAGCCGCACACTTTGTCTTATTTGGCGCCAAAAAAAGGATTTTGGTCTCCTACGGGCGGTGGGGTTTAATATGCCTCGTGCCGCCACAATCTCTGGTATAGGACAAGGTTTAAAACGACCCGTAACGCAGTAATGGAAAGTACAGATATATCTGTGCCGCAGCGAACGTGTTAATCTCACATCTTATACGCACAAGAGTTGATTGAAAAACGGATATAATCGCATGATCAAATTACCCATTAAGACTGACTTCATACATCAATAAGTTACCGCTTGATTCGGCATTGATAGACGTATGTGTCGAGAAAGCCTATTTAATTAATAGCACACATTACCATACCATCATCGTATAAGTAGGCAATTAATTACAAAACTATACTTGATATGATTTAATAGGAAACATGATACATAAGAAAACGCATGGTATAGAGTTACCGTGATTCTGTCACATGTCAGACTCGTTGGATTAATTGGAATGATATCAATTACATTATTCGCGAGGAATTCGCGGTCAAGTTGATTTAAGAGTGAAATGACATTGATTTCAGTTTCAGATAACAACGTCCTTTATTTATATGTACATACCTACTATAATATATGGTTTCCCAGGGAAATTGTATTGATTAGTTACATATTCCTCGTTACTTTTTATCCTTCTATGAATAGTATTTTCTTTGGCTATTTACTATTCCCCAGTGAGCATATTATATATAAGTACCTATGCTATTACTAACTTAAAAGAGATTTTCAATAGTAAGTAGTAAGTATCCTTTTTATATTAGGCTTTGAGAAACATTATGTTTATGCGGATATTATGTGACCTAGTTACAAACATCAAAATGTACATGACTAAGATAGATTTTCGTATCTTTTTTCCCAATAGAATAATATTTTCGATCTCAATTTTACTTTATTCAGTGAATGGACTAATCGCCAAAGACCGCTGTTCAAACATCCATCATTTATCTTGCACACAGAAGCTTCATAATGAGATTCAAGCTAGGTCTATCGATAATATAGACATTATATTGAATGTAAGTACCATATATTTACCCAATAATCCTATATTATATAAAACGAGAGACGTACATACAAGGTGACCAAACGACGTTTGTCCGTTCCATAATTTTTTTAATAATTTTTTGTAATAAGTAGATATTTTTCTTTTGGAGCGTAGACAAAGCCGAAAATTCAAAAATAGTTTGGAAAATCCAAAAGTGCACGCCTCATAATTTTTTTTTAATAATTATTTATTAACTATTATTTTTGTTTATTTAATAACAATTAAACCACATCGAATCAGACCCTGAAAAATGAAAGGGTTCTATTCCTGAGCATACTCAAGCGTAAGAGAAAAAAAAAAAATCGATTAGTAAAGTATTTCGGTCGCTATCGTGTTAACAAGAAAATCCTCCGCACATACAGACACACGGACGTCCAAGACAGAACTTTTTTAAACTGTTTTTTAACTAGTTTAAATAACAAAAATGACATCAAAAATATCATGAATGTTAAAAATAGTGTTTTTTCTTAATATGTGTATGTATTATCTTACAAGTGCAATGTATGATACATAAAGACATTTTAAGTTTGAAAAATCAGATGTTTTGCGCGAAGTGACAGTAGTACCCACCTCAACGCTTCGCTTATGAGGCGTGCAATAATAGACATGGATTCAGACAATTTTGCGTTACAATTTGTGAAATCAACCCGTCACAAAAACAATCGTCTTAATAACCGCTTTATGAAATCAAATGCTTCTAAATCTGTTATAAAATAATTGGTCCTTTTGGAAATAGGCGTAATGTACCTTTGACTTTGACTTATATTCCATAAGTTGTGCTTAACTGCGTAATAAGTAATAACAGTAACTCGCGATCATAATAAAGTGATATTATCATAAAACTTAGACTGTCATTAATAATGTCTAGAAAGTTATAAGCTTAACAATTACTTAATATGATAAATCGATCAAGAGTTAATTGAATTGCGATCGTATGACGCAGTTGAAATTGGGACATGAATATTGAATACACATCATGTGTCTATGTGTGTTATGTATGTATGTGTGTGTATGTGCAGCTCAACGATCAAAAAGGGGTTATATCAATCTCTTATTGAACAATTGGGACAATCAAGTAGACGCATTCATTGTTGTTGGAACAATTCGTCGTTATTGAATTAATATTCATATGATAAAGATTATGGACGAGCATTGTTGCTAACCCTCTTTTAAATATTATCATGAAGAAATTCAGTGCAGTTTTAATTCTTTGATTCATTAATGCAACGTTTTTCTCCTTAAATAATAAAATTCACTTTTCTGATACCAATATAAATTAAAAAAATCATTTAATTGACACGTGTGTCACTAAACTAAAAGTATGAAAGCAGCAGTCGCCATTTAACCAAACTCTAGTAAAAGACTTTTGAGTTTTGAACATTACATTTTTTACATCCATAGAGAAGTTTGGCTCATAACAGAAATCACAATGTGATTGCAAGATTGAAGTAGGTACCTAACTAAACAAAAAAGTAACCTAACAAAAAGGCAATTTTTATAATAGAAGAGAAGAGCTTTCAAAACCGGACCATTGCATTGGTTCGACTAGACACTATCTCGCAAATGCCTTGCAAACTTCAGCTCTTTATAACTTTAATGTAGATCGAGTAGGGAATATGGATATCATCATGCTGTCGACCGTATCGACGTGAATTTGTGTAGCTGTGCCTGAGAGGACTAGATAAGGAAACTGGAAAGGGAAGATCGCCGAATTTATTATTTATATACGATCGACCTTCTGTGGTCTAAATAACCTTTACTTATGCGTCGTACATTGACTGAATGTACGCTTTTTTATACTTGTAAACTAGAAAACGTGAGACTGTACAATGTACATCCCATGTGACTTGTGAGGGAAGGTATCTTGTTTTTAAAACTAAGAAAGAATAAAAACAATTTGGTCGTGAGGCGGGATTCGAAGTCGTTGTTTTGCTGTAGCGAATCTACCCAAGTGATCGAAACTTTTTACGATTTTTTTTTGACTATTTATTAGTTGCATATACATTCAACAATACAGAAGAAATAAAATGTATAACGTTATTTCAGTTGTTGTATCGAACTATTGTATTTATATCTATCGTGTTGAAACTTTCATCACTGGTCCAATGGGTATATGTAATAACTAGGGAATACTGGCTACTTCTGTTTCAATGCATGTATCTGCAATTTGAAAATGGAGATTTGACGTGTACAATTTCGGTCAAGCCAATATCAACAGGTCATATTCATTATTTTGTTGTGGTAAGGATTATATAATACCTACATATTGTGAATGTCATAGGAGTACATAACATGTAACGTTACCTATATTAATTTTAATAGATGATTTTGGGTTTATTACATTAATTAATAATTATTGTATTAAGAAATACTCATGTTATTAGAGAGAATTTCACATTAGATATAGTGTGTTCTCACAGTTTACGTAAATAATGAGGTTAAATAAGTACCACTCATACCTATACGAATGCAATAAACCCTATTTCTTTAAAATAATACAGATATAATAGTATAATATGATATCAGGCCGATACTAATAAAACAGGAATAAAAAGTCTCAGCTGCAGCTGCGGTGATTTACGATGTCCTAATACTTCACCACCTATACCTACAGCTATCATTATAACTTTCTCATAAGTTGACACGTTTCGTTTAAAAAATGTCACGTCAACATTTAATTACGTATTTAAAAACCGTTCGCATCGCACCATGGGAACTGTGAACTGTCACCCGAATACAGAATTTAAAAGAAATCACCTTAAAATCACACATTCGTTCCATCTTTGCCCGTAGAGGCACATCGGGCATAATAAAACGATCGAATTTCCAGTAAGTGACTATAATGCATTAGCATGCTCCCGGGATAGTAGGCCCATCTCCTGTTACCCAATTCAGCGGCTTCCGTAGAATTATATTCGGAAATAAACATATATTTCTAGATATAATGAATAGACAGTTTTCTTGAGAAATACGCTATGCGTCAGTTCCTGAAATATGAGCTATTTTTGTGCATTTTACAATTTTTCTCTTACGTTTATTACCTACTGTTGACAGGTTTTCCTGTTTCTGTAATGAAATGTAATTGGCTTTTTATTTAATCACAATGATTTTTGTCTTTTATACGTTTTTAAAATTAAGAAGATACACAATAAATTTTAATAAGAAAAAATATCTATGTGGTAATAAGAAAGCCTAATTATCCCATGGATCGTAATTAAGGAAATCATTGCTTGGGTTAAGCAATAGTATTTAAAATAAAGACTTCGAACGAATGGGTCTTAGAGAGACGCTTACTGTTTTAAGCGTTTGAAGTTTTACAAAGGATCGCAACCTTCAGGCTCCATCTGAAAGCTTTCAGAACTCCCATTTTCAGAGTCCGCGTTCTTTGTCTTGTGTCGTGTTTCTTGTAATCGCTATTGTGCCCTTATCGCCCTTTCTGCTGCCTGTCGATTAGGTACTTATGCGGGTTGTGAGCCAAATTTTATACACGATAAGGAATTCTCCAACGCCTAACAAATTTTAAGTGATCAATTTGTAAGGGTAGTTAAATAGAGACAACTGACTGAAGAATAAAACCGAACAGAATTCGTGTTGAAATTTTGCTCTTTATTTTAGAGAAACTAATTACTGCGCTAAATGCTCCGTACTAAAGACTCCTTATTCATACCTGCGAGACATTCCATTAAGCTATAAGCCCATTGTCTCCACGTATTGTAATACGTACAATACCTTTGAAATGCAGATCAGTGAGCTGAGGAAAGATTTCACTCATTACCTTCTAACGTCAAGTGGTCGCAGAATCCCGTTGACAAGTATGCTTAGACACACTCACCTGTCCTTTGTACGGAGATCCGGTCTACGAACTTTGTCATTTTGGAAGAAAGAATTTTTAAACATTATATTCTGAGGGTATTCAAACATCTATATTATGTTCGTTATCTAATTTATTAGTATCGATTTCTGATTAAACAATTTCAGTTAAAACAGGGGTAGTTGGAAGGGCGTAAATGCAATTTTGAACCTTCAATATGTTATAGGTTCGTAATTGTTTGTGAGTCACCCCCAATCAAACATTATTATCACACACAAATTAATTCAAACGGAACATAAGAGTTCATCGGTTTTATGTTCACTGTTCCCATTGATATGTTGCCTATCCTGTCCTTGGAATATAAAGAAGCATGTGTCATAAAAATTAATATTCATATAAGGATAAATAATTGCATGGCATAGCTTCGCATTCGATGTTCATACACGAGGACTGCATGTCATAAACTATTGGTACATATATATTTATTCATGCAAATTCAAATTGCCTATATTTAATAGATATAATAGCTGCTTTACATACTGGCAAGTCTTCGTATTTAAGTCAATATAATAGTTATGCTTATGATTAATGGTGATTGATTGATTTTAAAAAGAATTTAATATACTTTTGCGACATGCTGCGGTATAATTTAAATTGTAAACGTTTGCAGATTATAATATTTTTATTTCATTAAGTTTATTTTTTATTGCTCCGTTTTATATATTTTATATTGTTTAGATAAGTAACATTCTTATGTTTTTTATGTAAATATAATCGTAAAAATGTGATGGAGCCATATAAAGACAAATCGCACGGTGGGACATCCTCTCGATTGATAATATATTCCAATAATTTGCATAAGTGCTATGTTTAGATATTTTGTAATATAGATACAGCATGTTAAGTATTACTTTTGAGTTGTGTCGTCGTATTTCTTCCTATAGGTGATTCACATAAAAATAGAATAACAGAAGCTCATGAATTTGCAAGAATAAAAAAATACGTGTGGCACTCGAAGACTGCCGCGGTAAAGCTATTGGATAGCATCGCATCGCTGTGCCGTTTGGAGTAGGGGGCGTTAGGTTTTTTCGTTACGGAATTTTTACATTCGGTCGCCGCGCTCAAGGCCCACGATAGAAGCTATGCAATAGCTTAAAAGCTTTAGTGAACTTAAACTGTTATGCTCTAAAGCTCTTTGCCTTTCGTTTGGAAACGATAATTCCTAATTATTTTAGCAAATAAAGCCGTTACGGCCTCTATTTAATTAACTAATAGTAATAGGAAATCATTTTGAAACCCACACTGCGTTAAGTTCAATTAAACAAAGATAAATAAGTTGGGAAATAAGATACGCAATAAAAACACTTAATTACATGTCAATCGGATCAAATACTATGCAATAAAAATACTTCGATTATTATCTGCTTAGAAAGTATCAATTTTATATCAGAGAAGAACATTAGGTCGTAAAGAGTGTCGAACAAAACGGTGTCTTATTTCGTATACCTACCGTATAAAGAGTTGTAGGAATAACCAGCTACTGGGCCTGACCTTTTGACTCTACTGAATTCGATTGAACTGGAACTTTAGGGCATTTATATTCTAAGATAATAAAACTGATGCTGTATGCACAACAAAATCGAAGGTTAAGGTACCTACTTGGAAATTGTAATTTTAAATGAGGTAGTAGGTACATAGCAGATTATGTCTTTATTTGCGGAGCAAACATTTTTTCTTATTTTTATCAAAAGCTCTGGAAGAATAATATTAAAATGTTTAAAAAACCTTCTTTATTATCTAAATATTTATACTAAAAATACATAAGGATAAACGAAATTAATCGAATTATTTATAAAACAAGAGCTGTTGCCAAGATTTAAAAGTTACATCAATTTTATCTTACAATTAGAACCATACATGCATTACTAAAATTTAAAGTTAAACAGTGAAACACAAATATAATATAATACTACGGAAACTCAATACAATTAATCGAACTTATTTCGCCATGATTGCAAACCAGTTTCAGTCTGAATGAAATCAATTGTACATTGCGGCCTCCTCGCAAACTTCGTTTGACTTATCAATTATACCTGTTGAAACCGATTCGGCTTCGATATCTGATACATTTTTAATCTACACGAATCACGAAGTATTGTTTGAGAATTGAGATACATTTAACGCAAAAACAAAAAATACTTCTTACATCTTTGTATTTTTTCTTTTTGCGGCAATAAATAAAGCTTTGATTTTTTAAGGTTTTCTATGAATGGTTATAATATCTCCAAAGGTTTGTATAACAACAAGATAACTGAATATTTTATATATTGTTTTAATTTTAAATATTATACAGGGAGGAGGTATAACATTTTGCAGGCTTTTAAAGCTTCATTTATCTGTACGACAATTATTTAAGGTACCATTTTAAAATACTTTAAAGTGACAAAAACGATAACAAAAATAATTGCGGCAAAATAACAAAAGGCGCTTCAGAATTTGCAATATTCTCTTATTTTAAAGCTCTTGAACGTAAAATATAATACTATAATCAGAATAATTCAGAAATGTTTATTGAATTCGAGCTTTCTATTTTTGTCTTTTCTTTTTATTTTAAAGTGCTTTTGAGGATTTTGGGTTAAGTATACAAGTCGACAAAAATACCGTAATACAATACAATATATAACTTTAATTGAACGGAATTTTCTGAACCTTTGTTAACAATACTTATAATTTAAAATATTAAAATAATTATACTGAGCCATTAAATGCTAACTTAGCTAGTTAGATTATCTGTAAGTTGTAAAAAAGCGTTATTTATTAAAAGTTTCTGTGCGTTGTTTTAAAAGCGTTGTTTATCAAAGTGTTGATTACACTTGTTTTATTGTATCCTTAACAAACGGATGTTATTAATCAATCTCAAGGAGATACAATATCTATTTAGTGTAAATATTTCTGTATATACTATATTTCTAGATCGCCCACGGACGCCCACCTTGCGTTGCGTTGTGGAATACAAATTGCAAGGATATTCGTAATATAAGTAGGCAGTATATTTACGGATAAATTACTATCCATCTCATATATTTAAAGCGAAGGAATAAATAAATCGTCTACTTTCATTTTCATATTGAACCTTTAAATAATATTTAGGTAAATTGCTTATGTATCGACGTATGAAATATGAATGTTTGTGACTCAATCACGCCTGTATCACGCAAATAAAGTAGAGGGCTCTAGGAAGTTAAAATGTAAATAGGTAGTCCCTTCTTTTAAGTTTAATAACTTTACTCGACTTTACGTTTTAGTTACCAACATATTTTGTATAATTTATGCTGGCTCATTGCTATACTGAAAATATCATTGTTTGCAATAAAATGTAGCATGTAGTATATCTTCAAATGCAAATAAACATAACTCATAACAATTATTGGTATGCGGAATAGTATTCGAGAGTTAAACACAAACAAGTAACAAGACATTACGACCCCTGAGGACAATTTCACTGAATAATCTTGTAACTTGGGAAGCTGTGTTTAGTTCCGGTTTATTCCATAGAGTAATGTTATTTAGATATCAAGATTCAGACAATCGAACTGCAAGTTTATGCAAGAAATGCAGGGAAAAGAAAACTTTGTTGCAAAGAGACAAACCATTATATAAACTCCCTTGCCATTGTCCGCGATTAGTTTGGACTGTTAGTTTGGATTGTGAACTTTCTTTATGTATGCTTTTCCAATTCACTCCGTTTATTTGTATTTCAAAAACACCGTTTATTGGGTTTGCTTTTCAGTAGGTAGCAGCCTAGCAGGTAAGTTTATCCACGAAAATATCCGCAAAATTAGACGTTGTATATTTTTATCTGTTTGTCTTCGTTTTTTTATCTCAATAAAATCATTGGTACATTCTGGATCTGGAATCAATGCTGTCAATCTTCATCGAGGGGTTCAATTGACCAATTATTTCTTAATAAACTTATTCTTTCTACTTTTACGAATTTGATATTTTGACATATGTATATTTGAATATAGAACTTATAATGACAAAGGCGTCGAGCCTGAAGTCCCTTTAAATTTTAGTCGTATTGTTGCATCTTTGTATGACTTGGTTCAATGTAGTTTTACGACTCGACCACAAAATGCAAGCGAAGACAGTAATGGGCATTAACCATCGACAGCACAGCACAGCCCATATCGTGGACTAGATTGTGGTTAGTAATGACTCTATTTAAGTCGTACTTAAGTTAGTCATAGCGCAGCGGTGGTTAACCCAAGAATTTACAGCTGATCGTATCTGTCACTCGTTCGAATGGTTCCTGCTATAGAGTCAGCAAATGTTGGTAAGATTCCTCCGCAACTGGATGCCTCTGCAACTAAAAGAAAATTATAGATTTATTAGCTTTTTACCTGTGCTTCAACAGCGTAGTCAAAAATAAATACTCTTTCGCATTTAAAATATAACTAGCTTTCCACCGCGTCTTCGACAGCTTTTAGATACTATTTTATTGGACTAGGGTAAGTACTTCTTTTCATCTGCGTTTTCATCAGGCTATTTTATGAAGACTAAATACTTTATGTGACACAAAATTTAATTCATTATACTTTCAATTATACAAAATATTATAAACTTCAGGATTCTCATTATGAAGCATGAGAAGTGAGTAATCGGCCTAAATATATTTTTTTAAAGATAAAATGCTCTTTTATTTCTCCACTAAGTCTCCACTAAACTTAACAAAATATAAATTTATAACCCAGTAAATCCTCTAGAAAAAATCCTTTAAATTGTGTTTCAAGTCGTAACTGTGTAATGTGTAGGTATGTAGTTTCACTACAAATCTTAATTTCTTAGACTGCAGGATATTTCTTACACATTTTCGAGTTGCTGATTTAAAATTACTTTTATTTTTATTAGTTTATATTTTTATATTACTTAGAGAAGGTTTATTAGCACTCGCATAATTTATATATTTATATATTTCTTTATTAAAATTTAAAAATCATTGAAGTATTTTTAGCGGGTTTTATAATGTCTGTTATAAGTAATGGTTTTATTATATAGAAATATGACTGTATCCAAAAAGTTTGCAGAATTTTTTGACACTCCTTTAAAATAAAAATAAAACTTGAAAGTAATTAAATCGCTGTTTATTTATAATATATATCCTAAAATATATCTTAGCTACCTAAATAAATATAATTAATACAATAAAAAGTATAGAAAGGATAAGGTGTACTTATAAAATGGCGCGTGCACACGAACAATTTTTCTATAAATTAAAATGCAACCGTCACGCGAGGTGCATAAACGATCACAGAGGTGCTTATTAAAGTACCTAATTTACAAGAGCCCTTAATCAAGATAGAATGGCATGTTCAGTAAAAATAAATCTTGGCAGGCCGCAGGAGACCGGATTTTCCAATGACTAAAATTCTTTAGGTAGTAACTATCTTGTTTATTCAATACTAGCGGTCCGCCCCGGCTTCGCCCGTGGTACATATTTCGCAGAAAAAGGTAGCCTATGTTCTTTCTCAGGGTCTAAAGATTGTCTGTGCCAAATTTCATCAAAATCGGTCCAGTAGTTTATGCGTGAAAACCATACATACATACATAATTACAAACCTTTCCTCTTTATAATATTAGTATAGATTAGTATACTATATATAATGGCGGCAATCTTTTTTAAGATAATTTTTTTACCTTATTTTTTACTTACGAGGATCACCTGCTTGCTCAAATTTTACCTCATAATTCTGACGTCTTTTACCTGCGTTCTAACTTCTATTCCATGTGTAGCGATGAGACATAATCATTCAGATATTCCAAAAAATATACAATTGTATGAAAACAACGTTATAATACTAATCCTACCTATCATCGTGATATTATTATGTAAGATGTAAACGTAATAAAGTAAAGTATGTTTGTAAGTAATTGCCCTACTTTTCAAACTGCGATTTTTCTTTCCATTTTATTTGGTAAAGTAAACATGTAGAAAGAAACCATCAAAATAATACTCCTAACTAGACCATGTTTTCAAAACAATCGAGCATAGCCATCAAAACTTTTTGAGTAATAGACGGAATATCTACTTCCGAATACTTTGTAGGTTCATTTGTCTTTGAAAACGCAATGTGATAACACAACGATTTATAAGCTAAAGTTTAATATGAAAAACTATATTTAATTTAGAACACCGTGAATAATGTCTGGTGTAATATGAGTACATGTTCTTGAAAGCTCGTTAGCGCAACGCGAAGCGGTAATCGCATTTAAGAGTATCATGCACGCTTGCCTCAAACGCCGCTTTGCTATAAAATACACTTCAAACCATTACGTAACTGCTGTTAAGACTCAGCTCTACACACGTACGTGTAATTACTCTGGGTTAGAAATAATCATTTAATGGGCAATTTTCTAAGGATTACATATTTTCAACAACATAACAGCTAAGGAAGTAAGGACATAATATTATAGAAATCGATATTAGATGCGCGGAATCAAAGCATTAAGAATTTATTGGACAGGATGATTTAAATTTTCAATATCACTTTTCGAGGTTTCCTTACTGTTTTTACTGCATTGTTAATCACGGGATGTAAATCTTCTATAGAACAAATCACAGCAGTTGCCTTATATCGTAATTCGTAATCTATAAAGAGTTATGTTACATTATAACTATTACTTATTGATTTTTCTCATTTATTATATGATATACGGATTTGTCTAAAACTTTATATTGAATAATATTAATAGTCCTTAGAATAGTACATCTTTTAATGCACAGTAATATTTTAATGCCCACCTGAAAATTAAACCTTGACATGATATTTATGACGGTATTAAAATAAAATAAAACGAGCAAATATTAAATTGTACACAGAGAGGTTTATGGTTAAAAGCAGCACGTCCTTATAACCGAAGAAACTGCTTAAAACAAAGGAACGTGCCTCGGTTAAGAGCTTTCAAGATACTCCACATAGATGATATAATTGTAGCAGCAACAACTATTCAGCCATATATATAATATATATCCATTAAAGTTTCGTAGAGAATGACATTTTGTATAACTACATTTAAATTTGTGGGGAAAGGTCGTAGTGTCTACAATCTACATGCTAAACTTTATTCACACTAGAGACCTAAGTATATTTAAAATGGGATTAACCCTCAACAATATCAATTAAGATTAATTTTATTTGAAGTAAATAGTAGGGATGTAACGATACAGATACCGATACCGA
This sequence comes from Colias eurytheme, assembly GCF_061535395.1. NCBI lineage: Eukaryota > Metazoa > Arthropoda > Insecta > Lepidoptera > Pieridae > Colias > Colias eurytheme. The sequence continues at coordinate 8,676,475 of NC_142982.1, read as the reverse complement.
TATATCGGCCGATATAATCGGCAAGCCGATATATCGGTATCGCCGATAATAAAACAACCGATACCGATATCAAACAATTCAAAAAACCGCGCCCAATGAACGATGCGGGAGGCCGCCCGCGCGTGCGCGCTTTGTTTTCTGAAAAAACTCTACCAATAGTAAACTTTTATTAGGTACTGATTGTATGTGTATTACTTAAAGTTTAAATGACTTTGTAAAATAATAATCTTAATACTATTATAAAGGCGAAAGTTTGTATGGATGTTTGTTACTCTTTCACGTTACACGTAAAAACTACTGAACCGATTACTATGAAATTTAGCTCACATATAGAGGGTAACTTGGATTAACACATAGGATAGTTTTATCCCGGAAATCCCACGGGAACGGGAACTATGCGGGTTTTCCTTTGCAAACGCGAGCGAAGCCGCGGGCGGAAATCTAGTACTAAAATAAATGGTATTGTTGTTTTTTGATTTGGCATTTTTATTTAAAAGAATACAATTAACAGTTGAGTCTCTGTTAAATGTTGGTAATTTTTTATGGATAATTCACTATTTATTTTTCTATCAAGCCATCGATATCGGTATCGGTATCGGTATCGCCGATACATTACTACAAATATCGGTATCGGTATCGTATCGGCAAAATCATGTATCGTTACATCCCTAGACTAAATAGGTATGTACTATGTACCTAACTACGAAACCTCGAAGTCATTGTAATTATTATGCAATGAAGTCTAGTTATGTAAATTCATACATACCTAATACCATATAATACCTACTTCAATGAAAACCAATTTAATGGTTAATGGAATTTATACCTTATAAAAACTACACAAAAGGATATTTACTACAACAACCTGTATTGTAAGAATAAAATGCAAATAAGCTGTCTATTATGAAATCTATGCCACGTTGCAGCGCTGATGCAAAAATTTTAATGACGCTGTGCTTTGCCTAACAAAAGCACACGGGCGGACGCATCACTTTAAATACACGCAACAAAGCACAGAAAACAATTAGGTCTTTCTAATCTACCCTTAGCTACAACACAATATGGACCATTTTTCCGTGTATAGGTTTCGAATATTGATGCGTGATTGTGGCGGTATCCTTTCTTTATGAGGGTTGTCAACGCATCATTGTCTGCTCGTTGTGAGCGCTTTATTGCAGAATTAAGAACAGATTAGGGTTCATTTATTATAAACACGTGTACAGCGTTGTTTCCGCTACTGTGAATGATTAATAGCTAGTCTATCGGCGTTAATTTAAATGGCGCTAATTTATTTTGTATACGACGTATTTTGCATGATGAAAGTGTACACTGGAAATGTTTTAGGTACCTATGTGATGAATATATTCATAGTTAACTCTGGGATCTCAAATCGAATGTTTTGTGGGTAACAAAAAATTCGGGGAGTGGGATAGATAGATTAATTAATTATCTATCTAATCTTTTCGTTGTAACGTGTGGACCGTTTGATATCTTGCACCTATTTTTATTAACCGACTTCAAAAAGAGGAGGAGTTTCTCAATTCAACTATAAAAACATATCACCACGAAATATTCAGAACTTACCTACGATGTTTAAAATACTTAATTACAGTTACTAGGACAATAAATAATAAAGTACTTTTTGTTTTTTTGCCTTCGCACAGGTTCTAAAGTTCTGTAATCCACTAATAAATGTTTATTTTCGTCATGATTATGAAATACATAGCTTACAAATAAGAAAATGTTTTGAAAGGAAAGTTTTCGAGGGAACAATAACAAGATCCGAAAGTAAAAAACATGAATAATCCATGTTTGAAATCTAAAAGAATAATCAACAATCCGTGTCGACTGTCGATGTAAGTATCTACTTTTTAAAAATGGCTTGTGGGTGAAAAAAAAGAGAAATAAGAATTTTTGAGGTATAAAAGTCCATTCTCAATGGTCCATTTTAGGCTTAATTTTCTCAGGCTAATAGTCCTTACCTAAATAAAGATGTCGATAGCTTTGTACAAACTTTATTTCGTCGATTTCAAACGATTATTTAGAAAACATAAGAAATTGCAAAGCCGCGAAGTACCTAGGTAGTTGAAGTTATCGTGGAAAATCAAGCAATAAGTGACTAAAATTATTTGGAAGATTTTCTAATTTTTAATAATTATTAATGAGTAGATCCAAATCGAGACCTAAACCGAGATTTATTTATTTCTTCGTAATCATACAGCATTACAATTAATAACATTTCTTAATATGTAAGGTATATTGATACAGAACTAAGTGCCAATTAAATATACACAAAATATCATCACACACCGTGCTGCAGCCAGTGTAGAGTTCGACTATCTATGAGTTCGACTTTTTCTTTTCGATTGTAACCGTATGATATACATACATTTTCTGTTATAGATATCATAAATAAAATTATTAGTATTTATATAGACGTATAATAGTCTGACATGGTCGGACGTAACAGATTAACTCGTGTCATCGGAATATTGTACATCTTGATATATTACCTCGTGGTTTCCCGTGAGACCCAGCGTTTACAAATAGCTTTAATATGAATAATGCTTTCTAAATTAAGCACAAATAGTATGATATGTTTCATTAGTTAATGTTATTGATTAATGAATTTTGAATGGATCAATAATTGTTACATAACGTCTATTGTGGAATGTTGCATCTTATAAATAGTTGCTTGAGAAAGGTTTAAAATTTATCATGTACCTAGGTAATATAAGATGTAAGTAAGGGACCAGAATATTATAAAAATTAACAAAATTTGTTCAATTGTAGTAAATAATTTAAAAAAGAACATGTAAAAATGACATTAAGACAATTTGCGCTACAATGTGAAAAGGGGCTTAAGAATTTGTACATAAAAGTAATCGTAAACCAAAAAGAGACGTATACACACGTGACGTCGAAAACAACGTTCAAGTCAACATGTCCCTTAGTCTCCCGATAAAACAAACTTCATTTCAGAAAACGGTAAACGCAGTTGCATCCCCCGAGTAAGGTTTTATCACACCCACTAAAGTAAGACAGTATTGTCTCTACAGTCTACAAGAAGTAAGCACCGAACCGTTATTTGTTGAAAGAAAAACAACAGCGAACATTCTAGTAACTTGAAAGCTTCCACGTTATAACATTTTCCTTAGCGAGGGCAACAATAACATTTGCGGAGCGAAAACATTGTTATAGCCAGTTCCATTGACGACTAATTTAGCTTGTATTTTTATCACGTTACACAATTCAGTTATGACGAAACTCGAACTCGTTAAGTAATTGTATTTTATTATAAAATACGCAAACAATATTGCCATATTTATCAATAGCCCATAATATAAGTTCTCACTCCTGGGGTTCAGGTCATAGTCCACCTAAAATATACGATCCGGTTCAGCCACTGTTTATTAAAATTAAGAGTTTATTGGAAACTAGCCCATCCTAGTTGGAATTGGTTGAAGTGGCATAAAAAATAGAATTCTGTCTACTTATGTGAGCTAGCCAGGGATTACCACAAATCTGGGGGCATGGCCGCGGCAGTGCCCCCACCAAGTCGAGCAAATAAGTGCCGCTTATTTGCTCGACTTGGTGGGGGCTGACCATCCTTTTCTCGAAGCAATTCAGGCCATTTTCGACCCCCTATATCTTTATCACTACAAAAACAAATCTTTATCAAACTAAAAACTTTATATGAAATGGTCCGGGAGCCAGCAGCAGATTTTATGACCAAGTTCCTCTCAAGCGGTAATTAGTAAAATGCATCAAAGTATAGTATTATGAAGCCTCGTGAACGTCAGCTGGAGCTCGGTTGGGGGGAAGAGCGGTTGTAGCCTCCCGTATCAGCTGACGGTTTTTCCACCAAGATACAGCCAGCTGACATATATATTTATCCACAGTTACATATAAGCTATCATCAGGTAAATTTTTGTTTGAGAGGAAATAACGGAAAATAAATTTTTCTTTAAATTTAACTTTCATGTTCGAGACACCAGCTGACGTATAATACACCATGTTGTAACCAGCTGATTATTTTTTTTCGTTGAGATATTGCGTTAGCTACAATTTGACAAATTTTTAGCTGAGAGGAAATGGATGAATGAATATATTTTTTTTCCTATGTGCGTGGGAGGCTACAACCGCTCACCCCCCCAACCGAGCGCCAGCTGACGTTTACGAGGCTTTATAATACTATACTCTCATGCGTCTGACGAATTATCTCTTGAGAGGAAATAGTTAACCAAATTTGCACCTGGCTCCCTAACCAAAAGTAAAGCAAGTTCCATATTTTATAGAATTAGATTTTTAAGATGTGCTTTGTTCATGAGAAAAACAACTCAACTTTGTTTCCCCTTTCACTGTAAAATCATAATAGGATTTAAGATGCTCGTATCTACGATAATGCAATTAAAAAGCTTGTTTTAAACCTTTAAAAGGCTTCGGCGAGGACTTATTGATTTTAATACGCTAAGACGTGATATTTAGTACCTGTACACTCAGTGTGACATTTTTATGGGTCTCATATTTTCCGGAACATAAATTGCTGTTTATACGAACGTGTCACATGTGGCGAAAGAGTTTTTCGTAGCATTTTTATCCTTTTCAATAACGATCCATCGATAATCATGAGCACAGGTGGAAATTTCGAAGTGCTCTCTGTCACACCCACAACAAGAGTGGACGGGTTAATACAGTAATGCGACACGCAGGATCCCTAAGATTTATTGTAAAACTCGATAGCTATCCAGCGGGAGCGATAAATAGCGAAAAGTGGATAACAATGAAAGCAATACTTGCAGACGATAAAATATGAGCCGGGGTTTAGCTATAACAATATTTGTCAAACGCCTCCGTAAATAAAGAGGATTCGAATTATTTACGCGTTTAAGCCCCTAAGCGTTTGGAATAAATATAGTTTTATAATTGCGCTATTCAGAATTTTGTGGACGTTATATACCTATACTTTTCAGGTTCAAAATTAAGATGTTAAATCTTTTCTTATATATAAAAATGAATCGCAAAATGTGTTGGTAAGCGCATAACTTGAGAACGGCTGAACCGATTTCGATAATTCTTTTTTTATTATATTCCTTGAAGTACGAGGATGGTTTTTATGTAGAGAAAACGTAAATATGTACCACGGGCGAAGCCGGGGCGGACCGCTAGTCTTATATATAAAAATGAATCGCAAAATGTGTTGGTAAGCGCATAACTCGAGAACGGCTGAACCGATTTCGATAATTCTTTTTTTATTATATTCCTTGAAGTAAGAGGATGGTTTTAATGTAGAGAAAACGTAAATATGTACCACGGGCGAAGCCGGGGCGGACCGCTAGTATTTAATATAATGAAAATTACACCTACTTAACTAGATATTTCGTTTCAATTTTCATACATCATAAATTGTATGAAAATTATAAGTAGGTAACTAGTCATTATCATTTCTTTTGCATGGAAATAAAATTAAACATACAAATTTTAATTACGCAAGTTAGATAACGTCTTTGCTAGATAAAATGTTATTTGAAGAAAAATCTGTAACTCATGAAATCGTCACACAAAGTAGTTTTAAAGAACTTCAGCATTAAAAATATAAAAAAATTCCGGATAACATCAGAAACAACGGTTGCCCTTGTTTTAGTTACTGAAGTGATAAATCAGGTGCCGTATGGGATCCCGAAATGTGGAATGTTCAGTTTGCCCTAGCTTAAGTTCCGTTCTAATAGTTTATAAAATAGTCATTTGAAATTTTTATAAACAGTTCAGCTCTTAATTTCATCAATTGATTGCCAAACAATTTTTAATAGCAGTCCTGTTTTTAGTAGAGTAAATAATTATGCTAAATAAATCGTTTTTTGAAAACAAAATTATATTTACGGTGGACAAGTTATCATTGATATTTATAATGGAGTCATTATGAAATATAAAAATACGTTTTTGATATTGGTTATCATTGTTTTGTCATTTAAATAAGTACTTATATTTTTTCTTCTAAACATCGTGATCTTTCCAGGACTTTTATTGTAGTAGGTATCTATTCCAGAGATAAATCGCTTCTCAAATCTTTTTCAGTTAAGGCAAGCTCTTGCCAAAGGCTTATCTCTAAGTTAATTATTGTGAAACCTTCGAAAGTTAATTAAGTCACTTTATCTTGGAGAAGTTCATTGTTGGAATACATTCAGTTCATCGGAGAGACCCTTTAATAATGTTGTTTATTCTATAGAATTAATCGCACTGTTTGATAGAAGTGTAGGTAATTAAATATTCAAGCGAACACAAAATGAGTTGCTTGTTAATTATAAAAAAAAAATCATATGAATGAATGAGTGAACCTTCTAGGGAAGCGCGCTCCGTCTTAGACCACATCTCAGCTTATCATCAGGCGAGATCGTGTTCAAGCGCTTCAATTCATTACAACTAATCTTCTTATTATTTTAACAACGTGGTAATAGGAGAAAAGTCTACCAATTGGTCATATTTATTTTATACCTGACAATAGGTATTTATTTCCAAGGCGCAAAATGTGTAGCGGCATAGGGCTCCCTAAATTATGTAGATCTAGTTATCTACATAATATGTCTATTCCCTCAGCAAATATTTAGAGAAAAAATAACATCAATTTGTATAGTACTACTACTTCTACTATACGAGTTACCATAAGAATAATTAACCAAAACATCAAAATAAATGATTAAGAAGAACCATTTTAGGTAATTCCATTTTATAATATTTACCAAACAATTTTGATTAGGTATCATTTTTTATGCCGTCTATATTCTATAGTTTAATAAAAAAAATCCTTGAATTATATTTGCTGATCATCATGATAACCAAAAATAAAGACAAACAACATTATCTATCCGACTGGGTACCTACTTATTTACGTCTTGCCCTGATTATTTAATAGTCTCTTAGATAATCACGATTGTTGGAAAGATATTATATTTTTTTAATCTATCTTAAAATCTTTCATTTTATCAAGTTTGTTTTTTTAAATTGAGGACAATAGTAATGATTAGATATATTTGTAAATTATAAGGGTTCAAAATTCATTATTTTTATTATTTATATATATTCTATTCACTCTATATTCCTAATAGATATAATATCACGAGGAATCACAATAATTTTTAGAACCGTTTTAAAGTTCAGTACGACGCGGCCGTCGAGGTGGTGTTGGCGGAGGTGATGGTTGTCGGTAATGTTTGTCATAAATCTCTTCCCAAAACTGAGCTCTCTCCTTTAACAATGATCCTCCAAGTTTAATGGGGTTGTTAAGAATCATGTGAGGAGACCAATCCTTGCCAACCGGCGGCCAAGCTGGTAAGTCTGACCCTTCAGGAACAGGCTTTCTGAAAATACAAAATATGTGAGCAATGATTTTATCAATTAAATCGATGCAAGAACAGTTTTGCATACTACAAACGTAAAATATGGTGTAGTTTGCACTTTCTTGACAAATTAATTAAATTCTGAACATAATTAGTGTGCAAAACATTTAGAAAAGCCTTTTAGAATTTTTTTTAACGTAGAAGTTGTTTTGTCTGCTTACACTGTTAGCGTCAAGAGATAAAACCAAAAGAGTTACATACCCTGTTGTTGCAAAGTTGTACCACAGATCGCGAAGTAATTTTTTCATTTCTCTATGTTCTTTAGTCATGACATTTTCATTAGAATTAGTAAAGTTGCCATCAGCTATGTCCTCTGACTGCGCACAATGTGCAGCACCACGGACGTTCGTGTGAGAAATAATAGGTGTATGTTCATCGACAAAAGTATATTCATACAGGTATATTCTATCATTACCGGCCTCAACGTGAAATTTCACAGATCTCAATGTACTGTACGTAAAAAGTACGTCTGAAAAAAAGTCGATATAACTCAAAACTTTATCATCATTAATTTGACCATCCCCGAAATAAAATTTCTTTATTTTATTTATCACATTATTCCTGTCCTCTTCATTTTCAAATTGCAGATCAGGTGGTAAGAAATCGGAAAACTTTTTGGACATTTTATCTTTCCATTCTTCAAATAGAGGTTCACGTATTAAACCTTCCATGTTTGCAAATCCATAGAGCATGGGTAACCTCACATAGTTACCATTTTTTAGAATATTTACGGGAGAATCAACAAGGAATTCTTCTCCATCTGTATCTCTTTCAACACATGGACTGAACAAAAATGTCGAATCTGTTCGGTCAAAAGCTATTTTTGATGACAATATTTCATATGAAATAGTTTTGTAAAATTCTTCAAGAGCATAAAAGTCATCAACGTTTGCAAAATTGAGGGACCTGGCGTAATCTTTAGCAACGGCAATGGGATCTGTTTGAACACTCCAAGGGGCCGTATTAGCTCCACTTTCCAGAATAACTTTCGTAAATAATCCTTTAGTCATTTTTGACAACATGAGTAAATCAACGGACGAAGAACCAGCGCTGTAGCCAGCAATCGTTACATCGTCAGGATTACCTCCAAAATTCTTTATATTTTTCTGAACCCAACGCAACAAAGCTACTTGGTCTTTCATACCAGCGTTTCCAGGGACATCTTCTGTTCCCATGCACAAAAATCCGTGAACTCCAAGACGATAGTTAAAGTTGACCACAATTACTTCTTTGTTTTTGACCAAATTCTTATGAGCGAAAAAATTTCCAAAACCCATTATATAAGCTCCTCCGTGAACGTAAACAATGACTGGCAGATTCTCCTTCGTTGTATCTGGTACAAATATATTAGCAATCAAACAATCTTCTGTTATTACAAGAGGTCGCTGAAGCATCGGTAATATAGAGGTAATATCTACTTGAGGGCATATTATATCTTTATCTACTGCCTCAAATATTCCTGACCGGGCTATCGCAGGTAATGGAGGCTGGAAACAAACAAAATTGTGAGTTCTAGTTATAAAATGAAATAACCAATAAAAATTATCTAAAATTATCAGTTACAAATCACAAACAAATAAATTTCCATGACTTGCATACTTCTTGTCTTACTTCTTGTATTGTCATGGCCATTATAGTAGGTATATTATTTCTAGTCTGTGATAATACCTATAATCTTCCTATAATACTATCCACGTAATGTTGTTGTTTATAAAATAACATATAATCTATAGGTTATTTAAGGACAAAAGTTTTTTTGAATGTAGAATTTATTTGCAATGTACTTTAATAATATCTATACAACTATTTGTAAATAATTTATTATTAAGTAGATTATTGATTTTTAGCTGATATTAAACATCTTATTAACACTTGAATATTATAATTAAATCACTACGAATATAATATAATTTATTTAATTGTCGATCTTAAAAGTAATTGAAATTTTCGAATAGATAGAAAAGCACTTCACCGCGGCGCGACATGGGTTTCTCATGAAAGAAAGTCTATACAGGGTTACTTGTAAAACACCAGCAACCTCTCAGGACAACATCTTATGTAACAACATTTGTTCTACGACTTTTGGCATAACGCAATACATTATTTTTAAATGATTTTTTTTAAGTTTTTATTGTACTCTCCTAACATTTGTAAGTCTAACATCATAAGTAACAACATTTGTTCTACGACTTTTGGCATAACGCAATACATTTTTTTTAAATGATTTTTTTTAAGTTTTTATTGTACTCTCCTAACATTTGTAAGTCTAACATCACAAGTAACAACATTTGTTCTACGACTTTTGGCATAACGCAATACATTATTTTTAAATGATTTTTTTTAAGTTTTTATTGTACTCTCCTAACATTTGTAAGTCTATGTTCTATTCATTATCGGAAGGATGACACAACGCCTCCTTTCCCCTCTCGTTCGCTTCTTGTTTACGTAATTTTTGGGATGCGCGTAGTTTATAATTTTCAAACGGAAAATTAAATGAATATTTTATATTTAGATTAAATGAATATTTTTTGTATGAAAATAAAATCTAACAAATTATCAAAAGTCGTAGAACAAATGTTGTTACTTATGATGTTAGCTATCTTGTCCTGCGAGGTTGCTGGTGTTTTACAAGTAACCCTGTAAAAGTACTGCACAGATAACCTAATTAATTAAATTCAAACCTATCACAAAATATCTCTTAGAATATTGCACATTAATTATCGTGTTACTATTTGTACCTTAAATCTCTGCCTGCCAGTAGGAGCTTTCGCGTACGGGATGCTATGGAATGCAAAAATCCCAGTATCAGAATCCCTGTATCCTCTCACGGGACCCTGCTCAGTATCCACAATACGCGATTCAAGGCCATGGCTTATTGAAACGGCCGAGAAAAATAAAGTAATCAAATATCTCCACATTACTACACGCTTCAAGGGTCGAAGTAACACTGGTTGACTGGTAAGATTAGAATATAAATTGCGTATCATAATACGATTAATGTACTAGATAGGTCATTGAGATGCTATTACTACGCCTGGAGACGACACCGCCTACATCACCTATGTTTCGCTCAACATAGGTCAAATGGCCTCACTGCACTCAGTCGCTTTAGCGCGATGGTCGCGTTCATGTCTTGTTTGTTTTATAGCAAAAAACCAAGAAAATCATCAAATATTCCCTCGAGTGTGTTGCGATATTACATAAATTATTCAAGTAATGCATTATGCGGCAAAGTGCAAAGAAATAACTTTTCATCGGTAATTCATCATCATTATCATCATTACATAGTATAAAACAAAGTCGCTTTCCCTGTCCCTATGTCCCTATGTCCCTTTGTACGCTTAAATCTTTGAAACTACGCAACGGATTTTGATGCGGTTTTTTTTAATAGATAGAGTGATTCAAGAGGAAGGTTTATATGTATAATAACATCCATTAAATAGTGGAGAAGTACTGTTATTTTTGAGGTTTCTAATGTGATGTCGTAAAAAATTACATTTTTTCCGCTTACATTGCAAACGCAGGCCCCTACGAGTTTTATCAAAATAATGTACTAAGTATTATACACATTGAAAAGGTCTACAGAAAAAACCGCGATGGTATATGTCTATCTCTTATGGATAACCCACAATAACTTTTTTTTGTCATTTACTTTTTACGACAAATAATGGCTAATTTTCGATGCGATTTTAACCAATACAGCATTAATCCTTAACCAATAAAATACCTTGAATACATTGTTCATTTAATATAGATCTATATGGCCCTTTACATCGTATGATTTAAGTGAATATTTTCGAAGATATTACAGATTTAAAAATTGCGCGACGTAGCGTTTGCGGCGTACCGGCGCGGCTGGCCGGCAGCGGGCCGCTATGTTTTTTTATACAACGTTCACAGTTTTTCTGTAGGTAGTGTATAATTTAGTATCAGCATTGCACCCGTGCGAAGCCGGGGCGGGTCGCTAGTTAGATAATAATTTTAAAACTTAGTTCGAGCAAAATTTTTGGCGGACGCCATTTTGCGTCATTTGTCATAGACTAAAATATTAGATGACGTAAATTTTTATAGTGGAAAATAATAATTTTACACATTTATAAATAAAATGTGCTATGGATATTATTTGAAAAAAGGTTAAATCATGAAAGATGAATATAAATTACCTACGTATCAATTTTTTTGTTACATTGATTGGTTTTAATTGATAAGTTTACTAATAAATTATTTATTAACTACATTAATTATATTTTTTTATTGCATTGATTGTTCTTAATTGATAAGTATTAGACAAAATATTTACAAAGTTTCGCCTCTATAGCGGTGAGTCGATTACATCGCTTAATCTATGACTCACAAGCCGCCCGCGCCGCGCCACCGCGCTTGCAGCACAGATTTTGTTCGTGGTGTCTCCTCTATACGTAGTAATAATAGCTCAATGAGATAGGTTTATAAAGTTTTCATTCAGACGTCAACATTAAGATAAGATATTATTTGCTCGTCTGGTTATTATTATTTTTTAGAAATACATGTTGTGATCTAGACGTATTTTTGGTACGATTTACTATAACAATATAATAATTTCTAGCTCCTATAAAGGACTATGCAGAAAAATTGTAGGGACCATATTCCATTAGAAATTTATATGATACAAACATTGAGATAATATTACTACGTATGGAGGAGACACCACGAACAAAATCTGTGCGCCATTTTTTTGCTCTAACTAAGTTTTAAAAATTATTATCTAGTTAACTAGGTACTTACCGATGAAAAGTTATGTTAGTCACTTTTCCGTATTATTTGTGCAATATCGTAACACACATGAAGGCATATTTGATGCGTTTCACTTTAAAACAAATAAAAAATGAGCGTGCAGTTAAGCCATATGGCTTATGTTGAGCGGAACATAAGTGATGTAGGCGGTGTCGTCTCCATAATGTATATCTCAATGGATACAAATCAAATTAATTGAAGAGATGCGCTTTTCAACGAAATGTATAAGTAAATTGATATTATTACAATTAACAATACAAGGTCACAAAGTCTGCTTTATAGGTTCTACTTTTTTCCCTCGTAAAATGTTTCAAATAGCAGAATTGTTTTTAAAAATAGTTAATTAACTTTCTAGCCGTTAATGTATTTTTAATTTTCCACGAAAAGAGCGGTTAAGCTCCGGAGTGTATCAGTGAAAAATTGTATTTGTGTTTGTGCAATAATTACTTTGCACAAATACTTTGTGTTTGTGTGAGTGTTAAAAATTTGTATGTTGTTGTAACTTCTTAAATGTTAAATAACATAAAAATCTCTCTGTTGAATAGTTATAGTTGTTATAGTAAAACAGTTTCTACTTTCTATGAAACAGACATTTTTAAAATAATTCAATTTATACATTATGCTAACATATTCATTTACTAAAAGGAAACGTTATATTTTATTTACATATTTGTATAGTATTTGTAGTACTTCTATAGCAAAAATGAATAATCTTAGACCTGTAATGGTTGAAACTCAAAATCAAATTAAAAACCAATCAAAAGTAAATTCAATACACTTCATTAAAGAAGCTTTATCTTTTAAAGTTGCTGGACTCATGGATTCCCCATTCACTGAAGTTTTCGCTAAGCGACAAGAATTTATCGCCAAAGCAAGCTTAGGTTAAAACAGCGTTTTGATGAGGGGTTTCCATCTCCCGAGAATTATTTTGCTAAAGTCGCAAATAATTTTTGTTGCAAACGTCTTAGCCCCAGAGGGTCACAGGAGTACTGAATCAGCAAAACCTATTTGCGACGTAGGTACCTTTTTAATGACTGGATTAAATTTGAAATTATATTTTCACTGTAATTTTTTTTTTTTTTGCTGTTGCGTAGTTTATATTTCTTGTTTAATTGCATTTGTAGTAATATAAAATCTACACAATTACATCTACTGACTTGATAATGTTTTCTGCAATGTGTTAATTGACCATTGTGGTCGCCGAAACAAAAAAAGAAAAAGAAAAGGAAGGAAGGTTTGAAAAGGATTAGTAATTATTATATAAATGTTCATATTCAAAACATATTTATGGGCAAGTAGTCGTCAATACTACTCTGTATTGATTTGTCTAGTTATGATAATCTAACATTACACTTAGGTAGGTAAGTGCAGATTCGTCAAAGGATCTTCCCATAGAAATGAGTTGATTGATCTTGGTAAAAAGTGTAAAAAGTAGTCAATCTAAGTCCTATCCACCTCGAGAGATAAAATTCATACCATAGTAGATATACGTAGTTTATTATTATTATTAGTCTGTGCCATAGAATCACTCCGTTGCGAAGTGAAAAAATATTGTTATGTTCAGGCTTATTTTTATGTGCGGCTTTTTTGCGGCGAGATGACTGCCGCGGCTATAATATGTAGGTATAGCCTTGTGGTTAACATAATATTATTATGTTATTTTTGTATTCGTATTATATAATCAATAGTCAATACATGTTTTGATTCTTTCTTCACCTAAAAAGTTAGATATGTTATTCCGAATAGAAGTGAGTTTATTGATAACAATTAACAGAGCATTACCTAAATATTACAAGAATGAAATAAATATTCCTAGGCAATTACTAAAAAAATCTCTACAATGTTAACACGTAAATGGACATAAAAAGTATCTAATCTATAATATAAAAATGAATCCCAAAATGTGTTGGTAAGCGCATAACTTGAGAACGGCTGAACCGATTTCGTTAATTCTTTTTAGGGTTCCGTAGCCAAAATGGCAAAAACGGAACCCTTATAGTTTCGTCATGTCCGTCTGTCCGTCTGTCCGTCTGTCCGTCTGTCACAGCCGATTTACTCGGAAACTATAAGTACTACAGTGATGAAATTTGATGGGAATATGTGTTGTATGAACCGCTACAAAAATATGACACTAAATAGTAAAAAAAAGAATTGGGGGTGGGGCCCCCCATACATGTAACTGAGGGATGAAATTTTTTTTTTCGATGTACATACCCGTGTGGGATATCAATGGAAAGGTCTTTTAAAATGATATAAAGTTTTCTAAAAAACATTTTTCTTAAAGTGAACGGTTTTTGAGATATCAGCTCTCAAAGTCGTAAAAAGTATGTCCCCCCCCCTCTATTTTTATAACTACGGGGTATAAAATTCTAAAAAAATAGAGGTGATGCATGCTAATTAACTCTTTCAACGATTTTTGGTTTGATCAAAGTATCTCTTATAGTTTTTGAGATAGGTTGATTTAACTGTAATTTATTATATTTGCTGCTACGGAACCCTTTGTGCGCGAGCCCGACTCGCACTTGGCCGGTTTTTTTATTATATTCCTTGAAGTACAAGGATGGTTCTTACGTAGAGAAAACGTAAATATGTAACACGGGCGAAGCCGGGGCGGACTGCTAGTCTGTGATAAAAGTGCGATCCATTTATGACACACTGAAAAAAGCGAGAACTCGTAAAATCGATGAACGTGAGCAATTTCCACTCGCTAGTTTGCCAAAAGTAATCCCATTTATACAAGTTTTAAATACGGTAAAAAGATCAAGTTTTATAGCTAGCGAAGTACTAAATACGGTTGCCAAAACAAGGATTCAGCTGTTCCCAGTCCAAATATAAAGGCATAAATTTGCTTACGTGATATTCATATTCATGCATCAGAGTACCAACTACCGGCATGTGCCAAGTGTTGTAACTAAGTGTCTATGCTGCAGTTTTTAACGCGAAATTCAAATTTATAGCGTGAAATGGCATGGAAAACTCCCGGTAAAGCACTCTCCATGACACTCACGGTGCAGGAAATTTGCAATAGATTTAAATGGCGGTGGAGTTTTACAAAAATATTCTGGCTATGAAACTTTCAGCAGACATAGGTATTTGGTAACGTTAGATAGGCATTAAAATTTAAAACTACATATTTTCTTTACATCATCGTCTAGTAAATACATAAATAATAACAGGTAATTATGTAGTCACTGAGTTTTTGTACACCGAACATTTAAATATAGTTACTTGTTTGAAAAAATATAATTTAATTTTATATCTAACTACATTGAGCCATAATCATATGAAACCAAATAAATTACTTCATTCGTCTTTATATTTAGACTGATAGGTCCTCATAATTGGTTATCATAATCTATCATTGCATAACAAACAGCGTGACATAGCAATCTCAGCAAAAACAACATTTTATCGACAATCACTTTAATATCACGTTATAAAATAAAAAAGATAAGTCTCGTGGAAGCGGCTTAGCCTTTTCATCCAAGTCTCAATATCTCTGCAATATAAAGCTTAGAGATAATTGCGTATAGGTCGCTACAGAGTTAGGGCAAAACAATATTATTGTACGGGATTGAGTTGCCTATCCGCTACTATGGACCTTACGATTTGTCCATTTTATATGTAAAGAATAATGATGTTCTTCGATATTTATTTGTATTTTATTGTGATATAATGCCTGTTTAAATGTTCCAATAATAATAATGTAATAAACAGCTTAACTTCGCTGTTTTAAACGATAACTCTGCCAAGTTCGACAGAAGAACGATAAATCTACGAATACATTCTTATATGTATTTTGTCGTCGCACTTTGATATCGTGAAGAGAGCAATAACAATTTACGATAACTTTATATTTTAACAGTTTTCAATTTAGAACCAACTATTCTTTGTTAATCCTTTGTTATAAAAGCTTTTGATCGAAGCCAATGTTTCCTTAAAACTAGAAACTTCCTAGATCCATTGCCGCGAATAACAATAGTACGGGCTTTGTTTCAAAATAAGTAAGACAAATTCGTTCAACTGCGATGTAAACCTATTTGAACAAACTTAGCGTTCTGAGAGGGCGCTGGGATTACGCGAACTGGCAAACATTGATCAGATCCGAACGCTTGGATGGACCGGCACAATAAGTGCGTAAAATGTTGACTGAGCCAACAAATTTTACGAAAACAAATATCTGTTTATATTGTAGCGTAATTGATTTTTATGTAGCGGCTGTATAAGTATTATCCCTCACACCACTGCTTTTCTCTTTTGTTGATTCTTCGATGTAGATTCATAATTTCCTTTAGATAATAATTAAGATACCTATGTGATATTTACTCTAAAGTCTAAATTAAAAAGGAGAGTATTCATAAAATTAACTCACTATAACAGAAACGGACTCTATTATTTACTTTTGTGAAGTTTTCAAAGCGATCGCGTTTTATCTAAAAATATCATAAAAAATTATACTATTTACCTCACTCTACATAGTAACATACCTACACTTCATCTTACAAGAATGAAAAAGGAATTTAACTTGTAAACTTACATAAATGTTGCCATGTTCATACAAAAGTAAAATTGCCATTTAATTCTCTCACCATCGTAACATAAGTAGGTTATAGAAGAGGGGCATTATACAGGGTGTCCCACTGTTGGTATACTAAGCTCAAAGGAGGTTATAGTTTTGCATACACTGAGTACGTAAAAAATACTTATAAAATTCCAGACGCATTTTTTTTTCAAATAGATGAATTCTTAAAACTCTTATGTGTACACTCATAACAAGCAACCCGCCCAACTTTGCCACCAGCACGTGAGCTATCGTTTAAGATTATGTTTTCATAGACAAAATGCTCACAATAGAGAAGCGGTATATGCCGGCTGCACGAAGCTAGAGAAGAAAACATGGATTTTCAGGAAAAATTTAGCAAAAAAATTTGACGTAATTTTGTTGTTTTAGTATTTTTTACGTGATCAGTGTATGTAAAACTACAAGTCCCTTCGCGCTTAGTATACCAATAGTGGGACACCCTGTATCTGCTCTAGTGTCCACCAAGTGTGAATTCACGACACATCAGATACCAAGTGAGTCGTATTGGCTCACCGATGCGTTTATAGGACACTAGACGTGAATAAACAAGTAATACCCTTTCAGTTAATATTGTGTATGAAATATTATATTTCTTTCTCATACGGCTTCAGGGTCGGTGTACTTTACTTGATTTTACTGTTTAGTTGTAACTCTATCCTTTAAAACAATTTTTCTGTAATTTGTTGCTGAAAATTAGCATAATGTAGGTATGATTTTGTACCTTGATTTCTTTCCACAAGATTGAAATGCAGATTTAGATGGATTTTGGAAATAGAAAACTACATAGTTTTGTTCTAAAATTGTTTACGACAAGGATGGTGATTACTAACACGTAATTTGACAAGGTAAGGTTTATTTTTGTTAGTATGTATTTGAAATAAAAATTAAGCGTTCAAGTATGATTTATATTTCTACTTAATATAATACACTTGAGTTTAAAGTTCTGTATGTTCCTCAGGTGGTGAAGGCGGGGAAGCGTAATGATAGTACTTGCTGTAAATCTCTTCCCATAATTGAGTGCGCTCTTTGTGTAAAGGCCCTTTTAGTTCTAAGGGCAAATTAAGCACCATGTGTGGAGACCCTTCCTTGTCTACTGAAGGCCAGGCTGGTAATTCCGATCCTTTGGGCACTGGTTCGCTGTAAAAAGAAACATTAATTATTTATGCCGTAGACTTCTTCTAGAAGAACTTTTGAATCGTCTTAACCCTCGTCATGTTAGTGATGTTACCACCGGTTCGGAAAGCAGAAAAGATTGATTACAAAGATTTGTCTATTCAGATATCTGGCCGAAAATACTTTAGTAAATAGGTTATCGATTATTGTTTCCGTAATACACAAAATTAATCTTTAAAAAAAATAACGTACATATCTAACTTACCCTGTAGTTATGAAATTTGTCCAAATCTCTCGCATTATTTTTTTCATATCCTTAAAATGTTTAGATATAGACAGTTCCGAATGGTGCGTTATGTTCAGACCATCCATGACGGCATTTGTTTGAGCACAATGATCTGCGCCGCAAATGTTAGCGTGAGGGATAATAGGATCGTTGTCGTGAACAAATGAATATTCATACAGATATATACTCCTGTGACCAGCTTCATAGTACAGTTTTATAGCCCTCATAGTTGGATACGCAAAGATCACGTCGGTAAAGTAATTAATATAATTAATTATTTGATCGGCATCAATTGGCTTATTTCCAAAATAGAACTCTTTGATCTTATTCGCTATAGCCACTTTTTCCTCCATATTTTCAAATTGTAAATCTGCTGGTAAAAACTTTGCAAAGTCTTCGGACTTTTCTTTACGCCATTGGTCAAATACAGCAACACGATAGAGACCCTCCATATTTGCAAATCCATATAGCATAGGTAGTTTTTTATAATTTCCACTTTTTATAAGATTTTCTGGTTGCTCTGTTAGGAAAGGTTCTTCGCTAGTTTTGCGTTCGACACATGGAGACAAGAGTAATGCAAAATCGTATCCACTAAAAAAATCGTTTCGACTAACTGAATTGAGCACATCATATGGAACTGTTTGGTAGAATTCCACTAAATCGCCAAAATTATTCACATCTGTAAAATTTAAAAATTTCGCGTACTTTTTCGCATTCGCAATAGGGTCTATTTGAACGGCAAATATTGCTGTACTCGATCCACTTTCAGGTATGACTTTATGGAAAAGACCTTGAGCACTTTTGGAAACCATCAATAAGTCTACAGATGCAGAACCTGTGCTATAGCCAGCTATAGTAACATCGTCAGGATTGCCGCCGAATCTTACAATGTTTCTCTGGACCCACCTCAGAAGAGCTACTTGGTCTTGGTCTTGGTCTTTCATTCATATTCATGTCGAACGAGTTCAGAGGGCAATTATTAAAGTAGCGCTAAAATTACCATTCAGATATCCCACTACAAATCTATTTAAGGAATCAAACTTATTAAGCGTACGGAAAATATATTTAAAGGAAATCCTACGACGATACCATACACAGACAGTACCAGCCTTACAGTTGTTAATAAAAGAAGAGACCGATTCCCTATGCCGCGTACTAATAGTAGGTTTGCTAAAAGATTTTTTCATTTT
The DNA here is from genome assembly GCF_061535395.1 of Colias eurytheme. Classification (NCBI taxonomy): domain Eukaryota; kingdom Metazoa; phylum Arthropoda; class Insecta; order Lepidoptera; family Pieridae; genus Colias; species Colias eurytheme. The sequence continues at coordinate 8,657,137 of NC_142982.1, read as the reverse complement.
GCTGCCCCTAAGTTTTACAATATTATAAGTAGGACCCAAAAAGTTAGGACTTTAAATAACAGTTTATTTAAAAAAGCGGTCATTAAATGGCTTGAAAATTATGATTATGATGAAATAGAGCAGCTCATAAATAATGGATAGATATCAATAATATAACATACACAAACACACAACACTCACATGCACAAGCACACACATTCACAAACACACACACACACATATACACACACTCACACTAACAAAATCACGCACTATACTTGTAAAAAGCTTGTAAACGCACAACTGTATATTTTATTAAATATGTTTTTTTTTACTTTCTCTGTTTTTTAAATGTAATCTTTTTGTTGTACTGAACATGTTCTCTGGGAAGGAACTGTCTTCCTTAACACAGGATTTTCCTAGCTAGGAAGACAGAGCCACACTGTAATTGTACTGTATTAATTTTTGTACTCAATAAAGATATTTTTTTTTTTTTAATAAAAGTAAGTACTTTTTCATAAAAAAGAATAAAAAAGAACTTTCAGCTCGTATTGAACATTTTCAACACAGTCTAATAAAGTTAATTTTTGCAATTCTTCCATTGTTTTTTTTATTAATCCATACTAATTACAGAACTTTAAAATTGTCTGATTAAACTGTAGCTTTGTTTATAAGACGATAGGCACTCGAGTGGTTTTGACTGATCACGTGATCAAAGTACTGCGAGTACCTACCTTACCTCGAAAACGCCAGTGCTCACAGTAGAATATGGCGTCGATTTATGACGTCATATATTTCCCTAGGGTACTGCGGCAGTATACTGGCAGTCCATAACGGAACGAATTTTTCTACAGTGATAGCACTGTGCAGTGGTCGCAGTGCATATCGGAAGACACCCTTATTAAATAGGTTTGATGTCGGTGCACGGGCTTAATTCTAAGTGCTTAGTGTTTGACACCGACTTCAAACCTATTTAATAAATAGCACATCTAAATAATATGTAGTAATTAATAATATCAAATCTTTTTTATTTTTTACTTTTCCGTTTTTGAAGTCGGTTGTTTTTAACGCAGTTATTTTTATTTAATACTTTTGTGTCAATTTCAACACGAATCAAACGAGCCCAAACTCGATAAAGTTGAGTCAATATAATACTGAGTTCCTATGGCCACCTTCCGATTCCATCACCAAATCAGCTCTATGTCATGATAATGTTTCATCGCTATCCAATTTACATACGTATACAAAATTTCAGCTCAATCGGTTACCGGGAAGTGAATCAAAGTTACTTGCTACATTCCAATTAAGTCATCGAGTACAGACAAAAATGCTCATAAAATAGCCTAGGGCCTAGCCGAATAAAATTGTTATGGGACCAATTCGACACCATCCCGCATCGAACAAAAAAAGAATCACGTAAATCGGTTCAGAAACCTCGGAGTAATCGGTGTACATACATTAAAAAAAAAAACGGCCGAATTGATAACCTCCTCCTTTTTTTTGAAGTCGGTTAAAAAATGATACATTTTATATACGATATAGGTATTTTTAACAGTTTTATTCATTACAACTAATCTAGGTACTTATTATTTCAACAACGTATATGATTAATGAAGAACTATTTATATGGTGTAATTCCATTTTATAATATTTTCCAAACACTTTTGTTTATCATATTTTATGCCGTCTATAATGTATAGTTTAATAAAAAAAATCCTTGAATTATATTTGCTGATCATCATGATAACCAAAAATAAAGAGAAACAACATTTATATCTATCCGACTGGGTACCTACTTATTTACGTCTTGCCCTGATTATTTAATAGTCTATTAGATAATCACGATTGTTGGAAAGATATTATATTTTTTTAATCTATCTTAAAATCTTTCATTTTATCAAGTTTGTTTTTTTTAATTGAGGACAATAGTAATGATTAGATATATTTGTAAATTATAAGGGTTCAAATTCATTATTTTTATTATTTATATATATTCTATTCACTCTATATTCCTAACAGATATTAGGTATATCACGAGGAATCACAATTTTTACAACATTTTTAAAGTTCAGTATGCCGCGGCCGTTGAGGTGGTGTTGGCGGAGGTGATGGTTGTCGGTAATGTTTGTCATAAATCTCTTCCCAAAACTGAGCTCTTTCCTTTAACAATGATCCTCCAAGTTTCATGGGGTTGTTAAGAATCATGTAAGGAGACCAATCCTTGCCGACCGGCGGCCAAGCTGGTAAGTCTGACCCTTCAGGAACAGGCTTTCTGAAAATCTATACATATAATAAAATCGTAGGAAAGTCAAAACTGTACATTGAATATTTTTTTAAAAGAATACTTGATCCATGATCTATAATCGATATAGAAGCCAAAAATATAGTTTTTAGAATTTTTGTCTGTTTGTCTGTTTGTCTGTTTGTCTGTTTGTCTGTATGTATTTCCGGGCTAATCTCAGAAAGTACTGCATATATTTACTTCAAATTTTGCATGAATATTCCTAAGAGGTCGGGTGAGGATAGTTTAAACATATTATCATGATATCACCTTCGGGGGAGGAGCTGTGAACCTTTATTTTTCTTACCTATTCTGTGTACTACGACAGCGTACAATCTAAAGACTCATGTTTAAATGTTGGTTTCGAGTAAGCCATGCTATTATCTAGCTTTACAAAATAAAAACTATATCATTTATGTAATTTGGGCAGAGAAACAGTTTAATGAATTTAGTAGTATAATGACAAATTAGAAACAACGCCATCTATGAAATGTTATAAAAATCAAATCAATGTACATATTGTTAACTATTGGAAATTAATAATCAAATGACGCATATATTGACAATATTAACTAAAATTTGTATTGACACTACAAAAATTATACCATTTAAGTAACTTGGGAAGAGAAACATAGTTTAAAAAAGGAAGTTGTATAATGTTAATTTTGTAACAGCGCCATCTATGAGATTTCATTAAAATCAAATAAATATACAAATAGAATAAATTATATTACGATTTTATACAAAAATACAGTATATTTATTAGGCCACCTAATATTACTAAGCAATAATTTCTTCTAGGCAACCGGGGCAAAAGGTAATCAGCTCGATAAAATTAAATTGTTTGTTATTAGTTATTTGTAATCTTATTAATGTGCATTTTTTGCATAAAAGTTTTAATGTAATACTCAGTTTTGACAATTGCAAGTTCCAACAAAACCCTCATAAATCATAATCTTGATCAGATTTGAGCAAGATAATTTGAAAAATATGCCGTGTATATTGTATCATAGAAAAGGTAAGTTTTTGATAGTTATCATTTATTATTCATCAATTACATGTCGTTAGTACGAAATAAACATTGACTTTTGTTCAGTATTTATTATCTGTATGATTATTGCTTGGTAATTATTAATATATTTTCATGTTGCCAAATTAATTATAAACATAAGTGTGTTATGAAACTAGCTGGATTTTTTTTACACACCCACAGCTATATTCTATTATAAATCATAATAATATTTTATCACCATATAAAAATGTTTCCTTTTACCTAACTAGATGGCGTTAGTATCGAATTAGAATTATCGAATCACGCTATCGTTTCGTTCGCAAAAGGTGATATTATAAAGACCGATCGAGCCGCATCTACTTACGGAAACGCGAGTAAAACCTACGTTATCTGTCAGTTGAATGCTCATTGCTCAGTCGAATTTAACATTACTTCACTAAATACTTTCTCATTATCATCTCATAAAGTTATTTGTCTTTAGGTAATTCCCATTTTGAGTTAATACTTAATTCTTATTTCTTATTTAGATTTAGATTTAGATTTAGAATTACTATTTAATTCGTGTGTAATTTATTTATTGTTTTGGTTAATTTGTGTTCATTTTAGGATTTTTTTTGGTACTTATATTCGTTTTTCGTAGAATTTATTTTTCTTTTATAAACATCTCTTTAGTCTTTATTTTTCTGTTATTTTTTTTCTTCACTATTTTATCTTCATCTCATCAAATTATTTGTCTTTAGTTTATGTTGTGCAATTTATTTTTTTGCAATATTTGTTTTCATTTTAAGTAGTTATTAGTTTTCTTATTGGTTTTTTTTTAGTCTTTTACTTTATTCATATTTAGGTATATTCATATTTAGGTATACTTTGCCTAATTCGTGTGTAATTTATTTTTCTGTTATCTTTGTTTGCTTAGTAAAAACAATCAAAATGCCCAGAAAACGGTCTAACCTATCTCGATCCTCAAATGATTCCCAAAGGAAGAGATTGGCTTTATCTGTTGAAACCGCCGTTGAGCGTGAGGCAAGGTTAGCAGTTATGCGAAAACGCAATGCTGAAAATCGACATGGAGAAAGTAGTACATCGCGTCAGTCGCGATTAGATACTATGCGCACTCAAAATGCATTGTCACGTTCGCTTGAAAGTGTAGGAGCATACGAGATGCGGCTATTAAATGATCGGGAGCGCCATGCTGAGTCTCGTGCGTCAGAGACGTACACGCAACGAGAGACAAGATTGAGTACACAGCGCAGCCGCACTTATACTGCTCGATCGTGCGAGAGTGCTGAAGCGCGAGAAGCTCGACTTGAAAGCGATCGGGAGCGCCATGCTGAGTCTCACGCGTCTGAGACGTACACACAGCGTGAGACAAGATTGAGTACGCAGCGCAGCCGCACTTATACCGCTCGATCGTGTGAGAGTGTTGAAGCGCGAGAAGCTAGGCTTGAAAGCGATCGGGAGCGCCATGCTGAGTCTCGCGCGTCTGAGACGTACACACAGCGTGAGACAAGATTGAGTACGCAGCGCAGCCGCACTTATACCGCTCGATCGTGTGAGAGTGTTGAAGCGCGAGAAGCTAGGCTTGAAAGCGATCGGGAGCGCCATGCTGAGTCTCGCGCATCAGAGACATACACTCAGCGAGAGGTGAGGTTATTTTCGCAGCGGAGTCGTACTTCTTTTGCTAGGTCACTCGAAAATCAAGAAGAGCGCGAAACTCGCTTGGTAGCAGATCGCTCTCAGCATGCTCTGTCACGTTCGTTGGAGACAGACGAGCAGCGTGAAGAACGTCAAGCAGCTGCTCGGCATCGGTACCACGAAATGCGTAGTGATGTTGAAGCTCATTTATCGCAAGAACGTAACAGAATCCAAGGGATTCGGGGAACTTGGTCGGGAGAACAGCGTTCGGCACAAGTAGAACAAGATCGCCTTCGTCGTGACGTAAATCAACTTTTGACGTCTGATGATGAATCCATGGTTTACAATGTCCAAGAGCAACCGTGGCTAAATAAAGAAGGGAGTGGGTTTCACTACAATGTCGCGATTAACTACGCCGCCCATGGAGATATTGGTGCCTTGGAAGAAGTGTGTGCCTACTGCCAAGCACGCAAATGGAAAGGGGAGCCCAAAGGGATGTGTTGTGCATCTGGTAAGGTACGCTTGGAATCTCTGCAAGACCCGCCAGAACTGTTAAGAGTGTTACTAAATGGTGAGCATCTGAAATCCAGCCATTTTTTGAAAAACATTCGTGCTTATAACAGTGCCTTCCAGATGACATCGTTTGGTGCAAATCAAGTTATAGAAGCAGGGTTCATGCCGACATTCAAAGTCCAGGGGCAAGTTTACCATAGGATCGGTTCCCTGCTACCTACAGACGTTCCCAAATTTTTGCAAATTTATTTCGTAAGCGATTTTGAAGAACAAGCAAGCTTGCGAAGTAGACACATCCCCAATTTGGACTCTGGTCTGGTCAGAGGATTGCAGAGTATGTTGCATAATGTTAATCCACACATTAGCAACTTCAAAGCCGCCCTAGCATCGGTGCCTGAAAACGAGCGCAATCGCTTTAAGTTTATAATCAGTGCAGATAGAAGGCCGATCGCAGCCCATCCAGGGCGGTATAATGCGCCAACAACGAACGAGGTAGCCGTAGTCTTAGTCGATCAGGAGTGTGATAAAAGAGACATCGTTTTGCGCACGCATGATGACCGGCTTCAAAGAATCAGTGAGACTCACCGCGCGTACGATTCTCTGCAATATCCGCTCATGTTTTGCCGCGGAGAGGATGGCTACCATTTCGCCCACTATAATGTAGACCCCCAGACAGGCTCCCCAAATTACAACAAAAAAACATCCGCCATGCAGTTCTACAGCTTCCTGATCCAGCTAAGGGCAAACAACGTTTCTTATTTACACTATTATCGTACGCTCTTAAGTCAGTTTCTGGTGGACATGTACGCCAAAATCGAAACAGAGCGTTTGGTATTTATAAGGTGCAACCAAAGGAAGCTGAGAGCTGAGAATTACGTTCATCTTAGAGATGCCATGCAAAATGATGTAAATGCGCAAGATGTAGGAAGGATGGTCATTCTCCCTTCCACCTTCACAGGAGGTCCGCGGTACATGCACGAGAGGACCCAAGATGCTTTTTGTTACGTGCGAAAGTTTGGTCGCCCGGACCTCTTCATTACCATCACTACCAACCCAAAGTGGCCTGAAATAACAGCTCAACTCCTTGCAGGACAGGCTTCGTACGACAGGCATGACTTGATCTCTCGCGTATTCCATCTGAAGTTGAAGTGCCTTATGGATCTTCTTACAAAAGCAAAAGTCTTTGGTGCAGTACGGTGCCACATGTACTCCGTGGAGTGGCAAAAACGCGGCTTGCCCCACGCACACTTGCTTTTGTGGTTGGAAGAGAAGATCAGGCCCAACCAGATTGATCAAGTTATAAGTGCTGAGCTTCCGGACCCTGACGTCGATCCTGTTCTGCATCAGATAGTGAAAAGTCATATGGTGCATGGCCCCTGTGGCACGTTAAATCCAAGTTCCCCGTGCATGAAAGATGGACGATGTTCAAAAAGATTCCCGAAAAATTTTACCATCGAAACCATTACTGGTGAGGATGGATATCCATCATACCGGCGCCGATCACCAGCACAAGGCGGGCATTCCACTGAGCTGAGCGTGCATGGCCAGGCGCAACCGGTCGATAATAGATGGATTGTTCCTTACTCGCCAGTACTGTCCAGGACCTTCCAGACACACATCAACGTCGAGTCGTGCACGAGCGTTGAGTCGATTAAATACATCTGCAAATACGTCAACAAAGGAAGTGATCAGGCGACGTTTGCTTTACAGAGCTCTGATAAAGACGAGGTCACCAAGTATCAATCTGGTCGCTACATCAGCACGTCTGAAGCGGTTTGGCGGATACTGGCGTTCTCTATACATGACAGGCATCCAACCGTCATGCATTTAGATGTCCATCTAGAGAACGGCCAGCGCATATATTTTGATCCTGAGAACGTTGCTGACCGCTTGGAAAATCCACGCCAAACAACTCTCTTGGCATTTTTCAGGCTCTGTGAAGTCGACCAGTTTGCAAGGTCTCTTACGTATGACCAGGTGCCTTCGTATTACACATACGACAGACAAAGGGGTGTATTTAATCGACGTCAACGAGGAAGTGCTGTGGAAGGATTTCCGGGAATCTTCAAAGACACCGCACTGGGTAGGGTTTATACCGTGCATCCGAATAATGGCGAATGCTATTTTCTGCGCTTATTACTTCACACGGTCCGAGGCCCAACATCGTTCGCCTTTCTGAGGACATATGATGGCGTGGAGTATCCCACTTACCGCGCAGCCTGCGTAGCACGTCACCTTCTTGACGACGACCAAAACTGGGATGACACCCTCGCAGAGGCGAGTGTCAGTGACAGTCCGAGCCGCATGCGACATCTGTTTGCCGTCATCTTGGTGTTTTGTGGAGTTGCGAACCCAGTTACTTTGTGGGAGAAGTATCGCCATCATCTGTCTGAAGATTTTCTACGAGCTTTGAGGCGTGCCACTGGAGACGAAATCGATGTAACAGATGAACGCGTCCTGAACACCTGTCTCAGTTCACTTCAAGATGTGGTTATTTCTATCGGCGGCAATCCACTGATCGAATATGGGTTACCAGCTCCCCAATCATCAGAGCATCAAGACCGTGGAAATCGGGAGTATAACGCTGAGACAAATTACGATCCGGGCGAAATGACCACTATACGAAATGACCATGTCGCTTTGTTCTCTTCAGAGCAAAAACAAATTTACGACACCGTTCTTGAAAGCGTTGGGCAAAACCAGGGTAAAATGTTTTTCTTGGATGCTCCTGGTGGAACAGGAAAAACATTTGTTACCACTGGCATACTTGCAGAAGTAAGGAGGCAAGGAAAAATTGCTATTGCTGTAGCGTCGTCGGGAATCGCTGCCACACTGCTTCCGGGTGGTAAAACAGCACATTCCATGTTTAAAATTCCCATCGATTTAGAGAGAGCCGAAACGCCTGTTTGCGGTGTGTCACGTAACAGTGATAAAGGACACGTGCTCAAGGATTGCTCTCTGATCGTATGGGATGAGTGTACGATGGCCAATAGGAAGGCAGTTGAGGCCGTGGACAGAACCCTGCAGGACATCCGCAGGAACGAAAACTTGATGGGTGGTATAACAGTTCTGTTCAGTGGCGATTTCCGACAAACGCTTCCCGTGGTGACGCGAGGATCGAGGGCTGACGAGGTGAATGCGTCTTTGAAACGATCTTCGTTGTGGTCACGAGTTCATACGCTGCGCTTGACCATTAATATGAGAGCTCGGCTTGGTGGCAATGCACGTGCTCAAGAATTCTCCGATGTCCTTCTAAGTCTTGGTGAAGGCACTCTACCAGAACAGATAGATGGACAGGTGGTGCTTCCAGAGTCTCTCGGTAGAGTGGTAGCCAGCTTAGAGGAACTCATTCGCTGTGTGTACGGGGACATCAGTCGTATACCACACCAGCAGAATTCTTGGGTGTGTGAGCGGGCCATTTTGACGCCCAAAAATGATCAGGCTGCAGCAATAAACGACTGCATTCTCTCTGAAATTGAGGGTAATGAAGTGGTCTACACCTCCATAAACACTGTCGTCGAGCAAGATGACGCCACACACTATCCCGTTGAATTTTTAAACTCCCTGTCAGCAAGCGGACTTCCAGCGCATACCATCAAGCTGAAGGTCGGTGTCCCAATTATGCTTCTTCGTAACCTATCTCCCCCGAAGTTATGTAACGGGACCCGCCTTAAAGTTATCTCGCTCCACAGACACACCATTGAGGCGGAAATTCTTACGGGTTGTGGAGTTGGCGAAGCAGTATTTATACCACGTATTCCCCTCATACCTCATAACTTCCCGTTCCAGTTCAAGCGTGTACAGTTTCCCGTGAGTGTTTGCTTCGCGATGACCATCAATAAGTCGCAGGGGCAGACACTGAGGGTAGGGGGTGTCGACCTCAGGACGAGTTGTTTCTCACACGGGCAACTGTACGTCGCTTGCTCACGCATCACCAGTCCTGACTCTCTTTTCATTTTGGCTCCTGGCAGCATAACTACTAACGTAGTTTATAGGGAAGTATTTTAGGGTATAATACCTTTGTACTTTTTTATGTTTTTGTGTCCTGGAATATATTTCTGCATAATTTTCTCTATTTTCTTCAGTCACAAAATCTAATTATCACTAAACTGAGTAGGATTCTCATATATCTCTCTTTACTTCCTTCACTTGCAAGAAAAGATCGTGTGTGCCGAGCACACGTGTCAGGAGTGAAACTTATTTGGCAATTTTAAAAGATACCAAAATCACGTCGCCTTACTCCTTGAAATTTTAATCTCTACGTACCTAAAGAAGTTTCACTTCAAGAACATATATTTTAATGCTATTTAAAAGTTGTTTCCTTATAATGCTATAGCGACACTGTCATCTTTAGATATGTTTGGTACTGACACGCCGTGGTGGTGCAACATCGCGGGCAGCGGTAGAAAATAATATGTTAAGAAAGGGCATAGGGTACTTTTTACCGTGGGAAAACTATCCAAAGTCAATTTTACACGCGGACGAAGTCGCGGGTACAGCTAGTACAAAATATGTGAGCAATGATTTTATCAATTAAATCAATGCAAGAACAGTTTTGCATACTACAAACGTAAAATATGGTGTAGTTTGCACTTTCTTGACAAATTAATTAAATTCTGATCAAAATTAGTGTGCAAAACATTTAGAAAAGCCTTTTAGAATTTTTTTTAACGTAGAAGTTGTTTTGTCTGCTTACACTGTTAGCGTCAAGAGATAAAACCAAAAGAGTTACATACCCTGTTGTTGCAAAGTTATACCACAGATCGCGAAGTAATTTTTTCATTTCTCTACGTTCTTTAGTCATGACATTTTCATTAGAATTAGTAAAGTTGCCATCAGCTATGTCCTCTGACTGCGCACAATGTGCAGCACCACGGACGTTCGTGTGAGAAATAATAGGTGTATGTTCATCGACAAAAGTATATTCATACAGGTATATTCTATCATTACCGGCCTCAACGTGAAATTTCACAGACCTCAATGTACTGTACGTAAAAATTACGTCTGAAAAAAAGTCGATATAACTCAAAACTTTATCATCATTAACTTGACCATCCCCGAAATAAAATTTCTTTATTTTATTTATCACATTATTCCTGTCCTCTTCATTTTCAAATTGCAGATCAGGTGGTAAGAAATCGGAAAACTTGTTGGACATTTTATCTTTCCATTCTTCAAATAGAGGTTCACGTATTAAACCTTCCATGTTTGCAAATCCATAGAGCATGGGTAACCTCACATAGTTGCCATTTTTTAGAATATTTACGGGAGAATCAACAAGAAATTCTTCTCCATCTGTATCTCTTTCAACACATGGACTGAACAAAAATGTCGAATCTGTTCGGTCAAAAGCTATTTTTGATGACAATATTTCATATGAAATAGTTTTGTAAAATTCTTCAAGAGCATAAAAGTCATCAACGTTTGCAAAATTGAGGGACCTGGCGTAATCTTTAGCAACGGCAATGGGATCTGTTTGAACACTACAAGGGGCCGTATTAGCTCCACTTTCCGGAATAACTTTCGTAAATAATCCTTTAGTCATTTTTGACAACATGAGTAAATCAACGGACGAAGAACCAGCGCTGTAGCCAGCAATCGTTACATCGTCAGGATTACCTCCAAAATTCTTTATATTTTTCTGAACCCAACGCAACAAAGCTACTTGGTCTTTCATACCAGCGTTTCCAGGGACATCTTCTGTTCCCATGCACAAAAATCCGTGAACTCCAAGACGATAGTTAAAGTTGACCACAATTACTTCTTTGTTTTTGACCAAATTCTTATGAGCGAAAAAATTTCCAAAACCCATTATATAAGCTCCTCCGTGAACGTAAACAATGACTGGCAGATTCTCCTTCGTTGTGTCTGGTACAAATATATTAGCAATCAAACAATCTTCTGTTATTACAAGAGGTCGCTGAAGCATCGGTAATATAGAGGTAATATCTACTTGAGGGCATATTATATCTTTATCTACTGCCTCAAATATTCCTGAGCGGGCTATCGCAGGTAATGGAGGCTGGAAACAAATACAGGTTGTGAGTTCTAGTTATAAAATGAAATAACCAATAAAAATTATCTAAAATTATCAGTTACAAATCACAAACAAATTAATTTTCATGACTTGCATACTTCTTATCTTACTTCTTGTATTGTCATGGCCATTATAGTAGGTATATTATTTCTAGTCTGTGATAATACCTATAATCTTCCTATAATACTATCCACGTAATGTTGTTGTTTATAAAATAATATATAATCTATAGGTTATTTATAGACAAAAAGTTTTTTTAATGGAGAATTTATTTGCGGCAATGCACTTTAATAATATGTAACTATATGTACTTACAATAATTTATTATTAATTATTACGTAGTTTATTGATTTTTATCTGATATCAAACATCTTATTAACACTTGAATATTATAATTAAATCACTACGAATATAATATAATTTATTTAATTGTCGATCTTAAAAGTAATTGAAATTTTCGAATAGATAGAAGAGCACTTCACCGTGGTGTACCATCATCTAATTAAACTGTAAGAACGACATGAGTTTCTCATGAAAAAAAAGTCTATAAAAGTAGGTACTGCACAGATTACCTAATTAATTAAATTCAAACCTATCACAAAATATCTCTTAGAATATTGCACATTAATTATCGTGTTACTATTTGTACCTTAAATCTCTGCCTGCCAGTAGGAGCTTTCGCGTACGGGATGCTATAGAATGCAAAAATCCCAGTATCAGAATCCCTGTATCCTCTCACGGGACCCTGCTCAGTATCCACAATACGCGATTCAAGGCCATGGCTTATTGAAACGGCCGAGAAAAATAAAGTAATCAAATATCTCCACATTACTACACGCTTCAAGGGTCGAAGTAACACTGGTTGACTGGTAAGATTAGAATATAAATTGCGTATCATAATACGATTAATGTACCTACTAGATAGGTCATTGAGATGCTATTACTACGCCTGGAGACGACACCGCCTACATCACCTATGTTTCGCTCAACATAGGTCAAATGGCCTCACTGCACTCAGTCGCTTTAGCGCGATGGTCACGTTCATGTCTTGTTTATTTTATAGCAAAAAACCAAGAAAATCATCAAATATTCCCTCGAGTGTGTTGCGATATTACACAAATAATTCAAGTTATGCGACAAAGTGCAAAGAAATAAGTTTTCATCGGTAATTCATTAGATAATCATTTTTAAAACTTAGTTCGAGCAAAATTTTTGGCGGGCGCCATTTTGCGTCATTTGTCATAGACTAAAAATTTGAGATAGTAATATTAGATGACGTAAATTTTTATAGTGGAAAATAATAATTTTACACATTTATAAAAAAATTGTGCTATGGATATTATTTGAAAAAAGGTTAAATCATGAAAGATGAATATAAATTACCTACGTATCAATTTTTTTGTTACATTGATTGGTTTTAATTGATAAGTTTACTAATAATTTATTAATTATTTATTAGATTAATTATATTTTTTTTTATTATATTGATTGTTCTTAATTGATAGATAAGTAATAGACAAAATATTTACAAAGTTTCGCCTCTATAGCGGTGAGTCGATGACATCGCTTAATACCGCCGCGCTTGCAGCACAGATTTTGTTCGTGGTGTCTCCTCTATACGTAGTAATAATAGCTCAATGAGATAGGTTTATAAAGTTTTCATTCAGACGTCAACATTAAGATAAGATATTTTTGCTCGTCTGGTTATTATTATTTTTTAGAAATACATGCTGTGATCTAAACGTATTTTTGGTAGGATTTTCTATAACAATAGAATAATTTCTAAAAAAAAAATAAAAAATAAAGGACTTAGATGCAGAAAAAGTTGTAGAGACCTCATTACATTATAAATTTATATGATACAAATCAAATTAGTTTAAGAGATGCGCTTTTCAACGAAATGTATAAATTGATATTATTACAATACATTATTAGGTCTCAACTGTTTTATAGCTTCTACATTTTTCCCTCGTAAAATGTTTCAAATAGCAGAATTGTTTTTAAAAATAGTTAATTAACTTTCTAGCCGTTAATGTATTTTTATTTTTCCACGAAAAGAGCGGTTAAGCTCCGGAGTGTATCAGTGAAAAATTGTATTTGTGTTTGTGCAATAATTACTTTGCACAAAAACTTTGTGTTTGTGTGAGTGTTAAATTTTTTTTATGTTGTTGTAACTTCTTAAATGTTAAATAACATACAAATCTCTCTGTTGAATAGTTATAGTTGTTATAGTAAAACAGTTTCTACTTTCTATGAACCAGACATTTTTAAAATAATTCAATTTATACATTATGCTAACATATTCATTGACTAAAAGGAAACGTTATATTTTATTTACATATTTGTATAGTATTTGTATTACTTCTATAGCAAAAATGAATAATCTTAGACCTGTAACGGTTGAAACTCAAAATCAAATTAAAAACCAATCAAAAGTAAATTCAATACACTTCATTAAAGAAGCTTTAGGTATCTTTTAAAAGTTGCTGGACTCATGGATTCCCCGTTCACTGAAGTTTTCGCTAAGCGACAAGAATTTATCGCCAAAGCAAGCTTAGGTTAAAACAGCGTTTTGATGAGGGGTTTCCATCTCCCGAGAATTATTTTGCTAAAGTCGCAAATAATTTTTGTTGCAAACGTCTTAGCCCCAGAGGGTCACAGGAGTACTGAATCAGCAAAACCTATTTGCGACGTAGGTACCTTTTTAATGACTGGATTAAATTTGAAATTATATTTTCACTGTAAATTTTATTTATTTTTTTTTTTGCTGTTGCGTAAGTAGTTTATATTTCTTGTTTAATTGCATTTGTAGTAATATAAAATCTACAAAATTATATCTACTGACTTGATAATGTTTTCTGCAATGTGTTAATTGATCATTGTGGTCGCCGAAACAAAAAAAGAAAAAGAAAAGGAAGGAAGGTAGAAAGCCTGATTAGTAATTATTATAATATTCAAAACATACCTATCTTTGGGCAAGTAGTCGTCAATACTACTCTGTATTGATGTGTCTAGTTATGATAATCTAACATTACACTTAGGTAGGTAGTTACCTAAGTGCAGATTCGTCAAAGGATCTTCCCATAGAAATGAGTTGATTGATCTTGGTAAAAAGTGTAAAAAGTAGTCAATCTAAGTCCTATCCACCTCGTGAGATAAAATTCATACCATAGTATACGTAGTATATTATTATTAGTCTGTGCCATAGAATCACTCCGTTGCGAAGTGAAAAAATATTGTTATGTTCAGGCTTATTTTTATGTGCGGCTTTTTTGCGGCGAGATGACTGCCGCGGCTATAATAATTATGTAGGTATAGCCTTGTGAGTTGTGGTTAACATAATATTATTATCTTATTTTTGCATTCGTATTATATAATCAATATATGTTTTGATTCTTTCTTCACCTAAGTTAGATATGTTATCCCAAATAGAAGTGAGTTTATTGATAACAATTAACAGAGCATTAAATATTACAAGAATGAAATAAATGTACTTAGGCAATTACTAAAAAATCTCTACAATTTTAACACGTAAATGGACATAAAAAGTATCTAATCTGTGATAAAAGTGCGATCCATTTATGACACACTGAAAAAAGCGAGAACTCGTAAAATCGATGAACATGAGCAATTTCCACTCGCTAGTTTGCCAAAAGTAATCCCATTTATACAAGTTTTAAATACGGTAAATAGATCAAGTTTTATAGCTAGTGAAGTACTAAATACGGTTGCCAAAACAAGGATTCAGCTGTTCCCAGTCCAAATATAAAGGCATAAATTTGCTTACGTGATATTCATATTCATGCATCAGAGTACCAACTACCGGCATGTGCCAAGTGTTGTAACTAAGTGTCTATGCTGCAGTTTTTAACGCGAAATTCAAATTTATAGCGTGAAATGGCATGGAAAACTCCCGGTAAAGCACTCTCCATGACACTCACGGTGCAGGAAATTTGCAATAGATTTAAATGGCGGTGGAGTTTTACAGAAATATTCTGGCTATGAAACTTTCAGCAGACACAGTACTTGGTAACGTTAGATACCTAGGCATTAAAATTAAAACTATATAATATTTTCTTTACATCATCGTCTAGTATATAAATAATAACAGGTAATTATGTAGTCATTGAGTTTTTGTACACCGAACATTTAAATATACCTGTTTGCAAAAATATAATTTAATTTTATATCTAACTACATTGAGCCATAATCATATGAAACCAAATAAATTACTTCATTCGTCTTTATATTTAGACTGATAGGTCCTCATAATTGGTTATCATAATCTATCATTGCATAACAAACAGCGTGACATAGCAATCTCAGCAAAAACAACATTTTATCGACAATCACTTTAATATCACGTTATAAAATAAAAAAGATAAGTCTCGTGGAAGCGGCTTAGCCTTTTCATCCAAGTCTCAATATCTCTGCAATATAAAGCTTAGAGATAATTGCGTATAGGTCGCTACAGAGTTAGGGCAAAACAATATTATTGTACGGGATTGAGTTGCCTATCCGCTACTATGGACCTTACGATTTGTCCATTTTATATGTGAAGAATAATGATGTTCTTCGATATGGATTTGTATTTTATTGTGACATAATGCCTGTATAAATGTGCCAATAATAATGTAATAAACAGCTTAACTTCGCTGTGAACGATTAATCTACGAATACATTCTTATATGTATTTTGTCGTCGCACTTTGATATCGTGAAGAGAGCAATAACAATTTACGATAACTTTATATTTTAAGAGTTTTCAATTCAGAACAAACTATTATTTGTTAATCCTTTGTTATAAAAGCTTTTGATCGAAGCCAATGTTTCCTTTAAACTAGAAACTTCCTAGATCCATTTCCGCGAATAACAATAGTACGGGCTTTGTTTCAAAATAAGTAAGACAAATTCGTTCAACTGCGATGTAAACCTATTTGAACAAACTTAGCGTTCTGAGAGGGCGCTGGGATTACGCGAACTGGCAAACTTTGATCAGATCCGAACGCTTGGATGGACCGGCACAATAAGTGCGTAAAATGTTGACTGAGCCAACAAATTTTACGAAAACAAATATCTGTTTATATTGTAGCGTAATTGATTTTTATGTAGCGACTGTATAAGTATTATCCCTCACTCCACTGCTTTTCTCTTCTGTTGATTCTTCGTCCTTACATTCATGTAGATTGTAGATTCATAGTTTCCTTTAGATAATAATTAAGATACCTATGTAATATTTACTCTAAAGTCTAAATTAAAAAGGAGAGTATTCATAAAATTAACTCATTATAACAGAAACGGACTCTATTATTTACTTTTGTGAAATCATAAAGTTTTCAAAGCGATCGCGTTTTATCTAAAAATATCAAAAAAATTATACTATTTACCTCACACTTCATCTTACAAGAATGAAAAAGGAATTAAACTTGTAAGTACAGAATTTAACTTGTAAGTTCATACAAAAGTAAAATTGCCATTTAATTTTCTCACCATCGTAACATAAGTAGGTTATAGAAGAGGGGCATTATATCTGCTCTAGTGTCCACCAAGTGTGAATTCACGACACATCAGATACCAAGTGAGTCGTATTGGCTCACCGATGCGTTTATAGGACACTAGACGTGAATAAACAAGTAATACCCTTTCAGTTAATATTGTGTATGAAATATTATATTTCTTTCTCATACGGCTTCAGGGTCGGCGTACTTTACTTGATTTTACTGTTAAGTTGTAACTCTATCCTTTAAAACAATTTTTCTGTAATTTGTTGCTGAAAATTAGCATAATGTATGATTTTGTACCTTGATTTCTTTCCACAAGTTTGAAATGCAGATTTAGATGGATTTTGGTGATAGAAAACTACATGGTTTCGTTCTAAAATTGTTTACGTCAAGGATGGTGACAAGGTAATGTTTATTTTTTGTTAGTACATATTTGAAATAAAAATTAAGCGTTCAAGTATGATTTATATTTCTACTTAATATAATACACTTGAGTTTAAAGTTCTGTATGTTCTACAGGTGGTGAAGGCGGGGAAGCGTAACGATAGTACTTGCTGTAAATCTCTTCCCATAATTGAGTGCGCTCTTTGTGTAAAGGCCCTTTTAGTTCTAAGGGCAAATTGAGCACCATGTGTGGAGACCCTTCCTTGTCTACTGAAGGCCAGGCTGGTAATTCCGATCCTTTGGGCACTGGTTCGCTGTAAAAAGAAACATTAATTATTTATGCCGTAGACTTCTTCTAGAAGAACTTTTGAATCGCCTTAACCCTCGTCATGTTACCACCGGTTCGGAAAGCAGAAAAGATTGATTACAAAGATTTGTCTATTCAGATATCTGGCCGAAAAATCTGTTTTAATAATACCTACTTTAGTAAATGGGTTATCGATTATTGTTTCCGTAATACACAAAATTAACCTTTAAAAAAATAACGTATATATCTAACTTACCCTGTAGTTATGAAATTTGTCCAAATCTCTCGCATTATTTTTTTCATATCCTTAAAATCTTTAGATATAAGACAGTTCCGAATGGTGCGTTATGTTCAGACCATCCATGACGGCATTGGTTTGAGCACAATGATCTGCGCCGCGAATGTTAGCGTGAGGGATAATAGGATCGTTGTCGTGAACAAAGGAATATTCATACAGATATATACTCCTGTGACCAGCTTCATAGTACAGTTTTATAGCCCTCATAGTTGGATACGCAAAGATAACGTCAGTAAAGTAATTAATATAATTAATTATTTGATCGGCTTCAATTGGCTTCTTTCCAAAATAAAACTCTTTGATCTTATTCGCTATAGCCACTTTTTCCTCCATATTTTCAAATTGTAAATCTGCTGGTAAAAACTTTGCAAAGTCTTCGGACATTTCTTTACGCCATTGGTCAAATACAGCAACACGATAGAGACCCTCCATATTTGCAAATCCATATAGCATAGGTAGTTTTTTATAATTTCCACTTTTTATAAGATTAACTGGTTGCTCTGTTAGGAAAGGTTCTTCGCTAGTTTTGCATTCGACACATGGAGACAAGAGTAATGCAAAATCGTATCCACTAAAAAAGTCGTTTCGACTAACTGAATTGAGCACATCATATGGAACTGTTTGGTAGAATTCCACTAAAGCGCCAAAATTATTCACATCTGTAAAATTTAAAAATCTCGCGTACTTTTTCGCATTCGCAATAGGGTCTATTTGAACGGCAAATATTGCTGTACTCGATCCACTTTCAGGTATGACTTTATGGAAAAGACCTTGAGCACTTTTGGAAACCATCAATAAGTCTACAGATGCAGAACCTGCGCTATAGCCAGCTATAGTAACATCGTCAGGATTGCCGCCGAATCTTACAATGTTTCTCTGGACCCACCTCAGAAGAGCTACTTGGTCTTTCATTCCAGCGTTTCCAGGTACGTCTTCAGTACCAAGGCATAAAAATCCATGAGCTCCAAGACGATAATTGAAAGTAACTGCGATTAATTTCTTACTGCGAACTAGGTTTTTATACGTGGCTAAGTTTCCATGGCCCATGACGAATGCGCCTCCATGGACGTAGACCACAACTGGTAAATTTTTCTCGTCAGTGTCAGGTATGAAAACATTTGCAATCAGACAATTTTCTATTTGTTTTAATGAATCCGGGTATATTTCAAAATCTATCTGAGGACAAATTATTCCTTTGTCTGTAGCATCAAACGTTTCTAGCCATATTGGTGCTGGGAGAGGTGCCTATGGAAATAAAGTATAATCAAAATATTTGAGTTATTGAAGCATTTAAGAAGTATTTAAAATCTCATGCATATTAATTATAACATAAAATTAAGGAAAGGAAAACGTTACAAAGATTGGACCAAAATAACACACTTAATTCAACCTGACGTTGAGATGAATCGTAATATAGTACTATATCAAATTTAAATAAATAACAACATAAATGCATAATGATCTCATTCAAGCCTAACTCTGACCTTAGACCACAATCAAAGATTTAGAATACTCGCCTTGAATCTATTTCTTCCGGTAGGGGCCGTGGCGTACGGTATCCCGTGAAATGAATATAATCCCCCCTCGGGGTCCAAATATCCTCGTACTTTTCCTTGTTCCAGTTTAATTATTTTCGTGTCACTGTCCTCACCTATAACATAAGCACACAAACATATTACAAAAAACAATTTTGTCCACATGATATAACACGCACACAGTTCCGCTTATATTTTAGTTACGTAATGATTGTAATATTTAATTATATCTTTATTTTTAAAAAACGACAGATAAGAGGTTGATTTATCTGATAATTTTCATGCCAATGCAGTCATCTGCTGGAACCACGATAACCAAATCTTTTTATGAAATCATTATTTCAACAATTGAATATATAAAAACAAGCAGGATCAAATTATTTTAATTTTTCTTCATATTCAAACTCTTTCATAATAATTGATTCTAATAAGATTGAAGTGTTATTTTTTATAGAGTAATTCATTTATAATAAAATTTAAAATTATTTTATAATGCGAATCGAATAGCAACAATCTTATTTAGAATAGGTTATAACTATTATTATAACTCTACTTAATTTTATCTGATGTAGGTAAGTACTTTTTAAATGAATACTCATAAAATAGTTAACAAGGTATAAGGAGCACTTGAAATATTGATTAGATAGATAAAATAGAAAAACTCTATTACTGATGTTCGTAAACAATTGAACAATATTCATGTGTAATGTGGACAAATTATTGTAAACACATCGTAAGAAGCAATGTACATTAATAATATACTAGCGGTCCGCCCCGGCTTCGCCCGTGGTACATATGAAAAATAGATGTTGGCCGATTCTCAGACTTACCCGATATGCACAGAAAATTTCATGAGAATCGGTCCACCCGTTTCGGAGGAGTATGCAGACTAACATTGTGACACGAGAATTTTATATATAAGATATATATATATATATATATATATGTATTATTAAAAATGGATCTACCAACCTACATTGGTTACCAACTACTAACAGACAATAAAGATTATTTCTCTCTATAGACTATTACTTAAACCTTCGTTATTTTAGATACACAATAATAGAACATGATATATTAATAGAAAAACAAAAAACCCAACTGCAAATTTTTCTATAAGATACTTTTTGGCGCCATTTTTTTCTGTCACAGACGGGTAAAAATAAAAGGACATTCATAATTTTGAAGGTTAGTAACATACAAGCATGTTATTTCAGCACTGTATTGCATTTATCATAATTGGCACTTAAAATATATGAATGTGAACTGTACAAATAAATATAATTTAGGTAAATATCTATTTGTTATACCTAAATGAAATATTTTCTTAAATGCATCATACTATGTACCTATATTGTATATCAGTTATACGCGAGACATACATACTTACCTGTAAGTATAAGATATTTTTAAATTAACTGCTTAATTAAGAGCCTAGATTCTATATACATATATAACATAGTATTATTAGCATAGTATTATATTTAGGTAATTATCTGAGGTATATTATCTGTGCTAATTGCTAATTGATATAATATTTTAGCAACTAATTCAAACAGCTTGTTTGAGTTGAGTTACTATTTTTATCTATAATGTAGGTAATTATTTATTTATTTAAATTCTTTATTAAACACACATACATAAGGGGAAAAAATGAATACACAAAGAAAAAAGAAAATCATAACATGTTAAATAGGCGGCATTATCGCTATAAGCGATCTCTGCCAGGCAACCTTTGGATAGGATTTGTCATACGAATTAAATACAGATTGAAAGGAACAATGGATTGGTGTTTGATTTAAAAGTAGAAAAAAAAATCACAATAATAAAAAAATATATATTATAAATAGATAATAAATAAATAGGTAAAAACAATATTAACATCGATATCAATACTATAAATACATGCTATAAGTACACATACATACATATATATTATACTTACATACATACTTACATAATACATATATGTTATTGAGGATTTTCAAGAAAACCAATTTGTTTCTCTGTAAATTCAAAGTTTTTATTTAAGAAAGTTTTCACAAAAGTTAACATACGAGTTTGTTATTACAACTTTCCGATTCAATTTTATTTTTCTTGAACCAACACGATTCTTCTGGATGATATCTTATTCCTTTGTCTAAAGATTCACAGGTTTTACATGGCGTCTTCTCATTAATTTTATTTCTATGAAGAAAAGTAGCACTCCTTACCATAGGTGAGTTCTTCTTGTATATCATACCTTCATATTTTCTTATCTCGTTGAACAAATCAGTAGTGTTGTTGAGTTCATCCCTGTTTAATTTATTTAAGATAAACCCAGGTAAGCCGGTTGCAATAAGATCTATTATTGTTTTGGAGTCTACTGATTTGTTTATGTCTAGTATGAGTCGTTCTTTTTTTATTGCATAATCAATTAATAATCCTTCTTTATACTTGAATGAAAAAGCATATGTGACCATGTCCCATCCTTGGTTTTTAAATGTTTCCAAAAACTTGTTTTTCCATTCCTTCCATTCAGAAGTTACTGTTATTTTGATGGCCATCGAGCTATACCAATCCAAACAAGATTTTTCTAAAAACAATCTCAATATTTCAATTTTTGTAATATTGAAGCGGTCACACTCTTTTTCAAAATTCTCTATCCATTGCAATGCATTACAATTCTTACTTGTGAATTTTTCAATAATAAATTTCTCCGAGACATGTTTTATGTTATGTTGATTTTCTTTCTTAGTGGTAGTTTCAATTAATTTTTCTAATATATTTTGTAAATTACTATCTTTATCTTTGTTTTTTGAATTAAATAAATTTTAATTATTGATAACAGTTCTCATAATTATGAGTGTATAATTATACACATGAATCTCAGCATGTATGAACGTATTGAAGTTCCCTTTTTTTTAAACAAGAATTATTTCATATAGGTTTTCTATTCAAGAACTGCTCTTACCAATTCAAGATCCTTGGCATCTTGTGGATGTGGATAACCTGAGCATGATGGTTGATAAGTAGTATTTGATATGTCAATTAAAGCAAATTGAGATGGATGGTCTGCCTGAAAGAGATAAAAATGTTACATTAGATATGGTCCCAAGTAATAATAAATAGATTGCTACAGAAACATGAATGTTTGGTAAATTGTAAAACTTTTAGTATTTTTTTTTATTGACGACGCGGTTGGCGCAGTGGTAAAGTAACTGCCTACTGAGCCGACGGTCCCGGGTTCGATCCCCGGTCAGGGCAAATATTTGTGTGATGAACTCAATTATTTGTTCTTGGGTCTGGGTGTTATTATCTATATATGTATTTATTAAATATTATATTTATCGTCGCCTAGTACCCACAACACAAGCCTTAATTGAGCTTACTGTGGGACTAGGTCGATTTGTGTAATAATGTCCTATAATATTTATTTATTTAATATTTATTATTATTTAAATAATTTATTGAACAAACATTGTGTATTATATACTTATGGAAAGTGTAGCTTTCCAACAACGAAAGAATTAAAAAAATTGGACCAGTAGTTTTGAGGTCTTTTTGTGCATACACAATCAAATCTTTCCTTTTTACAATATTAAGTATAGAAAAAGTTTGAGACGATGTAATAAAAGTTTCACTTTAAAAGATTATAATAATGTAGGTAATATCTTAAAAACTAAAAAATAACTCAGTAGGTTTTAAGTACCAGTCATCACACCACTTGTCTCATGATACTCTAGGTCTCTAGAGCATATAAGTCAAAAAAGATATAGTGAAGCATATAGCAATTAGATTAATCGGTCAACAGTAAGGGGGTACAATTTCAATTACTACCTTGTACCTAAAAAAAACAAACAGGATGAGCTAAATAAAATCTATACTATAATATTATAAAGCTGAAGTTTGTTTGTTTGTTTGAACGCGCTAGTCTAGGGAACTACTGGTCCGATTTGAAAAATTCTTTCGGTGTTAGATAGCTCATTCATCGAGGAAGGCTATAGGGTATATAATATATATAACCACGCTTCGACCAACAGTATTGGAGCCACGGGGGTGAAACCGCGCGGAGCAGCTAGTTGTTTAATAAAAAGATTGATGAATTATTTACCTTTGCAAATACTGTTGGAATAGCATCATCTCTCAATCAAACAATGTTTAAAGTCTTATTAAATGCGCTCTCTTCAAAGTGCAATGAGCACACATTAATGTTTTTAGTTCCTGGCCGGATATTTCCTATGCCAATCTTTTCCAACCATGCCTTTCGCCGGGATTCGTTACTTGGTAAACTAAAACGAGAAAATATACAACAATATATAACTTCGCACGTAATTAATAAACAAATTAATAATTTATCGATAAGGTGTTTATGCGATGATGTTCGACACTAGCACTCACTCATGTTTATGTTTTCGATGCAAATGAAATAAGGAGAATTTTGCGGGTTTCTACAGCTCATAATAACTAAGATGATTAAATGTAAAATGATTGAAAGATTTCTATACACTTGATAATAAATACACTTTAATATAAGCAACAATTTAACAAAATGTTAGCCACTTACCGTTGAAAGGTTAGATTCGGCCTGTTTTTGCTTTGGCATAGGCCACAACCTACTATAGAACACTTCATGGTACCTATTATTATTTTCAATTATACTTATTACACTCGATTATGGTCGAAAAACACTGGAAAATCATAAAAATTTCACAATGATATCTTCTCACATGTAAACAAAACCGTATAATGATGCTAGGCGTCCACTAGGCGGATCGGGCCGGGCCGCATCGCAACGCAAAAATACGCGTGGCAGCAAAGGTACATCGATGCCAATGAAGAGGGTGCTAATAAAAAGAGTGTAGATGCTTTTTCTATAAGTAAAACCACTGTTGTGAGAAAGAGATGGGTATATATCGTTATTATTTCCGCGTCAAATTGAACAATTACGGATTACGGCAGTTCTGAGCTTTCTGCGACACGCATTGCCGGTGTCTATTGGATTCTCTGTCTACGCCACGATAGCGATTGCGCGCGACGTTGCCACTCTTATGCTAGGCGTCCATTACAGGCGGATCGGGCCGGGCCGCATCGCAACGGGCCGTCTCTAATGGACGCGCTGTTTGCTCCTGCGTCCACCTGTACGGGGCGCGGCCGACCGCCTAGGCGGATTTTATCTAACAGACGCTCGCCGCTCACATCCGCCTGCCTGCGTCCTATAGACGGGTCGGGGTGGGCCGGGCCGCAGCGCACCGCCGGCAGAAATCCGCCTGCGAAGCGATATCCGCCAATGCGTTGCGGCCCGCCCCGGCCCGATCCGAAAACATAGGCCGGCGTATTTTTGCGTTGCGATGCGGCCCGGCCCGATCCGCCTAGTGGACGCCAGCCATTATATAAACAAACACTGTACTAGACCTGTCATCTGTCATCTGTGCATTGTGCAAAGTGCAAACACTCAAGTCAACTTGAATGCATGCGCGCGCCGTGCGAATCCAAATTCGGGAATTTTCTATTTAATTCATAAGATACGTGTTGAAATAGCCTGTAGTTATCAGTTAGACATGCGCAAAACAGTACGTCAAATAGTAATGCAACATCACGCATCTCTTCCACGGAAGTGATATTACTCCGTAACATCACACATTACCCGATCGATTTTTAATGAAATGATGACCGAGTAATGTTTAAGGTGATATACGTGAAGTATTACAGATCATATTGAAAAATAGCAATAATAACTGCAATACTTATTAGTTATTACATATCGTAAAATTACAATTTAAGTAAATATTTAAAAAATGTAGTTGATTTTCCTTCATACTTGGCCACGTACTTTATGTTGTTTGTTAATAATTGTAATGAAAGCAAGCAAATGTACAACAAAATAAAAAAAAGTGAGTGATGCGAGTGATGTTTGTAACTGATGCGTGATGTTGCATTACGTGTCAAAGTGATATTACTTTTGTACTATTACACGCATTACCTACCCATGTCTATTATCAGTGTTACTTGTGAGTGTTAAAATGGACAATTATAATGTGGCGTACATTAAAAAGTGTGTTAAAACGTTACAAATTCGGCTTGAATTGAAAGCTAAGGGACCACCACGGCCTGAACTTGACCTTACGCAAAAATGTACGACAAAAACGAAAACATATACGCGTGTGTTTAAATCCGAACAATATGTGAAAACACCGTGGTTGTGTGGTTGTGATAAAAGCAACAAACTATTCTGTTTTCCGTGTCTTTTATTTGAAGCGGGCGCGGGCGGCGGAGGTGAGAGTGCTTGGACTGAAACGGGCGTTGACAACCTAGCTCATCTTTCAATTAAGATAAAAAGACATTCAGAATCTCGGTACCATTTGTTGAATGAACTGCAGTTGGCGTCTATCGGACGACCAGACATTCGTAAAACACTAGATTCCGCGTACCGACAGACAATACGCGAGTTCAATGACCGTGTCGATGAAAACAGACATATTTTACGAAGGTTAATAGATTGTGTCGTATTTTGTGGTGCATTTCAATTTGCTTTAAGGGGGCATGATGAGTCTTCGGAATCCCTGAATCCCGGAATCTATAGAGGGTTGGTAGATTTTGTAACCGATATTGATTTAGCCATGAAGCAACATTTAACCAACAAATCCGTCTTTAAAGGTACGTCAAAATCAATTCAAAACGATATTTTAGACGCGATTTACGAGGTTTGCATATGTGAAATACAACAACAAATTAAAGAATCCAACTTTGTTGCCATTCAGGTAGATGAGACTACCGATTGTTCTACAATTCAACAGTTAGTGTTCATTGTGAGATATGTACATGATGGTAAAATATATGAGAGGTTTATAAAATATTTGCAACCTAAAGGGCACACGGCAGACATATTAGCGGCAGAGATACTGAATGAGCTGGATTTGTTAAATATCGATAAAAATAAATTAGTTGGTCAATGTTACGACGGAGCGTCAGTTATGAGTGGAAATTCAAATGGTGTGCAGAAAATCGTAAGAGATATGTACCCATATGCATATTATGTGCACTGTTATGCACACCAACTCAATCTGATATTAGAAAGGGGGGCATCGATTAATAATACGATAAGAAGTTTTTTTTGCAACCTGCACGCGTTTCCGTCGTTTTTTACGCGTTCGCCGAAACGATCGGAATTTCTAAAAGCAATCATGACCCGCAGGAGACCAGCCGCCCCACAGACTAGATGGAATAATTATAATACACGAACAGTGAAAGTTATAAATGACAACGTAGAGCCCCTGAAAGAGTGCATGGAAGCCATCATGGATTCGCCAAACAGTGATTCGAATACATTCAACCAAGCTCAATCGCTCCTATCATACTTAAATAATGATGACTTCCTGTATTGGCTTGATTTCTTCGCAACACTGATGCCTCATTGTGAAATTCTGTTTAAATTTTTACAGACCCGATATATTGACTCAACAAAAATTACTAACGAAGTCAGTCGATTTGAAAAAACAGTAAGCAAGTTACGTAACGCAGCATCGCCTCCTCCGTCGCCGCCTCCTCCGTCGCCGCCTCCTCCGTCGCCGCCTCCGCCGTCGCCTCCGCCGACGAAAAAACGCCGACCGAATAATGTCAGTCATTCGGCAATGCGTAAAGAAATATGTGACGTAGTTAGGATGCAAATAAAAGACAGATTTATGTACACTGATCATCTTTTGGCGTCAAAACTTTTTTTTACGGACAATTTCGAGAACTACAACCAAAAGTTTCCGGAAGAAGATTTCAAAAAAGTGGTTAAGACATATGATTTTTTAGAAAACTCAAAACTTAAAAACGAGCTAGTGGTAATTTACAGCAGGGAAGATTTCCATAACGCTGACGGTGCGATAGCTTTACTGCAACACTTCATAGAGTTAAACCTGGAGTCAGTTTTTGTCGAAAGTATTAAATTATTAAAATTAATTTGTACAATACCGATGAACTCGGTCGAAAGTGAGCGCTGCTTTTCCACCTTAAATAAAGTGAAAACTTTTACGCGTAATAGCATGACACAGGACCGTTTAAATGCATTGTGCATGATATCAATAGAAAAACGACTGATTAATGAGATACCTGATTTTCACAAAAAAGTTACAGATATTTTTGCACAGCAAAAAAAAAGACGTATGCATTTCCTTTATAAGTAATTTTTTTAATAAATTGTACTGCTTTACACTATGTATTTTCACTTTTCAGTGTTTTATTTCAAATGAACACCCATGAAATTTTGTCACGAGCAGCCGCTGATTAGTAGGTAGGTACATAAAAGATGAATATTGAATAATTCTCCATAATATGAAATGCGCTAAGCGAAGTGTGTTCATACCTTCCCTAATTAGATAATAATACCGAATAAATAACCTCTTCTTGGCTCCAAGGTCAAGACTACATGCATATCTATACTAATATTATAAAGAGGAAAGGTTTATACTTTATATGTATATATGTATGTATGGTTTTCACGCATAAACTACTGGACCGTTTTTGATGAAAATTGTACCTTTTATTGCGAAATATGTACCACGGCTGAAGCCGGGGCGGACCGCTAGCGTATAATATTATATACTAGCGACCCGCCCCGGCTTCGCACGGGTGCAATGCTGATACTAAATACACTACAAAAAAACTGTGAACGTTGTATATAAAAACATAGCGACCCGCTCCGGCTTCGCACGGGTATAAAATATATAGCCGGGCAGCCGGCCGGTAAATACCTACGTAGTATATTATTATTAGTCTGTGCCGGTACCGCCGCAAACGCTACGTCCCGCAATTTTTAAATCTGTAATATCTTCGAATATATTCACTTAAATCATTTGGTGTAAAGGGCCATATAGATCTATATTAAATGAACAATGTATTCAAGGTATTTAATTGGTTAAGGATTAATGCTGTACTATTGGTTAAAATCGCTTCGAAAATTAGCCATTATTTGTCGTAAAAAGTAAATGACAAAAAAAAGTTATTGTGGGTTATCCATAAGAGATAGACATAATATACCATCACGGACTTTTCTGTTGACCTTTTCAATGTGGACAATACTTACTTAGTACATTATTTTGATAAAACTCGTAGGGTTCAGCCTGCTCAAAAATAACAGTACTTCTCCACTATTTAATGGATGTTATTATACATATAAACCTTCCTCGAATTGAATCACTCTATCTATTAAAAAAAAACGCATCAAAATCCGTTGCGTAGTTTCAAAGATTTAAGCATACCAAGGGACATAGGGACAGAGAAAGCGACTTTTTTTAATAGATAAAGTGGTTCTTGATCTTGAGGCAGGTTATAGTATGTAATTTGTTAAGTTTTCTACAAAGCGAGTGAAGCCGCGGGCGGGAAGCTACTATCTATAAAAAAGCACATTGCATAGGATTAAATATTATAATGGTTAACCATACACCCGTTTTATTTCAATATTATTATAGTTCTATACGCTTTAGAGGTGGGTTCGGCGGTGGTGACGGATGACGGGAGTGTTTGTCGTAGATCTCGTCCAAAAATGCAGTTCGTTCCTTTAACAAGGACCCTCCGAGCTTCAGAGGTTTATTAATGATCATGTGTGGAGAACAGCCCTCGCCCACTGGCGGCCAGGCTGGGTAATCTGATCCTTCGGGTACAGGCCTCCTGTAACATTGGTTATAAAATATATAAACAAAAACAATATTGGAGGTACCTATAATGAGATGAAAAGATGTCCTAAAGTTAGATAGAAACTTCAAGAAGTAATTTATCTAAAGTATTTTCTGATTTATTGTCCAATATTTTATTCTACACTAGCGGTCCGCCCCGGCTTCGCCCGTGGTACATATTAACGTTTTCTCTATATAAAAACCATCCTCGTACCTACTTCAAGGAATATAATAAAAAAAGAATTATCGAAATCGGTTCAGCCGTTCTCGAGTTATGCGCTTACCAACACATTTTGCGATTCATTTTTATATTATAAAAGATAAAAGACAGTTTTTGTGATAAATAAGGATATAAATACGCACCCAGTTTTGACAAAATTGAACCAAAGGTCTCTAAGTAATTTCTTCATTTCCTTCAGTTCGTTATTTGCGAGACTCTCATCACTATGTGTGAAATTTCCATCAGCTATAGCGGCAGATTGCATGCAATGTGCGGCTCCGCGAACATTCGTATGCGAAACCGGTGGCGTCTCGTCGTGTACGAACGAATATTCATACAGGTAAATTTGATTATTACCCGCTTCCACGTGAAGTTTCACAGACCTCAGAGTGGCGTACGCAAAAAATATATCGGAGAAATAATCAATATAATTCAGGATTTTTTCGTCATTAATAGGACCATCACCAAAGTAGAATTTTCTAATTTTATTAGCTACTTCCTCTTTTTCTGCTTCGTCAGCAAATTGCAGATCAGGTGGTAAGAAATCGGAAAACTTGTTGGACATTTTATCTTTCCATTCTTCAAATAGAGGTTCACGTATTAAACCTTCCATGTTTGCAAATCCATAGAGCATGGGTAATTTCACATAGTCTCCATTTTGCAGTATGTTTACTGGAGAATCAGTAAGAAACTCGTCTCCCTCTGTGTCTCGTTCAACGCACGGACTGAATAGAAACGTCGCATCAGTTCTATTTATAGGTAATACAGAATACAATATTTCATGTGAAATAGTTTTATAAAACTCTTCGAGAGCATAAAAATCGTCAACATTCGTAAAGTTAAGACTCCTAGCGTATTCTTTAGCTACCGCAATGGGATCTGTTTGAACACTCCAAGCGGCCGTATTAGCTCCACTTTCCGGAATGACTTTCGTAAATAATCCTTTAGTCATTTTAGATAGCATAAGTAAGTCAACTGACGAGGAACCAGCGCTGTAGCCGGCGATCGTTACATCTTCGGGATTGCCTCCAAAATTCTTTATATTTTTCTGGACCCAGCGCAACAAAGCAACTTGGTCTTTCATACCGGCATTGCCAGGGATATCCTCTGTACCCAAGCATAGGAAGCCATGAGCTCCAATGCGATAGTTAAACGTAACAACGATTACTTCTTTTGTTTTGACTAAATTATTATAGGTAACTAAATTACCGAAGCCGACAACATAACCTCCGCCATGAACGTATACAACAACTGGAAGATTCTTTGTAGTGGTATCTGGTACGTATATATTAGCAATCAGACAATTTTCAGTTATCAGGAGAGAGCGCTTGTAAAACGCAACTAAATCCAGTTGTGGACAAGCTATATCTTTAGTCGCAGCATCAAAAATACCAGTCCGCTTTATTGCTGGTAATGGAGCCTAAAAAAATATTAAATACATCAGACGGCGATTACATTTCGTTCAAACGATATTTTTATAACCAAGTTTTCGTGATCGATTGAAAAAATAATTTATGAAATTGATTGAATGAGTTTTGATTTATTTAATTACTAGAGGTCCGCCCCAGCTTCGCCCGTTGTATATGTTTACGTTTTCTCTCTATAAGAACCATCCTCGTACTTCAAGGAATATAATGATAAAAGAATTAACGAAATCGGTTCAGCCGTTGTCGAGTTTTGCGCTTACCAACACATTTAGCGATTCATTTTTATCATTAAGACTAGCGGTCCGCCCCGGCTTCGCCCGTGGTACATATTTACGTTTTCTCTACATAAAAACCATCCTCGTACTTCAAGGAATATAATAAAAAAAGAATTATCGAAATCGGTTCAGCCGTTCTCGAGTTATGCGCTTACCAACACATTTTGTGATTCATTTTTATATTATAGACTAGCGGTCCGCCCCGGCTTCGCCCGTGGTACATATTTACGTTTTCTCTACATAAAAACCATCCTCGTACTTCAAGGAATATAATAAAAAAAGAATTATCGAAATCGGTTCAGCCGTTATCGAGTTATGCGCTTACCAACACATTTTGCGATTCATTTTTACATATAAGAAGACTAGCGGTCCGCCCCGGCTTCGCCCGTGGTACATAATATTTACGTTTTCTCTACATAAAAAGTAAAAACCATCCTCGTACTTCAAGGAATATAATAAAAAAAGAATTATCGAAATCGGTTCAGCCGTTCTCGAGTTATGCGCTTACCAACACATTTTGCGATTCATTTTTATATATAAGAAGAAGGGAATATAATAAAAAAAGAATTATCGAAATCGGTTCAGCCGTTCTCGAGTTATGCGCTTACCAACACATTTTGCGATTCATTTTTATATATAAGAAGATAAAGATTAAAATTCAAAACAATAGACACAACGTGACAAAACGTATGTCTCTTTCAAATTAAAACAATAAGTGCATGAAGATTTATTTCTTACCTTGAACCTCTGCCGGCCAGTTGGAGCTTTTGCGTAAGGTACACCATAGAAAGCAAAAATCCCAACATCAGAATCTTTGTATCCCCTCACAGGACCCTGCTCCGTATCCACAACACGCGACTCGAGGCCATGGCTTATTGAAACAGCCGCAAAAAATAAAGTAATCAAATAATTCCACATTACAACGGTCAACGCCACACGCTCCGAGCTCTGATGTAATACTGACAATATTAATACAAACTACATGATAATAAAAAGTAAAGAATACCCAATAGCACAGTCTCTCAGTCTAGTCGTTATCAAATTGAAGAGTTCATGGTATGGTCGATTATATAAAAAATAAATTTTCTGTTTTTTTTTTTTCATGTAGGCTTAATATAAGTTTTGAATTATTTGTCATAAATGGTAAGAAATTATTATCACAAGGTCGTGTTTCGTATAGGTATCAGGCAATCAGAATAATCATAATCGTAGATAAAATTGGCTTGCCAAGGAATCGGAAATTAAATCATTATAATATCTGATAATTAATAAGAAGTAATCTTATTTAGATAATTATTGTTTATTAATAATTTTTTGATTAAAATCAAAATAATTTTATAACCTGTTATGATACTGTAAGAGCCAAAAAGAAATAGTTTTATACGGTTATTTATTTGTGAGAGAAATCCCACGAGATCTCATGTTGGTAGTTATTAAAAAAAAACAATATGGCAAGAAAATTAAAATATATTATTGAGACTAAAATGATCCCTGAATATATATGACACTTGCTATACAAATATATAACAATATATTAAAAGACATCATGTTGGATTCTGCGTTCCCTCGAGCGGATGGTGACTTAGGTTCAAAATAATGTTTAGCATATATGTCGTCCCAAAACAATCTTCGATCTTTTAGCAATGAGCCCTTTAATTGAAGTGGTAAATTGAGAGCCATGTATGGGGAGCTGTCGTCACCTACCGCTGGCCAACTTGGAAACTCCGTGGCATTTGGTACAGGCATTCTGTAAATGTTTAATTGAATTTTAAAATGTCATTTCAAATAACATCTTCAAGAGAAATTGTTTAATAAGTATTAATCCTTACCCAGTGGTGATAAAGTTGGCCCATAATTTTCGAATTTGTCTCTTCATTTCCCGATGTTCAGGAGTTAATTCCGTTTCGTCCCTTAGAAATGAATCAGCTACCGCCATCGTTTGGGCGCAATGCTCTGCACCACGCACATTTGTGTATGGAACATAAGGTGTGTCTTCGTCGACAAAGGAATACTCGTACAGATATATTTCATCGTTACCCGCCGCTACTTGTAGACCTGTCGTCCTTAAAATTGAATAACCAAAAATAACATCCGTAAAATAGTCGACGTAGTTTAAAACTGTCTTTTCACCCACTGTTTCGTTTCCAAAATAAAAATATTGAATTCTCTCAGAAACTTCTTGACGCTGTTCCTTATTTTGAAATTGTAAATCAGCTGGAAGGAAATCTGAAAAGTTTTCATTCATTTGATTTTTCCAAAAATCAAATACAAATATTCGAAACAATCCTTCCATGTTCGCGAAACCTGTTAACATCGGTACTTTTTGATAGTTACCGCTTTTCAAAATATTTACTGGGCTATCAGTAAGAAACGTTTCTTGTCCTATCTCACGTTCAACACATGGGGACATTAGAAATGTTGAGTCAGATCGGAACATAACATCAACTGAAAATAAAGTATCATGTGAAGCATTCTTATAAAATTGCTCTAATGCCTGAATGTCATCAACGTTTGTGAAGTTCAATAGCTTGGCATATTCTTTTGCTTTTTCTATTGGATCTGATTGAATGCTAAACGCAGCAGTATTAGATGCACTGTCCAGAATAGCTTTGGTGAATAAACCACGAGTAGTGTTAGATACTACTAATAAATCAACGGCCGATGCACCTGCACTAAAACCATAAAGAGTAACGTCTTCTGGGTTCCCGCCAAAATATCTGATATTTTTCTGTACCCAACGTAACAAAGCAACTTGGTCTTTCATTCCAGCGTTTCCGGGAATATCCTCTGTACCCAAACACAAGAATCCATGTGGTCCAAGACGATAATTGAAAGTAACGACAACCATATCTGTAGTTTTCATTAAACTTTTAAAAGAATACATATTTCCATAGCCCACAACGTAAGCACCGCCGTGAACTATGACTAAAACGGGAGCATTTTCAATAATGGTATTAGGTACAAAGACATTGGCAACGAGGCAATCCTCAACAGCAGTATTCGTATTCGTATAATAACCATCTTGAGGGCATATTATTTGATTATTGGTTGCCTCGTATATGTCATCCCATGTATCTGGAGGAAGAGGTGCCTGGAACACAAACCGTTATATGTACTACCTTAGCAATGATACCTTGAATGACGTGAAAAGTAATATACGTTGGAATATGATATTACCTTAAATTTTTCGGTGTTTGTAGGCGCTTTGGCATATGGAATACCAAAAAACTCAAACACTTCTCCATTAGCGTCCAGGTAACCCCGAACTGGTCCTTGCGACGTTTGCACTACACGAAAATTTGAATTATTTTCAGCACAACAATATAGTGATATACATAAGTAAAAAATTATCCACACAGAGGTTAATAACGTCATGATGAGCAAAGTGTTTTCGTTCAATTAAAAGCTACTTTATTTATATATCAAGCAGTTCTATCATCAAAGATATAATGATGATAAGACTGCACAGTGCTTACCAAATTATCTGTGATATTAGTCACTTTCATTCATGATTCATCCACGCTTAAATTGTAATTTTCAAATCTGTTTTGCTTCTAAAAGCCTTTTTCGCCAATGAACAAATTTCGATGAGATTTTGTATAATAGAAATAATTATTATTTATGTGAGATACAGAGATAGATACAAAAACGAAATATGATGGTAAATTAATACATAGTAAGATAAATTTGAAATACTACATGTAAAATGTTATATATATTTAAAATTTATCTTAGTATGTATGAACATTCAAATCGTTGAATCTTTTATTCATCATTAATACAATTAAATACATTATCATTATTTTAATTAATTAAACCTTTAAACAATAAATTATACAAGGATATTAGATATAATAGAACCTGTTGATTAAGATATGAACTGCAGGCTTACAGTAAGACAGCTTGTATCGTAATTCGTAAGCCTGTAAGCCTTCCTAATTGCAATTTGCAATTAATAAGGTAAGTGCAGGTACTCATTCAATCAAAATTTATGCTCTTCATTTTAAAATAAACCAAATGAAGGCTAAGTATCTTCTAAGATCTATCTAAGATAATAAATATATAATTGTATGTAGAGGAAAGGCACCAAATATAGAATCCTCACCGAAACTTCCAGGCGCGTTGAGAGTAAAATTTCATGGTCGCGAGGTCGTGGAATGACAATACCGTCATGGCATGTATATATATCGTATAGAGTAAGGCGACAGTTACTGTCGAAATAAGAGGTCATAATACGGCCCCAGATGTGAGCGAGATGTGATCCTACCGTCGCAATCTCTCAGTCCTTATCAAATTAAAGTTTATTTAAAATTGTGTTATTACCAAGTGAATAAAAAATTAATCTTGGATATTTCCATGTCGACCTAAGTGCTAATGTTTTGAATTGTTATCATTAGGTGTTCGTCATAAATTAAAAGAATTGATGTTTCGTATATCAGGCAATCAGAATAAACATGATAGGTATATTATCTTGGTATACCTAGAAATCGAAAACAAAAGGGTTATCTAAGTATTTGTAATAATTAATTAAAATAATTAAGTTGTTTTTTACATAAATTTGTTTTTATTTAAATAATTATTATTTATTATTAAGCATTTATTAGAAATGAATAAGTGTCTGATAAAAAAATTAAATCGGTATCTATTATAGAGTTATTAGTAGGTATGTGAGCGTGCTGGTAAAAAGATACGTGTATACTTTAAAAAGAAAACAATATGACAAGAAAACTAAAATATACTATTGAAGCCAACATGATTCTGAATCATGACACTTGCTATACAAATATATAACAATATATTAAAAGGCATCATGTTGGATTCTGCGTTCCCTCGAGCGGATGGTGATTTAGGTTCAAAATAATGTTTAGCGTATATGTCGTCCCAAAACAATTTTCGATCTTTTAGCAATGAGCCCTTTAATTGAAGTGGTAAATTGAGAGCCATGTATGGGGAGCCGTCGTCGCCCACCGCCGGCCAACTTGGGAACTCCGTGGCATTTGGTACAGGCATTCTGTAATTAATGTTTAATTTAATTTTAAAATGTCATTTCAAATAAAATCTTCAAGAGAAATTGTTTAATAAGTATTAATCCTTACCCAGTGGTGATAAAGTTGGCCCATAATTTTCGGATTTGTCTCTTCATTTCCCGATATTCTGGAGTTAGTTCGTCCTTTGCAAATGTGTCACATACCGCCATCGTTTGGGCGCAATGATCTGCACCACGCACATTTGTGTATGGAACATAAGGTGTGTCTTCGTCGACAAAGGAATACTCGTACAGATATATTTCATCGTTACCCGCCGCTACTTGTAGACCTGTCGTCCTTAAAATTGAATAGGCAAAAATAACATCCGTAAAATAGTCGACGTAGTTTAAAACTGTCTTTTCACCCACTGTTTCGTTTCCAAAATAAAAATATTTTATTCTCTTTGAAACTTCTTGACGCTGTTCCTTATTTTGGAATTGTAAATCAGCTGGAAGGAAATCTGAAAAGTTTTCGTTCATTTGATTTTTCCAAAGATCAAATAGCGATATTCGAAACAATCCTTCCATGTTCGCAAAACCGTTTAACATTGGTACTTTTTGATAGTTACCGCCTTTCAAAATATTTACTGGGCTATCAGTAAGAAACGTTTCTTGCCCTATGTCACGTTCAACACATGGGGATATTAGAAATGTGGAGTCTGATCTGAACATAACATCAGCTGAATTTAAAGTATCATAGGATGCATTTTTATAAAATTGCTCTAATGCCTGAATGTCATCAACGTTTGTGAAGTTCAATAACTTGGCATATTCTTTTGCTTTTTCTATTGGATCTGATTGAATGCTAAACGCAGCAGTATTAGATCCACTTTCCAGAATAGCTTTGGTGAATAAACCACGTGTAGTGTTAGATACTATTAATAAATCAACGGCCGATGCACCTGCACTAAAACCACTCAGAGTAACATCGTCTGGGTTCCCGCCAAAATACCTAATATTTTTCTGTACCCAACGTAACAAAGCAACTTGGTCTTTCATTCCAGCGTTTCCGGGAATATCCTCTGTACCCAAACACAAGAATCCATGTGGTCCAAGACGATAATTTATTGAAATTAACGACAACCATATCTGCAGTTTTCATTAAACTTTTAAAAGTTAACCCATTTCCAGAGCCAAGAACATAAGCACCACCGTGAACTATCACTCAAACGGGAGCATTTTCAATAATGGTTTTAGGTACTAATAATACATTAGCAACTAGACAATCCTCAACAATAATGGCATCTTCTGGTATATTTATATTATAATCTGACGTCGCGTCAGCGTCGCGTCGTCGCAACGCAAATATTTGACGCATAGCCAGCCACACGGGCGCTGCGCCATCGCAGCGTACAACTACAACTGAGCGCTGACACCCCCTCCCGCTTCGTCTCGGGGGCTGCTGTCTGTCACGTGTGCGTTGCGCGCCGCAGCGCGCCGTGTGAACACCTTGGTTATTTGTATGTAAAACGACGCAGCGACAGCGCTACGACGACGCAACGCTGACGCGACCGTCCGTGTGGACTTACTCTAACTCTTATCATAGAGATATGAAAAATAGATGTTGGCCGATTCTCAGATCGGGGTAGATCTATATCTATAGGTTTGATAATATAGGTTTGATGAGAATCTTTCCAGCCATTTTGGACTAACATTGTCATAAGAAAATTTTATATTGTTTTATACATATATTATATGACGGCGTTTTGAATATATCGCTGGCTGAATACGCACAATAAATAGGTCTTAACATTGTAGTTAACCTATAATTCCATTATATGAGATGTGAGCGAGATGTGTCCGTCCATCGCGTCGCTCGTGGCGATCTCTGTCCTTATCAAATTGAAGAGTTTATTTTAAATTTTGTGATAGTGTGTAAATAAAAAATATTCTTAGATATTTTCATGAACACAATGTTTTGAATTATTATTAGATATTCGTCATAAATGATAAGAAAAGATGTTTCGTATATCAGGCAATCAGGATAAACATTATTAGGTATTATCTTAGATAAAATAATTGGTTTACACAGATATCGGAAATAAGTCATTTTAATTATTATTTCATTCCTTATATCTGCTACAGTCAAAACCCTGAACCAGTCAATATCCTTATTGACGGTTATTAAGGTTATTGACTAAGGGCGTCGGTTAATATCCTTATTGGCTGATTTTATCTGAGAAAATCAGTTAATAAGGTTATTGACCGACACCCTTAGTCAATAACCTTATTGACTGATTTAAAGAGCAGACATTCAGTCAATATAGGTTTTAAGTTAAAACCTATCTAATGAAATATAAAGTCACTTTTAACCAACGTACTGAATAGATTTTAAGTTTTAACACTTAAATC
The DNA here is from genome assembly GCF_061535395.1 of Colias eurytheme. Lineage (NCBI taxonomy): Eukaryota > Metazoa > Arthropoda > Insecta > Lepidoptera > Pieridae > Colias > Colias eurytheme. The sequence goes on along the minus strand of NC_142982.1, from coordinate 8,618,718 downwards.
TTTCTGTAATAAGCAAGTAAAACCATAGCGAGTTTTACTTGCCCATTACAGAAAGGTTTAAGTGTCAAATTCGACCCAGTAGGTTAGGTTAGGTTTGAACTGCGATCCTCACGCACGAGCCAAGCTAGCGAAGCGAGCGTGCCGCGGCAGCGGCCGGCGAGTACCAGAACCGACTCGCTATTGTTTTACTTGCCCATTACAGAAAGATTTAAGTTTTAAAATTTATTCAGTACGTTGGTTAAAATCTATATTGACTGAATGTCTGCTCTTTAAATCAGTCAATAAGGTTATGGACTAAGGGTGTCAGTCAATAACCTCATTAACTGATTTTGTCAGTTAATAAGGATATTGACCGACGCCCTTAGTCAATAACCTTAATAACCGTCAATAAGGATATTGACTGGTTCAGGGTTTTGACTGTAACATATCTAATGAAATATAATTGAAATATTTAATTTGTTTATTTAAGTTAATTATTATTATTTTTACGCCTTAGTATAAAAAAATAATAAGTGTCTTTTAAAATTAAAATCGATATAGTAACTATAACTAAGTAGTAAGTATATATTATAAATAATCGGTCATTATATAATAAACAAGCCAAATAGAAATATGTATATGTAGGTATGATAGATACAGTTATTAATATGTGAATGTGAGCAACAGCTGATGTTGGTAAATAGATACGGGTTACGTATTAAAAAGTAAAAACAAAACAAAATGGCAAGAAAACTAAAATAAATTATTGAGACTAAAATGATCCCTGAATCATGACACTTGCTATACAAATATATAACAATATATTAAAAGGCATCTTGTTGGATTCTGCTTTCCCTCGAGCAGATGGTGATTTAGGTTCAAGATAGTGTTTAGCGTATATGTCGTCCCAAAACATTCTTCGTTCTTTTAGCAATGATCCTTTTAATTGTAGGGGTAAATTGAGAGCCATGTATGGGGAGCCGTCGTCGCCCACCGCCGGCCAACTTGGAAACTCCGTTGCATTTGGTACGGGCATTCTGTAAATGTTTTTAATTCAATTTAAAAATGTCGATTCAAATAAAATCTCTAAGAGAAATTGTTTTATAGCAAGGTATATACGTTCTTACCCGGTGGTGATAAAGTTGGCCCATAATTTTCGCATTTGTCTCTTCATTTCCCGATGTTCAGGAGTTAATTCCGTTTCGTCCTTTATAAATGAGTCAGCTACCGCCATCGTTTGGGCGGTGTGATCTGCACCACGCACATTTGTGTATGGAACATAAGGGCCTGTAGACAAAGTAACAATTACAAAACGATAACGAAGTTAGAAATCGCAAAAATGTATGGGATTGACATACGCCGCGTTAGATCACGTGGTCTATCTAATGTCAATCCCATACATTTTTGCGATTTCTAACTTCGTTATCGTTTTGTAATTGTTACTTTGTCTAAGGCCCCAGGTGTGTCTTCGTCGACAAAGGAATACTCGTACAGATATATTTTATCGTTACCCGCCGCTACTTGTAGACCTGTCGTCCTTAAAATTGAATAGGCAAAAATAACATCCGTAAAATAGTCGACGTAGTTTAAAACTGTCTTTTCACCCACTGTTTCGTTTCCAAAATAAAAATATTTAATTATCTCAGAAACTTCTTGACGCTGTTCCTTATTTTGAAATTGTAAATCAGCTGGAAGGAAATCTGAAAAGTTTTCATTCATTTGATTTTTCCAAAGATCAAATAGCGATATTCGAAACAATCCTTCCATGTTCGCAAAACCGTTTAACATCGGTACTTTTTGATAGTTACCACTTTTCAAAATATTTACTGGACTATCAGTAAGAAACGTTTCTTGCCCTATGTCACGTTCAACACATGGGGATATTAGAAATGTGGAGTCCGATCTAGACATAACATCAGCTGAAATTAAAGTATCATAGGAAGCATTTTTATAAAATTGTTCTAATGCCTGAATGTCATCAACGGTTGTGAAGTTTAATAACTTGGCATATTCTTTTGCTATTTCTATTGGATCTGATTGAATGCTAAACGCAGCAGTATTAGATCCACTTTCCAGAATAGCTTTGGTGAATAAACCACGTGTAGAGTTAGATACGATTAATAAATCAACGGACGATGCACCCGCACTAGAACCACTTAGAGTGACATCTTCTGGGTTCCCGCCAAAATATCTGATATTTTTCTGTACCCAACGTAACAAAGCAACTTGGTCTTTCATTCCAGCGTTACCGGGAACGTCCTCTGTACCCAAACACAAGAATCCATGTGGTCCAAGACGATAATTGAAAGTAACGACAACCATATCTGTGGTTTTTGTAAGGTGGTGCCTCGGGAGAGGATTGAAACACTAGGACTGCCAAATGAATACTGTATATTTGATATAAAAGATGCCTTATTAAATAGATACAAAACTAGGTTACACGTGTTAGGTATATAGTTAATATTATTATAGTTAGTACTTATATCTAAATTTAAGCACTAGGTACATCTCATCTCCACCGCAATAAAAAAAAATAAAATAAACACTAACAATTTATTTTATTTTAGCTTACTTATGTTCATACAGTACAATGTCCTATTATCATAATTATTTCCATTACAAACTAAATAGTACATAATATTATAAACGTCTTGACAAAATTATTAGGTAATCGGTTCAAAATACATTTTTAAAACCGTAACTTTTAACAAAATTATTAGGTAATCGGTTCAAAATACATTTTGGTTCTGTTTTTATGAATAACATAGTTTTTATTATCTTTAAGTATTTCTACATTGGGTGAACATTCCCTTACTACTTTATATGGACCTAAATATATGTTTTGAAACTTATTGCCTGTTTCATTTTTTATTAAAATTAAATCATTCGGTTTATAAGTAACCGGATTAATATTACGATCATACTTTTCTTTTCTTTTCAATTTACTAGATATAAGATTTTCTCTCGCCTCTTTTTGTGAGGTCTGTATTCTAAATTTGAGTTCTAAAGGATAATTATCAAAATTGTACAAAGGCTCAACTTGTGCAGATTGCAAATTTGATGGTAAATTACATTTCTTACCGAACACCAACTCATAGGGAGTAAACTTGGTCTCTGTGTGTACCGCAGTGTTATAGGAAAAACACCAAAATGGAAGCCACGTGCTCCAAGCTTCTGGGTGATTTCCTGTCTGTATTCGCAAGTAGTTACCCAATTGTTTGTGCGAATTCTCCAAGGCACCGATACTTTGATGGTGATATGCGGTTGACTGCAGCTTGTTAATATGCAAAAGTTTACAAACCTCTTTCATTGTGTCCGATAAAAACTCCGTACCTCTGTCAGTAGCAATTTCCTTCGGGATACCATACCTGAGAATCCAATTGTTAACAAAGTTCCTAGCTACTTCACTCGACCTTTTTGACGTTAATGGATAAGCCTCGATGTACTTACTCAACTCACATTGTATAGTTAAAATGTATACGTAATTATCGTAATCTCTATCTAACGGTCCTACAATATCTAAATATATTTTCTCCAACGCCGAACTTGCCGTTGAACTTATCGTCATAGGCTCCTTAGTATAGTGTGAGGAATGTTTTTGTTTTTGACATTTATCACACCTTTTTATAAATTCTACAACATCAGCTTCTAATCTTGGCCAAAAATAATATTTCTTTATGTTATTTACCATTCGTCTTATGCCAGCATGTCCACTTGTAGGTAATATGTGAAAATCATTTAAAATTACACGCTGATCGTCTTTATTACTTATTCTCTTTGTTCCCCTTAAAATACATATACGTGGTCCGGACCAATTACTTATGTTATCTATCTCATTTATTAACTTTTCCACAAATATATTATTTTTCTCCGATTTGATGAAGTATACTTCTTTAATATTTATTTTCCTACAAAATATATCTAGCTCTCTCACAAATTCGCCTGGCGATAATTGCGATCGAGAAGCTAAATTAATAAAAATAGTATTCATTGAGGGTACATAACTCAAACATCCCTTCTCATACGTTATCTCTTTCATTTTACGATATCGATTTAATTCATAAGCGCTTATGAAACGTAACTCCGTGAAATATTTCGGTTTACTATGTATTTCTACAACTTTTGGTTGATCAGGCCAATCGTTCTTAGAAATAATAGCATCCCGTTGTTGTCTAGCCAACTGACCACGCGTCATTACATTCATCACCGTTTCATTCATCTCTTTCAATTCCTCGGAAGTTAAATGCAAACGTGAAAGTGCATCCGCGGCCGAATTATTCTTCCCTTTCAAATATTCAATTACAAAGTCGTACTCCTCTAACGTTAATCTAAATTTAATTAAACGACTAGATGGATCTCGCATTCCAAACAAATACATAAGTGGCTTATGGTCAGTCTGAATTTTGAATGTCCTTCCATACAAATATGGACGAAAATGCTTTACAGCCCATACAATCGCAAGCAATTCCTTTTCAATAGTCGGATACCTTTTTTCTGCTTTATTTAGACTACGACTAGCATACGCTACAGGCCTACCGTCGCTATTACACAAAACTGCACCTACGCCGTATCCTGATGCATCTGTTTGTAGAATAAATTGATTAGACTCTGAAAAATCAGGATATTGTAATACAGGATGGGATATTAAATTTTGTTTCAATAATTCAAATGATTTTTGGCATTCTTTATCCCATTTGAAAGTTACATTTTTCCGACACAAACTATTTAACGCATACGCTTTTGTTGCAAAATTAGGAATAAATTTCCTGTAATAGTTCACAAAGGCAACGAATCTTTTGACTTCATCGACTTTAGTAGGAACCGGGTAGTTTTTAACAATCTCTATTTTATCCGAATCTGGTATAACACCCTCTGCTGATACAATATGACCCAAGTAAAGCAGTTCCTTCTGTAAGAAAATACACTTTTGCGGATTTAACTTTAGATTGACTTTTCGTAATCTTTCAAAAATAGACTGTAAATTTTTGATATGACTAGATAAGTCCCTACTAAAACAGACTAGATCGTCCTGGTACACTAAGCATTTTTCATATGTTAACCCTGTCATCGCCATAGTCATCATGCGCGAAAATGAACTAGGGCTGGTCTTTAAGCCCATAGGCATTCTAGTCATCTGAAACTGTCCCGAACAAAAAGCAGTATACTTGCGACTGTCTGGGTCCAAGCTCACATTATAATAGCCTTGATGTAAATCTAAATGAGAAAAATACATGCAACCGGATAAAGAATCTAAAATTTCCGTTATATTTGGAAGAGGAAATTTATCATCATGTATACTGTTATTTAGTTTTCTGTAATCTATAACCAAACGCCACTTTTTGTTTCCACTTTGGTCACATTTCTTTGGCACTAACAAAATTGGACTGGACCATTCACTTTGACATGGTTCAATAATATTTTCTTTTAACATTTGATCAATTTGGTTATTAATTTCATTTTTCAATGCATGAGGCAATCGATAAGGCTTTGAAAAAATTGGCTGAATATCTGGTTTTACTTTAATTGAGTGTTGATAAATATCAGTGGTTGATAATTTGTCTCCTTCCAAATAAAATATATCGGGATACTTAGCACATAAACTTTCTATATTAATTTTTTCTTCTTTATTTAAGTTACTTAAATTCAACTTTGAAAATAATGTTTTAACTCGCGATGCATTTTTCTCAATTTTATCAAAGCTACAAATATTATATTCCTTCAAATTTTGTATATCAAGTTTAATTTCAGACAAAGTTATATCTTTCGAGGTCGAATTCAAAATTCGGACTGGTATTTTACCATCAATTGGATGTACTATCATACTCGCAATAAATACGCCCTCACACAACTCTTTCGTACATACCAAACATTCCTCTGTTAAACTAGTATTAATAAAATGAATCGACTCTGACCTAGCAGGTAACGATAATAAATTACTACACGAGTCTAATAATTGCAAAGATATTTGTTTAGATTCACTAATCCATAGTGACAGATTATTATGTTTCATATCAATGACCGCTTCATACTTTCCTAAAAAGTCCTGCCCTAGAATACCGTGCGACTTACAAGGCAAGGTGTCAAATACATAAAACTTATGACTAATACACTGCCCGTGTATCGTCAACTGTAAACATACATATCCGATAGCCTGTACCTTTCCACCTATCCCATTTATTGTAATATTTTCTTTGTTAATTGGGATGTCAAAATCTAAAACATGTTTATATTTAATAGCCGAAATTGAGGCTCCCGTATCTATAAGCCAATTAAATACGTGACTGTTTTTATAAAATAACTCTATGTAATAACTACTATCGCTAGCTAAAATACTATATGTTATAGGCACGAAAAAACTCATTTTCAGTTTCTAAATTCTGAGTGGATGAACTCGATTGAGGCTGTGACTCGTCAGTCACTGCTGTACGAATCTGTCCTCTGAATGGTCTACGACCCCTAAAATAATTATTATTAAAAGTTCTACCTCGATATGACGCTCTGCCCCGGGGCGCTCCCCGTGGCTGCGATTGAGGCTGCTGGAACCATTGTCTGGTGCTGGTAGGCGGCTGTCGCCAGTTGTTGCCTTGCCAACGATTATTATTGTTGTACGCACCTCTTGGAGTGTTCTGATGAGAAGGCGGCCTGGAAGTGTTTTTAAAGAAACGATTATTATTATGTCTTAGTGTTAACACTTCAGCGGTTGAACTTGAGCCTGAAACGTCCTCGTCGATTGCGGCTTGAATCGCATCTTTCAAATATTCAAATCTCTGCGCCGTAATAATGGTGCCAATCCTACGGTTTCTCAATCCGTCACTAAATTGCCGAATTGCCTGTTTTTCATTTATTGATTTTAAAATATTAAACTTTTCCTCATTGCCTTCGGATTGAGAAATTGTAAGTTCAACGAATAATTCGGATAAAGTTTTTCCGAACGCATCAATAGACGCGTCATTTTGCTTACAATTTAAAAATTGTTTTTGCAAAGCACTCGTAGACTTTTTAGGTAAAAGAAGCATTTTCATATCATTTAAAAGATTTGGAACAGTATCGTACTTTGTTTGTAATTTTAGCCTAGCAGATTGCGACAAACGGCTTTTCAAAACAAAAGATATCAAATGCGACTGTGACTCATCATTTAGAACCGAACTATAGTATTCAATTCCATCGATAAGTTGTCGTAAATTAGACAATTCATCATTCATTACTGGCAATAAGCTCAAAGCTACTTTTAGGTCAAATTTATCCATTGTTGAAAAACTCTTAAAATTCTCTGAAATTTGACACAATTCAGTAATTTCCGCAAATAATTTCTTCAAATCCTCACAATATTTTTTAAAAACAATAAGCTCATCCTCTCCTAAGCTTTGCTTATCCAAACTACCTATGTAGTTGTTATATTTTGTAATGACACATTTAGCTTCGCCTAGTTTTGTTTGTAATATTTTACCCTGTCGTCTAGAAGGTCCTATTTTAATTAAATATGTTCTAATAGCTAGCAAATCATCACATAATTTCTTTAAAAATATTGCCATAGAGTTTAACAGTACATAATATAATTAATGATAATAAAAATATATTAACATACCTGAATAGAATTGAAGACCTCGTTTCTCAGCATATTTTAACAATAACTGTAAAATTTATTATAAAATACAAGTAAGTATACACATTACACTATGTTAGAATAATATTTTTAACTACATTTGATTATAATTTTTGTCATCTTTTATATTTAGGTTACATGACATACATGACTTTTAATACCTATCTATTCGATAACATACACATTTTTTTTTTTATATATAGTAAATAATACTATACGCTTAGAGTCCACTAAATATCATGTTTATCAACTTTGCCGAATTTTCACGAAAACACTTACACGCTCACATTACACTTATTATTAAATATTTGTTTGCTTTTTTTTTCACTTTTACATCACTACACTTCGTTCTCGTTCTCGCCGATTTTCAAGTCGGGGTACGCCTGGCGCCGTCGAAACGAAAACGACGCTCCCTGCTGCTATTCGCAACCTCCTGTCGTATCCACCTTAAGTGGCATTTTCTGTATATTTTGAATACTCCATAAATAATACCCAAAGTCAAGCAGATTACTATTATATATAGCAATATATTTGATGTCTTCAAATAGTTTTCAAAATGGTCAACTGGCGCACTATTCGTGCCCCCTGCCGAATTTTGCGCTATAACTATGTAGTCTTCCTTGGACTGCTGCTTCCCCATTTTTTGAAGCTCACACTTGCGTTGCCTTCAAAAGATTTTAATATACTCATTTTTAATACTTTAATTTGCTCGGGCCGAGAACACACAGTACCATATATGTAAATCGGCGACGCGGCGGCCGGTGTCAAAATACACGCGCGCGTGCACCAACTTTAGGCAGGGTCGCCATGTAAGGTGGTGCCTCGGGAGAGGATTGAAACACTAGGACTGCCAAATGAATACTGTATATTTGATATAAAAGATGCCTTATTAAATAGATACAAAACTAGGTTACACGTGTTAGGTATATAGTTAATATTATTATAGTTAGTACTTATATCTAAATTTAAGCACTAGGTACATTAAACTTTTAAAAGAATACATATTTCCATAGCCAATAAAGAAACCACCACCGTGAACTATCACTATATCGGGAGCATTTTCAAGATTGGTATTAGGTACAAATACATTAGCAACGAGGCAATCCTCAACAATAATAGCATTATCTGGTATATTCGTATAAAAATCTGGTTGAGGGCATATTATTTCATTATTGATTGCCTCGTATATGTCATCCCATGTATCTGGAGGAAGAGGAGCCTGGAACAGAAACCGTTATACGTGTACTTCGTTAAAAATTACACCTTGAATATAATATCATCACGTACGAAATTCAGGTTACCTTAAATTTTTCAGTATTTGTGGGTGCTTTGGCATATGGAATACCAAAAAACTCAAACACTTCTCCATTAGCGTCCAGATAACCCCGAACTGGTCCTTGCGACGTTTGCACTACACGAAAATTTGAATTAATTTCAGCATAACAATAATATAGTGATATACTTAAATAAAAAATTATCCGCACAGAAGTTGGTAATGTCATGATTAGCGAAATATTTCAATTCAATTAAAAGCTAATTCATATATGAAGTTGAAGTAGTTCTATTATCAAAGATATGATGATGATAAGACTGCTTAGTGCTTAACAAATTATCTGTGGTATTAGTGACATCCAATCATGATTCATCCACGCTTATGTAGGTAGTGAGTGGCTGGCATTAGGTACCGTACACCTGTTGGTATGTAAAAACGAGTATAGGACTTGACCTGTGCAGTTTTTGAACCTGTTAACAAGTGACCGGAGAAAAATCGAAAATCAATTATTTCGAGTGTCACCATACCAGTACCCCTACCATGAGTTGACATAGTTAAATCGTCTGACGTAACTACAATAGTAAACGTGAATAGTTCACGAGATTATTTTCCGTGAATGACGTATCTATCATCGAATAGTTATAAACTATGACATATGTCAAAATTAGAACTCATGGTGCAAAAATTGTATGGTTACTACAGCGAGTGTAGTATAGTTTACTATACGTTATCTACTGTAGTATACTATAATGCACCTCATGGTAGGCTTTTTAGTTCTAATACGGCACACTAGGGGGCGCTGTACCAAATTTCATACAAACCGCTTACTACAATCGCTAGCGAGTATCGTGTGCGTAAACTCATGGTAGACCTACTGAACGTCCCCATACACGTCAGGCGACCTACAGTGCAAAGGTACCTAAATGCAACTGCTAAGGTACCTAACCAGGGGCGTAGCTACCGCCGTATCTGCCGTATCAATTATACGGGGCCCCCGCGCCAAGGGGGCCCCCAACGTGCGCTTTTGTGAGAAATTTTACTTCCTAAGGGCCCCCAAACAAATTTTTATACGAGGCCCCGCCAAGGCACGCTACGATTCTGTACCTAACTACCACATCAAAGCAAATTAATCATCTACTATATAAAAATAAGTCGGGTTTTCCTTTGACGCTATAACTCCAGAATGCACGAACCGATTTCCACGGTCTTGCATTCGCTGGAAAGGTCTCGGGCTCCGTGAGGTTTATAGCAAAGAAAAGGTGTCTCTGGTGACGAAACGGAGTTCGCTCGGTTTGCTAGTTATGTATAATGTATAAATAGGTTACTTAGGTATATAAAATATAATAACTTACTTACTCGTAATAAAAATAAATAAGTAAGTAGTTACGAAGATAAATCCCACAAAATAATTTTCATAAAAGGAAAATGCGATATAGTTGTACAAAATCTAACAAAGCACTCCATTAATTCCTAAGAATCTCGTATCAATTATCATTCCATCCATTAGCGATTGCTATTCATAATGTAGCAAATCATTATAACAAAATATTTCGTTCTGTTTTTTATTTATTATTTATCTTCTTTCACAAATCATCCCTTATGCCATAAATACCTAAAATGATGACCTAATAAGTACCTACTTACCTAGTGTGAAGTAAAACTACAAGGTACTGATTATGTACGTCAATGATATTTTATTTAATAGATTAACATTGATGTAAGTACCTACGTTGATATTTAATATTAGGTATTTATTTGTAACATAATAAAAATAACTATTAATCATCGTTAAAAAATGTATAAGCTTTTTGTGAGTATTATATGCTACTGACTTTTTTTTTTAAGTTTTAATGGCCTGGTTACGAGAAATTGTAATATATTATGTTTCAATTGAGTCTTTTAATTAATAGGATATAGGTACGTATGTTATAGGTCATTCATAGTATGTTAATGGTCCCAATGCTCTCGTCATATACTTCATCTCCTATTACTTCCAGCAGTTTTCTTTTTCTACTTAGCTAGCAACTTTCAACAACAACATTTCAACTAAAGATAAAGCTCTATATGGTAGTATGCTTGTAGTATGTCACATGAGTTTGGTGTGTGTTCAGTGTTTACATTCCATTTATACGTGTTGCATCATTTTGTGGTAATGAATAAAATAAATCTGCAGTTTTTTAAAGATTCTTTCCTGAACAAAGTAGGGTAGGTTTATGGAAATGCGGTCGTATGTGATACCTACCTAGTGTGGTATTTCCATACGATATTCATTAGGGTTAAATTGGTATAATCAATTAATTTTAACCTGAAATCCACCGATACCTTTATTGTTATCCGATGACCTGTAGTGCGGCGTGTCATTAATTTTGGAAGGACAATGACAATTGACAACCTCAGTGTTGTTAAATCGAAATTATCGCTGTTTTGGAACCTTTGTTTATACTTTAAAGTGGGGATTAAAACATTTGTATAAAATAGCATGTGAATTGTACCCGTATAAACATTCTAGGTACATATAGTAAGTATTATAGGTACTTATAGTAAGGTAGTTAATATACTTAATTCAGAAACTGTTGATAGAACGTTAAAAAAACGGTGCAAATATTTGTAGAAGAAAAAAATAATTTGGAAAATCCAAAAGTGCACGCCTCATAATTTTTTTTAAATAATTATTTATTAATTAATATTTTTGTTTATTTAATAACAATTAAACCACATCGAATCAGACCCTGAAAAATGAAAGGGTTCTATTCCTGAGCATACTCAAGCGTAAGAGAAAAATATTTATTAATTATTATTTTTGTTTATTTAATAACAATTAAACCACATCGAATCAGACCCTGAAAAACGAAAGGGTTCTATTCCTGAGCATACTCAAGCGTAAGAGAAAAAAAAAGACTCGATTAGTAAAGTATTTCGGTCGCTATCGTGTTAACAAGAAAAAGGATCCGCACATACAGACACACGGACGTCCAAGACAGAACTTTTTTAAACTGTTTTTTAACTAGTTTAAATAACAAAAATGACATCAAAAATATCATGAACGTTAAAAATAGTGTTTTTTCTTAATATGTGTGTGTATGTATTATCTTACAAGTGCAATGTATGATACATAAAGACATTTTAAGTTTGAAAAATCAGATGTTTTGCGCGAAGTGACAGTAGTACCCACCTCAACGCTTCGCTTATGAGGCGTGCAATATTGGCGACATTTCAACAGGTTTTCATTTTGGAACACTCGAACCTTGCTGTTTCTAATTTTTTGTCCAGACTGTAAACACTCGAAAATCAGACTTCACTTAGAATTGATTTTTTTATTAATTTAAGCTAACGTTTGATTAAAATTAAGCAATTTCTTATGAAACTAGATAAACGGATGTTCTATTACATATAAATTATTATTGATTAATCTCTAATACGTTGTCACACAAATGTTAAATTTTGATGAATAATACCTACCTACATCGTTTTAGGTGTTTCTAATTAAACGCCCACCATGACTGTATGTATGTATTATTTTTTGAAATAAAATACATTCTTCAATGCTCTCAATACTTTATTAAGTAGGTACTTAAAATTCTTTGTTATTCAGCAATTAAGTAACGACCAAACACATACCAAGTTTACAGCGAAATAAAAATCATTATTAAAATTATGTGTTTTTTTTTTTTTACTTAATAAATTAGATAGTTATGTACATAGTATTTGAAGCAAATAAAATAACTGAGGGTGGTAAGGAAATCTGTATGCTTAATATAATGTATGGGGTACACGACATACTTTCTAAGAAAAATTCCTACTCTAAAAACTTGTTAAATTAAAGTATATAGTAAGAGGACAGTCATCATCTAAAGTTTTATTGATTGGAGAACTTTCAATGCTTTTCCAAACAGAGTGTCATTGTTTAAGAAAGTTTTAGCACCATCAAAACTATCAAGTAACTCAAACACAATTAAAGTTACAATTCTAGTTGTAGAAAATTAAACCATCATTTCCTAGGTAGTATTAACTATTAACGCCAGAAGGCATAAAGAACATATAGCAGTTCCAAATACAATATACTTAATAATAGGTACATACAAAATAATAAATCCTTTTACATATTTTTTACGAAGCTTGAGCAGGCGTATTTCCTTAATTCCACCCTCCATACAAACTATAATATTAGCAATACGAAACATACATTTATAGAACTAATTAAATTCTTAGACAAAAATAAATAGGACATAGTTACTGCATAAAATTTAAAATGATTTGTATTAATAATCGTTACTTTTTAATTATATTATACTTACTTATGCATATTTTGCAAATACATGCTATGAGGAACACATAATACGCAATTAATCAAAACATTTAAATATATAATATTTTGGGAGATAGACCAATATTATTTTTAGGCAGCCATCTTGGCAAATATTAATTAATAATTGTCCGTAATTATTAAGGAGCTGTACACATATAGTTTTCAGCACACCGACACAAAATAAATGCGTACACATTTACAAACAACGCATCTTTAAATGACTTCAATTTATATTGGCACTTAACAATACATGCATAAAAACTATAGTTCTCCAATTAGTTTTATATTTATGGCAATACTGTGTCAGTTTTATGAGTATTAAATTACAGAAAATAATTTTTAAAGAATCGAATATTCCTTTCTTTAACTGTAGGAGCTGTATCTAAGTCGTTTCTTAACTCATATTAATTTTGTCTTTTACGTTAAAAACATATTTTGTAATCAGTCAATTACTAACGTATAGCATAGTGCCTATAATTTTTGACATTATATTCAATAAACAAATGAATTATTTATAGAAAAATACAGTATATTATAATATTCACTACACAATAGATTGGTCAAAGATGTAGTTACCATTAATAGATATTCTACAAATCAAGGATTTCTTTTGTCTATCAAAGATATTTATAAGTAAAAAAGTGTAGAGACTGGTTAACAACACGATTATAACACTGTTCTGTGATTATAAGTTATAACTAAAGCACACACAAAAAGACGTAAAAGTAAGATGGTATGATTCAAGAAATTTGAGCGAAAAAGCCAAATCTTGCTAATTAGCCACATTTCTATGGGCCGCTTCCGGAGCGCTTTAGCCCACACCTTTCTACTTATAATATAATTGTTATCTGAATGTCGATCGTAAAATTTCCTAAATAATTGAGAATTATTTGAAAATGATATATTTTTTTAACATAACATGATAATATAATCGAAACAACCCATGTTGAGGAGTTAGAATCTTTAAGAAACTTAATTATTTGTGTAAGTATATATAAAGACTTGGCGATTGCCGCTACCTTATAAAATTAATATTAACCCTTGAAGGAGTGTGAGTTAAATAATTATATTCTCTTTTATAAGGAAATAATAAATTATGACGCAAAAAATACCCGAAATATCAAACAAATTTCAAATCAATTGTACTACAGAAATGAGTGAAGTATTTTGATTTAATTTTTTGTACCTTTTCGTAATTAAATAACTGGGCCCTTACACACACACGAATTTGCGAATAGAAAGACGTCAGTTTCCAAATAATTACAAATTAAAACAAAATATTAAAATACACTTTTCAATATTATTCTTTATAATAGGTAATATATATATGTTTCATCAGTAGGTAATTTTTTGCGGAAAATTAACTCAATAATGAATATGGTGTTATTATACAGTTTAATATAAGTAGTGATGATATACTATTATAAGTGATGTGAATATGAAAATATGTACTTATGTATTATAAAAAGCATTGAAAAATTATATTATAAAATAAAAAGATATGAGTTGGGAGTTCCAATTTGGTATATTTAACATGTACATGTGCTTTAAACATCATAAAAACTATTCTGATATGGTCTGTACTGTGTAATTACTGAAGGACAAAATTTTATTGAATATAATCATTGCCATGTTAAATATATAATTTATATTAAACTTTATAACTTTGAATTTTATTTCTATATTTCATTTGATTATCATTATATTAGCAACAACAAAAAAAATAGGAATTATAAGAAGTTATAACTTATATATTATATTTTATGTTGCATTGGAAGTTTTGTGTACCCAAAGAAAATCTAGAACAATTAATATATTTACAATTTCATCGTGTTCGTTACTAAAAAAATAGATCATAGTTTATTAAACTAGTATAGATAATAGAATATACAAGTTAGTTGTTTTTATATAATACAGTTAGGATATTAAATATATAGAATCGATTATAATTTATAGCATAAATACCGCAGACTTTCAATACGACATTCGCACAGGTAAAGATCACACAAGCCAGTGTCCACGCACAACTAAGCGTTACATTTGAGATCCTTTTGTTAGAGGAGCGATTGTTCCACCATTATTTTCTCATATCCCGTGGGCGGGGGGTATCGGAAATTGTCCAGTATTATATCCAATATGGCACCATCGTCAACTGAAATTGTATCAAACAAATACATATATTATGGAGGGTTGTTGCGTAAAGACCACAGGACAGTTCTTTGGCATATTATGATTAATATACAGTTACATATTTTGTAAAATTAAATTGTAATACTGACATGATTAAAAAGAGCAACTATGGAGTTTCTTGCCGGTTTTTCTCCATAGATACTGCTTTCCGAATCAGTGGTAAATGTTAAAAATATGTAAAAATATGATTTTTCAAAAGTTCTTCTCGAAGAAGTCTAATTGAATAAATAAATATTTGAGTTTTTTTGCGTTTTATTTATGTACATCTCTGAGTCAGTGGATCACATAAAGATGTGAATGACCGACTCTCATACATTTCATAATTCCAGCTTCATACTGCATACCTTTAGTATAAGGTAATTTTAATTTACAATTAAATTGATTGCAAGATGAGAATAATTCTTAAGAATTAATTAATTAATCAATCAGTAACACCGAAATAATAATAAAAAATATATTGTGCATTTCAAATTGTTTTAAATCTAATATGTATGTCTTTATTGTCCCTACCATATCTTGGAACACAAATATAACAATATATACCCATAATTCATTGTATTACAACTATAAATATATTATAAACTTACCGTATAGTGCAGGATAAACCGTCCCTCTAACACTCCGCACAGGTATTTCCATATTTTTACCGTTTAAGAAGAAATTCAATTCAACATGATCGTAAGCTAGGCCTATAACATCACCTTCCACTGGCATAATAGTATTGATTTCTTCGTCTTTATCCTGTTTATCATCTATATGGTCTGAGGAACCAGTTGAAACCAGTATTTCAGTGGTGGGGGACTCTCTGGGAGCTGGTTTCAATTGGTACAGCTCCACATTATCGTGCCTCACTGTACCGTCACTGTTCAAACACCAGGACTCTTTATCCACACCACCTGTAACGAGTTAATGATAATTATCAATGTATTGTATACAAGGGAGCAGATATGACAAACTTAGTTATAGATTTTTAATCTGTTTCAATGTCCGTATGAAGAAAATAATACAACAAAAAAAGTGTCAGATGTGAAACTTCTTTGGCAAGATTCAAAGATACCAAAATGGTCGCCTAACACCATGACGTGACGGTATTTCTATGACGCGACCTTGAAATTTTACTCTCAATGAGCCTAAAGAAGTTACAGTTCTGTCACGTTTTTTTGTTGTATTATTTTCTTCATTGTTCCTTATTAATTAGTTTATCTATTATGTGACAAACAGAGCATGTGTTTTATTGACCCACATTAATTTTGGCTCATCAACCTCGAGCCCATAATGTGTGGAAAGCTTGACATAACATGTTGCAATTAATTAGCATTTGTTTCAATGTTAAGGATCTGGTTGTTAGTCAGCTGATGATGATTCAAGTGGTAATGACCTTGAAGGAATATTTGTTTAGAATACTAATAAATTCTGGATTTTTATTTATTTTGTAATAGGAAAATTAAACCGTAAAAGGAGTTCTGTGCGTGAGTCCAAATATGGACTGATGTTGATAAGGTTAAATAATACTAAAATATGTAGATAAACACTATCATTAAAATTATTTATCATTATATTAACTAAATATATTATAGGAAGTTGTGTTCGTTACACCATTTATAGCTCCAGAATGGTTGAACATTCAATGATTTTTTGTTTGTCACTGTTAAAAATTATCTTACTAAATAGTCATTTGCAGTTGCAGTCAAATATCTAAATATAATTTGAATTTGAAATTAAATTGTCATTGATCAGATATTTTTTTGACGTATGACACACAAACCAAATCAAATCAAATTCGATAAGTATACAAAAAAAAACAGATGATAAATTAAATATGTTCATTAAAAGTTCAATATTTCATCATACCATGTACTTTGTTAATGTCTGTCTCTCGGGTGGCAAGTCCAACAGCCCATACTCCTCCTTGCTGCAACTTCACTTCAAAGTAGGCTTTATTCTGGACCAAAGGAGCACTTCCCAAAACACAGCCTGAGCCACATGCTCTTTGACCACCCTTTACTATCACAACTTCATGTCCTAAAAAAAAACCATTTATTACGAGTTCAATATCTTAAATAGCTTCAAACAATTCCGTTATCTACAGGATATGCTTAGCTCATTGCAACATGTACAGTTATATTGTTTTTATTCCTTTCACTTATTTAATTCTATATAGTTTAATGTGGTTAATTATACATGTATAATTCACAACAAAATATGTTATAGAGAAATAGAAACGAGCTTAACTTTTCACAAACTAGTAAATTAATAAAAAACAGTAAGTGTTAAATACCCATATGAAGTGTGTCCAGTTGTATCGGATTTTCTTTCACTCGGATTGGGACACTAGGAGTCAGTGAGAAACCATTAACACAATTTTTCAGGCAACAGAACATTTTATCAGAGTTATGGCTTTATTAGGAAAAATCAATACAAATTTTTATTGTTTTGTTCACTTCATTGTTTGTAAAAAAATATTCGGCTTTGAAGCTGCGCTTTACGAATGTCAATTGTCAATGTCATGATGAAACCGTCATGACTGTCATGTCACTCCGGTGCAACTGTGGCTGTTTTCCAATTACAGAGCATAATGCGACTCAGTGCCGCACAATGCCGAATTATGCTGATGCTTAATCGGAACGTGAAACGCACCAGCATGTTGCGCTAAAGTCCATTTCAAGAAAGAAGTCCCGCGGACAATTATAGAACTAATTTAACAGATGGGGAGATCGGCCAATACATAACATAATATACTAATTTTTTTTTATCTAAATATTCGAGTCGTAGTAGTTTTAGAAATTAAATAAACGATACATAATTTCCCCCACAGATTTCCCCACATTTAACCCTGCCAACATTTTTACGCGCGCATACAGCGCTGCGTCTGCGGGACTTCTTTCTTGAAATGGACTCTAGCTTGAACGCACCTTGAACGAGTGAATGAATGACAAAAATGGTATCTTATTACTCATATCTTAAACGGAACTTTAGGTACAGTACGACTTCGATTCGCACTTAGTCAGTTTTTTTATATTTTGTACAGTATAAGAATTTTTATTTATTTTATCGAGTACGATTTTGGTCATGTCCCCCGTGACCCCCACCCCCCCTGGGACCGCGTGCCGCCCTGGCTTCACCGGTGGTACATATATTTAAAAAAAATTATCGAAATCGGTCCAACCAACCGTTCACGCGTGATGCCGTGACCAAAGAAAACGGGTTTCATTTTTATATAATACTACTAGTGGTCCGCCCCGGCTTCGCTCGTGGTACATAATTATGTATTTAGTATCCTATGTCCTTCTGGCTCTAAACTACCACCCTGCCAATTTTTTAGCTAAATCGGTTCAGCCGTTCTTGAGTTATAAGTGGAGTTACTAACACAACTTTCTTTTATACATATATATAGATATAAGTAGATTTGAATGTCATAAATCAAAAATATCAAATTCATTTTAACATAAATCAAGAGCCTAGGTTAAAATTATGTTATCCATAGGTCAAAATCTCGCGATCGAAGTCGAACCCTAAAGGACTAAGACTTCTTACATTGTAGGTACACTTTTGCCTTTATAAGTAAGTATGTACCTACTTATAAAGATATACTACCTCACCTACATACTCACCTATTGTTTATAATTATTATTAATTAATTCTGGAGGAGAAATTATAATTTTATCTATGAATCGCTCTTAAATGTCGAGGCCAATCGTTAATCGAAATTATTTCCTACTCAAATATTTGATTATTGATCGACAATTATAAGATCAAATATCAGATGTTTGAGTTAAATATTGGGTTTTAATTAGACGATTGCATAAATTAGATCGGTGATTGAAAGAACACAATAAACATCCATGAAGCATCCATGCATGTACAGTCAGAAGCATAAATATATTACCATTTGCAGATTAGCAAAAATATCTGTCATAAGAACGGGTTCAATAATATCTGTCTGCCCGTATACAGCAAAAATATCTGACATTAGTAGGCAGCATAATAAAGTGGCATCAAAATTATATGACGAAAATGTAGAGCAAATAATTGTGACAACCTCTCGAAGCATAAATATGTGACGTCACCTAGGAGGCAATAATATCTGACACAATTTTATATTTTTGTATTGTAAAATATAATTGATTCCTCACAAAAAGCATAAATATGTGACACTAGCTCTCCGCCCGCGGCTTCGCCTGCGTTTTCACAGAAATACCGCATAGTTCCCGTTCTCGTGGGAATTTTGGGATAAAACCTATCCTATGTGTTAACCCAAGTTACCCCTTATATGTCTGCTAAATTTCATTGTAATCGGTTCAGTAGTATTTGCGTGAAAGAGTAACAAACACACACATACAATCTTCACAAACTTTCGCATTTATAATACTAGATTAGTAGGATAGGAAGTAGGATTATAGTAGGACTAGTAGGATAAGATAGGATAGGATTTTAAAAAGGCCAAACGTTTTTTTATAGAATTAGTGTTTTGTATTTTGCTGGGGTAAGAATATGAACAAAAGACACATTATATTTTGTAAATATTTTTTATTTAAATGAAATTACGATAATATGATAACTTGCCATAATTTTCGATACTCAATAAAATAATAGCAATATTATAGGTAAATGAAAATGAATAACGGAGCAATCGTGTCAAACGCCGCTAACGTCAAATATAACAAAACAATTTCTAAATAATACACGAAGGTTGCACTGAACCTTCAAATAAAATAGATCTACCCAAGTGGGTATTCATATAAGTATATGAATACTTTAATTTTGTCATGATATGATATCCTTTTAATATTATAAATGCGAAAGTTCATATCATGTAAGGATGTTTGGTACTCTTTCACACAAATAAAAGACAAAACAATGGAATTCGGCACACACATAGAAGGTAACTTGGATTAGCGTTTATGAGAGCTTTTATCCTGGAAATCCCACAGGAACGGAAACTATGCGTGTTTTTCTTTGAAAACGCGGGCAAAGCCGTGGGTGTTAAGCTAGTAGGATATAATATCTAGACATACAATATGTAGTATACAACGACGGCACATATTAATTAATATAGTAATCATGTTTTAAAACAACGTAGTTAAAATAAAATTTATTTATTTTATATTAATTCAATATTAAATTGAAAATAAAATTGTGTCAGATATTATTGCTTCCTAGTTGATGTCACATATTTATGCTTTTTGTGTGGAATCAACGCAAAATACAGAAATATAAAATTGTGTCAGATATTATTGCCACCTAGTTGGTGTCACATATTTATGCTTTGTGTGAGGAATCGAAGCAAAATACAGAAATATGAAATTGTGTCAGATATTATTGCTTCCTAGTTGATGTCAAATATTTATGCTTTTTGTGAGGAATCGATGCAAAATGCAGAAATATGAAATTGTGTCAGATATTATTGCCACCAAGTTGGTGACACATATTTATGCTTTGTGCGAGGAATCGATGCAAAATAAAGAAATATGAAATTGCGTCAGATATTATTGCTTCCTAGTTGATGTCACATATTTATGCTTTTTGTGAGGAATCGATGCAAAATATAGAAATATGAAATTGTGTCAGATATTATTGCTTCCTAGCTGTTGATGTCACATATTTATGCTTTTTGTGAGGAATCTATGCAAAATATAGAAATATGAAATTGTGTCAGATATTATTATTGCCACCTAGTTGATGTCACATATTTATGCTTTGTGTGAGGAATCGATGCAAAATACAGAAATATGAAATTGTGTCAGATATTATTGCTTCCTAGTTGATGTCAGATATTTATGCCGTGAGAGGTTGTCACAATTATTTGCACAATTATTTTCGTCACATAATTTTGATGTCACTTTATTATGCTGCCTACTTGTCAGATATTTTTGCTGTATACGGGCAGACAGATATTATTGAATTTGTTCTAGTGACAGATATTTTTGCACATCGCCCCCTAGGCATATATTATTGCTCGTGACTGTACACGAATAAACAAAAGAAGATTTGTTTTGATTTCCTACAACTCGGTAAAAATACGTGTTTTAAAATAATATTAGGTACCTACCTACTTAGTAACTTAAAAGCTCTCTATCTAAATAACTCATCAACCAATTTTGATGAAACTTACACTGATACTTAGGTTGGAGCATAGTTGTTGGACAACTGAAAATAATTTTCATTACACACCTTAAGATTTTTTTTCTTACTTACCAATAAACACTAAAACAGACCTAGGTAAGTACACTATTCGGAAATACACAAAGTTCAAAAAGCTTTTGTAGTTAGTCTATTTTAATTTTTTTTAACTTCCAAGTTAAAAATAAACACAAACAGGATCAAGCAGTTATGTAATAAAGGTGATTGAACTAATAAAAATACAAGAAACAACTTTATAACACGCACAAAGTGTTTAAAGCTTATACAATATTGTAGGTAGTTATGAAAAGGTCAACTGGTCAAACCTATATACATATTTACAGTTTACAGTTACCTCCTTAATTTTTAATGTCATAATTATTGGTGAAACGATATAAGTATATTACTTACTAGCTGTGCTCCGCGGTTTCACCCGCATTGCTTCGCTCCTGTTCATCGAGGAAGCCCATTCATCGAGGAAGGCTATATATTATGCTATATAATGTCATCACGCTAAGACCAACAGGAGCGGAGCACTGCGGGTAAAACCGCGGAGCGCATCTAGTATACGTTATAATGCTTGCACACTTATTATCACAGATCGGTGAGAATTATTTCTAAAAAACTAGATTTTAATAAGGTTATCTCAATTATTACTTGAACAGTAAAGAAATTAGGTTTTGAGACTATCTCCACCTACCTCTATGCTTGCTCTATGCATATGACTTGCAGTTGCATATGAGGTAACAATTACATTCTCAGTTACGTATCAATTAAGTATAAAAAAAACAAGAAAATTTTTCAGCTATATTTGGTTGGTTGCTTACACCTTGTTACGGTTTACGCTATAGTGTTCTTCCATAATAATTAGAGTACACCCATCTGGAAATGAACCATCGGACATTAGCGTAAGCCGTAAAGTATGTGGATACGCTATTAAATATGTAGTTACTCTAATATTACGTTGGTAGGTAGTTGGTACAGAAGGTACTATTAAGTACTAGCTGTGCCCAGGGGTTTTATCTACAGTGCTCCGCTCCTGTTGGTCTGACCGTGATGATATAAATTATAGCCTTCATGGTCTATCTAACACTGAAAGAATTTTTCAAATCGGACCAGTAGTTCCTGAGATTAGCGCGTTCAAACAAACTCTTCTGCTTTATAATACATATTAATAGTATAGAAATATAGATATATAGCGTAGATAATTATTACTATTTAACTGATTTTTTAATTTAATTTTAAAGAATCACGCTCTCCACAAGAATATCACTTAAAACTATTACTTACCTATATCGGTAGATTCAATTATTAATTCTATTTGAAGCTCGTTGGGAAGTTACTGGGCGTCATTCTGTATTAATATGTATTACATTACGATACAGTATGTCATCATGAACTGCATAAGTATGTAAGCTGAAGATCTTTCTGAAGAAGCAAAATATATAGTAGGTACATAGCTAAGGTTAATTTCTGATGTAGCGTAATCCTAATAAGTTGTGAGTTTCACCTCAGGGAATTATTAAGATAAAAAAAGAATAAATGTATAGAAAAATAAATTAGAATCTCATTGATATCAATCACAACAATCACCAACTTTATATACAAATTTTACATCATTGGAATTCCCGCCAATTTATCCCATTTTAAATTGCATCCGCTTAGTCTACTATTTCTTATTTCAAAATCAATTTAATCCTTTAATAGTTGCTTTTGATGAAATAGCGGATTTGGATAAGATATGAATTTAAAAAATTCAATTTATATCCAGTTTCGTTCACCTGTGTTTGTTTGAAAGACACATGGAGAAAATAAAAGGTTAACTAACTACGCAAATGTTTAATTTTAATATAAGTACCTATAATTTAAAAATTTTTTATATAGTTAACTAAGTAGGATACCTAAATTAATACATAATATATGCATTACAAATAGCTATAGTATTATTATATGTAGGTATATCAGTAATTTGTGTATATGGATTTGTGGAAAATTGGTCTATTTTTTATTTGACGAACACGAGTGGAGTCGGGTTATAAATAAACCTAGCATAGCATAAACCTAGTTT
The DNA here is from genome assembly GCF_061535395.1 of Colias eurytheme. Lineage (NCBI taxonomy): Eukaryota > Metazoa > Arthropoda > Insecta > Lepidoptera > Pieridae > Colias > Colias eurytheme. Next base: position 8,595,179 of record NC_142982.1, on the reverse strand, counting down.
TGCTATAAATATCAGAGTGATTTCTACTTGACGGTCGCTCAAAGAAAAAAAAATTAATAAATTATTAATTAAGTTATTTATATATCTATATAGGATAATTGAAGATTGAAGTTATAAACCTAGGAGGACTGTGTATAATCTCAACTTGGACTTTTAAAATAATTAGCTGAAATATTTTACCTGCAATATGAATGACCTTATCCAATTTGGTGGAATGAATTGTGGAAAATACCTACCTTTTATCTATACTAATATTATAAAGAGGAAAAGTTTGTAAGTATGTATGTATGTATGTATGTATGTATGGTTTTCACGCAAAAACTACTGGACCGATTTCAAAAATTCTTTCACCATTAGAAAGCTGCATCTTTACTGAGCAACATAGGCTATATTGCATTTTCAAAAAAATTAGAGATCCTTACCAAAAATGCAATAATGTAACCCAAGGTGTAAAAAAATCCTCAATAAAACTTCTGTCATCGCGTGCGCTGCGGAATCTATTGAAGATAGAACAAAAAAATGTTCTACGGTATTATAGAATGGATCAATATCTACAAGAAAGTCCGCGATACCATATGTCCATCTTCAGTAGTTATGTTACTACAACAACTTTTTTACGTTTTCAAAGTAAATAGAAGTGCCGACAGTAATCAAACCATGTTATCCATACACATATATTAATCCTTATCCCATTAAATGATGTTTTATTATAGACTGTTTCAATACCAGCAAAATACTTTTTAAATGAAAAGAATTGGATATTCCATTCAAAAGATATAACGAATTTTTAAAAGTGTCAATCTACAGAAAATAGTAGGTATACTGTTCGAGCAGGCCGTAGTGCGGGGGTCACGGAGGAATTCTACCAATATGCGTCTTGACTCTTGACGGAACACAGTGGGGTTTTGGTCGGTAGGAATCCGACATAACCCACGGCCCCTCCCCTGGAGGCCGTGGGTATCTATGAAAGATTTCCCCACTAAAACAAAAAAAAAGGTCGTAGTGCGGGACGGGGTAAAGGTGATTTTCATGTGATTAAAAATTAAACCTATAGTCCGACCTATAGTAGACTTTTCACTGTAACGATATCGCTATCTATGTGGGTGAAACCGCAGGGCATTGCTAGTACCTTATATTTGAGAAGAGTCATTATATTATATTTATTAGGAACTTAATATTTGTAAATAAAACCGCTCTATGTTCGTGAAACAAATTATAAAATAACTTACTGGCGAGTAGGTAACTTAATGTCAACTATCAAATTGAGTAAAATATAGAGTAAGTAACTAAGTAAGTATAAAATGTAGAGTTTTAGTCATTAGAGAACTTGATTTCAGATTTCGTATTAATTTTAAGTATTTGTACCTTTACATGATTATTGTTTTAGAACATAGTACAAACTAAGTATTTAGGTACCGAAAATGCAACCTACGTAGCATTTAAAAATGCAAAGGAAATATTAATATGGAGCTTAAGCTCCATATTAATATTACATACTCGTACTCCATTGTTTTTTGTGCTACATATTTTGATTTTAAATTAAATCCAAATTTCCAATATCTAAGGTCATGTATAAATGATGAAAATTTACGTAAAATAATGTTCTGAAAAAAATAGTTACAAAAATTTGTCGGTCAATCGCCACTGGTGAATTCATGACTTTAAACACGTAGTGTGTCCAAAATTTTTGTAAAAATTCTAGAGCATTCTACAATCTTGCCTACATTGTAAAGTAGAATTAACACACTAAAGATAACTACTTTATTTTCCTTAACAAAACAAGCTAAAAAAATTTAGTCGCTACAAATTTTATAAAAATATACTTATGGATTTATCTCTACATATACATTATACATATACTTATATACATTTAAAGATAATTAAAACCTAATATTGAAAGATTTAGTTCACTAATATTACATCGGTGATAAGTATGGCTCATCTCTACAATTGTCGTTAGAAAGCTCATACATAATTATACAATTTTTACAACACTGTTTATTCAAATATGCGGGCGTAACGTACACATTGACATTATTCTCGTAACATAAATGCCTTCATATAAATCCTCCACAGAGTTTCATATTTTATAATCCTGGTTTCGGAGATTATTTTTTTTAATTCCAAGATTCTTTTTTTGAATATGTTGTATATGTATTGTTAGTCAGGACTCATGCGTTACCTCCATATAAATCGGCCGCACTGCGCCGGCGCATCAGTTAGTGACGGATACGGACGCAGACATTACACGGTAAGTGCTTTTAACCATAATCTTTCGGAAAGAAAAATACTAGTAAATTTATAAGGTGATATTGTATTTTTTCTGTGATATGTTTAGTAAATAAATGCGTGTGTGATAAAAAAGTTTTAAAGTTAATATTTCGCAGCGTAAATGATCTGTTAAATTTATCTATATTTAAGGAAGAATAATTTAAGAATATTTAAATATTTAATGCTGCGATATATTTATGATAATAAATAATTTTATAAATTAATAGTGGTTATCAATGAATAATGATTCATTTAAATATTTTAAGAATTTTTTTAATTTTTAACCTATATTGTAAAAATAATTCTGTAAGTTTACAAATAGCAAGTAACCGTTCGTCATTGTTGCGAATTTAACAAACTTTGCAGAATTTATAATAAGCTATATCTTGTTTAACCTGTTTCTTTGTAAAAGCATAGAAAATTCATTGACCCTTAGTTGAAATTCCGATTAATGAGAGGAGGAATGAACTTAAACCTTTGAGGACAAGGTCACTTTCTCCTGTCCCTGCGGTTACCATGAATCTCTACAATTCGTGGATAGCTTGAACCATAAATTGATCCCTTTTACTTAGTAAGATAAAACCAACGGTTTTTAGAACACTTTCTTAATAATTGTAATCTTTTCTTAAATGTAGTCTAAGTGTAGTCTTTTCTTTTTTATGTTTTCTATAGAGAATATTATAAGATTATATTTTTATAGAGAACATTATGTGCGTAAGTAAACACATTACAAAATAAATTTATGCTTCCAATACTTTCAAATTAATAATATAAACTTTTTATACTAGATGATTTTAAAAAATACAAAAAATACCTGATGATGTGTGAGTACACTTCAGTTTTTTTTTTATTTCCAAAGCAATTAAGACGATCATTCAATTATTTTTTCTGCTTTATTCTAAAATCACCATGATTATGTCGTTTTAAAATAGCTACAAAAATAAGTCTACTTATATCTAACAAAACATTTTTTGAAAAATGAAAAAAAGCCTACAAAAACATTGTCATATAGTATTTCTACACAGGACCGGTCTCGTTCCCAAAATTGTGGCGTACAGCCTTACGTAATAATTACCTGTTGAATCAATGGAAAGTGTTTGTAAACAATTATCTTTTAAAATATCCTGTACAGGTGCGACATATCTAAAACCTCAATTACAAGAAAAAAATCAAATTGTTACATTCGTTGCTCTAAAATATAATTTAGATAATGATAGTCCAGTTATGTACTAACATCTTGTAAAAACAACAAGCTCAATTAAATATGTATTGTTAACTAATTGATTGTTTACCATGACTGTGATAAGATAGTCATTTCCTTATTTAAAAGAAAAATAACTATGTACTTACTATGTATGTATGATAATTTAAAATTGACCGGACGATAAATGTTTGTAAAATGTAAATAAACACTTAACTATCTCACTTTAAAAGTATCTGGAAGCTTTTAATAGAAAAAAAATATAAATACATATTTTAACCATGCGATTCGACTAGCCAAACGAGAAAATGTAAACTGTAATAAAAAATAAATCGCATTTAAGTAGCAAAAAATGCGGACGGGTTAAAGTGATAACATAAATGATTCTGATTTAAATAAATAAGTATGTGCATCTTATCGAAAATTCTTTGCTAATAACTCTATTCAACCTCGACCTTTGAGGTTAAATAATTGACATTTTTGGACAATCACAATCTTTGTGAGTAATAATTATTAACACTTAGCGGAGTTAGGAAAACACAGCAGTAAATTCTTCAAATAAAAACATTCACAACAACAAAACATAATAGGAATGCATCCGTGAAGAAGTCATCGTAAATAAACACATTTTTAAATTAATTGTCAATTAATAAACAAAAAATAGGACTGTCAACACATTCTTAACCTTTTTCGGGTTAATTTATAATTTATATCGTACCACTAAACTACGGTACATATTATACGGTCGAATTGAGAACCTCCTCCTTTTTTGAAGTCGGTTAAAAACTAGAATACAAAGATTTGTTTATTGTTGTCACACTTTCATGGTTATTTTTGTGTGTACTGTAAATAAATATTTTGTTTTTTTTCTAGAAAATGAAGCAAATAGTCCTTTTAGCAGTATTGGCAGTTGCGCACGCGCAATTCCCAAATGGGCGCGTTTTGGAGCCGCCTCAACCATCTCACTGCGTGCAGAGAACGATTCATGAGAGATATTCAGACAGTAAGTGATTTATCTACCTATAGATAGTAATATTATAAAGAGAAAAAAAATGTTCAATTCATTGATTACAAAAGCTCCTAAATCTTTTCAATGAAAGCACTAGGTAGAGGGAGTATTGCTTTTTGTCCATCCCGGTTCCGATTATTCTTTTTTTTATTTATTTATTTCTTTATTTATGTCAGGCAGCATTGCCCATATATTGTTAGTAGTACGTCTTATTCTAATGTTAGTAAAACTACATATACTTATTTTTAGATTTTAGAGTTACAAGCCATTTTTTGTTGATAAAATTAAGTACATTATTGAGAACTTTTTAAGAATAAGAGGATGAACGCTTGTTTTTAATTATTAAACATGTAAGATATTATGTAGAAACTAGAAAGGTATCAGTTTAATTGGAGTTCCTAATTTCCTACTGCAATTGATTAATACTTAACAAAATATGTATTTAATTAGGTACGTAACTTATGTAAGTAAAAAGTTGTATAACCTACATCATAATTTTACGCCTTCGTACGATTTCTCGTTCAAAAGGTTATAAACCTGCGTCGTCCCCGATAACAACACTTGCGTAGTTCCGAGAAAACTTCTGCCTGACAAAGACAAAAATCTCGATTTTATCTTTCCCGGATACGAGATAAGAGAACAAGTTGCTCAACGGGAATTTGTAATAATGTGAGCATTTTTGTGTTGGCTTATATACGTCATTCATGGCCATCTTCCGCTGTGCATTATGACTATGACAATATAACGGTATGCATTTGCGATTGTCTCAAGATGCATTATAATAAGGTGATATAATCCTTTTATAGTAAAAATGAAAAATTACCGATTTCCTTTTTTTTAATGTTAGTCGCGTAACTGATGCAATCTAAAATAAAAGGATGGAAAAGTCGATTCATACAGATACAAGTGAGAAGATACAAGTTCAATAAATAATATGAATTGAATCGAAATAAAAAAAAGGTTGTACAAAACCTAACAGCAAAAAAAATCTTATATAAGTAGATATAAATTACGGTACGCTTTATTTTTTACAAATTTGCGACTCTTAACAGAGCCCGGATAGCTCAGTCGGTAGAGCATTGGACTTTTAATCCAAGGGTCCAGGGTTCAAGTCCCTGTTCGGGCGGTCTCTTTTTTATCTTTTATTTATTTCTAGTACAACTATACTTTAGATGCATTTTTATAAAATAACTTAAATTATGAAGATACTTGATTCTCACATTTGACCTATTTTTTTAAATGAGCAAAAACAGTATTTTGCTTTCATTCAAGTAGATATTGCCAACAATAGCTGACGATGAAGATATATTTCCACAACAATATGGAAAGTAAGTTTTCCATTGACAATCGTTACCTAATTCCCATGCTTTTGTTACACAATATAATAGAAAATACTTTTGCCATACTCGATACTAAAAATATGTATTTTGTATAGATGAACATCAGCTATTATAATAGATTCTATTTCGACTTCCGCGTTAACATTTCTACATATCAAAATAGGTATTGGTCTAAGATCCGAACATAAGGCGAAATTCAACGGCGTGATAATAGAATGAGACCAATTTTATAATTAATTTAGTTTATTAAAAAATGTATTAAAAATGGGTTGACTGGGAAAATCCTGGACAGGACATTTTTAATGAATTAATTTTTTTTATTTATTTTTATTTTTTATTAATTGCAGTTTCGAGATAATAAAACAATTTTGTAATAAAACAGTGCTGACATAATTTTTTTTTCATCATCCTATCATGTGAAAGTAACTGGTACCGACATACCTGTTTATACCTGCCAACCTAGCCGTTTGTCCTGGTAAATATTAGAAAACTATGACTGCACATTCTGTAGGTTTCATACTTTAAGATATTTTTTTTTATTATCTTGATACCTACTTACTGCAATTAATAAAAAAAATGTTTTTTTTTTAAATTCATTAAAAATGTCCTGTCCAGGATTTTCCCAGTCAACCCATTTTAATACATTTTTTAATAGACTAAATTAATTATAAAATTGGTCTCATTCTATTATCACGCCGTTGAATTTCGCCTTATGTTCGGATCTTAGACCATATTATTTAAATAAATATTAACAACTCAAGATACTTTAAAATGCGTTGTTAAAATGTGATGGTTCATTTGTTTTGTATCTAATTGATGATGAATAAATTAATAATATTGGCATTTATATGAAGCGTAAAAAAAAATCCTACAATTTACGTATCTACGACTTCATTCACAGTAAAATTATTCAATACACATTTCTAACTATCATATATTTCATCCAGATAAAGGTTACTACTTCTCCTGGAGGGACCCAGCACAGCGTGGTACGGAGGTAGACTGGCTAACAGCCAGAAACTTCTGCAGACAACGTTGCATGGACCTCGTGTCTTTGGAGACGAGTGATGAAAACGAATGGGTTAAAGCCCGCATCGTTCAAGATAAGGTAACTACTACATCATCACTACATAGTATAAAACAAAGTCGCTTTCTCTGTTCCTATGTCCCTTTGTATGCTTAAATCTTTAAAACTACGCAACGGATTTTGATGCGGTTTTTTTAATAGATAGAGTGATTCAAGAGGAAGGTTTTAGTATATAATTTATTAGGTTTTAGAAAAAGCGGGCGAAGCCGCGGGCGGTAATCTAGTAGGTAATATATGAGACTTAATAATTTATTTTATCTTGTGAGATTGATTCTAAGAATGTGAGGAGAATATTTTGTGATTCCGTTGTCTTTACCTATTCATATAAATGATTCTCAAGTAAGTACATAGTTGATTAGGTCATATCTTATGCATCTGAATTCATTTTCGTAAATATTATAAATTTCTTCATACCAAGCTGGCTTCCTGGAAAATATCAAATTATATTAGAACTCTCTGCAGTTTGGTCTTATTTGTTTTTGTCATATGTGTTCTGTTTTGCAGCAAAGGTAAATAATTTGTAATGTAGATAATTCTTATTATTGTAGAGCCATTTTAATAGGCAACATTTGACAGTTCAACAAAATTCAACAACGTAACCTAGTAACCACGACATAGAATAACATGATATTTCGTTTTGTTAGAACTGCACATTTGTTTAACTTTTTTCAATTACGATTACATATTTATAATAATAATGACCGATAGAAGTAATTTTAGGACTTGATTTTACTGATAAACCATTCTAAACATAATGAACAATTTCTGATTTAAAGAACTGACGTCGCTACAATTTTGTGTCAATAAACCTTTTTTCTTTTTAAATACCAGAGACGTTACTCTAAAAATCGAAATCTGACATCTAGAATCGAATGCATTGATTACTTGGGAATAAAAATTATCATAAATTATTGACATGTGTTTCAAGTTCGATTGACAAATGTTTCAAGTCCGTATCGATTAATTCACTTTAATCGATGTTTTTAAGCAGGTTACCACCCTATGAAGATAAAATTGATAGACGTCAAATGTTGCCTATTAAATTGGCTCTACTATAATGTAAAATAAGCCAATGTCAGACTAATTCACTGATAAAAGGAAAAAACCAAATTTGAATGTCACCAATGATACTTATCCTCCCTCATCCTTGGCCGGCATAATTTATTTGCGCTCATCGTAGAATTTCCCTACAACTCTGTAGTCTAGTCACGTTTGTACGTACCTACAGATCAAATAATTACTATTTCAACCGCGCAGTGAAAACAATATAATTTTGAAAACTCAAGCGAAAAAGAAAGTGGTTCAAGTATACAACACCGGTATAACGAATTCGAAAACGTGTGTGTTTTTCTTAACGATAGATACCTGAATACTTTTATGTTTGTATGCAAGAGGGTTTCTCTGTTCGATACTACGAAATTATATTCTTTAATAATTGAAACATATTCGTAAATTTTAATAATAGTGATGCTGTGAAGCTGTGCTACTTTTGGACAGATATTAAATCCATACTAATATTATAAATGCGAAAGTAACTCTGTCTGTCAGCTGTCTGTCTGTTATTCAATCACGCCTTAACTACTGAACTAATTTGCATGAAATTTGGTATAGATATATTTTGATACCCGAGAAAGGACACAGGCTACTTTTTACCCCGGGAAATAGGATAAGTTTTATCCCGGAAATCCCACGGGAACGGGAACTATGCGGGTTTTTTTTGACTGCGCGGGCGAAGCCGTTGGCGGAAAGCTAGTGCATAATATATATTTTCAAATGTCTATCAAGTCATCATTTATACTCATTCTTTCCCAATCACAGGTGAAGTACATCTGGACGTCCGGTCGTCTCTGCGACTTCAAGGGTTGTAATCGTCCTGATTTACTTCCTAACGAAATCAACGGATGGTTCTGGACCGCTGAGCTGCAAAAGCTTGCTCCCACTACGAACCGCCAACAAAACGATTGGTCAGAGGGCGGTGGCATCGGCAAACCTCAACCAGACAATAGAGTAAGTACTGTTGATTATAGGTTCGTGAAAGGTAAATGCTTTCATGAATTTAACTTGGCATTATGTGTGCCCGAAATTTAAAAACTTATAGGTACTTGCTCGTACGCTTTAGTTACTCTTGCATTGTCTCTCCAAACTAAGCAACTGTAACTAAATGACAAATATTTACGAGGCGGTTAGACAATGCAGTGACAATACCGCGTAAAGTACCGTAAATGTACGCAATCGCTAATACGTTATTACGCAACGTATTGGATTCCGCGAACCGTTATGTAATGTTTGTCATAAACCACCCCGCGGTTAAACATCTGACGCGGATGTCACGCAATGAAAACGAAAGTGTCGTGAATATTAATGTTCCTGCGAAATATTTGCTGAAGGGCGTACCCGCATCAATGCAATGAGCAATCCGCTTTCTACTTCGCACAAAAGCTCATCGATATTCGGCGTACGTTGCCGTATTGTTTGGCATCACTTTCCCTAGGCGATCGCGCAACGGAATAAAGTAATCGCGTCATTACTTCGAGAACATTACGTGGGTTTTCTGTATTGTGCAAATGATTTTTCCCTTTTTCAACAACGAAAGAAGAGGGAAAATATATACGTTTAGGGAAATACTAAACCGTAGAAAGTCATTAGTACAGGAGGTATTATGCCAATCAACCATCTATAAGTCGTTACAATTCAAAAGAGTTTACTTGTAATTCTAAAATATCATAACAAATACAAACGGTGATAAAATAGATTAACGTATTCTACTTATGAATATTTAAATGCATCATTTTATAATATGATTGTTTTACATTAATTAAAAATTTAAGACGATTTTTATTTAATATTTTGTTGTTATTATAATATGACCTTTATAGATCTGACAATGCATGATTGCACCAGTAGTAATTAAATTAATTAATAGAGGACAAGATCCGGGTGATTATATAATAAATGCATTTAAAATTTTCGTAGATTTTAAACGTTCGTAATGTAAGCTGGAATCAGCATATAATATTGTTTTATTGTAATCAGAAAATATTAAGTTACTATCATTGTGGATCCATTGGAATTTTCTTTATTCTCCATATTAATTTATATTTATCTGTAAACCTCAGAGGATTTTTTTCTGTAAGAATTTATTAAATACATACATATCCAAAAAATTTCGACGCCTGTTGGATTTATACGATATTGCTATTTGCTAATTTTATTTGCAGGCGTTAATATTTATTATTTATTTACAGGAACTCATCCAAGGCGGCGCAGCAGAACACTGTATCGCCATCCTGAACAACTTCTATAACGATGGTGTCCATTGGCACGACGTAGCTTGCCATCATGTCAAACCGTTTGTCTGCGAAGAAAATGATGCCCTACTCAAATACGTTAGATACACAAATCCCAATTTACGAGTTTAAAGCAAAAAGAACGATTCTTGATCAGGACGAGGAATAAAAAACAATATTGCAATAATAGTTTCGAAAATCAAATGTAAAAATAATATTTTTGTATGTTAAATTTGAATATTTTGTCCTTTCGTCCTTTAGCTTATAAGTGATACCTCATTGATATTTATTTACAGTATTTAATGAATAATGTAGTGGTTCTGTTACACCAGTTACATATTATGTAAGTTCTGAAGTGGTTGCTAGTAAATTATTTAAATAAAAAACTACTTTAACCCTTTGTGTTCTTTTTCATCCCAATTTATATTAATAACAATATGCTGGTTGTAAGTATGCTGGTTCTTGTATGTATTTCTACAAATACATACAAGACCCAAATATGTATTAAAATAAATATATATTTTTAACTAAGATGTAGATTTTAAGTATGCATAAAATACATTTTCATTTTTCTCTCTTACTGATAAAACACAATAAACAGTTATGTACAGATTCAATATTAACCTTAGATAAATATTAGTATTTAGAATAATTAGAATAAATAAAACACCTGGGGAAGCATCCAGAAACAAAAGCAAGGAAAAGTAACCATAATATTTATTTCATATTATTTCCATTGTATCCCGAAAAACATTATGACGGAAAAGATAATTTAAATCTATACTTGAGGGTTCGAGTCGGAACTTTCTTGATCATGATGAACCAAAGGCACACATTGCAGAAATATACCAAAGTGAGCAACATTGTTATGTGCATTAACCGATAAAGCCTTAGAAAGCTAAGTTTTAGTCCAGAACTGAAAACAACAAGTAACAATTATAATTTTATAATTAAGTAGTTATAATTTTATATAAGAATTTATCAATACAAATACATTTGATGTTTTATAATCCCCAATTCATATTTTTAACCAATCAGTCTGCACTATGGACAAATGCATCATCAGTCTCAAAAATGGATCAAGCCCAAGATTTGACAGTAAATATACTTACTGATAATTTAAATTTTATGCATTTATAAAAATATTATTACAAAAGCTTACTCTCTATTTGCAAAGTCTTCAATATTAGAAACTAGCGAGTCAAGGGATCTCTGTGCATCAGGTAACAATGAAAAATCCTTATCAAATTGTTCTTGTAGGCAACAAATTCTCTCCATTATAAATAACAAAAGTATCGCCCAGAAATATTCAAACTCAAACACTGTATCACTCATTTTTTGCCTTCTACCATAATAATGTGATAGCCAAATTTCGTTTTAATTGGGGGATCTGTGTAAACAGGATTTGTCACAGAAGATATTGGCAAAGCAAATGCAGCATCTTGAAAAGGTCCAACCATGGAGCCACGCGTCATCCAGCCGAGGTCGCCGCCCTGTCGCGCTTTGTCCTCGCTGTAAGCAGCGGCTACATCAGGGAACTTCTGACCGGCTTTCAATTTTTCCAAAGCTTCCAAACATTTTGATTGTTTCTCACATAAAATGTGACGTACTTTGACAGCTGTACCGCCTTTTTTTTCCTTGCCGGCTGATTCTGAAATCAAAATTATGTCAACACTGTCAACAGTTTATTACTTTAATCATGCTTCAAATATCAATCATAAGATAATGTTGACTTAAATTAATGAAATAACAAACTTATAATAATTATTGTACCTTTTGCGTCTCCGCCTGATTTACCGCCGCTTTTTGCTGCACCGCCGCCTTTACCACCTTTGTCGGGTTGTTTTTTAGGTGGCATATTAAATTAATTTGTACCAATTGTAGAGAAAGGACACCTAAAGAATACGTTTTTATAAATAAGATGATACAAATAATGATTAATGAACGCAATGTTGTTTTTTTTTCTAACCTTAAAAAGCTTTTGATTCTAAATAGTAAGTAAATTTGAACTTAAATTAACCGATAATTATACAGGCTCGAGAATATTTAATAATAATTACCGCACTTTATTAATAATTAATATAAATAAAGTAAAAAAATTAAGTTTGCAATTTGCAAATTGCAATGACAGATCACGTCAACCATAGACGTCACGTCAACCATTTTTTAATGATACCTATTTGATGTCTCGTTTTGACACATCACACTGATTGCCGCAGTAAAATAATATGTACAGGGTGTCCCGTAAGTAGTGGACCAACGGGTTATGGGGAGTAGAGGGACTTATTATCTAACAAAAATAATAAAATTTATTGTCCTAGACCATCAAGTTTTTGATTTATGTTTTATTTTCAAAATTTGATAAAAATATCATCCACATAAGCTTAATATGAACTTTTACCATTTCTGTTTTTATTTTATTCTTATTTTTTTGTTCAAGGTTGTTAAGAATACATAAGTCTTCCTAATTAAAATGATACTCAAGCATAATTATCAACAACAAGAAAATTAGACCAAAAATAGAGCAAAATTTTACGTTTTTAAGTTTACGGACTGAAGTTTGAACAAAGCTGGTGTAAAAAAATGTATAGTCACCCTGTGGAACTTTATTTTAAAAACTTCTACATCTCATGCAAATTACAAAAAGGTATAATTATGTGGTATAAAGTATTTAAAAAAATGTTAAATTGGCGTACAACATTCAAATTAGAAATTATCAGGTAGGTAGTCAACTCATTAAGTTATTCCGAGAATTATTGCGTTTATGGGCGCGCGCTGGAATTCTTTTGTATTGTTTCTGGCCAATCATAGAGGATACTTGAACCCACCATTGAGATAATACTATTATGGAGCAGACACCACGAACAAAATCTGTGCGCCAAGATGGCGGCGCGGGGCGCGCGAATGACGGCTAGACAGTCATAGATTATGCGATGTCACTGACTCACCGCTATAGAGGCGACACTTTGTTTCTTTCTGTCTATTTTATTGGGTGCCACTCCTTACATGCACGTTGACTTGAAATTTTCTTTGTACTTCTATACTAATATCACAGTATTACCATTATTTCCTACAGTAAGGAATCGCCTTTGATGTCGCGCGATGCCGCCGCCAGCGTAGGTAATGACGCTGCCAAACGAAAATACGCTAGGGTTGCAACAAATGGGAAATAAAACAATTGTGATTATTAATATTATGATGAAATCTTTATTCATATGTACATTCAAAATAATTGCGATTATTAAATCTGATGTAATTATTTGTTCATAAATATATAATTTTACAGATATTGCACTGCTAAATATTATTTACGTGGACACTTTATTTTTGGATGTTCTTAATTGTATATTATAACATTTAACTAAGTAATGCATTCGCATTGGGATGTACAATCTGATTAGAAAATAATGAGGACAACATATATACACAGCTTTGATTTTAATTCAACAGATACAATTAATACAATCTTTCTGAAATATTGTTTCCTTCTGGGATTTCAATGTAGATTTACATCCGTAAACCGAACAGTTTGTGCGCGCCATAATAGAATATGTAAGTACCTATGTATAATAAAATTATTACACAAAAAATACGACTGCGTCATCCTTTCGCGCTAGGTAAAGCAAACTAAGCGTGTTTGCTTTACGCGGCCCGCGTCGCCCGACCCCCGCCAGTTCCCCTCCGTTTCTCTGCACAAGTACATTCGTCGCACTACTGTAGGAAATAATGGTAATACTGTGCTAATATTATAAAGAGGAAAAGTTTGTAAGTATGTATGTAAGTATGTATGTATGTATGTATGGTTTTCATGCAAAAACTACTGGACCGATTTCAAAAATTCTTTCACCATTAGAAAGCTGCATCTTTACTGAGCAACATAGGCTATATTGCATTTTAAAAAAAATTAGAGATCCTTACCAAAAATGCAATAATGTAACCCAAGGTGTAAAAAAATCCTCAATAAAACTTCTGTCATCGCGTGCGCTGCGGAATCTATTGAAGATAGAACAAAAAAATGTTCTACAGTATTATAGAATGGATCAATATCTACAAGAAAGTCCGCGATACCATATGTCTATCTTCAGTAGTTATGTTACTACAACAACTTTTTTACGTTTTCAAAGTAAATAGAAGTGCCGACAGTAATCAAACCATGTTATCCATACACATACTATATTAATCCTTATCCCATTAAATGATGTTTTATTACAGACTGTTTCAATACCAGCAAAATACTTTTTGTATGAAAAGAATTGGATATTCCATTCAAAAGATATAACGAATTTGAAAGTGTCAATCTACAGAAAATAGTAGGTATACTGTTCGAGCAGGCCGTAGTGCGGGGGTCACGGAGGAATTCTACCAATATGCGTCTTGACGGAACACAGTGGGGTTTTGGTCGGTAGGAATCCGAGATAACCCACGGCCCCTCCCCTGGAGGCCGTGGGTATCTATGAAAGATTTCCCCACTAAAACAAAAAAAAAAAAGGCCGTAGTGCGGGACGGGGTAAAGGTGATTTTCATGTGATTAAAAATTAAACCTATAGTCCGACCTATAGTAGACTTTTCACTGTAACGATATCGCTATCTATGCGGGTGAAACCGCAGGGCATTGCTAGTACAGGTAGTACTTAATATTTATTTTAGATATAAACTGACTTTACTACGCGGGGCTAACAATATCTGGCATATAATATAGGATGAGGAGGTTCAGTCAGGGCTATGGGAAGTTTCATTCCTTACAAATTGAGCCTTTTTTAGAAAAAAAATAAAAGCCGTGTAAAAATTGTGTTTATTTATATTTAGTTCATCAACTTCAGAACATGTTCCCGGCTCAGAAATTGCTTGTATTGTTCCAGTACTATTGTAGCACACCTTCGGCTAAAATAAATATAATAATAATAATGTTAGTGATGGCTAAAATAATATTTTATTTGTTATACAAATCCGTAAAATTTTATTATTATTACTAACATCAATACAAGGAACAGCAGACTTCTTTAGAATACGCCTTCCCGCTTTTGTGGTATATTTATCCTCATCGCGAAAATGCAATGAACAGACGCAAGTTCTATCGGATGGTAACCAGGTTTCTTCACTGCGGTTGTTTTGGACAAATTTTACCCATTTTTCCCTTTCTTCACGGCCCAGACATGGAAACCTTGAATAGAAAAAATATTAATCTCTGAACTAGCGGTCCGCCCAGGCTTCGCCCGTGGTACATATTTCGCAATAAAAAGTAGCCTATGTTTTTTCTCAGGGTCTAAAGATTGTCTGTGCCAAATTTCATCAAAATCGGTCCAATAGTTTATGAGCCTATTTATTACAATCAAACAAACAAACAAAGTTTTCCTCTTTATAATATTAGTGCAGATAAATAAATAATAATTCAATTATACGTTCAAGTCAGTAGCTTATACAATATCAATTAAAATTGATTAAAATCAATTAACAAAAAAAAAATTGGTGATTAAGTAATTGATTTTCATATTTCATGATTTCACCTTTTTTCAATTAACAACCAGTCTATGCTTTTCTAAATATGTAAAATTATTATTTTATACTATAAAAATATACGCCAGCAAATATTACTAACAACACTTATTTAATGCCCAATGTCATATCTTAAATTTTTAATCTATGACAAATGACGCAAAATGTCGCCCGCCAAAAATTTTGTTCTAACTAAGTTTTAAAAATTATTATCTAGTTACTTACTGATTGAAAAGTTATTCCTTTGCACTTTTCCGTATTATTTGTATTATTTGTGCAATATCGTAACACACACGTAGGCATATTTGATGCGTTTCACTTTAAAACAAATAAAAAATGAGCGTGACGTTCGCGCCAATGAGCGAGCAAGCGACTGAGTGCAGTTACGCCACATGGCACATGACGTATGTTGAGTGGAACATAAGTGGTGTAGGCGGTATCGACTCCATATTAATATTATCTCAATGGAACCCACTATTATTTTCTTTGACTTTCAACTATTTCAGTGACTTGCCTATAGCTCGGAACTAGCTTGTTCCCGTCATTACGATATTATACTTTGTTGAAGTACGCTTGAATTGGACACTGATTTTGCTTGTGATTTGGATATTGTTCGACTTTAGTTTTTTGAAGAAAATTGCCTACTACATACATACACTCCACGTCAATATGCAGAAATGTTAAAAAAATTATTGAGTTAAAAAAATTTTGATCCTGTCAGCATCGACGAAACATCTCTTGACAAAAATTAATTCGTCATTGATAATCACCTGGTATCAATGCTTGCTCACTTGGTGTACATTACACGGGTGTAAATTACTTCCCTTCAATATGCGATGCACTGTACTTCTTGGTACACCAGTGCGTCTAGCAATACCGCGAGTACTGGTTGAAGGATCTTCTTCTACTTCTGTCAATATTAGACGATCATTGACTGATCTAGGCCTTCCTACTCGATTTCCAATTCCAGGAATACGACCTTCGTGGTATGCGTTATTTACTCTGAGAAAAAATCGGTGATCAGGATAGCAATCCCGATAGGGATAACGCTCACGATAAACACGTGCTGCTTGTCGAGTATTTCATTGGTACATCAAACATTTTTCTGCATATTCACGTGGAGTGTATTTATTAAGCATTTTCCTTCAAAAAACCAAAGTCGAACAACATCCAAATTCAAGCGTACTTCAACAAAGAATAATATCGTAATGACGGGATCAAGCTAGTTCCGAGCTATAAGCAAGTCACTGAAATAGTTGAAAGTCAAAGAAAATAATAGTGGGTTCAAGTATCGTCTATGATTGGCCAGAAACAATACAAAAGAATTCCAGCGCGCGCCCATAAACGCAATAATTCTCGGAATAACTTAATGAGTTGACTACCTGATAATTTCTAATTTGAATGTTGTACGCCAATTTAACATTTTTTTAAATACTTTATACCACATAATTATACCTTTTTGTAATTTGCATGAGATGTAGAAGTTTTTAAAATAAAGTTCCACAGGGTTACCATACATTTTTTTTACACCAGCTTTGTTCAAACTTCAGTCCGTAAACTTAAAAACGTAAAATTTTGCTCTATTTTTGGTCTAATTTTCTTGTTGTTGATAATTATGCTTGAGTATCATTTTAATTAGGAAGACTTAAATGTATTCTTAACAACCTTGAACAAAAAAATAAGAATAAAATAAAAACAGAAATATGGTAAAAGTTCATACAAATTTTGAAAATAAAACATAAATCAAAAACTTTATGGTCTAGGACAATAAATTTTATTATTTTTGTTAGATAATAAGTCCCTCTACTCCCCATAACCCGTTGGTCCACTACTTACGGGAAATCCTGTATATTGACCAGTGTACATTTTTGGATTAAAATTATTATATATATTATAAGTATATTATATAATTATTTATTTACATACTAGGTTTCCGCCCGCGTTTCGCCCGCGCATCAAAGAAAAACCCGCATTCGCATAGTTCCCGTTCCCGTGGGATTTTCGGGATTGCGTCATTTTCCCGGGATAAAAAGTAGCCTATGTCCTTTCTCGGGTATCAAAATATCTCCATACCAAATTTCATGAAAATTGGTTCAGTAGTTTAGGCGTGATTGAGTAACAGACAGACAGACAGAGTTACTTTCGCATTTATAATAGGTATCAGTATGGATAGATTGAGATTAATTGATTAAAATTAATGTAGTATTTTGAATTGTATAAAACGTAATAATGATTTTGAAATAAAAAATTGCGTTTGGCACCTATTTAACAACGAAAAAAACGTCTTGCAATAAAAAAATTATGTCTGATGGATCTATTTAAAGGCAAAAGATTAAAAATTACTGACTTTAAATTACGGATATTTTCCTGTGCAAATAAGATGCGCACTAATAAACGCAACCACTGCGGCCAGCCAGACAGCCCGGAATCTAACCGAAATAAGAAGAGAAACAGTATATCAAAGAACCAACTATGTACTTATACTAAAATTCTCTCTTGTCAACGTTGGTAGCTCATATACGATAATGTATATAAATCTTTAAAAATGCATTTAAATAGCAAAGGACAGATAGACTGATTTGACAAAGCGGGTGAAACCGAAATTAAGTTTTCAGATTTTCTGAATGAAAAAGAGTAGTTAAATTTTTGTTTGACGTCAGATTTAGAATAAAATAGGATTAAATAAATAGTTTACACTAACCATGACACAAAAATATATACTCCCTAAGAACCAGTGCCCTGCAGTGCCCAGGCCCCTGGGCCGTGTATTCAATATTCATGTCACTTTAGAACCGCTTCTTCGGTCTTCACCCTGATCCTGTTTGAGCTTGAGTCGGGGAAAAAATATACCTACCCTACCATATGTTACTCGGTACGATATTTTTTTAATCGATGGAGTTTGCAATAAGTCGTAACCAACAAACAATAACCAAATCATAAAATCAATTAGATAATATCCTATCCTATACTACCTACTAATACATATTTAATTGCGAAAGTTTGAGAGGATGGACGTTTGTGTATGTGTAGGTGTATGTTTGTTAATCACGCAAATACTACTGAACCGATTACAAGGAAATTTAGCACAAATATTATAGAGGGTAATTGGGATTAACACATAGGATAGAAATCTTTTAAAACTCTTTTATGCACCTCTCCAATTTAGCATATCCTTAAATTTAATATTATGTATTTTATCCTCTCCTATTATTCATTCATGTACATATTATTTGATGTATTCTATCTTTAATTTTATTGTGAATTCTTGTGAATATTTTTATTTCGAGAAATAAACAACTTTTTCTTTGAAAACGCGGGCGAAGCCGTGGGCGGAAAGCTAGTTTATATTTATGAAATCTAAACTAATCTATACTAATATTATAAAGCTGAAGAGTTTATTTGTTTGTTTGTTTGTTTGTTTGTTTGAACGCGCTAGTCTCGGGAACTACTGGTCCGATTTGAAAAATTCTTTCGGTGTTAGATAGCCCATTTATTGAGGAAGGCTATATATATCGTCACGCTAAGACCAACAGGAGCGTAGCAATGCGGGTGAAACCGCGGGGAACAGCTAGTAGGTACTAGGTACATATTAAAAGGAAAAAATTTTAATAAATTTCCTGGGAGTTCGGTATATTAGTACCTACGTGACAATATCATTGTGGTTTTGCAGTATATGGATTTAATTATAATAAATAGGGATACCTAATAAGGAATTAATACCTTATATAGTAATCGTAAATAATTTAAGTCTTTAAGAGGAAAATATCATATTCAAATTAATTTAATATAAACTCAGATGTATATCCAAAAATCAGTCACAAAAAGGACAGCCATGAGAATATTATTATTTTTGTTATTAAGTTTTATTTGCGAATTAACGCATACTTTACAAGTTAGTCGCCATGATATAAAATATTTGGTAAGTGCCACAAAATATTTTGAGAGCCACATTTAGAGATTTTAGTGATTACACACTACTTTTTGATAAAATTACTTTAACTTACCAACCCCGTGTCCTTTTCTTCCTTAATATTTTTTAGTTATATAAAATAAGTTTGCGTTTCTGATGAAGAAGTTCACCGAATTGTAATCAATGCGGTGTTCCAGAGGACCTAACGCATGTCTTGATGGAATTTTCCCGTAATGCAGCCTACCGATTATCCAAGTGTAGCAATAGGTATATTATGTATTGAAAAAAAAACGAACGAACGAAGAAATAGAAAGTATTATCAGACTTTATAATATAGGTTTCGCCTCAGATCGACAGTCTCCTTAAATTTGCAGATAATAGTTACACATTGAATTACTGTAGGTATTTTATATACCTATTAGGGTCATTTTCAAAATATTTGTACATCACGAAATTGTCAGTAAACTGTTTCGTTAGGAAATGTCAGGAAGTTGTAAAAGTAAGGCTGCATTCAGAATAAGGTAATATAACATATAAAAAAGTAAGAAGTCACTAGTTAAAAAAAATATATTTTTAGTTACAAAATAATCAAGAAACAATCAATTTTTATAATTCTCTGTTTGGTTTCCCTTTTATTTTCTTCTATCATTAGCTTCTTTCCATTTTTGTCTTCGAGCTTCTTTTTCACTGTCATTAAGATCTGATATTTTTCTTTGTCTTTGTTTCACTTTCTCGAGGTGTTTTTTCCTTTTCTTTTCATATTTTTCAGGGTTTTGCTTTTTTAGTTTTTCAATGTATTTTTTTGCCGTTCGGCACCGGTTAGCGGCATTCTGAAACTAAAAAAAGCTGTTGGATATATGTATTTTGAATAAAAATAAAAACAAAAGTAAGCATCACTCGTGTGGGTGGAAAAGCGATCAACACTAAATGCAATAAGGCAAGCGTTATCCCATCAGAAACCACTTGTAAAATTGGAGGCCAAGACTCACTGATCCGCTTTCACTATAAAAAAGTTATCAGATCCCAGGAAAAGTCAAGTCCCTAAGCCCGACTTTACTAACCCTACATCATGGTTTAAAAAAGTATGGCCTGTAGTTACAAAAAAATAATCTTGAGAGATTTATTGTTTTTCTCCTTTATTTTTATTCGTTACATTAATTTAACACACATTTTAATATCTTATTTTCATACTTTACACATGAGACCACAGCTTTACCGTCTACAATTTACTGACGTCAGTAAATGTCAAGAAATTGTTCGTCAGTAACATGTAAAAAATAACCTAAGAAATACTTTTACACAAAACATAATCACATTTACCATTAGATTGAAAGTGTAATCTATTACTCTAGTCATAATTTAAGTATATTACAATTGCGGTAGGTGAATTCTTCAAAATGTACTTACTTTTGTTGAGAATACGTCGTTAGGAAAATGTAACTAAATTTTTTGCACAGCACACTACAGGACTTCTTCCATGTCTGGACGACGAACAAAATGGCGGCGCGTTAATGTGACCTTACTTTTCGTGACATGACCAGTTTTGCCAATGATTAGAGTTAGATTCCTCTTCTTTGTGATACAAGAAGTTGGTTAATTATGTCAATATATCAGTGTCACGAAATTGTAACGATTGATAGGGACATTTTATAATATGTCATTCTTCGTTTATTTAAGGTAATTTAAATAGTTTAATCTATCAGATATAACACTTCAAACATTGCTTTTTAATTATGATACAAAAAAATAGGAAGTTTCATACAAAAATTCTGATAAAAATATTGGTTTTCATTGTCGTCCACATAGGGGACAATAAAAAAATGTATGGAGCTTTTTTTGTTACTTTATTTTCACATTAAATTTATGTAAGAATTTGAATCGCAATTCATTGCTTTTCATCAGAAATGATATGCAGTATGCTTAAGTTCAGTCTGTAAAACGTTAACAATGATTTATTTCAGTCGTAACCATATTTTTTTCGAAGATTTTTTAGGGGGACAAACATTTTGTAGTAATGTACAATTATTTTGAAAACGACCCATTAGCGCTATAATAGTAATGTGTGAACCTGAGCGACATAATCATTTAATTGAATAAATAAATGTTTGAGTTTGTAACAAAAATAACATTATTTTCTGCAAATATTTTTCGCCCATTTTGTTTTTTTTTTTTTTATTAAAATAAGTTTCTGTGATTTGAATTATTATAAGAGCGCACAAAAATTAGATTATTTTTAATAAGTAATTATCTCTTTTACTGTAGAAATACTTGACCCGATACGGCTATCTGGATGAATCGTCTATACGCTGTATACATAAATATTGCGAAGTTCCCAGCAATACATTGAGGGATGCTCTCAAATCATTACAACATTTTGCGCACTTGGAGGAAACTGGTAATATTTTCATTCAATTTGTTGTTGATTTTAAATAAAAGAAAATAAGATTTAAGCATGATTTACGCTATACTGTGTCTCTACCGGGCCGTGCCCCATCCTGAGCTCGATCAAAAATCCATCGTGGTTCTGGGTCCGGACGGGGCACGTTTTTGAAATGTGTACCTATAGATATTGTTTTATTTGTTTCCCTGCTTCGGCACGGCCCATCCCCAGCATGATGTGGCTCATGCTTTAAGGCCCCGACACAAAAACTTCTTAGAACATGCATAATATTCATTGTTTTTTTATTGGTAGGCACTTATTTTATTTACAAAAATATATTAATTATTCATTTAAAAATGAATTTTTTTAATGAGCCGCCGTGCGTTAATCTACAAACGCACCTACGCGCGTGAGTGCGCAAAAAACCCGCACGATGATGCAGATCTGCACTCCTGCAGGAACGCGCGTAGGTGCTTCGACACGCAACATGCAGCATGATGCGGGGCAGTGTGAAGATCGCCTAAGACAGTGCGCGCACGAGCAACTTTGTCTCCGCAACTATTTTGTCTCCGCAACTATTTTGTCTCTCCCTCCTATGGGCTAGTATGAAAGTGCGCGCACGTAGCGATGCAACTCCCCATACAAATTGATGGGAGAGACAAAATAGTTGCCGAGACAAAGTTGCTCGTGCGCGCTAGCTCTTAGTCTATGTTCTATTCATTATCGAAAGGACGACGCGACGCCCCCTTCGGCCCCTCTCGTTCGCTTCTTGTTTACGTAATTTTTGGGATGCGCGTAGAGTTTATAATATTTAAACGGAAAATTAAATTAATATATGTATTTATTTTTGTATGAAAATAAAATCTAACAAATTATCAAAAGTCGTAGAACAAATGCTGTTATTTAAAGTTATGATCTTGTCCTGCAAGGTTGCTGGTGTTTTATAAGTAACCCTGTATAAAATGAATGTTTGTACTTCCTTTAAAGAATCGTCAACTATGAATCTGATCATAATATGACGATCTTCAGGAAAGCGCTATGCATGAGCGCATGAGCCATGAAGCTATCTGAATTGGAACAACCTTTCCTCGACAGTGAACCACAGGCGTGCACACTGCACAGGTACTTGTCTACAGTTATTTTTAACGTTTCAGGCGAGCTAAATTACAAAACCAAACATTGGATGTCATTGAGCAGATGCGCACATCCCGACGTACACAGGCGTTCCAAAAGATACAGTATTTTAGGTAATTTCTGTTATATTCTTGTAATTCAAATCGATATAATATGAGCTTAATTCCGCTTTAAATTTAATTTAGTTAGCTTATAATATCCACACACAAAAGCTTCGCACGTAACAAAAGCTTGGTAGTAGATTTATACCTATAGCTTATGTAGATGTACAGCACGGCCAATTTCATCATCAGCATCATCATCATCCCATATACGTTCCCAATGCTGGGTCATGGGCCTAAGGGTAGGCAATAATCCACCAAGCTGTCGTCGAACTTTTTTGATTCTTCGACATGCCGGTTGAAATTAAATTGAAAAATTGAAACATCAATTTATTTACGGCACGCCCTCGCCTGGTCTCGAACCCCGGACTTGTCGATTTGAACTGCGAGGTCCTTACCACCACTCATTTAATCAAAATCCATTCAGTAGCCTTGGATAATTCAGTTTAAACAAACATGAAAACATAAATAACACACTAGATATCTACTTATTCCAAATTCTAATATGAATTTTGTCTAATTCATTTAAATCTTTCAGGAAAATTTCTTAAGAAATTCATTCAATACAAGATAAAGTATACACCGAAGATGGACACTCGTTACGTCGACTCTATGATTGCCATGGCTTTCATGATATGGTCTCCCTCTTCTGGAATTACTTTTGTTAAGAGAGACAAAGGACCCGTCGATATAATAATTGAGTATGATATGCGCATTTAATATTAATATCACTGAAGAGGACCTTTACTTGTTATTTAAAAAGTAGTTACTCTTATATATAAAAATGAATCGCAAAATGTGTTGGTAAGCGCATAACTCGAGAACGGCTGAACCGATTTCGATAATTCTTTTTTTATTATATTCCTTGAAGTACGAGGATGGTTTTTATGTAGAGAAAACGTAAATATGTACCACGGGCGAAGCCGGGGCGGACCGCTAGTCTTCTTCTTCTTCTTATATATAAAAATGAATCGCAAAATGTGTTGGTAAGCGCATAACTCGAGAACGGCTGAACCGATTTCGATAATTCTTTTTTTATTATATTCCTTGAAGTACGAGGATGGTTTTTATGTAGAGAAAACGTAAATATGTACCACGGGCGAAGCCGGGGCGGACCGCTAGTAGATAATAAAATCCATTCTGAGTTCTATTTTAAATACAGTGTGTTTGTCTGTCTCGTGGGCACTCACAGCAAAACCACAGGACCGATGTGCGAATCAAAATAGTTCAAAGGTCAAATTTTTGGCTGTGTTTCAAATTCAGAGTGATATAACGTAATAGCATCTAGCGTCACGGGTAGCTGAGTTAGTCAAGCATCCGCCCCGGATTGGCGTGAAAGGATGCGGGTTCGAGTCCCGCCTCGTGATCGATTTTATTCTATTCTTTATTTAAAATACGTAATAGCATCTCTACAATTTTTGGAATGCCTCATGCCACGAATATTTTGTTACTACTAGATATTCGCCCTTTTAGGCTACTATTTATATTCGGTATCCGGTCGAATAGGACAAGCTAGCGTTCGTAGCGGTATCTTACAATTACTATAGTAAGATAAAACCTCTTTTTTTATGTATTTCCTATTATTACCTATCTTTTTGCGGGCGGGCAAGAGATGGCATGCAGAGGTGAGAGGTCCTATTGTAAGGGTTTTGCTTTTATCCATTTGGGATCCGGAACCCTAATTATGAATAATAATTTATATGAGATTTGATTCACATCTTTACCTATGCCAGCTGATGTAATTCATATCTACCGAAGCATGCTCGACTCCTGATTTTGTTTCAGGTTTGGCAGTTTAAAACTTCACAGCGATAAAATTGTGATTGCGAATACGGTACGTTCAAGTCAGTAGATACCTACTAATGATATTCAAGAATTTATAACTTAAATATGTTCTTTTTCCTTTTTTTTTTCAAAAATAACTAAGTAGGTATGTTAGCAAAGTTATAAAATTTACAAAAAATCGTATACATTAATAAGTGTGAATTATTTTTCATTACCTATCAGAAACGTGCACAAATTACCAGAATTAGAATCAATGACGAGGTACAATTTGGCGAAAATTTCAAATCAGATGCACCGAACTTATTTCAAGTAAGTACAGTGAATATTACAGGTAAATTAGCTAGGAGAAATTTTTGCGTTTGTAGTAGTGTATGGTCAGCAAATAAAATAAAACAACATTTTATTTTTAGTTTTTATTTTATACAGGGTTACTTGTAAAACACCAGCAACCTCGCAGGACAAGATAGCTAACATCATAAATAACAACATTTGTTCTACGACTTTTGGCATAACGCAATAAATTATTTTTAAATGATTTTTTAAACTTTTATTGTACTCTCCTTACATTTGTAAGTCTATGTTCTATTAATTATCGGATGGACGACGCGACGCCCCCTTCCCCCTCTCGTTCGCTTTTTGTTTACGTAATTTTTGGGAGGCGTAGAGTTTATAATATTCAGACGGAAAATTAAATGAATATTTATTTTTGTATGAAAATAAAATCTAACAAATTATCAAAAGTCGAAATGTTGTTACTTATGATGTTAGCTATCTTGTCCTGCGAGGTTGCCGGTGTTTTACAAGTAACCCTGTATATATAAGGAATTTTAAATTAAACTATATGTGTTTCTCCTCTGAAAAAGATGAGACTTTATTTTAATATTTGCACATTTAACATACATATAACTTTTACATTAACAATGTTACTAAAATGAAAAATTTACTAACCTGAAAAAGAAACGACATTTAAAGTTTAATTCTTTAGTTTGAGAAGTCAAAGGCTTGCCTCGACCATGTTTTAACACTGGAGCCATATTGAATTAACAATATAAAGTTACAACACTTACACACAAATTAAACACTAGTTATGGCCCTGCCTTCATACAAAACTGCTGAATACGCCGTTCGCACGGGAATAGAATGTGGATGCGATTTCCCTTATAGCATCCAAGCTTACGTCTTTATAATTATTAAACTGTATAAATTCATTCTTTAACTCCGGTCTGCATCGTGCAGACATGGGTGTAAAAGTCTCATTTTAGCTATTAAATGTAGTTTTTAAGTACATCTGAGTTTTCATTTGGGGCCTCCGGCTGCGGGACATGTAATTCACTTCAACAAATATTATAACAATAATAACAAATAATAACAACAATCAACAAATACAAAATTTATCAATTAAACTACGTACATAATAATTATAATTTTTGAATGAAATGTGCTTTATGTTCTAACGCTACCAAACGACTGCACGTGGCACCTGCGGACAGCGTAAACTGGTTTATTCTGGTTTTGTGCGTGTTTCCACTTTCCACTATCAAGTGACGATTTATTTATTTGTTTTGTTTCGTAATTATTATGGTCAAATATTAATTATGAAACAAATTATTATGGACACGATATTTTATTGTTTCACGGTAGTCGCCTTGTCGTTTGCTCAAGGACGTAAAATTGAATGATATATTTTTTTTTATAAAGTCAAAACCATTTTCTTTCAAATAAAAACTTGTTTTTATTGAAAACAAAAGTGTTGCTAGGAATAAGTATAAAGTTAAATAGTAATGTTAGGATATCGAAACATTTTTGTATAGGCCAGAACGATATAGTGGAAACGCGCTCTAAGATCTGAGTAATATACACACCACTACATATGCAAAAATTTCTCCAAGCTAATTTACCTGTACCTATATTATATAGTGTATAATTATTAATTACTGAGCTTAATATATATATTATATAGCTTATATAGCCTATGCCCTATACCTATAGTCTTCCCCGATGAATGGGCTATCTAACAACGAAATAATTTTTCATAGATACGTTTATCTACAGCCTACGTCAATCTCATACATTCGTAGTCTATTCTATTGAACGCTACGCTAACAGAAAGCCACTTGACTAGGGGGGCAGTAGCTCCTGAGATTAGCGCGTTCAAAAAAACAAACAAACTCTTCAGCTTTATAATATTTAAGTATAGATCTTAGTATAGATTATGATAATATTTGTGATGAAAGGGGATTTTATGAAATGTTAATCAACCGGAGAGTTAAAGAAAGTTTTTTTTTTTTATTTTTATTTTTTATATTATTTTATGTTCTATTATAGAAAACTAGGATATGGCCATTTTACATACAATGCCAATTATGCCATCTACATCCATCGGTATAAAGCTTATTTCACGCTACACCGTGCAATATCCATCGACCTTTCAACGCGGTGTCTCGTCCAGCCCCCGGACGTGCACGGCCAGCTATCTTCATAATGTTTCTGTCGTGGCCATATCGTAGATTTGCTCCATTCATGAAATTATCGATCATTTCATGAAATGCGACCATTTCATGAAATGGTTGACTGTCTATTGGCAACATCATGATGTGGTTTGAGCAGATATATGATAAGAAATCGTATCGAAATATATCTCGATTTGGCGAACTAAACGCGCGGTTATTTCATGAAATGATCAAAATTATTTGATCATAATATCGTAAAATAGTTACATTAATTATTGGTAGAGGCGCTGCAAGCGCTGTGTTTATGTGATAAGATGGCGGCCACTTGCGAAATTTTATTATTCGCAGTTAAAAATTTCATAATTCGTTTAATTACAATATGAAGAAAATCATAGCAAAGAATTTACGACGAAGAGGTTCGAGTACTATGGAAACTGCGGATATCTTATATTGAAGAAAAAATGCGTCAAAAATCCTATAACTAAGTATATCTTAATCTTAATATATACATTATACAGGGTGTAATCGTTAAGTGTGCACAGGCGATTTTTCCGTAAGTATTACAGATAACAAAAAACTTTAAACTGATATCGAAAGTACTTAACCTAATGAGTAAAATGGCCGTAATAAATTTTTTAAAATAAATCGAGAAATATCAAAAAAATTATCTTTAAACCCTCCCATACATTAAGTATGAAATATGAATATCCCGTATACATTTAATATGAAAGATTTTTAGCTTTCTTTTTCTTTTTTGGTTTTCTGCTTTAATTACTTCGCAAATTTGAAGTGGCATTTTCCACGCTTTTTCCGGACATTTTCACGCATTTTCCGAGCATTTCCCGGGGATTTTCCGGATGTTTCCCAGACATTTCCCGGACATTTCTCAGGCATTTTCCGGGGATTTTCCAGGCATTTTCCGGATATTTTCCGGGTATTTTCCAGGCATTTTCCGAACATTTCCCTGACATAGCCTGTAAATGTCTGGAAAATTCCCGGGAAATGCTCGGAAAATCCCCGGAAAATATCCGGAAAATGCCTGGAAAATCCCCGGAAAATGCCTGAGAAATGTCTGGAAAATGCCTGGGAAATGCGTGGAAAATTCCCGGAAAATGCAAGGGAAATGTCCGGAAAATGTCTGGGCAACATCCGGAAAATCCCCGGGAAATGCTCGGAAAATCCCCGGAAAAAGCCTGGGAAATTCCCGGAAAATAACCGGAAAATGCCTGGGAAATGCTCGGAAAATGCGTGGAAAATTCCGGAAAAACCGTGGAAAATGCCAGGAAAATATCCGGAAAATGCGTGAAAATGTTCGGAAAATATCCGGTAAATGCGTGAAAATGTCCGGAAAATATCCGGAAAATGCCTGGAAAATCCCCGGAAAATGCCTGAGAAATGTCCGGAAAATGCCTGGGAAATGCGTGGAAAATCCCCGGAAAATAACCGATTATAATAAAATTCGCACACCATGTGCAGTTCGATCCAACTTGAGAGATAGGATAGTTTAAACATGTAGGTACCACGGGCGAAGCCGGGGCGGACCGCTAGTGTGTTTATATGTATATTCTACTATATTACATTTACATATTATAATTGTTTCTTTTCTAAAAAGCCATTCGCTTCTGTCATTCGCTGGCCGCTGCCGCGGCACTAACTTGAATGACAATAAACAAATTCAATAAATATTCAGAATTTTTTAAATATTTTAGGGCTGATTTTTCAATCCTTTGATAAAACTTATTCGTCGAATAATGTATAAAACTACCATTTTAAAAACGTATTCTAATTGCCCGTACAGTGCGACACAAAAGAGATGAAAATAAATGAGGGCGCCACCGTCGCTCATATAGCAACACTGATACTGCGACGCAAGCGATCTTGATACTATAGAATAAAAATCCAAAAATCTATATAATATAATCTAAAATAAATACCGCGATTTAAACCGTTATAATTCTTTCATTGTAGCAATAGTGTAATTTAAGACAAAAATACATTAGTATTTTAATTGACCTACCTAGGTCAAATTTTACTTAAATGTATTTGGAATTAGTTATTTTATAAAAATCGGTCAAGTGTTTAGACTGCAGAGGCGCACATAGAATCAAACATACAAACAAACAAGCATACATGCAGCTCAAACAAATTACCCTCTTTCTGGGTCCGTCGGGTAGAAAAAAACAAGGCGATTTGAAAACCACATATTTTTATTTTTTTTGTAGATAAATTTTGTACATTAATATAATTCATCAAAATCTAAATATTCTACTCCTTCAAAGGACTGATCATCACTCTGTTTCGAAGTACTGGCAAGAGGGTACGGGGCATCTTCAGTATCTGTAAATATGATACAGTAAATATGATTTTTTTTCTCATGGTTTGATTGATTAATAGATAGATAGCTGTATGAAAACAGTTATCACTATACTATGTAGTAAAATCTAAACTAGGTACTTTATTTGAGGCTGGTTGGATTGGATATAACTTCTTGACTCAAATTGTGCTGGTCGCACTATAAAAACTAGTTTTTGTTTACATACAAATAACCTCAAATTAAATTGCGAAAACGTAATAATCGCCATACATACATACATTAAACACTCGTTACTAATGGAATATTCTATTTTACGTAGTACTGAGCAAAAATTAATGGAATCTCACCGGTATATTCTGCTGTACGTTTGTAAACGTTTTCCAAATCAGTCAATAAATTTCCAGCTTGAAATTCGGACAAACACCGAATAAAAACTTTATACACCACATCACGGACACCGCTACGTTTAACCTTTTTCATGATGTCTCCTTTTTTATTTAAATTTCTTGTTCTAAATAACAATTTTATCTCAATAATTCTCCTCTTCACGAAAAAAACAACAAATTTTTATTCAACTTGACAGCTACATTGCCAATTCAGGGTTGCCAGGTAATGAAAAACGAATTAGTTCCAAAATAATTAATTTCATCTCTTTTATGTCGTACTATATTTGACAGTTTACGTGACATTTTAATATTATCGTGTAATACTTTATTGGACGGATAAGTTTTATCCAAGCATTGAAAAATCGGCCCTTATACGATCTGGCCAAATGTGGATGACAATATCGTAAAACATTGACTATTTAAAGATGTGGTCAAACTAAATTGGCCACAATATCATGAAATGTGACCATTTCACGAAATGATCAATCATTTCATGAAATGATCAATCATTTCATGAAATGAGCAAATTTACGATATGGACACGACATTTCTATACTCGTGTAACTCGTTAAATTATTCGGATATGCACATGAAACTTACCCGTTTCCGGTTTCAGGTCGTCGCCCACGAAATAGGCCACGCTATAGGCTTGGGTCACACCGATGTCCTGGGTGCAATGATGTATCCCGTGTACGATTATGGAAGAAAAATATATACACTTGACGAAGATGACGAACGCGGCGCTCAGGTTAGTTATTTTCTTCTTACAACCTTTGACGTCACTACAACTCGTCTTTCGGTTTGATACCTATATCTATATATTCTGTATCACTTTGATATATCTATATTATTGCATCTTTATATAAAAAAGAAAGTCATGTTAGTTTCAACCAAGAAGCTTATACACTGGAGATTGCACTATGACGTGATTATGACCATTAACTTGTAACAAGAAAATATGACGTTGAATGACGCCTGTATGTTTTTTATCCCTTTCACACAAACTTGCCAAGTTAGGTGTACAAGCTTCTTGGTTACAACACTTCAACTGAACGGATTTTAATTATTTTTGGTCCCTTGTATTTGTGTCCACTTGGATAAGGATACCTACTTAATAACTTTTATTAAATCAGAAACTTATATATAGCGACGAACAGCTAGTATGTTATATTTCTCCTCTCTACTGCCAAGTAAAACTTTTGATAAGTGGAACTAGCGGGTCATACATTCTTTTTAAGTTTGATAATTTTAATGAATGTTGTTTCAGGACGCCTACAACTTCCAGGTAGTTTCGTACCCAGGCCGTTTCCAATATAAACAACTTAAGAAAAAATTGACAAAACCCTTCGACGATTTTAGGAGTACGATGAAACAGTCATTTGGGTTACATATAAAACCCCTTGACATGTCGGAAGAATTCTTTTCAAAAGGATTTTAAACTTTTTAAGTTATATTCTATAACAAACAAGTTATTTTTTCTCATAATCTTTATAACATGTATGTAATTATAATAAACCATCTGGCAGAGTGTTGTATTTTAATTAACCTTTTAAGAGGAGTCCTTTCAGCGAAGCGGAGTAAAATTGGTTTGCAAGATCAAATTTTTGATACATTTGCATATGACGCTTTAAGAAAAAATAATCAATACACTTCAAGATTTCTATTTACACCTAAGAATTGTTTTGACTTTGGGTACCTTAATACCATTTGGAAATGTGCAGATTACTTACCTATTAAAAAAAATCATGATCACGGAAAATCTAACTGATGCCTTCAAGATTTTCTTTGAACCTTTTTACTTTGTATTTCATGCTTTAAATATGAACTCAGGTGAAACATATATGTACTTATTTGTAAGTAAGTATTCTTATTATCTGTAAGTAAAACATACGTTATTCTTACAAATAATAAGGTTGTCCGAAATGATTCAATATCATTCTAACAGCTGTAACAACAATCGTAGTGACTTTGAAGAATGTACCTCTCTCTCTCTCTTCAGCCTTTTTCCGTCCACTGTTGGACAAATGGACATCTCCTAAGGCACGCCGTTTGGCTCGGTCTTCAGCTTTTCGCCGCCATTTTGTACTAGCAATCTTGCGTATATCGTCGCTCCACCTTGCTACAGGGCGTCCTACACTACGTTTGCCGAGTCGCGGTCTCCACTCTACAACGCGTTTGCCCCAACGCGAACGGTTATCCGTTCGGCGACAAATGTGACCAGCCCACTGCCACTTCAGCCTGCTAATTCGCTGAGCTATGTCGGTAACCTTTGTTCTCTGGCGAATGACTTCGTTTCGGATTTGATCCCGCAGAGAAATACCGAGCATAGCTCTCTCCATAGCACACTGAGCGACTTTTAGTTTTAGCCGCACTGTGAGTGTCCACGTCTCGGCTCCGTATGTCATGACAGGTAGGACGCACTGATTGAAGACTTTTGTCATTAGGCATTGTGGGATTGACGATAATAAGACCCCACGCAGTTTCCCAAACGCTGCCCACCCTAATTGTACTCTCCTGCTAATTTCTTTCTCAAAGTTGTTCTTACCTAGTTGTAGCGTTTGCCCTAGGTATACATATTCTGGAACAACTTCAAGAGTGACTCCCTGAGTAGTGATCGGCTCCGGTGTAATGCAATCGTTGATCATGATCTTAGTCTTATCAGTGTTCATGCGGAGACCGATTCGTTGGGAGGATTCAGCAAGGTCATTCAGCATAAGTTGAAGTTCCTGCAGTGATTCAGCCATGATGACGATATCATCAGCAAATCGCAAGTGTGAGATTTTATTGCCATTGATGTTTACGCCTCTTTCTGTCCAGCCCCCCTAGTCAAGTGGCTTTCTGTTAGCGTAGCGTTCAATAGAATAGACTACGAATGTATGAGATTGACGTAGGCTGTAGATAAACGTAGCTACAGCTTACGTCAATCTCATACATTCGTAGTCTATTCTATTGAACGCTACGCTAACAGAAAGCCACTTGACTAGGGGGGCAGTTCAGCGTCTTAAACATATCCTCTAACGCGGTAGTGAACAGTTTCGGTGAGATAACATCACCCTGCCTCACTCCTCGCCGTAGAGGGATATGGTTAGTTTGCTGATTTTGGATTTGGACAGATAGTGTAGCAGCATTATAGAGGGATCTCAACACTTGTATATATCGCCAGTCAACTTGACATCGCTACAAGGATTCGAAAACAGACCATGCAGTCAAAAGCCTTCTCATAGTCCACAAAAGCAATGCACAGGGGCTGATTGTACTCCTCTGTCTTCTGCACAATCTGCCGCACTGTGAAGATGTGGTCTATGGTGCTATAACCACTTGGAAACCCGGCCTGCTCCGGAGGCTGAAATTCATCAAGCCGGCGCGCAAGGCGGTTTGTGATTACCCTGGAAAACAACTTATAGACGTGGCTCAAAAGCGATATAGGTCTGTAGTTTTTCAAAAGGGTTTTATTGCACTTTTTGAAAAATAATATGACAATGCTTTTGCTCCACGTCTGCGGAGTTCTCCCGGTGAAGAGAACAGAATTAAAAAGATCAACCAGTTCTTTAAGAATCGGAGCTCCACCCAGTTCCCCCAGGTAGTACTCGTCGCAGAACGTGTTCTGTGAGTCGATTCGACGAGACGATCCGTGGATTCTGGAAGCATCTTGCAGTTCCTCACGGTTCGTATGAAGAATGCAGAGTCAAACCGCTTTGTCCGGATACATGGAACCAACATCAACAAACTACAACTACATACATGAATATAACAGTTTTGATTTGATTTTATAATTTCTAATCTATGTCTAATAGAGATTGTGTCGTAAGGACTACAAAAAACAGGGCACCAATGAACTCTTTTCCTAATTTTTTTTCACATCAAGCTTTTTAAACTGGTTCAGTGTCGTGGTACCTGATGACCTGTGGAACTAGTCCCGCTCTTATTTATGTTCCCGAGCCTAATGAGTATTTCTGTTTATTTTACTTTCATTTTATTATTCACATTTATGAGTAGTTAATAGGTATAAACTATACGCAAATATTTCAAATTATCCTTGTTATTTAGTTCCATGATATAACAGTGGTGTTATAATATGGTCTGGGTCAAACAAATTGGATTCGTCATAAACAGGGAATCTGTTATTTACAAACTTGTTTTGTAGGAGGAAAAATAAAGTAAATACGCGTCGCTTTGACTTCTTTCTGTTTACATAAATAAGACTGCAGCTTTGTATAATACCTAGTTAGGTACAGACCTCTTGAAATCAAACATGAGGTTATTACTAGTGACAGTGTTAGGTGTTTTATGTGAATTCAGCCACAGTTTATATATTTCATCGAATGATAAACAATATGCGGTGAGTCATATACATTTATGTTAATTAATTAACTGGGATCGTCTGATGGTCGAAATCGACCTTCTTTTTCTAACATGTAGGTACTGCAATATTATACGAGAAGACGAGCCACTGATTTGACGCATTCAAATAATTGAGTTTTTACAGCATTTTCTTGTCTGGAACATTCAACTGTAGAACAATAACAAAAATTATACCTACCTACAACCGAGTCCCAGTACAATCAATACTAATATAAAATGGCAAAAAGCTTAAGTTGCAATTTTTTAAATAAGATATTTTTTTTAATGTTTTCATTTATAAGCTTTTGAAATGATCCATGTAACATATTCTGTTATATATTGTTTGTTTATCATATACCTAATAAGTTTACATAGAACTCATAAAGTCACTAATTAGTTATTTAAGTAATTACCACGGATTGCACAGATTTCAAAAGAATAAATAATGTAACGTCCAGTAAGTCACTAATATTGTTGGTCCACAAGATAAAGGCTATCCTAATTTGGGCACCAATGTATCTTGTGTTAGTACTTTTAATAGGTATGCCCAATAAACGGTATAATTATTAAAATAATATTCCTTTATATCACAGCGATACTTGGTAGACTTCGGTTACCTGAGTAGAAAAAGTTTGAGCTGCAGTAATGGACACTGCAACGTTGACGATTCTACCTTCGTGAATGCCCTCCGATCTTTTCAAAATTACGCAAAAACTTCAGCAACAGGTAAAATTGTTTGACAACTGTTATTGAAAAAAGTTATGAAATTACAATTAGTTATTGAAAAATAAGCTAAACCACCTTCTTATGGTCATGGCCTCAAAATTTTTGTGGCACCAACCGGGAGGCAATAGCTTTGAGATAAAAAAATAATCCTCAAAATCGGTTTACCAAGTCGAAAAGTCTGAGGTAACAAACCCAAAAAATACAGTCGGATTGAGAACCTCCTTGTAGTCGGTTGAGAATAGAGTGAGATTTTATTCAATTCTATCCGTTTTAGGAACGCTAGATAGCTCAACCAAATATTTGATGTCTCTAAATAGATGTGAAGGCAAGGACATCTTGAGGGGTAGACGCCGCTCGAAGAGGTATACAACGAATGGTGAGTTGTTAACTTATTTCTGTTTTAACACTGTTAAGTTGTTAACTTATATCTGTACTAATATTATAAAGCTGAAAAGTTTGTTTGGTTGAACGGACTAATCTCTGGAACTACTGTTTCGATTGGCCTTTTTTATTCTGAATCTGCCACGTTGAGGAAGGTTATATTTTAATATCAATTAAATAACCTTCCCCGATAAACGGGGCAGAGAAGCAAACGCTACGATATGTTGAACTGAAGAAGCAATGACAAATGTTGCATTAGTTTTTCTTTGATGCGTTATTGATTTATAAGACCTTCTCTTATAGGACATTGGCCCAAGAAGCACATCACATACAAGATCACCCAATACTCGTCCACAATGAGCAAGCAAGAGGTGGATTCGTTAATATTCTTAGGATTCTCCGTCTGGTCTGAAGCAAGTGGAATCACTTTCACGAAGAGAGACTCAGGGCGCACCGACATAGAAATTAGGTAAAGAATTTTTACAGTCAGAAACAATAATATGGTCTAATAGGACCATCATTAATTAATCTATACTAATATTATAAAGCTGAAGTTTGTTTGTTTTTTTGAACGCGCTAATCTCAGGAAACCGTCCGACCGAGGACCGACCTTTTTATGACTATTTAGCCTGACTTCGTTCGCGTTAATAAGATAATAGTTTTTTGGCTGCTCCCCTGCGTTACCGGGTAGGCTACTTCCAATTACTAATTACAACTATCTTGTGCGAAAATCAAAACCAAAACATAAGCCCGAAGGCATTTGTTTAGTTGATGCGAGATTTAGCCAGTTTACGCTGTTACCGCCTAACGCCTTCACCGCGTGGAGGTACTCCCAGTTTATGTTTTGACATGCAGATTGTGAGTGATTGTGTTGTGCTCTAATAAAAGAAAATTAAATTTTCTACAACTTTATTTTACGACCTTCTCATAGAACGAGCGGTTTTGCCAATATTTTGCTTCAAACGGGAGCAAAACTAAAAATTTCCGGGAAAAACTGACTATCTTTGAAAGGCCATAGCTTAGTTGTTATAAGGTTTAGAGGGCTGCGGTTAGGCTTAAATTGTTGCAAATTTAATTAGCTTAATTTATGTAGTGAATGTTACTTGTCGGAAACGCATAGTTTATGACTTATAGAGCAAAAAGTGAAAAAAGTCCAAAATTTTCGCAGTTTATCACGTGGTGCGCAGCGAGCACAACTTTTTCGAAGTTGCAAATTGGGATTTACATCACCCTAACTGATCCAAACAACATACCAAAAATGCAGCACTACACCGTGCTTTGCGAATTTAATGTTAATTTCCACTGGCCTATAGTTCAAAATACAAATAAACTGTTTTATGCGTGTTTTATGTTAAAGTAATATATAAAGTATAAACTTTATTTCAGATTTGGTAATTTACCCGCAAAGCCTGACAATAGAATTGCGTTCGGAAACACGGTACGTATACCTAAATTATAAAATAAATATATCACTAAATTCGATTTTTTTATTGAAGACTAACTAACTAATTCTGATGTTTATTTTACAGAAAACAAAACATCAAGCCAGCGTTATAACATTAAATGACGACATACCATGGACACAGGATTTCACTAGAGGAGAACCTAATCTTTTCCAAGTATGTTTAAGTGTTTTTATAAAATAAAATTTATAAGGCTTGCGATCTGTTGACGAATGTGTAGGTTCTTCTAAACTATATCCAAATCTTAATATATATAAATCTCGTGTCACAATGTTTGTCCTCAATGGACTCCTAAACCACTTAACCGATTATAATAAAATTCGCACACCATGTGCAGTTCGATCCAACTTGAGAGATAGGATAGTTTAAACATGTAGGTACCACGGGCGAAGCCGGGGCGGACCGCTAGGTAGTTAATAAAAATCTTGATACTCTTTCAAAACATTAACAAACTTTAGCGTTGGCGTCTCATTTTTCACAATAAGTAGGTAGTACCTTCTTATCTACTGCTGCAAGTTGCAAGCTGCTGTAGATATTTTTAGATTAGATTTAGGTTTTTCTTTGCGGGAATTCCTCTTGGTATTTCATACTGAGACGTAAGAAAAGTTCAAAAAACCCATTCTTCATCTTGGGAAAATTAATTTAATAGTAGAATTGACATTTGAGAAATATCAAATAACTATGTATTAGGTAATTAATTTATGTGTTGTATTTTCCTGTTAATCATATTATATTAATAGCAAAGTTGCGGTCGGTATACTCTAAACATGATGAGGATCAACAATTTTTAACAAAGAAATAAAAAAAATATTTAAGAAGTTAATAATAATTATTAATTAACATTATGAATAAAATAATAAGTTGTTACCAACAAAAGCAACATACAACCTTCTAATCACCAATTTTGATGCGAAAAATAGGTACCTTATAGTAGTTAGGTAACTAGCTAAATTTAATTATGAAATTACAATTCACATATAATCGCTTTAACCTTACACTTTTTTTTGTGACGTCGTCTATTTTTTTTGTTTTCTATTAAGTAATCATAATATATTCAGTTCTTGTTATGTGAACTGGTAGAATCTTCACATACATTTTATAACTTGCATTTTCAGCAACTTTTTTTCTAGACTAAAATTATAAATTTTCAACAAGTTCATATCTAGACTAAAATATATATGTACCTACCTATCATTAGTTTGATGAATATGATGTGTTTTCCAGTATTTTCTGAGTCTTAAAACCTGAATCTTGATGTATGATTAAAGTGATATACGTTTCAAAATTACACAAGTCAAATAACTTTAAGTATATTTGTTTAGATAGGTACTGTATACTTACTCATCCAAAAAAAAAAATTATTAACATTACATGATTTTTTTTTATATTTTCAGACAGTATCCCACGAAATAGGCCACGTTATTGGTATGGGACACACCGACGTTACCGGAGCTATGATGTACCCTATTTATGACCTTGGAATCAAAATATTTTCACTGCATGAAGACGACATACAAGGCATTAAGGTAATCTCTTCATTGATATACTTCCAACAACACTTACATAATGCCAAATTTTAAGAAAAACTATATTCAGATCCGAAACTTTAATTAATAGTGCCTATAGGATCTAATTAAATTTCAATGAAAAAATCATACATTTCACATCATCCTTACAGTAATACAAAAGCAAAACATAGATAGCTACTGTAAAATAATCAAAATATACTAATACTGATATTACATTGATCATTGAATAAAAAGTGTCTTCTTTCCATATACAAGTACAATATCTTATCAATTACTCTTAAAATTTCAGGATAACTACAAAGATCTGAATGTAGTATCGTACCCAGGTCGGCCAATATACCGCAAAAACTCGAACCAACTCAGGAATAACTATAACAACTTTAAAGACAGTTTCACAAACACATTTAGAAATACTTTCGGAGAGAATGTGGACATAGAAGACATAGATTTACCCAAAGATTGGTTCTCTGGTGGTTTTTAAACAGCCCCTTTTTGTATGGTTTAATGACATTCGAAAATCGAAAAGCATTTATTAGACTATATCATTGATGTAAACAGCCCCCCTAGACAAGTGGCTTTCTATTAGCGTAAAGTTGAATAGAATAGATTATGAATGTATGAGATTGACGTAATCAATCGTCGTCGTCGTCGTAATCAAACGTCAATCTCATACATTCATAATCTATTCTATTCAACTTTACGCTAATAGAAAGCCACTTGTCTAGGGGGGCTGAAGTGTGTGACTCACACATGATGTTTTAATTAAAATAAACGCATTTAAAAACAAATAATATGGATATGATTCATAGAACATACAATTTAAAGTGATTTAAAGTACAGTTACATAATATAGGGAAAATAAAGGAAAAATATACTATTTCATAATTTGAATGACTGTGCAAATGCATTTAATATTATTTTGATATAATATTATAATAAAAAATATTGGTTCTCATTTTCCCTAAAATATTGAATTTCTATAAGCATTTTAGATTCATTTTTTTATCTAGTGGTACCATACCTAATATAATTAGTTCATATTAGAAAGTGCAAGTATAAACTGTATGATTGTGTTCGTATTTTGTAAGGTTAAAAAATAAAAGAAATAATTAATTCAAGATATTTTATTTAAATGCATCGGAAAATTGTATACATTATTCTTATATCAAAATCTCATTTACGCAAAGATCCACACATCTGAAGCATCCTTTCATAACAAACATTACTATAATGACTATAGGTTCATTATACACACTAAATGATAAAGTCAGTGTTACAAATTCTGAAAATAAAGTTACTATAGCTTGACCGCAACCGCTGTACCGCGTTCCTAGGTATGTGCGGTGAGGTCACGGAAGAATTCTAACAAATACCCGCGGCCCCATCATTAAAGCGGCTCGACGGAACACAGTGGGGTTTTAGTCGGTAAGAATCCGACATAACCCACGGCTCCTTCCCCGGGGGCCGTGGGTATCTTTGGAAGATTTCCCCACTATAAAAAAAAAGGTATGTACGGTGAGGCGGGGTCCGGGTAAGAAAGAGCACGAGTTAGAAGTTAGAAAGAATTAGAACGATCGGTACTCTCCCTCGCCTCGCCGCGCACATACCTGAAGCGCGGTACAGCCGTTGTGGTCAATCTAAAATATCTTTTATTATTGAAGTGAAAACTTCTTTAGCGGCGTTGAGCACTTTTTCTGTAATGGGTATAAAATCTTAAACTCGCGTCAGGACACGTGACCTGATCGAAAAAGCGTAAGACGGATGGATATCAAACATGCTCAACGTTAATAATCAAGTTTTCACTTCTGCCGGCACTCCCGGAGTGCAACCCGTCTTTTTTTATTATACATAGAGTAACTGCTTACTATTTTATGAGAATTATAAATAACTACATTCATAGTAAGTAGTTAGGTAGTGAATAGGTATAAAGCATAGTTACACAATGCCCATACAAAATTGTACACGGGTAATAGCAGTATAAAAATACCAAAGGCAATAGTATCAATGAAGATGAAATGATATGTAATACGT
Source organism: Colias eurytheme (assembly GCF_061535395.1). Taxonomy (NCBI): domain Eukaryota; kingdom Metazoa; phylum Arthropoda; class Insecta; order Lepidoptera; family Pieridae; genus Colias; species Colias eurytheme. The sequence continues at coordinate 8,554,560 of NC_142982.1, read as the reverse complement.
CACCCCTTAGCAAATGTTAAGTTTTTATAATAAGTACACAATATTTATATGATAGCCTTTACATTATTCGAGGCTATTAATATACCTGATAACCGAATTCAAGCCCAATCGAATAAAGAAAAAATTATATCGTCACAACTCACAACCAGTCGCAAATGCATGAATAGACACAATGTGTGTTAATAAATATAAAATAATTATTTTAAAATAACACTTTCATCTTGAATATAAATAACAAAAAAACTTTGAAAGATTAAAATGACCAGACAAAAAACACTTTACAACATAGTAGTTTTACATTGTATTTATAATATTTAAAATACCTCAAAATTGTAGGAGCAATTTCTTAAAAGACTACAAGTTACAAATATCTATCACTTAATACATCAGTAGCACAGGACACACTTCAAGAGCTTAACTTAACTTTTTGAGTCCTTTAAACCTATCACTTTATTCTTTCTACAGATTGAATATCTTTAAAAAGATACACACAGCTTACATCAATATCACTCCCCTCTGTACACATTTATAATGACAGAACAGAACATACATTCAATGTTATTAATTACAAATACACATTCATCGTTCAACAAATTGGTACGCAACAAATGCGTACATGAGCGCCATAACGCACATCTCGACGAGGTGCGGTATCGCAGTGCGCATGCGTCAGCGGTCCTCGTACCGCGCGCGGCGCGTGTCGCGCGAGAGGAGCGTGGAATAGTGCGCGATTGGTAGTAGCGCGCCGCCAAGCGCTACTGCGCCGAACGTGGCTTTGTGGAACAGCCTGCGTGCAATGGAAAGGCTAAGTAAATTTGGGGAAAAAATCATATTTATTTTTAAAAGGCCACAAACACGCCATCTCTGAATTCACGGATAACTGAACGATTGGATTCACGGATGGAACGAACTTCCTCATGCGGTGTTTCCAAACGGTTACGACTTAGGAACCTTCAAGAAAAGAGCGTACTCCTACCTTAAAGGCCGGCAACGCACTAACAATGTCCCCGGCAATGCTTGTGCCTATGGGCGACGCGTCTGCTCTGTTGCCTCCTCTTATGTATTAAAAAAAAAACCCTCACCCATCTTCATTACTATCCCATACTAGTCCCCTCTATGCTAATAGAAATACCTATAACTTATGTTATGCACGTCTATTCGCGCCGTACTTTAACATCGGGCATTGCGCCTGCTCGTTTGCCTTCCCATTATATAAAAAAGAAAAACGCTTATATAAAGGTTACCAACACAACATTTTCAAAAAAGGCACACTAACGCACACAAGATTGTAAGTCAAAATAAGATAGCGTGATTCGGTTATCTCGAATGTCTTGAGCGAAAAAGAGACAACTGAAGACAATTCTGGCTACATAGCCACATTTCAAAGTGTGGGGAAGTATTTGGAGAATCTGATAATAATTAATTATTATGATGAGAATGTTTAAGCTTTTAGTAAAAAACCCACTGTTACACTATACCAGGATAAAGATATATAGGTAGGTTTAGAATTTTTATGTAATTTTATCTCAACAAGGCTTTTATCATTATGATGTAATCAGGTTTTTCACCGTTATCGTAGCAACTAAAATCTACATATTACGAGGCTCCATTTGCATATTCTGATTCAAGAATAAAATTATATTATGTTCAATATAAACCATAAATCAATTTCAAATACATAATCATATGTCGTATATATTTTTCCTGTATGCAAAATGAGTTTTATTTAAATATGAATTGAATGTTTTTTACTTTTTGGCTAAGCGTACGCTGTGTGGACGTCATATGATTCAAATTATAAACTGGTTCACGAAAATGAACGTTGTTTTTTAGAAATTTACGCAATGCAGTTTACATTAATAAAATAAAATCATCTTCTTATGAGTACAGAGCTTTATTTTGCGTGCTTAAATACGTCACAATAATATAAAAAACGATTAATTCCAAATAAATTATCATATACACAGATACAGAATAAAATGCAATTACATATCGGGATTTTCTTACGTTCCTTCGTTGTGGCATCATGGTTTTTACGTATTGTTCTTAAAGAACCGAATGGTTAAGTATATTTAATTCTAAGCAAATAATAAAAAATACAACGTAACGTAGATACTTGATAGAAATTACGGAATTTTTATCTATTCTTTAAATTTTTTTGTTAAGCTATAAGCTGAAATTTTGAACTTCATGTTAAAAAATCTGGATTTTTTTTGCATAGAATATACTTAAAAATGTATGTATGTCTAGAATGGTAAAGATGTAAAAATTTCAATATGCTTACCAAGGAATGGAGATTATGAACAGGGTGTAAGAAAACGACAGAACCAAGTTGACCCAGAGTCGCGTACACCGTCTAAGGTTACTGGACACCCATTTACATTGAAGAACTGAAAATATGCATAATTTCGTTACATTATTACAATAAAAATATTGACAAAAAATACGAATTACGAAATAATAAAAAAAAATTATTTGTTCGCACGTTGTGTAATTTTATTTAAAGTAGAGGGAGTCCAGCACGCTTCAATACGAATTTGCCGGGAAGCTCGCACGGGGGAAAGTACCACACCACGGAAGATCGTAGTTAAATATTAGCATAGGAATGTTACTCTGTTTCGTGAGATGACTGGAGGGTCCTCTAAGGTATACATAAACAATAAAAAATCACCGTAAATACATAAAATTAATCTACAAAATTACTCACATAAGGTTAGCCATTCTGGATGTAGGGTCATTATAGCAGCAAACACTTGCACAAAGCCGAGCAGTCGATATTTCCATGTGTGCGTGTTTGCGTCACGTTTTTCCAAATCGTAGAGCTGTTTTAAACTATATGAGCCCTTTCGCATTAGGGAAATTGGATCAGCAGATGGAAAGTTTTTGGGAGAATATGGTTGTAGTGTGCCTCTTTCCACTAGTCCTACCGCAGTGTACTATAAATAAATATTATTAAAAAATGTGTGCGTGTACTAGTCTACACACGTAAGAAGTGAAACTTCTTTATGACCTTATTTTTCAAAAAATAATTTACTATATGCAACTTTACAGAAATACGTCGAATCACGCGTGGTAGTGATAAGAAAAAGATGGCGCGTAACGGAAAAATGTCACGAGTAACGAAAAAATGTTACACATAATTTTTTTCCAACCCCGATAAAGAAGTTTCACTTCAATAAAAATTATGATTGACCAATACACACACTCACTCTGATACTTTTATTTCTACATGTACAAATTAGCATACATATTTTTCGCCTATAGTGCAAGTAAAAAGTATGGCCGCACGCGCGACGCGACGTTGCCGCATCGTGGAAACAGTTTTGATTGTAACCACGCAATTCGCAAGATGCGTGAATAATAGGCGAAATGAGTTTTTTAATAAATTAAGACGATACACAAAAAAAAATCCACTGCTTGGCGGGCGGAGTCTAATAGCTCGCTATCGCGAACGCGGGTGTGCGCGAAGTCATTCTTGCAAACTCGCCGCGCTGCCGCTGGCTGACTCGGGACAAACATGTATGGAGTCGTCATACAGTTATAATATTGTTATACATTTATTCAATTGTTGATTTATTGGTTTTATTTTCTTGCTTATAAACAAATAATCTTCTTTCCAACAACTACTTAGACATTATTAATAATTATTATTATTTCGTAATGTTTACTTTATTAGAAAATAATACAGGTTATAAATAATCTTTAAAATAACAAAAAATATTGTTACTCTGAAAAAATGAAATGGTACTCAATAACGCGGACTACTGAATTGATTTAGATAGAATTTGATGCTGACGTAGATATTATCATCATGCCCAGAAATGAAAGGTACTATTTCTGTTTCTGAAAGAAGTTATAAACCCTAATTCTTCTCAGTCAAAGTCAAGAGTGGAAGATATCACTAATACAGTAAAACTGATGCGAAACTTTGGATGTTAATTTGTATATTTTTTTGTTAGTTGTTACTTAATCACGTCAAGACTACATTACCAATTTTGATAAAATATAGCTAATTGCCTGGATTTACACATAGGATACTTTTTATCCGAACTGAACACTTCTGTGGGATAAACAGGATTCACGATATAACCTAATTCCACGCGGGCAAAGCCGCGGTCGGAATGATATTTTTTTAAATAAAAAAATTGTTTAAAAAAAAACACAAAATATATTGACGCATGTATTTATTTTTTGCACTCTATTATAATTGTAATTATTCATTACAAATAATCAAAATAAAATAGCCAGAACAAAGTTAGGCCCTGGTAGGGTAGGTAGGCAGGTACAGCAATGTGAGACGAACACTGGCTTATTTATACCAATAATTATGTATTATAAACATTAAATTAAGTTTACTTTCTAACAACAAAAATACATAATATTAGCTAATGTGAAAGCGAATCAACCAATCATCCCACAAAAATGAAATGTGCACACAAATATTCATCCAAATCGGTTCATGTCATTAGGAGGAGTGACTGCAGCGCCATCTTCCGGGCCCAATTGTGTTTCCAGATCACCCAGGAACTCAATTTAATATACTTACACAAAATTTTTCGAAATGAAAACTCACATTACTATGTAAATATGAATATAAACCTGTTTTATTACTAAGCAATTTCCCGCACAGGTGTAGTAAGTATAAATGAAATAAATATCAACATCAAATTCTTTATACAACATACTTATCTACCACCTTCTAAGAAATGTAATTCTTGAAATTATTTCGTATTTTTTTTAAATATGTACTACTCCAATGAGCTCCTGTTCCATATTATGTCCGCCATACTTCCACTAAGTTCACCATGATTTTTTATTTCTTTGCACTTTGTTGCTTTTTGCTAAAAATGGAATCATGCGATAAAACCAGTAGAACGTTGATAACATACATTTTTGACTGAATAAAGGTACTTACGAAGGAGTGGGTTCACATTGTGAACAATCAGTGGGTTTATTTTCCTTCTGGATTCCGGATTTCTGAAAAGATTATCTATGCTATAAATGAAAAAAATCTTACACATTCGTTATGTACTTAAAACAGGGGTACATATCAAACATCGTCTATAATACAATTATCATCAAATTTAAAATAAAACCAACTTACTTCATTAATTTGTTCCAATTGTAAGCATTCTTTTTCCTCCAACTTTTATGTTTCTTCTTCTTATTTTCTTTATTGTCCCCATTTGTCTCATTTTGTCTTATCGTGTTGTCACCCTTTTTTACGATTGCGCGAGCGACACAAGTTCCCCGTGTGACGGCCGTAGCGGGAATGACTCGTGCAGCGATCGGGGTAGGAAGGTACAGGGCGGCTCTCGCTATATTGGCTGGTCGCGCGCTAATTTCAAGTATTTCTTGTTTATTTCAAAACCATCGCATATTTCAAAATTCTAAATCGGTAGACGTATAGGTTGTATATTTTATAGTTAATATCCAAAAAGTCGTAACTTTACGTTTGTTATTTTGAAGATGCCAGAGATTATAAAAAAATAACAATGAGAACTTTGTATTTTTTTTCTATCGAGAAAATATCATGGAATCATGTTTCTAAAACGGTAGACGTATTGTGTTACTATTGAACTTTCTTGTCAAGAATTTTCATCACGACAACTTAAATAATATAAAAATTACGAAGGTTTAAAAAGGGCCGTAAATGTTAGAAAAATTAATTCATCACCTTAAATAAAATAAGAATACCTAGGTACCTGTAAAGTTATTGTCAAAAAGCGCGACAAAATCCACAATATCGGCGCTATTTTCCAGTTATTAAATGTTTACTTTTTTGTTTCAATGCCAATGCACCTATCCTTTTCTATGGAATAAAAACTACTTACAATATCATCTTCTCGACCAGCATAAGAGAAATGTATGCGCAAATCACCAATCTCATGTTCCAGTGGACTATTGCCATGATAATAAAAACCTGAATGTAGCTTTATATCATTCCTTTCTGGTCTTGAATCTGACCATATCTCATAATAATCATTTACCTTCCTTTTCACATCCAATCCTTAAATATAAAAGACAAGAGTATTAATAAAATTCAAATAAAATAAAATATTAATACTAATTTATATTGTTGCTAATTGCAAATGGTTTATGGTCCGGGAGCCAGCAGCAGATTTTATGACCAAGTTCCTCTCAAGCGGTAATTAGTAAAATGCATCAAAGTATAGTATTATGAAGCCTCATGAACGTCAGCTGGAGCTCGGTTGGGGGGAAGAGCGGTTGTAGCCACCCGTATCAGCTGACGGTTTTTCCACCAAGATACAGCCAGCTGACATATATATTTATCCACAGTTACATATAAGCTATCATCAGGTAAATTTTTGTTTGAGAGGAAATAACGGAAAATAAATTTTTCTTTAAATTTAACTTTCATGTTCGAGACACCAGCTGACGTATAATACACCATGTTGTAACCAGCTGACTATTTTTTTTCGTTGAGATATTGGGTTAGCTACAATTTGACAAATTTTTAGCTGAGAGGAAATGAATGAATGAATGTATTTTTTTTCCTATGTGCGTGGGAGGCTACAACCGCTCACCCCCCCAACCGAGCGCCAGCTGACGTTCACGAGGCTTTATAATACTATACTCTCATGCGTCTGACGAATTATCTCTTGAGAGGAAATAGTTAACCAAATTTGCACCTGGCTCCCTAACCATTATTCATACAAAAGAGGTGGTGGCTCAGTGGTTAAGATAATGTAGTAAAAAATATGGGAGTTTGGAGTCTTAATAATCTATAATATAAAAATGAATCGCAAAATGTGTTGGTAAGCGCATAACTCGAGAACGGGTGGACCGATTTCGATAATTCTTTTTTTATTATATTCCTTGAAGTACCATGATGGTTCTTATGTAGAGAAAACATAAATATGTACCACGGGCGAAGCCGGGGCGGACGCTAGTGTAGTAATAAAATAAAATGATTGATTTTCAATTTTACTACAACAGGGTTTTAGGTGTCACTATTTGTGAAACATTTTCTTTGCTAGCATGGAAGATTATGGCCATTTATAACTTTCATAAGAGGCCCGCTAAACATCCCTTTTTGCATTGAGTAGTAGCACAATATAAAGATACAACCAGTACGAATCTTCATACAAAACATTTGAAATGGCTCACACACACAAGCATGAAGCAAGTGTGTTCACAAGAATCATAAGGGTTGTATGTGTTGTATGATGATTCCCTTCAGATACAACAATCTATATATTGCGGTAATAGGTTCTGACCATCCTACTACTATTATAAAGGCGAAAGTTTGTAAGTATGGATGTATGGATGTTTGTTACTCTTTCACGTTAAAACTACAAAACCGATTGCAATAAAATTTTGCATACATATAGAGAGTAACTTGGATTAACACATAGGATAGGTTTTATCCCGGAAATCCCACAGGAACGGGAACTATGCGGGTTTTTCTTTGAAAACGCGGGCGAAGCCACGGGCAGAAAGCTAGTAACACATAAAATTCAACTTACCTAAATACATCCATCCAATTTTCACATTTTCAGCAATGTGTGTTTCACTAAAGAGTGGCATTGATGTAGGATTGTGATGTCCAGGACAAATATAAAACAGAGCAGAATCAACAACATAGTCCTTCCACTCTTTACGATACCAATATGTCTTCTGTGATTCTTCAGCTGGTTCGCTTAGAAAGTTCTCTGTATCTCTAGAAATAATGCAATATATATATTTCTTATTAGTTTGCATATTGCAAACTAAACATATTATTTTGGTTAAGGTTATGCTCATTGACATAAGTATTTAATACTTTTCAATGTATAGATATGATTAATGAACATAATACAGTAATGGTATTAAATAACACAGTAACCTTTAGTTATAAAATAAATATGAATAGAAAAAAAATTAATTCCATATTGTATACTTACGTTGTTTCTTCAATCCATTGGTACATCTGTACACGCTTCCTTAACTTCACCGCCTGTACTTGTATATTATAATCAGGTTCTGATATTGGCTCTAAGATTCTCAAGGGACCCACTATATGAACAATCTTATCTTCATACCGCGCCGCGTCGTCTTGCGTATGAACATCTATACTCTGAGCTGCAGACATCAGCTCTTCCAACATCAAGTTACTTCTTATTGCATGACCCTAAAGCAAAAGAATGAAATACAGATTATTATTCCATTAATATCATTGAGATATATGGAGACGACACCGCCTACATCACTTATGTTCCGCTCAACATACGCCATATGGCGTAACTGCACGCTCATTTTTTATTTGTTTTAAAGTGAAACGCATCAAATATGCCTTCGTGTGTGTTACGATATTGCACAAATAATACGGAAAAGTGCAAAGGAATAACTTTCATCGGTAAGTACCTAACTAGATAATAATTTTTAAAACTTAGAGCAAAAAAATGGCGCACAGATTTTGTTTGTGGTATCTCCTCCAATTATTTCAATGATTAATATCCGTATTGCATCGTATGATTGAACGTTGACTATGAAATAAGTATCCCTTAGTGTGTGATGATGATACATACCTCAGCCCAAATTAAAAAATAAGTTACACCACAAAATAATATCATACTCATTAAAGTAGTTATCCAAGTTTGTCTGAAGTGATTTGCCGCGGCAGACCAAGCCATCTGAAATTAATATTTTGAGAAAAATTATCTAATAAAATACAAGTTTATGTTACATATAATAATGAACATTTTTAATATTTTTATTGATTACTTAAGTACCTACCTTGATATTTTAAATTATTGATTCTGAATTAGTAGTGCGTTATCGTTGATTGCTTGGGAACTGGATAACATGCCAACTATTCACATATTTATATTTTAATAATACATGGGCATTTTATGGAAAGTAATAAAGTTTCTTTATAATTTGAGCAATGTCCCCTCATTTGTGTATTTAATTTGACAGATGGTGGACCGTAGACAGAGAGGTGGACAGATGATATTTTTAAAATACTTAGATTATTAAAAATATTTTAGTCATGCTTGTTCCCATTAATGATATAAACTTGATACAAACAATTAAATATGTAAATGCTGTAAAATAACATGGGCGCTACAATTAGGTATATTTTATCAAAAATTACAAATGGAAAATAGATATGTATATGAAAATAATTTTTGTAAATGGCAATTCTATAACATTTCTCATTGGATGATCGGAGATGCATAGAGGACAACTCTATCAACAGCTCTGAACAACGATCATATGGAACTGCCATATGCATGTACTTTTCCTGCATACCTAAGTAAACAAATCGGGGTACAAACATGGCGGGCTAGGGACGTTCACTTGTTCGTCTAGTCGATAATATTGTATCGATTGATGATAGAGTTAAGAATGGGTAATTCAGGTAATAAGAATTTTGTCTTTTTGAATGATAAGTATGCAGTAGGTGCTTACCTAGTAAGAGGTACTTCTTTCAACAAAATAAAAAAGATAACTACTTCTATCGGGCAATCGTTACTCGGTAATTCGTGATTCGGATTAACCATTTTGCAATTGTACCTACCTACTAGGGATAGCTGTAGCACAGTATTACCATATTTCCTATAGGAAATAATATTGTAATACTGTGGCTGTAGTGTGTAATCAATACATTTTGATATTTTCGTTCTGCAGTTTTATATGAAACAGCTGATTTTTTTCGCGATTGACAGGGTTTTCTTTATATACCTATGTATCCTCACTAATCCTATCCTATCACTTCCTACTAATATTATAAATGCGAAAGTTTGTGAAGATGGATGTGTAAGTTTGTTACTCTTTCACGCAAATACTACTGAACCGATCACAATGAAATTTAGCACACATATTGAGGGTAACTTGAATTAACACATAAGATAGGTTTTATAATATTATAAATGCGAAAGTGTGTATGTATGTATATTCCGTTTTCACGCTAAAACGGACAAGCCAATTTTGATGAAATTTAACATCGGGTTTTATTTGACCGGAGCCATCCATAGGGTACTTTATTTATTTATTTATAAGCTTTATTGCACACAAACAGAAAATACAAATTTTACTTAATAGGACATATTTAGTCAAAAGGCGGCTTTATTGCTCCAAGCAATTTCTTCCAAGCAACCCATTCGATCATAAGAGCATTCTTTACCCGCGACTTCGTTCGCATGTACGAAAATAAAAAAGAGCAGAGCCGCTGGCTAAAATACATGTGAGTGACTCAAGCAGATGTTCAAGGGCAAGTATAGTTAAATAACAAACACAATTTTTTCATAAAATAATTTATTTAAGTTATAGTGGTTACTATATATGTTTAGGTACATGCGACAGTAGTCACAGATGCGGCAAATGAGCTTGGCCATATACAGTGTGGAAATTTGTTGACGGACCACTTCATTTAAACATTTAATTTTCTTTCTCTGTTTCTCCACTTTTTCTTCTATTTTTTTCATTCTTTGAGTGCTGAAGCCTAAAACATTAAATAAATTTTAATTATTGATAACAGTTCTCATAATTATACACATGAATCTCAGCATGTATGACTAAGACTATGAAAAAGTTACGTATTGAAGTTCCCTTTTTTTAAACAAGAATTATTTCATATAGGTTTTCTATTCAAGAACTGCTCTTACCAATTCAAGATCCTTGGCATCTTGTGGATGTGAATAACCTGAGCATGATGGTTGATCAGTAGTATTTGATATGTCAATTAAAGCAAATTGAGATGGATGGTCTGCCTGAAAGAGATAAAAATGTTACATTAGATATGGTCCCAAGTAATAATAAATAGATTGCTACAGAAACATGGACTCAATGTTTGGTAAATTGTAAAACTTTTAGTATTTTTTTTTTTATTAAAATAATTTATTGAACAAACATAGTGTAAGTATTATATACTTATGGAAAGTGTAGCTTTCCAACAACGAAAGAATTAAAAAAATTGGACCAGTAGTTTTGAGGTCTTTTTGTGCATACACAATCAAATCTTTCCTTTTTACAATATTAAGTATAGAAAAAGTTTGAGACGATGTAATAAAAGTTTCACTTTAAAAGATTTTAATAATGTAGGTAATATCTTAAAAACTAAAAAATAACTCAGTAGGTTTTAAGTACCAGTCATCACACCACTTGTCTCATGACAGTCTAGGTCTCTAGAGCATTATGTCAAAAAAGATATTGTGAAGCATATAGCAATTAGATTAATCGGTCAACAGTAAGGGGGTACAATTTCAATTACTACCTTGTACCTAAAAAAAACAAACAGGATGAGCTAAATAAAATCTATACTATAATATTATAAAGCTGAAGAGTTTGTTTGTTTGTTTGAACGCGCTAGTCTAGGGAACTACTGGTCCGATTTGAAAAATTCTTTCGGTGTTAGATAGCTCATTCATCGAGGAAGGCTATAGGGTATATAATATATATCACCACGCTTCGACCAACAGTATTGGAGCCACGGGGGTGAAACCGCGCGGAGCAGCTAGTTGTTTAATAAAAAGATTGATGAATTATTTACCTTTGCAAATACTGTTGGGATAGCATCATCTCTCAATCAAACAATGTTTAAAGTCTTATTAAATGCGCTCTCTTCAAAGTGCAATGAGCACACATTAATGTTTTTAGTTCCTGGCCGGATATTTTCTATGCCAATCTTTTCCAACCATGCCTTTCGCCGGGATTCGTTACTTGGTAAACTAAAACGAGAAAATATACAACAATATATAACTTCGCACGTAATTAATAAACAAATTAATAATTTATCGATAAGGTGTTTATGCGATGATGTTCGACACTAGCACTCATGTTTATGTTTTCGATGCAAATGAAATAAGGAGAATATTGCGGGTTTCTACAGCTCATAATAACTAAGACGATTAAATGTAAAATGATTAAAAGATTTCTATACACTTGATAATAAATACACTTTAATATAAGCAACAATTTAACAAAATGTTAGCCACTTACCGTTGAAAGGTTAGATTCGGCCTGTTTTTGCTTTGGCATAGGCCACAACCTACTATAGAACACTTCATGGTACCTATTATTATTTTCAATTATACTTATTACACTCGATTATGGTCGAAAAACACTGGAAAATCATAAAAATTTCACAATTACATCTTCTCACATGTAAACAAAACCGTATACTAAGATGGCGTCCGCGCAGCAAAGGTACATCGATGCCAATGAAGAGAGCGCTAATAAAAAGAGTGTAGATGCTTTTTCTAAGGTAAAACCACTGTTGTGAGAAAGAGATGGGTATATCATTATTATTTCCGCGTCAAATTGAACAATTACGGCAGTTCCATAGGATTCTTTGTTCTGAGATCAACAGCTGATAATATCTGTCAGAAATTGTTTATTTTCAATTTCAATGTATTACTTGCACTGTGATTTTTGTTAGTTTGCATTGGAATGATGAAAATAAAAAGATAATACTTCGTGCCTTAAAATAAACGGAATTTATTACCACTTGTTCAAGATGCAGTTAAAGAGAATATCTTTACACATTGCCAAGCAAGCTATCAAAAGCCAATACCGGTTTCTCAATAAACACAATACTGTTTTCTTTAATAATTTTGAAATACCATTTGTAAATTTATACCAAAAAATCACAGGTAAGTAAGTAGTTATAAACTTTTAAAATTCGAATAAAGTGCCTATGCTTGAGTATAATCTAACCAAAAATATACTTATTTTAATTATAGGCCAAACATTATCTTCAAAATATCTTGAAGATTTGAGGAAAAAAGAACCAAACATAGCTCACATGACTACAGAAAATTTGCATCTTACATTGGATATACTTAAAAAGTTTGGAATCTCTCCGGAAGAAGCATGCTACAATCCACATTTATTTTGTATGAATGTTATATCTATGGATAATTATGGAGAAATTTTCAAAGAATGTGGGTTTACTAAAATAATTCCTAGATATTTAATAAGGTATATAGATGTATGTTATTAATATTATATTACAAAAAATTGAAACAAGAAGCAAACAGCTTTTATTAATTTTATTCTAAAGTAAAATGTATAGACTATAGAGTATAGAGTTAACATTTTTTTTTCAGATATAATACAATAGTAAAATCAAGAACAATATCCTATTTGAAAAAAGAAGGTCTTCTCAATAATGAGTCTAATTTAGAAGAGGTTTTACTTGCCATATTTCAAGAGTGGCCTGATCAACAGAAATCCTTGAAAAAATTTTCTGATGCAGATACAAGTATTTGTAAGTATTTTATGTAGCTGATGTTTAGTATCTATTCATTCACATATTACTTAAATTAAAGACCATTTCTCAATTAGGATATAATATATTGTTAGTGTGTTTAGTTTTTATTATGATAATTATTTCAAGCTGGGATATGCTTGCATTACATTTCTCCCAAAGATTCTTACATTACAACATTAATTTTCAATTATTAATAGAATCACTTTCTTTGTTGAGTTGATTCTATTTTGTGTTATTTTTTCCTCAAAGTACTTTAATTTTGCAGTGACTATACGAACAAGTGTTTTAGAGAGATACCTTGAGTGGAGACTACACATAAACAATGAAGATTTTGCAAAATACTGTAAAAATTATTTGCCTCTAAGACATAGGCCCATGTCTGATATTCGACAAGCCATAGATATAGCTGAAAATATCATAAAATTCGAATTGAAAGTTATAAGAAGAAATGGTTTTATAATATCATCTGACCCTGTCAACACAAAGCTAATTTTAGAAAATGTTGACTCATTGGGTGGGATTGAAATTAAAGAAGCAATAAGACTGGAGCCTGCTATATTGAAAAATAACTATAATTCACTATTGGAAATTAGGGTTTTGTTAAAGGTTAGTTCCCTTGTTAAATAATATATACTATGTATACTAGCGTAGCGTTGTATATGTTTTAGTTCTGTATGTTTCTGCTGCGGACATAATCCATTCTGTTTTAGTTTACATAATTTATTTTTACATTATTCAAGAAAAAATTTATAAGGTTTGATGTCGGCGCTAACTTATATCTTAGTTTATTTTATGTCAATGTGTTAAAAACCAAACAATTAGTAAAAATAAAAAAATGTGTGCATGTACTAGTGTACACACGTAAGAAGTGAAACTTTTTTTTTTTTTTTTTTTTTTTATGTCAGAGCAAGCAAAGGGGCAGGTGGGCCACCTGATGGTAAGTGGTCACCACCGCCCATAAACACTTGCAACACTAGAAGTGTTGCAGGTGCTTTGCCGGCCTTTTACGGACAAGTAAGCTCTATTCTTGAAGGCCCCAATGTCGTAGTTGTTCGGGAACACCGCAGGTGGCAAATCGTTCCACAGTTTCACCGTACGCGGAAGGAAGTTGCGGGTGAAGCGGACAGTGGTGGAGCGCCAACCATCCAGATGGTGCGGATGGAACAGATTTTTACGGCGTGTGGTCCGGTGGTGGAACTGTGCGGCTGGTAGTAGGTGGAACAATTCCTCAGAGCACTCCCCATAGTAAATTCTGTACAGTATACAGAGAGACGCAACGTCTCTTCGCACTGACAGAGGATCGAGCCTATCGGAAAGCCTACGGTCATCGACAATTCGAGCTGCTCGACGTTGGATGCGGTCAAGAGGAAGAAGTTGGTACTGTGGGGCTCCGGCCCAGAGATGAGAACAGTACTCCATATGCGGTCGCACCTGAGCCTTGTACAGCTGAAGTCGGTGGGCCGGCTTGAAGTACTGTCTCGATCTACTGAGCACACCAAGCTTTTTCGAGGCTAATTTAGCCTTCGCTTCCAAATGACTGCGGAATTGAACGTCACTCGAGATTTCAACTCCGAGGATTCCGATTTTCAGCGATATACTAAGGGGAGTACTCTTAAACCGAGGTTCTACGACAAATGGGGTCTTTTTAGCGGTGAACGCGCAAACCTGTGTCTTTTGGGGATTGAACTCGAAAACTTCTTTATGACCTTAAAAATGTCACGAGTATGGCGTAACGCAAAAATGTCACACGTACGGCGTATCGCAAAAATGTCACGCGTACGGCGTAACGCAAAAATGTTACACTAAATTTTTGTCCAACCCCGATAAAGAAGTTTCACTTCAAAAAATAATGTAAAAATAAATGCTTGATTGCAGCAATACGAAATAACGGAAGAAGCGCAGAGGCGATGTTTGAGGGTGTTCTGTATGAATCCTGCTTCAGTGAGAGATCGTCTCAATGAGCTTGTCAATATGAAGGAGTATAAAGTACTGGCAACAAACCCTAGAGTAAGTAAAATATCTGCTATCCTTTGAAAAAAAGTAACATGTCATGTTTTCTATCTTCTAATATTATAAATGCGAAAGTAACTCTGTCTGTCTGTCTGTTACTCAATCACGCCTTAATTACTGAACCAATTTGTATTAATTTGATATAGGGATATTTTGATACCCGAGAAAGGACATAGAATAGGTTTTATTCCGGAAATCCCACGGGAACGGGAACTATGCGGGTTTTTCTTTGACTGCGCGGTCGATGCCGCGGGTGGAAAGCTAGTTCTTTATAAATTTATAGTAACATGTCATACAATAAACAGATAATTAAACGAACTATCACGCTCAAAATTTGTCTGAAGCAAAACTCTGCCTACGCGTGTATGAGGTAGAGTTTTTTTATGAGCAAAACAATAGACATTTAACATTACTGAAACGAAATAATGTGGTTATTGCAACACGACCGTTTTGACGACGTATTAATTAGCGATTGTGTTGTTTTTTAAGTACCTATGTGAATTTTTTTTATGAAAGTATTTAACCCATTGAGCCCCGAACGGCCCGATCGGTCTACGACATAATAGATTTTCTATTGTGTCTGTGATTCCGGGGCCTGAGTTATTAAATTCAAATCTATTTATCTTCTACAAGTCTCCAATATACCCCATATTATCTGAATCTATAATTCGTTGTGAGATAGAGAATTGATTTTTACAAAAAATTGAAATGAAAATAATACTACACAACTTCGTCAAAATGTTTTCGTTAAATTTTTATCAATAGAAAGCATTGAGACCTACTTAGCTGATAAAAAATTAATTGAAGTATTTCGTTATTAAAAGGTACTATGTGAAAATAAAGTAAAAAAATTACATAAAGTCTCGGCTCTCTTTGTTATCAAAATTGAACCTTGTATAACGACGCGACGCAATGAAAGATGAATTCAACATTAATACAATTTATTACGAAAATAACAATATTATTGTATGAAATCTCATCGAATTAAAGTCTATATATTGAATTAATATAATATATAGATTTTTCTCAACAGGTACTTACATTAGTTGTGCACCAAAAGAAAGTGATGAACAGATTATCAAAAATTCAAACTGCTAAAAAACAGTGTTTCAGTTTGAATCATCTTGTTTCGGCACACAGAATATTCAATACGTAAGTATACTTCGTATAAAAAAAATTATGAATTATTTGATTTTACGCGCCTAAATTAAAGAGATTAGGATTGTTTTTTTTTTTAGTCTTTATTCTTGGGTTGTTGAGGAAGTGATTATGAGGAAGAGGAGGAGGAAGAGGAATTTTCACACACAAATTTAGGGGATGCGGATGAGGAAGAGGATATTTTTTTGAGGAAGAGGATGCGGATGAGGAAGCGGAAGAGGAAGCGGATGAGGATGAGGATGATAGGAAATTATAATCATAATTAAAAAACAAAAACTTTTAAAATTAAAAATTAAAACAAAAGCCATTCTCCTGTCTGTACATATTGATGTTTGGTTAGGGGAGGTTAGCTCGCCCGATCGCGAATTTACAAAGCCTCTAAGTACTATACTATTTGAGTCACGAGCCGGACTCAGATGAGCTTTTGTTTATGAATATTACTCGAAAAAACTTAATCTATCTCAGTGCCAGAAGCGACATTAGGCGATTTCCACAAAAAAAAACTAACTGGTAGATATTATGTAAGCTTAAACAACTATACTAGTTTGTTTTTTAATTTAAAATGACTTTTGACACACATAATTTGGTAAAATATATGTTTCTTCTGAGTATGAGAGAAAATGTTATATTATTATGTTTAGAGATAAGTGTTAGGCGCAGATATAAATATGGCGGTAAGACTCTACTCTTGCTCGTTAGTAGAGCCCGACTCGTAACTCAAATACATAGTTATTCTAAATAGGCTTTGTAAATTCGCCGCCCGATCGGATCAGCATCCTCATAAATTTCCTCTAAATTTTGAGGAAGCGATAGCGGAAGAGGATTTTTTTATTTTCGTTTTTGAGGATGCGGTAACGGTAGAGGAACCCAAAATATTGCGGAACTTCCGCATTATGAGGAAGCGGAAGAGGAATCCTCAACAACCCTACTTTATTCACATTACAATAATATTTAAAGAGTTAAATGCAGAAATTTTCTGTCTTTTAGGACTAAAAATTTGGAATTATTTTAGTGAATTTTTGGTGAAGGAATTGTTGAAATATTATTAATTATGCAAATGTTGATATAAATATTTTTATAGTCAAAAACATTTCTTTGCAGATACATCAATAGTTTTGGCAGCAAAGTGTGCAGTCGAGATATCGTAATACTAATAACAACATCATTGCAAGGAAGAAAGATGAGCAAAAAAACTATTTTAGGTAATCTCAAGCGTCATAAGTACTGGCTGCATACTTCCTTGCACAATATATACGAAAATATTTCTTTGTTGAAACAACATTTTCCGGATCAAGTGATATTGGATAACTGCCATTTACTCTTGTACCCAGCGTAAGTTTTATTGTATACTTTTAGGCAAATGCTTGAGCTTTCAATGGGAATATGTTAGATATAGTTAATATGTAAAAATTAAGAAGTCAATTACCATTTAAGTCAAGTAAAAGAGCGTGTGTGCCCAGCACACGTGTCAGAAGCAAAACTTCTTTGGAAAAATTCAAAGGTATCAAAATCGTCGCCTTACTCCATGATGTGACGGCATTGCCATGACGCGACCTTGAAATTTTACTCTCAACGCGAATAAAGAAGTTTCACTTCAATAACATTTGGATATATTATGCTTTTAGTTTGAGACTAGATGACAATTTGTGGAAAGGTTTATTATTTTGATTTCTAATACCTAAGCGTTAAATTAAAATTGGAAACTTTTTATTTTAGGTTAGAAATAGAAAAACATATCAAACACCTTCAAAAAATGCGAAATGGTGATTTGATGGCAAGAGAAAAATTCAAATCGGAAATGGATACGTATTACGCCAATTTGAATTACTCCAAGCTTTCCGATAGCCAGATTTTAAGTTTAACACTTTATGAAATTGAGAAAAAATATCATTTTAGCGGCGATGGAATTTGGAATAAGCAAGATGGCGCGAGAGAAGAAAAATCAATAAAAAAATCTCAACAAAATTAGTATAACTGTATAGATAGATAGATAGTCTTTTGTATAAAGTTGTAAAGAATTAAAATGAAATAAAATACAAAATTAAGCATATTTTTTTATTTATAAAATCTCTTATTGCTTTACAAACTTAAAATAAATATGAAACCATACTGTTTCAATAAAGTACAAAACTAAAATTTATTTTAGCTATTAAATACCCTGACTTATGTAGAGTATTACATTTATATAACATACAAGTTTCTTTGGATTCAAAAACTTCAATTTTAAGATAAGCAATTAATCATATAATATGTATAACTTATTTCCATAAAATAAATGAGATAACTATATATCTTCTATAATTTAGTCTACGTTTTGGCACAGAATTCACTATTCTTAAATGTATTTACAATGCTTAAAAATATGCTATTTAATTGTAAAATCCACTAATATTTAATTTAACTTATCAGTTATCGATATATTTTAAGGAATGGTATTGTGAAAAATGTATTAAATAGATAACTACATAACTCTATACCTAGTTATAAATTATGAAAAAAAAATGTTTCGTCAAGTAAGGTGTTAGGGAGGTACTACTATGAAATCAAGATTTTTGATAATTTAATTATCTATATTCACAAATGCCAATTTGAATAGTGAAAAAAATTATACTTTACAACAAAAAAAATATTAAAATATACATTGTTGGGTAACGAAATCTCTGAAGACATTTTATTATGTGTTTTACAGATAAGTTAGCTTAGCAGTAACAAAATTTATTTATACCTGTTTTTATCAAATTTATTAACTGAACAGAACAAATATGAGGTAACCAAAAATTTAACCACAAGCAAAAAGGAAAAACAAAAAATAAGCTAACGAAACGAGAAAATTTATAGTTTTTACACAGGGTGTCCCAAAAAGTAGTGATATACTGAAGTTGGGAGGTAGAGGTCCTAGAGTCTAAGTCCTAGGTCCTATATTTTTAAGAACTTATACCCAATGTAAGCTTTCTGCTTAGGGTTTCTGTTAAAGTTATACGTGCCTAAAACCAAAAAAAAACTCATTGTTATATTATGTCCATGAATAAGTTCCTACCTAATATAAAAATAATACGAATACTATAACTATTTAGCTTTACGCAAGAAAATCCTAATAAGGCACAAGGAATGCACGGTGATGATTTAATTCTTATACAACATTATATTCGATATACCTACGGTAAGTTTTAAAATAAATAAACTAGTTACCTAATGAACAGTTTAATTCATTCGGTCTTATTGATAGACTTAACCAACTTAAATTATTATTGCAAATAAGCTTTGTTTTCAATTCGACTACCAATAGGTATTTCTTTAGTTAATGAGCTGATAATTTTTTTTAGAAAGAGCTTCAGCGAGAAGTTCGTTACTTTTCAGTGTTCTCTCACATTTTTATAAGTAAAATATATTTACGATATTTTCATTTGTAAAAAAATATTTACTGCTCTTGTCACAAGCTCTGAAAAAAACAAAAAATAATCATTTGTTCAAAATCCTATTCCATGATTATTTCAGTTCCAAAGAGTCTTCCAATGAACAAAGAGAATAATACCCTTTTTCGAAATTAGTTGAAACTATCAGACAATTTCGAAAAAGAGTATTTCAATTCAAAAAAGGGGGCAGTGATGTAGTATATGCTTGGCCGGGGCTAGGTTCCATTTTAACGACTACAGGCTGCGCTAAGTCAGCGTGGCGATCCATGTCATAGTGTTTGTCGTGTTGGACAATCCCACATTTGTCATAGTCTTCTGGAGGGGCGCCATACCGCGGCTCTTCTTGCATCGCACACGCGGAGTATTTGTCTTCGTGTTCATGGTTACGATATTCCAACTTCTCCTCGTGCCCATGAGCTTCCATTTGTGGGGAATGAGCTGCTATCATTGGGTAATCTCGAACACCCAGCGGAGGTGGACTTCCTTCGCCGTATTCGTAGGAATGTCTCGGAGCAAACATTTGACCGTCGTGACCGTTGAGAACTGTAGTATAAGAATATGCTGCCGGTTGTGTGTTAAATGCTGGGTACCCACTGCTACCAGAAGATAATAAATGATGAGAAGATAATTCGTAAGAATGCTGATACGACCATGAGTCCGCCGGAGCTGGCAAGCCATTCTGAGGAAAAGCAGGAAGATTCCCTCCAATTCCCGAAAAGCCACCGCTTAAGGTTGTGGAGCTAGGTGAACTGGAGCCAATGTATCCAGTTTTGCGTGGCGGTTCCCGTTTTCGCCACTTTGCTCTTCTATTCTGGAACCATACCTAATAAAAGAGATAAAATGTTAAATATTGGAATGGACCTTTCGATGAATGTCGCTATATTATTAAAATCAGACTTTGATCTTAAGTTATAGAAGTGTATTCTTACCTGAACTCGTGATTCCGATAGATTTAATTTTAGAGCCAACTCTTCTCTAGCGAAGACGTCGGGGTACGGCGCGCGCTCAAAAGCCCTTTCGAGCTCTTCAAGTTGATATGCCGTAAAAGTAGTTCTGTAAACAAATTAAATATTGTTATTGCATGTAGGAATTTATGAATAAATTGGTCTTATCATCCCGGGGTGAATCTATCTACCATCTGACGCGTGCAATATGGCTGCGGGCACACGCGCAGAAATTGATTGAGCGTGAAACTAAATTCACCCCTGTTGCGCGTGGGCACCTCTAATTGCCTGTCAATTGACGACACTTGAAATAGTGTAACGGTATGCTATTCAATTTAATAAATTTTTAATATCAAAAATTATAAATTTATATTTTGTACAAAATATATACTCTAAATGTTCTCTTATAAATCCGCCCGAAATTTTAATTAAAAATATCAAGATAAGTCAATTGGCTCCCTATTGACATACGGGTAATTATGCCCTCGACTTTCGATTGAATAGTGTCGGCGCCTGCATCTACAGCTTTGTTAAATCTAAGACGGGGGACCAATGATTATCTTTGATCATTATTTCCCCTTCATTGACAATTTTATAAGCCATGATTCACGCAGTTTTCGATTTTAAATCATAATATACTCTTAAATATGTTACTGACGTGTATATTATTTACTAGCAGCTCCGCGCGGTTTCACCCCCTTGGCTCCACTCCTGTTGGCCGTAGCGTGATGACATATAGCCTTCCTCGATAAATGAGCTAATACCGAAATAATTTTTCAAATCGGACCAGTAGTTCCCGAGATTAGCGCGTTCAAACAAACAAACAAACTCTTCAGCTTTATAATATTAGTACCTATAGATTTATTTATTATTTTATTTATGAACCTAAGTACATAGATATACCTACCGCCATTGTTTGCTTTTGTTTCAATTGTTCAAATTAAAAGTTGTCAAGTGATATAAATAAAAATGAATCTCTCGATTTTCTCCTGAACGCAAATGTTTTAAAGTTTTGTAAAAAGGTGAAAAATATTCTGGTTATATAAAAACAAGAAAAAAAAAAATTTAAACAGATTGATGTTTTTTTGCCGTAGGTAGCCTATAGAACAATAATATTAATCTTCTTATATATAAAAATGAATCGCAAAATGTGTTGGTAAGCGCATAACTCGAGAACGGCTGAACCGATTTCGATAGTTATTTTTTTATTATATTCCTTGAAGTACGAGGATGGTTTTTATGTAGAGAAAACGTAAACATGTACCACGGGCGAAGCCGGGGCGGACCGCTAGTCTTCTCTTATATATAAAAATGAATCGCAAAATGTGTTGGTAAGCGCATAACTCGAGAACGGCTGAACCGATTCCGATAATTATTTTTTTATTATATTCCTTGAAGTACGAGGATGGTTCTTACGTAGAGGAAACGTAAATATGTACCACGGGCGAAGCCGGGGCGGACTGCTAGTAGCTTATATATTTGTGGAATATTCAATAAAAAGCCATATGTGACTTGGTTTCAACAAATCATCGCGTTAGTTATGGGCCACTTGAAACGCAGTAGCCCTTTAAATAAATTCATTGTCCTACAGAGGGTGCATTCGGAATACCGACACATCATCCCTATTTAAACTTGTTGATATATGAAATTAGTAGCCAATAAAATTATAATATGAATGAAGTAGGTATCTTTTTATGCTACTCAAGTAGCTTTAATGTTTAATGAATTTGATGATGTTTATGTTTGAATATTTATTTTATGTTTCGCACAACCATTTAAAAATCGCATAGCAACTTTAGTGCTGTTTTGTACGATTCTTTTTTTTAAATTTGTAATTTATTAAGAAGGTAAGTACTTTTTTATCTTTAGTTTTCACGATTTTGAGAAATGTTTACGTGACAAAATACAAAGCTAATAATAGTTTTTGGTTCAGGTGTAAATGTAAAAATAAGGTTAATATAATTACATACCCCAAAATGATACTTGATATTATTTTTTTAATTAGGTCCAATCCAATCATAAAAAATAGAAACATATGAAATAAGTGCCAAATTTTTTATGTGTGAATTACAATCAATAATCATGAATAAGGTCAATTTAGATAAAAAAAATTATCATACTTTTCCATAAAAATTGCGTTTGTATCATATACTTTACCATGTCTCTATAAAAGCTCGTTAACTCTAACTTAAGTAAGCTAACGTACCTAAACATAATAGTGTACGTACTTCGTAATTATTAAATATGTACTTAAAATTATGAATTTAAGTTATTAGTTTCAGTAAGCATTTGTATTTTAATAATTGTTTTATAAGAATTTTAAACACAATGTCACTCACCTGGTCTTCTTCTTTTTAATGCCATTATTTTCACTCTTTTTCTTATCACTTTTCTTCGTGGTCGGTGGTGGAGGCGGAGGTGGGTGTGCCGCGTGTTGCGTAGGCGCTTCGACCTGCTGCAGAAGTAGCGGCTCGTCTTTTCTCTTCTGGTCAGCACTAGACGCGAACACTGGTAACTCTTCCCGGTACTGCAGTTCACCTCCAGCTCCAACCACCACTTGCACTTGTCTGTCCTTGCCAAACTCGCTGAACATGTGTTCCTCGAAGGTAGGTTGGTCCATGGATCCCGGCGCTGGCTCGAACGAGCACTCGTAGCGCGGGCCGGCACTGCCGGCTGGGTCCCCGCACACGTACATGTAGCCGTCGGCGGCGGGCGCCTGCGAGCCCGCTACCTCCGCGCCAACCTCTCTCGGCTCCGTCGCGGCGGCCTCGACGCCGCAAGCACCTACGTCGAGCTGCGTGAGCTCGACCTAAACTCAATTTATCGACGACGATATTAAACAATTTAAGTTCATTTAACCGAACCCTCGGAACCGAGCCCGCGCCGTTCGTTTCGTCGTGTCCGTCCCGGTTAAATGGCTTTAATCAACTTTAACGAACTAACCGAATTTGCTCTACGGTTGGTCAATTTATATTACCATAATACGACGCTTAGAGGAAAACTCGCACCAATGAGTGCACTGACCGAGAGCACCGCGTGTTATGTTGAAAACGCTATTCTATTTCGTATTGAGTTAACTGAAAGGGGACATTGGATCGTATGGAGTAGGCGCTTACGACTGTAATGTCGTAGAGAGGGGGAACCAATAAGGATTGCGCTCAGCCACTCCCCTAAGTCGCTACAGCGCGGCGGTGTACCCTCGATGTATCGTGTCTCGATCTGCGGGCTATCTCCGCGGCCGCCGTTGCCTTTCATATTATGAACTATGAGCACCATGCGGGATTCCCACAAACACATGAGATTTTGCTCCTATCATGTTTTAGGGAGCGAACACCCACATCATTATTTCAAAAGTCCACTAGGCATTATAATATATCCGTATCGATAAATCTGGTATGTCTGTTACATGATTTATAGCCGTGAGAAAAATATTGTTTGTAAAAAAAACAAAATCACTTAAATTGAGATTTCGTCTGGAGAAAATATGCAAGACGAGACAGCGTAGAGGCAACGCGCGCTGCGGCTACGGCGTGCGCGCTTCGATTCCGCTGATTGACGCCGACATTGCTTAATTATCAATTAACAGTTATTGCTGGGGATTATTAATAAAACATTCGCCCTGACTATTGGCACTTAGATTAACGTTGAGGGAGTAATGGCGCATTTCAACAATTTCGGTTGTTATTTAATTGAAGTCAATTTAGATGATCAGAGTCTATTTAGGTTGGTGCTGGCACTCGCCAACGGGATCTCTGCTTCATTGGGCTCATTGGAGACTTTCAGACAACACGAATTGCACTCGTTGATGCACTTGTGCATCTGCAATTTGTGTTTTTGTTTAAAACGTATCTGGAGGAATGTCTTACGTCAATTACATACTGTGCATACGGTTCTTGCATTGAGTGACTCAAGTCAAGTCAAAGTTTTGGTGATGGGTTGAAAATGACTAACCACTATCCGGTTCAGTGTCTAAGGTGTTTTTAATTATATTGTGTAGTGTAATTAGTAGTTATAGGTGATAAAGTGCAAGTTAGAACTTTGGAATAAGCAAAAAAAAAACTTTGGAAAAAGCTTTTACAGGACACAGATAAATGTGAGTTACATTTTCTTCTTTCTAATGAATGCCTATTAAATTTAAAGCGTAATGCAAGATATAAGAGCGTATATGATAGATAATAAGCAGATCTTTTTGTCATACATTTACGGAATATAAAGATCTGAAACATTTTTATTTAACTTATTATGCAGTCTTCGCTTTGGTGCAATATACCTTTAATTACCTACCTTCTACCTACCCACGGTAAAACTTTAGAAAGACATTGTTAGGTACTATGACTTACCTATCTCTCAGTAATTCATAAACAAATGCCTTCTCTTATTTTGGAGTAATTCGTGGATTTTTTTACATTGGTCGTTATATAATTCAAATCATAGAACATAGAGTCATTGTAGAGAAAATTGTATTTTTACGCCCTGTTGTAGGTAGCTAGGAAAACTTCAGGATCGTTCTCGAGTCTCAAATTACACCTTGTAAGGTAAACAGCTATAGGTACCAGCTAGTTGGTACATAACTAACTCTTATGGTTGATAAAAGCTTTACCTATATTAATATCTAAGTTATGCAATCTTCGATTTATTTGTATGTATACTTCGTGGATACCTACAGCTTTTTTCTGGACATTCCTTAATAATTTAAACTCGAAGATTGATCGTATCGATTTCAATAGGTTGTTTCATTTAATATGCGTTTCCATACGTGAAGCTCCTATATGGAGCCTCAATCCTCACGTTTACTTGCCAATAGATATTGTACATATTGTAAATGTGTACCATAGATCAAATAACTATACTTACCTTATTTAAAATATTTAACCATACCTACAAAAAAAACCTACATATCTCTCAAAGGTCAGCAGAACAATCGCAAAGTCCCTAACGTTGCTTATGGGCGTCGGTGATAACCTAAAACGTCGAGTGCTCCGCCCGCTGCATTGCTTGTTGTCGTATAAAAAATAGAAATAAAGATAAAAATAAATAATAATAAATAGTAATAGAAAGATTGACATTACTTCTATCTAGCGAAAATATACCTCCTTGGTACAGTGGTTATAACCATTAAGTTAGAAGTTAGAACCATTGGTCATGGTTCTTCTGGCAGGACACAGATGACAGAAGGCTGATCATCTTCTTGTCCGTACAGTACAGTACGTACGTATAATAATCGCAATATTCAGAAACCTATTTTTATTTCCCGGGTCAACCCCCGGGTCAAGTATATTTTTGCGAGTATCTATTATTAGTGGTTAGCCCTAGCTTCGCCCGTGGTAAATAATATACTAGTATAGTACATATTATATTATCTGTGATAGGGCCTATATAACACGGGACTACGCGCATATCGAAAGGTGAAAGAATATTTGATATCGGTCCAGTAGAGTTTCTGTAGTTCCTGAGACAAGCGCACTCTTCCGCTTTATATTATTTGTGTATTATTGCCGTTGCGACACAAAAGATATAATATCTGTAACTAAGTACAATATCTTATAGTAACTTAATACATACTGTAAAGAAAGAATTTTATTCTGGTATTTTTGAAATGCAAACTGAAATAAATGTGTAAACAGAAATATGTGCTAAATCTCCCTAATGATAATTATTATTCTACTAGAAATTACCTACCTTTTTAATTTATCTGTCTTCGACAAGATTTTCTCAAATCGTTCCTTCGTTTTTTAAAAACTTAGGTCGATAGTGACAAATAAACAAAATTCTCGGTGTGAAGTCATTCAATAAATACTTCTGCTCCCCGCGGTTTCACCCGCATCAGCAGTTCCTGGTCGTTGCTTGATATTGTGTAGCCTATAATATATTTTAGCATTCCGCAGTAAATTTACTATTAAACATTAAAAAAAATTAAATCTAATAGTTCCTGAGATTATTCGAAATAGAATCAATTTTTAAATATAATTCTGTGAATATTTCAAGTGTCTACGTATTGCGGTTATCAATATCGATCAAATAAGATTTTTAATAAATAAGCTTTATAGATTATAGGAGAGAAATTAAGAGAAAAAAAATGAAATAGCATGTTATCGAAGGGCCCGGTAAAGTAAAAAATATTTTACTCTCTAATAAAGTGTAGAGTTAACTTAGGGCATAGAGATAGTGTACTTAGGGCCGATTTTTCAATGCTTGGATAAAACTTAATATCCGTCCAATAAAGTATTACACGATAATAGTCCGGGATACATCGCCCATTTTTGCAAGTGATTACTATCAAGCTAATTTTTCGTGAGTAGCTTTATTTTGATGAGATGCCCAATAATTTCATGTACGAAACTCTCGATTGTGGTAGCTTACGGAGGTAACAAGGATAAAAAATTTTGATTTCACGGTTCTCAAATATTTATTACGCAATTTGTAGGACAATATGTCTGTTGAATTATATAAGTGTTAAATAAGTGAAAATAAAAAAATCAGCTGGTTAGTAATCATTTATGATGACTTCGTTATCGATACACATTGGAAAGGGGGACACTTTGATCAAACCATAGATTTTGTAGGACAAATATTTTTTCGAATAATTTAGATAATTATCTTGAGATTGAACAAAAAAAAAACATTCAGTTAGTAATTAATATTCGAGAACCATCAAATCAAAATATTTTATCCTTGTTACCTCTGTAAGCTACCACAATCGAGAGTTTCGTACATGAAATTATTGGGCATCTCATCAAAATAAAGCTACTCACGAAAAATTAGCTTGATAGTAATCACTTGCAAAAATGGGCGATGTATCCCGGACTATAATATTTAAATGTCACGTAAACTTTCAAATACGGGCAATTAGAATACGTTTTTAAAATGGTAGTTTTATACATTATTCGACGAATAAGTTTTATATCCAAGCATTGAAAAATCGGCCCTTAGAAGCTTTGCTACGTAAATTAAAATGGCTGTTTTCCGGCTTTCTGTATAAACAAATAATTTCTGGTTCACGATAAAGGCACAATTACAATAAACCTGCTAATTGTAAAGAGTTCAAAAGAACTCAATTTTTAAAACGTTAAAAATATTACGTATTAGACCGGGAGATATTGACACAAAATTTCGAGTCATTTGTAACAGGATGGCGGTTCTACAGGGGTCTTAGTACGCAATGACAAAAAGAAAAATGATGGTGTGAACGCTGGTACCGGCGGCTTAGTCGCGTGGGCGTTAGTCGAACCGTCGGAAAAATAGCGAAAGTCAAACGATTGTATGTACGGAAGATATAAATCAATGGAATATTTTCCGTGTATATGTGTATCTCTAGCATTCTGAATCAACAATGATAAATTGGTACCTACAAAAATAAAAACTATATACACTAAATATTTTATACGATGTGTCATATGTGTGTGTTGTACCTTATGTAGTCATAGATGATTATATTTTACTCTATCCCTCTTAAAATAATACATTCACAAGTCAGTTTCAGCTATCTACATCTTAGAGCATACAAAACTTTTAAATTACGCAGTCAGGAATAGTATCGATATGACTTCCTCAAAATTGTCGCACATATTATAATAAACAGGATCAACTGCAGATTCTACTATGTTACATTGTGTATGCATGTTCTATTGTGTTTTGTCTGCAAGTACATGACAATAGCAGTACGGCTGAGTCATGTGACCGAGCGCGTAGGCGCTTCACATAAAATCTCTCTGTGGCCGGCAACGTCGCTGAATCTGCCGCCCGCTCAATTGGATCCAATTGCTTTAATTGATTTCAATTGAAATGACCTCGTGCACCGGCTCCCACTTCTAGCTTGACACTTTTACATCTATCTTTTTTGGAGCTGACATAAAAGCTATGATATACGTCATTGCAACTAATGATACCAATGTAGCGTTTGTTGTGTAACTTATGGTTTGGGTTAATTAAAGAACTGTATATTATTGGGTGTTTGAAGATATATTTTATCCTACATAGGTAGTAGATATCAAGTATAGTACTGGTAATATTTCCGATCATCTACATTAGCCATAACAATTTGAAGTCTTATTAAAATGATAAATAGTTTTTAATTGGCAACAAAAACACATGTACATGAAACAATAACAACATAGTAGTTATATTTAACTGCATGTTGAACAATGTCTCCTATGCTAGGAGTGTTATAGGAGACATTCATCCATATAGACATTGATTTAACTGTTTGATATAAAGATTTATCGTTTTATTATTTAAAACACAACCCATTGTAGAATGCTCTTTATATCAATAACAAATAGCCAGTAATTTTTTCACTCAAAATATTTTTATTTCTGTGTTCGCGCTTAAAAATTCGGTATTCATGTAATTTAGTAAAACTAATGCTTTAAAGTGAGCTTTATCGAGAGCGCTTAGGTACTTCTAACTCTTTAGCAAACTTACAATTCGTTTAATTAATAAAATTCACATAAATTAATTTCTATAAACAGGATATATAAAGTTGGCGCGATGACGAAAAGTCTAAAAAGCAGCGACATACTTTTTGGCACGTGTCCTGTCCGGTGCACAATTGAAGTTAATTAGGAAATAGCGGCGCGCGATGAGCGTTAGGTACGATCATCTTGGAATATGTGGGCAGATGTGTAAACTCGTTTATAATGTACATCGTTTTGTTTAGTCACTTCATTATGTTTGGAATAGCCCTTTATAATGTTTACTTAATTCATTTCGGTTTGTTATTTTTATACAAATACTAGCTATCCGCCCGCAGCTTCACCCGCGTTGTGATAATTGATAATTTAACAAATTATCACTTTACAAAAAATTGGCCATTCCAATAAAAAATAAGGTAAAAATCTAGCGCGTTGTTTTAAAGAACTAAACCCATAAATAATAATCAAAGATATAGGAAAAGAATTAAATCATTGCTTTATTCCAATTGTGTAATTAGGATATCAATAAAATGACAAGTTACACCTATTATTCATTTATTTTCAAATAACTAAAATCAGTAGTTATCTACCGTAAAGATAGATGAGATTTCTTCTGTGACTTCTTATTTTTCCCACTCCGCCAGAATCGCATAAAATCATTGCTGCTACTGACATGTTCGTCGACCTCTTCAATCGTGGTTAAATGACGACTAGAACCAACACCGATAACACTCTGATGGCTCTCACTGTCATCATCTTCATATCCTGGTGAAGGAATGGTAGTTATATCTTCATCGAATCTTAAATGTTTAGACAATACAGGCTTAGGTTTTATTGGGTGAACTTCAGCCACCGTAGTCTTCTGTATTTTCTGTTTCTTTGCAACTGAGGTACTAGGCTCGTATAAAGTACTGTGCAATTCTTTTTCTTCCTCTGTAACGAGTATTTTATGAGAAGCATCGTCCTCGTTTTTATTTACAAATAGATTAGATTGCGACTCATCAGATGGTTTAGGTGATATTTTTAAATTTCGTATAAGTTTTAAAATGTTCAGTTCACTGCTGTTATCACTGTATGTTTGATCTAAGTCTGATGAAATATATGCTTTATTTCGTGTTCGTGTTTGATAATTCTCATTTCTATTACCAGTGTCTCGTATTTCTAAACTGCTTCCAGTTTGCACCATCGCGTCTTTAATTACGGGTGTAATATCACGCAACTCATATTCCGTGAAGGAATATATTTTTCTAGGAATTGATGGCATGTTCAACATGTCGTGAGCAGCTGGATCATCAATGCACTCCTTGGCAATTGTTTTCTTCTTAAATAATATACAAGACAAAAGAAACGATTTTAATCTGCTACAACGCGATGTTTTTGTGTTCATTTTCATAAATTCCTCATCATCGTCAAAAATATTGGCTTGATAGAATAATTTGGAATAATCGTCAGTGTTATCATTGGGTGAACGCATAATTGAATCCAAATACAATCTGAAAGATACATATTTTATGATTTTAAAAGCCTGTTGTTAGCAAGAATTGATTATTTTTAATAATAGGCTTCTAAATCAAATGTTATTTGCTTAAAATATTTAAAAAATATATCTCAACAATCAGTAGAGTAAAATCTAGATCAGCATCATTGATTGATTAACGTTTGGACACTGATTTATCTTTTAGTTAGATATTTCAATTGATTTTAATCTTTTTGTTTACCAATTCTCTAAATACAGTTACTACATTTAGATTTTATAAAACATTTTACGTGTTTTCAGATGCGTCGCTATAAACGAAAAACGCTTCGGAGACCCTGGGGACGCATCTCTTGAGCCAATAATGAATTGTGTACAATATGGTTAGAATAACTGCGAGGAAGGTGCAGGCAGCCAAACATACATTGTGCTGGAGACCTAACGACCAGCCGCAGCGGAGACGGTCCTCGTCATATATGTCTGAAAGAATGAACCAATAGATATCTATAGAAATATACGTTTCTAAGGAAAATCGTAGTTTTATTTCAACCCGGCAAATCTTTGTTTGAATATACTTTGAATTTAATGAATTTATTTGAAAGAATGGTGTTCTTTAAAGACCGATAAACTTAATTTAATACTTGGTAACAAAATGCCTAGTCATAAAATATAAATATTTATATAGGAACATAAATACCTATCTTATATTTGTTAATATTACCTACGGACCTACCTATTAACAATATCCTGCTGATATTGACTGAAACTTTGTATGTATTAAAAATTGCTAGAAATAACGAGTATAATAAAAGTATAGTTTTTATACATATTATATGTTAGTAGTAGGTTGGTAATCTCTGGAGCTACAGAACCGACTGAAAAATTTAACCACATCATCACAGAATTAAACTATTTATTACCTCATCCCGATTCAAATCAGAAACCTCTTTTAGTATTAACCAGACCATTTAAAAATACTCATACCATAAGCCCCACAGTTTGGCACACCGTCGCATTCGTTCGTCGCATCAATGCAAACCCTAGTGCCTGCAACCTGACACTCGAGATGCGCTGGCGGACACCTGCCGACACTACTCATGAGAGTGCTGGCTGGTGTCACCACTAGTGTCATTCTGTCCATCTGACAGGAATGGAGTTAGTTCGTTATAGAATTTTAAATCGTTGGTAAGTTTATAATTGAATTGGGTATTTGAAATATTAAAGTATCAAAATTGGAATGTGTAATACTTACATTACATTTGGTTTTACATTATAATTTCATAATACGTTAATTATAAACCATTTCCTTTAATCACTTAATTGATTTCCATTATTATCAAAAAGTATTTTTAACATTTTTCTACTCTTGATTCTTAAATATTATAAATTAATTTTTAATATTTTACTAACCGTAAAATTACTTATAGCTATAACAATTCTGGACGAATTGAACAAATAAACTTGACGAGCCTTTGGTTCGTTGTAATCGCATATATTGAATAGCGCCGAGCCTACGTACTTTCGTAGATACCGTAGCGCTACACGCCCTTGTATCTGAAAATAGAAACCTATCAATGAATTATTCAAAACATCTCATTATTAGTAGTTAGTAGATACTATTTTATTGCCATTATACAAGGCTACTTTTATTTATTATTTAGCGACTTTTTGCACCTAGGAGATACCTTAAATCTTGATAGAAAACTCTAAATGAGCTTAACACACAATTGGACAAAACTTTAAGTAACTAGTTATGTAAAGTTTTAAGTATAATGTAATGACACAATGTTAGTTATAAACGTTGAATGACAAACTTGTTAAAATACTTAATCTACATAAATCTTATATGAAACCAAGAAACATTTTTATATGCCAAATGCTGAAGTATAAAACGTAGCAGTTAGGCTATCAATCTATAGATATGAGGAGAGCAACATAATTTGATGCTTTAATAAAAATTACAGGCATTAGGCAGATCTATACTTTCAGAATGAGTATACTCTATTAATCTTACGTCATTTATGAGTAAAGTAGGTACATCACTTAGTTTCCATACCTCATCATCTTCCAGTTCCACTAGCTGTGCAAGATCTTGCATATCAGAGTATCTATATACTTTCTCAGTTGTTCTTGTCATAGATTTTAGAGTAGTGAGATTTCGGGGTCGTGCGTTCTCTATTTCTAATGCTTTGATGTAACGCTTTTTACGAACATGACTAAAATAAAGAATTATTATTAATTAACCAAATTAAGACTATAGTAATATATCAACTTCATCACGCTGATCATTATGTAAAAGCGTACTTGTCCTTAATATTGTAATTATGTCTCCGAAGCCTGAAAATGGTGCCAATAATTTTACATAATTGGCCTTCTTTGTTAACATCTCACTATATTTTTGTTTTAATTTAAGCCACAAAACATAGCATTTGTATTAAAATAATTACATATCTATTGTGCTACGTAACTAATCCGTCTTATACAATAAAATTAAAATTTATATTTCAGTTACCTTGTCACATTATCTTTTTCTTTAGGCAGCGACTCTACATTATATTTATTGAGTAACACTGCAATATCCGGAGCTGCTTGCACCACATTCTCAAACGATTTGTGATTTACTAAAGATCCACTTTCATGTTCAGTTCTAAAATAGTTTAAATTAAACTTAAATAAATACCATGGCATATATAAAACAAGATAGCGAATTTAATTCTCTTTAATTATTTTTCGAGAATTTTTCTAGCAAGGTAATTCAGAAATATCTTAAATATACCTAGTATAATAAACGTTATTAATAGAGAATCGATACATACGTTTTCGAAGAAGTAAAGAAAATTTTAACCTCGTCCATAGAATCTGAAATAAAAAAAAATTCACTAGAACTCTTTTTTCAAGCTTTAACTTTACCAACATTGTGTATACTTTTATGAAGGGAAATGATACAAAATTAATTTTTATTTTTTAATAAATAGGTAAGTACTTATTTCTTACATAGGTTAATTTTTTTTAGGGTATTAAAATCTACAGACATGAAAACAAAAATACCTGAAGACTCTCCTACAGACGTAAGGGGTATCTCCGTTGTTTGCACTGTTGATATATTCTTTTTTAAGCTGTTCTCTATATTTATTGTCATGTTATCCGAAGAAATATGTTCAAGTAGTGTTGATTCTCCAGATGATCTACTCGTTTCTGAATAGGCACTAGAAATAACTTCGCTATAAGAAGGGTGTTATTTTTAACGATTTCAGCCATGTTTATTGTATTTGATAATACATCAAGCCACCAAATCACACAATTTTCTACTTAAAAAATGTAACAATTACCTATAATATCTTACCTTACAGAATACTCCGTCGGAATGCTACTGTATGTGTGTGTCAAAAGTGTAGAAGGGTCTGAAAAAAAGAATTAATAGATATTTACAATTAATTTGGTTTTATACATGTAACAATTACGTATCTCTAAAAATATGTCAGTGCACCTGATTTAGAAAACGGATTGGTTGCATTTTCAGTAATTATTTGAGAAGCAGCCGTGAAATTAAATGATTCCATAAGGTCCTCTATAAACTCCCATGATATTCCACTTTTAACTGCACTATTGTTGTATATTAGAGATAATACATTTTCGTGAATAGTTGGCAAGGGAGTAAATGTCTCATAAGATTTTGTTGTGGGAGTAGAAAGCCTGGAGTAGTATGGCCTGTAGGTGCAATCAAAATTGTCAAAAATTATGTCCGTATGATTTATTATAAATTTTAAGGCTAAGAAAGGAGAGACTATTTTTAACCATATATCTTAATCCACGGTCATAAAATGCATTAATTATTTATGGCTTTCGTAGAGAAATTTTTAAATAACTAATGAAAATGGCATCACGCAAAATGAACATTTGTATTGCTTAGCTGTTAGTAATTAATAAATTAATAATCACCTCAAATTTCTAAGTGGCGTCGTCTTTGCTCGAAATAAAGATTTATTTTTCCTTCTAAATTTTAATCGCTTCGTGACCCTGTATTTTCTGGTAACTTTTTTCTTATATAACGTGTTGTATGAGATCCTAAGAAGTAAAAAGTAGAGCAAATTACCTACCACATTTGAGTGAAACTCTTATGCAATTTAAAGTACCTAGTGATAGTGCATTTAAAGAAAAATCAAATAGACACATTACAAAAATAAATAACTAGGCTCTATATTTAAGTTAGTTTTTTTCAATGAGGTATGTAAACCCATAGGTAGGTTATATGAAAAAATCTGACTTTCTAGTTTCTACCATTGTGTTCTTCAGTCACAATAATTTAGATAATATATCAATGCCTTAATTAATTCACTTTATGAGTAGCCGAGTATATAGTAGGTAACCATTTGTTCATTTCATGTCAATTTCAATGTGCAATACCTACTTGATGAGTTTATTTTACAGTGGCGCCAATCCCTTTTCATGTCGTTTCGTGAACACAATAATAACTTTTGTAGCAGTAATAAAATGTTACTGTTGATAAAATTGCTACTAAATATCTCTACACCCAAAGCTCGTAATGTGAATTGAAAGAAAATGTTTCATAAAAATGATATTAGTTTAATATCGAGTAAAAATATATAAACCCAACTTATCTCAGGGTATAGATAATATTATTAAGCAGTACCTAGCAGTTGTATACCGCCATAAAATTTCTTGCAGAGATTTTTTTGTACAAACTTTCTAGCTGTGCTATGTGGTATCACTCGCGCTGTAAGCGGCGGGCAAAAGCAAGTTCTTTAGCTAATTATTGCCAAATATCATCAAAATCTGCCCTGTGGCTTTCGCAAGAAAAAGTAAGAAACATCTATCAACAAAATATTAGTAAAGCTAACCTTGAATCTGGCGTGAATCCTTGATAACTGTAATCAAGCTCATATTTCGGTTGTAAATAATTTCCACGACGTTGATCCTCTGTTTGTTTCTTAATTGAAAATTGTACAAGAGGTATAATGCTTGTGTCATAACTAACTCCATTTCTGGGAAAATAAATACATTGTGACATAATCATATTCAACTTGGAAGGAGGAATTGAAGTGCCCATACTACAAATTATAAGTAGGTACCCGAGAAAGAGATAATGAAATAGACACTTGCAAGTCGCAAATAATATACTAAGTATAATATCTAGGAATGTTTGAAAATATTTTTTGCCATACACGGTTCACCTCAGTTTGCCCATCAAGCTTTTATATATAGATAACAGCTAAGATTTCGCTTCGTATCATTTTCATATTCGTTTAGATTTTAGACCATAAAGAAGAGGTTATGCGGTTAGTCTTTTTTTAAAGCACTCGCCATCACAGGATGTTGAATTTTGAATAGACTTTAACTATAATCGGTGGCGCTGTTCGGTGCAATGACACCACCATGCATATCGCCCTACAGGCGCGAACCTCTGGATTATAGTTAATGTCTATTCAAAATTACTATTTATGTGTGTCTATTTCAACTAGAAGATTTTTTAAATATTGCGTTATAAATACCTAGGCGTCACATCATAAATCAAATCAAAAAGTTCATCAGTATCAAGCCTTCTATGGGAAGAAATCTCGTCCAGTCCCAAATTACCAGTAATATTAACTAAAGGCACGTCTATTCGTATGAAATCTTCCTCTGTTTTAACATCAGTAGTACGCGATAGAAGAGGTTTCATTGAATCTGTTTCTTGGTCATCATATTCATATTCATAATCTGTAACACTTTTTAGAACATAAAATATTAACACATTTTCTTGTAGTTAGTCACTACAGTTTCAAGTTCTACATTTTCTCAAATTTTAAAGTTAAAAGAATGAAACGTGATAATCTAGCGTCTAGCGCGATCCTAATTGAACTTGATTCGTAACTGCTACAAATGTTTTGTGTGTTTCTTCTTTCCAAAAAACGTTGTAATTTTGAAATCAGGGTTTGCTATTATAGACATTATTTGTGTAAACACTCTCCATAATAAGTGGATAATCATTTCAAAAAACCTCTTAGGTGTATGTAAAGCAATGGAAATAAACCTTACGTAGTTTTTTCAGTCTCAGGTGTAGTTTTTAAAGTGTAATATTTTGTATAGTTTTGCGGTTCAAGTTTTATCATAGTATCGGGGATAACACCCCAGTATCCTCCAAACGTTTCTCCAAGTTCATAAATTAACAACTGGTTATTGTTAACTAGACACGACTTCGCCAAACTTCGTTCTGATAATAACTGAACTACTAAAATTATATTGTTGCCAAATTCAGTTCTAAAAAAACACAGAATTAAATTGAAACATGAAATTAAATACAAGCAAAATATCCTGGCATAATACATTGTTATGCAGGTACTTCGTAGCCCTATACACTATATTATACTTGAGTATGGAAAAACTATGCCTAAGTTTTATATAATTACCGGATAATTTTAAGGTAGGTAGAGCAAACTACGGAGTAGGTAATATAATAAAATACGTTACCTAACACTAATAGAGCAACTATACGGCATTTCTAGTTGAGAAAAGTGCAATATTTGTGAATTGGCTTCCACCACATGTTTACCAAGGAATACAGAAGGTACAACACGCCGTCTACAATATTCCGACATATCTTTCTGGTGAACGAATTTTCGTACCGCTATAGCTAAATGTACTTCTTCAAAATTTAACATACAATTTAATAGTATGAGATAAATGTATAACATAATGCTATATTTTTACTTAAGCCTAAACTAGCTTAGACTTAAACCACGACCACATGGAGTGGAGCGACTAACGAGTTGAGGTGGCATTGACTGTGAAACTTTTCTTATTAAAAAAAATGAATTCTAAATGTTTGCAGATAGATACAGTATAATTATTGTGAAAATATAATTTATTTCCACGGTAAGAAAATTGTACAGTAAACCAAACAAATAGGTATACTAGGCTAGGATTAGATACCCTGACATCTTGTACAAGTACCTACTTAAATACAGTGAAAGTAAAACTTGATTAAATAAATGTTTCTTTTTCTTTCTAAAAAAATAATAATAACAAATAAATCGCTGCTAGATTTTATTTTATTGTGTCGTTTTGATATCGATTTCGTTAACGGCAACAAAAATACCTAGTCTAGTGAGTAACAAATTTATGGGCTAACAGAAAACTTCAAACAGTAAATTAAGATGACCTGACGTCATTCGTTGACGATAGGGGTCGCGTGACCCGCACCATCAGCTCGTACAATAGGGAGATCTGTGTACCCGCTGCGGTAAATAATACCTACAATGTTGTATTATTAGACGGAAATAAAAAACAAACTTCACATGATACTTTTTATCGTGCGTTTTAACTGGTTGCAATAAATAATAATAGCAACAGCAGGCAAAATGTACTGAAGGATATCGTTAAGTATTCGTAATCAGAATGTACCTATGTGTTATGAAACAAATAAACGATTTTTATTTTTTTTACCTATACTTAGTTATTATTAAACGTCTTTCCCAAAAAAGAGGTTTTCAATTAGGAGCGTAACCATTTTTAGGGTTCCGAACCTCAAAAGGAAAAGGCAGAACCCCTATACCTATATACCCCTATATAGTCTGTCTGTCTGTCTGTCAAGAGCCTTTTTCTCAGGAACGCCTGGAGGTATCAAGCTGAAGTTTATACTGTCT
The DNA here is from genome assembly GCF_061535395.1 of Colias eurytheme. Taxonomy (NCBI): domain Eukaryota; kingdom Metazoa; phylum Arthropoda; class Insecta; order Lepidoptera; family Pieridae; genus Colias; species Colias eurytheme. Next base: position 8,516,288 of record NC_142982.1, on the reverse strand, counting down.
ACGGTTCCTTGAAGCGAAAGACAAAAAAATCAAATTTATACGCTAACGCAATCAAAAGATTATGCTGCAAATTTTCGCAAATTTCGACATTCGCAAGAGAATCAAAACCTACAGGGTACTTCCCGTGAACACAGAATCTTGAAATTTTGTTAAAAGTAACGTCTTATAGTACGGATAAGGGACCGATGAAGGAAACATTTATAAAAGCATAAATTTTGCTAAAAGTTACAACACAATATGAAATAGGTTTGTTCGGAGCTCTTGGTTGGTCGGTCGGTTACTAATTATAAATGAAAACATGTTAGGATTAAAATTTTATTACAATTCCTAAGTTTTTTTTTTAATAATTTAGTAGATATATACGTACCATTGACTTATTATGTACTGTACATAGTAACTCAATGAGATATATAACTAACTGTGCTAATAGGTAATAAATGTCTCTCATAATACACATATATTTAGCAAACAGTACGTATAAGTGGAACGAACTGAAAAAAAATATATTGCACATTGAGGTATTATTATAGAGAGGACACCACGAACAAAATCTGTGCGACAAGCGCGGCGGCGCGGGGCGGCTAGTGAGTCATAACACTTTGTAGATATTCTGCCTCTTATTACTTATAAATTAAAACCAATCAATGTAACAAATAAATATTGGTTTGAGACGATTTGTGTTACAAATATGTAGTGTAGTAGCGATGTCCTCTCTAGTACCACAGCTAGTACGTAGTACATAGTAACTCAATGATATTGCAGCTTTTTTTATAATATTTTTTTAAGAAACCCAGTCAGCGTTGATGACTATAGAAATTATGATGGAACAGATAGAAAGGAAAAATAGCCAAAATCAATATAGGTAATTCATATACCTACTAAGTGTGATTGTAGTGTATACTAGTGGTCCGCTCCGGCTTCGCCTGTGGTATCATGTTTACCTTTTTTTCTCCATAAGAACCATCCTCGTACCTTAATAGGGAATATTATAAAAAAAATTATTAACGAAATCGGTTCAGCCGTTCTCGAGTTATGCGCTTACTTACCGACATATTTTGCGATTATTTTTTTATATTCTAGATTGGCTTTCCGCCCGCGGTTTTGACCGCGTTGTCTTTAACAACAAATTATATAATATACTAAAACCTTTCTCTTGAACCACTTTAACTATCAATAAAAAGGCATCTATCCCTTTCACAGTTCAAAGATCTAAACATACATAGGGACAGACGAACAGACAGCGAGAAACGATTTTGTTTTATATACTAGCTTTCCGCCCGCGGCTTCGCCCGCTTTGTCTAAAACCTTATAAATTATATACCTACTAAAACCTTCCCCGAGAATCACTCGATCACTCTATCTATTAAAAAAAACGTATCAAAATCTGTTGCGTAGTTTTAAAGATATGGCACACATAGGGATATAAGTACAGAGAAAGTGACTTTGTTTTATACTATTTAGTGATTTTTTTGAATTTATCCTCGCCATAAATACCGTAAATTCTCTACGTGTATAGGAACGCCTGAATCACTAATGACATTTGACAGATAATAGAATCAGCTGATTGTCAGTGGTCATATGTCATATTTAAAACTTGAGTGTTGAGTCTCCTGTGGCGTAACATTTTATATTTTTATAATGAAATAACTATTTCCTGATAGAAATCGAAAAAATAATTATGCCATTAACGGAATATGTGGCTTCGTTGTCCCAAAACCCCTATTTTGGGGCGGGGTTCGGTCTTTTTGGTGTCGGAGCTGGTGCCGCGATTTTACGGAAAGGATTTCAAACATCTATGATGTTATTTAGAAGACATTGTATGATAACACTTGAAGTTCCGTGTAGAGATAAGTCTTACCAATGGTTGTTGCAATGGATTACACAAAAGGGTGCAAAGCAAACACAGCATTTAAGTGTTGAAACATCATTCCTGCAAAAAGATACAGGACAGATAAAAACCAAATATGACTTTATACCAAGTGTTGGACAACATTTCTTTAGGTAATATTGTTATACATAAACATATTTGAAGTCTTAAAATTCCTCCCCTAACCTTACAAAATTATAACTTGTAAAATACATCAGATATCGTGGCGCATGGATAAAAGTCGATCGTGCAAGAGAACAGCAAACTCTTGACTTACACCTGGGTATACCATGGGAAACAGTGACCCTCACATCCTTTGGTAGGAACAAACAACTTTATTATGACATTCTTGAGGAAGGTAATGTTGCATAAACATAATATGTTTTATTCAGACAGAATATTGTACTATTATTTAAATTCTGATTTATTATTTCTAGCTAGAACAATGGCATTAAAGCAACACGAAGGTATGACTATAATGTATACAGCCATGGGATCGGAATGGAGGCCTTTTGGTCACCCCCGGAGAAGGAGGCCTCTACAAAGTGTAGTGTTACGCAATGGCTTAGCTGATCGCATTTTAGCTGACTGCTTGGATTTCATTGATAACCCCAGCTGGTACACAGAGAGAGGAATCCCATACAGAAGAGGTATTTTTATAATTTATACTTAACTAGCTGCGCTTCGCAGTTTCACCGGTGTGGCTCCGCTCCTGTTGGTCTTAGCGTAATGATATATAACCTATAGCCTTCCTCAATAAATTTAAGGCTATCTAACACCGAAATAATTTTTCAAATCGGACCAGTAGTTCCTGAGATTAGTGCATTCAAACAAACAAACAAACACTTCAGCTTTATAATATTAGTATAGATACATAATTATGTTTGTTTAGTTAAGAGAAACCTGTAAGAAATAGACAAAAATGATATACCTAATGTTAAATTAAATACATACAAAGTTTATTGCAAATATCTGGGACATCAGAACAAATTTTGGATTTTTTTTTATTATCTAAACAAGAGTTAATTATTCCTCAAAGGCTATATTTTTATTTGTTTTTCTTAAGGAGTACTGTTTTCAATATGAAGAAGGAAATTGTTTTATTTAAATTGTTATCAATATGTTAATGATCATAAATCCCCTATTTAAATATTTTTCAGGGTATTTGCTATTTGGACCACCAGGCTGTGGAAAATCATCTTTCATAATGGCTTTAGCTGGTGCTTTGGAATACAATATTTGTGTTTTAAATCTATCTGAAAGAGGCCTTACTGATGATAGATTAAACCATCTCTTGAGGTGAGAAAAGATTTCTGTAGAGTTGAATTGAACATTAACATTTTCTCATTTAATGTAAATGAAGCGTTACAAGATACATATAACAAATTTACTATTTATTAAAAACTGAAACTTTTATTACATCGTCTCAAACTTTTTGGTCTGTGTAGCGCATGTCGCGTGTATCGCGGCTGCCGAGTAGGTATACCTACTCGGCAGCCGACCGTCACGCGACATGCGCTACACAAAGCAGTGTTCGGAACCGTTCGAACAGTTTCACTTTTACCGTGGTTTCATAAAACCACACAACATTTTTTATTATAAAATTAAAAATATGTTTCCAGTGTCGCCCCCCAACAGTCGATCATTCTTCTCGAAGATATAGACGCGGCTTTTGTATCTCGTGAGGACACCGCCGTTCAAAAGGCTGCCTATGAGGGACTAAATAGGGTGACCTTCAGTGGTCTCTTGAATTGCTTAGATGGTGTAGCGTCTACGGAAGCAAGAATAGTTTTTATGACAACAAATTACTTAGATAGGTATGATACTGCCCATATTTTATAAAGACTTGACATAATGAATTTCCTGAAACTATTATACGCAAGGACAAACAAATAACTGTAAAAAAGCTCTTTTGATTTCTTTAATGACATGTTTTTTTTTTAATTTTAGACTTGATCCAGCGCTCATAAGACCAGGCCGAGTGGATATGAAAGAATATGTTGGCTATTGTGATGAGGGTCAAATAGAGCTCATGTTCCTACGGTTTTATAAAGATGCAGCAGATCATGCAAGGACTTTTGCTAAAAAGTTGGTACTATGTTCTCTTCAGGCATATTACAAAAATTAAGCAAATCAACATTGAAATTTTTTCTGGATTTTTTTTGTTTTCTGGACTGCTAATAAAACTTTATATATTTCAGGGTCTTGGAGAAGAGAAAGGATGTCAGTCCGGCACAAATTCAGGGATACTTTATGTTCCATAAACATTCAAGCCCAACTGAAGTGATTGAAAATGTAGATGCTATATGGACACTTGGATGATAAAAATAATTACTATAGTTGTACATTATGTAATAAATAATAAGATGTTTATTTAAAAAAACTAGTTTTTTTTATTTTATAATAAAACTAAATCACTTATTCACATAATATGTACTTCACAGGTTGCATCAAACTTTATAGAATTTGCATGATGTTTCTCAACCCTTATCCCTTAGGTCTTATAAATTAATATAATTTATTAAAATAATCTTGGTAAATTGAGAAGTACATCTGAACAGCTGACAATTTTTATAGATACATATAAAATTTAAATACATTTAAATTTAAAGGAAGTTGAAAGATGTTGGCTCTAGTTATTATTTAAGTAGACTAGCAATAAAAGTCAATATTAATTTTCAATGCAACCAATAGAGTAAAAAAAAACAACAATTGTTCGTAAAGTAAATCACTTTGTTTCTGAACAAAAGTAACAATTGAAAAACTTATTATATAGAGAACTTAAAACATATTCAGTCAAGAATAATACATTCTTTGCAACTTTTCGTTGCTACAGATTATAATAAACAAAAATAAATTCACGGAATATGTTATACATATACCTAGTGGAGAACAATAACAACAGACATATACCCAAGATATATCATGGTCATGGGTAAGAATCACGTCTTTTAGTTTTTTCGGAACACAATAGTCCTCAGTAAGCTTACAAAATATCCGGTGGCATTGTGCAGTTGTTTGCTAATTTTCTTAGCATTTTCCAGGAACCTTTCTGCGATATCATCTCTAAATAACTGAAGAATTTCCCATTGCCAATGCGGTGGCAATGACTTGATATCAATTTCTGAAGTAACATCTTTTATTTTGATACAAAACTGTTTTGCGTTACTAAATAAAGCCATACATAGTGTTACGCCAGCTTTATTATCTTGGTTAAATATAGACTTGAATTTGATCAAACATATAAAATCACTAGTTATAACATCATTAGAATTCATCAAGATTAAATTGTGTAGTTGTAACAAATTTTTTAAATATAAAAATGGCGAAGATGTTTTCTGGTTTGGTATTTCAACGGTGTGCATGATCACATAGTCATTACCTAGTAAATTCTCTTTAGTTTGCGGTTTATTGGAAGACGTTGGAACTTCTAAGGGCAAATGTTTATTGGATTTTCCCTGAGCATTCTCTGATACAGGCACATTCCATTTGGCAGCTTGTGTGAAACTTGAACCCATAAAATTATTAGATGATCTTTCAGGCATTAATTGTGACACCGGTTTTACTTTTATCCGAGGCACAAATGGTTGTGTAGTACTAGCTTCGATACTAGATTCTTCTGGCCTTTTTTCTGCCACACTTTGAATCTCTTCAGTGTTTAATTCTGCTAAGGATACAGTACTTGTTATTATGGGCATGTGTAAAAGTTCACTGCTACAGCTCGAGAAAGGACCAGAAATCATTTTTACATTTTGATTTTCCAGCAAATTACTTTTCTTTGGAAGTTGTTTAGGATTGGCAACAGGATTAGGGTTTAAAAGTTTGTGGGAATTATAATTATTATCATTTACCATTTGAATTAAGGTTGCTGGTAATGCTGAACTAGAAGGGGGCATGTTATTAATCGAAAAATGCCTGTCCATTGTATGAACCTTTTCCAATAAACTATTTAGAGAATCATTTTCTTTCACTTTTGTTACTGCACTTATGCTTTTCCATCCAGCATCTTCATTTAACTTTCGATTTTCTTTTAATTTCGTTCTTACATAAACTAAATCCAATTTTTTATTGTTCCAATGAACAGCCAAATGTTTATTCTCCAAATAGCGTAACATTCCATTACAATTAAACCTTTTTTTGTTGATTACTTTCCTTCCCATACTAAGAATTTTATGTTGAAGAAGGTCATCTTTATTAGATTTATAATTTTCAGAAGAATCATTTCTGTTAATAAACTTTTTATAACAGGCTGCTATATTGTGACTTATTAAATTCAGTTTCAGGTGGTCCTCGACTGCTGTGTTGGCATTAGAGTTAGTGTCATTCCCATGATCGTCTGAATCTGAAGAATCGCCAATATCAACACATTCAACAACATCATTTGCATTTTGATGTGGTCCATCATCCTTTTTGGTAAAACCTTCTAATATGACAGTCTCATTGGAGCTCTCGGATATCAATTGTAACCTCTTTCTTTTTTTTTTATTCACAATATCATCATCAGAAGGCTCTGGTGAACTTTTTTTTTCAACATCAGAACAATATTTCGATTTAAGTTTGTATAGAATGTTGTAATCTGAATTATATTTTTGTAATATATTCTCACGATCAATTGCTACCGTATTTTCCATTCCTGTTAAATTCAATTTTTTATCTATACGAGGTATAACTATAGAAAAGTTATTCATTAAGTTTGAGTATTTCGCCAATAAGCTTTTATGATGTTCTATGTGCTGATTACTTTTTCTATCCTTATAAGCACTGGAACAGTATCTACAAATGAAGAACTTATCATATTTTTTTCTCCATTTTCTTGAGGTTTTTGACTTTTTGATAATTGAGTAGCTAGATGAGCAAGATTCATATTCTGAATCTGGATTATTTTTAGCATCATGAATGGTTTGCTTCCTTTTTAATGTTAATTTAAAAGATTTGGGAATAGGGGTTGATTCTTTAGTTTCAGGTTGAGACTCAGTTTGTTCAGTCGAAGTTACAACATTTTGTTGTGAAAGAGCAGAATTATTCTGAAATTTAATAATATCAATTATAAGTGAATACAAGCAAGCAGTGACTAGTTTGAAATCAAATAATTAAAAAAACTGAACAAAAAAGTGTAGATCTTGATTTATCATTGGTTTGTCTTGGTTTATTGGGAGCTCAATCATTATATAAATTAATGAAATAGAATTATTTACTGAGCTCTTAGCCATTTATATATGTATTGTTAATAAGAACATAGTAGAGTGAGAAGTAATGAGGAATTTGATATAATAGATAAGAATATTCAAAAAACATTATTGGTAGTGCCAAATAATAACACAAACATTGTAGGAACTATTATCGAGTCAGATCTTAGATACAATTTGTAACGGTAAAAGATGTAAATCAAGAACATCCAACATTTTTTTTACCCCAAGGAGGATTAAACAATTACTCACAATACATCCTTTAATGTCAGCTTTGAGGTCATTTTGTTTCTCTTGATACTTCTTCTTTACTGAATTAAACTTTGTCAAAGTCGCTTCACAACCTCTGCAGATCAGTTGAGGTAAACCATCAAAAGGATCAACCTGTAATTTTATAAACATTATTATTATATAAAAATAATACCGTAACCAAGAAAATTTTCTAACATTACCACCTCTGTTATGGTACGTTCAGACGCGTGGCAAGCAGCCTAGCAAGTAGCCCGGCAAGCAGTCTGTGCACTTACAGTACAAACGAACAAACACAGGCGCATGCACAAACAAAATGTTTACATGCTTGTTGAATGTCACTTTGAACGCAAGCGTCTGAACCCACCATTAGACTCTCAACATAGCATTTAAATGAAAGACATAACAAAACAAATGTCTTTATGAAAAATTGAAGACAACGAAATGAAGACATATTATGTAGAAATTATCAGCATATGATGGTAATATACTTACATCAATATCAAAACAAAATCTAATCTGTTGTTGTACACTGGGTACAATTTGATATTGGCCCATTTCCTCCAAACACAAGCGACAAGTAATAAAGAGCTTTGGATCAACTTCTAGTTTATCCATTGTAGAGTAACATACCTGTAACAGCATATTTGTTATTAAGCATTTGTCTCTGTAAGGTTTAACTGCTTAATATGATAATTCTTCTAATCACTTTATTATTTACTTACATAAGTAATTTCATAAAAGATATATTTCTTAGAATATTGCAAAATTTTCTTCTGTTTGACGTGTAAGATTTAGTTTGCGCAAATTCAGGAAAAAATTACAACAATATACTTTTTTTATTCGTAACTACCTACGGTAGTCGTATAAAATATAATGGAGGCTTCAATTTACCAACAGGAAACATTATCAACATTCAAATGACACTAAAAATAAGCAGCATTTACGTTCCTACCTACTTCATGTCAAATATTTGGTTAATAATTTACTGTAGGTTTTTAGGGTTATAAAATTTTCTCAACTTACCAGAACTTGTGCTTCTTGTAAAAAATAATTATCACATAATTATAATTTATAAATTAGAGTGTAACTTATTTTATATGACACTTGTAGATATTTGCATTTTGTGAAGGATTCATTCTTTGCTTGACATAAAATAAAATTTCTCGACAATGTACCTGCACCTACGCAATTTTAAATTAACCGCCATCTTCTAGATATTTAATAAACTATTACATTGATCAGCTGTCAGTATGTATTTGATTTAAGCGCCCTCTAGTAGGCAATAGCGAAATAAATCAATCAATATACTTTTTTAGAATACTAGCGGTCCGCCCCGGCTTCGCCCGTAGTAGATATTTACGTTTGATCTACATACTAGCGACCCGCCCCGGCTTCGCAGGGGTGCAATGCTGATACTAAATACACTACAGAAAAACTGTGAACGTTGTATATAAAAACATAGCCGCCCGCTCCGGCTTCGCAAGGGTATAAAATATTATATAGCCGGGTGGCCGGTCCGGTCGGTACCGCCGCAAACGCTACGTCCCGCAATTTAAGTGAATATTTTTTCGAAAATATTCACTTAAATCATACGGTGTAAAGGGCCATATAGATCTATATTAAATGAACAATGTATTCAAGGTATTTCATTGGTTAAGGATTAATGCTGTATTGGTTAAAATCGCTTCGAAAATTAGCCATTATTTTTCGTAAAAAGTAAATGACAAAAATAAGTTATTGTGGGTTATCCATAAGAGATAGACATAATATGCCATCGCGGACTTTTCTGTAGACTTTTTCAATGTGTATAAATACTTAGTACATTATTTTGATAAAACTCGTAGGGCGTTCAGCCTGCGTTTGCAATGTAAGCGGAATAAATGTAATTTTTTACTACATCACATTAGAAACCTCAAAAATAACAGTACTTCTCCACTATTTAATGGATGTTATTATACATATAAACCTTCCTCTTGAATCACTCTATCTATTAAAAAACTGCATCAAAATCCGTTGCGTAGTTTCAAAGATTTAAGCGTACAAAGGGATATAGGGACATAGGGACAGAGAAAGCGACTTTATTTTATACTATGTAGTGATAAGCTCGACACAGCGCAGCATGGCAGAGCTCCATAAAAACATAGCACAGTTCGGCACAGCGCGGCTCAGCACGGCGGGTAGCGCGCCTCGCTCGAGACTGCTGCGTTTTTAAACAGAGCGTAGCCTCACACAGCGCAGCGCAGCATGGTTTGTTTGTATCCTCATTAAAATATTAGACGAGCGAGTTGACCAAACACAGCACAGCGCAGTACAGCGCAGCATAGCTCGATGTTGATTTGTCACCCTTAGTCGATCAATTTACCTTAAGGCCGTATAGTTTAAATCGTTTCTGCCCACAGATCACAGAAACTAAAGAGAGATATGGTTAGGGGGCGGGGCTGTGTCGCAGCAATATGCCCAAAAAAAGAACACATGCTGTTTGTTGCATTCAGTTGACGTTCGACCGTCGGCCGGGTATTATTTGACAATGCCGTGTTGTCCCGTTAAAGTTTGTAAAAACCGAAGTGAAACCAGCATCTATAAGTCAAATGGAATCACATACCATCGTTAAGTACTGAAAATTATACGATTTTCTTACTAAAATTTCAAAAACAATAATACGTAGAGTGATTTCTTGGTTTCTTATCTTTTATATTATGTGACAGAACGACAGTCACAATAATTTATGTAAATGCTTCTTCTGTACGTGACTCTATTCAAACGCGGAGTTCGAATACCGCAGTGTATAATGAACATACTAAAGCCAACAATCGTGTAGTACGGCCGCTGCTCGCGGTCGTTAGTTAAGGATGCGAATCGAGTGTGTCCATGTCGATAAGATTCGGATTTTTACTACCTTACTACTTTATTTTTATATCATAATGTATTACTATTAGCTTAATATGTAATTGTATTATTATTATTTGATAGGTACTCGAGCAATAATTTTATAGTAATTATTATACATGGATTAAAAAAAGAAGTCACTTATTTCATACTTATTTTACTTTACAATAAGTCAATAAGCAATGCTTTATGGACTTCACATGACATCACCATGAATGCTACACCATCAAGGTGTCCATTTCTACCTAGTTACTGTATTGCCTATAAATTGTTTTAATTTTAACGTTTCTCATTTTATCGACAAGCAATCCCTATCATAAACGCATATCTTGCGGCTGTAGTGGTGCTGTATACGTACGTCACTTACAATCTAGTGTGCGAACGAATAGTCGCTCTCAAATTTTTGTGTGATGACACGCACACAACGCGAAGTATTGTTTTTGAAGTGAAAACTTCTTTAGCAGCGTTGGGTATAAAATCTTAAACTCGCGTCAGGACACGTGGCCTGATCGAAAAAGCGTAAGACGGATTTTTTTTTGTAGCCCTTATATTCCATGCGTAAGACGGATACCATTCCAAAATATCAAACATATTGAATAATCAAGTTTTCACTTCTGCCGGCACTCCCGGAGTGCAACCTAACCAAAGTCTTTTTTATTTTGTTTACTGTTGTGTGCGTAAATTTGTAATGAGACACCAGGTTTCGTACTCAGCGCAAGCGATTGGCATCTCTCTAGATCTCTATGTTTCTGCCTGATTTGATCATTTGTATAATAAATACCCTATCCGAAATTTTACCACTTTTGAGATATTCAATGTTGATTGTTATTCATGAAGATTATTTTTGTATTCGATTTGCGATATATATTGAGCATTAGGCTACTCGCGTATATCACGTATCTAAAATCCAATGATCCTTTTTAGTGATCGCCAGTATGGTTTCCGTAAGAAGAGATCTACAGGTGACCTTCTAGTTCACGCCTCTCATTAATGGGGAGAAGCTAAAATAATCATAAGGAAGCACTTGATATATTTGGCTTTGATAAAGTCTGGTATGGTAGCTTTATTAAACAGGCTTCCATCCTATAGACTACATTTGAATAGATGATTTCCTCAGGGAAGGATCAGTGAGAGTCAACAGCTGTTTTCTGATGAATTGGTTATAAATGCCAGAGTTGATGTTGATTGTTGACTGCGCGGATGTTGTGATTGATGTGTTGCGACAGGGAATGGAGTACATTATTCCATTCTCGGACGTTGCCATGTCCGGCAAAGCCCAGCCCTGGTTCAGAGCTGATTGCAGACGCGCTAAAGCATGAGGCATATCTGGCTCAGGTTGATACTTGACACTGCAAAGCAAAGGACGTATCAGAAAATAAGAAAGCCTTTAACCGGGCCGCCAAGTCCTACAAGAAGGCTTTACGGAAAGCTCGATTCGACCACGTTAGTCGTATTGAGGTTGAATCGAAATACTGCCGCCCCCCACTTCCTCCACTGCTGAAACCTGACGAGACGCTGGCTCACACCGCCGTTGAGAAAGAAAACCAATTTGTTACCCTATTTGCGGAAAATCCCGCAAGCGCACCACCTCCCGGTCTACCTGGATGTGAAGTGAATTGCCGGAAATTCGCATCCATCAGATGGAGGTTCTTAAAACGCAGCGGAATCTTGACGTGAATAAAGCCAGTGCCTTGATGGAATTCCATAGTTCTTAAAACCTGCGCCTGAACTTGCTCCTGTTTTGACACGCCTCTTTCGCCTATCAATCGATCTCGATCTGCTGAAATATGTTATCTATGGGTACGCAGACGATAGCACTGTTGGAGAGATATATATCCAGCGCGCAAGCCAGTACGGAACAAATTCAGTCTCTACGGGAGGCAATGGTCGATCGCATGAATTTGTCCTTACAGGCGAGACGATTGGGGCGATGCCAATCTGGTCAAACTCAATGTGACAGACCCAGGCGTGACTATTATCTAATCCGATAACTAACCACCTCGAGCTTCTTGGTATCACCTTAACGCCTACTCTGAACTTTAGTTCCTTCATAGAATCAAAAGCTCCCAAGTAGCCTCAAAAAAGCTTGGAATTCTGGCGAAGGTGAGATAGTATTTCAGCCCGGGACAGTTGCTCAATCTTTATCAACAAGTCCGATAGAGCATGGAATACTGCTATCACCTCTGGGACGGTTCCGCCAAGTACCAGTTGAAGGCGCTTGAGGCGATAGAGAGGCGTGCCACTAACGACGATGATCTAGTATAAACTCCAGAGCCTCGGTCACCGCCGCAGAGTGGCCAGCTTATCGGCTTATCAGTGCGCTGAGTAACTGCACAATCTTCTTCCGCCATCACCATTCTTCCATCGATCATCGAGGCACACAGATACTAGGCATCACCATATGGCGGACGTTCCATGTACCTGGACTAAGCGGTTCGATTCTATATTCTTTATCCGAACCACGAGGGACGGGAACATGCTTCCTGAGTCTCTGTTACCCGACGAGAACAATATGGGGGTTTTCAAGCGTATAGTGAACAGGTACTTTATTGGGAAGCGCGTACCATCTTAGTACCATCTCAGCTTAACATCAGGCAAGATTGTAGCCAAGCGCTTCCCTATTCAAAATTAAAAAAAAATGTAAGACAAGTTGGGGACGGGAACGCTCTCACTCGGACTGGTTTTTGCGTGATAGACATTCTAGTTAATAGTATGACGTATTTCGGTCAATCACATAAAAAAAAATGTTTATCAAGTATTCTAACTTTAAGATTGAAGCACAGAGGCACAGTAAGGTATGATTTTACCTCAAGTAACTTTTATATAATTTTGAAGTTTACTAGGCAACGGCGTGTGAACGAGTCGATTCATCACGACTGTCAATTGAATAGTCGTGACAGCATTGCAAAGAAAGGGTAGTGTGCGCCCACCCGCTTTTTAAAAACTTCGACTCATTATTTTGATTTGCTTCAGATTTTGATCGTTAATATATCAGCCATTTTTTTAGGCGGCATTTTTAATAACAAAAATATATGTTCAAACTGAGAATGTTACAATACAAGTTACAATAACAAGTAATACAACCAAATGAAGTAGGTCAGTGATGCAAGCGTAATAAGAACCGAGTATGTATTTCCAATATGGTCGGATTATAACAGCGGAACGCGGAATGTACTCGATAATCCATACTAATATTATAAATGCGAAAGTAACTCTGTCTGTCTGTCTGTTACTCAATCACGCCTTAACTACTGAACCAATTTGCATGAAATTTGGTATAGAGATATTTTGATACCCGGGAAAGGACATAGGATAGGTTTTATCCCGGAAACGGGTTTTTCTTTGAAAACGCGGGCGAAGCCGCGGGTGGAAAGCTAGTGATAATATAAATTTCGAGTGCGGGTAGCGGGTAATTAAAATATGTATGGTGTAATATGTTCGATTTATAATGATTTGAGCGTTATAACTGCGGATAAACGATATGAATATAGTTTTAATTAACTATTTTAATAATAATAATTATACGCGTAACTTAATGTCACGGGCGGAATCCATACTAATATTATAAATGCGAAAGTAGCTCTGTCTGTCTGTCTGTTACTCAATCACGCCTGAACTACTGAACCAATTTGCATGAAATTTAGTATAGATATATTTTGATACCCGAGAAAGGACATAGGATAGGTTTTATCCCGGAAATCCTACGGGAACGGGTTTTTCTCTGAAAACGCGGGCGAAGCCGCGGGCGGAAAGCTAGTAAAATATATTTTAAGCGAAAAATAATAGATGACGCAATGTCGATCTATGCGGTTATAGTTATTTCACAATGAATGTAGTATTAAATCACTTATTAGGGCCTACAATGAGTATCCTAATAAGGGCGGGTTTAAAATATATTTTATATGAATAGTAGAAGACGCATTGTCGTTCTATTATATGCGGTATATTAAATAGTATTTCGCATTGAAGATACTACTAAATCGCTTATTAGGGCCTACACAATGAGTATCCTAATAAGGGCGGTGGAATCATCAGGTAATGTACGGTTCGTAAGGACCAACAATGGTTCTTATCCGGCTCGAAGGACCAACAATGGTCGCGCCAATATAAAAATATACGTAAATATATTCTCGATATGAAAGTGGACTGTATTTTGATCTACGTGGTGTTAGCAAAGACGGGAACACACAGCACATACCTCGTTGGAGGGAGTAGCGTCCAGAACACACGCCGCTGCCACGCGGTCAGGGTCCTCCAGCTCGCGGCGGGGAAGAACGGGTCCAGTCCAAACACTCCACACAAACACACATGCAGCGGTGAGCGCGACCAAGGGCCGGGGCACGGGATGCCCCGGTGGTGTTACAAAAGCACAATGCCTGAGATCTAGAGAGCCTCGTGGAAGCTCTCCGGCGGTTGTTGAGTTCCGATCCTCGCTAAAGATCGGAGAGAACTGTCGAATGACCTTCGTGACATAGGTACGTCACGTGGCGAGCGCTAAATAGCGCGCGGTGATTGGTTGTGCTCGTATGTAGGGAAGGATGAAGGAGTACACCACGAAATAATAAACATTTAATTTCTATATTTACTATTTTAATTATATTGGCGTTACCAAGCCGATTTTTCAGATTTATTAGGCATAGGCATGGAAAAGTAAAAAATGTTTACGTAGACCCATTACGATTCATAGTAATTCAAGCTTACTCAGATCCGACAAGGGTCAATGACTTTTTATTTCACGATTGATCGGCCCCTCCGCGTACACCTTTTCCAGATCTATGCGCTATGCATAATATTATATGAGCACTTTTATAGTAAGGTTTTATTTTTTTATAAATTCACTAGCTTTAAATTAATATTTACGCCATCTAGTAGTGAGTAGGGAGTATAATAGTTTACAGTTTGAGAACACTGCCATCTACATGAAATTCATATAACTGTGATATATAATAATATAAATATATGTATATATTATATACTCAGATTATATAAGTATGTATACGTATAAACTTTACTTTTAAACGAACCAATAGCAGCAAGCCACATGTCCTCGCCATTATTGCTTCATTAGAAAATAAATAATATTGGTTTGCAAGGTTTGCATATAATACCTTAGGTCAATACAATGTATTTGTTTTGAATTAATACAAATTCTGCTTGGGAAGCTTGTTATAATTCTAAATTACTCACAAAGTTTCTGTAATAATGTTGAATTGCGAATAAATATCAACCCTTTGCGTAGTCTCTGCTGTATGTATGATGTATCTGTAGCCGGCCTTGCTATCAAGTCAAATTTTCTACGCCACGAATGATGTCGCTGATGTCGATTTTAGTAGTTCCAGTTTTTGCCACCGGGTCAGATAAGTTTGTGGCACTATACATCATCACGTATCGTGCTCTGTGGTATAGGTAAACCAGAATGTTCCAGAATCAGATGGAAATTAGGGAAATCAAAATTTTGAGTGTGCAACCCTAGGAAAAATGGACTGAACGATTTTGATACTGCTTATTTTTTATTTTGTCCTCAATATCATATTATAGGTAGTCACATTACATACTTACTGTACTTTATAATGAGATATCCACATAATATTATGTAAGTATATACTTACATGACGTATAATATACATATTACTTTTATACAGGGTGTCCCACCGTCGGTATTCTAAGCTCAATGGAGGTTATAGTTTTGCTTACGCTGAGTACGTAAAAAATACTTAAAAAATTCCAGATGCATTTTTTTTTAAAGAGATGAATCCTTAAAACTCTTTGTGTGTACACCCCTAAGAAGCAACCCGCCCAACTTTGCCACCCGCACGTGAGCTATCGTTTAAGATTATGTTTTCATAGACAAAATGCTCACATTAGCGAAGCGTTACATGCCGGCTGCGCGAAGCTAGAGAAGAAAACATGAATTTTAAGGAAAAATTTAGCAAAAAATTTTTGGCGCAATTTTGTTGTTTAAGTATTTTTTACGTGATCAGTGTATGCAAAACTACAAGTTCCTTCGCGCTTAGTATACCAATATTGGGACACCCTGTATAGGTAAGGGTAAAGCATATTAAGTATTTACACATACCTATATTTGTATGTATCATTATCATTATTCTATGTGAAAATATGGATGGAATTCGATTGTTTACAATTTTTTTTATAAAATAAAATAATGTTTATTTTCATAAGTATTAACAGATACACACATTGTAAAATTGACTTGTACACCTTGGACTTGACAAATATAAAATTATATTTTAATCAACAAACAATACCTATAAACATATAATTATATAGCATTTTTAATTTAAAGTATCAAAACGGGTAAGTCCAATTTAGCAATACCTCTTGCTTGTGATCGCAGCGGTTTTATCAAGGGTTTTATCGACATAATTTCGAAGATTTTGAAGACAATCATCAACACAAATAATTTGACAACCAATTTGATAGTTGTCAAATAAAGTTGCCATATGAAAATCTTTTATTTTTTAAATATAAATATGCATCAGATTCTGGTAGAACCAAGAAGCTTATATATTGTATCTAATACACTGGAGATTTCAGTATGAACATTAACTTGTAACAAGAAAATATGACGTTGAATGACGCCTGTATTATTTTTTATCCCTTTCACACCTAGGTAGTTAGAGATAAACTACGATAACATGGCGCGCCCCTCCAAAATTCAAAACGTTTGAAAGTATTTGTGAAAGTATTCACAATGCACCACCAAGATTCACAACGCATGTGTGCGTAATGAGACGGCCGTCAAACAAAAACAAATCCACGGATTTGTTGCTCGACTAGTCACGCTCTAATCGCTCATTATTATTATAATGGCAAGTAAATGGCGCTGCACTGACGTATTCTATGAAAACGACACGTGCGTTGTCTTGGGCGCTCGGCAACTTATGATTAGTTGACCAACAAATCTGGACGTAAAGTACTAAAGACGAATACGTACAACTACATACAAACTCCTTCGTAAGGATGTCACTACACACATTGAAACAGTAATTTGGAGGGGCGCGCCATGTTATCGTAGTTTATCTCTAGTTAGGTGTGAAAGGGATAAAAAAACATACAGACGTCATTCAAGGTCATATTTTCTTGTTACAAGTTAATGTTCATACTGAAATCTCCAGTGTATTAGATATAAGCTTCTTGGGTAGAACTATTACAACATAGAATTTTTATGATGGGTAATAATTTGAATGTATTTTCAAGCTATTGCATAACTTCTATCGCGGGCCTTGAGCGCGGGGACCGAATCCAGAAATTCCGTAACGAAAACAACCTCACGCTCCCCCCCCTCACGGGGACGGGCACGGCGGTGTGGCTTGAAGGCATAGCATGCAATAGCTTTACCGCGGCAGTCCCCGAGTGCCACACGTCTTTTTTTATATGGTAAAAGAATATGTCAAGATATTTTCCAGTTTGCAGCTATTGTATATCTGAAATGAAGAATACAATCGATCGTGATCCAAAGATACATAGACTGTGCACTATGGCGCAAAAACTGGAGGGTTTGAATATGAATTGTCTCTTTCTAATAATGTGACCATGGCCCAAGAAAATATGGGACAAATTGCGTAAAAATCGATCAGGTAAAATTTATCAGATAATCGTCTACTAACTTTACGTTTACTTTTTAATGGTCCGCCATTAAAAAGTAAACGTAAAGTCACTTGAGACAATATTTGTCAATTATTTTAAAATTTTAGTCGTTTCCATGGAACTATATATACTACGTATGGAACCCACACTCCCTAAGAAAAAGTAAAGTCAAAAAATTTGACCTTGAATCTTATCGTTTCCCCTCCGTCTCTTTCTAGTTACGGTGAGTCATAATATATATAGTATGTCTATATTTCCGTGGGGTGAGTATAAATGTAAAAAATTCAGGATATTAAGGAAAAAAATAACGGATACATCAATTTTATTCGTATTAAAATTTTACTATAATACTAGATTTTGCCCGCGACTTCGTCCTCGTTGAAGTCATAAAACATAAAATCCCATTTATCCCGTGGGGATTTCGGAATAGCCTTTCTAAGTGCACCTTTAGGATACTCTAGATATACAGAGTGTGCCAAATTTCATGTCTTTAGGTCCAGTGATTTTAGGCTGTGCGTTGTCTGTCAGTCACTAAGTAACGGGAGAGTTTTATATTTATTGATTGATTGATGGTTGATGATTTACGGCGGAAATAAATTACGTAATTGCATTTATTATTCTAATATAGTTCCTGTAGAATTTTTGCAAATAGATAAAAAATAGATGTTCAAGTATTTAACATTGGAAAATTGTAATGTTCCTTTCAGCGTTTTTTCATGTTTGCGTCTTCCGTCTTGCATCTTCAGAACACAGGACCGCTATAAATTATGACAACATTTTGCTGTATAATTTGGCGTTACGTCCAGTCATTTGAGGAATTAATGAAGTAAAATATCAATGTGTTTTTATAATATTTATTTATCATTACAATGCCAACTGCCTTTACAAATTTGCAAATTATAAGATAATAACAATAAAAAGTAACGAAATCGGTTCACTGAAAATATTTTTATCATTCCATACCCTTAAGTATTTAAATAGTTTTAAGAGTACTTGAAATATGAGATCGTGGTCTAGCGCTTCCCTATCATACAATAAAAAACAAAATATAATATATTCAGGGTGTAATCGTTAAGTGTGCACAGGTGATTATTCCGTAACTATTGCAGGTATCAAAAAACTTTAAACTGATATCGATATGATACTGATATGATACTTTACCTAATGAGTAAAATAACAATAATAACTTTTTTTAAATATAACAAGAAATATCAAAAAATGTAACTTTAAACCCTCCCATACATTTTATTTCCCGTAACGTATATATTACGTTCCCACTGCTGGGACATGGCCTCCTATGAGGTTACAGCCACATCCACCACACTGGCCAAGTGCGGGTTTAAAATGAATGTTGCATATCTTCACTTTTTCAAAACAGGATATTTTTAATTCTACTATATTTAGCCATGTATTACGTTCCGCTAGATTGGACGGAAACCTGTAAAGAGAAAAGAAGATTATTTGCAAAATATAAAAAAAAAAATGTCATTTAGATACAGATAACACAAAATTTGTGCTGTTGTCTTGTGCTTCTATTTCAGTAGGTACCATATATGTATGTACTTTGAGTTTTTGATTTTACAATATATCATTATATAAAAGTAGTAAACAACGTTTTTATACCATTAACTTTCACGCCAATTGAACTAACTCAAGTGGAGAAAGACTTCTCCTCATATAAAATACCATACCGAAATATATGTACACAATTTTATAAAGTATGGACACCCTAGTCTAATATTTATTACAATCATGAAACATTTAATAATAAGCAAATAACGATGTTAAATGGAAAAAACCTAATCAAAATTAACATTATAATCACAACTTCGATCTATTATTCCAGATTTAACAACAATTAAAGTAGAAATATTACTAAACTACAATTTTACATGAAGCGTAGTTTATGCATGGTTTTTTGTACTTACGAATGAAATATAATATCACATCCTGGATGCCATTCACTTTTGCAACCGCGCACAATATATTTACAACCATTTCTATGAATTTTGGCTCAGAATAATTCCAAAATACAAGAACAAACTCACGAAATGAACATAAACATCCGCCATTTTGCAGTAAACATTATTTGACGTAGAGGGATAATGTGAATGGTTCATTCTCACTCTACGTTATTTGACACCTAGAATTGGGGCTGCCGCGCAACGATTTTCATAACATAATTCAAAATATGGGAAAAAAATTATGAGCGTGTTCGATAAGCAGTCCATTTTAAAAGTTGTAAACCTTTGTTATTTCAATGGAAAAGCAAACCTGCATGAATCTCGTTTAAATTTCATTTTTTTAGCGGATTTTATTAATGATTTATGTCATATAGACTATTATTACTGACAGTCGATTTTTTAATGCACGTCAATAGGGGAAAAATTTACAATCACGCTGGCTACCCTATGGGGTAAACAGGGGTTACTTGCGGTCATTCTATCAGTTTTTTATTTATTCTTAGGAGTTTGGGTTCCAGTGTCGTTTCCTAATTTTTTATTTTCTCCTTAAAAAATTTGCAGCAATTTGTTATGAAAGAAAATACCCGCCCCGGGATCGCCCGAGTCGATTAAAAAACAATAAAACAAACGAAATTTACTTATAGTTATGTATTTATAACTAGCATTTGTCAGTGATTATTATTAAACAATAATATTCTACATCAGAATTCACGATTATGATATTAATAAAAAAACAAGCAACATCAATTTATTCCTAATTTAATACTATACTTATTCATATTATAACGTCAATGTCATATAACATAATAAAAAGTACATAAACCAATTCAATTTCATACATTCATGAATTTCATCCTAACTAAAGTAATTAGTTTCATAACATTCAATTTAAATATGCATCTATCTGTATTACCACAAATTTCTTACTCTGGGGATGATCAGAAACCTGTCATTAGTCTTAAGTAGTATTTAATTTGCATGATTCCCACACGCATATTTTTATCACAGCACTTATTGCAATATTGCAGTGTCAAAAGACGGAGTTATTTACATTAATATAAAAAGGTCATTTAACAGTAAAAACCCCCAGAGAACACGTCTGAGACTCAAAATTAGAGTAACATAATCGTAACTATTCAAGTACTTCATCAAAATAAGTATTGAAAATTGTAAATTTATCTACGGTGGCGGCGTCCCTTTCTGTTGGGTCTCCCGTTGGCCGCGGGTTGCGCCTGTCCGCTGGACGGGCCGCTGGACGAGGACGCCTGGGGGAAGTTGGGGGGAGGCACGGGTGGCTCTTGAACTATCGCTAAGCCGGTCATCACTTGTATGGGGTTATTATGCACTAGACCGTTCTGTCTCTGCGGCGGGTTCTGCCCGCGCGGCGCGGGGGCGGGCGACTCGCCGGGGGTCTGCGGCGCGTTCAGAGCCGCGCGCAACCGTTGCCGCATGCGCTTGCGAGCGTTGCGCGACAGAGGTTGCGCTCCGTTGGCCGTATTGTTCTCTACGACCGGCTGCGACTCGTTCTCCGACGACGCAGCTGTCCTGTCGTTATTCGACTGAGTGGCGAGCATAGAACGGATTTCGGCTTCGGTGCGTGCGATCGTGTTGGCCTCTCGCCCCATCGCGGCGAACACGCGAGACAGCCGCTCGACGTCGTTTTGGAAGTCTTGCAGGAAAGGCTCCATGTTGCGCGCCACGGCAAAGCGAGTCGCGTTCTGTGTGTTGCCGCGGTTGGCGACTCTGAGCACGGCGCGTGGCTGGGTCTGGTTCGTCAATTGGTCGACTGGTAATCTGCGCACCGACAGTTTACCACTTATAGTCTCAGGTGCCAGTAAAGCCTCTGCGTCTAAGCCCTTTACGGCTAAACAATGCCCTCGTTTTTTCAACGAGCCCTCGCATGATCTCACAGACCATACCTGTAATAGAGATAATCATCAACATAAATTTTAATTTATTTTACCCATTCCCATAAAATAACTTTAATATAAGAGTGATACTTACACAGTCAGAAAATATTGCTTCACGGTCATTACCAGATATGGTAACAGTGTAGTTAAAAGCATGAGCTACCCATGGAGAGGCAGCCATTGTCAACCAAGCGTACAATGAGTCATCTGCTAAAATAAAATTGCTTTTGTGATTATGTGAATAAAGTTGAATTTTTATTTTAATTTTGGGCTGAAACTAGTCAGATCTACTAGTTATCAAACTAAGTATTAAAAATGGTATACTGTTTATCAGTAAATATCATTTTGGAAAATATTTTATAATACATAAGTTTACTTACCATCAATTTCAATAATTAAGAAAAATACACCCATATCAGCAACACGAACTGCCGTTACGAGTCTACCAGGAACTGTAGGGAATTGCCAAGCTTGTAAATATTCCCCATTTTCTGATTGACCCTAAAATATTTAATCATTTTTATATGTATCCATAAAATACTCTTACAGTTAATAATGTCTAAAGCCTGAAATCAAGCTTAAAAAACTAAATGTACCTAAGTAAAACATACTTGCTTTTCTTGCCAGAAAAATAAGGAAATATATGTACATATAAACAATTATTTCAATTGCAACACTAGAGCACTATTTAATAAAAGTCTAAATTTGTAATTATGAGCAAGTAATAATGAGCTAATTATTATTATTCAAATTAGGTTTCATAATTTGTTTTTTTGCTCAAAGAGCAAATTATTTAATAATTTCATAAGTTTTTAATTACTCTACTAACAAATTAATGCATCTTTGCTATCTTATATGTAATTTAAAGAAGTAAATAAATATAGATACATACAAATCTTTTCTAGATAAATTTTCTAACATTATTGGTACACTCGATAATAAAAAACTAAAAGAAAACTTTGGTATAAATTGTGGACTATAATATTTGTAGTCTTATTATATTTACCTCAAGGAGATCAGGACGATGAAAATAGCGAAGATGATTTAGGAGTCTGGCAGCAGGTAAACGTTCTGCATTACCATTTTTACAGCAAAGACAACGGAACAAACCTTTACAGGCTTGTGGCGGAGCTGGTCTAGATTGCTGTAAGGAAAATTATCTATGTAAATATGTACTGAAATGAGGGCACCATTATCTGTTATATTCTCACATTCTCACAATAATATTTCAATATTTTTCAATTGACCTTGAAAAAAAGTGCAAATATAGTATAAATATTATTTTTAAAAGGTTGATTATTGAGATAATCTATACTAATATTATAAAGCTGAAGAGTTTGTTTGTTTGTTTGAACGCACTAATCTGGGGAACTACTGATCCGATTTGAAAAATTCTTTCGGTGTTAGATAGCCCATTTATCGAGGAAGGTTATAGGCTATATTTCATCACGATACGGGCAACAGGAGTGGAGCCACGGGGGTGAAACCGCGCGGAGCAGCTAGTAGTAATATAAAAAAGTAAAAGGCAAATTTCTGCTGTGTATACTGAACTCCACAACTATAGTATCCCTATACTTACACTTGAAGCATTTGATTGACTATCCTCATCTTCGCCAACCTCATCATCAAGTTCGGCAGTAATGGCTTCTTTGGCTTTGCTGCTACTATCTGAGGAGCCAGAACCTTTGGTGCTGGATTTCTACAAACAAACAATTTGAATATAGTTTAAAGAAATTTCCATATAGATTAGATACAAATAGATTATATTATGTAGTTTGGAATTTCAAAATCCATACTAATATTATAAATGCGAAAGTAACTCTGTCTGTCTGTCTGTTACTCAATCACGCCTGAACCAATTTGCATGAAATTTGGTAAAGATATATTTTGATACCCGAAAAGACATAGGATAGGTTTTATCCCGGAAATCCTATGGGGACGGGTTTTTCTCTGAAAACGCTGGTGAAGCCGCGGGCGGAAAGCTAGTTTCATATACAAATAACTTACAATTGAGCGTAGTTTCCTGAAATTAGATATCAGTTCCTCCATAGCATAGTTTCTTGTACCAAAGAAAAATGCTCGGCAAACAGGGCACACGTCCAGGCGCATCTTGCAGCGGCCACAGACATGGTGTCCCTCATTGCATTGAAATATCTGACCCGTCGGAATTTCATAACATACAGGGCATTGTAATAGGTCATCGAGGTCTAACAGTGTTTCAGCCTAAAATAAAAAATAGCGTAAGTAAAACGTCACAGTTTATCATGTGAATTACTATAACTACTTTAGCTTGGAACTGGGTGGGTCAATGGAGTTTCTATTCAAAAATCTATAAAGGTTATTGAATAGGTTTTAAAACTTGATATCAAGTTATAGTAACTGTAAACAATTCCTTTAAAAAGACCTAGAGATTAAAATGAACAGACTATGTTAATAAAATCAAGTTCGAACTTTAGTCCATGAGTTTTTCTAAAGATATACATTTTTTTTTTGTATCCATTGAGAAGACATTTTGATCAAGGGCACAGTAAAATTACTGAACCAACATTTTTTACCCTACTACCTAATTAAAAATGAAAAATAGAGATTAGCAAGTCGTAGTTCTCTTTTTTTATATATCTCGTTAATATTAGTGTTGAAATAAAGTGATAAGATAAAATATTGTTTTATTTACAAGCTAATGTGACTACCATTTAACAATTTAAATAATTCATTCAAAAATCTTCTACCCTACAAATATGATTTATATGCGATTATAGTTTTTAATTAACAATGATGATTTTTTACCATATGCACATAATGCACAAAGTGTAAAGCGTGGTATTTATTGCATTTCTCGATGATGAAGTACATACCTACGTAAAAAACAAATAACACATATACAAGCACACATGTACATTAATAATTGCTTTAATAAAAGTATAACAGACGAGGATAATAGAACAAGTAGTAAGAAATTAAAAAAAGGACACGTTAATGATAAATACGAATAAAAATATCGACCAACGGACAAGGTTGAAACAATGGAACATTTTATTCAAAACGTAAATTATAATACTGTATGGTAGGAATACTTGCCTTTACTTCTACTTTTTCAGCCATGATGAAAATTAAAGAAAAGATAAGCCCAAATTAAATAAAATAGTAACAATAAAGTTAACAGATGCAAAGACAATACGAAACTGATAAAATAAAGTGAAGTCTGAAACACAGCTGTAGCTTTTTGCAAATGGCCGACAAATTCACTAGAGATGCTCTGTAGTCTGTTAAAATTTTGATCTACCTCTTTTATCGGTTTTTAAGAAAATGTAATAAACGAGAACCCTTCCTTTTAATTTTCAAGGATATATTTTTGTGATTATTTAAATAATATGATTTAATTTGGAATTTATAGCAGAATAGGTTTGGAAAAATCATTCAATTATTATTTATAAAATTATATGTTAAGTTATTTTTTTATGAGAACATTTTTAGATTTGATACGCCCATGGAGCTTCCCACAATACTATAGAAATAATAAGATTATATAAAAATTGAAATATTTCAGGAATTTATAGTATATTAACACCACATTATAATTAATAACGGCATCACTTTTTTTTATTGGTGACCACAGGTTATAATGACTCATAACATACTTTATATTCTGTGACGCATACTGAAAAATGAAAACTTCAAGGTGACTGATGAGTAATGACATTTGACATTGCGATTTGCGATCGACATAAAATACGGCTGTTAATGTTTATTTATATTTTTAACTTTAGCGTAATTTCTTAAATAATAATGAATTTAATTATATAAGTTCCTATTAAAAAACTCCAAACAAAAGAACAATTAAAATATATAATTCAATAGATTATAATTCAAGACAATGAATTTAAACATAATTATTCTGTGTGTCGTCGTTCTCGTCACAGGTATGCTTTTATTTTATTACTTTCTATTTTTCTAATGTAATTCCAAAATATCATAACATAGATTTTCAAGTTTTCAATGCTGTTTGCGATCACATTAATTTCATTAGTTCTCATTATTTTGATATGTAATGCATATTAATTTTAACCGTACCTACATTTGATTTAGATATAAATGGTGAACGACTACATGGTCAAATTTATTCGTCGATTGAAGGAAGTGCAGCTTGTTTCAGAAGACTCAATGGCACACATCAAATGGGATGTTCATGTAAGTAACTTTCTCAGTAGGTTATACATCTATACTAATATTATAAAGCTGAAGAGTTTGTTTGTTTGTTTGTTTGAACGCGCTAATCTCGGAAACTACTGGTCCGATTCAAAAAATTCTTTCGGTGTTAGTTAACCCATTTATCGAGGAAGGTTATAGGCTATATATCATCACGCTACGACCAACAGGGGTGGAGCCACAGGGGTGAAACCGCGCGGAGCTGCTAGCTGATTATAAGTATCTATTTCAGTTTACTCTTTCTCTTCTTTACGACGTCAAGTTGAGAGGTGTCAATTTTGTAATGGTTAGCTATTGTTCTGTGGAATTAAAATCTAAAATTTCAGTTGACAGTAACTTTTCGTTTTTGAGTTATGAGTTTTTGAAAAGCAGAAAGTTACTGCATTTTGTTTTTAAATGCATATTTATTGCAAATATAGAAATTCCTTTTATTTCAGCAACGGATAATGGTGCGGTTGGTGTAGTACACATGATATTTGATGTAGCTGATGCCGAGTGGATAGTTCATAATTCAACTGCGGGACCCTATGTCGGAGTTGTCAGTACATCACTGTTTCACAGTGTAATAGATCTTTTGATTAGTGAGCCCAGTAATGTAGCTGGAATTCTGCTTTACGATAATGCAACTATGAGGTAATTTTGTTTATCAGGCTTTAATTATAGTCATAGATTAGAGAGTGGTACTTAACTGTTATGAAATACTTCTTGAGATTCTATAAAAATGAATGTCATTTCTTGTGACTATAAAATCACATATTTTATACACAACACTATTCTCTTCTTTTTTACTGTATACACAAATTAATTATCCATTAATCAAAATTATACCTATAAGCACTAATTATATTGTGATAAAATACTAGCTTTCCACCCGCGGCTTCGCCCGCGCAGTCAAAGAAAAACCAGCATAGTTCCCGTTCCCGGGGGATTTCCGGGATAAAACCTATCCTATGTCCCGGGGAAGAAGTAGCCTATGTCCTTTCTCGGGTATCAAAATATCTCTATACCAAATTTCATGCAAATTGGTTCAGTAGTTAAGGCGTGATTGAGTAACAGACAGACAGAGTTACTTTCGCATTTATAATATTATAGTACGGATATGGATATCATTAACATTTATGAATTTCAGACCTAGCTCATTCAGTCAAGAGTCGAGATGTCCAAATGAATACTCCGCAGGCCCTGGTAGTACATGCTCATCCTCACAAGCAGGTGGTATTGTGTGGAATGACCATGGCACAGGACTGCTCCGAAGGGATGTACCATTCCCTATATTCTTCCTGCCAGAATCGAAAGCCGATGAAATGGTCAAGATTGTCAAATGTTACAACAAGTAATTAGTTATTTTACTAGTTTATATTTTGTATGCACAAACAATAGCTTGTAAATATAAAAATTGTGTTGTGTTTCTCATTTCACAGATACAATATTGATAAAACGGAACAGAAAGGACAACCTCTCTGCTCACTTCAACTCAGTTCATTCATGTATGCTGCAGTGAACAGTGCAGTATGTTTACGAAGGTATGTCATTTAATATAAACAATTAATGATTTTAAAATGTTCTTCCCATATTCATAGTTTGTCTTCTGAATGTATAGATATGTATATGTGAGGAAGTATATTGATAAGTTTGGTATATTTTATAAGCCATTTTTTTTTTACTTTTACTTTATTTATTTATTAGATCTGCATCATCAGCTTTTCTGACTCCAACCAAAGTTTGCGACCCACTCGGCGACTATAATGTTTACTACTCACTGTTTCCTCGAGTACAAGTATGTATCTTTTTACAGCTAAAAATTTCCCGGTAATAAATATTTCAGAGTTATTCATTATTTCATAAATTCGTTGTCGTTCTATGAACTTATTAATTGTTTAATTTTAGGAAACAGGAGTGGAAAGCAAACCAGTGACTTTAGTAACAGCAAGAATTGACTCGGCTTCAATGTTTGATGGTTTGTTTCTAATTGTTGCTTTTTGTATAATAGAGCTACTTAAGGGGATTACTATGGTCAAAACCGGAAAACACCTTATACATATTGAATTTTGTTGAGGAAACTGTTGGTACGATTGTCTTAAAAAAAATATATGTGATACTCAAGGATATAATTAACAAAGTGTATTGTTTACTTTTCAGTTTAGAACGGCCTAAACATAAAAAAAATACATAGAAATCAACCCCTTTTTGAACATAAAACGCATTTTGTTAGGAAAACGGCTACATATTTATACATGAAATTTATACCAAAAAATATGTTATGATATTTGTAACAATTTGTATTGATTGTTTTTTCAATTTTCATTATTATCGTTAAATTATCAAGAAAAAACTCGAATTTATAATAAAACCCACATAAAACCTCACCTCTATTGCATATTTTGACGAAATTTGACGGTGTCAGTTCGACTCGGACGGGGGACTGTACGTGCGGTTTTTTTTGCAAAATAACGCTAAAATTCACCGAATTGAATGTTTTGTTAAATTAAACCAGATTGTAATAGGTATTTACATGAGCAGTTCATGAAATGAAAGTTAAAAATTGGTATGTAAAGATATAAAAATCTGTTTGTAAATTAGTTTTGTTTTTGAAAGGCGTCATTGAATAATATCCAGTGTTGATAATTTTTGACAGTAAAATATTATCAGAAAACACATACCTATAAAACAGTAACCAGACTTTCCCTGTGCCTTGAATATTTTTTAAAAAAGATTAATTGCTGTTCTATCGTATATTTTAAGGGTCCAAAACAATCCTAAGCCGGGAGATACTGTCACAAAATTTTGGGTCATTTGTAACCGGATGGCGGTTCTACAGTGGTCTTAGTACGCAATGACAAAAAGAAAAATCATGGTCAGAACAGTGGTACCGGCATACTAGTCGCGTGGGCGTTAGTCGAACTCGTCGGATAATTAATTACGGAAGGCAAACGATTTGTAACACAAAAATTTTAGGATTTACCGATAGCCCATAAAAAAGAAGTAGGCGGTAGTGTCATGCCATACTTTTCCGGTGTAATTTACAGCCCACAATACCGACGTGAATGCGTTGATTTAAAAAAAAATTCAACCATTTGTACCAGGCTAATTTTTGCACAGGTAATCATCGTCCAGTAGCCATGTACGAAAATCGCCATGCTATACTTTTCAGACAGTTCCAAATGGTCGCCATACCGCCGAAAATCAGCAATTTTTTTTTATATTGTATAAAATCATTTAATTTTATATTATTGTATAAAATCGTAGGAAAGTCAAAACTGACATAAACGTATAGCAACATTTTTAGCCGACGCCATTATAGGACGAAATTCTCAATTCAACTGAATTTTTTGTTGGTTCCGTTACCTCCGCACTTTTAACTGGGTGAACCGATGATTTCTTCTACACTAATATTATAAAGAGGAAAACTTTGTTTGTTTGTTTGTTTGATTGTAATGAATAGGCTCATAAACTACTGGACCGATTTTAAAAATTCCGTTCACCATTCAAAAGCTACATTATCCACGAGTAATATAGGATAGGTTTTATCCCGGAAATTCCACGGGAACGGGAACTATGCGAGTTTTTATAGATACCGACACAACTAACACTGTATTCTTTGTACGGAAGGTATGACCCATATCAGTCATAGTCATAGGCTCTGGTAACTTCAGTCGCAGGAAAATCACTCATTTTGTAATGTGTTCAAAGATAAACAGTAGAAAAAAAAACTCAGTTTAAAACACGTTATAATATTTTTGATTTGAAGCTGCTATATAGTCGATAAATAGGCACCAAACTCTTAAAGGGGTATAATATTTTAATGTTTAAAAATCGAAACATTTTATTTCTCGTCATCATTTCAAAGACGTAAGGGATTTAAAAAATTAACCCCGAACTAACTACAAAATACATAACAAGTCGAAAAAAACGTGATTTCTTGTCCGTTCCCCTATTTTTTTCGGTGTGTGTAGGTTGCATGCATATATTCCTACTAGGTATGAAGAGATATACTAAATACATTTGCCTGGTCACCATTACCATTTGATACACCATGACATGGTAGAGGCCGTTTTACGTCAAATAATGTACTCCATCTTTTATGTCTCTGTAGGTGAGATGTTCTCCACCCTAGCCATCATCAGGTCTCCAGAATATAGTAGAGTCCGTGTTGAATAAAATTAATTTCTAAATCGGTGTTTTCTTAACTGTTCCCCACTCTAGAACTTATAATTACTTGCTTAGTCATTTTAAGGTCTCCAGAATGGGTCATGTAGTAGAGACTTTGCTTATAACGGTTAATGTTGAAAGATGAGTCTTCCTACATTACATTTACAACATACATAGTACACAATATTTACTATTCATAAATGTAATATGTTACTGCCTCTCAGAGAAAACATAAATTAGGTAGAAACCACTAACACATTACGATACAATACGATACAGTATACAATTCCATAATCTTTGGTCACTTTTACTTCAACAACGATGTATATTTATAGAGGGCGGTTAAAAAAACAAATTCAAATGTAGTGACAGAATCATTAAGGTCGTTGAACCGTGTAATTGCCTTAAAAAAAATCGCTAACTTATGCTCATTTATAAAAAAACAAAGTTGACGCGGAATTGAATTGTATTTTTATGCAATGAGAGCAAAATAATATAATTATTATTATTTTAGGTATTGCGCCAGGAGCGGCCAGTTCAGCGGTCGGTATGACAACGCTCATTGTGGCAGCAGCTACTCTATCGCAAATGATACCCGTTAATGATTCTAAATTGTACGGTAAGTTAAATATAATTTCAATATATACTACCTTTATAAAACGAATAGTTTAAAGTTTACGTAGGAATTTATCAAGTAGCACTTGTAAATAAAAATAAAAAATTGAAATCTAAGTTCTAACTTTACTAATTTTTGGCAGTCATTAATCCTCCTTTGTTACATAATTGGAAGAGAAAAACTCTAGTATGTCTAAAATAGTATAATACCTACATATACCAAATATTTTAAATATTATTTTTGTAAAAATGTTCTGTGTCCATGTTTATGATATACCTTTACTTTCCACATTCAGCTCGCAACGTCCTATGGACGCTATTCAACGGCGAATCATTCGACTACATAGGTTCCCAGCGCGTGGCCTTCGACCTCAGTAGAGAGATGTGGCCCCCAGTGAGCCCGCTGTCTCCCAGTGATATCAAACTGCACATAGAGATCGGTCAGTTGGGCGGAGCTTTGGATGCGTTCAAAGATAACTCGTCGTGGCCTATGTATGCGTTCGCGCCGTATGCTGATGGAGATGCTATTCCGCCTGAGGTTTGTTTATTACAAAAATAAGAAACATGTCTAAATTATGAAGAATGTTTCTTTGTTGATGTGTACAGAATTAACTAAAAATTATTTTTAATGTTTTTTATGCTATTTCAGTTAATTAAGTAAACTATAATAAACAAATTAATTTCGCGAATATAGTGGTTTTATGAAATTTCGATTATAAACAATTTATAAGTATATTTTGTTGTTGAGAATTTTTAAAATAACTTCTTATTTATTTATATATATTATAACCATTTTTTACAGATAACAGAATTCTTAGCTGAAATGTCTCAATCTGTCACCAAACACAACTTCACAATAGAGCCAGCGTTTACCAAGAATTTGCCGCCATCTTCCCTGCACTCGTTCAGAAAGATACTTCAGAACGAAACACTTAGTGGGAAATTACCTGAAGTTCTTTTGGTGGATCATATGGACACTTTTACGAATATGTACTATGAGTCCGCGTTGGATGTGTATGATAAGATTGACTACTTATACCACAATTTAAGTATTAGTACTGATGGCAAATGTTAGTATAGTTTTGATAAATTTGTTTGAATTTTTATTTTTTATTGCTTATTTTTATGAAACGGCCTATTCAATTTGTAACACTACATTATTTACTTTTAGTTATACCAACAGAAGAATTGTTAGCAAATGGAACAATGACACAGAATGAAGCACAAGTAAAGATAGCTCGGATTGCAACTGCTTTGGCACAAACTTTGTATCAGCAAGTGGCTGGTAAACCGTACGTCGGTTCTGTTGAAGCTTCGGCTCATTTGGTAAGTCGATTGTTATATTATATACTTATTATACTACTAGATTTCCGCCCGCCGCGTTTTCAAAGGAAAACCCGCACAGTTCCCGTTCCCGTGGGATTTCCGGGATAAAACCTATCCTGTGTTAATCCAAGTTACCCTCTATATGTGTGCTAAATTTCATTGTAATCGGTCCAGTAGAATTTGCATGAAAGAGTATTGTTACTCTTTCATGCAAATTCTACTACTACACACACACACATCCTCACAAACTTTCGCATTTATAATATTAGTCGGATTTGGTGTTGACTTCTACTGCTTTCATGCCTAATTTGTTCTGAAATATTCTAATATAATTCCAGGTGGACGAAATTCTATACTGCCTGTTACAAAGCCAAGCGTGCCGGCTGATATCCGCCGCGGACTACGCGAGCAACACAGAGGAAGTGACCACAGAGAAAGCGGCGTCTCTGTACGTGGGCGTGGCCGCGTGGGCCAACACGCCGGCTGTGTATGCGGGACACGTGTTAGCGCTGCTGACCGGGGAGCGGGTGAACACTAACCGGACGGCGTGCGATGCGCTCGATACGCCTGTGAGTGCTTGGGGATAAGTGGAAATTGTATTTGGTTGGGTTATACGCCCCGTCCGTGAACGTAGGTCACGTGATCGTACTGCTCGCAGGTGCAGGGTAACCGGACGGAGTGCGATGCGCTCGATACGCCTGTAAGGAATACGGCGATATGGGGTGTTTATGTTTAGTAGGATTTATTTTATTTTATTTTTATTAAAAATAAAATAAAATAACAATAAATTATAGTATAGTCGGTCGTGTATGCGGGCCACGTATTACCGTTGCTGACGGGAGACGATTAGTGTTCACCCACTAATCGAACGGCGTGCGATGCGCTTGATACGCCTGTAATTACTGGGGGGATGATGCTGGTTTCTATTTTATTAAGTTTATATAGTAGCCGTTTACGCTGGTTATGTGCTCACGCTACTAAGTGGTGAGCGGGTGCATGCTAATAGTTCTGATAAGTTATCCATTAACGAACGCATTTTTATTTTCAAGGGATACTCATATTACTTTTTGAGAGGATGGAACCACACTGGCGTGTGTATTCAGACTACAATGAACTTCAGCCAAGCTGTCAGCCCAGCGTTTATTAAAACTGGTATAGCATTTTAAATTATCTTTTTTTTATAATGTAAACATTTTTTCCACAGTAATTGATTTTGGCAATTCATTGTTAGTAATTATAATTTTATTTTTGTATCAACATGTGAATGTTGTTTAAGATAACTTTTAATGATTACATGCAATTTTTTTTTATATGAAAAAATGGAGAAAAAACAATTTAACTCACATTCAAATAAAATGTCTAAGAGCTTAGATTGTTGTGTGGTTAAAGATTTGATGTCGTGTTTTCCATTTTAGGTTTTATAACTATATCCATGAAATATCCATGAATTTATTAACATAACTGCATTATATAGACTATATTTGAGTACACATATGGCTATTAAACATTTTAGACTACGACTTTTCATCGGGCGAATACTCCACATGGACGGAATCTGTGTGGCAAACGATGTGGGTGCGCGTGTTCGTAACAGCGGGGGGCGGGGGTGCTCGCCTCGCAGCGATCACCGGCGTGTTTGCTACGCTCGTAGCAGCGGTCACTACGTACTGGCTACAGACGTACTCGCACGTGATATTCCCAGCGTTATCGGCTACGCTGGTCGCTGATACGGCGCCTGGGTGAGTTTGATATAGTACTGATTTAATACTGATCCGCTACGCTCGTAGTTAAATTCGCTACGTGCTGGCTACAGACGTAAAGCATAAGGGATTGTACTTCTTGTGTACTTATATGTTTTACTAATTCAAAATTTTTTGTTTCAGGATTTTACGGACTGTAAACTGTTAGAGTAATTAGTATTGAATGTAAGTTTTATTTAACTGGATTTAACCCTTCAACATTCCATAGAATAATGTATAACATCACCTATACAAAGTAAAAATGCAAAATT
This sequence comes from Colias eurytheme, assembly GCF_061535395.1. Lineage (NCBI taxonomy): Eukaryota > Metazoa > Arthropoda > Insecta > Lepidoptera > Pieridae > Colias > Colias eurytheme. The sequence continues at coordinate 8,482,308 of NC_142982.1, read as the reverse complement.
TCTTTAAAAATCATTCAACAAAATTAAGAGTTAATTAATTTGATTTATTTGTTTTGTATAATGCTTTAATGAAATAAAAAATATTCTGACCATAATATTTATATAACATTTGTATAAGGAAAGAGAGTATTAATTGTAGCATTGATCTCCGTAACTTGTACTCAATAATTGAAATACATAATAATATAGTTTAAGTAAAAACACTTAGCAAATTTTCTTGGTTTAATTTTTTATTTAATTTAATGTATAGATTTAATGGCTATTTAATAAATATGTTTTTCTTAATTTTGTTATTTATTCATTATATAGAAATAGTTGCCCAATTTTTTTCAAAACACGAAATTTGTGCAAACTTTAAGAGCGTATACGCACTATGCGCGTAGCCGCATTGCGGGTAGCCGTCCGGCTGACCGCAAGCACAATTATGTACGTAATATTCATTTCTATGCGCACTGTGCGGTCTGCGGTAGCCGCATCGCAGTGCGCATAGAAATGAATATTACGTACATAATAATTGTGCTTGTACGCAATGCGGCTACCCGCATAGTGCGTATACGCTCTAAGATACACATAAATTGCATCAAATAGGAAAATAGAAAAGCGTATTTAGAAAGGTCTTTGTTAAATCTCTTAAGAAGATTTTAACAAAAATCGTCGATTTTAACGGCTCAACCACATTTCTTAGGTATTTTACTGATGGATCTAGGTTCAAAACTTCATCAAAACAGCTGCATTTCAAAATGTACGCTGAGAAATCAGCTTTAGTTCTTAAGGAGTCGCCACATAGGTCTGCTATCCAGAGGCTATTGTTAAAGGGACTCCTACATGACTTTTTACCATCTTCAAATTTCGCATTCCCTCCAACATTAGCAGTTATCGTTGCCTTGTTATTGCATTTTTCATGACTTGATTCTTTTTCATAAAGTTCTATTATTGAAGCAGACTCTGGTACTTTAAACCGGACATCAGAAATGATCTCTTTGTTTTCTTCAAATGAAATAGTGTTAATTATATATTTTCCTAAATTGCTTTCTTCCAAAACCTTTGCATGCTCTTTGGTCCAATTCAGATTCTGATAGCAAAATATCTTTTCCGTCACTAAATTATTCAGACAATCTGTAGTATATAACTTGAAATGTATTATAATGCGTGTCGTAGTGTTGGACGAGTATAATTCGATGAAATCTTTCAAATAATTGACGAGTAACGAGTGTGGGAAATGTAAGTATTTAGATGACACCATCAATGCCCAAGTATCGTGTCCCTTCGTCCAGCATACTCACCACAACTCACCATGGAATCCTGATATTTCATGAATGTCAAAAAACTGTTCTGAAATAGTGCTAAATAGTGCCCAAAGGAAAAAAATAGTGCTCTTGTACTTGCGAAGTTATAGCCATAGTTCGATGAGTATGCTGGACGAAGGTTTCGCCCAGCATACTCACCTCCGTCCGGAGAATCTGTATACGCTTCAAACATAATTCATACTTCAAAAAATAGTTCCCAAATAGTGCCAAACGGTGCCCAAAAAGAAAAAACAGTGCTCGAATAACTTCGGAGTTATAGGCTTCGTTCAGTGAGTATGCTGGGCGTAGGTTCTACGCCCAGCATACTCACCTCAGTGCGCGAATATCGAACGAGCTATAGGTATAATTTACGTCTCAAAAAATTGTACTTGAAATAGTGCCCAATATCAGTCCAATTTTTGCTTGACTTTTGACTTAGAAAACCATTAAATTTTAATGTAAACTTCTACATACTAACGTAAAATGGGGTACAGTCGTCGACACAATATGTTTTTGGACAAAAATATTAAACTTTCTAATTGTAGACTTCATGTTATTGGAAATAATTATGGTATTTTCTCACATGTCAAAAACTTTCGATTAAATGCATTATTATATATTTTATAAATAATAATAAATGAATGAAACTTTAAGCGTAAATGAAGTCTATTACTTCATTGCATTGTGTGTTTGTCTGAATAAAAACAGTCATTTGCAGCCAATAAAATTAATATCTTGAAAAATTGTAAAAAGGAAATTATACAGTTTCTTTTTGTATATATGTTGCAGGCAAAACTTATAACCAGTCAAAACTAGTACTGTGACATAGTTATACAAATTTTTAAAACTCTTTCCAATAGTTTCATCAATGAAAGGTTTAGCAATAAAAAACATTTTTAATTACTTACGTTATTTATTACTATTTAAAGGGCCAAAGTAATCAGAATTCTAGTTAACTAGTTCACAGCTTTTGTTAACATTCATAATATAATCAATGTAAATAGAAAAAATTGTAGTTTTAATATTGTATATAATATACATATAAAAAAATGTTCAGTGTCGCGGGCGCCGCGCGTCGTAAGCCCCATACCTATTGACCGTACGTGCATCCATTACTGCCACACTATATTGAACTTTATCACATGAGGAATACAGGTCAATTCCGTAAACGTTGTGGTACCGTCCTTGATCCGGAAAATGATTATTTTGAATAATTTTGTCAGTTGTAATGTAAGCATTAATAACAGCAACTTTATTTTTCATGCATGATTTACTTCATTTGATATCTTAATCCTTCAAGCGCCGTGATCTAGACAAATATATAAAATCATTGTTCCTAGCTACCGGGGTCCCATGCGACGCGCGAAGGCTTAATCATATTATTATAAAGTATTATTAAAATAATGTGTAATTAATAATATTGCGATTCTAAAGTAAATACTCCCTCTCCCTTTCTACTTCCCTTCCTTTATTATTATTATTACTCCCTTACATAGACAATATAACAAAACAAATAATTTACACAAGACAAAAATTGTTAGAAAGAAAGTTAATAATATTGTATTCGACTGTACTCAATGTAATGTATGTAGAAGTTTACAATCAAATTTAATGGTTTTCTAGGTCAAAAGTCAAGCAAAAATTGGACTGATATTGGGCACTATTTCAAGCACAATTTTTTGAGACGTAAATTGTTCCTATAGCTCGTTCGATATTCGCGCACTGAGGTGAGTATGCTGGGCGTAGAACCTACGCCCAGCATACTCACTGAACGAAGCCTATAACTCCGAAGTTATTCGAGCACTGTTTTTTCTTTTTGGGCACCGTTTGGCACTATTTGGGAACTATTTTTTGAAGTATGAATTATGTTTGAAGCGTATACAGATTCTCCGGACGGAGGTGAGTATGCTGGGCGAAACCTTCGTCCAGCATACTCATCGAACTATGGCTATAACTTCGCAAGTACAAGAGCACTATTTTTTTCCTTTGGGCACTATTTAGCACTATTTCAGAACAGTTTTTTGACATTCATGAAATATCAGGATTCCATGGTGAGTTGTGGTGAGTATGCTGGACGAAGGGACACCAAGTATCAGGATCCAATACATTTATTTGGTTCTGACTTTTCATATTATCTGCATACATTCGGTATGCCAGCAACAAATTTGAAAAGATATGAATAGTATATTCTATATTTAGATCTTCATATTGGAGCAAAAGAGCGTTGTAAAGTGACATCATGGCATCTAGGTCTTGAAGACTGCTTTTCGGAAATGTGTCCAGATATATTGAAGCAATTATTTGAAAGTATGCGAACATAATATAGTTAATGTTATTCAGCTGTTCACATATGCTTTTCTCGTATGTATAGCCTATAAAATAATTGCTTAGTGCATCCTTGTCTATTATTTCTAGTAGAAGAAACGAAGTAAACTCATTTGCTATTGTATTTTTCAAGGTAGGTGCAGTGAGTTCTATATGTGGATTGTAATCCATTTTATATGCAGATAGTAAGTTTGGTATAACACAATCCAGGCAATACAGGTACTTTGAAATCCTCCTCCTTTTGGTTTTTTCTTTAGAAGTGGTTTTTATTTTCTTTACTGCCGTCATTTTTCGCCACACTTGAGTTTATTAAGTACTTTGATTCGATAAGAATTATAAGTGCTATATCCCAGCTTCAAAGAAATACATAGATTACCTGGATTTATCAAGACCTAGATGTCATCACTTCATAAATAGGTACCTACTTAATTATGCAGCGCATTTTATATTAAACAAATAAATTATTTTTAGACAATGCATAATTTGGAAAATATCATCGTTAACTTGTCATTATTCCATCGATTATTATTTATTAGGGCAATAAATAATAATTGTGATGTTAGTACGCATTAAAGAGTTTTCAAATGGATTAATCGAATAATGGAGTGTAACTTGTTGAAGCTATCATTTCCAGACATTTTGGAGGGAAAGAGGGCTAAGAGGTACCTGATACCTCAGTCCTCACGGCAATATTAATTGACCCATTTATTATACCTAATCGCGATAGCGAAATTTTTAGTTGCTTACATATTATTTTAATGTTACCTATACTTCTTGGTTTGTTGGTTAGGGGAGGTAGGGGAGCATTGGGCACTTTTTTACATAAATGTTAATAAAACTGTTATTTTTTATCATAATCAAAATTTTATTCCAAATATATCGAGCACACATATTTGGCAGTAATTATTGCTAAGAAAAGTTTTGGTATTATAATTAGTCTCAAAGTTACGATAGATTTTCGAACACATGTCCAAAGTGCCCAAACCTCCCTGTGGTCGGGAGGTTTGGGCACCCCTGTAGGGAGGTTTGGGCACTGTATTTAATTTGTACGATATTGCTTTACTATACTATTATGCTTAAGTATTATATAACATTGCTATAAAAAATTGTAATGTTATATTTGACATGACAGTTTTGACAGACCATGGTTTAGTTTAAACGATCTTACAAGATATTCTGAAATTTTTTCTTCTTATATAACATCTTTAGGGATTTCACGTCGCTTATTTTTCTTTTTAAATTAAAACGGCATTGTCCTGAAAAGAAATGATTAACCATTCAATCCAATAGTCATAACAAAAAAGCACAAAAGTATGACACAAAAATACACTAAAAACAGGAAGCATTAGGCATGCCCAAACCTCCCTCCTACCAGCGTGCCCAATGCTCCCCATAACCTCACTTTTCAAATAGATTTGAATAAGTTTATTTTTATCAAATGTTGAATCCTAATTGACAGGTAAATATAATCTTCATTGAACACAAAGGAAGAAGTTAACACAGATACTTACACTTTCTTGGCGATTTCTTTGATAAGGAGTTTTGCCAATTATTAAACTATAGTGCTGTGGTAGAAACCAAAAAATATCTAGAATAGATTCTGAGAAATGAGGGGGTGCCCAAAGCTCCCGACTGCCCAATGCTCCCCTACCTCCCCTATACTTAAATAGAAATACGTTTCTTATTTTTCTTCTTCGTTAATTTTTACAAAGTAATAGTACTTAAATAAAATAAAAAGTTTAAAAATTATCGATGGATCTTACCTACCTTATATAAGTAGGTAATTTTAGATGCTAAAACCCACCTAAAACCTAAGTACGTCCGTTATTAATGCAGGTCGGCTCCAGCCGATTGTAAATTCAGTACTTATGTGCTTATTTTGCTATCTTTTCCTACCCGGTAATTAATTAATATATTTAATATTTATCCCTTGCCAATCTAGCCCAATAGAATTACTAGTATTAATCAGTTCTTTAAAGAAACGAATCTTCAATGGCGGCGCTTATCATTCTCTCTCGCTCACACACGGCCGTACGGTATGCAAAAAAAATGGAAAAATAAAATTACTAAAATGTATTTGATTTTCCCTATAATAGTTTTTATCAAAAATTTACAATGACAATTATGCATTTGCGAAAGTAAATAATGTTTTATTGGAATTTGACAAAATATGTTCTTTGGGAAAAGTTGTTCAGTTTTATGGGCATATTACAAGTATTATGGGGATTTTATTACATTCTATATACGTAAATATGATAATTCATATAAATACACAAATACAATAACAAAAAAGTTTGCCAACAAACAATTTGAAATAATTAATAAAATAATTATCAATTTACGTTATTTTTATTTTCTTTTTTGCTGATCCTACCATCTGTCAAAGTCAGCTTTGGCCGCCATTGAAGATTCGTTTCTTTATTGAACTGACTAATATCGAATTTTCCTTATTCTAAATCTCACCCTTGAAAGTTGCTAGCCACGTAAATAAAAATACAGTGGTATGTATTTAATGTATGTAAGAAAAAAAATATTTGCTAATGTCGTCTCACACCTGTGGGTTTAGTATTAATTGTGTTATTCTTAAGCACATAAGCATGACCGGCAAAACAAGTGGTAACATTATTAACAAATTTTTGCTTCTAGTAACTCTATACAACGCTCGATACAACGTCAGTTGTTGTCAGTTGTCATGATCACTGTCAATATTGTCGAGATAGTGTCTATTATACATTATACTCTTTGGATAGTGTGGTATCGATAGGTATCGTTCACGGGTATCACGATGGTTACGTTATCGTTATAACTGAACCGAAACTCTACGAGCTTCGTAATTACTACTAATGGTTCTTTACTTTTTAAGTTGATGCAGAAAATTTAAAACAAAAAACATATAATCATAATAGAGATCGAGATAATTTTAATAGAGTTAAACTATTAAAGGAAATTAATCATGCCTTTACGTTTTGCATGTGGATGAAGGTAGGGAATTAATAACAAATAAGACACGACCTCACTTCTATACTTTCTATATCGCCTCGTCTAGTATACATGGTAAATAAATATTATATTTATTTGATAATTAATAATTTAGTGAACATTAAACATACTTTAAAAATAAAGAGTCGTATAAGAGAACTCCCATTTTGAAGTGGTTGGTCAATTCTTTATCTTGCTCGTTTTGAAAATAGGTATGTATTTAGGTATTTATGACTAGTGATAAGCAAAGTACATTCAATATTCAAAGTAACACCGAGGTATTTAAACATCACCAAATAAACTCTTTAAATTACATGATAACAATTTTTTAAATAAACTTGTAATTTGGGAGTTGCGATAATGTATCGAAATTTGTCGTAATCCAATATATTAATGTTGTTAAAAAATAAAAATAAGAGAAAAAACAAATTTAAAAAATCGAGGACTGAAATAGGTGATGAATAAATGTAATTAAATACGTTACTTATAAATTAGGCACCTATTTATTAACTAAAGGTTAAATATTATTTAGAAGTAGATTTGAATATAAATCAAAGAGTAAAATCTATACTAATATTATAAAGAAGAAAGGTTTGTAATTATGTATAATATGTATGTATGTATGTATGGTTTTCACGCATAAACTACTGGACCGATATCAAAAATTCTTTCACCATTAGAAAGCTGCATCTTCACTGAGCAACATAGGCTAGGATTTATCCAGGAAATCTCACGGGAACGGGAACTATGCAGGTTTTTCTTTGAAAACGCGGGCGAAGCCGCAGGCGGAAAGCTAGTGTATGATATAAATGTAATGGATATTTTTCTATCCCTTGTACTAATCTAGTAATTATATATTATACTTACCAATGACTTACCAATAAAACACCCACAATGTCAAAAATTTGAACGTGGTAATGAAATAATAAATTCTCTATGTACTTAACTAGGTCAATGTGTCGGTTAAAATTTAAAAATAATTATTGCCTGCGTCTAAAAAAAAACACAAAGATTATAGATACACTATTATGTTCTAATATTATCACGTTTCACTATCGACGTTATTCGGTTATTTATTTCCCATCACTAGTGACTGGAATGCAAAATAATGCAATGTCTATATTACGCCAAGTGCTGCGTGTTTGTTGTACAGTTTCGAATTTGCCGGTGATAAAGCGCCCCGTATTGACTTATAAATTACGCCCCTATTATAAATTTTATTCAGTAACTCATCAGGAGGTAACCAAGAAGATGCCTTCAGAGAAAGTATTACCACAGATTTTTAAGTATGTTGACCAGAATGTCGATTCTTATAAGAACCTTTTAAAAGAAGCTGTAGCAATTCCGTCTGTATCATGTGATGTAAAATACCGCGATGACTGTGTTCGAATGGTTAATTGGACAAGGGAAAAATTGAAGGAGGTTGGAGCGAGTACCGAACTGCGAGACGTTGGATATCAAACAATTGATGGAAGGGAAGTTAAATTGCCGCCTGTCCTGATTGGTACTTTGGGCAATGTAAGTTTTTATTTATTTCATACAAAAAACATTTAATTATGAATTTTTAAAATTGTAATAAATTGGGAACATATTTCTTTTAAAAGTATGACATTCAGGTCCTTTGTGATTTATGAAGTACCTACAATAATTTATTTAATTCGAGCACTGTAAAAATAAAAATAGGTATAAAAAAATCAAATCAAATGAAATCCACACCTACTAAAAATCCCCTTTTTATAGACAAACTGAAAATTAGATTGGATGGATTAATATAATGTGTAAGAAACACTTAATTTAGCATAAACATAGTGTGCTCTAATGAAATGTTATATTACTAGGACCTCAGTAAGAACACCATCTGTATTTATGGGCATTTGGATGTACAACCAGCTTTAATGTCTGATGGCTGGGAGTCAGAGCCCTTTGAACTAGTTGAGCGCAATGACAAACTGTATGGTAGAGGTTCAACTGATGACAAGGGACCAGTGTTGGGATGGCTTCATGCCATTAATGCTTACAAGGGTGTTGGTGAAGAGGTAACTATTTTATTTCAATATTTTGTGTAAAAGTTTTTTCATTAACTAGCTTACCGCCCGCGGCTTCGCCCGCTTTGTATAAAACAGAATAAATTATAAACCTTCCTCTTGAATCACTCTATTACAAAAACCGCATCAAAATCCGTTGCGTAATTTAAAGATTTAAGCATACAAAGGGATATAGGGACAGAGAAAGCGACTTTGTTTTATACTATGTAGTGATACTAATTAGTAATTACTACTAGAAAGCTTTCAGTACAAGTAAACAAATTCATATAACAGTGATGAAGAGTAATGTAATAATATGCAAAAAATAAGTCAAGAAGCAAATTGATAAAAAATATTCTATGATAATAAGATAACAATAAATTCATTACAAATTTTTGTACCATTATCAAGACTATCATAATTTAATGATAACAAATTGTTACCATTTGTGGATATTATTATGTTTTAATCTCTGTTCATGTAATTAAAATCTAGAATTATGATGCATTGTTAAATGTATGATTGAATTATGTTGTACTAGATTTCCGCCCGCGGCTTCGCTCGCGTTTTTAAAGGAAAATCCGCATAGTTCCCGTTCCCGTGGGATTTTCGGGATAAAACCTATCCTATGTGTTAATCCAAGTTACCCTCTATATGTGTGCTAAATTTCATTGTAATCGGTTCAGTAGTTTTTACGTGAAAGAGTAACAAACATCCATACATCCATACATCCATACATCCTTACAAACTTTCGCCTTTATAATAGTATTAAGATTAAGATAAGATTATGTGGCTATTCAGGTGGATTTCTTGGGTTGAAAATTGAAAAATCAACCACAAACATAATAAAAAAAAACATTTGTAAAACCACAAAACACTTATCAAGCATTATAAAAATGTTTGATACAAGTTTTGCTTAGGTACAATTATTAATGAAAATTAATATGTATAAGGTATTTTTATCGGATGATGATGATGATCTATGGTTTGCCAGATTAGCAAAAAATTCATTCAAAAATTTTCATTCCACAATAAAAATTAAAAACTCACTACTATAGTAATACTATTTTCACTTACTTAACTCTGGCATTATAAATCATATTAGGCTTAGATAAATAAAGCTATTTTTTACAGCTGCCAGTAAATCTGAAATTTATCTTTGAATGCATGGAAGAGTCTGGTTCGGAAGGATTGGATGAGCTTCTAATGACAAAATTGAAACCTGAAGGGTTCTTCGATACAGTTGACTATGTTTGCATTTCCGATAACTACTGGCTAGGAACAACTAAACCATGCATTACATATGGGTTGAGAGGAATCAGCTATTACTTCTTGGAGGTAGAGTGTGCGAAAATGGATTTACATAGCGGTGTCTATGGTGGAACTGTGCATGAAGGTAAACTTATGGTGGTATATTTTTTGAATATAAAATTCTATCTCTGTTACCTTTTTTCATAATATATCTTCTATATACATATTTAAATGAATGAAATTCTATTTCCTTGATACCTATATCATGATTGATTTTCCATCTATGTATGTAAATGAAAAACCTATACAATAGACTATAGTCCGTTCGCGTTAAGAAAATAGTGAGTCATCGTTGTCCGCCGGCCTGGCCACGCCCCAAATTAGAAAGTCGAGTTCACAGTGACCAGTTGAAATATGCCCTTCGAACAAAACGGTTGTGTATTTTGCGTGACTCGTTCAACAATAAATTTTGAAAATGAATACTTCACCAATTCGAAAGAATAAAAGTGCATCAATAATCCATAGCGGAGAGAGACGCATAATTTACAATGTTTATAAGTACTTTAAATTGTGTGATTTGATGGAACACGCAGAACAAAATTCTTTCATAATAAATGTAACTGAAGAATCTAGCGATACTGAATAGTGATTTAAGTAATTTTAAGACATTTTTTTTCCATTAATAATAATTTAATGTTTAAAAAAATGTTTGTACTTTTTCTCCACTGTGAATACACCCTCATCCTGTAGTTGCACTGATGACTCACTATTTTCTTAACGCGAACGGACTATAGTTGAAAGATTAACTGCAAATAAATAAAAAAAAATACGTGTGGCACTCGGGGACTCCCGCAGTAAAGCTATTGCATTCTATGCCTTCAAGCCACACCTCCGAGCCCGTCGGAGTGGGGAGCGTGAGGTTTTTTCGTTACGGAATTTCTAGATTCGGTCCCCGCGCTCAAGGCCCGCCATAGAAGCTATGCAATAGCTTTATAATAAAGTTATAATTACTATTATTTTATTCACACTAATTGAATATAGTTATTCCATTTAACCATTAACATGCCTATGTTGTTTAATGTTTTTTGAATATTTATTCAGCATAGCCTCAATTTAAACAGTTGTCATGGTAAACTGCTTGCTTTTATGTTTATGTAATTTAAAGGTTAATAATAAATAGCATGTTTAACTAAAAGTTTATGACTATTTTTGATTTGCTGTACAACATAGTCAGAGAAAAAAAAAATGAACCTCTAATATTTATTTATTCACACACTTTTTTTACATTACACTTCTTCTAGAAGCACTTTTGAATTGTTATAACATATTCTTACCATTTACCACCGATTCGGAAAGCAGTATCTATGAAGAAGAACCAGCAAGAAACTCCATAGTTGCTCTTTTAAATAAAATCCAAAAACGAATGTAATATTGTTTTAATATAAATAATTATTTTCATTTCCATTTTATGTATTTTTATTTTGTATTTTGCAGCAATGACGGATTTGATTTATTTGATGAACACACTAGTGGATAAGAATGGAAAGATTCAAGTTACAGGTGTTTATGACTCTGTAGCGCCCTTAACGGAAAATGAAAAGAAGTTATATGATACTATCGATTTTGACCCTGAAGCTTACAGGTATGTCATTGTTCTTTGTTATACTGAATACATCCCTAGTAAAATAGCAGATAAATAGGATCGATCAGGTTTAAAATAAAACAATCTTTAAAATCGGTTCACTCAGACCAAAGTTAGGGCCAATAAAATAAAGAAAAAAACAATACTGTGGACCTCCTCCATTTATTGAAGTCGGTTGAAAATTCACCAGCGGCGCCGAATGTGATGACGTCATCCAAATTAATCTAGCATTTTGGGGTTCTAATTTTCTAGCAGGTTCGCGGGCAAATGTGCGAGGTTTCAAGATTTCATGTAAAGAATTCTAAAGTTCGTTTCGTTCGACGAGTTCTTTCCGAATAAGAGCTAGCGCGCAAGAGCAACTTTTGTCTCCGCAACTATTTTGTCTCTCCCATCAACTATGGGGAGTTGCGTCGCTACGTGCGCGCACTTTCTTACTAGCCCAAGTTGCTCTTGCTCGCTAGCTCTGTGTACGTTCACCTGTTATATTTTTTTTATACAATTCATTCATCATTGTACTTTAAACATATGTTTTAAAAGTTATTGATGGCAAACCATTATTTTCCAAGTACTGCTTAGAGCAAAATAATTTCTAAATTTATTTCTCGAAACTGTATGCGGAAAGTGCATTATATTTATGCAAAACCAAAATTGGTTTAAATCACAGTTAATATGTTGTTTTTAATTTCAACGCGCATTAGTGTTTTTTTTTTGTCATTTATACCGTTAAGTAATTCCTCATAATAAATATAATGAAAGCCATGTTTTTTCTATTGATGATGGATGAAAAAACATATACTTATTTGATTATTTTCTATAAGTATTTATATTCTACGAAAGCTATTAGCCGTGCGAAGATTTTTATATAGAATTAAAAATAAATGTGGTTTTAAAATGAATACTCGGATAATTCCATAAAATAATGGCACTTTGCGGCTGTCGTAACATTCATGTGGTTAACGGCAGATTAACATTAAATTGTAGTGTGTAACGTATCATGTATGTTTTGTATGTGTGCGTCATACTATATAGTCCGTTTAAGAGCAGTTGTGCAGTTGTAACAGGAGTTGAATACAGTATTATAAAGCCTACAGTCTACTAAAGTGTTTCATTAATACCAAAAGCATTGCATGGCGACCCTGCCAGTGCTGCCTCGCGGCAGTACTGAGCTATGGATCATTTTTGAAAAATAATATTTTAAAAGTTAAAATTTAAACAAATAATTTTTATGCGTATTCGCAAATCGCAATGTACCGGATAGAAAATTTATCAATATAATAAAAAAATCGACGAACGTGAATATGGAATTAAGAACAGAATTTATTTGACGAAGAAAGTTTTTTTTTTTAAAACAAAAAAAAAACTATGGAAATTTGGAATATCATCTATTTATGAAAATTGTGAAATAAAATTGGAGATTTGGAAGGATGCAGCTGGAGCCGGGAGATCAGCCAGTGTGAATAGCAGACGTTTTCCCAAATTGACCAGAATCCCGAATGTCCCGAAATTCAAGAGTGACGACGGAATAAAAGTTTAATTTCGTGAAAAAAAAACTAAAAGTGAAATTTAAAGTTCAAGCAGTGTATGTTACATTAATGTAAGGTAACTAATTATTTTAGTTCAAAGATTTTTTTTTTTTTTTTGTCAAAAACCATTATTATGTTATATTTATTATACATAAATATATAATTATAGCTATGTATAATCAAAGTACTTAGTAACAGATAATTCTATTAGTTCATTGTTTGTTTTATAAAGCGCTACCAAATAGGGAAATGGTATGCAGCGTCTGTAATTTCGTCTCATATTTCGTGCTACCATGTAGGTAACTAGGTAGTCACAATGCATCGTTCTGTGCATTTTATAAAATGTTCGTAATGAAATACGATCTTGTCAATTCAATTGAGTGTGAAACTTTAATTTTTTTTTAATTAACATTTTGGATTCGGAGGGTCACACTAATTTCATAAATAATGATTGTAATGAAACTTATATTTCAATATTTAAAACATGATTTAAAGAGACTAAAGTAAAAGTATATTCTTATTTGATTAAATGAATTACCGTGATAAATATCTTATGATATTTGTGAAGAATAGACGAAGAGAAAAAGTAAATATTGGTCGTTGTATGAATACAAAAAAAATTACTCAGATTGTTTTTTTTTGTTAGGATATAGATGGAATCTTAGCTTGATCACCTAAGTTTTTCTTTTATATTCCTATCAAAAATTTAATAATGTCATTTAATTACTTGAAGAAATAAGAATTAATATTGTATGAAAAATAAAAATAAATTAATATGCAAGCCTGAGAGCTACAAATACAATTGAAAAGTGAAATGATATGATTGTTAGAAACAAGGTACACCAGGATACATGACAGGCACGGAATCCTTGTTAATTCTGATCATGATTAGGTCGAGCTACCACTCGTGAAGATAACTTGGACACATGGTATGAATAAAGGTATAAAATATATGATAATATAATGATGTGTTAAAAGAACTGCCTGAATTAATGTTAATGTTATTGTAAAGGACGAGCACACGCAGGCGGTAACGGGGCTCCCCGCGCAGCGGCTCCACGTGTATGAGGCGGAATATTAACGCTGCACGTGGAAGAGAGGCGCACCGCGGTTTCGACGAGGCGCACCGCGGTTTCGCCTATCGCGCTGTACTCAGTACGCCACGTGCATTGCGTTTACACGTGGAGGAGGCGTGGCCTAGGCGGCACATGCAAGACAGCCGCCGCCGCTTTGAGTCTCGCCGCCGCTTTTGGATGCCGCCGCCGCTTTGAGTCTCGCCGCCTTTTGGATGCCGCCGCCGCTTTGTGCCTCGCCGCCGGGCGGCCGCTTTGAATCTCCCCGCCGGCGACGCATATAAATAGCCCGAATTTTCAAATGGAATTCAGTTCGAGCAAGTGCTTATTACAGACAAGTAGTTAATAAGTAATAGTGATTAGGAATTGTAATTGTAAAGAGAAAATATATGTACTTATGTATGTCGAAGGAAGGGTTTTATTTCGAAGACGAACCCCAAAAATTATACAGTCCACAACAACGTGTGGTCCTTCGATCGCCGGATAACAACGTGTGGCCCTACGATCGCCGGATAACAACGTGTGATCCAACGAGCACCGGATACTTCAAGGAAGAAACGCTGCACGTGGAAGACCAGATCCTGCCGAAGAGAGGTACGCATCGGCAACGAGCTCACCTTCGAGGGACGAATATCGGCAAACCGGTAACGTTGGTACTAGCCTGCTGGTGTTTTTGATCGTCACCAGGCGAGTCAGGTACCTACCGACGGGGCCGCGCTGTTGGTACTAGTCCAATAAGGTGAGTCATAAGGTTTTTTACGGGCAGACACGGGCCGCCAGTGGTGACCTAGTGGTACGCGCCGGGAATCAGGGGTGCTGGTCAGCGGAACGAGTCTGCCAGTATAAGCCTGCGGTGCGTCACCTCTTTAGGCATGGTGGTAACCCGCAGCCAGGGTGACGCTGTGGAAGTTGAAGACCGGAGCCAGGAGACGGAGCGTGTGCGGCAAGAACGAATGCGGCGGCTGGTGCTGGACCCGTTAGCATCGCCATCTGACGCACGCTTGACGTCAGCCACAGAAACAATGGAGATCCCGCCGCAACCGCGACGGCATTCGCCAGCGAGATCCGCTAGATCGGTGCGGTCGTCGGCGAGTACGGCGCGGCGGATTAAGGCGGCGGAATTAGAAGCGGCAGAGCGACTCGCCACTATCCAGAGAAAAGAACTACAAATTGAGAAAGAACTAATAAATAAACGCTTACAGTTCGAGGTGTCCGCCATACAGGAAGACGAGGGCCTGCCGGAAGATATCGTCACCGCGACAGAAGAACGAAACAAGGTGGACGAGTGGCTCCAGTCACATCCTGTGCCGAAGGATGACAGACACCAGCGATCCGAACTAAGAAGAGGAAGATCGCCGACGCCGACCAGACGAACAGGAATAGAGCAGCTAGCGGCGTCCCTAGAGAAGATGGCGCGACCGCGCCTACGCCACGCGGACCTTCCTATATTTTCAGGTGCGATCGAAGAGTGGCTGCCGTTCCGAGCAGCCTACCGGGACACAAGCAGCATGTACCAAGTGTCCGACGCAGAAAACATCCAGCGGCTGCGTACATGCCTGAAGGGGGAAGCAAGGGACGCCGTGGCAGCGCTGCTTCACACTGCTTCATCACCTGAAGCAGTCATGAAAACCTTGGAGCAGTGCTTCGGGAGGCCCGAGATAATTATCGACAGGGCCATGGAGGACCTGAGGAAGCTGCCGCGACCTGGAGCAGCGGCCAAGGACATCAACAGCTTCGCTGTGAAGGTACAGAACGTGGTATGCATACTTCAAACCATAGATAGGAAAGGGTATTTATACAATCCTATGCTTGCAAGGGAGATATTGGACAAACTAAGTCCGCACCTGCGGTCCAGATGGTGCGACTATGCATATTCACAGGAAGGTACGGCAGATCCGGAAATTGTGGTGCTGTCCCGCTTCCTGATGAGAGAGGCGGACCAGGCGCTCCGCTACACATACGCGCCGACGAGCAGCACTGCGCCAGCGCGCAGAGACACCACGGCAGCAGCGGCAGCAACGGCAGCGCGACCTGCTCCACCAAGAAGGAAGTCGGCAGTATACGCCATAGTTTCCAGCAGTGGTGAGGAAGAGGAGAAGAAAGAAGAGAAGAAAGAAGAGAAGAAAGAAGAGAAGAAAGAAGACTTCTGCCTATGCTGCGGGCGCGACCACACCATGGTGGATGAGCGGTGGGCGCTGGTGAGGGAAAAGGGCGCCTGCTTCAAGTGCGCCACGAAGAGACATCGGCGCATTTACTGTCGAGCGAAACCATGCGGCGTGAACCAGTGCCGCCGCCCGCATCATTCATCACTGCACGACGTAAGAAGAGAAGAGCCTGCTGCGTCGACCGAAGAAACCGTCATGGCGGTTGCTGACCGCGCAACCGCACCGCCCCGCGCCGTCCTGCTGAAGATGTGTCCAGTTACCGTCGTCGGCCCACGGGGGGAGGTATCGACGCACGCACTGCTCGATGAGGGCTCCACCATCACCCTCATTGATGAGGACCTGGCGCGACAGATCGGCGCCGAAGGTCCCGCCACGCCGCTCCGCATCCACGGGGCGAACATGGAGCAGATTGAAGAAGGAAGTCGACTGGTGACGGTGCAGCTGCGGGGGCAGAGCGACGGGACACTACACGACCTGCGCGCCCGCACAATGAAGAAGCTACAGTTGCATCAGCAGTCCATCCCGGGTTCCCTGCTTCGGTACAGACACCTGCGCGACATACCGGAACATGAGGTATGTTACGAACAAGCACGCGCGGGTGTCCTGGTGGGTACCGACCACTGGGAGCATATCGTGACAAGAGAACTTCGGACGGGCGGCGCCGACGAACCTGCCGCCTCCAAGACAAATCTCGGCTGGGTGATACATGGGACAACGCCGCGTCGAATGATCGTCGAAAGGGACTGCGTGCTTCACGTCCGAGAACAGCAGCAAGCGGACCTACGGCTACACAACCTGGTGGAAGAACACTTCAAGATAGAATCATTGAACATAGCCAGTAGACCGCGCATAGGTGAAGCCGACCGACGAGCAACGTCAATCGTCGAGATGACTACGAAGAAGACGCCGGGCGGGTATGAAATCGGCCTGCCATGGAAGAGGGATAATGTCCGCATGCCGCCGAGCTACAATGCCGCGCTGCGGAGACTTCTGAAGATTGAAGCCAAGATGGACGCCGCGCCGGAATTCGCAGCCGAGTACACCAAGCAGATGAACAACTTATTTGAGAAAAGGTATGCGGTTCCATGCGACGGCAGTGAAGGCGAGAGCAGCGTGTGCTGGTACCTGCCGCATTTCGCTGTGACCAATCCCAACAAGCCAGGGAAGCAGCGATTGGTTTTCGATGCGGCAGCCAAAAGCCACGGGACTTGTTTAAATGACGAACTGCTTGAGGGCCCAGACTTGCTACTATCACTGCCGGGTATATTATTTCGATTCAGGGAAAAGGCAGTGGCAGTCACGGCAGATATAGAGGAGATGTTCCTACAAGTAAAAATAAGACCCGAAGACCAGCCAGCGCAGCAGTTTTTATGGAGGGGGAGCCGACGCGACACGCCGCCACAGCACTACAAGATGACGTCCATGATATTCGGCGCAGCGAGCTCTCCGTTTATGGCGCATTACATCCGTAATCATAATGCGCAGCAGCACGCAGAACAATATCCAATGGCGTTGGAAGCGATAACGAAGAGCCACTACATGGACGATCTGGTGGTGAGCTACGCCGACGCGGAGGAAGCCAGACAAGCAATCGAAGAAATACGGACGGTGCACGCGGCGGCAGGCTTCAAGCTACGAGGATGGAACGCCAGCGATAGGAGCGTGCTGAGGGACGTGCCACGAGAACTGCACGCCAGCACACCAACGCAGCTGGGAGGAGCGCAGCCAGCCCCGAAGATCCTCGGGCTAATTTGGGACGCCGAGCAAGACGCGCTAGGATTCAACACAGCGATGAACAGGGTACCGGTGGAGGTGCGAGATCGCAAGCGCCCGCCAACCAAGCGCGAAGCATTAAGTGCGGTAATGTCAATTTATGACCCACTAGGCCTCTTAAGTTATTTCACCATCCGTGCTAAAATCATATTGCAGAGCCTGTGGCGCCTCCAAATTTCATGGGACGAACCAATACCTGAAGAAGAGGGCGAACAGTTTGCGGGCTGGCTGGCGCAGCTGGAAGCGGTCGGCGCGCTACGTTTGCCGCGATGCTACGCAACGGACAACGTCGAAGACATCGAGCTGCACGTGCTATGCGACGCCAGTGAACAAGCGTATGCAGCCGTGGCGTACTGGCGTATGCGGCGAACGGACGGCAGCATACAAGTGAAACTCGTCTCGGCGAAAGCAAAGGTGGCACCACGGCGCGCGCAGACAATCCCGCGCCTAGAGCTGCAGGCGGCGGTGATCGGCGCCAGACTCGCCGATCAGATAAGAAGAGAGCACAGGTATGACATATCTCGTACTTGGTTTTGGACAGACTCATCGACGGTGGTGCACTGGGTGCGCAACGATGCAAAGAGATACACGCCGTTCGTCGCGCATCGCCTAGGTGAGATTGGAGAACTAACACAAAGGGAAGAGTGGCGGTGGCTGCCGACTCATGAAAACGTTGCCGACGACGCCACCCGCCTAAGTTTCACCACGGGACATGATCGATGGTTCCAGGGTCCAGAATTCCTGACAAAGACGGAGAACCAGTGGCCCACGGAGAAGGAACTTCGAGAAACAACGGACGAGGCTGATGTACTGCATGTAAGCGAGCTGCCACGGAAGATGGAATGGCTGCCGGATCCAGAGCGCTTCTCCAAATTCCGCACACTGGTGGGAGCAACAGCAAGGGTGCTCGCATTCATCGACATACGCATCAGACACACGGCGACGAGACTAGAATGTCGCCACCTGGAGCAAGCCGAACGACTGCTGGTGCAGCGCGCACAGAACGACAGCTTTGGAGAAGACATAAAGCGAATCAAGGACGCGCGCCCCATCAGCAGATCCAGTAGACTGTACAAATTGGACCCGGTAATGGAAGACGGCGTGCTGAGAGTAAGGGGCCGCATAAACGCAGCCACGGCACCCGACACAATGAAGAAGCCGGTAATCCTCGACGGCCGGCACAGAATAACCAGACTAATAGTGTTACAGGAACATTGTGCCACCGGACACGCCAACCGCGAGCGCGTCACCAACGACCTGAGACAGCGCTACTGGGTCATCCACCTGCGGCCTACAGTGCGCGCTGTGGAGAAGAACTGCGCGCTGTGCCGAGTACGCCGAGCAATGCCGCAGGTCCCAGCCAAAGGGGACTTGCCGCGCGCTCGCCTCGACCCGTTCCATCGACCCTTTACCAACTGCGGGGTCGACTACTTCGGGCCAATGATGGTCAAGATCGGACGAAGAAGAGAGAAGAGATGGGGCGCGCTGTTCACATGCCTGACATCGCGAGCCGTGCACCTGGAGCTCGTCGCATCTCTGTCAACGGACTCAGCCATCATGGCGCTGAGAAGGATGGCAGCTCGCAGAGGGTGGCCTCGTCTGATGTACTCAGACAACGGTACAAACTTCAGGGGCGCCGATCAAGAACTGAAGAAGGCGTACAACGAGTGGGCGCCGGCGCTACAAGAAGAAGCGCTGCGCCACCGGATGGAGTGGCGCTACATACCGCCGGGTGCGCCGCATCAAGGCGGTGCATGGGAGCGGCTGGTGCGGTCGGTGAAAACCGCGCTCGGCGCGACACTACGGGAGAAGGCGCCGCCAGAAGAGGTGCTGCGGACTCTACTCACCGAGGCGGAGTTCGCGGTGAACGCGAGGCCGCTGACTCACGTGAGCGTGAGCCCAGACGACCCCGAAGCCCTCACGCCCAACCACTTCCTGTTGGGCTCCTCAACGGGACTGCCGACGACGGGGCCGTGCGACGAAGCAGACCGACGGACCTGGCGCGCCAGCCAGGCACTCGCCGACCACTTCTGGCGCCGATGGATCAAGGAGTACCTACCGACGCTCGTGCCACGGGGGGAGGCGCGAAAGGACACGCGACGCCTCGAGGAAGGTGACGTGGTCATTATCGTGGACCACGTCTTGCCGCGCAACACATGGCCCATGGGGGTCGTGGTGCGCGTTCACGCCGGGCCGGACGACGCTGTGCGGGTAGCCGAAGTGAAGACCAAGAGCGGGATCTTCAGACGCCCCGTCAGCAAGCTCGTCGTGATGAAGGAGGCTACGCAAGCTACGCCGGGGGGAGGACTGTAAAGGACGAGCACACGCAGGCGGTAACGGGGCTCCCCGCGCAGCGGCTCCACGTGTATGAGGCGGAATATTAACGCTGCACGTGGAAGAGAGGCGCACCGCGGTTTCGACGAGGCGCACCGCGGTTTCGCCTATCGCGCTGTACTCAGTACGCCACGTGCATTGCGTTTACACGTGGAGGAGGCGTGGCCTAGGCGGCACATGCAAGACAGCCGCCGCCGCTTTGAGTCTCGCCGCCGCTTTTGGATGCCGCCGCCGCTTTGAGTCTCGCCGCCTTTTGGATGCCGCCGCCGCTTTGTGCCTCGCCGCCGGGCGGCCGCTTTGAATCTCCCCGCCGGCGACGCATATAAATAGCCCGAATTTTCAAATGGAATTCAGTTCGAGCAAGTGCTTATTACAGACAAGTAGTTAATAAGTAATAGTGATTAGGAATTGTAATTGTAAAGAGAAAATATATGTACTTATGTATGTCGAAGGAAGGGTTTTATTTCGAAGACGAACCCCAAAAATTATACAGTCCACAACAGTTATAATAAATAAATAAATATATTTCTTGTATCTTGAATTATTGAATATAATAAGATGAATAATATAAGACACGACGGTGTTATTAATTATAATTATGAGGGACGATTACCCTAAATGAAATTGTGTATCTTGATATTGTTGTACGTATGAGGAAGTACATAAAGAATAAAATATATGAAAAAAATTGAATACAGATAATGAATATTATGTCGTTTCTAAGTATGATGTGTAAACTGTAAGCACATAAATAAACGTATTCTATGAGGATATATTGTAAGATTTATTGAAAGATAATTATTATTTTACTCGGATATGACTATTAATTAATTACGGACTGTGACATTTTTAAATACGGATATGACGATAAAATATTTTCTAATATTGTATAATTTTTACATTATTTTCGTACATGAGAAGTTAATTAAAATTATTTTCTTTAATCTATTAGTATTAGTTACTATGTAGTGTGTAAGCCAATGTGTAAGCGTGTAGAATGTTCTTTTTTGGGGTTTTAAAAATAAGTAATTAATAATAAATCCATGCTATTGTTTTAATTTTAATTTTGATTTTATTTACTCGTTTATATGATAGGTATTAAGATATGTAACCAAAAACGAAGAAAAAATTTGCATTATATTCAGCTAAAAAAAAAAATGTTAATTACTATTTTTTTTATTACTTTCTATGAGGGGAGATGTAGTGTGTAACGTATCATGTATGTTTTGTATGTGTGCGTCATACTATATAGTCCTAAGGTTCTACAGTTTAAGAGGAGTTGCGCACTTGTAATAGCAGTTGAATACATTATTATACACCCTACAGTCTAGAAAAGTGTTTCATTACCACCAAGGCATTGCAAAATAAAATAACGCTAAAACCGAGGGGCTTTATAATTTAAAACGCGTCTGACTATGTCTCTGGTATGATAGCTCCCAAACGGATGCACCGATTTTCTTTTATTTTTTGTGTCATAGATAATTTTTAATCAAAATTTGTTCAGTCGTTGAATATCATGAGTTCTTTTCTTTTGTGGTTGATGAGGGGATCTGGTCCCCTGAGCTAACTTCCTTATTTCACAACTCCCGCAATATCAAAGAGTAAATAAGTACATAGTACAATACAACTGCACTAGTAAAATACTGTACACAATGTTAAATTCAAGATAGAAGAGAAGTCTCACAAAACATTGGGTCGGGGGATATTTAAATTTTAATGCTATAATTAAAATAATTTTAAGTGTACATCACTTTTAAAATGTTATTGTTTGTTGTAAGTTATGTAAATTGGTGGTACACTTTCAGGATAATTCATACTAACAATTTGATATTTGAGCAACATACTTATCAATGTATTAATAAATGAATGTTAACATGTTGATAATAATGTAATTGACATTAAATTATGCAACATATAAGGACTCTGTGTGATATTACATTATCAGTGAATGTACTTTCTGTTGATAAGCTGCCTGTTGTACTTTTAAAATTAAAATTTAAATAAAAAAATAAAAGTAATTAAGACATCTTGATACAATACTCAATACTTTTCTTAATTAAAAAAAAAATGTCTTAATTTTTTTTTTATTCTAATTTTATATGTCTTGATAACATGGATGAAATAAGTAATTCCATTTGATTTAGAACTTTTTTTTATATTTTTTTTCTAGTAGTATACCTATTACGATTTGTCGCCAAAAATAAAATCGAGATTATCCTAAACCTTAACTAATGGTGAACACTATCTATGAACTCGTGACTCGTCAATTTAAATATTTAGATAAAAATGTAAAATATGTTTACAGGCAATCGATTGCGGCCCACAAATTAGCGCACAATGGTGTAAAGGAACAGCTTCTGATGCACAGGTGGAGGTACCCGAGCCTATCTCTTCACGGCATTGAAGGTTTGCATATTTAAGGGTTTTTAAGTGTAGAGACAATCGGCCACATCTTAGCTTTCCATCAGGCAAGATTGTGGTCAAACGCTTCCCTATCTAGAATAAAAAAAAAATTACGGAGCATTTACATTAAACGAGCAAATGCTCTTTCTAACCCCACTATGAAAGAAATTGACTCTTATAAATTAACCAGGCGTAGAACATTCTTTCGTTGTTCTTAGTGCGTTCGAAAATATTCTACGCAATGTTCTAATACTTAACACTGAATACGAGTTTTCGTTTACACTAATTTATAAAATATTATGAAATCATGCTTGCTCTAGCTCTATGTTCGTTTGATGTAAATACACCGTTAATAACAAATCTATTGAGACATTTATTTCAGTACAATACACAATATAAACACATGTTTGCAAATAGTAGTATATAAACCGTTGACATAAACAGTATGATTATACAGTAATTTTGGTGTACCTATACTATGTAATTATGAAGCTGAATGGTTTGTTTGTTTTTTTCAGTTAAATGCGTTAGTCTCAGAAACTGCTACATTTTTAGTCTTTTTAGCAAAGTTATAAGGCTATAACATACGATTAATTAAGGTGAAGCACCAAAAATGTTTCAAAACTATTCCTTTTAAAAGCAGACGAAGTTGCGTGTATTGCTAGTACATTATAACTTCATGGACATATCAATTTTAACTCATCAACTCATTATATCAATTTATCAATGTTTTTGTTTACTCGCAATAAGCGTCAAGTGTAAGCCGTTTAAGATGTTTTTGTACGTAAATGATCACGTAAAAGTTAGTATTTAATATATATTTATACTAGATTTCCGCCCGCGACTTCGCCCGCGTTTTCAAAGGAAAACCCGCATAGTTCCCGTTCCCGTGGGTTTTCGGGGATAAAACCTATCCTATGTGTTAATCCAAGTTACCCTCTATATGTGTGCTAAATTTCATTGTAATCGGTTCAGTAGTTTTTACGTGAAAGAGTAACAAACATCCATACATCCATACTTACAAACTTTCGCCTTTATAATAGTACTAGCAATGCCCTGCGGTTTCACCCGCATCTAGATAGAAAATAGAAAATCTTTATTGAAAAAGTTTCAAAATAATACAGTTAAAAAAATAATTTGGGGGAAATTAAAGCCTGTGTTAGTTAAAACTGTGTTACAGGCTTTAGAATCCCCAGATAGCGATATCGTTACAGTGAAAAGTCTACTATGGGCCGGACTATAGGTTTAATTTTTAATCACATGAAGATCACCTTTACCCCGTCCCGCATTACGGCCTTTTTTTTTGTTTTAGTGGGGAAATCTTTCATAGATACGGCCTCCGGGGGAGGGGCCGTGGGTTATGTCGGATTCCTACCGACCAAAACCCCACTGTGTTCCGTCAAGACGCATATTGGTAGAACTCGAACAGTATACCTACTATTTTCTGTAGATTGACACTTTTTAAAATTCGTTATATCTTTTGAATGGAATATCCAATTCTTTTCATTTAAAAAGTATTTTGCTGGTATTGAAACAGTCAAACAGTAATAAAACATCATTTATTGGGATAAGGATTAATATATGTGTATGGATAACATGGTTTGATTACTGTCGGCACTTCTATTTACTTTGAAAACGTAAAAAAGTTGTTGTAGTAACATAACTACTGAAGATGGACATATGGTATCGCGGACTTTCTTGTAGATATTGATCCATTCTATAATACCGTAGAACATTTTTTTGGTCTATCTTCAATAGATTCCGCAGCGCACGCGATGAAAGAAGTTTTATTGAGGATTTTTTTACACCTTGGGTTACATTATTGCATTTTTGGTAAGGATCTCTAATTTTTTTGAAAATGCAATATAGCCTATGTTGCTCAGTAATGATGCAGCTTTCTAATGGTGAAAGAATTTTTGAAATCGGTCCGGTAGTTTTTGTGTGAAAACCATACATACATACATACATACATACATACATACATACTTACAAACTTTTCCTCTTTATAATATTAGTATAGATATCTTTCTTTCTTTCTTTCTTTCTTTCTAAAAGTTAGTATTCGTGGTTGGATTTATTCTATTTAAGCTAATTAATTAATAAAATAAAATGTGTGAAAAATATGAAGCAAAATATATGTTTTGTATATATCTATAATTTTTTTTATAATTAATCGATTCAAATAAAAAAAGCTTACATAACTGTTTCTTTATAGTAGAGCCATTTTAATAGGCAACCATTTAGCATTACCAATTTATTAACCTTTTGACCGCCAGAGCAAAAACGCATCGCCGTGCCCTCCACGCCAAGCCACAAATTCAATGAGATAACCTTGAAAATAGTAGGGATTCCAAAATGTTATCGATAAACATAATAATTCACGTCTGAATATTTGAATAAACAGCTTATAACACAAAAATAATATTTATTTAACCTCATCTCCTACTGTAAAAACTTAAGACCACATTAAATAGCAACTATCAACAAAAAAATCAACCTTTTGAGATACAAAAATACATATAAAATTGCAGCAAGTTACAGCACTATTCTCTATCAGTTACGCCCCATTGGCATGTATACATGCCAATGGCGCGGGCAACCATCCTTTTTTTTATAATCTCTCGCTTCTGATTAGGGATGTGTAGCTGTATATTATTATAACTTATCGAGTTTATTTATTAAGTTTATATGAACTATAGGTATTATTGTGGAGTGTTTATTTGTAAATATCAAAACAACTATTACCTTTAAATAAAGGGAATTGCATTATGAGCTATTACGCACTGTCGACCAGTCGCCGGTAATAGCTCTAAAACTACATATTTATTTTCCAATCATTTAGTTTAATACTTGAGTTATTACAAATACTAATTATATGTAGGTTACCATATTTTGATATGACATAGCGACAATTTGTATCATAAGAATATTCTAATAAAGGCACTCACACTCTCGGCAATACTCGATAAAATATTTTTACAACTTTCCGCACTTAACAACACGGCACGCGCTTACGACGTCACCAGTCCGACATCTATTCATGTCAATGGCGCAGAAGGGATTGCATATCGATACTGTGCTAGGGATGCGCATGATTAGCGAAAAGGAAAATATTCAAATCAACAATATCCACAATATAGACAATATGGTATTATACCAAAGAATGTAGTATTTACCTTTTTTCTCAGTGACTAAGCTTATATATTTTTTTTGTAGTTATTACAAAAATTAAGCGAATTAGAGTAATTTCGCTGAAATTTTAATGAAGTTACTTGAATATTACACTACATCACTAGTAGGCACGTATACATGTCATTGGCGCGAGAGAACATGCTTTTTTAGCCATTAATTAAGTTATTTTTTGTCATCAAATATTTGAATAACTACTTGGCAATTTTGTTTACTGTGTACAATTATGTAATAACTGGGGATTCAGTTCATAAACTGTATAAATAAAACACGTAAAAGTAAAGGTTTAATATGTTTATTTTGTATTTATCTATGATCTGTTTCTTGGCATGTATAGGTGTCGTTGGCGCACAGGGCACGATTGCGCATGACATCTATAGATGTCATTGGCGTTCAAAAGGTTAATGGTTACCTATAACTGATGTCTGGTAACATTCAGTTGTAAAAAAACATATGATAGCTTATTATAACTGTGTAGTAATTGATATACTAAGTATATTAATATCCTTTTAAATAACATAATAAACGTGTTTGATTTATTTTATCTTTATACTACAAATTGTAATGAATAATAACTAATAAGTGTAATCAATTCTGGAATTTTCGGTATAGGTGCCGCTTTTCAACCGGGAGCAAAAACCGTGATTCCCGGAAAGGTGATTGGAAAATTCTCCATTCGTCTAGTCCCCAACCAAGAGCCGAAGGAAATTGAACAACTCGTATTTGACTATGTTGATAAAAAGGTGCGTATTTGAATTTTGTAAGATGTTAATAGCTAGCTAGCTAGCTAGAATAGCTTGATGTTTTATTAATTTGCATTGAGTATGGATGTTCATAAGTTCATATATTTTATAGTTGTTCTGGTAGACCTACGCATATATTTGCTCTTTTCACTCTGAAATTGTTTTTAATAATTTGTTTTGTTTGATCATTTTTATGATTTGTATCGAATTTAGTAAATTTAAAATTATATTTAAGTGAGGCTTGTGTGTAGATCCAACCTTGATCTCGGCTTTTTAGGTTCGATTTAATTGAGACTTATAAAAAAATGTTTAACTTAAATACCTAGTCAATTTATTATATAGTGTATTGACACAAATCCGCGGCCTTGTTCGCGATAATAGTCTAAATTCCATGGTACATAATATATTATTTCATAGTGCCAAAGTTATAATATTATTTATCGCGGAAATCAATATCTTCTGTTGTGCACAAATGATAATAAGTCACATTTATCTGGTTGAATCTGCTGTGTGATTGAATGATTAGCGCGTTCACTGACTGACGACTTTAAATCTTTAAGATCTTTGAATCTTGCCAAAAAAGTTTCACTTCTGACACGTGTGTGTTACACGCTGTTTTACATTTTTTTTGACGTGACAACGTCTTATAATTCGATAGAGCCGGTTGCACGCACGAAAAAACATGACTCATGCGGCGTTACCTCGCTCTGAGGCGTTCCATGTAAGGCTTGAAGTGCGAGCGAGAGCGCGGAACGAGCGACAAAGAAGTACAATCGGACGTTGTCGCGTTCAACTATCGTCAGTAAACCGACTTTACAGAATTTTTTGTAATAAATTTAATATGTTTTCTCCCTTTTTTAACCTCCACAGTGGGCAGAGCACGGGTCGCCGAACAAGATGCGTATCTGGGCGCAGAGCGGCCGCGCGTGGACCGAGAACCCCGACCACCCGCACTACCAGGCAGCCGCTAGAGCCACTAAGATGATTTACCAGGTATACAATAATAATATTGTCGCGGAACAATTCGAACCAATACCCGCGGCCCCATCATTAAAGCGGCTCGACGGAACACAGTGGGGTTTTAGTCGGTAAGAATCGACATAATCCACGGATTTCTCCACTTAAAAAAAATGTATAGAATAATATTAATATTATCCGATAATTTTACTTACAATTCAAGAAAATGGGGCCATCAAGAAAAGAGCTTATTTGTCCATAAAAGGCTGACAAAGCACATGTAACTTTTAGTGTTACAAGTTTTATGGGCGGTGGTCACTTAACATCAGGTGCCCACCTGCTGGTTGGCTTGCTCTGACATAAAAATAAAGAACTTATACTTTTAAGATTTAATATTAAAAGGATAACTATTAAAAGTTAAATAAAAGAATTGTAAAAAATGTTAGGAATTAATTACAAGTTAATATCGCGATTTATGTTTTTAAAACACTTGGTTTTAAACGGGTTTTAACATTCTTAGAGATAAAATACGGATTCTATTAGGGAAATTGCAGTCCTGTTTGTGTTTATTTATTGTTGGCTTTGTATTCGCAAATCGTTGATGAAACGTTTTGATTTCAAATACAAAAGTAGTAGTATATAAAAGAAAACCCATTTCATGAAACCCTTATCTGTTATTGTATAAATAAAATAAAATACATATACATATAATATTTTTAAGAAATTCCACAATGTTATGTTTGTCTCTGTTTGTACGTACTAATATTATAACAGTATGATTTGATAAAATGAATCATAAAGTAAATAATTGCACAATTTTACCCGAGATAAAACACATGTTCGTGTCATTGACCGCTATCAATTTACAGTAGATATAGGAATATATTCAATTTGTGTTAGACCATATGACATTAACATACTGAATAAATAATATAATTACTTAATTTCTTGTGGTTAATTTCCTTTTTATCTAAATCTTTGTTCATTCATTTTAAAGTAAATGGGAAAATTATTCAAGAAACTTCCATTAACACGTTTATAGCGTTATTTGAAGAAAATAGTACTATGTATTTGTAATTTAAGTTTTATAACATTCATGGGTGTAAAACTAAATATCAAATTCAACAAGGACCGCGTTCCATCGTTATTGTAAACATCGAAAGAATGTTTCATATTGGTTGAGATGGTTGTAGAGCAGGCTCCAAGGAGATGTTCGTTTGCAAAAATAGCGGACCTAAATCTGACTTCTGATATATATTGTATAGATCCCAGGCATCCTATAGACAGATGTTGCCAACCAGTTTTGTGGTCCCCCTCCCCCCACCCCGGTAATTAAATATGGCATACAATGAAAAAAATAAAAATTTCCAAAACATGCCGTGTGGGGTATCAAATGAAAGAGCTTATTGAGTAGATCACGAATATATAGCATAATATAACATTTCTTACACTTTCTCTAAGATTCTTTAGAAAATTTACGAAAATGCTCCATTTTTGAGTTAACTTTAAACCACTATAGATTGAAAACTCATAAATATATTTTTTAAATTATTATTTTAAATAATTAACAATAGTCCATTGTTTACGATTCAATAGTTCGTACAGTGAAATAGTTGCATGGGGGAGTGGGGGGAGCATTCAAAGATGGCGAGTATATTTTCAAGTTTATGCAAATATACCACAGTGCCACCACTATTGTGCTCTACTCGAAGATATTGTTTTAATTCCAAAATACACAATGAAACATGATTTCAGAAGTAGGTAGAGATTGTCTAATCTAAAAATGAACGCCCCTCCACTAAACTTAATTGTTTCAATGTGTGAGGACAAATAATTATTGAACCACTTTATATGTGTGCGCGCGTCAATTCTACTGCAAACTTTGACACTCGCGCACTGATTTGTCAACTAATCGGGCGATCAGTTCAGGTGCCTAGCATTGTATGGCGGGGAGAGAGGAATGACACGTCCGTTCTGTCGTGCATCGCGTCATTTATGCACTAGTTGGCCAACTGGTCCTGTCGTTCGGGCATGGACGGGACTGGAGGACTGAACGACCAATGAGGCAGACCAATTTGTGTGTATTGCGTCTATACACGTACTTTGAATGTGAGCGTAAACACAGTGGAGGGGCGTTCATTTTTAGATTAGACAATCTATAACATCTGAAACAGAACTACCTATAACATCTTATCTTATAATTTGTTCCGTAATTTGTCCAATTATAAGATACTCTTGCGTAAAAACATTCGATACTTCGACAAGGCCTTGCAAATCGATTGTCGGAATACCGCGGGTCTACTGTACTTAGGAATATATTCGTTTCCTCTGGCAGGATCACGGGTGGCCGAGATAGGCATTGCCCGAGCATGGTGATAGACGCGGGTTCGAATCCCGCCGTGTGATTGAGTTTTTCTTTAAAAACTTTCTCATCTTCATTTTTATAAAAGTCCGCTTTCAGCAGTATTTAACATTTGTTTCATGTTTATGTACACAAAACATTTAAAAACCTGAGCCGAACTAAGCAACTAGAACCTCGTATTTCGGCTTACAGCACTATCATCTGATAGATCCAGTATTAAAAAAAATATCAGCTGTAGATGGAACGAAGTTTTAAGTTAGAGAGAGACAGACAGAGAAACACGCGCACGCCGCACGGCTTACAACTATAGCAAAGTGTTGTTACAACTTTTCTTCTTAATTTTTTCCGTCCAGCCCCCTTTCGCAACGCGCGATAAGGAACTTAGTTCCAAAAAAAAGACGGGTTGCACTCCGGGAGTGCCGGCAGAAGTGAAAACTTGATTATTAACGTTCAGCATGTTTGATATTTTGGAATGGTATCCGTCCTACGCATGGAATATAAGGGCTAAAAAAAAGTCTTACGCTTTTTCGATCAGGCCACGTGTCCTGACGCGAGTTTAAGATTTTAGACCCAACGCCGCTAAAGAAGTTTTCACTTCAAAATTGATGAAATCTTTATTTCCAAATTCCAGACGGACCCAGACATGTCACGTGAAGGTGGTTCAATTCCGGTTACAATCACGCTCCAAGAGGCGAGTGGTAAGAACGTGCTGCTGCTGCCGATGGGCGCCGGTGACGATATGGCGCATTCGCAGAACGAGAAGCTCAACGTGAGGAACTATATAGAGGGGGTGAGTGTGATATAATAATAAATACTACTACTACTACTACTACTACTACTCTGCTGCTCAATTAAGGCTTGTGTTGTGGGTACTAGGCGACGATAAATATAATATTTAATAAATACATAATATATAGATAATAACACCCAGACCCAAGAACAAATAATTGAGTTCATCACACAAATATTTGCCCTGACCGGGGATCGAACCCGGGATCGTCGGCTCAGTAGGCAGTTAATTTACCACTGCGCCAACCGCGTCGTCGATTGTTTATTTATTTATAAGGAAACTAGCGACCCGCCCACGGCTTCGCCCGCTTTGTCTAAAACCTAATAAATTATATACTAAAACCTTCCTCTTGAATCAATCTATCTATTAAAAAAACCGCATCAAAATCCGTTGCGTAGTTTCAAAGATTTAAGCATATAAAGGGACAGAGAAAGCGACTTTGTTTTTATTTTTATACTATGTAGTGAAGAGGAATATTAACTAACATAAGAAAGAGATAAAAGTGCGCAAAAGTAATTGTAACTTTATCAGGGGATGATCCTGTGTTGGTGGTTGTTAATCAAGGTGGTTAAACAACATTCAATAATGTTATTATCATTTCTAAAACGTTAAAAAATATTTTCAACTTAAAAATTTTCCAACTTTTAACAACAATTAGCCCAACAAACATACGGTCTACAAATTTAAGTTTTCCTCCTTCCTTAAAAATCATATAATTTTTAGAGTAAGCGTGAGAATGGTCCTGATAAACGGAAGAGCGAAATATTATTCAAACTCAAACTCAAACATTTATTTATTCAATTAGACTTCTTCCAGAAGCACTTTTGAATCGTCATTACATTCTTTAAATTTACCACCGATTCGGAAAGCAGTATCTATGGAGAAGAACCGGCAAGAAACTCCATAGTTGCTCTTTTAAAGTCATGTCCATATACAATATAATTTTACATTACATGTTACTTACATCTAACTACATAATATTATATATTATCATAATATGCCAAAGAACTGTCCTGTTATTCTTACGCGACAACCCTCCATGGATTTTCATCTTCCATATATTCCTTAATGCTGTAGTAGGCTCTCTGAACTAATACATTTTTTAAATAAGTTTTAAATTTAACACTACTAAACTCTTTAATACTATGAGGAATTCTATTGTAAAAACGTATACCTTGGCCCATAAATGAATTTTTAACTTTAGCTAACCTATAAAATGGCATTTCAATTTTATTTCTATTCCTTGTGCCATAACAGTGTCTATCTCCTACTTTTGTGTGTAAGTCCGCGTTTTTGTGTACATGTAAAACATTATTAAATATATACTGTGATGGTACAGTGAGGATACCAATATTCTTAAAGAGATCTCTTAGTGAGTCCCGAGCACGTAAATTATATATAGAGCGTATGGCTCTTTTCTGTAATATAAATATAGTTTCTATATCTGCAGCCCTGCCCCATAGTAGAATTCCATAGGACATAATGCTATGAAAGTAACTAAAATAAACCAATCTAGCCGTATCTTCATCGGTGAGATGCCTTATTCTTCGAACTGCATATGCAGCTGAGCTGAGCTTAGCAGCGGTGGTGGCAACATGGGTCCCACATTGTAGCTTCTCATCTAGTGTCAAACCAAGAAAAACAGTAGACTCGACGGGGTATAATACCTCCCCGTTTAAAATGATATCCCTTTTGACCTTTTTTACATTTGGAAGGATAAACTCTACACAATTTGTTTTTTTTGCATTCAATAATAAATTATTAGCATTAAACCAATTAGATATGCGTAAAAGAGCAGAGTTTACTTCGTCAACATTTGTGTCATATCTATCCACATTAAATATTAATGAGGTATCATCTGCAAACAGTACTATTTCACACATATCCTGCAAATAATAAGGTAGGTCATTAATATACACTAAGAACAAAAACGGTCCTAAGATAGATCCCTGCGGAACACCAATGTTAATCGGCGCACCGCAAGATTTCTCTCCATTAACAACAACGGTCTGTACCCTGTTCTGAAGATATGAAGCTATGAGGTCCCGAGATAAACCTTTGATACCATAAAAATTTAGTTTCCGTAATAGAGTGGAATGTTCTACACAGTCGAAAGCCTTAGAAAGGTCGCAGAATAGATAGAATTCGCAGAATATTAAATCAGATTAACGGATAAAATAAATATTAAGAATACGATTGACGTGAACATTGAACAACTCACGATAGTGTTTTAAATATAACTTTATTTTTACATATAATACCATATAACAGATTAAAAAAAAACACTATAACGAGTATGATTGACGTGAATGACGCTCTCTGTTCAGTATTTTAAGTTCGATAAAATAACAAGCAATCCAGTTAAATTAACAAATCAATCGCGTTTGAATAGACGAATAGTATTGAAATGAAATAATAGGATTCAAATGAAATACTCTTATAAATCAAGGACAAGAAAACAACGTATGTATTATTTTTATAAATTGAATTGTCTTGTCGTTCCATTGTCGTTAGTGGATTAGAACTGAGAACTTTAAGATCTGAGACGATTATTTTATTAAATGTATATCCGCGGATTACGAATTTTACTCTCGACGCAAATGCGCCACAGACCACAGCCACTAGTGGCCAACAATAGCCACTAGTGGCCAACAACCGCCACTTTTCATATATTTTGTAGCCGGTAGCGACTACTCAGCAGAAGTGTCGCTGGCCACCGGTGGCTGTGTTCGTTGGCCAATTTGCGCCAACGACCAACCCCCAAAGTTTTATTCAAGTGTCAAAAGAATATAATATACACACATACATAAATATATATTACGATTTCTCTTTCCATTTATCGAAATTGAATTATGATCCGAGGTTCTATTATTTCAGAATAGTTTTGACATGCGCGAGAACCAGTTTACTCATATAATATTATTGAGTTAATTATATGTTTAATTATTATGATTCGATTGATCGCTTTTCAAACTTAGTAATGGTAATGTTTTTTTCCAGATAAAACTATTCGCCGCATATTTGTACGAAGTCAGCAAATTACCTAAATAGGGAGCGACATCTACAGAAAATTGCAGCCACTGTTTCAGTTGAAATTTAAAATTGATCAGTATTTTTTTCAATTATTGTGATTGGTCCTGCAAGAGTTTATTAATTTTTTTAAATAAGCATACACAAGCTGCCTTAGAATTTATAATTTTTGATATAAAAAAGTAAAAGTAAAACATTCCATGTCATTGAGTACAATGTGGAATTACTATGTAATACTCTTTTACACGAACGCTATTTTTTAATGTCTTAATTTTTTGCATAATATCACTATGAAATATAGTTTAGTTGTATGTTCATAATATTCTGTTAAACAATCATAATAAAGTTGAATTTATCTAATGGTGCATAATAAAGGTTTTGTATTAATATGTTGTGTTTTATTCATCGTATTCCTTTCATAGTTAATATATTCAAGTAATATATATACAGGGTGTCCCACTGTTGGTATACTAAGCTCAAAGGAGGTTATAGTTTTGCATACGCTGAGTACGTAAAAAATACTTATAAAATTCCAGACGCAGTTTTTTTTCAAATGTTTGAATTCTTAAAACTCTCATGTGTACACCCCTGACAAGCAACCCGCCCAACTTTGCTACCAGTACGTGACCTATCGTTTAAGATTATGTTTTCATAGACAAAATGCTCACATAAGCGCAGTGGTATATGCCGGCTGCGCGAAGCTAGAGAAGAAAACATGGATTTTCAGGAAAAATTTAGCAAAAATTTTGTGATGTAATTTTGTTGTTAAAATATGGTTTAATGGTTTAAGTATTTTTTACGTGATCAGTGTATGCAAAACTATCCCTTATGCAAATGCAAAAAAGTCCCTTCGCGCTTAGTATACCAATAGTGGGACACCCTATATACTGTGCTATATACATATAGAGGGGGCATTTCACGCGAAGCGGACACAGATTTTTGGGTCAGGTTACCGATTTCGTTTATATTTTAGTATGTTACACCTGTTTATATCCTCGGTATGTATACGAAATATTTTTGCATTTAGAAGCTTAGTTTTCAAAATACAGGTCTTTGAAGATGTCAGCAAGCGCGAGGCATGCATGACTTTGTATGTAATTATCAGTTCAAAAAAGGATTTTTTTAATAAATTGATGACTGAATAATAACCCACATTATAAAACCTTTTTATTCTCATATTTTTAAAAAATATTTTTCTTTGTAATTTTTTACAAACTTAGCATATTTTAAAAAATTTTTAAGATCATTAAATAAATGGCTTATATTATGCTTAAACTACATGCCAAGTTCTAGAGTGGTCATCGCAGAAGTTTCGAAGCTACATGTATTATAATTGCGAAACGCGGCAATATCCCCATACTAGCCCTAGTTGGTTAGCGCGACATTCTGCAGTGGGGATGCAGATATATGGGGATATTGCCGCGCTTCGCCATTATAATACATGTAGCTTCGAAACTTCTGCGATGACCACTCTAGAACTTGGCATGTAGTTTAAGCATAATATAAGCCATTTATTTAATGATCTTAAAAAAATTTAAAAATATGCTAAGTTCGTAAAAAATTACAAAGAAAAATATTTTTTAATTTTTCTTAGGAATTTAAAAATAAATTCGATATCAAAAATATGAGAATAAAAAGGTTTTTAATGGGGGTTATTATTCAGTCATCTATTTATTAAAAAATCCTTTTCTTTAACTGATAATTACATTCAAAGTCATGCATGCCTCGCGCTTGCTGACATCTTCAAAGACCTGTATTTTGAAAACTAAGCTTCTAAATGCAAAAATATTTCGTATACATACCGAGGATATATACAGGTGTAACATACTAAAATATAACCGAAATCGGAAACCTGACCCAAAAATCTGTGTCCGCTTCGCGTGAAATGCCCCAGAGACTAAGTATATAGTTGTATCTAGTATGTCTAGTTTGATATAACAAAAAACAATTACATACACAATACTATACAAAGAAGAAGTTAAAACTCTTCAAATGTGTTTATCAAAAATCTGGTTGAAAGAAGCAAACGTTAAAGCACAATCAATCTTAATGGTTTTACTTTAAGGTATATAATGCTGATTGGACGATAGGAAGTATGGTGTATGGCCAGTCATAGAAATCTAAATAAAAAAAATTAAAAAAAGTACCAAAAGTTATAAATTCGCCTAAGACTGGTCCAATTAATCTTCAATCTTTTAGAATGAACTTGATCCGCATTTACAAAGTCAGACATTTGTATGTTGGAACAATCAATGAATTTTTTTTACACGTTAAGTGTAATGAATGATTGTTTACATCAAGCACGAACATAATCTTGGGATTTAAATTTGAGTTTCAGTTCATGAGAAACTGAAAGTATTATTATTAATATTAGATTTAGTAAGATACAAATTACTAACTTATCATCTTGGTTTAGGAGAATCTGTCAATAGAAAATATCCCTTAAAGCTAAGCGATAAATAATAACTAGAACGGCTAGTTAAGTACTTAGATAATACTAAGATAATAATAGAAAATGCCAATCAGTAGAAAATAATTGCTGTAACAGAACCCAGATAAGAAATTGTAAACACCGGAAAATTGACTACTAATATTAGAATAATATGAGAAAATCGTTCTCTTATCCGACTATGTGTGACGATTTAACATGTGTAAAATCTTTGAGGCGATGATTCTTAGTACATATAACAATA
Source organism: Colias eurytheme (assembly GCF_061535395.1). Taxonomy (NCBI): domain Eukaryota; kingdom Metazoa; phylum Arthropoda; class Insecta; order Lepidoptera; family Pieridae; genus Colias; species Colias eurytheme. The sequence continues at coordinate 8,445,766 of NC_142982.1, read as the reverse complement.
TATTTTCCTTGTTATTGTTCGTTTCCGATAAATACAAATCTATTATTTAAAGACATGATGTTAAAGAATTTAATTATATTATTTGTGGTTAACTAAATAACAATATTGATAAATGATGTAATTTTTCTCCGTATCTAAAAATATACGTACCCATCTGGTTAGTAGGTAGGTACCTATTACCTAAAATAATAATGTTTAGCCTAAATATAATAATATACATACTTTAGATACTATTTATATTGCTAGTAGCTTACTTAACCAGTATCTATTAATTTAAAACAATAAACCTGTATTTTTTAAACTTTCAAAGAAGCCATTTTCAGTTATAATCGAAGGCTAATCGCCACAATATAATTTTTAATTTAAACGGCCCTTTCACAGATGAGGTTATTCACGGTGTATTGGATGTACATACTTACCAACCTTATTTTTATTTGTGTGTTTATCGTAATGGCAATCAAAGCATATACATAATCTTGATTTTCAAACAAATTAGCTATAAAAAGAAAGGCTAACTAAATAAGAGTATTGTTTTTATTATATCAAATGTATCACAAGTGTTTCTAACCAGGCCCAGTAGACAAAGTAACAATTACAAAACGATAACGAAGTTAGAAATCGCAAAAATGTATGGGATTGACATACGCCGCGTTAGATCACGTGGTCTATCTAATGTCAATCCCATACATTTTTGCGATTTCTAACTTCGTTATCGTTTTGTAATTGTTACTTTGTCTAAGGCCCCTGGATATACTAACCTGTATCTAGAACATTTACGTTCACTTATAGAAAGTTCATTATTCTCACTATTATAGTTGCATTTATCTGAACAATCAGTGAAAACGCTACAGGCGAAGTATCAATGAATTGAATTTCTTTTAAGAGGACAAGTAGATGCCTAATTAAGATCAGCCTCGTAAATGATAAGCATATCGAATTCACTGTCTGGTGTTAGAATTAGGTTCATATTGTTATGTTCGTAGAATTATATTTTTTAATTGATATGAAGTGTTAAGTCCTCGGAGGTAGTAGTAGTAGCATACGAAAACGAGTTCCACTTCTCATAACTTACCTAAAAATTTATTCTTGTGGTTACTAACACACTGGTGAAAATCTGTTGTGATCTACGAATATCATCGATTGAACCTTAGATTGAACATTATACAATTTTGTAGAATAATTACTATATCAGTCTAGGAAATAGGAATCCAAGTTTTCCCAGACCCATTATTCCGAAAATTAAAAGATTAATAATCAGGTTTTTTCAATACACAATTTAAAGATACATAAACCTTATTGAGAAAGGAAATATTCTTTGTTTTTATTCCGGGTGAACCGAGTATGAGAACTATAGCAAGATTTTACAGATTAGGCCTTCTATACTTTTATCATTTATGCTCTATAGCATCTATCTACATTTTTTCGGATTTTTTAATTATTTTTAACTAACGATTATCTTTAAAATGGCGTTACATTTATGGCAATGAACACGTTAGGGATTTTCCTGCCTATGCATATTGATTTGGGTATTCCCTATATAAAAGACAAGGCTGTTTGAAATTTCACCATATAATGAGCATGCAAAACAGCGATTTCTGGTGTATTTTTTGCGAATAATGTATTCATCTTGGCCATTAATTAAAAATTGGTAAAATTCGTTCAACAATTTATCGTGAAAACGATCGAATAATATCATCAGAAAGATTACTATTAATAACATTGGTACAGTTATAGGTTTACGCAATTACCTAACTATAATTTAATTGGTACAGAAAAGACAAATAATAATTTTGATGAATGATGCGAAATGAATTTTGAATGGACAGAAGGGAAAACGGAAGTTAATGCACTTGCAATAAATGCAAGGGGGAATAAATGAACTCATTGTTTCATGGAATTAATAATTATAGTTACCTAATTGCATAATTTGTGCAAAATAAAATTCTGCACGTGCGTTTAATCTTATTTATTGTGATATATCATTCGATAATAGTGTAGATTTAACGCCAATAATTTTTAAGTTTTTTTACGTACTCTTGATAAAAATATATGTTTAATTAATGTTAGATAAAAACATTAGTACCGTATTATTAAATATATTAGATATGCCATTCCTGTGGAATAAGTAAATTTGAATGAACTTTTATCGTAACCGATTTTTTTTTTCAAATACATAACTATAACGTCGCTTTGATTTCTCTATCTATGCAAAAATTATAAATTGCTAGTGGTGCACTCCGGCTTCGCTTGTGGTAGTCTATCAAAATATGGCTTACCAAGTAATAGAAACTTTCGTGGGCTCAAGCACTTGATAAATATAGTCACTCTATAAAAGGACATACATACATTTTATTCATTCATTTTTATATATCCTAATACTAGCGGTCCACGGCCACCCCTACTGTGGCCACCCCGGCTTCGCCTGTGGTACATATTTAGTAAGTATTTACGTTTTCTCTACATAAGAACCATCCTCGTACTTACTTCAAGGACTATAATAAAAAAAAAAAATTACCCAAATCGGTCTATTTAATTGAATTATCATTAAGACGATACACAAAAAAAAATCCACTGCTTGGCGGGCGGAGTCTAATAGCTCGCTATCGCGAACGCGGGTGTGCGCGAAGTCATTCTTGCAAACTCGCCGCGCTGCCGCTGGCCGACTCGGGACAAACATGTATGGAGTCGTCATACAGTTATAATATTGTCATACATTTATTTAATTGTTGATTTATTGGTTTTATTTTCTTGCTTATAAACAAATAATCTTCTTTTTAACAACTACTTAGACATTATTAATAATTATTATCATTTCGTAATGTTTACTTTATTACAAAATAATACAGGTTATAAATAATCTTTAAAATAACAAAAAATATTGTTACTCTGAAAAAATGAAATGGTACTCAATAACGCGGACTACTGAATTGATTTAGATAGAATTTGATGCTGACGTAGATATTACATCATGCCCAGAAATGAAAGGTACTATTTCTGAAAGAAGTTATAAACCCTAATTCTTCTCAGTCAAAGTCAAGAGTGGAAGATATCACTAATACAGTAAAACTGATGCGAAACTTTGGATGTTAATTTGTATATTTTTTTGTTAGTTGTTACTTAATCACGTCAAGACTACATTACCAATTTTGATAAAATATAGCTAATTGCCTGGATTTACACATAGGATACTTTTTATCCGAACTGAACACTTCTGTGGGATAAGACAGGATTCACGATATAATCTAATTCCACGCGGGCAAAGCCGCGGTCGGAATGATATTTTTTTAAATAAAAAAATTGTTTAAAAAAAAACACAAAATATATTGACGCATGTATTTATTTTTTGCACTCTATTATAATTGTAATTATTCATTACAAATAATCAAAATTAAATAGCCAGAACAAAGTTAGGCCCTGGTAGGGTAGGTAGGCAGGTACAGCAATGTGAGACGAACACTGGCTTATTTATACCAATAATAATGTATTATAAACATTAAATTAAGTTTACTTTCTAACAACAAAAATACATAATATTAGCTAATGTGAAAGCGAATCAACCAATCATCCCACAACAATGAAATGTGCACACAAATATTCATCCAAATCGGTTCATGTGATTAGGAGGAGTGACTTTCCAGATCACCCAGGAACTCAATTTAATATACTTACACAAAATTTTTCGAAATGAAAACTCACATTACTATGTAAATATGAATATAAACCTGTTTTAGTACTAAGCAATTTCCCGCACAGGTGTAGTAAGTATAAATGAAATAAATATCAACATCAAATTCTTTATACAATATACTTATCTACCACCTACTAAGAAATGTAATTCTTGAAATTTTTTCGTATTTTTTTAAATATAATACTACTCCAATGAGCTCCTGTTCCATATTACGGCCGCCATACTTCCACTAAGTTCACCATGATTTTTTATTTCTTTGCACTTTGTTGCTTTTTGCTAAAAATGGAATCATGCGATAAAACCAGTAGAGCGTTGATAACATACATTTTTGACTGAATAAAGGTACTTACGAAGGAGTGGGTTCACATTGTGAACAATCAGTGGGTTTATTTTCCTTCTGGATTCCGGATTTCTGAAAAGATTATCTATGCTTTAAATGAAAAAAATCTTACACATTCGTTATGTACTTAAAACAGGGGTACATATCAAACATCGTCTATAATACAATTATCATCAAATTTAAAATAAAACCAACTTACTTCATTAATTTGTTCCAATTGTAAGCATTCTTTTTCCTCCAACCTTTATGTTTCTTCTTCTTATTTTCTTTATTGTCCCCATTTGTCTTATTGTGTTGTCACCCTTTTTTACGATGGCGCGAGCGACACAAGTTCCCCGTGTGACGGCCGTAGCGGGAATGACTCGTGCAGCGATCGGGGTAGGAAGGTACAGGGCGGCTCTCGCTATATTGGCTGGTCGCGCGCTAATTTCAAGTATTTCTTGTTTATTTCAAAACCATCGCATATTTCAAAATTCTAAATCGGTAGACGTATAGGTTGTATGTTTTATAGTTAATAACCAAAAAGTCGTAACTTTACGTTTGTTATTTTGAAGATGCCAGAGATTAAAAAAAAATAACAATGAGAACTTTGTATTTTTTTTCTATCGAGAAAATATCATGGAATCATGTTTCTAAAACGGTAGACGTATTGTGTTACTATTGAACTTTCTTGTCAAGAATTTTCATCACGACAACTTTAATAATATAAAAATTACGAAGGTTTAAAAAGGGCCGTAAATGTTAGAAAAATTAATTCATCACCTTAAGCACTAATCCATACTCCGTATTGTACCTATTACGATTAAATATAATAATTTGCCGTACCTACCTACTATTTTATGATATTTTCTGTAACATAAAGTTGTCCAACTCGATCTTTTTTTGCTTATTTTTTTGCTACGAAAATTGATATGCGATATTTAGTTAAATATAATCTAGATTTCCTCCCGTGGCTTCGCCCGCCTTTTCAAAGAAAAACCCGCATAGTTCCCGTTCCCGTGGGATTTCCGGGATAAAACCTATCCTATGTGTTAATCCAAGTTACCCTCTATATGTGTGCTAAATTTCATTGTAATCGGTTCAGTAGTATTTGCGTGAAAGAGTAACCATCCATACATCCATACTTACAAACTTTCGCCTTTATAATAGTAGTAGGATATCTAGGTAAGTTTTCCAAACAAATTAATAGCTAAGAAAAAATTAAATCAAAATAAGTTACGAAAATGTAGGAATGCGGGCATTTTACGAAGTGGGAATGACTGTGGGCTACATATTTTTATAGGTCAAGATTGTATACGTAGTATATTATTATTAGTCTGTGGTCAAGAGGAGCAGTGTTTCACAAAAGTGAATCCTTTCACAAAATGTTTGCAATTAAATGCTTTTAAAAAAATGTGTTTTTAAATATGTGCTTAAAGAGCAGAATTCTCTATGTACGATTAGAATAATTTGAATGAATTGATATTACTATAGGCAAATGTTATAAACATATTATTTACGTATTTTTATAACTATGCATTGTAGTTATTTGTAACGAGGAAGTTTATTTCACGTTTTCTTTAATTCCAGTGAATTTGAACAAATTCGTGGGATTCTTGTAAGATATTTTAAATGATTTGTGTTTTCGTGAAGGAGGTTCATCCTACAACAATTAGTATAACCAAATATGAATAATATAAAAGTATACAACTCGTGTCACCGCCTGGTTTCAAACGTACACCAGTCACAAACATAAAAGAGGATAGCGGCCGGTTCTCAATCAGTTAGCCTCAGAGCTCCGCTACAGAATAACGTTACGTTACTTTCGCATAAACAAAAACATTAAAACAAGTTAAAAATAACAGTGATTTTACGTGACTTTTACATTTTTACTTCTCAAATATATTTGACGGACGAAAACAATAGGATTTTTCAGACAAAGGATGAGGTGAGCGTTGTTTTTCTTCATGAATGATATTGTTTATCCTGTTTGTTAAGGTTACATATATATTATGTATATTAAGGCATGTAGGTATTTTTAAATTACGTTTTAGGTAAAGCATTTAATTATTTAAAATTAGGTATTAAAAAACTGTTCCTACCGCTATTAAATACTGCATTTTGTTCATTACATAAGCAAGCAAGAAATCAAAATATATTTTGTTAAATTTATAATAGATACCTACTCCTAATATGTATTATCTTATCAATAGAAAGCTCGAATATACACAGCTTTAACATCAGAATTAAGTTATATTTACAGATTGCTTTGGACTAATCAGTGATTATATTAAACTGTAAATACAAATAACAATACCACTCATGCTGATTTTCATGCACGCTTTCTAATGTCTATGACGAATTCGCGTTGAAATTACAACATATGTTTATGTCGCAGTCTATTAATAGAATCAGTCATTTTATATAATGCCATATATTTTGGTATATTATTACTTTTGGATATTATGACTACAATGCTTACTCTTGTTTGTACACAAATATTATTTTAATCGTTATGTGCTCTCGTAGAGCATTGTTGATCAATTATTATAATTATTATTGTATGAAAATACGTTATGGTACATAAGTAAATAAGGAAGGATGTTCAATATTTTAACTATATTAAACTAACTATACCTACTTAAGCTTTTAAGACATACATAAGCCAATGTAAAATATCCCTGTAAAAAAAATTGTGCTTCATAAAAGATGCTACAGCAATTTAACACTATACACACAGTATAAAAAAATTGTATAAAATATAAGGTCTAGTCCGGGATCCATCGCCCATTTTTGCAAGTGACTAATCTGTACATTTTCAAGATGCACATGCACAATGCATATCGTTAGTAAAATATTGTTGATGCTTACTTAATAATTAAGAGGAGGCTCCCTAAATTTTATGTGAATTTGCATTAATATTCTGAAACAGTCACACATACAATCAAAATGGAACTTTAGTAGGTATATGATTTATTGGGTTTTTTCTTGTTCCATGTACAAGACAGTTACGTTATTGTAACATTTTCGTTTATTATCACAATTATGCCTTTTTTAAGGATTATTATATTTTTGAAGTGAAACTTCTTTATCGGGGTTGGAAAAAAAGTAGTGTAACATTTTTTCGTTACGCGTGACATTTTTCCGTTACGCGCGTTTTTCTTATCCCTACCACGCGTGATTACACGTATTTTTGTAAAGTTCCTAGTAAATTATTCTTTGAAAAATAAGGTCATAAAGAAGTTTCACTTCTTACGTGTGTACTAGACACTAGTACCTACACGCACACATTTTTTTAAATATTTACTTGGACTTTATGTCTAAAATAAATGTTAACCTTAACAGTAAGAAAATATAGTTTACTATCCAATCCCAAGATATTTTTTCTCTAGATCAATTATTACTTTAGTTATAAACGAAATAAGAATTGAGACTTACGAGATTTAATTTCGATACGTTATATTCAACTTTATTACGGCTGTGTTAGCGTCTAGCACCGTAGCGGTCCGGTCTCTCGGTGCCAGAAATTATGTTAGGGAGCCTCATGATAAGAATGTGGAATACAGAGGAAACGCATTTTAGAATAAACATACATAATATGTCCCAAACACGTCTAGACGACTTTAAGTTGCCAAGGCCTAAAATCGTCTATTGACCCCAGTGGAACATAATATATTATTCAGAACACATTTGAAGGTAGAATAGGTACCTACATGAAAATAATTATACCTGCAGCAAACTAGATTTTGTGTTTACAATAAAAATATAAAGCGTCTCATTATAGTACCTATATTATATTTTATTCTGTAAGAGTAGGTTTGGGTGTGTGTATGTCTTTCCTCTTATATTACGCAAAACGGTCAATCGATATTACCGTGGGTTGGAATTAAGTAGTAATTGTTCGTATTGAATTTCAACTTGATACTGTTGTCTCTTACATTTTTAAATAGGTTAAGAATTCCTTATATTATCATTAAAACATAAGAAATATTTTTCATGCAAGTTAAAATTTGGGGAAGAAAACATACAACTTACATACATCACAAATGTTTATAGGTCATGATTTGGCAATACCTTTGAATTATTAAAAATATGTTACATCAATTGTTTGCAGTGAATTAATATTTTTTTTACTAATAGGCCGTCAATAATTGGAAAACAATAGAAGCAATTATACTTGCAAGTTCTTAACTATACTGCTGTATAGTCTATCCTTGTGTTAATTATACAGTTAAATTTGTATTATATTTGTTTATATTATAACTTATAATGTAACACGAAGTATATTCAAACTGCAAACACGTGCTTTTTTCATATTATAGGTCACTAATATCAGATCATTTTTATCAAAGTATCTTTATGGTAATCCGTAGGTATGCTATGCTGTCCGAAAATAACAACAGAATCAAAATCGGCTGAGATTTTTTTATAATTTAGCTGATATTGAATAGTCAAATAAATTTCACTTCGAACGTTAGTTGATTCTTCAATATAAAGCAGCCGCTAAAATAGTTAGGCATAAATATATACCTAGATAGGTATATTACCTACGTTCCCCAAGAATATTTGTAGGTATAATTTCAGGTTCTGAATGTCTCCCATTGCAATTTAATTATTTATATAGACCGCAGCCTACACGTAGAAAAATATAAACACATTATGCAGTAGGTATGTACCAGTGTCATAATAATGACGTTGTGTTTCATCGATCAATATGTCCACAGCTGATAACACCAGTCTTTGTTTGTTGTTTCATATTCCAGTAGCGTACATTACCAATAACGTAGTAAGTACATACAATTGAATCTTATGCGAACGTTACGTTACTTTAGGCGTGACTGGTTTAAAAAACACGAAGGTTTTTAAAGGAATTACAAAATTTTAGGTAGCCCTTGAAAAGAAGAGGTACAAGATTAAATTCATATAAAGATGTATTAAAAAAAAATTGTGTTTAAAACCGTTAAAAAATCGCATTTACACTTCCAACCGATTTATTTTTAAAAGCATAAAAACATCTAATAAAACATTAATGAAATTTGCAATCCACTTTTTAAATTGCAACGGTTAATTCTTAACGGTGCTGTCATAAAACATTTTTACGTTTTCTGAAATCATTACCGTAATCAATGATTCGCAATACACCGTTATATGTATGGGAATATGTAGGTAACGTATTTTCCCAGCTGGGCTTACTTTTACGATGTATCGATTACCTTACAAGCGAAACGTAAACATGAATTGCAATTTAATTATTTTTAATATGACACAGGGTTTTTACATTCACATAATACTCTAATTACATACTGAAATCATCCGATATTATGATTAAATTAAATGGAAATGTACATCTAATTGAATGCATGAATTTTCAATTTGCTGACTGAAATAGGTCATCGTCATCGCCGTAAGTTTCTCACATATTAGTGATCTATCGAGTTCACTGCGGTCTGGACAATAAAACCTCAATTTCTCTCAACTAAACGTTTTACGCAGGTAATTATGTGCTTTTAGAGTATAAATGGTATATTTTGTCCTCAATAAAGTATAAACCGTTCGCGGGTACGAATGACACGCTTTAGTGGTCCGGTTGTTGTGTAACAAATGCGCTGACGTGTCTGACTTTCTCTGCGCTGATGATCTCCAAAGGGAAATCCGTGCATTATGCTCGAATTCTATTGTTCACATCGGAATTCCCTCTAACAAATTAGAATAGAATGAAGGTTGTGAAAATCCAGCAGTTTATTTTATCTATTTCACTAGTATATATGTAAATGTTACGAATACTTGGAATAAACAAATACTTACACTGCATTAAGTAATAGCATTGGTGATAAAAGTTATTTGTTTAGATAATATTTGAAAAAGGTCATCATGATAAATAATTGTAATACTGTGTCATAAATAACAAAAGCATTAATGGATAAGGTATTGCCATTGGAATTCGTCGAATAATAAAGCTGGTATTACGATTAATGTAAAATAAATATTGCCTTGACATACAAATAATATAATTCTGCGTATTCATATTATGGATAATATGCAATGTAGAAGAATTCGTCTTGAAATGCATATGTTATGAATAAAACACGAGTCGCTGGGTTTTCCCAGATTCGCGCGGGGACAACCGCGCGATTCCGTTCGTGACCAATCCTTTGCTTGCTTTAATATAGCGTTAAGGTTAAACGTTGACGCATATTTTACAACTGCAATTATTATTTTTACAATAACTATTATATTTACATGTCACTATTGGATGATTATACACAATAAAGGCCCTCAACAAAACGAGTTTCCAATTAAATAATTTTACTCTACATGGAAATATAACTACTAAAATATCGGATTATGCAATTAGTTTTATTATCTACTAACTCAATTCTCCACCAGCACTTGCACCATAGCTTTTTGATTGCCAAAAAGACATCTTCATGTGTAACAAGGCCTTCAAAATAAACCATGAACGTCCTACCTATTAACACTTAAAAATTGTTTGTTTCAGATTTAAGATGATGAAATTAGCACTTTTGATCATCGCATCGGCTGCGGCGGTGAACAGCCAGTGTTTTTACAAAGACGATGCATCCAAAAAACTGAACCCCGACGATCGAATAAATATGTACAAGGGTCAACTACATTTTACTTTAGACCTGTTTAATGCAATCAACAAATATGTACCGGATGACAACATCTTCTTCTCACCATTTTCGGTGTACCATGCCCTGCTCCTTGGTTATTTTGCAGCGGGCCACCAAACAGAACAAGGGCTGAAACAAGCCTTGAAAATTGCTGATTCTTTGGTAAGGCTTATTTTTACAGGGCATTTTATTATTCAAAATAATATTGCATAGAGCAATCATCATTAGGATGTAACGATGTAGAGGTGTTGTTGATGTAAATCTTAATTACTTCATATTTAATAATATATGTTATCTTAAAATAACAAATGAACAACATAATTAACACTTCGACAATATATATCTGAAACATCTTTCTTAGACATCCCCAAGTGTATTTACTATTGTAATATGTAGATATTCTTACGTTTAATTATCAGAACAATCGTTTCAAGAGCGCAGCTAACACAACATGACCAAGATATTGTATCCTAAATTTACGTTTCGTTTTCAGGACAAGGTGAACCTGCTGACGGCTTACAAAGTGGACAAGAGGTCGCGGACTATGAACAACAACAGTGACAGCTATGAGTTCACAAACGCCAACAGGATGTTCGTCGACAACGGGCTGCACGTCAGACAATGTTTGCTCGACCTCCTTTCTGGGGAACTTGAAGCATTGGTAATGTTGTTACAAATGTAATTGATGTTATGCTTATGAGTTGGGTGGCTTTTGATCGTGGATACATTCTCAGATGTTTATCCACTTCATAAATACAATTGAATTGTCAAATGGGTAGCGTAAAACTCGAGAACTCGTCCAATGTATAAAAAATAAGGTTTTTGTCAAGGCATAAGAAAATTCTAATAGAGAAAATAAAGTTAAAAATATCTAATATTCTTTCTTTCTTTCTATAATTCATAATATCTTTTCACTCTGTTCGGGAAAAGGCTGTATGCTATATCCTACCATGGACGAAGCTGGGGCGGACTGCTAGGAAATTATAAAATAATGAATTGTACATTGAGATGGATGGCAGGACAGAAGAGCTTAATAGGAATCAGATTGTGCTTAAAAGATTCGATACGCCATTGAAACTTTCTCTTTCATTGCACTCTCTCAATTTGTGACCAAGCAAAATACTTTTATGGAAATTTTAAACGCTGTTGCTATGTAACGCATATCAAAGTACAGCGTGACTGATGATAGCCTAATTACATTCAGTAACATTTATACATATAAAACAATAGTAAATTACTATATTGTGTACGGAAATATTTTTATTTACTTATTCTATACGTCATCAGTCATTGATTAGGTTACTCATAAAATTTATTAGATCGTTCTTTTTAGATACGGTAATGACTTTTGTTGTCTTCTTTCAGAACTTCCAAGACCAACCAGATCAATCAAGAGAGCACATCAACAGTTGGGTCGAACGCATTACAAAGAACAACATCAAGGATCTTATTCCCGCTGACGGCATCTCACATTCCACGAAGCTGGTTCTAGCAAATGCTGCGTACTTCAAAGGCGTGTGGGCCTCAAAATTCCCCGCTGAAAGAACCAAGAAGCAAGTTTTCTACGTCTCCGAAACTCGCCAAACCTTAGTGCCGTTCATGAGGCAAAAGGGAATATTCCATTATAGTATGTATTTTCCTGTTTGATATTGAATAACAATTTAATTATAATGCAATATAATCACTGTAACTGCGTTTTATCTGTATTAATTAATTTATCAACTTTTCAGTGGTAAATGAGGACCTTGGAGCTCAAATTCTAGAACTTCCATACAAAGGCAATGACATCAGCATGTACATTCTTCTTCCACCCTACTCAATGAAGGAAGGTACGTAACTTATATTACATTTTCTTATTATATAATACCTCTGCAAGCAGATATTAGCGCTCTAGCGCTAGCGTTAACAGAATATGTATTAAAAATTTCAAGCATTTTTCATTTATCTGTTCTATTTTTCAGGTGTATCAAACATAATCAACAATTTAACTCCGGAGCGTCTTGCCGCTGTAGTTGAAGAAGGTTATATGGGTCGTGAGGTTGTCGTTGAAATACCCAAATTTACCATTGAAAGATCTCTAGAACTTAAACCCGTAAGTAATCAAAGCATTGTATTATTATGTACAATACATTGTACTGTTATTTACAACGATCTCTAAGAAATTGTTACCTACTTGCTGTAAGGGAGTGAAGGAACATCTCAGAGGAACATTATATAAAAATATTTTTTCCTCACATTTTATGTAGGTACCTACCCTGACGAGGTTGTGGACATATTTTCTGATTCATGTATTTTATCGTCACTTGCAGTACGATAAAATAGATGACTTGGTTATAGGTAAATTAGAGTGAGAAATTAGAGGGTATCATATTATATTATGTAACAAAAGAAATTAAATTTTAAAACACATATAAACAGAAGAGGCCAATTTACGCAGTCTGTTACGGACATCCTCACTCAAATATAAATAAATATAACCCTGAGAAGAAGCAATTTTGATTGATCGATCAACACTTGAATTTTAGTTGTAGTTTTAAATTGCAGATAACCAAAAAAAGGTGTAGCGACCAAAAAGAATCACGTTATAAGCATACTATAATTGTAACTGTTTAATTAAAAGTACTTGTCTCTGCGTAGCAAAGTAGGTACCTGTATGTATATAATGCATAATTTAAATATCTGTATGTATACATTTTAGATTCTTGAAACTCTTGGTGTTGGTGATCTTTTCAACGCGACATCAGACTTCTCCACTCTTACCGATGACCGCGGTATTGTCTTCGATGATGCAGTCCATAAAGCAAAGATACAAGTTGACGAAGAAGGTAATTATTCTTTCATACTAGCTGGCGTATATCTATTTTTGTTCAAAATTTTATACATATTTGACAAAAATTTAATATCGAAAGTGTGACAAACAATCCATTAAAAATTTCATGTTTAGTACCTACTAGATTTCCGCCCGCGGCTTCGCCCGCGTTTGCAAAGGAAAACCCGCATAGTTCCCGTTCCCGTGGGATTTCCGGGATAAAAACTATCCTATGTGTTAATCCAAGTTACCCTCTATATGTGTGCTGAATTTCATTGTAATCGGTTCAGTAGTTTTTACGTGAAAGAGTAACAAACATTCATACATCCATACATCCTTACAAACTTTCGCCTTTATAATTTAGTACCTATATTTTATCTGCCTTTGTTTATGAATTTCATACATTTATATAATGAACTGTGGGAGAATTTATTCCTTCTTCATTTATGGATTCCATACTTGGTATAAATTTCGAATCAGAACCATGTACCTTCTTGTCTAATATTATTATTCCATGTGCCATCCATTAAAATTGATTCAGTCGTTGTTTCATTTTTAAAATCATGTTATTATGCTCGAGTTGAAAATTGTAATAACACACTCTTTACCAACCAAATGTTATCGATCGGTTTCATTGGAGACATTTTGCATACTTACTGATTCATATTGATATCCAATTATCCCCTATAATAACTGGTACATACCTACAAGCATACCTACTTCTAAACACACATTAATTATCGTTTACCAATAATTTATCAAAGACTAGGTTTAGAATATCTTCTTCTTCTTTATATTAGGAAGGTATATAAACTATAATATATTCTTACTAATAAAATATGTACTGGATTTAAAATGCACCAAATAAAACCTTTTCTTTCATATTTTTTGTTTCTTTGCATTTAAATTCTTTGAAAATGTCAAAAAGTAAGGGAATCAGTTACTAACAAATCACAGTTACTTTGTTACTATGAATATTAATTATCGGAGGGTAGTTAGGTCGGTTATCGATCAGACAATGGCCAAGACACACGCTACAAAATGAAGTTTATATAATACATGTTTAATAGTACTTTTACAATTTATAAAGAACTAGCTTTTCGCCCGCGGCTTCGCCCGCGTTTTCAAAGAAAAACCCGTTCCCGTAGGATTTCCGGGATAAAACCTATCCTATGTCCTTTCTCGGGTATCAAAATATATCTATACCAAATTTCATGCAAATTGGTTCAGTAGTTTAGGCGTGATTGAGTAACAGACAGACAGACAGAGTTACTTTCGCATTTATAATAATACTAGTGGTCCGCCCCGGCTTCGCCCGTGGTACATATTTCGCAATAAAAGGTAGCCTATGTCCTTTCTCGGGTATCAAAATATCTTCATACCAAATTTCATGCAAATTGGTTCAGTAGTTTAGGCGTGATTGAGTAACAGACAGACAGACAGACAGAGTTACTTTCGCATTTATAATATTAGTATGGATGTTCTAACAACAACTTTTTAAATAATTTATTAATGAAGTTTTTACGACAACGTTGTAATTGTAAATTCTATTTTCCAGGCACGGTAGCAGCAGCAGCAACAGCAATATTCGGCTTCCGATCATCTCGTCCAGCAGAACCAAGCGTCTTCATCGCTAACTTCCCCTTCGTTTATGTCATTTATGAGAGACCCACCAACTCTATACTCTTTATGGGTGTTTACAGAGATCCTAAGAAGTAAAAGCGTAGATACTAATTATTTAAAACTTGTTATTTTCTCTTTATTGTACGTATACGTACCTCGTGTGAGTGGGAACGATGAGAGGAATATGGAATGTATGGAAATAGGACTACTAAATACAATGTATTTATTCTAAACTAATCTCTCGATTCAATGTTTATTTTACGGAATAGTGAAATGTTGCACTTCAAGTATTATAAAAACTTATGAAGATGGGAAAGACGTTCTTTTATACCTACATAATATTTTACATTAATTTATTATAAAAAATTTAATTAAAATATTTTGTTTTATTTCTGTCTATATACTTATCTCCATAACACAAACAGCTGATCATATAAATTAGAATATTTGAAGGTAATTCATTCAGTAGTAAGAACATAAATGACACACGCGTTTTGGAAAATGGATGCTATTTCCTATTTGATCGAAAAATATCGAGCAAAAACCAGCAGGACAATTTTTGTTCTTAGATTCATACAGGAAAAGAAAATATATTGAAGTAAAATAAAATGTAACTAATTGAAACAAAAGGCAACAATCTAACTTAAAATAGGTAGTACTTATAGGTATAATCATGATCATTTCCATCAGTAATTTGTGGTAAACATTACAAATATAAAGTATTAACTATTTCAATAATTTATTTGATTGTTTATAATCTTTATTATACAGAAATAATTCTGCAGGATATATTTTAATAGATACATATGCCCGAATTTTGGCCCTAAAATCACTGACTCATTCTCATATGTATTAAACTGTTTATTAATTAATGATATCAGATATAATCCATATTCGCGAAATTATATTGTCGCCATTTATGTTAAAAATATATATGAAGAAAAGTTCGAGAGTCAAATAAAAATGAAGCTTTTGAAACGTTTGTAGGGTTGGATTACATCAGGAACTATGCAAGCAACTATTGAGAAAGATAAATTATTAACTAAAAATTAATAATACATCGATGATCAATGCTACCATTCAAGTCTATGAAAGGTAATGACACCCATAACTTAAATAATATATTACTTCAAATTGACATTTTGTAAACATTCAAATAGTAATATGCATGAACGTAACTTAGCTGATGCTTAGTTGTATACGTGAGGTTCGTGACCCTCCTAATAAGTGCTGATTACTTACTGGAAAATCTATGATAAAATTGACGACCCATCACATTTAGAAAGTTAGCGTGTCAAGTTATAATCACAGGCCAATGTTTACATCTCGTAATAAGCATTTGTGAGTTAAATTTCTCATAAATGCAATGTGCATGGTTAGATTCATTTGTTCTGTTTAGTATATGGCTGCTATTTCCATTTACTGCGTTCCTACAAGGCGACAACTTAAACGTTTCCGCTGTCGCTTTTTACAATTTAATATTCATTTTGCATTCCTTATTCTAAAAGCGCTTTACCAAATATGTACGCGTTGAATATGGAATATTCAAACTAGGAATAGCTTATATGAAAACAAAAAGTTGCAGCTTGATGCACCATAGATGAATTCTTGGAAGGAATGCTAAAGATGTGCTAACTTTACCTTATAAGAGCCCAGAATATGTGTGTTATAAAAGCCATTTGTAAAATTAAAGTCCAAATATATCAATTGATTTTATAAATAATTTATCTTATTCGTAACTTAACTCTAAGAATAATAATGGAAAGACCATATTTACACACTCACTAGCTTAATGTACTTATTATAAAAATGTTATTTGACCTAATTGGCCTAATGTGATTGATCGTTTTTGTAAACTTGTGTAAGCTTTTATCGTTAATTCAACAAGATCGATCGTTTCAAACGTTCTACTCGTTTTGTATTTTTTTTAAACTACTGCGACGACTACTGGATAAAATCTCCACATTAAGACCTAAGCCCACTAGTTATTATTCTGTGTCTAAGCCAATTATGGCTCTACACCCAAGTGCACAATAAATTATCTATTACTAGATTTCCGCCCGCGGCTTCGCCCGCGTTTTCAAAGGAAAACCCGCATAGTTCCCGTTCCCGTGGGATTTCCGGGATAAAACCTATCCTATGTGTTATTCTGATGTATAAGCTATATTGTGGTAAAGTTTCATTCAAATCCATTCAGTAGTTTTTACGTGAAAGAGTAACAAACATCCATACAAACTTTCGCCTTTATAATATTAGTAGGATTTTTTTTGCGTTTCATTTTGATATAAAGTGAGACGTTTATCATGAACCCAGCAAGTCATGAGGCAATGCAAGCAATGAGGAAACAATTGACCGCTCGCAGCAATAACACTAAATTTTATACCAATTTTATTCATATATATAGGTCTGCTCGGAGATTATATTTGAACAATGAGTGGAAAGCGTGTAGCAAGGTACGTAAATCCATCGGAAGTGTTCACGTCGTCGATAGGATCGCTCTGCCTACAATGGAGCTAATTACAACGTGTGGCCGCCGCACATCGGCCGGAACACGAAACAATGGCCGGCCGGAGACTGACGCTATTTCTATTTATTTACATGCCTTTTGTTTGATCGTCTTGCTATCACAATGCAATTGGGGTACTTGTACATTTGCACGTTGAATTTACTGTATGAATATGTATGGCTAAATTAGAAGAAATTTTTTATTAGTCGACTTCTTCACTAAAACAGCTAGGATAAGATCGGCTGGTGACTTTTATAAAATTGTCAATATTTGGCCAACAGTCTCTAACTGATTAAAAGTTTAGTCATAATTTATAACTAGGGTTAAAATTATTAAAGCACGGATAGCACAAGCAGTTAGTAATAAAAATCCGGTTTTTTTTAATGTCAAGACAGTGGTAGGTCACCTATGACTGTGCTATTTTTTTAGATTCATAATCACTGACCAAGGTTTATTGTTAAATGACATATTAGGTTTACTACTCATAACTGTTCCTTATAAATAGGAAGTATGAAGAAAGTGAATATATGAAGGTTTTGCGTTTTGCTATGTTCTGGAATTGGTTGAATGAGGTTTCTTTCCCTAAATAAAGGATAGAACATAAAACAACAAAATATTATAAAACATTTTATTAGCAAACTTAAGTAGGAAAGTAAAAAATATAGAAATTCCATATAAAACTGAAAATATTGTAAAATTATGGTAGCTACAAACTGTATTCACATAACGGATACTTCATACTGTTGTTTGAACCAGGCAAACCGTGTTCGCTCATTATATTCGCATACAACGAACCTTCGCGGTCTATACAAATTATAATAATAACAATATTGTAAAAAATGGAATAGTTAATTAAATCGTGGCATTGTGACTCGTGTTTTATATTCATATTGAGTTAAAGTTAAATTATATATATGGTGAATGGAAATGATTACTCTTATTTTGTGCAACGCTAAAACGTATAGGTCCCACAAAAGGTTCGTGCGAATACAATCCTTATCAGTTGGAAGACTACGATTGTAGCAGTATCGACACAAGAAAAATGCGTTTTTGTGACGATTCTGTTACTTCAAGCACAAAGTAGCATTCGTTAAACAGTCATACATAAACAATAATCACAGCTCGGATTAAATCAAAATTAAAATCTTTTTCGTTTTCCTTCTATCGTCTTAAATATAAATCTATAAATAAATAATGAAATTATTGTACAGGGACGGCATCTAAGGACGAAGTGAACAATTTTTAAATTTCACGATTACATTTGAGCAATAATATTTCCAAATAAATTAAATTAAAAAGTATTTACAACTGTTCGTCACTATGCCGACATTAATTACAAAAGTAATTCATCCACGTCCTTCTCTATAAAATGTATCAATAATATTAAATTATTAATCATACATCGAGCTATCATTAAAATCTTAACATTAGATTTAATAAAATCTAAAAATCAACTCAGGAACAAATGCAATATTAAGTAATTAATCGATTGTAATGAAATAAATCCCATTTCTCGAATAAGATCCAAAAACAAACAATAGATAGTTTTAATATTTTACAAGTTTAATATATTAACAACCATTTATGCGAATTGTATTCTATAATTAAGGTAGAGCCATATTTCTTACATCTAACTGGTAAATCTCTCAAAAATCTTATTTGCTTAATATACATATAACATTTATAATATAATGTCTATAAATTCGCTAATTCAGATATGATCTAATGAGATACAAGTGGTAGAGTTTACGCCACAAATTACAAAATAATTTCCCTTAGACTTGATCAGTTGTTATTTACAACGATTGAGTATTATTTAAAAATACATAATAATATAAACATGTTGAAATACACGTAAACTGCTATAAAACTATAAGCTTCCAAAAATGTACATAATTGTAAAACGAGTATTAAAATATTATTGGTGTAAACATTACGAAAACATGTTTCGATCAAAATTGTACATTACAGAGGAAGAGTAAATAATACTTATTAACTTAGTAAATATTTTACCCACAATATATTTCGCACTGTCGGTAAAAGTATCTAATTATAATATTTTTTTCTAAGAAAAATAGTCTCTCGTGTAGGCAGAGAGATCACAAGGCAGTGTTTCGTTGTCAAGTTCTTATAGTAAGCACACATTTTACCAAACAACATTGGCAAGATACATCATACATAATATATTCAATACACAGAATAATATAAAATAATCTCAACATAATATAGGTAAATAGATATCATGCTCCCTAAATAATTAGGTACAAGTCTTAAAATATTTGTTTTGGAAATTTAAAATATAGAACGTGTAGAATCGCAACGATAAACATTTACGATACTGCTTTGTCACGATCCATTTCTATTGTTAAACCAAAGACCTACAGAATAACTTGATACTTGTAATTAATGTTAGAATTGTTAGAATCGATAAACCACTTATCGTTATTGAATAAAATATGCAAAGTTAATGACCGAACCAGAATGTTAATAAGAAAAATAGTTACAATCAGAGAAAGTATCAATAATATGTTAAAATTAAGAAAACACGCTGCGCGACATTCTGTAGGTTGGACAGTTTGACTATAATAGAAACAATGATAACATCGTAAAAATAGAAATAAAATGCTAGTATCACTTTCATTCTGAGGATTATATAAATCATTAATTATTGAGTATTGTTCGGAGTATCTTAGTAATAACTAGGCGAGGCTTCGTTTTAAGTGCACGAGTGAAACAAAGAAAGTCCAATTTATTAGACGAGAAAGGAAGAACAATTTAAAATAAAGCGATTGAATCGCCTCTTGTATCGGAAATTTATAGCAATCGGGGAGTAATCACGCCTCTCGTAAAATAAAGGGATCAATTTAATGTTGCCATAAGAGTACCCTTCACTGTACTAGGTACCTATAGTTTATGCGGTTAGTAAAGAAAAACATTGTTACTTTAATACATGTTATTATAGAGAAATTACAAGGATATCTACGTCTTCTACGGAAAATAATAACTAACATTAATCAAGCTAAATATTGCCATGTCAATTTAATGTACCAATGTCTGAGTTATTATTATTTTTAAGATGTGTATTCGAAAGTGAATCGTTCGCATTCATGGTCTGACATGAGGAAAAATAATCCATATAGTTGAGACCAAGACTACGTAGAGATACGATAGTTGAGCGGTGAAAGATAGCAGTGGGCAATGAATGCTCGTTCTTTTACACTGCTTTTTTTTACTATTTTTTAGAAAGTTCACTGTATCTAACATTGGCCGCAAGAGAAATTATAGTGCGAGGAAATAAGCAATCCTAAAATTGTTAAGCATCTTAAATACCATCGATGAAAAGTGTGTTCTTTTATGTAAAGACCTTTCGACAGAGCATCGCAGTCTAATTATACACTTACATGTAAAAGCTTAAGACTTGTAACACGATTCTTACATTTGCAAACATTTATAAATTATACATCTGAAACATTTAAGTTTTAATACGTTCAAAAAATAACTTAAGTATTACTCTATTTTATACTAGCTAAAGCTAAAAGTTATCGGTAACGGACGGAATTACATACAAATTAACAAATACAGTAACGGTCAAATATTGATGGACACGTGTCATATCAATCATATCACTTACACTCGCCTTATTTGTCTATAGAACTATTTAGCACCTTACCAAATTCATGTGTGATCAGCCTTCGTGGATTCGTTTATTTTAATACATTTATTATCACTGTGACAATATACAATAATTGACTATCAGGCAAAATGAAAATGTGGAATGGGCAGTTATCTTTGTTTTGTCGTTTTTGAAGCACCGTTGGCAGCGGCACTTTTCTGTGCAATATGAGTCTGATAATGTTTCGCTAGATGCGCTTTTTGTCGAAAACTTTTACCGCACAGAGAACACGTGAACGGCTTCTCGCCGGTGTGCGTTCGAACGTGCACATTTACTGAGTATTTATCCTTAAATCCTTTTGAACATATGGAGCAATAATGCAATGATCTTTCTTTTCTCACGCCGTTAGATGTCGACGTTGCTGCTTGAACCGCTGTCCCAGATTGGGTTTGCGATGTGGGGGATGTATTTTTGCTCGGAAACCGTTTGTGTTTTTTCCCCATTGATTTCGTACTGGTAACAGTAGGTGACGCCGTCATCATCTGTAAGTGTTGGGAAAGTTGGACTTCACCGGCTGGTATCATTGTTACCAATTCACCACTGACATGATGAATATTGTAGACGTTTCGCGTAGGATCTATGGGCTCAACAGTACAAAACGGTTGTACCGATTCACCTAATTCCGACGCTATTCTTTTCAACTTTTCATAATCGTCCGAGTATGTAGCATCAAGCTGAGAGAACAATATATCGTCCACGCTTTGTGAAGGTGTTGAATTATCACCATTTGCCACTACTGTACCTGTCGGGTCTTCTAACAGTATTGAAATATTTACATTGCCATTTTGCGGTGCTATTGACATGAGAAGCTCTGCATCGGGTTCTTTCGTATCTTGATACATTGAAGGAACATCAGCTTTGTTATTGTTGTTTATAATAACTCTTTTTAGTTCCGTTTCCGCATCAATTTTTGAAATAGCATTCTTTTGTAAAGTACTGTATCTTATGAAGGCTTTTCCTTGCAATGCGCTTCTTAGTAGAGAGTCATTTGATTCTGTATTCTGATCCGTCAATTTCCAATCATTATTGTTGTTATTAAATTCAACTTGTGCATCCAATAACGATGAAGTACCAATAATAGGACTACGCGTTGAATCATCCTTCTTGTCATTGCTTTGAAATTCAGTTTCGGTATAATTATATGCTTCTACTTTTACTAAGCTGTTTGCGCTCAACTCCGTACTTCTATTTTCAGATTCATTTTCTTCGTAGTTAAAGTTTTCTACTTTTGGCAATATATTGGGATTCAGAGTGTCTTGATTGAAGTCATGTGGAAAACCATTCATATTTAATATTGACTCGAGATCTAGCGAGGGATTTGTTTCTATGTCCGCTGGACTGGACATGGATACATCTTCATCCTTTACCCAAGTATCTTGATTTAGGACAGTCAGTGTATAAATTTGACCGTCTGTGTTGTTACTTATGAGTTTATTTGAAATAGCAGTATCTGCACATGGATGTGTTGCACTTATATCGGTGTCTTGATTCCAATAATATTTATTTAAATCTTCCAACATGGCTGTTTCTAAGCGATCGCGATCTCTATCCACGTTCCAAATTGAATCAAAACTTTGAAGGGGGTTCGACGTAGTTGCAGCGGTCATGCTGTTGCTACTAGAGGATTGGTTACAGGTTACACTCAGTAAGCTGTTGTTGTTTTGTTCCTTTGGCTCCTCTGATAATAAGGGATTCGAGCGTGAATCTGGCGATTCCATGAAGACATTAACTGATCGCATCTGTTGTTTATATTGAGCGTCAGTTACTTCGTTAGAAGTGACAAAATCAAAAAAGTCTGATTTTGATAATTCAGGAGCAGTGGCCGTCATGACTACCGTTTAGGCGAAACGACCGAGAACAGTAACTCGGTTAATATTATAACTTAACCACATTAAATAATCTCGTGCGATATCAACGTTCAGTTCTTTGTACTAAAATAAATACATCTAAGTAAAATACGTGTATTATAACCCGATATGACTTGTACTTTATTGGCAGTCGCTAGTGCGGCGGTAACTGGTAATGTCTTAAAGCGTAGGCTGGGATGCTACTCAGATGTGTCTAGTAGGTGAACAACAATAGGCGGACCAACGGAGTGTGCAATTTTGATCCGAACGTTCCTCTTTCCCATTATTCACCCCAACCTTGTGACTGCTCGTTAATAACTCAGCTCTTTTGACGTCTACAACGATACGCTTTATGTCGAGTTATTGTGTCCATCATATCTTGAAATGTTGTAGAATCTGAAACGAAAAAATACAAATATTAGAATAATGTAGGACAAAGCAATACAAAAATTAAGCCTAGTTCGATGGTCAATGAATTATAATGTAGTCGTATCTGAATATTTAATTAACAAGTTTATCGATCCGTGTGCTTAGATCCTGTACAAAACCAGGGCGAGCGAGTCACGCAGCATGCCTACCAGACGTCACGTAATGCCTTCGTTAGTGTTCTCAGATGTCATTTTTGATTTTTATTACAGAAAAGGTGAACTATTTAAGCTTTATTATTATATTTTTCAACATCTTTGTACTAATTTATTTGAATTTCTTTAAGATTGTTCGGCAAAAATATTGTTCGGCATAATAATAGTTAACAGTTAACACACAAGGTTTATGTCTTATTATATTAGGCGTGTAGTAATTTTTGTTCAAAAACTACTGATGAATAAAGACTTTATTTAGTTTTTTTTTTGCAAATAAGACTACAGATTCAATAAACCGTAAACATTTTTATAACAGATACGAAACCATATAATTGCCAAACCTAGTTTAACCGTAGGCACCTACTTAAAAAACTACCAGTTTTACACCTGTATCGAATATCAGAACATAAAACATTACATGAAAATATGTTTATCTCATGGCAGTATACTGTATACCTATATAGTATAAGTATTTATATCTAGTACTTTATTACACGTAAAACGAGAAAGGTTTGTCAAATGACACGACGAATTGGAGCGAGCTCGCGGACCGAAACACGCTGTATTATATTTCATCTGTCAGGTTACAATATTAAACACGTTCTTAAATTATTTCTTAAAATATCAAAATATTTTCTCTGTGTGAATTTATATTGTACCTATATTTTAAAGTATAATTAGGTTTTTGATACTAAATTAAGGTTCTAATTATATACAGTAATGTAAAATAGGTTTAGTTGTGCAAAAAATAGATTGATCACCAAGGAATATTTATTATTTATATTACTGTGGTTCGCAGTTTCACCGGCAGAGGAACCGCCGCGGCCGCCCAAAAGTATCACACCTAACTTTATCCGTTCAAGGATTGATCTCTGACAAAAAGTAGCCTAAATTTGACCTTTTTATATTTTTATCCCAAACGTTCAAATCAGTGTCGTGGATTATCCGTGAAAGCGTAACAGACAAATAGGCAGACTTTCGCATTTATAATATGTATTAAATTTGAGTTTAATAAAAAAATACTATTTTAGGTAAGTATTTACATAGGCGCAAAAAATATTCATTATTAATATGCATATATTTAGAATAATGTATCATAAACCTAATTATAATACATAACTAGGAAATGAAGTATTTAAATTTACGAATGATTTTGCAAAAGTGTTGTTATAAGGCAGTTGACCTTGTTCTAGACATAAAATTTAACTACACTAACAGACATAAAATCGTAAACAGCAATTATAAAAGTACTACAATCGTTAATAAATACGAAATAAACATTTATTATAAGATGTATTTGTATTTATTTTATTTATTAATATGTAGAATGAAAAATAAATCATGCGTGTGTTAAATTATTACTTCATACACAATATGAACGATAGCAAATTTCCTGATTTCGTGATAATATGGCTTTATTAGGATTATGATAAGCTAATGAATATTTAGAAAATGCATGAAATTTGTATAATATATTGAATAATGCATAAAATAAGATAAAACACGGTTCTTGTTACTATTTTTTACAACCACGTTGGTAAGTTTTAATGAACTTACCACATTCTTGCAAATTAATAAATTAGAATTTTGAATTTAAATTTGAAAGCAGATTGGTGAGTTTTCTGAGAGAGCTCAGCCGTGCTACCACCGTGTTTTAAAAATTTCCTTTTTTATTAAACAAAGTATTTATTTTTTAAATATTTAATGAATAATTCAGAAAAGTGAATTAATTTTCATGATCATATGCTTACATTGCAATAAACTTAAACTTACAAAAAATTACGTACCAACTAACTTTTAACTTACTAGATTTTTTTGACATAGATCTCACCAGAAACATGCTTCTGGAATTTATTAAGGCGTACGTATAATTCATCAATTAGCGAATAATCTTAAACTGAGTACTGGCAGATCAAATTACTGATCGTCCTAAACCTAAATACCTTGCTGAAATGATATGATCACACTCCTTAAGTACATCTACCTTAAGGGGGCGCATAAAGCAAAATAACCAATCTTCTATTAGATGATACGTGTAATATGCAAGACCAAATCTAAAAAATAAAATATATATCAAACTAGATGATATGTTCAACGATTCTGTTTAATCAAAAAAATAAAATATTAAAATTTACTCGATAAAAAAAAATCACCAAGTTAGCTCTAATTTTCACACTTTTACGTTTTCTACTTGACATGGTAATATGTACTTATTATGATTTTTTTTTCATAAACAATTATATTAAAACATTTGCAAGATATTTGTCAGAGCATTTTGTGTAATTACTTTTAGTTTTGGTTTTATCTGCGATAAACCACTTTTGGCGCTCTTTTTTTCTCGAGATAAACGTTTGATTTTGTCACGATAAAAGTGGTTTATCGCAGATAAAACCAAAACTAAAAGTAATTACACAAAATGCTCTGACAAATATCTTGCAAATGTTTTAATATAATTGTTTATGAAAAAAAAATCATAATAAGTATTACCATGTCAAGTAGAAAACGTAAAAGTGTGAAAATTAGAGCTAACTTGGTGATTTTTTTTTATCGAGTAAATTTTAATATTTTATGTTTTTGATTAAACAGAATCGTTGAACATATCATCTAGTTTGATATATATTTTATTTTTTAGATTTGGTCTTGCATATTACACGTATCATCTAATAGAAGATTGGTTATTTTGCTTTATGCGCCCCCTTAAATACGAGTATCGGTGCTTAATGGTCTATTGATTACTTATACTAGAAGTCATGATTCGGAAGAATTCTAACAAATACCCGCGGCCCCACCATTAAAGCGACTCGACGGAACACAGTGGGGTTTTAGTCGGTAAGAATCCGACATAACCCACGGCTCCTTCCCCGGGGGCCGTGGGTATCTTTGGAAGATTTCCCCACTATAAAAAAAGGCTCAGTAATCATTAAAATACCTATAGTATTTATAGTCTTACGTTGTTAGTTAAAAATTGAGAGGAGTTTGTTAAATTAATGATTTAAGTTTAGTACTCTGAGATAAAATTAAACACTCATTAAATAAAATATTTTTGGGGGAATAACGATTGTTCGAGTGTTGTTACAGTGACTGATAAATTAATCAGTCAAGATAATTTCTTTTTCGACTTAAACATTTTAGTTACAAAGTATGTAGTTATTAAAAAATAATATTTCGATGAGGTTAGTGTTTCATTTTTTGCTGGTATGTAATGATGACTTTGGTAGTATCGCGCATGTGGGTTAACGAGCGTTGCGCCATTGCGCCTGCGCAGCGCAGTCGGCGGCAAAGTCAATTGGATCGACACTAGCTTTGTTGTGCCACATCGATATGAAAACGAACGCTTTACTACAGTTTTATGATGGTCATATAGATGGAATTAAACAGAAATTATGTAATGGATTTCACACTATATTGCACGTTTTGTAAAGCTAATTTGCCTTTATGTATTAGGTTTATGTATATAAAATGTAGTAGTCAAAAATTTTAATTAATATAAGCGCTGTCTGCTTGCTGTAATACCTCAGGTTAAGCTTTATTTTATAGGACGGCTAAGTAAAGGTTTTGTGGTTTCTAGTCTTCAATTTTATGTATTTAACTAGTGTGCAATCAATATTAAATTTAAACGAGTCTCATGATTAGTTGCATTAACTTAAGGTTAGAGTTTAAAGCTCTTAAACAATGCTTAGTGCTTACTGTCTAATTATTATTATTATGAATCCACGGGTCCGATTATATTAGATACATTTTATATAGAGCTCATTACGTCAGATGGAGCTGTTAGCAATGTGAAAGCAATGAATATAAAATATTTTATTATTTGAGCAATTGGTACTTTGTAGTATTATGTCTATATTTTCATTGCATTGACCTTTACCGGCATCGCAAAAATACGTGTATACACGTAGATATGTTAAGAGTTAGACCCTGTAACCTTTAACTACTTCATTGAAGTCTGTAATTTTAAGTGCGTTCCTTACATTATGTCTCATTTATATAATAATCAAACATTCCTTTACGATTTCAATAAATGAGTTATTTTTACTTATTACGACTTTAATTTACATCAAAACCCTAGGTATACATTTCACTTTTAATTAAAAGACTCTCTAGGAAGCCTCTACATGAATTTCAAAATATCGTGATTCGTGATGTGTTATAGGAAGGTGTGTCTAAGTCCATAATTAATGGTTAATTTGTCACAGACTTAATTAAAAGCTAAAATAGCAAGGAATATTGTACATACGTGATTCACAAGCAAGCGGTTCGACCGTTTACGGAAAACTTGTCTATACCGTGTGAAAATAATGACTTGCCATACGTTTATACGTAAAATTTATTAATGTTTATATAAACTGCAGTTATTTTTATATCAAATGTATATTTCCATAATTACGATAAAGTAAACGACGTTCTAAATCAAAAAGATAAATAATTCTCATGGCCAGTACCAGATTAAAATTTACACTGTTACTAGAATCAACAAAAGCATCAATAAGTCTCCAGCAAGTCTAGCAAGTTAAATTACGTCGAAACAAGCCTTGTTCGGTTATCTCGCTATCTAACAATCTAACTATAAACTAAATACTTGAGCAACGAATGCACCTACGACGGCTACCTATACCTATCTCGTTATCTTAATTAACATGAATCTAAACGGCCTCGATCGGTAATACAAAGTATAGACTTATCTCCGGAAAGATCGAATGATGTCTACAAATTGTGTTCCATTTATTTATAGCAAAAATAAGCGACAATTAATGCTATTATTTCGATAAGTGCGATAGTGCCGAGAAGTGGGCCCGGCCGCGGCGGTTTCGTGGGCCACGCTGCGAGCGGCGATTTTCACTTGAGATACGCGTTCACGACAATGCGACGGATTTAATTGGTGCTCTTACATAGACTACATGTTTCGCATCGAGTCGAGACGCTGTTCTCGAAAATGGGCCATCGGAGAGCACGCGCACCTGCGCCACGAATTACGAGTGATTGGCAACTACATTTTCAGCTGTTTACTTTGATTTATAAACAGCATTTGCATTACAAACTGCTAGCTGAAATATGGTAATTTTTACGCTCAGATTAAGTTGGAAGATTTAAACGGTTACTAATATAGTCGACAAGAAATGTATTTTATCTGACAAGTCATGGTTCTTACATATCAATACATGTTGCGGCGGACCAAATATGGAGCGTAAGTGAATTCCAGAACGTCGTCACGTCACTCAATATCGAAGTACGCTCGGTCGCGTAGAGCTCACCTCTGGCATTTTGCTGAAGATGACTGTTTGCTTCGAACAGCCTTTGATCTCTCTCACACACGCGTCTGTCGCAATTTTATATCAGATTCTTGTCTTCAATTTTGGAACCAATAAACGTAAAATTATCCTTAAGCGCAATTGAAATCGTTTCTTGCAACGTCTTCGGAAAAAAAGTGAATGAAATTTGAAAATGTATTTTTTTATGTTTCGACGTTCGTTGCGTGTCGAAACTTTATTTTTATTTGCGCTGCTATCAATGCCGACGATATACAGATAAAGTTGGATTCCATTAACACAATTTCAGAACACAAATTCGCTTCTGTATGTGTAATTCGCTTAATGGCTAGTTTAAAATAATAACGACAGCTATGACTTAACTATTAAATTACGTTCCAGTAATAAAATCAGAATTCTAGTTTATTCGTCTGCAATTTCTAGAGCTGAATATAATTTGTTACTTTAATTAGTTGGCTGTAAGCTAAGGACGGTATTGAATGTTAGTATGAGAAATCTGGTTGTATTAGCAAGGATTCACGATCGGCTCGCAGCTTTAATAGTGGCCGAACGTGCCCGTTAAGCAACTAGAGTGCGTCGAATTCTGACGTAAAATATGGCCGTGTATATCGAACAGTGTTGCTTGCTCGGGTTCCCACGCGGCTAGCGGCCTGCCACCGTCGTATAATGACTAGCATTAAATACACGATCGTATACATGAATTGTGGGAGTATAAATCAATATCGATACAGATACCTACCTACTAAATTTGATCAAACATTTTGTGCATTATTCAAACAACTACCTGCTAAGCTATTGTTTATGGCATAGAATGAGTGAATCGACTTAAAATTTATTATAAAACCTTACATTATGAATAACGATGTTCCTCTAAGAACAGTAAAATTCATTAACAAAAAATACATATGGGTTATGCTATATAGAGTCTTAAAACTTTAAATATTCCTAGAAAGATATTGTGGTAGTCTAGGACTATATCCTAACATCTCATCCATTAATTTCATTTAATGATAAACATTGGAACAACTTCCCAGACTAGTTTGAAGTACGTGGGCGATATTGACACCAGATTGGCCACTGGCTGTGATGTTGGAAAATTTTACAGAAGGTATTCTGAATAGACCCAGCTAAATCGTTACTCAACCTATACAGTACAAATTTTAGTGACGAAATCTATACATGGTTATCAAGTGATTCGGTGTCAGGGAGATATATTGACACTAATTAAATGTTATTGTTAAAACATTAACCGTAAAGAAAAGAAGTGCTTGAGGCTGTTTGGAGTTTCCTACGAAATTTTTCTTTACAAAATCACACATTATAAAAGCAAGTTTTAATTGTAGCCACGGATTGTGACAATGGCCGGTGTTATATTACATATCGAAATTACACTTAAAATATAATTTGCCCGATAAGCGTCAATCATGATATTATTTCGAAACAAGGCAAGACTGCCCCACATTGCAGGTGTACACAAAAAAGAGAAACCGTCGCAATACAGTGTACGAAAGAAAATCTTATTATCGACATAAGGGGCGATATTTGAGCCGGCATCGGCACTCTGCTCCAGTTACAGAAAACGTTCCCTCCGATTTGGATCCGGTTTGCTCTCGTTTCGTGTGAACCACCTACCTTCACTCTCTTATGGTATTTAATCACTGTTATCCCGCTTTTCGTGATATTCTCTTACAGACAATGCAAGCTTTATGGCGATGGGGTACATTTTCAATTTTCTACAATTACAAGTTTGCACATAACCGGTGGAAGCGAGGCTAGTTCGCTGTTAAATTATAAATTATATATCTACCATAATAACCACAAAATTCTCTAAATTCAAACGACTGCTTTAATAATTATGTTTCAGTAAATAGTTTAGTTCCTTTATTCTGTATAAAAATAAAAGAATAACAACCAAACAACGTATCTCAGTTTCTATCCTATGAAATATTATTAATCTTAACTTGGTTCATAAAATTATCAAAAACATTGTTTTATGTAACGTAAATAAAATACAGCCACCGCAAGGACATGAAACTTTCAACAAAAGACAAAAACTGGATACATTACCTACTACGGCTTCTTGTATAGTGCTTCCGTGATAATTGTTACACTTAGTATTAAAAATACGGTACATAATTGGAATGTTATGATAATATAATTTAATATCGATTGCATTACGTTTTTTACAGCAATAAATAGGTGTTTATGCGTTTTGAGTTATGACAGGTTGTGGCTATAAATATGAAGAAAATATTTCTGCAACTGATGACTCGATTCAAATGCTTTATAAAATGTCGTATCATTTCATATATTTATTAAATCACAGAACATAATGGACAAACATTAAGAGCTATATTGTGAATGGCAATTATTCAAATAGTAAGTTACATTGAACAGTACCTATAGATGACTTGAAGAATGCAAACAAAAGATTGAAACAGCATTTTGACACGCGAAGCGAACTTACAATATTATGTATTACAAAAGCTTATACTTTATAGTTTATACATAGATATTCAATGTCAGTTTATTTGATGATTGTACACAGAAGCAAATAAGTGGTGTAATTTCTTTATAACAGAACCATATTAAGTAATTATGATACAACGTAATATGTATCTAATGTCCATTCAAAATAAAGGACACAAACCTTTTTGTTGTGAAGGTTGAAGAGTGACTAGATACAATTGATAGTTAAACCAGAGATGATTTTCTACATATTAATATTGTACGAATTCTTTGGAATAAATATATCAAATTGTGAAAGCAATTACAGCATGCAAATTGTTAGCTAGGAAGCAAATGAATACGGCAGTGGACACCTTAATTCATTCCACAGGCCTCAAACATAAACTTGGTCATAATGTTTCAAGTAAAAACAAGAGATTAAATTAAATTATAAATATGCAATATTGTCAAACATCGAAATAGCCTACGGTGATGCTCTAAATATCAATGATAAAGTTATAGAAATATAATATATTATAATAATTTTCAAATCGTGATCTTACACCATCAGCTTATTTCGCCATTAACAGCATGTCCTTATTTATAGGTATTATCTCGTCTATCGGTTGGTAATATTTCGAAACTGCAGTTTAGCATCATTTGCATATTCCGTGATGGTGTCGACGCGCCATTGCCTTGTCTTTGGGGACACGTTATCCGCTGACGTCGTGCCCCGGTCCAAAGTGGAAAGCTTCAGCAAAGCTTTATTTAACACTGACATCGTCTTAAGTTATATGAAATGCTTAGTCGTACGAAAAAAAACAGATAATATAGTGACGTAAAAATCAATTGATCATACGTGTAAAAATCAAGCGTACGGATATCGCGCAAATGTTAAATTATAGTAGATATTGAGAAGTCCATTTGCATAGCGCAGGATGGTCGGATGATCCAGATTAATGGCGGATCCTTTCACTGTGTGCAGCCTTGAGTACGCGAACATGGCGACTGCTGACCATTACCGATGCACTGTTAATGTCCCACCAAACGATTAACATAGATCGACAGATGCTGATACACCGCTGCCGACGTTTTGTGATCTAATTGTGCATTACGTTCTATTCGGCGCTCTCTTATTATTACGTGACTTTATGTTAACGTCGCATAAATAGGCATTGTTTTCGAACAAACATTTATGAAACGAAAACACATTGTGGAAATACGGCTCTGCATTGCTTAAAGCTTAGCGCACTTTAGGAATTTCAAATTCTCAGTAGATTATTTAAGATATTCGTCGGTCAACAGCAAAATATTTTTATACCCGGACGTACAATTAAATTATTGCGGTTACTCGTTTAATATAACAGAAAGGGAAAATCCTCGCTATTGGCACAATTCAATGAATAAAACTAATCAATCTTACGGATACTGAGGTAAATGTATTTTAATAAGTTTTTGATGGCATTAGTCAGCTATAAAATCATAACTCATAATTGAAGGTCTGTTGATCCCTACTCGTTTGTATTAATATGGTACCTAAATTCATAAAATAATAAATATTCACATTAAAAGTTGAACTTTCATTCCATATCTGTCCTTTTACAAGTTACAGCGTTAAAAGCCTCTACTGTTACCACTAAAAGCATGTAGTTTAGTAAACAATTGATCGCGACTTAAATGGAGCATAAAGGATATTGCATGTAATTTGACAACGAATTTATTTATAATACCGACATTTTAAGCCACCCGGATCCGCGACAGCCGATCAAAACCCAATGAATACTCGGATAATGATGTTCAATCTCAATATACGAGAGTGCTATGTATAGTACATTTTAATATCTGAACATTACATTTATCGATATTGGCACTTTAATCGAAAACTTCCAGTTTAAAATTTTAAATAATATGTTAAGCTTTGTTTTCTTGTTGAATTTGTTTTCTGGGCTTTAATTCAATTTATTATTGCTACCGTTTTCGTTTTTGTATGAACAATGTACTTTAATAGTATATGTGGGTACTTTTATTAAGAAAACATTATTATGATGAATACTCATTTACATTTTCGTCGGAATATTTCGGTAAAACGTTTTGAATTAATTAAAATTCGTTTTAGCAAATTGGGGATTAAAATTGCGAACAGATGATATCTATGCTTCTACTTTTTTAAAAGCGATTGTTAGACCTAACGGCATATATTCAGAATAATTCTAAATCTCATTTGCAAATCTGTTTCATGAAGAATACAAAACAACGTTGTCGAGAAATTTGCGTTGTGGTATTATGCCGCATGTAAACCGGAATTGTAGGTTTTAATTGAAGGGTTCCTTGGTTTTGTGAAGGTAATTACGAGAATGAAGTGAAAACAATTTTATTTATAACTTTCCTTTTGGTGCTCCAAATATTGACATTTAATTTCACGTACCGGTTGCTTTTCGATCTTTAAGATAATATTTCGTGATCAATGGTAGGTATATGGAGCACAAAGTTGCTGTGTTCTCTCCAATTAAATTACCTTTTTTGTCAATTTTAAACGGTGTTTAATTTAAGAATCATACATCAAATATTGAAGATTGATGAGATGCATGAGGTAATGCATTTATTGTTTTGTAATTGCCGATATCTTCACATATCCATGACAGTATAATGCACACATTAATACGACATAATGATGATAAGATGAAAATTACATGTTTTTTTACTTGAAATTGACTTTGATTTACATGATCGACATTTTCTCTATACAAGCTCGTTTACAAGGAGTGGAAAATAACTAGCTATAAGTTCAGTTTTATTACGAGAGTGTATTATTAAAGCTTTAAGCTTCACTGATTGCGATACATTTATGCACGGAAGTCGGAAAGTATAAAATTAACACATGTTTATATAAAAAGACTTATTTTCTGCGAGGTGAAATGAGAAATCATATCTTTGACTTTAGGACGAATTGAAGTCTATTGCAGTATAATAAATCGAGCCTTTCTCTGACAATAAAGTCAAGTATATTGCGTGTGAGGTCATTGAATATTCAAAGTAATATAATGTAACGTTTGCAAATAATTTTCGATCGTAAATCTTAATATATTCTCTAATAAGTCTGAACGGTTTACAGTCAATTTGAAGCCATAATATACTTACGATTTCAAAAAATTACGTCACACGTCTTAGTGAGAGTGGTTTGGAAGATAGACTTCATAATAGTCTATATTCTGTGGTATAGGAAGTTAAATTTATTTAGCAGACTCCTAGTACTAAATATTATGATACTTACAACTAATATTCTGTATACACCTACACATATTGTAAACGATAATAAGGAAGCAAGTGTACTCTATGTACCTACTGTAATTTAGGGAAATTTGACGAAATTAAATTGTGTAGCAACGTACTGTATATAAAAATTATGTTATGCTAACATCATAAATTAGGTCTGTAAATTCAGTATTTACTCTTTGTCTTTAGAAATGTTGTTTTTAGTGGTTTATTAATTATTACCAATAATTTATTTTGTGATGAACCAACACATTTAAATCAGGCGAATTAAAAGTCAAAACTCTGTTAATACAGAATAAAAAAACAACTATAACGAGGATTGAAGGAAATGAAAAAAAATCAAGATAAAATAATATGTCAAAATTACCACTAAAATATACCGTGTTAATAAATCATAACCCAATAACATTTCATCAGAAAAGATCATTTAGGTATATTTGTCTAAAAAGGCCACATTAGTGAACTTTGCTATTTGCAGAAACACTTACTGACCGAAATTGAAAAAAATAACGAATGTAACAGCAAAGTGTTTACTGCTTGATATAAGCGTCTCGTTATTTATAGGTGTAAAGTCACTTGTCGTATTTATAAAGCACATGTTTCCTCATAAATAAGGTGACGTACGTACACATGAGTTGGGTCATCTCAGACGTGCCTGTATCGATGTACTCTATCCGGATTAGATACGGTAGAATCAAGAACCAATCTTGACTCGTAATCGGTTTTGCGAAACACGCCTCGTCTCATCTAAAGTCGTTATTATGTTAGACTGCGCCGAATATGTTTGCACGGCTTAACATCAATGCGGCCCGTTAGTGAGTAATGTGAAAGTTTATAATAATCACATGCTCTTTAGCTGGGTCCACACCGGCCGATCCAGTGATCCCGCGATCCGCGATCCAGGGTCGCGGAGCATGGATCGTGGATCATGTTAGGCCGATCCACTTTAAAAACTTGCGATCCAAAATATGCGCTCCAAGTGATCCTAAGGCGATCCGTGATTCAGCCAGTCTAACTCTTGTACGATATGGAGTCACACGTACAACGGCGGGGTCTTGCCGTTGCAGCAGTAAATTTTATTATACTGAAATGTTTTACGCAAAAAATAAAAAAAAAAGAAATCGACGGTTTTGGGTGAAACAACTTTACAAAAATCGATTGGAATCTGGGACTCAGCTGTATGCAGAGTTAGTTTCAGATGAAGTGGAACACAATTTTGCAAGAATGAATGCTATTCAATTTGAGATATTCGACTTTCTGAGATGTCCATGGTGAGGTGGATCGCGCGATCCAACACAACCGTCCACACCGCGCGCATCACGCAACTGAGGCACCTTTGAAGCGGGTACAAAAACCGCCCGCTAACGGATCGCACGAGGTAGGGATCGCGCGCGGCAAAACGCGTGCATGGATCGCGCGCGGCACGTCCACACCGCCCGCATCTTTGGATCGCGCGCCTGCCGCGCGCGATCGGATCGCGGTGGATCGGCCGGTGTGGACCCAGCTTTTGAGTTAATTGCTGCACTGCAATTAGTCAAAAAGCCAAGAATTATAGATCGCTTGAATCTCTCCTCTAATAGGTATGTCAAACGTACTAATAATTTAGGATTTGCTATACCTACTTTCATTCCCTCACGGTTATTTCAGTGAACAAGAATCTAACCGACATTTATAAGAAAACAATAGATATAACTTTTAAGAACTTAGTAGGTCATGCTGTATATTAAACTAAAAAAGAATTCAAAAAAGTAGCTTATGATAGGTGATCTACGAGCTTTAAATAATAGATTGCCAGACAAGACAAGATTTCTATCTGCATTAGAGTATGCGATAAAAAAGAGACTAAACAGTACCCACACAGTTTCACTTGTTATTAATAAAAACAAACCAACTCCATACACTTTCTGAAAATAAACAACTACCCCCGATGAAAGATATTAATGCCAACAATAATTGTTTGTACGTATAGTTGTTTAACAATATAATAACTTGATTAGGTAATTTTTATTAAAACATATTTAAAATACGTTGGTAGAGCAGCAGCTGAACAAATCGTGCAATGTTGGTCGAGTTTAGTTGGCTACTCTAAATATTTTAAATTCAACAAGTAAAAAAGTAAATGATGCAGTCGCTATGAAAGAGAATTCTATTGAAGACAGATTGCTGTCACTTCGTGTGCACGCAATCAGAATGGGGAATACGTGGGGAATACGCACGCTGATCATTTAACTGGAAAATCAATCTTACTTGCTTTTTTAACGTTACGCGAATTGTTCGAAGCAAAAAGTTTTAAGGTCACTGCCGAATACCCAATGATTAATAGACCAATGAGTGTGTACTTACAAAAACGTGAACAGGATTCGTAGTAAAATCCGGATAACAATGACAAAGGGAGACATACAGTCAAAGTCAAATTTTCTAGCAAAAAATTACAGCCAATGACCCGACGTCCGGTACTAATGTTTCACGTCGTCAATGTCATAGAACTTCCCGTTTCTAATAAATATCTATATATCTAGAGACACCACAAGAGACACGTTTCATTTAGTTACTCCGCAATACAAATGAGTTTTACTACAATATGCAAATGTGAGATACAATTCAGTATTGACATGTTCGACTATTATGTCTTCATGATTAATGATTTCTATTCACTACGACTACACAAATGAATCACAGAAGCACAAAAATAAACTCACATCCTATACGCTTTGAACTTGAAAGATAATATTTATAAAAGACGAGAAAGGTAAGAATATGTAATAGCAATCTAAATCTATTTAAATTTTAGTTTTTCCGCCTTTGATTTGAGTTTCTATATTTGATCAAATATTTATCCAAGTTTGTTAAAATAGTGCAATTTATCTAGAATTTTTTATTATAAATCATTACCATAGACCCATTTTTTATTAAAAAAATTAAATAGAATAAGAGGAAAAAGTTTAGTGTCGAACAAAAAATATTGTTCGCTCAATCAGAAGTGCTCCAGTTTTTCTACTATATGAACTATACGACTAATAACTAGAAATACGCGTGTACCGAAGGTAGTTCCGTATCGGTTGACGTCCGGCAAACCTTCGACATTTCCGAGCCAAACACTTGGAGATATGAGGGGGAGGGGGCTCAGCGGGAGGGCGCGCGGGGGTGCGGAGGCGCGGGGGCATCAACCGACAGTGTGCGAACCGCGAGGTCGCTGTCTTTTTACTCAAATTACCTCCTGACATTCGATTTTAATGGAGTATTGAATTTAAGCATAACAAGTACCGATGTAATGGAATAAAATTAGGTTATCGTAACAAGAAAACGGTCCACGAGTGGCCATCTTTAAACTCACGGCCTGCCCAATAAGAATTCGAAACATTTAACATTTGCCTCCGTAGCGAACGTCTACTTGTCTCGCTCGTTACACTACTAAAAACTTGTTGTTAGAGTGGAACAAATATAGGAACATGCTTCTATCGACGAATAGTCATTGTTCTTGATCGTAATGGAACAAAATAAAGACAGAGCAGCGGTATTCGTGACTACGAGACAAAACTATCAAGATTAAAGTGTGCGAATGAGATAGAGTATAAGGTTTTTGGGTCGATGTCCGGACGGAGGAACTTAAAATTGAATTAAACTTAAGAATTATGTCTATTTAGAACATATTGAATACCAAGAAGTAAGTATTTTTAGAAACTATTAATGATTATATTTTGACGTGAAAACAAGTTAGAAATGATCAATAAATTATTATAAGTACGATTGTTGAGAATCGTTTTATAATAACAATATCTAATAAAAATATAATATTTTTGGAAAATGATTTATTTCTTTGTATAATGGTTGAATATTTGAAATCCATACTTTTAAGTCAATATAAAAATTGATGGAGTGGAATTCTTATAAGAAAAAATACTAGTAATGACGTAGTGCATCAAGTTCCTCTGTAACCATTCCAGATGATGACGTAACGGGACGTCGAGTGTTCCGTCTCTGTCTCTACGTCCCGCTCATACCGTTACGCCGGCGTCCTTGGCTGAGTTCTTTCTTGCGCGGGCGCTGCAGGTCGCTCTCAACTCGTTCCGCGCTGTAACCACTAGCTGCGCACGTGTGTTCCACGCTTCCCATGTGTGAGTTTTTTATTATGTTAGTGTGCGACACACCCGCGCTGTTTACGGCTGTGTGCGTGCATTGAATTAGTCCTAACGGATATTACGGAATTTGTCAGATAAATATTTCAAATATAGTGTAACAAGAAATGCTGCGTGAATCGAATAACTTTAGCCTGTGGTCTACTAAATAAACTTTTATTATAACTTTAAAACTGTTTTTTTTTTTAAGCTTGGACCTTAATGATTACAATACGCTCTACATGTATGTTTATAATACATACGCATGTAAAATAACTAACAAACCCATTATAATATTATAATCTCTAAATGTTTTAGTACCGACACTGGTATATTTAAAAAGGTTTGACATTTTATTGTAATGGACTTGTCCTTTTTTATGCTGAAATGAAGCTTTTATTATTTTCATACTAGAAATTGATTTAAGCTACCTTGATCATACATTAAACCTTAAACAAAACAAATTGAAGTCAGAAACTAAATCTGGACCATTTAGTTATATTTTTGCAATGTTGACCTAGATTCTTTTATTAGGAACTCAAATCGCTTATTACATTTTATCGAATCAGTAATGACATTCGTCCACACAACCTTGTCGGGTAACAATGCCCGGTTCACGTGTTCAACAGATATAACAATTTCGAAATTATAAAGGTCAGTATCACAGTCATGCGTAGAACAATTACAATTTTTAATTACTTCACGTTCTGATTTTTTTTTATCTCAAACGTATTTAATACGATGAGGCTAATATCTGTAGTTATCGAGAATTGAGCAAGCGACAAGGACGTTGATCGGCTTACGAGTTACGACGTTATTGCGGCAATCGCTCGCAAATAGGAGCTTAATACTATTGCCAGCTTATTT
This sequence comes from Colias eurytheme, assembly GCF_061535395.1. Lineage (NCBI taxonomy): Eukaryota > Metazoa > Arthropoda > Insecta > Lepidoptera > Pieridae > Colias > Colias eurytheme. Next base: position 8,406,115 of record NC_142982.1, on the reverse strand, counting down.
TATCGAACAAAGAATCAAATTCTTTTATTTCATAAACGTAATTGGTTCACTTATGTTATCTCGTCAACATTTGTACTCTAAATTACTTTTACATTGCTTAATTTTTGCTAAATATTAAATAGAAATAGCCTACATTTTTCAACGTATAAAAAACGTGGTTAGTGAGTATTATGAATCAGTTTAATCCACCTTTGTAATAGACACGATAATACTACGTTGGGCCGCACACAAGCACGCTGTGTCGGATATAAGTTTGATAAGTTTAGGTAGAGGTGTGCGTTGACACACACATACACCCGCAGGAGGTTCAACGTACCAGTTGCCAACTACGAGAGTTCCTTGTTCCACTTTACCACTGACACTGCCTCCAAAAAGTTCCCAATACAAATCAGAACATGTACCATTGTTACATAATCTTAGTAGGTAAATTAAATAGTTCGTTATCTACTCATAAATATTTAGAAACTCAACGTTATGAATAATACTAACTCAATTAAACCACTCGATGGTTATTCGAGAAATTTAAATTGTTTTTACGTAATATATGTTTCTATCTAGTCATAACTGAAATAAAATATATTGATAATTTAAGTGCATAGCTTTTCATATTTTATGAGTAAGATCGTCAAGATAAAAGCAACAAATCTGGAATGAAATAACTCTGCAATAGAGCGCGCGCTGGCGATGTTCTCTCGAGCGCCATACAAAAGACTTCAACGACCGTCTCAGTGTTTTATGTTCCTTTCAACATTTTATGCCCCGTGATATTATAATAAAGGTAAACCTATGTGCAGTAAATACCTCCGCTTTACTATATATCTTTAACTTATATCTTTATAAAAAACCTTTTTAATTATAGAATACTAATTACATAAGCACGATCAATTTTCGTTATACTCAACAATGTTTATTTTAATTCACATTATGATATAATGCTCTTCTAAATATGAACTATAAGTTATAATAAAGCGTTTAAGATTTATCACAGATGAAATTGATTATAACTTGTAGCTTCGTTAACATACAAGTGGCTACAACTACACAATCGAACATCTAAGTAATTACGACAAGAGAAATTTTATGATCTGCCATAAATAGTAACTATAAATATTTCTTCTCCGTAATTATAATTAGATTTGCAATTTTATACACTGCTATAAATTAAACTAAGTTATTGGTTATCTACATCGTACAGGATTATAATAATTTAGTTATAAATTTGTCTGCTTTAGTGAAATTGATGAAATTGCTATTGATGGTTTAGTATTTTAAAATAGGGAAGAATAATTAACATATTGCAGTAAGTATTAAATTATCATATGTTATAAATTTAGTACATTATTATAATAAGTATGATATTTATTCTATAACTTAATCGCACATTATTATTTATAATAGACATAATAATATCTTTCGGTGGAATATTTGTAAAAGGTATTCGATAAGAACGACTTTCTACAATTCATTCCAATACGTAGGTATACTTATTATAATATTAAAAATAACTTGTACCAAATCACTCATTTTAATGGATAATGTTTGCGTATGAACTGATACAATGCAGTGAATTGTCAACTATAATGCATCTAATTTGAAACGTTTTCAATGGTATGAGGAAAATGGTGAGCTTAAGTCATACACTACACATTCATGATCTCTATGTATAGGTAATAGTGAATTTCAATTTCATCTCTTTTTCCTTATATTTAATTTTTATTCTGTTCATTCTTTTTGTTAGCTATATATTGCATAAACCAGAAAAGAATTTAATCTAACTATAAACTTCAAAACTCTAAATAATCTCTACTCTCTACATAATCCAGAGCTCTAATCAAATAAATAAATTATTTTTCATTACAGTAACTAAAATTCTAAACCTTTTCTCATTGTCTTATTTTGCGTCGTTTAAAGGGTACGCATAAACAATAAGTATCAATTAAAAAGTATACTTCACTTTTAATAAATGTCTCAAACTAAAAGTTATCACAAAAATGCAAAAAAATTTGTTAGGCGGTTTTATACAAACAAAATATTTTAACATAGTTTAAACTTTAAATGCTACGTCGAATAATGTCTGCATATTTCAATTTCTCCAATTTATGAAGTATTTTAAGGTATGTAGAATAAACAATAAACAAGAGTATATAATAATAAAAAATGATTAAAAAACGAAAGAAAGGACCGACCGACCTGGAGAAAACTACTCATTACCAGAATAAGAGCAAAGTAATTTTGTTGTTCTTCGAAGTCAAACTTTAAAGTAGTTTCTGTGGAACGGGCATTAACCTTCCTAGTAATCAACATTAGTTTGATAGAAATCAATATAATAAAACCGCATATAAATTATCATGAGAACAGTAGGAGTACCTTTTATTGTTTATTGTTTGTATATAGCTACTTGGTCATATTAGTTTGACGATTCCATAACATTAATATAAGTCGTACCTACTGTTTTGCAGATATAAAACGTGAATTTAATGAAAATAAACTATAATATGTTAAAATAAATCAAAAAATAAAATCTTACCTCAATATGTGCATGTGGCAGCTATTTAGGTACACTGAAAAAAAGAAAAAACTAATCAATCATCATTCATGATAATAACAAATTTACTGAATTGAATAATTTGAGAAATTGTATATCAAAAATTTTAAAGACGTCAGTAATATGATAATGAAACTTCAAGTCCGGCAAGGCATGGGTCCCTCGTCATCGTATCTGTTGAAAAAAAATTCTGTAAAACATAGGTTGTAAAAACCATAATATTGCAGATAAAAACAACCATAAAATTAGAAAGCGGTAATTGATTGATGTCCGAAATTGAACACTTTTTTCGATACAAGTTAGAATAACACTTTGGCACCATGCAGGTGGGTCACTAAGTGTCTTCGCTTGTACTCGTTGTGCCAATCATTCATACATCAAACATTATCTTTTCCATTTGCATCGTTTTATGTAATCATATTAAGCTTTATGCTTTCGATTGACGACCGAAAACTTTACAAGAAATACATATCCGCACTAAGATACAGCATGGAAACTTGTTTTATTATTTACTTTGAATTCACTAAGACGTCGACGTAGGTTGCACACGTTAAGTTAAACATACTTCAATTTCGTTACTATTAAATATTATATGTATTTTTCTGTTAAGATCGTTAGTTGAGGCTTTCTGTATACACAGCACTCACTGTCTCGTGAATATGCATTTGAAATTCCTTATGATGAAGAATGTAAACATATTGATACGTTTTTACATTTGTATATTTATCACTTATTGTTATTTGCATATGCTGTGGAAACATGTTCTTACATTATTTTAAAATACTTTTAAATATTATGTAGACTCAAAATAAAGGCTATTTAGTATTAGCTAAAAGTTTATGTTCTTTTTTTTCATTTTGTCAATTTTACATACAGTTCATAAAGAATAGACATAATCTATCGTTCTAATTTATATATTTTGTGTTTGTTTATTTCACATATGATGCAATAGGAATTATTTATAAAGTTATTATTGATAGGCTCTGTTAACTTTAGACATTTTGATGAACTTTAATGAAAATAAATTGAGTTAACTTTCTATGGTTTATAAGTTTCCTGCGATAGAGACGTCAAATATCGTATTAGGTGTCAAGTGTTGATGTATAGGATATTATGAGGTAATTAAAGCCATTACACCTATGCACCTATAAGCTTACGAGGTATATACTTCTAATTAACGTATTACATATTATCCCTTTCAAATTTGTACTCAGGAGATAACATCTCGTACGAGTTTTCCTTTCATATTTTTATAATTTATCAGGATATTGATATATAGGAAAAATATTATTCTAGAAATAAGAATTTAAATCTAAATTAGCTATAACAATTGTCCTATTGAAAATGACATGTACATGTACATTAAACCTATAAATAGTTATCTCATTATAAAGTAATTATGTTTATATCCACACTTTACTAAATAACCTTTATGTTGAAGTGTGTCTGTGTGAGTAATGTGTATATTTACAATTAAGCAATATCCGTATATATAACAAAAATGTTATAGCTTTGTATTACAATAGCTTGTAAAGATATTATTATGTTATGTTTGCTGAAGCGTTTGCTGTCCTTGAATTAGATTCTGGGACAACAAGCGTATGCGGTATGCTATTTGATTTCATTACTGTAACGTAACAAACTAATTGATGTAAAACTTTGCTTTAGTAATCTTTAAAATGGTTACTATTTATGCAATAAGCCTACCGCGAAACTCCTTAGCATGCAAATTTATACGCGTTGAGTAAATGTCTAAGTGTTGAGAAGGCTGTGCGCACTTGATGGAAACTGGTGCAGTATAAAGTGGTGCAAATAGCAGAACCAGTCCTGCGGCAGGAAGCGGCCTCGAGAGCCGCCGCGACCGTGCGCCCCCCGCACGCCGCCGCCCGCCCCGCGCCCCGCGCCGCTCACCCTCACCACCTGATCCAGACAAAGCGTGTCCTTCGTGTCACTCGTGACGCATACAAGTGCATTGCACTAATAAATAAGTCCTTTCCATGTCCGGTTACACATATCGTACTATTCGGTCAAAGTAATGCGGCAGTGAAATTTTCTCCTCTGCAAGCGTGCTTTTGATATGCCCATCTAAAGGTTGTGTTGCCCATCGTACATTGTATTATATGTACATCATTTGTGTACTAGGTACGATAACAATGTTTAATAGCGAACAAGGCGCATTCCATGAACGAATCATCATCAATCATTGCTCCATGAGGAACCGATGACCTGACAGTTACAAGTCTGCCAATTTATTATAATGATTTATACGTTGGGAAAAATTATCATAGACCCTGATCACTTAATTAATAGACGATGATCAGAGTGGCGTAGAAGGCGATAACGCGGAATCTCTAAACATTTACACCATTAGCTTTTATAAAAATAACAAGCGCTTACAGTGCACGATCAACTTTTAAAGCTCTCTATATAGAACGGAGAGATTTAAATGATTGCAGCTTTATATAAGAAGTTTTATTAAGAAGCATTTGTTGCAAGTAAATCGTGACTCAAATGTATCTAGATGGAATCGTAAAACGGTTTCGTGAATACAGAGCAACAGACCAGCGTTGGCTAAGAGCACGCGGTCAGAGAACACGTGAGCGGGCATCGGCCCTGACAAAGCCGCGTCTACGTCACAGGCGAGCCAGCGTGTCTCATCGGCCTGCCAAAGAAACGATCTCATAGAAAGTAGAGCAAGTCATTTATTTATTCAGTGCAGCGGCGGGTGTGAGCGAGACGGCGCCGCGAAACTGGCTCATTAAAATAAAAATCCGATTTCCGAGTGCAACTCGCGCGGAGCGAAATAAAAGTTTCCGACGAAATTTGCTCGAGTTATTCCAAAAAAGGCGCACGAAACGCCTCCGCGCTGAGATCGCGAGATACAAGTGCGAGAGAAACCGACCGCAATAGCCTTCGACAACACGCGCCGATTCACGACTAAATGCTTTCGATTGCCGCCCCGTACTACACAATGCTTCACATCTGTAATTACCGATCCTTTTCGCATACTATCTGCTGCCCATTTCGCTTATCTTCCGTGACGCACTATAGCATTGGAAAAGTTAAAACACCAGTAATACACGGGTGCTGTGTCTTTTCCGTGTTAATGTGCACCGGTGCTCGGTTTTCACTGAGCAAAGTAAACTATTGTCTGAACATTACGCAGCAGCAACGTTGCATTATCGGCACGATAAAAGGCGGCTCTATAATCATCGTCGCAAGTCACGAGATCCGCACGCGCATATTATGCTATTTAAATAACACCATGCACGACATTTTACAGCCGTCCGACTGAATGCTAATTGTATCATAAATTTTAATTCAATAATTCTCGCCAATCTTGACAGCGATTTATATAGGATGAACATTAAATCGTTATATGTAGATAATCATGCGAAGACTGCATTCCGGTAGCGACTTAGGTGTAGCATAGTCACTTTTTATGAAGAAAGTTGTCTCTTGATTGCATTTTCATCGTTAATTAAATACAAATGATGATTCCATATAATTGAGTATTTTTATTAAAAAAATAATTTGCCCTTCACCTCTTAAGTCCTAGCGTTTAATTTAATATCTGAACAAATTTTATGATTTACTGACGTATACGAGCGCTGTACAAAGTAATGGCTCATAAAAATGATTTGGAACAACAATGTCTTTGCTTTAATTATTTTCGAGGATTACTTTTTATTTATTATTTGAGAGTGTCATATAAAAATCGATTAAAAACGTCAAGTCGTATTTTAAATATCTTGACCTACATCAATGTGATTTACATCAGAAACGTTAGGATTGTGGTACGATAAGATAAAGCAATGTTTATTAAGACTATCAAGTTTACGGAGACCAATATAAGTGTAGTTTAAATGACAATTATAAAAGGAATTTTTTAATAACATAATTATGTACCTATTTTCGATCAATAAAAACTTGCGATGACCCTTAATGTCAGAGAGACGAGCAACGTCTTAATTTTAATGACTCCTGCATAGGTCAATAAGGCATTTTGTATTATTAACTTATAAGAGTGGACGCATTTAATGTGACCTTAAGAACTGCTATGGCCATGTCGACTTGTAGCCTGACTCGATTCAGTTCCGTTATTGATATTTAATTGATATTCTTTGTCAGTATAAACTATATTCAGACTTCCTTCTTGCCATTATGAAATTGCATGCGTATAAATGTCTCGAAACTCTTTTACAAATAATAAAGGCATACAATATATACAAACGATTCAAGTAAAATGTTAAAATTAGACACGCGTCGTTGTAACTAATAATGTTACCATTGTATTCGGAGAACCATTGTAAATAGTCTTATAAGTATTATTATTTTGTTTGAAAAAGCAGCACTTCGTTGACTTGGCTTTCAAGTATATATTTTTATTATACATATATATTTTTATTACTAAATTTTTTTTTGAATTTTTATTACTAGACGTTTTTTACGAAAATAAATTATAACTAAAATATTATGTCGAGTATGACTGAAAACCAAGATAATTTAGTGCTAAGTATATTTTTAACAGAACCAACATTGGTACCCTATTTTTAAGCTGTAAATGTATATATTTATATTCTAGTCCCCGTTACTAAAATTATTGTTAGATATGCATAAACATTGTATTTATTACATACATATATCATTAAATGCTATATAATATTATTTTAATAACCCCAACGAAGATCTAATAATGACAGAAAGCATTCCCACCTCACCTGCAGCTGCGGCACGTTATGCGTTTCTACTTAATTGGAAATCAAGTATAATTTCTAACATTTTATATGAAACTTTATACTACTACATATAATGAGACAACATTACTATATTATATTATTCCTATAGATTACATATCATTTGTAGTAGGTATAGTACAGATCACTCATAAATCGTTATAATTCTGTAGACTCCGCGTAAATTCCGAGCTAAAAGGTTGGCATAGTAAAGTTTATTAGGGTACCGCGAGCATCGAACGATATCTTCTAGATCAAGTCACGTCGCTCGTGATATAAATATTATAAACATTGTCCTGGGTCCGGCTCGTTGCATAATAATCGCTACCGGTACCTGTCATTAAGTGTTTCTCGGTACTACAATTGTGTTTATAATTACATAGGATTTATCATTTACATTTCCATTATATACTGAAACTATTTTGATTTATACACTTAAAGTATATAAGAGAACTGGTTTAAAGCCGGTTGTGTTCTGCGTAAAGTGACAAGTTAACTCGCTATTTTTTACACACGTTTCATGATGGCTTTTAGGTTTTTTTGATACTTTTATGTGTTTTATTTACTTGTTTCTTTTTATGCCCCTATGATTTACATATAGCATAGTTACACACAATGTTAATCGAATCTTAATATTGTCAACACATAAATCCTTGCATAAATCAGATGAGACCACGTGTCACTGAATACATTTAGATAAAAAACAAAAAGTTGAACAGTGATATTCTATGAAGATGTAGAGTCTCTCTTATTCCACTAAAACATTCACTCTTATATTCATTACTTCCTTATTTTTCGAAAATAAGAGGAGTTACTGGGTCGTTCATATAATTGTTTAACAGTAATGAATGTAAGAAATAATTATTAATATCCAGGAGAAACCATCAGTTATACGATAGCGAAAGCTATTAAGTCAGCTTTGCACTTCCACGCCATAATTCATTACTTATTTACTATAAATTATAATTACTCAAAATACATAATATCGGTTTTGTACTAAGATCTTCGTTATAGAACTAAATTGTAACATTTACCTGGAAATTACTTATTACTTTGAGGTTTATTAGAATCAATCAAACTATACTTTCTAAGCCATGATTAGAGTCTAACAAGATAGCAGTAATTTTTCAAACGAATAGATTTGATTTCTCATAACGTTGCCTTAGTTCAAACCAAGGTTCAAACAAAACAAAGTTTAAATTTGACAGTTATATTCTTTATGATGTATTAATTACACACATAATTAAGAAAACAAAGAAAGCGAACTCAACAAATTCAAAGAAGATATCTACATTAGAAGGAAATGAAAACAATTTTTAGTCTTGCTGCTTCAATGTTTAGGTAAATACTAAATAGCTAAATAGGCATACATGGATTTAACGGTGTAGGCTAAAAAATATAGCGTATGTATTGCATTTGTTGAATATTCCAATTAGTTATTTAACTCTACGTAGAATGACACATAGCGTTTTTGACCTGTCGATAGATCTGACACAAGTGGGTCAAAACGCTCAGCAAACATCCGGGTAGGAATCAAGGTACATAAATATTTTTATCAAAATAATGTTCTACCAAATTAGGAACTTCAAGATCACATTAAAAAGATGTTTCTTTTTTATTATGTATTACATATTTTATATTCTTAAATATCCATTTATAGAAATATAAATAGTAATAACAAAAAATGTATTGTGATTTGCTGTCGTTAACAATGACTCATTGTATAAAACAAAAAATAATTGATTTATGAGATTTAATTAAAAAAAATATTTAAGAGACATTTATTAAATAGAATAAATAGGAAGCGGTGGTCAATTCAGAATAAATTATTTAACACGTATGTTGTTAAGCCTATGACTCATATATACGATAATGACAAAAAACAAAATACCTATCGTCCTATTAGAGCTGTGCCGTGGCTGTGCAGACCGCAACCGGATACCCTGACAGATGCACAATCACACTAACACAAAACTCTCACGAATTTTTCTCCCAACACTTTCACGACTTCCACTAATTATTATCCACTTTATCGGGCATCTACAATTTGATTTACGTCTACTTCTTGTACACCTCGATCCGTACACTTTTTCTTTTCGGTAAGGTAATTTAGGCGGGTCTTACACGGTGTGACCCCGACTATGTGGTTAGTGTTCTTATAAGCAATCATTCAAGCAGCCTCTAATGATGAGCGAAATTCAATTTGTGTTCTCAATTAACACGATCATCATTTAATGTGCTCGTAACCTTTTTACGAAGCAATTTTAACTAAATAATTATGAATTTAATTAACAAAAGGGACTCCTCCATTTCTTAATCGCTTATTAAGGCTTTCCGTTTAATTAAATTTCATATCGCACTACTGTTTATCTAGTAATGGTTTCTTTGAATATTTAATTGACATAAATGGTATGGTAATGAGTAAAAAGGACACATATTAAACTTTAATTAATAATTGAATGTTGCTAGTCATGAAATAATGTATAAAGCACTTAAATATTACATTTATTGTACAAATAATTCACTTATATTATTATCGATTAAGCAATAAACGACTGTGTAGTGTTGTTAAAGAGAAAACTTAATGAAAGGTCAATCTTTCGATTTAAATTATAAGCAAATAAGCTTACCAACATAATAAGACACATTACCAACTTTAATGCATTCTAAACATTTTACTTTGTCGTTAAGTTTTCTTAATGACTTAATAGAAACATAGAGCCCTTAATAACAAGCAAATATACCACATATTTGCTTGTTTTATAACAAAATTATTTAACAACATTATTTAAATACCGAATAAATAATATGTACACATTTAGTAAAAAACCTAAAAATTACTCAACCACGGATGAAATCGGTGTTGTATATTGCATTCTTACTCGCTATAATACGTTTAAGCAATTAAAATTTTTTAAATTTAATTTTATACATTTTTAATTACTTTTATATGGTTATTACAAAGTCACATTTCGCATTCAATTTTATTTGGGTAGTTTCATATAGATTATGGTTACGATTGCGGACGCGGCTAATGGAAAGATGCACCGATAATATAAGTCGTGAGCGGCTGCGATGAAAGTGGTCTTAGTCTTCGCTATGGCCACTGACCCACAGCTAAACATCGACGCCTTGCCTTTATTTAGAACTGTAGTAATCCTCGAATCATCACTAATGCTACAGCTGACCAACTTCATTCAATAACAATGCAATCTCTTAACACTTCAGTATTTACACATTTACTTCAATGCACCTAACCATGATAATAATTAGTTTGACATAATCCTACTTCCTAATTGTAAAAGTTAAAACTCACTTTTCCAAAGCGCTACAAACCATTCCTCAAAACTCTCTCCTAAACTTCATATTTTCTACAGAAAACATTAATTACCGAAATGTCTTTCTTTGTAGAGAGTTATAAACAACTAAGTTAAATTATGCGGTGATAAAATGTAAAACATGACAACTAATTTACATCATCAGTCTTTAAAAATAATAAGATAGATCTGACATAAGACTGTCTATGCTATTAATACATTTCTATTCATATAACAACCAAAGGAGATTAAATTTCTAAAATATGATGCAAAACACGTCTTCAACTTATCAATCTAGTCTTAATTGGCAAAAAATTGAATTACCATTATTATTAATGACTGTAAGCAAACACCAGGTGAATAGGGTATTTATCTATGTTACAATAGAAGTGTAAATAAATTAGCAATAAGAGGCGAGGTCAAACGGTCAGTCAATAATGATGAAGCATTGACAAGCAATTGGGTAATGAAGAAAGCGCCTAGAGCGGCCGGCGAAATTCATGTCTATGAGCAAAAAGTTTATAAAAATGCAACAAAGAAATGTTCAGGGCACGATTCGACTTTTAAAGATCACAACATCGATTCACGATTATTAAATTGATGGTTCCCATTATTGCTATTAAAGCACATTTTCTACGTAATGAAATTCCATTACATATTTATCGATTCATGGAATAAATATAGATGATATTAATAAGATTTTACACTCTGATGATATTAACAGTTTTCATATTTTAATTTATCAAAATAAATTTATCAAAATAAATTAAAATATGAAATTGGGGATAATTTTAATTTTTAATGGCAACTGGCCGTGTTAATATTTTCAGCAATCAATTTGAGTGAATGTATTTAATTGCAGACGCGCCGAATGCATCGCATTGCTTTCGTCATGACTTTCCTCAGTTGTCTCTTTCAGTAGCGATGTGCGAGAGCTAAGTATGATGCAAAATAACCGTAATACAAGTTGGCACGCTATGCGCTACCTCCTCACCGTGCGCAGTGCGCAACTCTGCCTACTGACTCACGAGAACCCAGCACACAGACACACAGACGTGAGAGTCATGTCAAACGGATCGTGATGTGTCTAGATAATAACACAGACTTTGCTTTATTTGCATGATCTATGAGCCATCATGTTCGCCTGTCATTGTGCGTTTTCAGACTTTCCATTTCAGTCGATACGCAATGTACCTACACTTGAATAGCTGGAACGAATTCAATTATGTACTTTAATTGCTAATTTAGCACCGCGCCGTCCATCAATATACTTAATTAATTAATTAATCACTTTTTTGTGCACCAACTTTTTGGTAAATTTCCCGTTAATATTGTAATAATTTGTATATTTCTTAAATATCGTTGGTACAATCACGAAAATAAATCTATAGATTTGACCATTTTATCAATATAAACAACCTAACTTCCTTATTTATTATCTTACAATGTTCAATAATTAATTATAGTATATTGAACGAAAAAATTATTTGAAATAAAATGTAATCAAATTTAAAGCATGAACGTAACAATACTAAGGACCTATAATTGCAAAGAACAAAGTGCCAAATGATTGCTTTACTTCGATAAAGCAAACTATAGACGTGGGTGCCGCTAAACGGTGCAAACCGGATCTTAGCTCGAGATAAATCATGCTTGGACCGAAACACCGCGCGCCCCGCGCTCCTCCACGCCGTGCTCTGCTTAAAGTAGCTTACATTACGAGCTAAACGTTTAAGAAATTAAAGACTTTTTAACGGATTTTAAACGCGATTTATTTATTCTATTATATTTATTTTCCCGACGTTTCGAACACTTTACAGCGAGCGTGGTCACGGGGAGACAGTAGAGTCTCCCCGTGACCGTAAACGTTGGTTCTCTTATTTTAATTAAGTTCAATCAATTCAAAATATCAAATAATTTGTCCGTACTAAGAAAAGCATTTAATAAACTTTTTAACTAAGACTCTACATTGATAGAAATCAGTTTAACTGCCCAAGCAAGAGTATCACTGATACATAACTAGATATATTATGTCAACGGATGTAATGTTCGCAGGAAATCGCTAGGATCATAATATTATCATCATATCAATGTTTATAACGACGTGTATGATCCCATCTCAAACGAATAACAATGTTCCTCAGATTTGCCGCTGACGTTATCTAAGCATTGCAAAATGAATACAAATTGCGTGATTGAACGAAACACTAAACCAGAACATGAAGTTGAAAACATGCAAAAAAATCTCAAATCCTACTTATAATCCACAAAGTTTATTCTTTAATTAATTTTATTATTAAGGAAGGCGACATCGGGTCGCTGTGCTAAATATAAGACGAGAAATTTAGTCATATAAAAACTTACAAATCACCGACTCGTTTATATTAATAATTATTATAGTGTTAAGATAGATAAAATAATCTTTTAATATTTTTATATGATCACGAAATAATAAGCAACAAAAAAAACATACAACGGTATATTATACTTGTCGTTTCGTTGACGTTGTGTGCGTAAGGATTCTAATATTAGGTATGCGGTCCAAACGAGTTAAAACTTCTGTCAATAGTAGCTTGTAGCTGGATTTAGTAAACAAATGACGATGATAATGGTGCAGATCAATGTGTGTGGTTGTCGTACGAGTCTCGGTGGCCGCTGCCACCCGCCGGCCACTGCACTCACTTCGATTTCACTTTTATTAGCAATCCACTTAATTGGATACCACTGTTGCGGTTTTATTCATTTTGTAGATCCATCTAACCATTGTTTTTAGCAACAATATCATTCAGAGTGTGCATTAACTTACTTTAATATTTAATCTGAATATGCTCTAGATACTAAAAACTCAGCGATGTTCGACTCGGTTCAGGTTTATGGCTCTTTGAATAAGTTTCTAAAATTCTAATAAGGTACTTATTATTCTTATCAAAAATATAACTAATGTTCTCACATTTTTAAGAATTTTATTCTCGTGTAGTGTAATAATCTAGTTTAAATGTACAATTTAGAAAGATTAACACTTTTAAACTGTTAATAAGCGTAATAAATCTTTAAAAATAGCTTATAAATTTAAAACAATAGCATTTTGGTAGGTTTCCATTTATTGAGTTTAATAAATCAGTCTTTATCTTAACAAACTCTATGACAAATGTTCCGGCAATACGCTAAAAGCTGAAGGTCAATCAGAAAAGTACACGGCAACGAATTAAAACTTAATTTATACCTAAATCTGTTCTCGTAATCCCACGCTCGATTAAATACTACTAATGCTGTTTTTGTTATACCAAGTAAACGACGTGAACAGTGCAACTCTATTTTGATGCAAGATATTCGAATAAGAGTCGGATTTTTCCACAAAAAATTGAACTAATAACAGAGCGTGTCTACAAATATAGTGAGAAACGAATTTTGAACATTATGTGAATACAAAATTATATAACGATTCATAATTAAAATCTTATGAGTGGAACTGTAGCGTTTAGTAACGCTATATTTTGCTGTCTGCATACGGAATGTAGGTAGTAATTTAGTCGTTTAATTTCCGCGTCCAATGCCAATGAAGGACATTAGTCTATTATCGACGCTTTGTGCTAAATTCATATTTAACGTTTAAGTTTTTAAAAAACTATATATTAAAGTGTACAGTATAATCCGCTTATTTAACACACTTATTAAATTAACGCTATTAAATTCGGATTTACTTTCACTATAAGACAACAATTCAACGCCATTAATTTTAAAATGAAGACCTACGCCAAGAAGTGTTATATTGCTATTTTTATTTTATTAGACATACACAGAACACGTATGTTAACAAAACTTATGTTTCTGCAAGCTATTTTAATTTATACAATTTGCCAAATACTGTTGCAGTCAAATACCAAGCAATTAAGTAATTAAGATGCTAGATATAATAAAAATAAAAGAGAAACTAGGGTAGACAAGCCAACAAAATGCAGCTTAAATTTTTGTAGACATGTGTACGAATTATGACCACATATTTTAGTTGGTATAAGTCTCAAAATTGCAAATATATCACAATTTGCATAAAATGCAGTATCGGAGCGTTTGATTTTATCACTGGACTGTATGCTAATCAATCGTATTGATTTAATTACTTCGAGGAGTGACAGAAGGCAATTAGTGCCATCGTAGAAATTTCTAATTAGCAGTTCCGTATTGTATATGAAATTATTTTCAGCCATTGCTTACAAAATGTTATCTTTTTTGTTTTGTGCATTATGAGCATACATATGCTTAATGATCTTAAAGTTATCTTTTTGTGTTCATGACTAATGTCTGGTTTAAATTCAAAATTTCTTCAATATTTATTCATGCATGCATTTGTTGGTAATTTTAAGACAAAGATTAAAGCGATTAGGTAATATTAATATTCTAAGCAAATGAAAAAAGATAAATTGAATTTAAAAACCAGCTGTATGATGAATAGATAATATGGACTAATATGTACAAAACAAGACTGCTATAATATAATATGCAAAGCTATCAATCAAAATTTGGCCAAGAACATAATTTATTACTTTCTCCTAAAACCGGATCAGGCTAGCCATCTCAGTTTTACTACGAGATTTTATTTCTGCTACTATCTATAATTGCTTGATAAATTCCTTTTGTACAAATCCTATTTAATTCAAAATGCGTATTTGATATTAGTGTGAACGGATTATTGAATGATCGATTTACTGGATGCAATTTGAAAACTGGTAAGGTGATAAATGGTTCCGTCAAGTTTTTAGTTCATGTATAGATTAGCAAGATGAAGAATAAAACTTAATTAATAACTGTAAGGATTTTGTTATTTTATCTAAGGTTTTATTAGCAGTTATAAGTTTAATTTATAGTTTATTTATTTCCAAATATACGCACATGTTCAATTTACAATAGAAAGTGGTAAAAATCTTTATATTGTATAAACACTAAGTATTAAATGTAGCCGTACTGAATACATGTTAATTTGTTGCGGAATCCGAGAGCAATAACCGACTGCGTCGCTAGCGGTATTCGGCGGTTTCTTCGTCTAATATTCGACAAAAACAACCGAATGTCTGTGTGTGCTTTGTAGTACATGGTGAGATAGAAAATATGTTTATGGTACGCTGAGTGTATTTCAACATATTAAAATTTAATGTACAGATTAGTCACGGGTAAGCCTTTAGAGTGATTTTTTCGTGGCCGGGTTAATTGAGTTGTAGAGTTTTGTACATTTGGTGGGTTATATTTTATACTAGAAGAAATTTCTGTTTGATTTTATTACATACTAGCTTCCGCCCACGACTTTGTACGTGTATGCCCGTTTTTCCCCGTTCCCGCAAGAATTTCGGGAAATCCCTTCTATCGGATGCCTACGTCCTAACATCTACCTGCATGCCAAATTTCAGCCCGATACGTCCAGTGGGTAACCTATGAAAAACTCGAATTTCTATTACCCGAATCTTAAAACCCCGAAAACGGTTGTTCTAGAACTTTTAAAAGACAGATAATGAATGACAAATTTTTAAAATTCCTTTTTTAATTTCCCAGATGAATCAATTTCCAGATGCACCAAAACCAGATTTTTAAAAAGTATTTTTTTGTTTCCCGTATTCTCATAATACAGATCTCAATATACCAGATTCTCAGAATACTTTTTTTTGTTTCCCATCGTACCATTTTCCAAATAAACTATTGCCAAATTTTCATAATCTTTTTATTTGGTTCCCATATAATCGTATAACAGATAAACTATTGCCAGATTTTCATAATCTTTTTATTTGATTTCCATACAATCGTGATTATACCTTTACTATCGACTGAAAATAAACATTGTCAGTAAGTAAATTTATTGTTTTACTTGCCCATTACAGAAAGGTTTAAGTGTCAAATTCGACTCAGTAGGTTAGGTTAGGTTCGAAGTGTGACCCCCCATGCACGAGCCGAGCGAGCGAAGCGAGCGTGCCGCGGCAGCGGCCGGCGAGTGCCAGAACCGACTCGCTATTGTTTTACTTGCCCATTACAAAAAAAAAGAAAGGTTAAAGACTAAAGTGTTAAAATCTATTCAGTAGGTTAGGTTAGGTTCGTGCGACCCCCTGGAAGGATTTCGTTTTGCTGGATATCGTTTATTTGAATTTCAAAAATCTGGACATTGTTTGTCTGGATATCAATTAATTGTATTTCAAAAATTTGTGTTTTAAAAATCTGGCTTTCGTGCGGAATCTGGATTACGGTCATCTGGATTTTGTACATTTAGATTTCGTATGTCTGGAACTCATTCGTCTGGATTGTAAAACGTCGTACAAATAAAGAAATGAGCAAATGAAATTCGGAGTTGCGATTATATGGCAAACAAAACTTCGAAATTTTAAAATTCGGGGTTATGAAAAAATGTCCAAACGTTTTCTGGATTATGATATTCGGAATATTAAAATTCGAGATTAAGATAGGTAACCACACCTAATATCTTGCCATGCATATGTGGAAGATATAGTCGATAATTATTAGTTTTCAATTTACATGATTCTGCTCTGAGAATATACTAAAAATTATGTATTAAAAATCTATATATATACATATATGTATATAAAACTCAAAGGTGACTGATATAGTGATCTATCAACGCACAGCCCAAACCACTGGACGGTTACTAAAACTAATAATTATCGACTATATCTTGCACATATGCATGGCAAGATATTAGGTGTTATTAGTTTTATTTGTGTACTAGGGACATCCACAATTAAATTGCTACCAGCCTGAGAGACATTGAGAGGAAATATAATCTATAACTCAGTTATTTCAGTACCTCTTTATACGAGTTTCGAAAAAAAATGTAATAAGTGTGACGGAAATAAAAAGAGGAAATAAAATGTAGGTCTTTACTTCCTTTGAAATCAAGTAATAAGGCATATTATATTGTAATAAATTATGTATATTGATAAAAATATCCCATGAGATGGTTTATATTTTCTTATAACTTTAGTTTATTTTATCTTAAGATCCCGTATGTTCATACTCTGGTTCGTGTTGTCCGTTACAATATTTGAAATATATGTTCAATAATTTCAAAGTCAGATTAGGGTTAAACAAATATCGATGTTCGGTTCAACCTATATTGCTACAAAAAAAAATCTCATTTGTATAACCTCAGTTACGCAATTAAAACTCAGCAATGCAAATTTAAAAATTATATCACGTTGGAAAATGCCAAGCACAACTTATTTTAACAATAATCCTTTTTGCTGCACTTTTCTTTTTTATCCACGCCAAACAAGACAATCAGTGTAGATGATTAACCCATTAAAAAACTTGTCAACATTTATCTTTGGGTATTTAACTCAAGGTCAAAGGTTAGACATTGTGAAATCACAAGGACGGGCATTTTCTACGCAGGACCGGGTCGCGGTCGAGTGAGCACAAGTCTTCCGCCTTGCGCCTCGTGAACGCCCGCAAAGGGTCAAGGCATCTACTCGGTCATTTCACTTTAAATTATCTTCTCACTTCAATTGAACCACTTTTGTATCCAGACACGATTCGTAAGAAAAGCAATTTGGAATAACACATGTTTCATGATAGTTATGAAATTCCCAATCGTTAAAGGTCACTTCCTTTGTAGTCGCGGGGAAATTTAATTTCATTAGCATCTCTACAGGGGATTTTCCAGTAAGGTAAACTTTGTCTGTTTGGACTTTTTTCATGTGATACGTGAAATTTTGTTAAAAAAGTGAATTTTGTTACTTATTCTGAATCGGGTAGTTTGTTTAATAGATAATTCTGAGGAGAATATAAGTACCTTAGAAACTTTCTTTTTCAATTGATACTTAGTTAAATACTTTAGTGCATATTATGTCCAATTGCAAATGTTTGCTGTATGATGATTCACGACCATTTTCATGATAGCTTTATATTATTTATGAATATTTTAAACAGCAAATACATACGCTATTCTATGCAGTTACGTAAAGTAAAGGTTGCGCATCAGCTTAGAGGATGCCTACCTTCGAAGGTGATAGTTTAATTCGGCAAATCAATGAAC
The DNA here is from genome assembly GCF_061535395.1 of Colias eurytheme. Lineage (NCBI taxonomy): Eukaryota > Metazoa > Arthropoda > Insecta > Lepidoptera > Pieridae > Colias > Colias eurytheme. The sequence continues at coordinate 8,387,488 of NC_142982.1, read as the reverse complement.
ACTTGTGTATATTGTGTAATGTCGCCATTTCAAGACGTGGATGGCTGGGATGAATCTGTCATGAATCATAGCACAGTTCGATATGTCAGTTGTTGATGACTAGATTGCACTTGTTACTCTACACAAAGCTTGCAAAGACTAAATAGCATTTTACAAAAGAAAACTGAATCCATGGACATGTAAATCACGTGTGATTACTTCACCTAATGAGTCAGTTTCGTGTTCCAAATTAACTTGTAACAATAACGTAGTGATAATATCTATGTGTAAGTAGGTTTTTGCCATTTCATTATCAATATTTTAAATCCAACCACTGATTATAAATCTAATTGGATCAGCGAAGGATTTATTAATACAGCAAAGGGACTAGTGCCGCATGCTCTTATAAGTTATTTACTACCTCCTGCCTACTACTAAGAAATGTTTAATCTTATAATAAACTTAATGTACCTCTTTGTTTTCATATACTTCTATTAATTAGAATTTGCGGAATTATATGAAGATTTCTAATTATTCAATATAGGCACGTAGCTCTCCTCTCCATCTTTTCAAGGTATGGGATTAACTTTCCACATCTGCATAGGGCAACAGTCAATAGATACCACGGCACGATGCGAGCGTGAACAATGCAAGTTACGCCCAGCCGCGCCCGCTAACTGCTTTAATGCCATCTTTACGTTAGCGGAGCTAATTTCAATAATTTCTATATAAAACTTATTGATAAAAACTGCTCATCTAATAGCACATTGGACGCCAAAAATAAACAAAACTAAATATCGATAATAACCTACATTTAATTAAAAATTCTCGGTTCATTGATAAGGAAATTACCTGCTTATCCAAAATATTCAAATGTAATTATAAAGGTCAGGAGGACAAATAAAACAATAAACTCGACAACAATATTCGGACGGTAAAGTCGTTTATATTATAATGTTTCAAGTAAATTATATATTAACGATTTATGGCTGGACTCGAGGATCCCATTTTATACTCTATATTCAATACAACATTTTGCTTATTTCTTTTTTTATTGAGATAAATACAATATCAAAGTATATGGAAGTAATAAAGCTCTTAATATGTGCGTAATTTATTGGCAGCGCTGCGTCACCACGGCTGTCTCATTGTGTCAGAAGACATTTACTCTCAAGTAATGGGGTACTTATTAATCACGATACAATCAAGATTTGTATAAATATTTACACTTCATTCTTAACAATTCCAAGTTGGTATGACTCGATGGCGTTTATGACATTCGATAAAAAATTAATAGATCTTTTTTCTGAACCTTTCCATCTTTGTTTTGTTTTTGTTAATTATTAGTTCAGTTAATCACCAATAGTTCGACTTTGCATGAAACCGAGAGAATAATTCAGAAAATATGTCATCCATATGTACCTTCATATTGTGTGTCTACAAAGCACGTGCTCTTATAATTTTTCTCTATTTGGTACTTAATTTTGGGAACGTTGAAACTTTTGTCAAAAACTGTTAGAAAGTTTTAATTCAAGGACCCAAAATATTATATAATATACCCAGATTCTTACTCAAAATTGGTATAATTTCAAATAAAATAATGATAGCTTACATAACATTTCTAAATTAAAATTAAAAGCTACGTTCATCGTAAGAATTAATGATCTAAAAAAGACCGCAGACTTTTTTCTCAATTTGACAAATTGAGATACCTCACGGAAACAATAAACAGAAAAGGGGTTATTTTAAATTTTAAAGCTTCCATCGGTTTATGTACGTCTGTTCAAAAGAGTTCAACGCGTTGTGCATCGAAAAGAAAACTTTCCATTATAATATTGCTGCAATTAATATGCACATATAAATATTTATGCTTATGTTATGGCAAGATCGTTTTATTTAGGAATGATTTGTATTCCATAATAATAATGGTTTATAATGCAGGTACATATATAAAATATTTGAAATCCCTCAACTATGGAATCGTGCTTAATACACGAACAAGTCACGCGTTTAAAAATATTTGATATTTTTCGGTCAACAATGTAAAGTAAATAAGTATTTTTTATAAATAAAGTCAGCCGGGATATGTTAACTCTTCCTGTTTTATACTTGTTTAATCGTATCAGTTTTAAATACGTAAGCCGATAACCTTCGTGTAATTAATACCATTTTATTTTTTGTATAAAAACGTAATACCGATAATATATTTTTGTATTCTTACTAAAGAATGCAAAATTATGTTCAGTAAACAGATTTTAAGTGCACAATAAAATGAATATTTAAAATTTTATTGTTAACAATTACGACTACTGTATTTGCATTTGTACGTGGCCGGAAGCTTGTCATTTTGCTATGAGATTTTTGTAGTAAATGATTTATGAAAAAATAAGAAACTGAGTTACATAATCATTAAAGAACTGTATCGATATTACATTAACGTCCGACGTAAGTACAGCTAAAATTAAAGTAATGAATTTCGAAACAACCGTCTTGGACATTGCTACAATTATGTGTAACAATCTTAAGGCTATAACATTAACGATAAATGAAATAAACTGTATTACGCCTTTATCAATATTTTAATACGGTAATATTTACTTTATTACTATTTTAAGATATCTCTTAGCGAAATATAAATATGTAAGTACTATATCTTACGTACTCTTTAGTCTATTAAGGGCTTTATGCTTTGTACAATTGTAATAATTTGAATGTTTTGTTGTTGTGTACTCAATTACTTGTGGTGTCCAATTGACAATTTAACTTTTATAAAACACAGGTTTTATATGAATAATAATTTATTTATATAGAAACAAATATAATGGATAAAGCCCATCTTTAATTAGTTATATTATAACATAAACGAAACTTTTTACCTACATTTGTTAAATTATTCTTACGTATCAAACAAGTGTTCGTACTTTGAATTTTGAAACAACTTGTGAAAAAAGTTTCTAGCCGGGGCAATACCGCAGGTCTTGCCGGTGCAGGTTTTGAAGATTAAATCTATTTTACGCGTCAACATGTACGTATATGTAATAATAATATATTGTCTTATTCTCCGTTTTATTTGTATTTAATACCAACTTTAATCTCTCATCTGACCCATAATAAATATGCAGGGAATTTATTATGTCAGTAAACTGCTTCCTAGGTCTACTTGTCAGATGTTATTACTATGTCACGATTTTACTCCTGATGAATATGAAAAAATGTTATGTAAATCTATCATTTATATTCATAACATGTACCATGGACAACTCTTCATCGATCCATAGATAATTGTTATATTTCTTTTTATGTGCGTATACACAACATAGATAAGCATTTTTGGCAAGAGTGTAGGTGTATCTGTTTTTTAACAACTACCAGTTTTTACTGCTTTACTTACTTCAAAGAACATAAAATAATCATGATAACTAAATATATAAAATTTAGATATTCAGATTTCTGTGCTATCTTTTTTTTTATTTTGTACAGCTAAAGTGGAAATTTGCATTCTGTATACCCATTACACGTGCTTTTAATATATCCTAGCTACTTAAAATAAAAGTAAATTTTAAGTGCTATGTTTTAAAATAATATAGGTATATCCCTAGAAATAAATAGCTGCCTGGTAATAACGTGAAATACATGCAACCAATACAATTTTCTTCAAAATCCTATTACAGCTGATTAATTGTTTATAAATTTACTTCAATGTAGTTTAACAACCTTAGGATCAATTATTTTAAGATTGCAATTAATAACTATGATACCTACTCTGATAAATAAAAACTGACATATTCTACAAGGTATGAAGGTATACAATATACATATATATGTAATTTTCATAACACATTTTATTGACTTAATTATAACGTTCTTTAATTATAATTATATAGTAATTTCAGCCTTTAGTGCATTCAAGTTGACAATTATGGACCATTGTCTCTACATGTTAAAAATTGCTTCTCAAGTGAAGCTCACGTGGAGTTTTTCTTCAATTTGAATTGATACCGGATGAATTCATACGTACAACAGGTTTCAATTTTATTGCCGCTAATACTTTATATTCACATTTATAGATAAATAATAAATGCAGTAAGATATTTGTCAATTTTAAAACATAAAACTACCTATATTATTAAAATATATATTTATGTATAATTATTAACAACCGATATACCAAGAAATTATTTATTAAAATGAATTCAATACGTGGCTACTGGCTACCACGTTGAACTAGAGACATTAGACATCAAGCAGTTTTTAATATATTATACACTTATGATAAAGTTAATTTATTCGTGACTACGACAACCTGCTTCTAGAAACTACTTTAAGTTGGTTTAAGTACTTATTTGCTATAAATAAAGAAAACAATATCAAATAATAATTAATAAAAATTGTGCATTATCTACACGGAACATTATAAAAACTTAAAATAATTCATCTGCCAGCTTGTAATAAAGTATAAATTCCATTGTCCAAAAGTTGCCATACTAAATGTCAAATTATTATTATGTACCGTCTACACGGAACGTGCTGCCGTGAGTTTTACTTCAGGCAATTAATACTTAATGAGTTGGAAATAAACTAGTTCAAGTAATGACAGACAGAAAAGAGAATTAACAAGTACCCAATATGTAGATAATAATGTAGATCAAATTTCACCATTGTTGTATCCCGTTTGAATAATATTATTAATACAATATGTAAACAATATGAAAAATGTACACGTTATAGGAGATAATCAATAAAAGCGTAATATAACTATGTTTCAAGAGAAATCGTATCTAATAGTCTTTTTATATCATTGTCAAAGCTTGAACGGTTGCGATGCATACATATTTATACTGCACAGCTTTCCAATGGGACTTAATTCGAAAATAATGTTAGGTTTTATACACTGCAATCAAACACCGATTAAAATACTCAATACTCGTGTTTTTACTATTTACTAAAATAAAACACATCGATCTATGAGACTTACCGTAGATATAGAGACGATCCAATAAAGAAACAGAAATGGGAATTGCACTTCAGTGAAATATGCACGAGTTGTAGCACTTCGTCTCTAAGTTAGAAAACAAGGCTCGTTCAATCAGTCCATAAACACCCCTTATGTACACAACGATTACAGTAATAAAGTCCCGGTGGCAAGTCCAGGGTGGTGAGGGCAGTGGGTGCAGGTTGCGGAGGCCGGTGCTTCAGAATGCCGGCGGCGCGCGGGTGACGGTCGTACGTCCGGCCGCACAACGCGCCTTGCAACGGTAAACTGCCAGGCCGCGGCCCGCGCCAACACAGCCTCTCCCTCGTTTGTATGAGTGCCTCAACCTCCCTCCAAACAAATAGTACCGTACACCGCACTTCTGTCTTGGCGTCTTGGTAACTTTTATTAGTGTTGGCGCGTCTGCGCATGTGTGTTCTATAACCCCAACACAGACGTAGGCCGATGAATTCGTGTGGGTGTCAGAGTTAGTAAAGTACCTATGCGTGCTTTTATCTTACGATTCGGTATGCACGGCCGCACAGCCGCACGTAGCCACGTAGTACCGACTGGCGAGGCTGTATTTTACTTCTATAATATCTAGTCAATAATTTAAGTTAGGTGTTTGTGCAATAACACACGCTTAACTGCTTAAGCCACAACTAGGTCAGTACTTAATCTGTCTAGACTACAGATGCAGTATCTTCACTACCAAAATTACCACTGTCGAACCACGTCTCGGTGCGCGCAATCATTATTTTAGTTGCCTTATTTTGATTCTTTGTTCAGCTTGATTGCAACCTTCGCATATTTAAGTAAAATTAGATCACGTAATGATATAGATATCAATGAGATCTTGAACCCTGATCTAGTCTGACGAACAAATATATCAGAAGGCTGGTATTTTAAATTTGACAACCAAGGCTGTCTGAGACCACGAAATAGCAGGACCTTTAGTACTTATGAGCATTTATTTCTTAGTAGGTACTCATTGCAAATGTCTGTATCCATAATAATGAACGAGTAGGTACCTATTGCTGTGTCTACTGCAATCAATCAACAAGCATAGCCTTTGGCGCTTAAATTTTCAAGCTTTTGGGTGTGAGTTTATACCTATGATCGCTTGCAAGAATTTGTCATTTCATAATGTCGGTACGATTTGTGAATTCCATATAGGTATGTAATTTTCGGAAACCTTTAATATACTTGAAAGACGATGTAAATAAGAAGATAAAGTTCAACGTATTTCCTGTTTTATAAAGATAGACATAGATATTAAATTATATGAAACTAGTAGTCCGCCCCGGCTTCGCCCGCGGTACATATTTCGCAATAAAAGGTAGCTTATGTCCTTTCTCGGGTATCAAAATATCTCCATACCAATTTTCATGCAAATTGGTTCAGTAGTTTAGGCGTGATTGAGTAACAGACAGACAGACAGAGTTACTTTCGCATTTATAATATTAGTATGGATGTGTCTTAGAAGAAATATATCTATACATTAATCTAGGTAATTCTATCCAAATTATAGTGCATCAACACTTTCTATCATAATCGTGGTCTGTGGTAAGATTATAAAAACAAGAAATCTTAATCTAAAGCAATTTAAAAAGATAATTTGAACATAGGTATGTTCTAGATTGCAGTGCACTCGAATTCACTGAATTTATTAAAATTTTTGTGGAAAAAATAGTTCTCCACTTACTAATTTCATCTCTAATTTTACGTTAAGTGCCTTTCAATTATAATATGTCTGTTCCTCAGGAACATTTTAGACTTTCGATAGCTAGCTACTTAGTTATTATTCTGTGGCTTAGATTACAAATTATAAATTAATATTTTTTTTTACTTTAAATTTTGAAATCTAAGATTGTCGGTTAGTTCGATTTGTTGAAAATGCAGAGACAATTCTCTCACAATTTAATTTTCTTAGAATTTTGAAATTAAAATAAATTTGTGATAGGTATATTTGCCGTAAAGGTCGTAAAATAAGAAGACCATGAATTTCTAATAATCTACAATAATGTTATAAAAAGGAAAGGCTTGTCAGTAAGCTTGTTAGAAAACTACATTATTTCGGAATGACTGAATATTATTTTTGTCATGAAAAAAATAAAAAAGGGTGTGAAATATTGGCAAAAAAAATATTTTCCGAGCGTATACCTATCCCGCGATTACGTGAAGTATAAGAAAAATATAGAAATCTAAAGAACATGGCACTACATACCTATCCCGCGATTACGTGAAGTATAAGAAAAATATAGAAATCTAAAGAACATGGCACTAGATTTCTATAAAGAACATTTTAAAAAGTGAAGTCCCATGTCCCCTAGTGGTAAGTGGGGTAAGGGGCATCTGTTTCTCTGATTGATTTTCTTTAGGGAGAAGTAGGTGATCAGCCTTCTGTGACCTGCCAGACCGTGACATTTTTTTTTCTTCGTCTCCACCGGGAATCGAATCCCTCGGTGTTACGCTCACGCGTCAGCCATTGTACCAAGGGGGCGGTCAAAAAAACACTTTACTATATACATATAAACAACTGAAAACTATCGTTTACATCAGCAGCTTGCAGCTTTTCTCGTGGGCTTCAATTTTTAGAGATGTAGGTCTTATGTTCTAGCTCTTACCATTTTTTATGATATAAAAATCATTATCGATATCGACTCAATCAATATCGACTACGGTTAGATTATATAGTCAGGTACGTATTGAAGAGTTTTACATTATGTGGCTATCATTAAAATCTATGGCCTAAAAAAACCTTTAAATGGTAGATATTTGCTACTGACATTTAATATTGTTCATATCTTATGTAGTTAATTGTAATCGAAATTTTCGTCAATTAAAATACATGCATAAAACCATAGTTATAACATATGCAATATGCATATAGTATGTTAGCTATTAATTATGATCACAGCACACATTTCTTAGCCTAGGTATGAGTAGGTATGTTTATTTTGATGCAAGAAAATACACTCGCTTTTCTTATCTAATAAATGATAAAAAGAATAAGCACTTGATATAGATAAAGTTTAAAAGGCGTTGTTTTCAAATCAAAGCAAATATTAAAAAAAATTGGTTGTTTGTAAAGTAGGTTTACGATCGAGATGTTTACGTGATAACGTCTTATTGGTGGCAGCGCTTGAGGGAGATCGGTCCGTCTCTCTCTCGTTGTACCTGCGATCGCGCTCGTGAGGTTTTGGTGTGACACAAGTTTCTGAACATGTCACCCGACTAAGGCTAAACTGTACATTATAGGGCGTGGAGTTGAGAGTCGTAATTTTTTTTGTGGTTAGCTATTGTCCTATGGAACCTAAATCTGAAATTTCACAGCGCGAAAACTTTTTGTTTTTGAGTCACGAATTTTTGAAAATCGGAAAATTTTACTCCATTTTATCTTTGAAACGCGAACTTACTGTTATGACAGTGTCAAATTGACCTACAGCGATTGTCAAACGCGTTTCATTTCAGGTAAAACATTTCTATCTAACAAAAAAAATATTATAATTTAAATTTTATTGATGAAATTTGTATATTTTTTAACAACAACATTAAAAATAATTATTATTAAGTATAGTTTTTGTAAAATAGATTAAATAAAATAAAATTATTAATATTCGCAATTTATAATTTAACAAAAATATTAATCGAAGTGTCTAGTAGTCCGCTAAACGGATGAATAAAATAAATTAGTCGTCCGATTACCGGATGAATAAAATAATTTAATCGTCCGATTATTCGGATTACTAGATAACCTTTTAACACTAAAGCTAGTTGGGTTGGACTAAAGCAAAGGGGGCGCAGGACTTTTGATGGAGTTGGTGTCATTTTAACACCTATTTATTATTGTTTTATCGTAAAGATAACGCTAATATAAGCATGTTTTATAGGAACAACTTTTCTCTAAAATCAAAAATGGCGGAGATATTCACCCTCAATTCGTTAGGTTAGGTTTAGGTTAGGTTAGCCTTTAGGTTAGGTTAGGTTAGGTTAGGTTAGGTTAGGTTTCTTAAAAAAAAACTACTCAGAAATAGGAGCCCCGCTTCGCGGGGCTCCGTCGGCGCGCAAAAAAAAAATCAAGTTAGGTTAGGTTAGCCGTTAGGTTAGGTTAGGTTAGGTTTCTTAAAAAAAAAAACTACACAGAAATAGGAGCCCCGCGAAGCGGGGCTCCGTCGACGCGCAAAAAAAAATCTAGTTTAGGTTAGGTTAGCCGTTAGGTTAGGTTAGGTTAGGTTTCTTTAAAAAAAAACTACACAGAAATAGGAGCCCCGCGAAGCGGGGCTCCGTCGACGCGCAAAAAAAATCAAATACCTACGTGTGCCCTCCTCCCCCCACAAAAAACCTATAATACGTGCGGCAGTTCTCTAAAGAAACCCCGATAACCTAACTATATAGATAAATAGATGTTATCGGACGATTAAATTATTTTATTCATCCGGTAATCGGACGACTAATTTATTTTATTCATCCGTTTAGCGGACGACTAGCGCTGTCCAATATTAATTGTACGCTTTGTACCGTGGAACAAAACAATAACGACGTCATTTTCAGTTACCGTTCGTTTGCCACCTTTCAGTCGAGATCGTTTCGTGCCTGTTAAGCCCTAAAACTGTACAAAACTATTAAACTTTTACTTTTAGCATACAAATAGGTAGCGAGGAGCGAAGCGACGAGCGTGTTAGGATAACATTTGAACTGCCGCACGAGCCGAGCGAGCGAAGCGAGCGTGCCGCGGCAGCGGCCGGCGAGTGCCAGAAGCGACTTTAGGGCGATTCCCACTCAAACAAAAAAAAAAAACTACAGGTCATACTAATGTCTATTACATTAAATCTGTCATATTTCAAATCAAAGAGCTAATGCAATATTACTAGTATTGAAAACTATTAATGTAAAGTAATAATTAATATTAATTGCTTCAGATCAATGTGGAACTGGAAAAAAATACCTAAAGCAAAGGGGGCGCAGGACTTAGAAAATTTTTGATGGAGTTGGTATCATTATAACACCTATTTATTATTGTTTTATCGTAAAGATTACGCTAATAAAAGCATGTTTTGTTGGGGCAACTTTTCTCTAAACTTGATAATTACCAAGATACATGACGGATTGTAAAATGTAAATTTTTTCAATGATGGAATATTATGTATTCAATATTAAGCTGCGAAAGTCCGAATCTAGCTAAAAAACGTTACGCTAAAATAAGCATTGCATTATCATAAGACTTGCCACAGAACCGAATCTGTCAACCCCGAATTCCACGTGGTCTTGTCTGCCCTACCCCTAGAGTGTATGTAAAAAGCCGGAGGCGCGGAGGGAGAGCAGCCTTCGCCCGCCGTGACAAAGCTCGGGAGCCGTGCGGAGCGGAGCGGCTGAGGCTGGTCGCCGAAGGCGACCAATAAGCTGAAGCTGCGAAGTGGAGTACGGGCGACCGTGCTTTGTCACGCAAGGGCGGAAGGGCTGCACTTCCCGTAGCGCCGGAGCTAAGGCAGTGTCTGAGACAATATAAAAAAGACATGAGGAGATAGGGAAAGGGTTAGGTTAGGTTTTATCATCAATCTTTGAGGGCGAATATCTCGGCCATTTTTTATTTTAGAGAAAAAGTTTTTTTTATAAAACATGCTTATTTTAGCGTTTTGAATAAAAATTATGTATTTTATGATTCCTATACAATATTCACTTTAGATCAAAAATTTTCTAAGTCCTTACTTTGCGCCCCCTTTGCTTTAGGCGGACCAAAACTTAATTTGTAAATATCTCGAAAACTATTAATTTTCGCGCCCCCCCCTTTACAGGGGAAGTTCCTAGTACCCACCCCCCCTCTCTCCACCCCCCACTACCCCCAAATTCCACGCCCTATAATGTACAGTTTTACCCCGACTAAAACGATTTTAAAAACGTTATCACGTTAATAAATACTTTTTAAAATCTTTCGCACCTACATAATATGGCACCTACCCTCTTTAAATTTTTATAATAAGGAAGGTAGTTATGTAAAACATAAGGTTTAGGTTATAGATACTTTGTACGCGTTCCAAAATTACTGAATAAATATGTTATATGAATTTCAGGAATTGCCCGACTCGTGTAGGCGTGCAAGGGAGATTTGTACTTAAGTATAATAAAGGTACCTAATTATATATACATATATTTTTTTTTTCTTTTTTTTGCGTGATTGACTCGTAAAGTAAAATCAAAAGCTTATTACGTACCTGAAACATTAGGAGAAAAGTTGTGGATCTATGATTACATTTATAATTCAAACGGAAATCCCATGCCATCGTCTTCATTTTCAACAGATAACAGGTGTCCATTTTTGCACATAGCACTGGCAAAGCCTTGTGTAATGTGAAGTCTGCAAATTGCGATCTATTTTTGCAATATAAACAATTGTTGCTCTTTTCTTATTCTTACGGATTAAGCTTTGATAATTTTCAGTAGTATTTCACATCTTTCTATGTTTGTGAGTTTGTTGCTGCTGTTTGTTGCTGTAACTTCTAGGCAGCCTTTTTTTGTTCTATGACAGAAACATTTATTATTTTTCATGACCTCTTCTGATCACCCTAAACATCCTGAGAAAAAAAGCAAAGAGAATTACATAATAGAGATTAAAGGATGCGTGAGATATATTTTCAAAATTCACAGGAGCAAGATGGTATTTTAGTGGGGATGCAAAAAATGGAAAGATATTGAAATAAAAATTCCAGTATATTATTTATACCATTACTAAACAAATCTCACACTGTTTCCTCTCCGTGTCTGTAATATAAGTTATAAGACGTACTTAAAGACGTAGGTCATACGTAGGTACTAATTAATTGCAAGTAATAAGATTTAAAACACAGTGACAGACTAGTAGCAATCAGAATATTTTTAAAACGCTGCGGCCCGTTCGAAATCCGAATTTATTGCAGATTCTTTTCAAAGAGAATACAAATAAGACAATTAATATTAATATAATAATCTTGAGAAAAGGCGGTAGTTTTTTTTTTACGTTGATTTCATCATTCACAGACCTTGCATAAAAGTGTACATGAATGTGAAATATACCTCCAAATTCAATCCAATAAGATTAACTAAAGCGAAAACTTATTCCATTCGTAATAAAAGACTAGAACAACATAATAAATTTAAAATTATTATCGGTAAGAAATTTATGCCAATTAAAGCAATATTAATGCTATTTTTTATCTGTGTTATCTATTTTTGACGTTCACCATTTCACCATATTGTTACCAGTTCTTTGAAACCTCCCATTCAGATGCAATGCCATCAGCATCATCTTTATAAGATAGTAAATTTTGATGCTATTACCATGATATTATGAACAGAATGTTTTAATAGGGAATTCTTAATTTAGCAAAAAATAATTAAATTTACATATTTTAACAATATTTTATAATCTATAGTAGAAGAAAAGTCTGCGATGGTAGAATTTAGAATGTTGTCTGCAAAATCTGGCATCCCTGCCGGGTGTGTGTGCGGCATATAAATTGTGTATCTGTAAATCACTGTAAATTTAATTGTAAACAATGTGTTTTATAAATTATTCAGACGTACAATAATAAATTCCTACAAATCTCTACATCAATGTTATAATCTAAGAGCTTTTGTAAGTTTTATATATTGATGTGAGGATCTCGTGCTTTGTCTTCGTGTGTGACAATATACTCAAAATGGCGCATCAACTGGCACCGTCTGTAAATTGTTCATTAGACGACATTGACCTCAGTGCATTAAAGGTAATTCTAAAAACATATATTCTATTAGCAATATAACATACTTCCATTCCAAAGGCCTCTTTGTCTTAACTCGCTTAGAGTGCAATGATCTCACGGGGTGTGAATCATAGGGAAGGTGTATTGGGGAATATAATTAGCTTTTATCTATACATTTCTCGCATATACTTATTTTCAGGATCCTGCTGGTATATTTGAACTGATAGAAGTCGTCGGAAATGGCACGTACGGTCAGGTGTACAAGGTAAGTGCTGCTGTCATAATATAATCATGATTTTAATGAAGTTCATTTTTTAACATTTTATCAAAAATCTTCTTATTGGATTATATTTCGTTAAAGAAACATTCAACTCATTAAGGCAAGCTCTTGTAATCATTTAATCTAATTTAATTATTTACAATTATTACAACTTGACCATTTGAGGACAGTTATTAATGTCAATGAACATAATTAATTTTCATCTGTCTTCTCTAATAAAGTAGTGGCCTACTATTGTTGGATTTATCTTGGACATTTCAACATTTGCATTCAGTTTTCTTATTTTTATAAACAATGATTCTATTATACTTTTGTTATTGTTACAACATTGCTTTTAAAAACAATTTTGAATCTGTTGAAACATAAATTTACATTCATATCAAAAATGTAGTTGTGGCAAAGTCTTATATAAAATAACAATCAACTAACTTTCTCACCTACACACCATTCAAGTTACACTCTTGCATAATTATACAAAATGAGAGCAATTTTATTATTATGATGTTCTGAAAGTATGAGAGATATATGTACATAGACATCAACAATACTGTTGTATGGAATGTTTTAGGGACGTCACACAAAAACAGGTCAACTTGCTGCCATCAAGGTGATGGATGTGACTCAAGATGAAGAGGAAGAAATAAAGCTTGAGATTAATGTACTCAAAAAGTATTCAAACCATCGCAACATTGCTACGTATTATGGTGCTTTTATTAAAAAGAGTCTGCCTGGTAAAGATGACCAGCTCTGGTTGGTTATGGAATATTGTGGTGCTGGTAAGAATATCACTATATTATATAAATATACTAATTATATTTTTTTAATGAGATTAATGAAGTACACTTAGGGAAAGTATGAGGTCAATGACCTTTGATACTGATTTACATTATATTATGCCCTTTCATTACTCTGTTGAGAATATTTTGATAACAGTGTGTTTTAAAATCAAGACCATTTTAATGTATGTACCATTAAAGCATTACCGAACCTAGAACCTGGTAACATTAAACTTAATATAGAAATATTTTCATTATATCAATTTACTTGTTTTCAATACATCTTGTAACTTTTGTATCATTTTAGGATCTGTGACTGATTTGGTTAAATCAACTAAAGGACAATCCCTCAAGGAGGAATGGATATCTTATATCTGCAGAGAAATCCTTAGAGGTCTCAGCTATTTGCATTCAAACAAAGTAATACATCGTGATATTAAGGGCCAGAATGTTTTATTGACTGACAATGCTGAAGTGAAGCTAGGTATGTTGATTTTTACTTGAGAAAAAACAATTTATTTACCAATGCATAGCTATTATAAAAAATAATCCTTATTAACATACTAGCTTTCCGCCCGCGGCTTCGCCCGCATTTTCAAAGAAAAACCCGCGTAGTTTCTTTCCCGTTTGATTTCCGGGATAAAACCTATCCTATGTGTTAATCCAAGTTACCTTCTATATGTGTGCTAAATTACATTGTAATCGGTTCAGTAGTATTTGCGTGAAAGAGTAACAAACACACACATCCTCACAAACTTTCGCATTTATAATATTAGTAGGATTGTATTTGTGCCTTTTAGAGATTTAAGCATATACCTTGTTTTTATTGACTGCACCTGAGCACCTATTATTGCTTACTAGCTAACTTATCATATTAACACTTGAATAATGTTTCCCTAGTGGACTTTGGAGTGTCAGCTCAGTTGGACAGAACAATTGGAAGGAGGAACACCTTCATAGGAACTCCATACTGGATGGCACCAGAGGTGATTGCGTGCGATGAGAACCCAGAAGCGACTTACGACAATCGATCTGACCTCTGGTCTCTCGGTATCACTGCCCTCGAGATGGCAGAGAGTCAACCGCCTCTATGTGATTTACATCCTATGAGAGCTCTGTTTCTTATTCCAAGGTATGCTACAATAATAACTAGATTTTCCAAAGTATTAGAGAGTGGTTGTTTTTGCTATTATTCTTAATGGGATGTACATTTCAAGCCTTTTACTTTAAAATTTATATTTAAAAAATTAACAAATCTTTGAAAACAAAGGTATCTTTGTAATTTCATAAAAAAATATTAATAATTGTATATTCTATTTACAATTACATATTATTAAAAAAAAATAATAAATACTACTTCATTTTGATAAGAATAAATACCGGATTGTGATTTGTGATCTATATCCCAGTACATTACAATGTAATTTTTCTGTTTATTTATATTTCTATATCTTATCTTACACATTATAGTAATGTACAATATTTTATTTGTTTTGAATATGAGATTATGTTTACTTGCTATGAATTTATTATGATATTATGCATCATCTTATAGGCATGCCTTTTTAATAACCTTATTTTGTATTAATGTAGTTGCCATAGAATTTAATTGCTATTTTGCAATTCAACCATTTAGAAAGGCAAACAGAATATAATGAATAATTATGATTTAAGCTTAATAAATGTATTTTTCTTACAGAAATTCTCCTCCTCGCTTAAAGTCAAAGAAGTGGGCAAAGAAATTTCATAGTTTCATTGAAACTGTACTTGTGAAGGATTATCATCAAAGGCCTTACACTGAGCAACTGCTAAAACATCCATTCATAAGGTAAACCTTTTATCTAATCTCATTATAGTAAAAGACATTTATTATTTTCAATTGGTTTAAAATGAGGTATATTATGGAAAGTGCAATACATTTTATATTTCCAGTTTTGTTTTAAATAAAATCTATAATATAAAAATGAATCCCAAAATGTGTTGGTAAGCGCATCGGCTGAACCGATTTCGTTAATTCTTTTTTTATTATATTCCTTGAAGTACGAGGATGGTTCTTACGTAGAGAAAACGTAAAAATGTACCACGGGCGAAGCCGGGGCGGACTGCTTGTTTATAAATATTATTATATTAACATAGTGAAGTCCTGTGTCCCCTAGTGGGGTAAGGGGCAGATGCATTATGCATACATCTGTTTCACTGATCGATTTTCTTTACGGACAGATCAGCCTTCTGTATCCTGCCAGCCCGAGACATTTTTTTTTATCCTCTCCACCGGGAATCAAACCCAGGACTTCACATACTTAGTTGTTTTTAATGCATTCTTATAATATTCAAAAACAACCATTAATCACAATAAAAGTGAACACTGAGTTCATACATTCTTAATAACTCAGGCCCCGGAACCACAGACACAATAGAAAATCTATTGTGTCTGGGACCCATCGGGCCGCTTGGGGCTCAATGGGTTAACAATTTAATATTAATACCTATTACAGAGATCAACCCACTGAGCGGCAAGTGAGGATACAATTGAAGGATCACATAGACAGATGCAAGAAACGCAAGCAAGAGAACTCGGTGCGCGAAGACTACAAGTACTCCGGTTCGGAGGGTGAGGAGGAAGACAATGCGATTGCGGGTGAACCATCGTCCATTGTGCATAACGCTCCGCACCAAGGAGGGGATACTCTACGCAGGAATTTCCAACAGATACAAGAAGGAAGGTTAGTAGATATATCAATTTTTGAAGTGAAAACTTCTTTAGCGGCGTTGAGTATAAAATCTTAAACTCGCGTCAGGATACGTGGCCTGATCGAAAAAGCGTAAGACGGACTTTTTTTTTTAGCTTTTATATTCCATGCGTAAGACGGATACCATTCCAAAATATCAAACATGCTGAACGTTAATAATCAAGTTTTCACTTCTGCCGGCACTCCCGGAGTGCAACCCGTCTTTTTTTTTATCTGTGGCTTGCCGCTTGCAATACTAAATCTTAATAGCAATGTATAAAGAAAGTTAAGTAAATATAATTATGATATAAAAATTAATTTGCATTTAAGTTCTATGTGGCAGTGATGTCCAATTTCATTGTGGTGTTCCAAAGCTAGGATTTTTATTTAGATTGCCGCAAATGATTTTAAAATCCATGTCCATTATAGCGTATTAACAGTTATATAAAAGAAATACTAACATTTGACAAGAAGTGTGTTAAATAATGCTTTATCATGAAATATAGAGCTGCGGAAGCGCAACAACCCCAACCGCCGCCTAAACGCAACAGCAAACGTGAGGAGCGTGAGGAGATTCCAGGTAAATTGACATTTGCTTGTTAGATTCATAAATATATATTACATACCTTATATTAATATTATTATATATGTAGTTCTTATTAGGTACTAGAGGTCCGCCCCGGCTTCGCCTGTGGTACATATTATTTCGCAATAAAAGGTAGCCTATGTCCTTTCTCGGGTATCAAAATATCTTCATACCAAATTTCATGCAAATTGGTTCAGTAGTTTAGGCGTGATTGAGTAACAGACAGACAGAGTTACTTTCGCATTTATAATATTAGTATGGATTTATGCATTATCTTTATGCATATGCACCTAATAGGAACTAAAATAAATGATTACTCTGTCAATACACAACAGATATAAGAAAGTCCTAATCAATATTTTTTGACTATTTCTGCAATATTGTTTTTCTTAAATAAGGATTTTATTTCGTACTTTTCTACAATGAATTCCTGATAGAAACATATAAACAAATACATTATATTGTGATATTGTTATTTACGTTCCGTTAACATAAATATTGTTGCATATAGAACCTGGTCCTCCAGCAAGACCATCCATTCCACAAAGACTGATTGTAGTGCCAGACCCACAGGCACAACAGCCTAACAGATATAGGTAATTATTATTATTTTAAGTTAAGTATATTAATGTACAGAATTGTCTCAAAATAAGTAATCAATTTTCGATAGGTACCCAGATTTATGTATATCAATGCACAAGATTCTGATTTACTTTTACTTACATAATATCTTTCTTACTAATACTATATTTTAATTTAAGTCTTTATTCTATTGTATACATGTTTTTAAAAAATTCGTTATATATATATAAAAATAATTTCCGTGTTCAGGTATCATTCGTTTAAAAAACCGTTATACTATGAGTATATTTTGAATCTGTACAATTTCAGGCCTCTGCCCCCGACGCCGAAATCGTCTGGATCGTCGAACAGCTCTGGCTCTAACAACGGCACGCCGCCCGCCAGCGGGCCCCTGCCGCCGCAGCGATCTAACAAGTTTATTCCTATGGTATGTACTTTATATAAAAATTTAATTAATGAATTTAAAATTTTATTACAGCTATCTTCATAATTAAAAAAAAATTAAGTCTATTAAGGAGTATTTGGAATAGAATGAAAAAACTTCTAATATTTATACCATTACCTAATCAAACAGAAGCAGAAAATTCGGCGAAATAAGAGTTTACTCCATACTCACTGACCATAGAGTACAATCATTCTTGATTAATTAATTGCCTTTGAAAATTGATTACTTTCATTTGGAAGAATGAATGCGTGACGGTGTATTAAAAAACTATAAACGAAAACTGGTGTAATATTGAATTAAGTCTTTCGAATGTTTTAAATTGTATGTTTTATGTTATTTTATTGCTTGTATTTTTGTTTTCATGTCACGCTGTTTTTCTTTGCACGGTTGATTTAACTTCGAACGCAGGTTCCGCCAAGAAGGCCAGAGGTGTGTTTTGGTTTCGTTTTTTATTTAATTTTATAAAAATTTAAATTATTCTAAATTGTTAGTTCGATTATTCACATAAAACATATTTTTAGGATTTGGACAAACTTGCTGCTCAGCTGAATGAACTTGGAGTGGTTTCTGGAAACGAACCTCCGAATCGACCGCCCCGAGCACCAACGAATGGACAAGGTATTTCAAAAGTATTACCTATTTAACATAATTTACACATCGATTTTTTCAAGATATAACGTATATTGTGTATAACGTAATTATTGACAAATTAACCTTTTTTTATGAGGTGGATTAAATTTTCAAATTACTTATATCAGCTTTCAAATTCAAGTTCGATTTTTTCCATTATAATTAAGTAAATAAATTGTTAAATAATTTTTATTTCATAATAATAATAATAATGTTTAAAGGTCCGCCCGTGGAGCGAAATCCCCCAGAGCCAACCTTTGAGGACTCGGACAGTGACTCTGACGCCGACGAAGGTGGTGGCCGAGTAAGAAACGATGGCACTTTGCTGGCCAGCGATCCGCCCAAGCCCCTGTGAGTGAGATTTTTATTAACATAATATAAATTATTGTCAAAAAATTAGGCATCAGTTGGCGACAACTCTTGTTGTAGCCAGATACTTTTATATTCGAAGTTATTTTTTCTAAGTTCTCATATAAAGTTAAAGGCTATTTGTGTTTGAGTCCAATTTAATTGTGTAATGTCTAATATTAAAAAATCCTGAATTTATATCAACATTTGTTTCATATCAATTTACATTTCAACTAATGACATTTTTCTATTTCTTTTTTCATTTTATTTTGCATTTTACATTTATTTTTCCCCTTGTCACCCTTATTTTTTTTTATCATCGCATTTACACATTTCATTCTCCCAACCCCATACAATTCATACTTATTCCATGAATCCTATGTACTCTCAATCGTATTCTTCCACTTAAATAACTATTCATATTTCATTATCATGTATTTTGATAAATTCTATTTGCCTTCCATCGAACTTTATTTTTCACTTTCATCAATTAACACAAATCTCTTTTCATATCTAAATTACTTATTGTAATTGTTGTTCTAATTCATTACCAATTCATTTCATCAATTTCATTCTCTTACCTACATCTCAAATTTATCTTCTCACTCGCGCCCAACTATATTGATGAACTTACCTTTTGTTTATACTTCACAAATCATCAATGCAAATTTCTGTCCAATTACGATTCGCTACCGTGTATCCTTACCTCACTTTTCTTTTATAATATCCACATCTCCTCGACGCCCACCTTTACGTCCCATTTGAACAAATCTTCTCGTAACACTCCCTATCCTTTACTTTTCTCATCCTCTCTTTTGTATAAAACCTTGCCCTTATTCCACGGCTCCCTACACCCGTTTCCTCTCTTTTGTATAAAACCTTGCCCTTCCACCGCTCCCTACCCTTTTACGAACCTGTCCCGTGCACGTCCGTTATTGGTTTGCGGCTTGTCAGCCCCGAGTTGTGCTTTAGGCCGGGCCTGTCGGCGGTGTCGGAGGACGGCGCGGCGCCCACGCGCCCGCTGCCGCCCACGCCGGACGACGACGATCCGCACAAGGACCGCACGCTCGTCAAGCGGGTGAGTGTGCTTGTATGGTGTGGATTGTGGATATGATTGGATATAGGAAAATGTTATTTCTAAAAAAAAAATTTTTTTTAAGAGGGGTTAGGCGGTCAGCGAAAATTCAGCTATTCGGGCCTGAGGTAAGCGGTGAGGGGATCCGCGTTTAGTATGGAATCAACGTGCTCGAAACTTAAAATCGTAAGCGCCATTCACATTTTTATCAAAAAGTGAATGAAAATATTTAGTATTTTCTAAATCTAAAACAGTCACGAAATCGAGAAGGTAAATACCTATGTATTTGTGATTTTATACGAATTATTATCGTAAAATACAGTTGTAATGAGCATTTATATGATATTTTAGAGGTAACTTCAGGATTTTTTTTTATCGAGCAAAATTTTTCCAATCGTGTTTTGGAAACAGTCATCCCATCACACATACGTTCTGTAATACATATTAGAAATTTCAGTGCGAAAAAACTTCAATATTTTCAATTATAGCTCATAGAAAACAGTCCATTTTGCCGTGTTCACCTACTAAGGGCCCTTAAGCATTTTAATGCTAAAAAAAACGAATTCGCGGTAAAGTGAGAAAGTAATAAAGTGTAAACAAGGTAGACCTTACTTGCAAAAAATAAGACGACTGCGCTGAGTGTATAGCTGTTGGTTTTTTGGGGAAACTTGATCAATTAATACATGTACCTATTTTTTATTATAATATCAGTATTCAACTTTATCTTATATCTATTTTTTAACGAAGCATTTATAATATTCAATGCTATATCATCAATCATATCCGCATAACATACAATAATCGTGCTTGAGATTTTAAAAGAAACTGGTTTGAAGGCACATTTTTAAACAATTATATATTTTGTTTAATCATTCATTAAATATTCCAATTTAAAACATAATGTTTGGTATATGCTCATTATTTATTGCGTTCAAATTATATACACTCAATTCTATTGTTTTAGCATTTTCATCTTCATTAGGACTCTCATAAACAACACTGTGATAATAAATCTTTATTATTAATTATTAGAAATCTTACATAAATTGTTGATGTCTAAAATGTTAAATTCATGAAAATATTTATATTGTTGTTCGCCTCTTTACAATGTCATTAAGGTTGAGTACATGTTAAAGTGAGCATTTAATGTTTGTGGTAAAAATTTAGCATGTCCTCAGCTTCCAACATTTTATCCGCCTTTGGCTCTATAGTTTGGTGAGGTTAATGCATTAATTTGTTAATTTTCACGCCAAAATAAGATAGTGAGCGATCATATCTATTGTTTATAACAATTTTATTTATATGTGGCTTTTATACTAAACATGTTTTGAATAACATCAGAGGGAGAACACAGAGAACGATAAGAGGCAATCGGACGTCGACGAAGCGGTATTGTTGAAAGACTGGGACTTTGCAAGATTTTTCCCTTCGAAAAATGCTGAAGCCAAAGAAGAGAAACAAGACGCTAGCAAGGAGACTGACCAAAAGCGCGCCCAACTCCAACGTCAATCCAGAATTGAAATGGAGGATGCATGGGTCAAATATAAAGCAATCGCGACTCCGCCTTCTCGCCACAAACAACTTTTCCAAAAACCTGAAAAGTCCACACAAGAAAAGCTGTCGGATATATTGAAATATAAAAAAGAACAAGAATCAGAAGTTAGCTCTCCGAATCGATTTTTCAGAGGGTTCCGGCGAGAGAATTCAGACTTCTTTCCTCTGTCTAGTACACGGCATTCAGCCATATACTTTCCTAAGCATGAAAGTCCAATTGGTGTTAATAAACAAAGGTCTAGCGGAATCTTCAATCATTCAAGAAAACAAAGCAATAAACCACAATCCTCTGGTGAGCCTGTACTGACAGATTTCATAAAAATGAATGACAGTTTAAAGTTTTCACAAAACGCAGCCAAACGAAACGATAAAAGAACCCCAGATAGAAAAGTGCCGGGTAACAATCCCATTGATGCTCTGAAGAACGTCGCCGAATTAATTCGGCAAGACAGTGAAAATAACGGTATGAGTCGCCAGAGCAGCGTGAACAGTGATTCTCCAGCGACTAGCATTTGTTTCACCAGTGGGGCTTCCTTTGAGAGAACTGGAACTTTAGATTTAACTGCTAATACGTTGGAGAATAAGCCAGCCCCCAATATACCCGACAGCTGCAATATAATGAAACCTCGCAGAGAAAAGACAGAATCCGATATCGTTTTCCGAAGGAATTGTAATCGGCACACAGAGGTTTTGTCAAGTTGTGGGCAGGAAGCGGTAAACGCACAGGAACAGGTAATTGCTCACTGCTCGGGATAGTTTGATTAATATTTTTATACTTACGTTTTGGTATGAGGGTTACATTAATCTTTGTATATCTAACAACTGTATATGACTAACCTGAGTAACTTGCAATGCTATTATACGTATATCAAGCTATGTTTGACTCTGTAGCTATGGGTGTGGTGGTTGAGGCAAATATGGGGATTGTCAAGTTTTCCTACGTAATTAATGATATCATCAGTAATAACATTGTGATATGTTTCTTTTGAATAGATTGTATAGTAGATAATTATTTATTTCTAGTCCTTGCTCATAAGTCTTGTATTTTGGCGTGATATTTTATATGAAACTTATAGTATTGTAAGCATCTGTATTATGTAGAGTTTACAGTACAATATTGCAAATGGTGTATATACAAATATGTAGAAACATTTTTATAAATATTAGCTCGGTAGTTGACATTAACCTAACCACTGTTAACAAAGCACTCTATTAATAAACTAACAATTTCTACCATCTGTGCGCGGATACCGTCTTCCTGCCGAGAAATGCGATGTGTCCTGAGTGATGAAATTACAAAATTTGTGCCATTAAAACGATATTTAACATAACTTGGGAATGATCGCCTAACGAAATGTCACAGAAGCTGGAAAGAAACATTAAACATCATCAGATTTGTGAATGTGTTCCACTTGCATGTTTTGCTACTGTTTGTGTTTGTCTCGCTATGCCGCTATTGATGCAACGTTAAAACATTAATGCACAGTTTATAGCTCGATTTTATCGCCATTATTTTAGATGTAACTTTTACATTATTAATCATTTTATAGCGTTTATAAATTATATTAAACATAAAGGTATTTTTCCAATAAGTAATTAATGTCATTATTTTACACAAATAATTTTATACAATTGACTTTTTAAATTTTATAAGCAAAACATTGAAAATATGTACTTTTGTATTTATCTACTTACATTTATTTAACCACATAGAAACCATACATATAACTCTACTATTTATTTAAGAATAATAGAGTTATATAAGTGGATATCCCTCCCAGGGTCGTTCGGGTGGAAATAATGAGGGAAGTGGGTCTCGCACGAGTTCCGTACTACCCGACCTCTTGAGCCAGGCTGGACAACCCACAACACCGCCGAGACATGACAAATCCACCAGTGAAGAGGTAAATAACAGCCCAAATACTCCCCCTATGTTTATAATGTTCCATACATTGAGCCTCCTCATAAAATATATCAAATATCATCATGGGTTAAATATGTTATACATTTACATCTAGTTATCAGAAGCATTTAAAAATACATATTATAGTATATTTACGCAAATTTGCCAATATATTCATTCATACCGTGCTTATTGTGATAAATATTTAAGGTGTAACCGGCCGCGTTACCCATTTAACATTCCCACGGGGCTCCCAACTTTATAGGCTATTTAACTGTTCTTTTTTATTAAGATTCTAATACGTGCCTAAGAATACTCCTAATTTTATTTATGCTTAGATTAAGATCATGTTTGGGGCCCCAAGTATATTCGCAAATTGCCGCGCTGAGCTTATAGTATATAGTATTAATGTAATAATGGTTGTCAATCATGCAAACACACATCGGAGCCACGGTCCGCGACCGGTTTGCAGACACCCGATACCACCGCGTAAGTACGAAACGTATCGCAAACAAGACATGCTTCAATTCAAGCGTATATAGAATGTTGTTTGTTTATATACTCCCATTTCTTCTCTATTTATGCATACTCATAGATTTGCTTACATGTAATCGATTTGACTAAACAGCTTTCAGGTAGATAATCGGGAGAGGTTTGGATAATACGATATGTTGTAAAGATTTACCGTTCATGGTACTTTAAAACTTGTAAATGTAACTGGCAATGAAGTAAAAAAAAAGTTAAAAACTAGAGTCAACATTTCAAAATAAAATAACTCTACTGTCGAGTTTCCAAAAGTTAAAAATAAATTAGTTAAGACCCGAATAAATAATAACCATTTTTCAATACCTCTTTATCATACTGTCTCATGAACATTACACTTCATATTTACACATGCAAAATCATTGCCTGCTACAATATTATACTCTACATCCACATTCAATTAAACATGCGTCACCATAAAATGTAGATACTGGCCATGTCGCAAATAACTTTCCGACCATACTTGAGATGTTGACTAATAAACGGGAGGTGGATTTATAATGAACTAACAATTCACAAAACAGATCGATAAAGAACATACAATCAAATGTGTTTATTTCTTGATTTATAGTCGCTACAAATGAATTGACATTGTATATTTCTTTTCCAGTATAGGCAGGCCATAGCGGGATGTACGCCGTCCCCCGCCCCCCACCACCACCACCCCCTCCCCTCGTCCGTCCAGTCGACGCCGTCCAAGTCGTTCGTGGTGCAGGGCGCGTCCCCCCTGCAGCACTCGCCGTCGAACTCGTCGGTGGGGTCGCAGCAACAGTTTCTGCCCTTGCAACAGAAGCAGCGCTCGTTCCTCACGTTCGGGTTCGGCGCGGGCTCGACGGGCAGCGGCACGGGCGGCTCGGGCAACGCGTCGCGCCGCGAGAGCCACGTCAACGTGAACGTGACGCCCACCGGGCACGACATCTCGTCCGACACGCCCGAGATCAGGAAGTACAAGAAGCGGTTCAACTCGGAGATCCTCTGCGCTGCGCTATGGGGTCCGATTTTGTTTCTGTATCTAAATAGATAATACGAATAAATACACGTTTTATTCGACAGCTGCCAATACATTTTATAATACATGTAATAAAATATTAACCGAGATAAACAAGGCGGTCATAAAGAAGTGTTATTTTCAAAGTAACCAACTTGATAGTGACAAAACAAACAGACAGCAACTATTTTGATTCAATTTGTACTACCAAATATTTATTTTTAACACATTTTTTGACACAAGCTTAATTTATCATTATCTTTACAGGAGTAAATCTACTTATTGGTACCGAAAATGGTCTCATGTTACTGGATCGTTCTGGACAAGGCAAAGTGTATCAATTAATCTCTCGACGCCGCTTCCAACAAATGGAAGTGTTAGAAGGACAAAACATCTTAGTAACGGTGTCTGGGAAGAAGAATCGCGTCAGAGTGTACTATTTAAGTTGGCTGAAGTCTAAAATTCTGCGCACAGACGGACTCAGTGACGTGAGTATATTTTATATATTGATTAGAATAGTGGAATTTGCCCATTGCTTCGAGATTTTTGAATTCTAAAGTCCGCTTTCAGGACATACTCATAGAGCCATATGAATAACCTACTTAACATTATTTGACCTATATTTTTATATATTTTGGCCATTTTAAATGGCAGTTAAGCTATGCTAAACATATTCGAAAGTTGTATAACTGACTATAAATATTTCAACTTATGAGCGACCCAAATTCACGAGCAACTTATTTTCCATGCAGCAAGTGGAAAGGAGGAACGGCTGGATCAACGTTGGTGAACTCCAAGGCGCAGTGCACTTCCGTATCGTGAAGTATGAGCGGATCAAGTTCCTTGTGATCGCTCTCAAGGACTCCATCGAGATATACGCGTGGGCGCCCAAACCGTATCACAAGTTTATGGCATTTAAAAGCTTTGGTGATTTACAACACAGGTAAAAATTATTTAGTAGCTAATTTGCAAGTTATTATAAACTTGAATGATCCAGTAGTGACTCAACTACCTTTTTATACATACTTACAAATAAGAAGTATAAAAAGAAATAATCTTATATATAAAAATGAATCGCAAAATGTGTTGGTAAGCGCATAACTCGAGAACGGCTGAACCGATTTCGATAATTCTTTTTTTATTATATTCCTTGAAGTACGAGGATGGTTCTTATGTAGAGAAAACGTAAACATGTACCACGGGCGAAGCCGGGGCGGAACGCTAGTTAATGATAAAGATGAAGCTAAATGTAAAACTAAAATTAACAATACTTTGCTAAATATTGGTGGTGCAAGTAATCCTAATGAGCACATAACTAACATACATTTTTTTGATAAATTTATGTAATGCAAGTAGTTCCAATGAGAGCATAAATTTAAAAGTTATATTTCCATATAAGTAAATACCATGTTTTTATTGTGTTTTAGGCCTTTGTTAGTGGACTTAACAATAGAAGAAGGCACCAGACTGAAAGTAATTTATGGATCTGCTGATGGATTCCATGCTGTTGATCTCGATACTGCCAGTGTCTATGATATTTATATTCCAAAACATGTAAGTATACACCATATTTTATTTAAATTCTGTATCAGTTTTCAAAATTATTTGTAGAAGAAGGCAGAAGCCTAAATGCAAAAATAATAGATGATTTTTATTCCGTCTTATTAGAATTTTAAAAATAGTAATGTTATAGGCATTCCTTCAGTATTATCTACTTTATAATGCTTCAAGTTAGAATTGTATCTTGTATTTTTCTTTGTCCGTGATAAAAAATTTTCAATGTTTTCTATTGTTTCTTTTAGACCCAGGGAGCTATAGTTCCACATTGCATTGTTCCACTGCCCAATTCCAATGGTGGACAGCTCTTGCTATGCTATGATAATGAAGGCGTCTATGTGAACACATATGGAAGAGTTAGCAAGAACATTGTACTTCAGGTAATGTTTTATTCTTTTTTTTTTATTAAGTTTTAGGAAGACCTTGAGAAAACAACATTGGCCATTTGAGAAAGCATAGGCTATAAGTAAACTTACCTCTTCTTTTTTCAGTGGGGAGAAATGCCAACGTCTGTAGCTTACATCGGCACAGGACAAATAATGGGGTGGGGCAACAAAGCTATAGAAATACGCTCCGTCGAAAGCGGCCATCTTGACGGCGTGTTCATGCACAAAAAAGCCCAACGACTTAAATTTTTATGTGAGCGTAATGACAAAGTATTCTTTTCGTCCGCAAAAGGCGGTTCTTCCTGCCAAATATATTTCATGACGCTCAACAAGCCAGGGATGGCCAATTGGTAGTGAAACGACGTATAGGCGAGAGACGCCTAGGATCTGTGATGTAGCACTAGGCCCTCATTGACACACAATATCGATCACAATGTTATTGAAAGATTTTCGGCTAAAAAGCAGCTTGAAGAATGAGTATTACCGGTTTAAAATGTGCTCAAAAGACAATCCACAAAATATAAAAATTAATTTGAGGACCTTCTTCATATGTGGCATTTTGTACTGAATGATGTAATTTCAATACAAGCTACTAAGATATATATTATATTATTAAGCAATAACCTATAGAATAAAGTTTTGATATTGACAATTATTGTTAAGTAAGTTAATAACGCTTAGATTTTATGTTGCAAATGTTTATTACTGAAAGAGAATGTAATACAAATCAGACTAGATAATCACATTATGCCATAATATATTGTTTATTTAGCTAATTTGGTGATGATTATTTCATTGGTTATATCATTATTTACTTGTTCAAATAACAATGCCATTTTTAATAATTAAAAAATGATTATGACACAATCGTAAAAATATACTCGTAGGTGGTGTAAATTATCATTTTAAGGATACTCCTTTATAAATTGGCACTTAGTCAAGTCACTGTATATGGTAATTATCACACCAAACTGCAATAATTTTAATCATGGATGAATCCAAAATTTGGTACTATTTATTATTTATTTGTTATGTACTATATTATTTACATGTATAAAGATGTAACTGTGCATATTGAAAATTATATATTTGATGACTTTTTTATTTGAAATTACCTTAGCCCAATAAAACACAAAATATTATAAATATCTTTTATTTTAACATTTATTCTTAGTATCACAAATTTTTAAGCTAGATCACAAATTCACTCGTTCATTCAAAAATATAAAACCAATATAAAAAAATGAAGAATCCAAACATAACCCTTGCATAATTTCCCCACTAAAAAAAGGATCACTGGAATGCTAAGTGCTGTGTCACTGAAAGCTTCTGAAATTAATTTAGAAGTTATTGGTAAATATCCAACAAGCCCTTCCAACAAGTCCAACTATTTCGAATTCATATTATATTGGCACAACAGATACTTTGAAAGATCAAGAAACCATAAATGAATAACAGAGGAAATAGCTAAGCAATCACGGAAGAATTGAAATTAACATCTTTGTTGAATGAATCAAAACTTCTAATTATTCTAAACCTATTGCTAAAACAAACAGACAAGGTTACGGTTACATGTTATATTATGTATGTCTACATCCTGAACTAAAAAGAATGCAAAAAAAGAATATTTTGTTGAAAAGCAATATGTATATTGTGGAAATATTGAAATAATTATAGATCAAGTGAAAGATTTGTTTATCACGCACGCGCAAGTGAAATCTGAAACTTTCAAATTTAGTTGATTTTTGGATTCTGAAAAGGTGATCACATTTTATTAAACATTGAGTTACCATGTATTACGTAGTTATGTACGTAATAATACCTCAATGATTGAAGGTCCTCATCTTTTGATTTTTTATCGGAAACTGAGAATATCTTACACGAGAAGCTTGTAAATTAGACCTATTTAGTCGCACACCCATCTCACACTGCGATTCATCGGAGGAAGAGCAAAAAGTAAATTCGCAAGGTCAACTGAAAATTGATTTTAATTAGTTTCTTTAAAAAAAGACTAGAATTTTGTAAGTCAAAATTTTTGAATAAAGGTCATTTTTCGCTCTTCATCATGTTTTACGCCAAGAATCGCCGAAGCTGCCTGGAATAAACTGCATGATGCGAATCATTCCCTTCATTCCTCTCTGTTCACTGTTTGCCTTCTGTTTGCACGGAAAGAAAAGCACTCATCTAATGCATCCGATGATCCGTGGAGAATGTTAAAATTGAAAAAAAAAATTGCTGTCAAAGCTGGGCATTTCGTAAATATAGGTTCAGTGGCAAGTAATATCAACTCAGTATAACAATAATAAGATTTACCGATACCGAAAGTTGCGGAAGCGACGTGTTATATGAGCCGGACAACATGCAAACACAGGAAGGATGGAATCGTGAAAAGGCGAAAAATCAAACAAGCTCCAAGGATTTCTTACCAAGGAGGAAAAAGTTTGAAACAAGTTACTGCCAAGTCGAAAGCTCTGCTCTGATCATAGAAATCTAAATAACAAGACACTAGAAGTCGTAAGCGTGCGTGACCTTGTCGCCACTCAGGTGATTTGCACATCACCAGTGCATTCGTCACTGTTCAGTTGCTCTGGAGACCTATGAGTGTATACATGGTGTGTTTCAGCAATTCCCATTGCGGAAATTCTTCCACAAGTTGTAATTATAATTATAAAGGAATAATATTTCATCGGAAAATATTTTTTTTTAGAAATAATGCCGTTTTTCCTTAAAATTATAGAATATTTACAAGTATTACGAGTGTCACCATAGTAATCGAAATAACAATGAATGACACAGTCGACCATTCTTATTATCACGTTTGTTCGTATTGGAGCAAAAAGTCTCATATACTTAGGGATGTTATTCTAAAATAAACCGTAAATTCGTGCGTTAGGATACATATTCAAAAGCTTAATTTAATAGATAAGTTAGTTTTCACTAAAATCAAGCTGTCCAATAAAAGGCATAGTTTACTTGTGTGTACTGTTTAGCTTTCGGTTTGAATGTGTTGATTTTGGCGACAGCGGTTTTCATACGAATTATGACATTAAAGCACTTCTATGTGTCTTGTTATTTAGATTTCTATGGCTCTGATATTCCATAATAACGGTACAATAAAAAATAATGATGATTATTATCCAAACAACCCTTTGTGAATATACCGTCGCTCTAACCTAGAGCCTCAATGATGATTCAATTTTGAAATTGTACAAAGAAGATTAAAAATACTTTGTAGTTTTGAACAACAGAGCATGGTTCTTGAACTTTACCCGTGTAAGTAAAGTCGAGTATAAAATTAAACATTAATTTTACACTCGCCAGAACATTCAAAACAGCTTATGTTATCTAAAATTGTCCTAAAATTAAAAAAAAAATCCGCGGATAATTTTGATCAGAACTTTTACCTCAATATGAAAAAAAGTGAAAAAAGCAATGGTCTCGTAAAACCCATCTATTTCTTCCGTGCCAGGTTCAGAACTCTCATTGTTCAGGTCCAATTAAAAGAGAAAAGGAAATGCAATAGTTTTGAATTCACATGTGACCTATGTAGGAAATGGTTTATGGAAGATTGATACATAATATATGTAGTAGAATAATTAAAAATGTGTTATATACAGACTGAATTATTTTATTTATTATTTTACTTTTTTTTGGCTAATTATTTATTTTCAGTTGAATTGCCTTCTCAATAGGTAGTTATGTATTTTTTTTAATTTAATAAAATAATAATAATTCATATATTTGACAAAAATATGACTTTTCATTTTTCATTAAAAATTAATTTAACCAGAATATTCCAAGCCCAAATGAAAAAAACGAACATTTATAAAACAATTTGGAACATGATGAGAGCTTCTAAAAATATTATTTATGACCTGTAGGTCAAATCCATGACAGACAATTTCCAACTTGGTAAACATGAAAAACTTAATTTCGCTTAAAGATATCCCAATCTGAAATTATCTTTTGTCTGCTGTCTGCTAACTTTAGGGTCACAATAAATAAGATAAATTAGTGTTACCAAATCATTTTGAACCAAGCTTCTTTCAATTAATAATAATTGTAAACTAGGTTAAAATTTAGTAATTGAAATACAAAACACAACTCTTCTATTTTAGTAATTTCTTCAGCATCATTTTCTGTAGATTGCTAATAATAAAATTTAGTTCCATTCACTCACTGCTTTCATAGTGATTTAATGTGCATTAGTACTTTATAAGTCCTGCTCTTGAAAAGGCTTCTGTTTCTTTATTGGACATTGGTACTAACATTAAGCCTGGTACAGGTGGCTGCATCTCCAAATCCCTTAAATCATTAACTTTTACTTTAAGATTACTTCGCAGCTTATTTATATCTATGTTAAGTTGCTTCTGATCAGCTTCCAACAATGCTTTGGTAGCTTCAATGTTATGTTTAACAAGTACTGAACCAACAGTAACCCAGCACTGCTTTTGATTTGTCTTAGTGAGATCTCTTAATGCTTCACGATTCTGGTTTCTTCTCTTATCCAACAACACTATTTCACGTCTGTCGCTTAAAATTTCATCCGCCAACTTTTCTACCGACACTAAATACTTTAGTGATTTAGCCTGGTCATCCATGTTGGGACAGTCACAGGGGACAGTATTTATTTTTCTTTGTTTAACATAAGTATTTTATTTTTAGTTAAAATATTTTAAATATGCTTATGACACTGTTAATTTATTATTGGACGTTGAATATCTTTTCAAATTAATATACAAAAATCAAGAAGTAAAATCAAAAATGGTCTCGGAAAATGGTAAATACTATATATAATATAACTGTCAAAAAAAATATTTGACATTGACATATGTGGTACCCTGCGCCAATGACATTGACTAGTTTACCCACAGATTATACTTTCGAACATAATACCGCATGTACATTGATTGTACACAAGTAAAGAGTAATGTGCGTGAATTAATGCGTGCAATCGATTTATCGTTATAGGTAAACCAGAATCTGATGGCAATCAGGGAAATCAAAATTTTGAGTGTGCAACCCTAGGGAAAATGGACTCAACGATCTTGATACTGCTTATTTTTTAGTTTGTTCTCAATATCATTAGTCACATTACATAAGTGGACAATACTGTACTTAATAATGAGATATCCACTTAATATTATGTAGGTACATACTTACATGTATAATATACATATTACTTTTATACAGGTAATACATATTATTATTTACACATACCTATATTTGTATGTTCTATCGATAGAAAACTAGACTGCTTATAATTTTTTATAAAATAAAATAAAACTATGTTTATTTTCGTAAGTATTAACAGATACACACATTATAAAATTGACTTGGATAGCTTGGACTTGACGAATAGCCGTATTGGAAACTCCTGTAATAAGTTTTCATAAAATTATATTCCAATCAACAAACAATATTATAGTTACCTACATATAATATTTTTTAATTGAAAGTATCAAAGCGGGTAAGTCCAATTTACCAATAAAATCTTCTAAATTGAAAATTGTGATGTGTTTGACCCTTCTTCATCAAATATTTTTCTATACACATTATAAACAACACCTCTTGCTTGTGATCACAGCGGCTTTTTCGACATTTTCGAAGATTTTTTAGACAAAATCCTAAAAATTATTTATCAACTGCAAAAAAGACAAATAATTTGACAACCAATTTGATAGTTGTCAAATAAGTTGCCACATGAAAATCTTTTATTTCTTAAATATAAATATGCCATCAGATTCTGGTAGACCTATAGTAATAATTATTAATTGTTGGAAAACATTTTAAAGCTTTCGTTTCATTGTAGTTTTTTCGAAATAATCAAAGTTAATTCAAATTGTGTTAAAAAAATAAATATAAGTATGGATGAAGGTCTTAGATCATTATGTAATGGATAACACTCACAGGCGCTTCCCCTTTTGCCGAGGTATAAGATTATTCGAATCGAAAAATCTTATGCTTTCATAAAAACTACTTGCGTAATCGATTACAAACACTCTGCGTATTCGTAAAACATCGAAAGGACGTCTGCGAGTGCTCCGCTAAAAATGCCGTTTTATGCTGTCAAGTCTTGCAGAAACAAGTCAAACTTAACAAATATTAAAAAAGATGACCTTTCATTTGTAAGTATTTTTTAATTTTTTTTTTTTTACGTAAATACCAATTTAAATGCAATTTCTAATAATCGTCGATGTATCGTTTAGCGATATGATCAAGACTGTGGATCAAGACAAATAATCGAGTCATGTGTTTACTCGATCACTGATGCGGCTTCACGAGACTATCATGGAAAGAAAATATACAAATGTAATCTTTATGAACTAGGAGATAAAGTTGAATTTAAAACGCGATATTGAACCGCATTCCCCACGAGACTATATTTTAAAGAAATACAAATGTAGCGAGACTATCTTGAAAAGAAATACAAATTTAATCTTTATGAACTAAGTGATAAAGTTGAAGTTAGAACGCGATATTAAACCGCACTCCCCACGAAACTATATTTTAAAGAAATACAAATTTAACGAGACTATCTTGAAAAGAAATTCAAATTTAATCTTTATGAACTTAGGGATAAAGTTGAATTTAAAAACTCGTCGCTTAAGGCGATTCACACACGGCACCGCGCACCGCGGCCGGCGGTTGGCAGTGAATCCCTACGAGGAACGGACCGTTCGACCGCGCGGTCGGGCGGTGTATGTGTGTTTGGTATCAACGGATTTAATAGAAGCCAATGCAACTTGAGAACCGCTTCATCGCCAACCGCGGCAGCACGCGGCACCGTGTGTTAATCGCCTAAAAGGTCGTAAATTTTTACGACTTTCTTAGTGAGGGACTGCTTTTAACTTGAACGTCGATAAAAAATATTTTTCTAAGTATAATTTGAAATGAGATGAGAATTCTCTTATCTTTATTATATTACAATTTTACACAACTGCATAAAAAGGAGTATAATGTTTATTTTGTAAATCTTGTATATATTTTTTAAAATTTACGCTCGGTTACTTTTAACTGGCAGAACATTTTAATGGTACGGAACTACGGAACCCTTCGTGCGCGAGTCCGACTCGCACTTAGCCGTTTTTTTGTAATGTTAATCTTGTAACCTTTCTATTATGTAATTTGTTTATATGTATGTATTAATATTGCGCAAGATATTGCGTATATTTCAGATTTACAAAAAATCGAATTACAATTTTTATTATATCTGTAGCGACACCTCGGTACAGAAATAAAAAAAGACGGGTTGCACTCCGGGAGTGCCGGCAGAAGTGAAAACTTGATTATTAACGTTGAGCATGTTTGATATCCATCCGTCTTACGCTTTTTCGATCAGGTCACGTGTCCTGACGCGAGTTTAAGATTTTATACCCAACGCCGCTAAAGAAGTTTTCACTTCTAAAAAGACGGGTTGCACTCCGGGAGTGCCGGCAGAAGTGAAAACTTGATTATTAACGTTGAGCATGTTTGATATCCATCCGTCTTACGCTTTTTCGATCAGCTGGTGCGTTTCACGTTCCAATTAAGCATCAGCATAATAATTCGGCATTGTGCGCCACTGAGTCGCATAATTATTATTGGAAAACAGCCATAGTGTGGCCGCGGCATAACCAAATTACCTATCTGTGGATTACATATATACTCTGTGGAAGCTACCGGCGACTCGCTGCTGTTCGCGCCTTGCGGGCCGCGCTTTCCGTCGCCATTTTGTGTAAGTCGAAGTCTAGATCGAATCACGAATGTCGCTTGGTGTTTTTTAAACAAATTAATAATTATTTAAGTTGAGTTATGAACTAGTTTATGTAGATTTTATTCATAAAATTAAAGTCAGATCGTATCGATCTAAATATTTATCATGGACGGTCCAAATCGTGGTTTTCGCGGAGGACGCGGTGGGCCACCCGGGGGCCCTCGCGGGCGAGGAAACTTTGATATGAGAGGACGGTATGATATATCCTTTATTTCTAATTTATTACACGTTTGTTTCACATAATTTCATGCTAAAATAGTCAGCAATTTTTTATGCAATGACGATGACGTCTGATTTGCCATAACCTCTAAATACTGTATTCAGGGGCGGACCTGGCATGCGGGGTAGAGGTGGTCCGCCGCGAGGTGGTGGTCCACCTATGCGAGGTGGTCCTCGACCATTTCGCGGCGGACCGATGCGTGGAGGTGGTGGTGAGAGAGGTGGCCGATTTCCACCCGGTCCACAAGGTCCTGGCCCACATCCAGTACCGACCATTGAGAGTAGAGGACCTCCACAAAGTAAGTTTATTGATAATCTTCTTCTTATACTTATATAAAAATGAATCGCAAAATGTGTTGGTAAGCGCATAACTCGAGAACGGCTGAACCGATTTCGATAATTCATTATATTCCCTGAAGTACGAGGATGGTTCTTATGTAGAGAAAACGTAAATATGTACCACGGGCGAAGCCGGGGCGGACCGCTAGTATAACAATATTATGAAACAAAACATGTGTTGCCTTATTCAATATATTTGATTTGTATTTGCTTCTGAATCTAACCTACAAAAAATTTAGATACAGGTGGATTTGTCAACAACAGAGGTGGTCCCGGAGGAATGAGAGGGCGTGGTGGTCGAGGAAGAGGCGACTTTGTGCCTCGAGGAGATAGGGGTGTGGGGCGTGGAGGTCCTTACATGAGAGGTAATCTATTTCTTTACAAGGTTTTCAATAAATTTAACCGTGCTTTAAAATGCATCTTTAAATCATTCAATCAGTAATCAAACCTGTCCATATTGATAAATTCAATACAATGTTATAAATTTTCATACTTTAATCAGGTAGAGGAGGGCGTGGCGGTCATGGCCCACCAGGAGGCCCGGCAGCTGGTCCTCACGGAGCCCAACATGATCAAAGTGGGCCCTTACCCAGACCTGCGCCACAGGGAATTTCACCTCCCCAAGTTGCATACAAAAGAGGCGGTGGACCTCCACATGGTGGCCCTGGCGCTCCAAAACGTGGAAGGTAACTACAATAAATTTCTTATCAGTTTGCATAGTAATAACTAAATGATTGATAATATAATCCATCTCTCAGTTAAGATTTAAAGTAGGTACTTATTAGAAATTAAAGATTTTAAACGCTTTTTATTCCTTATATTATTTTTCCGACGTTTTGGACACTTTGCAGTGAGCATAGTCACGTGGAGACACTGTCTCCCTACTTATTACTTATCCCTCATAAAGCAAAAATATATGACTTCAATGCAAAGTCATTACCAACCAAATTATCTTGTTTTAGAATATTACTCAATATGTCATATTCAATGCATAATTGAAGTGAAACTTCTTTATCGTGGTTGGAAAAAAATTTAGTGTAACATTTTTTCGTTACGCGTTACATTTTTCCGTAACGCGCCATCTTTTTCTTATCCCTACCACGCGTGATTCGACGTATTTCTGTTGCATATAGTAAATCATTGAAAAATAAGGTCATAAAGAAGTTTCACTTCTTACGTGTCTACACTAGTACACGCACACATTTTTTTTTTAAATATTTTGTTGTGATATTCTCACTAATCCAAAGGAGAATGGGCATTTTACTATGGAAGTTGGGCCTGAACACTTGAGTTGGACCAATACACATGAGATATTGATTTTATAATAGATCATAACACATAAATAACGAGAAAAATATATATAAAAAAAATCAACCGGGTTTTTGTACAGTCGCATCAAGTTTTATTACTTTGTGTATAATATTTTTTTCAATTAATAACTGTTGCAAGACAATGACAATATCTTTATGTTACTCATATTCACTTTCACTTACAAAGACGTACTAATCTGAAGCCTTCTAATAACCGAAATACACTAATATTATGTTTTGTAACAGGTACCTATACCGTGTTTATTATAATTCAACGTAGTTATACGTTTTTTGTGGTTAAACTCAGTCACTCCAGTGACATTTAGGTTTATATTTACTTCACTCGAATTAAAAACACCGTTATTGTGCGCAAAATAAATAAAACTTTTTGCCTTGACTGTACAAGAATCCGGTCGATTTATTTTTTTATTGTATTTTTTTCGTTAGGTATGTGTAATGATCTATCACTAAAACAATATTTCGTGTGTATTGGTCTTAGCCCAAGTTTCAGGCCCAATTTGCCCATTATCCTTTAACCAGGTTTGAAGGCCCACGAGGCGGCGGCGGAGGCGGTGGAAGGCCACAACAATCTGGAGGTTACCAACAGGCACCGGCACACAATCCAGCGCCACAACCAAACGGATATGGTCCACCAGCGTAAGTTATTAAATACCAGGTGAAAGGTAACACATTAGACGAATTTAGACAGGAGCTTCTACTCATGAAACTGAACAACTTTTGTTCTACAACTTTGCTGAATTCGTAGAAAAAAATTTGGACTTTGTATAGAAATCGGTCGGCTGATTAGCAAAGTTTCCTTACAAAGTCCAATATTTTTTTTTAGAATTCAGCAAAGTTGTAGAACAAAAGTTGTTCAGTTTCATGAGTAGAAGCTCCTGTCTAAAATCGTCTAATGTCTTACCTTTCACCCTGTATAATTTATTATTGAAGTTATTTAAGCACTTATTTTGTATGTTTTGCAAAGAAAATAAGTTATCTGTATGTAAATCTTAAAACTTAAGAAAAACATATAATTTTATGAAATGATGAACCCTTTATCTTGATAGGAATGTGCCGTCTGATACACACATGACGCTAATTTTATACTGAACAATTAATAAAAATAACATAAAATACTTGAATAGAGTTAA
The DNA here is from genome assembly GCF_061535395.1 of Colias eurytheme. NCBI lineage: Eukaryota > Metazoa > Arthropoda > Insecta > Lepidoptera > Pieridae > Colias > Colias eurytheme. The sequence continues at coordinate 8,349,662 of NC_142982.1, read as the reverse complement.
GATGCTAAACAAAAGTTGTCTGTTACAGACACACAGGTTACCAACCATATGAACAGCCAGCGGCAGATCCTTATGCAACATCTTCATACAACACATCTAGGTAATAAGCTGTTATCATTTATACCTTATTCTAAATATCTCAAATTAATGTAGTTATTAAATAGTTTGTAGTAATTATTATTTACTTATTAGTCAAATTTAGTCTTTGATATTAGTGCTTGTATTTACATGATGAAACTGTTTTGATAGGAATTGCCGTCTGATACTTAGATGCAGATAGAAACACAACTGAATATAGTTATTCATAAGTAAATTTAGATTTGATTAGGAATATGTTTGTAACGCGTTGTTTGTTTGTTTAGTTCATATCAAGGTGGTAGCTATTCATCACCGGCTCCCGCCCCTGCAAGCACTGGTTATAATTCAAGTGGTTATGGCTCAAATTATGGCTATTCCACGGGACAAGGGGGCTACGAAAATGATGGCTATGGGTAAGTTCTAAATCGATAATTTTTTGACGTGACAACGTCTTATAAATTGGTTTGCCGGGTGACACTTCAAGAAACTGCGTTACGCTCCGCTCACGTTATGCGCTCACAATAAGAGCGAGTGAGAGGCACGCGGGCATGGTAAGCCCGCCTAAGAGCGAGAGACAGACATAAAAAGTCGTTGTCACGTACACGTCAAAAATAAGCTGTATATTACACATCACAATTTATATTGCCTGGAATTATGCATACTATTTATCCTTTAACCCATTGAGCCCCGATCGGTCTCACACAATAAATTTTCTATTGTGTCTGTGGTTCCGGGGCCTGAGTTATTAATCTGTGCATACATTCATAGCAAAGACATACCTTTATTTAACACCAAATGAAAAAAAAAATTGGTTATCTGTAAAGTCGGTTTACTGACGATAGTTGAACGTGACAACGTCCGATTGTGCTTCTTTTTCGCTCGTTCCGCGCTCTCGCTTGCAAGTTGCACTTCAAGCCTTACATGGAACGCCTCAGAGCGAGGTAACGCCGCATGAGTCATGTTTTTTCGTGCGTGCAACCGGCTCTATCGTTGACGTTGACGACGTAAGACGTTGTCACGTCAAAAAAATACTGACTTTTTTTAATGCCATATTTTTTATATTAAAATGATTTGAAATAATGATGATAATAATAAAAATATTTTTGTCACCTCTGCAAGTTAAATTTTAATTTATTTTACCTCTCTAACTCAAAATTTATAAGAATAAACTTCAAACTCTTTATTTCGAATCAAAATCCGCCTAAGTCGAAATCCTCCATAAGTTGAAAACTATAACTGGAATTTTTTGGCGTCTCCTTCGAAGTTCGACTTATATAGGTTCTACTGTAGTAATATCATTAAATGTGAATGTTGTTGGTACAGCAGTGCGGGAGGCGCGGGCGACGCGGGCTACGGGGCGAGCGAGCCGGCGTACGGCGCCGCGCCCGCGTACGACTCGTACGCGCAGCCCTCGTACAACTCGTACCAGCAGCCGCAGACGCAGTACAACGCTAGCTATGGCGGTGGTAAGCGACCATTTGATTATAAATAAATAATAAATAAATATTAAAGGACATTATTACACAAATCGACCTAGTCCCACAGTAAGCTCAATTAAGGCTTGTGTTGTGGGTACTAGGCGACGATAAATATAGTATTTAATAAATACATAATATATAGATAATAATACCCAGACCCAAGAATAAATAATAATTGAGTTCATCACACAAATATTTGCCCTGACCCGGAATCGAACCCGGGACCGTCGGCTCAGTAGGCAGTTACTTTACCACTGCGCCAACCGTGTCGTCTAATGAACTGATACATCTAAGTAAAAATTTAAAACAGACGCAGTCCCGCCACCTGTGCCTGAATGTTTAGATCTTTAAAATACGCAATGGGATGGGTTTTTTAAATAGATAGTGATTTAAGAGGAAGGTTAGACAAAGTAGGCGAAGCCGCGGGCGAAAAAACTGGTTACGTATAAAATAATTTACTTTGGTTCACTGGAATAATTGTAGGTGGATCATATTGATCTTAGTTTAAGTAATGATTGATTATGATTATATTAGGTAGGCTTGGTAGCTGGAAAAATGAGACAATTGAAACAGCTAAGTGTTATGATTTGATAAAAAACACTGATTGACTGAAATCAAGAGATGAAAGTATAAAACTAGGCTTAAGATTTATTAGTAGCATAATTTAATTGTAAAACATCAAAAGTATTGTTATGAAGATTTATTATCTTAACAGTTAAGTTACGAAAACGTTGTACAGCCGCAGATAAGAAATACTGAAAGTTGAATAATATTAATAGGACATTACCGTGTAGAAGTTTGTAGCTATTCACTTTTAGGTGGAATTGAAATAAATTGTCCTTATAGATTTAATGGTATTGAACATACAGAAACATGCAGTAATATTTTATTTGAGACTTATGACAAGACTGATATATGCTAAGCCAAACTTATTTCAATGAAAATTGTATTTACAAGGGAAGGCTCATACTGATATCAACAACAAAAATTAACAGGCCAATAATAGTTTTAAGTGCATTTCATAGGTAATGTAAGAATATTCAATTAGTGCAAGCTTTTACCAAATTGAAAGCAACAGTTTTAAGGAAACAAAAATAATGACACAGTATTTAACACCTATTATTACATATTGGAATTTACAATTAAGTAACATGCTGCTGAAATGAGATAATATATTTTATAAGAATGTAGTCAATAATGTAGGAATTACTGTAAAATAATAAGGCCATACATTGATAATTTAATATTAGTATCTATGTAATTGTTTGTATTACAGGCAGTTGGTGATTGGTTTGAGTGTAAAAGAACCTAAAAACATCTCGAAATATATCTAGCTGGATCGCTTAATGCAAGTGTTTAAGGAATATAGAACAGATAAAACATAGTTTTATTAGTTTATTTTTTTTTTACTGAACAAGTGCAAAGAATTATGACATAATAAAATTTGACTACAAGTAAGGTAGATTCTGAATAATGTTTGTTTAACATATAAATTGTAACTACTTACCTTGACGTCGTATTCTTAAATTATACAATGACATGCCCAATGTGTATTATTTAATATTAATTTGTAATGGTATTGAATATACCATGTCTTAGAAGTTAAGATACTTTTTTTATAAAATAAAACTGTGAAAAAAATTGTGTGCAATTTATTTATGATATTAAGATGAATAATAGATACATAGCAATAATTTAAAGTTCATCTCAATTTTGTTTTTTCTTCATTGAAAATAAATATTTTCATTTTAAGTTTAATTTAGTAATATTCAATTATGAGATGAAATTATATTCTAGAGTCATACATAAATTTTAAGTAAATCAAACAATTATCAAATATAACTTACTATGTAATAGTATTAACTAAGTAAATGGTCAAACTTCACACAAATATTTTTATTTAGATAAGTAATAATATAGAAATGGTCCTATTTACAATAAAGATAAAATTTAGATGATACATGACCATAACTGTTTAAACAGTATTAATTTATTACAAGAATGAACTACCAATGAATGAATGAGCAGCGAGATATCAAAGAAATGTTACAAATCATAGCTTTAGCTATCCATGGGAGAGGTTTTTATATGATTAAATTGAATACAGGTAACACATTTTATTACATAATTTTAAAAATAAGTTTAAAAGCAATATCATAGCACTACAAGATATTATAATATAATAACTTATAATTTGTTTATTATGAACAGTAAATATTCATTATATATCTTGGTGTTATGATTAGTATTATAACTAGTTATTACAAAGAAACTTCATAACCGAAAAGAATATTCTAATAAAAATAAGTCATTCAATAAATGTTATAATATATTTGTTGTAGTCAATAAGAAATTCTTTAACGCTTATTTTAACTGAGGAATAATGAATCTTAATATACAATTATTATCTATAATAATTTTCTACTGAAATATTCTTTGCACAATCCTATTATTAAGAAATAGCCAGCGCACATTTAATACCGAAAACCACTATATTATGATAGATATTAAATATAACAAAAGAAAAATATCGCAATAGTATTGGGTATGCTATTTATTCTAGACATTATTCGTACAAGCTATGAATAAATAAAATTAAAATAATATTAAAAGGTATAATTGAATTCAGAAACTTAGCTGTAAGGAAAATTTCAATGATACATAGTATCACCAGGCATGACTAACGCAACATAATTTCAATAGTAAACTGTACATAGGTAGGCGATTAACAATAAGTATGTAGTTCTAAGTATAAAGGTCGAATGGGTTTTTTTAACATTTATTAAATTTTCAGAATTTGGTTGAAAATCATGTCAAAAATGAGCTTTGATAAACAAGAATTACATTAAAGATCAACCCATTGAATGGCTCAAATGAGATAGAGAAGCGGGAGAGCAACGTGATTCGGTAAGTGATAAAAATATTTATTTGCAGAAATTTTTGTAATTAATTACATATTAATAAATTATCTTGAAAAATGTTTGTAATGTTAAAAATAACTATTGTTAAATGTTTCATACTCGTTAATATTTTATTCATCACAGTCATTTCCAATAAACATTACAATATACATAACTAAAATAAAAAGACCCAATAATAAAAAGGTACCACTATGGTTAAAAGCAAATCAGATTTCAGTGAAGGAAGTCCCGGGTTTAAACTTTTTAACTCATTCATTTAATTTGTGAAGCACTATACTCTGTCCATTATATTATTTGCTTTTTGACAGCTTCACGCCTATGAAGGATTGTATTGTCTATGTTAAAATGTCATACAAATAATTATCGTTCTTCATGGACAGGTCCCGCCCACTTAGTGATGTCTACACAGAATTATTCAATGATGGGTCGATAGATTATAATAATCGATAGAAATACTCTGTAAAATATATCCGATGCAGAATAACTCTTCTATTATGTTATATAATTTAAAGGTAAAGACAACCAAATTGTAAGATAGAAACCAATAAATAATAAAATATTAGTTTAGTTTAGTTTTAACATACAATGCATAGATATGTGGTCTTATTATTACATATTGCACGCCTCATAAGCGAAGCGTTGAGGTGGGTACTACTGTCACTTCGCGCAAAACATCTGATTTTTCAAACTTAAAATGTCTTTATGTATCATACATTGCACTTGTAAGATAATACATACACACACATATTAAGAAAAAACACTATTTTTAACGTTCATGATATTTTTGATGTCATTTTCGTTATTTAAACTAGTTAAAAAACAGTTTAAAAAAGTTCTGTCTTGGACGTCCGTGTGTCTGTATGTGCGGATCCTTTTTCTTGTTAACACGATAGCGACCGAAATACTTTACTAATCGAGTCTTTTTTTTTCTCTTACGCTTGAGTATGCTCAGGAATAGAACCCTTTCATTTTTCAGGGTCTGATTCGATGTGGTTTAATTGTTATTAAATAAACAAAAATAATAATTAATAAATATTTATTAAAAAAAACTTATGAGGCGTGCACTTTTGGATTTTCCAAATTATCTTATTAGTACGTTTACGTTGTAATTATTATTTACGTACCTGATTCGATTTATGATAATATTTTTAATTTATAATTGAAATGGTATCACAATCGATAATCTTTTGAACATCACTTCTGGTATCACCCGTCGAGCTGTCAAAAAGCAATTCTTATAGCATCTACAGACGCTCCGATTTGGTTGGTGCCAACCATATTGGAACCGACATGGCAACCATTCCAACATTGCTACAGATTGTCCGACGGTTGGCCTTCCAACTGTCAGTTGACCATAGAGTAATATGTCAGTTGACCATAGTACGAAGAGAATGGGCTAAATTCTACTATAGAAATAGAGAAAATTACAGTCATATGCGGCTCTTATAACTTATTTTTTAAGGTTTTTAATGTAGCCGCACTGTCAATTTTTTTAATACTTCTAACATAATAAAATACACTTGATTTCTGGCATCTCTATTTGCGTAATCTTTGTTACTTAAGTCCCACAAACAGGGAAAGTCTTTATATAGTTCCAGTAATTTTATTAATATGTCACGTTCGGTGACCGTAACTCCCTCGGCGTTCATGTTGACGTCCTACACCGGCGGCGTTGCAAATGTGAATGAGCCAATTACCTATATTACTCTATGGAACGAGCCGATTTGGTCGGAACAAAGCTTCCAAACGTTCCAATTTGGTTGGATCGGATAGGAAGTTGGTTTGGTCGGTATTGCTGGCGCATCCGACCACGTCAAACCAATATTAATAATAATTATGTCGGACCGACCGCTCTCTACACTTTCCGATTTGGTCGTGGTCGGATGGTTGGCACCAACCAAATCGGAGCGTCTGTAGATGCATTTATAGTGGACAGACTATAAGCAGTCTTGAATTTACTATCACGTGATACACGCCTAGATTAGATAAATATTAATACTGAGAACTGCTGAACCGATTAGAACATATACGAACAAATTGTCTGATAGAGATTTTCTATTTAATGTACTAGTTCTAAAATAAATTTTTGTTCACAGGTTTCTGAATATCGTTTTACGTGATCACGAGAATCGGCGATACGTGACATAAAATTAATACATACATAATAAAATTCGCAATGATTGTTATTTTATACATGTTTGTAAAATAAAAAAATTAAGAAAATTGTCTTGTTTTATTTTTTATTCAGCTGCGCATATTATTGTTAAAAGATAATTCGAATTAAATTACCTGCACATTACTGCGCAAGACGAAGAAAAATTATTATGAAAGCCATATTATATCACGAGACTGTCATGCATAGAAACTAAATACATAATATTATTTTCGGAATACTACCTGCTTTTTGTGTATAATATACTGAAGATGGAATATCACTTGGAGGGAGAGTACTCTTAACACGTTAAGGGTGCTTTTCCACCAGAGAAGTGCTATGCTAGGTACGTTGCTGTGGATGTGTTTGATATCCAACAATCCAATTCATTGATCAAAGCATTGATCCATAGAGCAGCACAGGTGTGCGCCATTTATACATGCTATAGAGAGCTTGAGTTGCGTATTTTTCTCGCGCAGCTAAATGGCACATCCTAGTATTCGTGGAAACGGTCGCATAGTTTCACAGCATAGCACATCTCTGGTGTACAAGCCACATGAGTAGAAAGACGGAACAGAGACTAAGCTTCAAACAAACGCGAGAATCGATTGCACTACTACAAGTACGCGGGGCATGTGTGTGTGACCGCAGGCCGCTTGTCGCGTACGCAGCGATTCTGGAAAAAACCGGTTTGCGCTTGCACAGGCATAGGTGATAGGACAGTCTCAGGGTTGATACGACGCACGTTGTTTGTTTTATTAGTTGCAACTTGCAAGTTTGAATATTTTAATATAAAACGTAATATTTCATTGTCAAAAATGGTTGTTTATTGTACTGTGTGTATGAATAATAGTAGAAAAACTAAAAATATATCATACTTCAACTATCTCAAGGAGTACAATAGGTGAGTAAATATTTTGATTATTACTTTTTCAAGTAAGTACCTACTTGCGTTTATTTTATTAGGTCCTTTTTTAATAAGATGAGAATTGTACACGGTGTGTTTTTACCTTTCATTATTATTACAAGTTTAGCATTTGTAAGTATGTATGTATGTATTGTAAGTGTGTACATACCTAGGTTGGGTTGTAGTAGGTAGTTTTGTTTAATTTGTCTTAACCTATTGTGACAACCCTACCAAAATAGGTAACAATTTTGCACGTTCTTAAGAAGCTTAGTCTCTGTTCCGTCTTTCTACTCATGTGGTACAAGCACCCATACAGTCCACATAAATTTTTATACCAGTCACCTGACCACCCGATAAATCCAAAGGTTATTTAAATGTTTCTTTCGTTGATTTTTCCTTCCATATTGTCTATTATAATTATAAAAATAAGCATCAAAATAAGTCGGGTTTTCCTTCCTGACGCTATAACTCCAGTACGGACAAACCGATTTTCACGGTTTTGCATTCGTTGGAATTATGTCTCGGCCTCCGTGAGGTTTATAGCAAAGAAAAGGTGTCTCTGGTGGCGAAACGGAGTTCGCCGGGTTTGCTTGCTTTGTATATAATATGTAATTGTAATTTTAAAACAAACCAAAAATACAGCTAAGGGCTAGCGCATACATACAACTATAAGTAGGTAATTGAACAAAAGTTGAACAACTATAAATTTGTCATGTCTCATATCATAAGTATATGAGTAGGTAGGTATATGCAATGATATTATATATAGAAACAAGAGGTAGATACGTCATCAACGCACCAAAACTGATTCCGTGAATTGGTCCTATTTGGGACCAATGCAATCAGTCAGATTGTCACCGGTCCCAGTGAGCGTATATGCCGATAGGTACATTAAAGTTGTCGAAAATGCCTTCCTGTGTGTTCAGAAAGTGCACGTATTCGTGCAAAAAAATAAAAAAAAGATAAAGGAATATCATATCACAGCAAAATATATTAAATTATTACAGTTTAAGAGTAAAAATAACAATTTACAATTCTTTATGAATGACACTTGCTTGACACGTGTATTGAAATAATGAAAGGGATAAAACATTGCTTCAATCACTAGTGTGACAAAGCTAGCGTACACTGTGTTCAAAGATTATCATGTAGATACGATTATTGAAAATAGAACGGTTATTACTTATTTTATTAATTTCGATTTGGGTAAATACTTGATTATTTTTATATTTAAATCCACAGTTTACATCCAGTGCATATAATTAACAAATATAGCTATTTATTATATACAATGAAATCGTGATGCCAAAAATGTTTGTTTGCAATAATAAAATGATAAATAAAAATAAAATGATGTTGAATATACGTAAACATTAAAGAAAAGATTATCGCTACTGACGAAAAATGCTATTTGCTTTTCTGTAAATAGCTATTGAACATAAATTTTATTTGTGTTTTAGATAAAAAAGGCTTATACTTCATCCTTTCTTTTATTTCATCCTTTTTTTTCATCTAGGCACCACTATTATTATAATTATTATCCTACAAGTTGGAGTGATGACCTTGTACGGGTTTCGAGAACTGCCTTGAAACGAATAGCGTAAGATCGGTCCTTATGGAGTTCTATAAGGAGGATTATGCAGTATGCTCAGCAGTGGGTGTTTATCGGGTGAAATGATGATGACCGAAAACGAACACCACAGCTAACTAGTAATAAATACTTAATACAGTTATATCTCCAAAAAAAAATTTTTTTTTTCATTGTAACTAATACGACATCATAATAATCATAAAATAGTAAATGAAATTGTCACATTTATTTACTTGTGCAGGAAACCTAACATCTACAGTGCGACACAAAAGAGATGAAAATAAATGAGGGCGCCACCGTCGCTCATATAGCAACACTGATACTGCGACGCAAGCGATCTTGATACTATAGAATAAAAATCCAAAAATCTATATATATAATCTAAAATAAATACCGCGATTTAAACCGTTATAATTGTTTCATTGTAGCAATAGTGTAAATTTAAGACAAAAATACATTAGTATTTTAATTGACATACCTAGGTCAAATTTTACTTAAATGTATTTGGAATTAGTTATTTTATAAAAATCGGTCAAGTGCTTAGACTGCAGAGGCGCACATAGAATCAAACATACAAACAAACAAGCATACATGCAGCTCAAACACATTACCCTCTTTATGGGTCCGTCGGGTAGAAAAAAACAAGGCGATTTGAAAACCACATATTTTTATTTTTTTTTGTAGATAAATTTTGTACATTAATATAATTCATCAAAATCTAAATATTCTACTCCTTCAAAGGACTGATCATCACTCTGTTTCGAAGTACTGGCAAGAGGGTACGGGGCATCTTCAGTATCTGTAAATATGATACAGTAAATATGATTTTTTTTCTTATGGTTTGATTGATTAATAGATAGATAGCTGTATGAAAACAGTTATCACTATACTATGTAGTAAAATCTAAACTAGGTACTTTATTTGAGGCTGGTTGGATTGGATATAACTTCTTGACTCAAATTGTGCTGGTCGCACTATAAAAACTAGTTTTTGTTTACATACAAATAACCTCAAATTAAATTGCGAAAACGTAATAATCGCCATACATACATGATGACACCTGTCATGACTTGACAGGTGTCAACAGCGGAGTTAACATCAGCTGTTAGATTTTAAATTTTAAAATTACATTAAAATTAATTAATTAGTGCTAAAATAGTAAATATTAGTAATTATTAACTATTTTATTGATATAAAAGTGAAAATAATTGTGAAACACACCTTCTATGTGATCTACGCAACGTTTTGTATAACGCGGAGGTCAACGTGTCAACGGTTATCCGAATTCAAACATCTTCTCCAATAAACCAGGGGAGTACTAGTTTTAAAATTTCATATTTAATTATATACGACACCTACATACATTTGTAATACTAACACCGCTCATATTTAATGAGCTACGTCACAATAAATACATTGGCATAAAAGTTACCGTCTCACTTTGCTTGACAAGTTGGAAGCAATTTAGAAGACAAAAACTTATCGCCCCAGACAATATTATTCTTTACTCTTTACTACATCATACCGTTAATCACTTAATATCAACATTCAGTTCTATCATAATAGTATTCAGGAATAATTATCTCATACATTTCCTTTCATCTGTTTCAGTAACTTAAAAGTACAACATGCTGACCCGCAAGGCAGTAGCTAAGGACATGGAGAATAAATTAAAAGCTACACTCCATGATTTAAAAGCTTCACAATCTTTATGTGAAAAACTCATACAAGAGCGGGATGAAAGTGAATTAGAGATTCAAGGAATTATAAAAAAGAACTCTCTTCTTAACCTCCTAAGGACCAAGCTAAAAAAATCCTATTCTGCATTACCACCCATTGTTCTCACCTGAGTACATAAAAATACAACAGACCTGCCACCCAATGGTATTTTTTTGTTTTTTTTATTGTTAGAGTTAAAATTTACTTGTGGGATTTTTTATCTGTGTAAAATATAGCTTATAGAATACATTTCTGAAAAAAAAAACTCGTTTTATTTTGTTCCCATGTGATCACATCAGACCTAAGTGAATCCAAAAATTTTTTTATTAAAGTTAGGTTTTACTTGTAGATTTTTTTATTTACTTATATTATAACATATGAGATCATACAATAACCTCTAAAAAGTATACAAAAGAATTAAAAACAGTTTTTCTTAAATTCTAAATGTGTAAGTTTACTACATATTAGGTAATAAAATATCTAAACTATCTGAACATATGTTAAAAAAAGAAATAAAAACATTGGAAGTATAATATTAGGAACTTGAAATATCAATGAGCTAACTAAAAATCGATTTGGAAACAAATGGTGGGTCTCCTAAGTCTTCATCACTAGGAATAAAATCTCCGTCAGTCGGCTAGGAAATCGATGATATTATAATCGTCACGAATAACTGAAAAAATAAGGAAGATAACTGTTTATTTTGATTGCAATAGTAATTCCTGTTGACAGTTTAAATAAATTATAATCATAAAACAGGACAATTATACTCAAAATTACTGTAAAACAACAAAATAAATTATTTAACTAATTAAATGTTTTATAGTCATTGACTACCAATGTCTTCAACTGAGTACAAAAAAAATGAAAATAATGTTGTAAGTAACGACCAATGTTCTTACATGATCACATAAAAATTATCCGTGAATTTAAAAAATACAATATGAATTGTTTCATTAAATTTAATTAAAATACGGTTCTGTACTGTTTTTACTATTTATTTTTCAATACCAAATGAAAATCAAGTGAGAGATTAATATGATAATTAACGATTTAACTTACCTCTGTTACGTTGACCAGCCATTTTAAAAACTTGAACTAAAGTATTTTAAAATTCTGTGATTGGATAACCCATTTACCTACCAAACCTAATAGTTCAATTCAGCCAATCGCGTTACACAGTGATCATAGGCAGAAAAGCGCGGTATTTTTTAAGATATTTCGAATTTTCGATTTTGTCATCGGATGAGGACGGTGGTTGGTAATTTAGTTAAAACTTTTTGGTGCTTTGGGTGGTAATGGTGATGGTGTTTATGTACTTATATGAGGCCATTGGTCCTTAGGAGGTTAAGGCCGAGCTGGCTGAACTACACATGAAATACATTTATAGTGAAGACAAGTGCAAAGCCCTACAAGACGTTGTGGACAGCTTCCAGCAGTGCTCTAGTGACCATGAGAAAGCTCTTAGCCGTATCGCTGAGTTGGAATGTAGCTTAATGGAAGCGCAAGAGGACAATCCCAAGCGGCAATGCAACACACCAAGTAGTCTTCATGATGAATTAATTGAATGTGGACAGTTAAGTGGCTCTATAAACTTTAAAAAATTCAATTTCTCTTCGCATAAGAAGTTAAAAAAATATCTTAGAATAAGTAAATTCATCAAGCGTACGCAATCTATTGTTAGAAAGAGTTCTTTAAAAAAGATAGTTCAACTAAAGAAAGACAACATAAACCTTGTTCAGGAGTTAGATAAATATCATAGGGATCTAGAATACTATAAAATCTTATATGATGTAGAAACAACTGAACTTAAGGAGAAGATAGACTCCTTAAGTCAAATGTTAACTGATGTGAACCAGAAATACTCTTCTGCCCAAATGCAAATTAATGAGCATATACAAGAGGCAGATTATCTTATTAAGTTGAGCAATGAGAATATGGATCGTTTTGAGTCGCTGACCAATAAATATGTATGTCAGTGTTCAAACAATGACAATGAGCAACCGTCGCCCCATAAGCCTGACTACACAGACATACATAGTGTTAAACCCACTACCACAATTCCAACCAGTAATACTAAATACCTTTCAAAGCAGGAAATAATTGTGTTGTCAGATAATATTGGTCAGGGATTTGGCGCTATGCTCAACAACTTAGGGCTTAAAGTTACTAATGTTTGTACGCCTAACAGTTCATTTAAATATATAATCAAATCACTGGATCATTTCAGCTTTAATAAGAATAATATTGTAATTATATTATATGGGGACAGTTTAAATATAAATAATAAGGATATTGATGTAGGATTAAAAAAAATGTTAGATATTAGTAGTAAGACTAAATGTAAATTTATGTTGTGTACCTTGCCATACCTACCTGGTTTGACACAAGAACAAAATAGATTAATTTATAATATGAATTTAAAATTGTATAACCTAACAAATCATCATCGTGATGCATTTATTTACTTTGACATTAACTCATGTATTAAATCTTTTACTTTGACAAAGAATACAGTGTATCTGCCATATAGATATAAGCGTGAACTTGCTATGTTAATAGCATATAATATTAACCAGTCTGGTACATGTTCGGTATCAGACCATCGATCTACTATAATTTTATGTAGTAGTAATTTTATACATCAACCTAGATTAAGTGTAGACAGACAATCTAGCCCTAAGCTAGATTTAAACTAGTATATAAGACAACAGCTAAGCAGTGTTTTTCCATTGTGCATCAAAATATTCAAGGCTTGGCTAGCAAATTGTTAGAAATAGAATTGTTTCTGAATGATAACAATATTAAAATATTTTGTGTAACAGAACATTGGCTTAAACAATGTCAGTCGTTAGTAAATATTGAAAATTACAAATTAAAAAGTATATACTTTAGGACACAGGCTATTCACGGAGGTTCTGTTATTTTTGTACATGATAGTGTAAAATGTAAAGAACGAACTGACATTGTTAGTCTTTCTGTAGAACGGACCATTGAACTGTCCTGTGTGGAGTTGGAGCGTTATATTATTGTTTGCGTTTATAGACCCCCTTCCAGTGACTATAATATGTTTGAGACAGTCATGGAAGAAATATTAAAGCGTCTAAGCAGAAGTAAAAAAAAAGTTATAGTATGTGGTGATTTTAATATTGATTTACTTTTACAAACACAAACGGCTACACGAATTGTTAATTTGTTTCAGTCATTTAATCTATATAAACTTTTTAACGAACCCACACGAATTACACCTACTTCTGCAACTTGTATTGATAATATATACTGTGACTGCATCTGTTTAGAGAAAAATATTCTCAATACATTGACTTCGGATCACTGTGGCCAGAAAGTAGTTTTTGAATGGGATTGCATACCTACATTTAAAAGGATTAATGTTAGGCCTATAACTAAAAAAGGCATTAATAAATTTAGGAATAATATTAATAAAAACCTGCCCGTACTAAATGATCAATCCTATCCTAATAGTCCTTGTGAAATGTTTAAAAATCTTTTTAATTTAGTACATAAAGAATTTGAAAAAATATTTAAAGTTAAATCTTTAAATATTACCAAGGATTTACCATTTAGTAAATGGGCGACAGCTAGTATACATAGGTGCAGGAACATTCTTTATGAATTATATGGTATGAAGCAATATAATAAAGACCCATCTTTTCTTAGTTATGTTAGAAATTACTCAAAAATTTTTAAAAAAGTTTGTTTCACTGCAAAGCGTTTGTATATCAAAGAAAAAATACGCGACTCTGATAATAAAGTTAAAACAGTTTGGTCAATTATTAATGGTGAAATGGGTACAAGCAAATCAAGTAATACCATAAAACTTGTAAATAATGACAGGGTTATTGACAAAAGTGCTGATGTTGCGCTTGCTTTTGAAGAATTCTTCAGTAGTGTCCCTGCTACTATTACTAATAGTTTAAATTCGTCTTCAGCACTTGCAGAGACCTTTTTGAGGGACCATGTTGCGGAGTGCAGTACATTATTTGAATTACGACACGTAACTGCTAATGATATTGTTACTGCCTTTAAGACGCTTAATCTTAAAAATACTTGTGATCTTTGGGGAATGTCCGTAAATTTAGTTAATAATATAATAGAAAATATTGCGAAAAATTTAGCTTCCATATTTAATAAGTGTTGTGACTATGGTACATTTCCTAATTTACTAAAGCTTAGTAAAGTTATACCTTTATTTAAGAAGGGCGATCAAGAAGACTGTAACAATTATAGACCTATCTCTATTTTACCAACATTAAGTAAGGTATTCGAGAAGTTAATATTAAACCAATTGAGTAGTCATTTTGCAAATAATAATTTACTGCACACCAAACAGTTTGGTTTCACAAAGGGGCGCTCAACCACAGATGCTGGAGTTGCACTTCTAACACATATATATAAGGCATGGGAAAACTCAAAAAATGCTCTAGGGATATTTTGTGACCTCTCCAAGGCATTTGACTGCGTTGAACATTGTACTTTGTTACGTAAACTTAATCACTATGGAATTAAAGGAAAAGCCCAGAACCTCATAGCGTCATACCTGCATGATAGGATACAGACTGTAGTTGTTAATGGAGAACGTTCTAGCGGTGCGTCAATTAACATTGGTGTTCCACAGGGGTCAATTTTAGGTCCCTTCTTGTTCTTGGTATATATCAATGATCTTCCCTATTATTTGCAGGATAGGTGTGAAATAGTTCTGTTTGCAGATGATACCTCATTAATTTTTAATGTGGATAGGCATGACCCAAATGTTGACGAAGTGAACAGTGCTCTTTTACACATA
This sequence comes from Colias eurytheme, assembly GCF_061535395.1. Taxonomy (NCBI): domain Eukaryota; kingdom Metazoa; phylum Arthropoda; class Insecta; order Lepidoptera; family Pieridae; genus Colias; species Colias eurytheme. The sequence continues at coordinate 8,334,012 of NC_142982.1, read as the reverse complement.
TCTGAATGGTTTACTGCCAATAATTTATTATTAAATGCCAAAAAAACCACTTGTGTTGAATTTTTACTTCCTAATGTAAAAAAGTTGAACAGAGATATTACCTTGAACGGGGAGGTATTGCATCCTACTGAGTCTACTGTATTTCTAGGGTTAACATTGGACGAGAAACTACAGTGGGGAGCCCATGTCAACACCGCTGCAGGTAAGCTCAGTTCTGCTGCATATGCAGTCCGAAAAATAAGGCATCTCACCGATGAAGATACGGCCAGATTGGTTTATTTCAGCTACTTTCATAGCATTATGTCCTATGGAATTCTACTGTGGGGCAGGGCTGCAGATATAGAAACTATATTTATCTTACAGAAAAGAGCCATTCGCTCTATATATAATTTACGTGCTCGGGACTCACTAAGAGATCATTTTAAGAATACTGGTATCCTTACTGTACCATCACAGTATATATTTAATAATATTTTGCATGTACACAAAAGCTCTGACTTACACACAAGAGTAGGAGATAGACACGATTATGGCACAAGGAACAAGAATAGAATTGAAATGCCATTTTTCCGATTAGCTAAAGTTAAAAATTCATTTATGGGTCAAGGTATACGCTTATACAATAGAATTCCTCATAATATTAAAGAGTTTAGTAGTACTAAATTTAAAACTTACATAAAAAATGTACTAGTTCAGAGAGCGTACTACAGTATTCAGGAATATATGGACGATAAAGACCCATGGAGGGTTGTCGCGTAAAAACCACAGGACAGTTCTTTGGCATATTATGTAGTTAGGTAGATATAAGTTACATATTATGTAAATTTATTGACATTATTTAAAAGAGCAACTATGGAGTTTCTTGCCGATTCTTCTCCATAGATACTGCTTTCCGAATCGGTGGTAAATGTTAAAATACTATGTAATGACGATTCGAAAGTGCTACTAAATAGTAGTCTAATTGAATAAATGAATGTTTGAGTTTGAGTTTGAGTTTACATACATTAAACACTCGTCACTAATGGAATATTCTATTTTACGTAGTACTAAGCAAAAATAAATGGAATCTCACCGGTATATTCTGCTGTACGTTTGTAAACGTTTTCCAAATCAGTCAATAAATTTCCAGCTTGAAATTCGGACAAACACCGAATAAAAACTTTATACACCACATCACGGACACCGCTACGTTTAACCTTTTTCATGATGTCTCCTTTTTTATTTAAATTTCTTGTTCTAAATAACAATTTTATCTCAATAATTCTCCACTTCACGAAAAAAACAACAAATTTTTATTCAACTTGACAGCTACATTGCCAATTCAGGGTTGCCAGGTAATGAAAAACGAATTAGTTCCAAAATAATTAATTTCATCTCTTTTATGTCGTACTATATATTCTATAACATTGAACCTTCTGTGTCGTTATTCTATGCCAATTACCATGGCAACTATTTGTTTATTTATATTTAATTGGCGAATTCTTATGACTTTTGCTTACACCTGCGCGGAAGTGACAAACTATCTTTGTCTTTTTTGTTTATATCATTTTATTAGAGCCATCTCTCTTATACAGTCTGTCAATGTAATAAATTAAGTAAAATGAAAATTGTATTTGTGTGTGCCTGACACTGCATATGAAGCATTTTTTTTGGATATATTGTGAATATATAACGTATCTATACATAAAATATCATTGGGTATATGTATGGCAATCTTAGATTAGCAATATATGAACGCGCGCCGTATGGCTTTGCTTTTTATTAAAAAGTTGGACAATTACTATCGATCCCACGCTCACTGTGTATTGAAGTAGGTACGCATAAAATCGACTAAACAGTTGATCCCCGACCGTTAAAGACTCGCTTTAGCATTGGAAGCGGATTCGAATTTTCCTCTTTTTTTTAGCGTATGTAAAGCTGAAAGCACAAGCTATAACTTAATGGTTAAATGGCATGGTCCTTATCACCTTGATTCGAGAGTTGCCTACACTGCCCACCATACACTAAAGTGCAGTAACAGCAAAATCACGATTTCGAGTAAAACGCATTTAAAGTTAAGAATTGATTTTAAAAAATCAACAGAATGATAAGCAAAAAAATTTGAATGCAGAAAGGTTGTAAAGGCATAGGTTCACACGTTAAAGCAATAAAAAAAAATATATCTTAATAACTGAATTTATTATGGCCATTTATTCTTTTTGGTGCCTATTACTGCATAGCCTTTTTTGTAAAAAAATACCATTTTAAACTTAGTAACATGCAGCAAAAAGCCCTATTACTGCGTTTGGATCAGTTATTTTGTCAAGAAACCCAACTAACATGCAGTAAGGTCAAAAAAATACTGCATTTTAGTTAGTTTTTTAAGAAAAAAGTGTTCAATTTACTAGTGCAGTAAGAAAAATAGCTAGTTCACAGTTGCAGTATTTAAAACATTAACTGCACTTTAGCTAGGAATAATCATATCTGTGTCATTATGCTATCCAAACTAATCTGCAGTAATGCTGTATTTTACTGCGTGTTAGTCAGTTTATAATGATAAAAGAATGTTAAGTATTCACAACTAAAATGCGACAAGCTTTGATTTTACTACTGCATTTTAGTTGGGAGTTCGTGACAATAAATTGTATTTTCTTAATTTGCAGTAAAAATAGCTTATATGGCGGTAAATTTTACTGCGTATTAATTTTTTTTTTTAATTTTTTTCCAGAAATATAAAACTATCTAAAGAACTGTAAAATTATATTGCTTACTGCATTTTAGTTATGAAACCTTAAAATTTAATCTGCAGTATAATTTATACTGTATTTTAGTTGGGAAATCACGCCAAATTGTTAATTTTTTTCGTTTGCAGTAAGTGAAAACTGTTAAATAAAAACCATTCTTATAGTCTTAGAAATAAGTAAGTTAATTCAATAGAAAGCTTAAGAAACCCGCTTTCAGAATCACTAATAAAACGAAAAATCACAAAAGGGCTGTTACTGCTCTTTAGTCTCTGGTGGGCAGTACAGAAGACTGTTAGATTTGTTCGGGATATAAATATGTAAGACTGATATCGGTTATATGCGCAGTGCGCACCTCCATCGAATAAACAGTTAAGTCGTGTGGAATTCAAGAGGAGTACACAACTCGACTAAATAGTTCAGTCGATACGAAAATTGTATGTATGCGCAAGCCACGAGATACAATTTTTAATGATATTGAGCCACTTAATATTTAATTGTAACATTTACTTCTAGTTGGCTGTAGCACAAACTTTACATATTATTAACTTTGTGTAGGAGAAGGCAAATAAAAACAAATATTAATTTAAACTTATTTATTAAACGGTTGCCTCAGGCAATGTGGTGATGATGTCAGAGTCACCAGGGTCTGTGATGGCGAGTGTGCACACGCGGTAGTACTTTCCGCAAGCTGTGCCCAGCTCAATGTTGTTTCCACTGTAGTGGTGGACTCCCGTCTTGGCCAACAGAGCGTAGTACTCAATCTCTGATTTCCTGAAATAATAAATTTGAGTTTAAAAATGTTTACTCCTATTTTAACTACTACTAGGTACTCTTATTGTTTTATTTTTCAATGCTACACATTGACAGTGTATAAAAATAAAAAGGATGACACAATAATTGTTGACACAATAATTGATTTAAATTGATTTGTTTTGATACGAAATTAAAAAAAAATGTGCTTATCCTTATCATATTTTTTTCACAAAATAGAAAATTTCAGTTTTCAGACAAACAAGAGGGAAATGCATCAGTGAATAAGTGTAAATAAATGAGATAAAATAGTAAACCGATCATAGTATGTATAAGAAAGATAATGTACCAATTAATATGCTTTAAGTACTGTACGCGTCACGTAAAAAGAACTCTGGATGAAAGTGATGGGGTGTGTTTTGGCATGTATCGAGTTTAGCACAAAAGTTATTTGCTGCTTATTTTATTTTTGAAGTAGGCTCTCGAGTCGTAGCTTCGCAACTACATATTTGTTATTCTTATACCACCTCATAACACCAAATAGACCAATAAATCGCCAATGCACAGCTTAACCGTCAGCGTTCTTTTTACATGACGCGTGTAATAATATACACGATATATACATTAAATTTATGTCTAATTTTTTAAGTTTTAAGTCTTACCTCTCTAGAAAAGCACATGGATCACTCCAAAGACTACTCCATAGGGTTCCCAGTTTAATCAATTTAACATTTTACTTTCAAAGAATTTAGTAAACCAATTGATAAGAATAAAGGGGAAACCATACTTCTTAGTCCGGAGACTCCATATGCTTTCCTTTAATTAAAGCAATTTGGGGAACTCTACTTCTCAGTAGTCTCACCTTAGGGGAGGAGCATTCTTGGCAATGATGACTAGTTTAGCCTTGCCCTGTCGCAATGTCTTCAGTGTCTGTTTGTAACCCAAGCAGTATTTGCCAGATTTCATTACTAGCGCCAGCCTTGAGTTGATAGACTCAATGGTCTTTTTCTGAAATAAAGAAACAAGTGTAAAAATGGCAGAATAGGAACATGGAAAAAAAATAACCTCTTAGCAGTAAACTGTCGGCTACAATCTCAACCTCCCATATTAAAAAAATAAGCGAGCCTATCGAGTAGCCATTAATCTGGGACCACATTTTAAGGAGATTATCCACAGAATTGTATAAATAACCATGCCAAGGGTCCGGACAAAAGTGTGACACGTGCTCATACTCACTTGTTTCTTAGCCGCGACCATTTTGATGGTTCGTTTGAATCACACTGTAAAATGTAAACAAAGTATTAAAACAAATCTACAATTAAATAAAGTTCGACCGAATCATAATGCGTTTAATAAATTTTAACCATCAAACCTACCCGATCGACACGAAGCGTAAACGGAAAAGAAGTATAGATTCTGTGTTGCCAGTAATTTACGACAGTCACTGCCAAGTGCCAGTATATATATTATATGTTCTGTGGGCACTGGGCAGTGGGCTATATAGTCTATGGCAGTGGCTAGTTTGCCAGTATTACTTCGAGTATTAGACCTCATTCACACGAGAGTTAAAAAAGCGTTGCGTTAAAACCCGGCGTTGGCGCTTTTTAAACGTTCTCTCTGTGGTTGTTCATACTAACGCTTTAAAATCACTCATGTCTCGTCTCTGGCTTCAGTAAGACGTGGAAATGGTTTCTGCTAAAATAATTACGTAATGTCAGTTGCGTAATATCTTTATGATATTTATATTATTATATTTGCTTAGAATTCCTCGGAAAGTTTGTTCTTAATAAACCACTTGTAGGTACCTACTTAGGTATTTGTTCAAACTCGTCATCGATAAACATGAAGGAATATGATAAAAATATACTGTTTTAATTTTTATATGTTAGGTATATTTGAAAGAAAGAAAGAAAGAAAGATTGGCACTAGCGATTTGTGTTATTAAAAGACGAAAAAGAAAACAAAAGGCATTCTGGGTACGAGCAAAGAGCAGTTTGTGACACTGTACGAAGAGTTAAGGCAATACCCCGGAATTTTTTTAATTATTTTCAAATGTCTATAACGATTTTGAATACAGGAACGGACGAGACTCCACATCTATAATTAATAGTTCGGGATCAACAATCCACGACATCGTATCGATTTTCTGATGATTATAAGCACAACAAACACGTGCTACCGCTGAGCGAGCGTGCGGCATACTGAACGCAGCGCCGGCGCTTTTTTAGCGCTCGTCTGAATAATAGTAAGAAGTTTCCTATGGTCTATTTTATTTAACGCCCAACGCCGAGCGTTGAAAATAGAACACTGCGCGATAAAAAAGCGTCGCGCTTTAAAAGCGCTGACGTGTGAACATATACTTGGGAATGCATTTGTTCTATTTGGACGCTTTTTTAACGGACGTTAAAAAAGCTCTCGTGTGAATGAGGTCTTACAGTATTAGCTGTTTATTAAAAACAGTATATTTTAATGTAAATATCTTAAACAAAAATAACAACATAAACATAAAATTATTATGATTATTTTGTATATTTATTACATTATATTACTGTTACTTCTGCTCGACTATTGGGACGATTACACCTAATGAGTACAGTTGCGAGTCAGTAAATAAGCTCTCGGCCGAGAGAGTTGCCGAACCGAGTGGGTGTTTACACGTATTTACACTAGTGGCGAGTCAGTTCAGTTTTGATCACGACGCGGACGTCTGCAATGGATCGAAAAAAAAAAAGAATTTAAACGGGTTTTAAATCGGCTGTTACCAGATATTATTAACGAATTGTGGGATTTATTAGAAGAGGAAGCATTACGCTATTCTCTGCTTTTGTAATCGGGTGACGAAAAATTCCTAAAACATTCATGTATTTTATAAAACTGTATAAATTTTAATGTCGTTTCCAAGCTCCATTTGTTATTAGCGGCCATTTTGATTGCGATTTCGATCAATAATTGTTTGAAAAAATACAATGACGAAACGAACGAGTGGCGAGTGGCCGAGTGACAAGCGACGAGTGCGTGTTTATACGTGCCGAGCGGGATAGCGAGTCGCTGCGGGGGCAGCAGAATGAAGCGGGTTGGTGGGTACTAGGCCTAGTAAACAAATTGGGATTCTAGTGACTCTCTCACCGCTCTTCTCAGCCGAGGACACTGACTCACCACTGTCAGTACTCGTTAGAGCGTTTTCACATTATCCGATCCGATATCGGATATCGGACGCCGATAGCCGATATCCGATATCGGGTACAATTTTCCCTTTCACATTGTCCGATAAAATCCTTCCGATATCATCATGAGTGTTGCCAGAAATTTTTAGAGAAAACTACACTAAATTGCCAGTTGATAAAAAAAGGTATAATTAAAGAAAATTCAAATGATAGATCATAGTTGTACATACATTAAAAATAACTACGTAAAACAACTTCAAAAAAAGAAAAGTAAAATGTAAAAAAGATTTGATATTTAATTACTGCATATTATTTAGATGTGCTATTTACTAAATAGTTTTGAATTTTGATATCGGTCATTTGTATAGTATATGTTAACACATTATAAATTAAATAAATTTATATCAATACCTACTACAACCTAGTATTAGTTAATAGTTTTAGTAATACATATTATGTATCAGTAAATACCTTTCAAAATCTATTAAATGTATTTTTAACAAGACGTACCTAGTCATTTAGTCATTTTTTCACTATATACATTTATAAAAGTTCATGTAGGACCTATGATAAATTTATTATGTGATACAATCTTTGTTCACATTTTGATGTGAAACATCTATAGGCTCACTTGTAAACCGAACGATGTTTCACATCTGCCAGGCGTCCCATGACGACTCACATTTTTTCTATTCTTTTTCTTATTACACTGTAAATAATATTGTCACCCGTTCAAATATATATTTTATAATATGATTGTTGTAATTTCCTGTAAGTAAAGATACATAAATTATTTTATTGTCATAAGCAATTATTTTAGAATTAAGAGTTTTCAAATATTCTTTGTTGTTAATTCAAAATAAAAATAAAATCGGTGTGAAATCTCCTCCTTTTTTTGAAGTCGGTTAAAAACAAAGCACTCAATGACAACAATAGGTAGAGATTGTCTAATCTAAAAATGAACGCCCCTCCACTGTGTTTACGCTCACATTCAAAGTACGTGTATAGACGCAATACACACAAATTGGTCTGCCTCATTGGTCGTTCAGTCCTCCAGTCCTGTCCATGCCCGAACGACAGGACCAGTTGGCCAACTAGTGCATAAATGACGCGATGCACGACAGAACGGACGTGTCATTCCGTACATAGCGCACTCTCCCCGCCATACAATGCTAGGCACCTGAACTGATCGCCCGATTAGTTGACAAATCAGTGCGCGAAAGTCAAAGTTTGCATTAGAATCGCCGCGCGCACACATATAAAAGTGGTTCAATAATTATTTGTCCTCACACATTGAAACAATTAAGTTTAGTGGAAGGGCGTTCATTTTTAGATTAGACAATCTCTACAATAAACAGCACAACCACAGAGCACAACCAACATCCGAGTAGGAGGAGGAGCGAGGCAGAATGAGTTAAAATAAAGATGATAGACACTAATATTTTCGAAGATAGATATTTGAATTTAAGAACGCAATATATTTTTGTTTACTTCAGTTCAGCCAATTGCCGTATATTTTAATACGGTAATTAAAATAGCTGCCGTATAAATCGTATTTTTAATGCCTATAAATACTTAAATGTGTGTTTTCTAAATAAAAAAAGGTTTCTTTTAATAGAAAGGATTTTAGGTTAAAGCAAAGAATTTTTTTAAAGATTTAGCGCCATATAAGACTGAAAATACACAAACTAGTGCTTTTTTGCTGTTGGTATACTGCCTTTTCGAAAATTGAATTGGCAACACTGAACATTATCGTCCGATAGCTCACGGGCTTATCGGTGTCGGCTCCGATATCCGATATCGGATCGGACAATGTGAAAGACAGGCACATATTTCATACATTTTACTTCCCTCCGATATCGGATATCGGCTATCGGCTTCCGATATCCGATATCGGATCGGATAATGTGAAAACGCTCTTAGGTGTAATCGCCCTATATGTTTTGATTCTGTTAAATCATTGATCACAGTGGTCCACGAGGAACTTTTCAGTATAAAATATAATTAAATGAGTTGTAATATTTAAATAATTTATTGCACTCCGTATTTTTATTTTTTAAATCATAATTTTCGAATTAAATTTGACACGAACGCACTTAGCGAACGCACCAAAGATTGCACACTGTACGCGGTTTTGACGTATGTCAACCTATCACACATGACATAATACATACCTATTTTTTAGGTTAATTTAAATTTTAAATATTAATTATTAATTAATATTTAATAGGTACACTGCCTAAAACACTCATTAGTACGTATGTAGGAATTTATTAGGTTTATATCATGACTATAAGAAGGATGGAAATATATTCATTTAAAAATTAATTCATTACATTACGAGACACGCTTGGTCGCTACTCGCGTCTCGCTATAACTTGACCATTGATAGGAACAAGATAGAAATAACCAGTAAACTAAGCCAGTAAATAACAAGTTACTAGCTGTGAATTGTGATGAGTGTGATGACGCAGACGTGATACGGTGAAACTGCACATTACGTACACGTAGCGTATGCCGTATATTGAGAATATAGCTTTATTTATTGCTAGATTTACGATTTAAATATATGATATAGTTTGTCGACTTTATATTAAATATGTCGTCCAAAACTGTAAAGAAGCCAAAAAACACAGAATTATCAGCTGTTGGAAAACTGTATCTTATCGCCTATAACAGTGTGCAAACTTTAGGGTGAGTAATTTTTTTAAAGAACCTATAATAATTGAGGTATTTATTTTAACAATATTATATAGCGTGTACTCTAATTTGAGTAACTAAATGAAAAATTGAACGTAATGAATTTAATAAATTATCATAATTAAAACACTGAAATGATAAGATTATTCATCTATTGATATCATGAACATAACAAGTGATTAAATATAGTGGAAATAAGTAAATAAAAATTTCCCTATGATTTAAAACTTTGATATTATGTTCAATTGTAAACATGTTATATTTCTTTTTAATCCACTGGGCCCACTAGGGTGTATTTGGCCAACCGCATAGGGAATATTTATGTATTATGCTTTCCTTAAAATTCAAAATTGAGAAAAATTCATAATTTTTCTAAATTTTGTTCTAAGTATAACATTTTAATATTCTATTCAAATACCTATGTTCAGTGTTTACAAAAATGGTGTAAAATTTGTTTTTAATTATTTTTAATTAATAATAAAATATGCAACTTAAAAATAATAATAAATCAAAAAGAACTCTATAAATAAATATACATTTTACCTGTTAAATAAATTCTCAAAGTAAGATGTAATATGTGATATACTTGCTTGATTTATAAATAAAATAAATCGTATATTTATCTAATTAATATGCCGTTAACCGCTCCAACCTTTGTATGACCTTGTTATTAGTTATAATCATTACATATATACATGCTGTAAACCAAAAAGTCTTAAGTTTTTTTAACATTTTTTTGTACTATGGTCGTCAAAACATGTTTTTTTAGAATATAAAAAAGTAGATAATGTTGTTAACAAATTGCTTTTATTAATTAGTGCTTATACCATGTAATGTGTTTGATATATATGTATTTTGCTTTTAATTTTACAGAAAGCAATAAACAAGTATGACAATATACTTAATCTTTTTTTTTTAAAGATATTGAAGGAAAATTTACAAAGCTATCCATTTTATTTATTTTATTTATCACACTTTACTATGCTACTATGTGCCGATTATTCAATGCTTGGATAAATCTTATTTGTCGAATAATGTATAAAACTACCATATTATAAACATATTCTAATTGCTCATATTTGACATAGTTTACGTGACATTTTAATATTATCGTGTTATACTTTATTGGACGGATAAGTTTTATCTAAGCATTGAAACATCGGCCCTAAGTATACTAAATGTAAAATATGTATATTTATATTATTACTTAAAACTAAAACTTATACTTAGCTAGACTAGCACACATTTTATCTGTATCTAGTATCTACTATGGTTAATATTTTCTGTTGTTACAGATGGTCATACATGTTATGGCAAACACTTGTCCACTTCCTGAACCGTGGAACCTTGGACACTTTTTGGGAAGAAATTAAATGGACAGTGTACATATTTCAAAATGCTGCAGTATTAGAAGTACGGACTTTATTTAATAATCCTATTATGTTATTTAATAATTAGCCTATTTTTTGACTGCGGAGAAAATCAATAAGGGCCTAAGAATAAGTTTACCAGATTTATCCACTCAGTGGTGTAGCATGCCTTAAGGTGGTCCCATATAAACATTTTAGGGGGCTATAAGGTTTATAAGACATCTATTAAATATTCTCATTGACATTATTTCTGGACGTAGATTATGATATACCCATTTTAGAGCCTTAGAGGGCCTTATAATTGACGTGGCTGATCCACTTTGTTAGATTTATTTATCATACTTGACAGTATATGACATATTTTTTTCAAAAAAGTATACATTTCTTAATTGATATGTGAATATGAACAGATATTATAAAAAAAATGTATGTTAGTCTGCCACACAGAATGTAAATTGAAGCATAGCATGCCCAAGTCAGGACCATGTATCTGTATGTTTATAACAATTAGTGTGGGTCATAGCAAGGTTAATCAAATGCATGAATAAATTGCAATTCCTTCCAAAATATTTCCATTTTTTTGTGGAGTCATTATATATAGATAATTAAATTCTGTACTTAATATGTAGTAAGTAGTACGGATGCAAAGTTCATGTTTGATGATAACTATCTGAACTTCCTTATTGCTACGCTCTATAACTGCATTACCTATTTTATGATAGTATTTATTTTAGTGATTATTAATATATTTTCCTCTACTGTACCAAAGGTTGTCTGGAAGAAATCGCTCTAAAGCGATAAGACCGCCATTTGTACTTAGTTTAAGCTATATTTCAATGTCTGTATTTCTTATTTATTCTCTTTAAGTGCAATAAAGGATTGATAAATAATGGCACTTTTCATAACTCCTAATATATTCCATAACATACAAGAAGATGGGCCCTTCAAACTACTTCTATAAAGTTTCAAATTATATTTAAACCCAGACGATAATAAGGTATTTTTTTCAGATCCTGCATGCAGCCGTAGGGTTGGTACCGTCAGGGGTATTTTTAGTTCTCATGCAAGTGTTCTCAAGGGTTTTCCTGGTGTGTGGTGGATTTATGATAGCACATGGACCCACGGTTAGCCCTGGACTCCCAGTATGCGTCTTTGCTTGGTCCATCACCGAAATAATCAGATACTCATACTATGCATTGAATATTATGAAAGTGGTGCCTGAAAATCTACTGTTTTTAAGGTGAGCTGTGGAACTAAGTTTGGAATTTAATTACTCCACAATCACGACATAGTATATAACAAAGTCGCTTTAAAATACGCATCAGATTTTGATAGGTTTTTTAATAGATATAATGGTTAAAAGAGGAAGGTTTTAGAATATATAACTTATTAGGTTTTTGACAAAGCGGACGAAGCCAGGCACATCAAGCCAGGAAATCTAATATAATATATTTCATAGTTAAGGTTTTTGAGACAATGGATTAGTAAAAACTCATTATATACCTAATAGTAATTTATAAATATACTACATAATATTATGTACTACTAAAAATACGATACAAAATAAAATTTATTGGCTGAAATTACCTATAGCGTAATAATGAGATGTCTACGTCCGCAAAGATTAGAAAATAATATAATGCTCAAATTACTAAAATAGATAATATCTCGTTATCGGACGGAGCCGAGAACAAAAGGTATACAATTAAATAAAAATATCTTGCACAAAACAAAACGACATTTATTTTCGTTATCGATGTAATTAAGGCGTCAGCCAGTTACCAGTTACCACACCTGCATAGAAGGTCAGCTTGTGGTGTCGCAGTTCATTTACTTACATTTTATTTTCAGATTTATATAAATATATTAAATCAGTGCAAAACCTTCGATTATCATTAAGTAGGTCGTAACATTAAAAATTTTAAGCATAAAAACATTGAGGTATTATTACTACGTATAGAGAGAACACCACGAACAAAATCGGGGCGCGCGTGGGGCGGCTAGTCATACACTTTGTAGATATTCTGCCTCTTATTACTTATAAATTAAAACAAAAAAAAAATGTTGTGTGGTTTTATGAAACCACGGTAAAAGTGAAACTGTTCGAACGGTTCCGAATACTGCTTTGTGTAGCGCATGTCGCGTGACGGTCGGCTGCCGAGTAGGTATACCTACTCGGCAGCCGCGATACACGCGACATGCGCTACACAGACCAAAAAGTTTGAGACGATGTAATAAAAGTTTCACTTTAAAAAAAATTGGTTTGAGACAATTGACTCTAACTCGTGATACAAATAGTGTAGTAGCGAAGTCCTCTCTAGTACGTAGTACATAGTTAGTAACTCAATGTATAATTTTTTTTTTCCACAGGTACTCAACCTTCCTGTTTCTCTATCCCATTGGTATAACAGGAGAGTTGCTATGCTGGTATCACACGCTTGACGAAGTCGTAGAGAAGCAAATCTTTACCATCTCTATGCCTAACACATGGAACTTTATATTCAACTATTATTACTTCCTGGTTATTTACATGCTGTCCTATATTCCGTTATTCCCTGTTCTTTTCGGACACATGTTGAAACAAAGGAAAAAGATGCTGTCTGGTGAACCCAAAAAATCGAAATAGTACTGTTATATTCAGTGAATTAGAGTATAATTTAACGGGTAGTCGGGTTTTATTTATTCTTATTATGAATTTTCTATTTAAAAATGCTTAATACAATGCGAATCTCTAAAGTATAATTTTCTTTAGACGGGCTTACTATGCTTATCATATTGATAAGTAGGAATATGAAGTTAATTCACCTATTTTGAGTTTCGTATATATAAGAAATTTATAGAAGCAATGCTGTTATTAGTTTTATATTTTTCTAGAAGATAAGTGGGTAGTGTGTCTATTTAACTTTTGTTTTTGCACAATTTTGATATTAATTAATGTTGACTAAGATTCATTATGTTTAAAAATCGCAATGATATCTGTCCGTACATCGTATTAAATTTATATTCCCATTTTGTAAATAACAACTGTTATGATTATTATTTATTACTATATTATGCTGAGGACATTTGAATGGGCTATGGTGAAATAAATAATTATTTTTATGACATATCATGTGTGCATTTCATTTATAAGTATCCTGAATTTTTACCATTCCCTTTCTATTTTAATTTTTAATTAACAATAAATACATATTACTATGTAACATATTAAATGGTATAATTACTTATATATTATATATCTGTACGAATTAAAATGTATGTACTTACGATCATAATATTATGCGGAATCTTATAGCACCTTATGGTCAGCAATATACGTTACAATGTTACATACGAACTTTACGTGGGATAAGTACCTAATATCATAGAGCTAACACGTAAGAGTAGGTAATAAAGCTCTGGAAATATCGAATAAAGAACGAAGTAACAAAAAAATTACGTGCATTGAAAAAAAAAAATAGCTTTTGTGTTTTATCAAATCTGTTGTTTTTATTACTTATTTAATTACAAAACGACTCGAGGTATCATTATTAAGGTAATAGGTACCTATTTCACATAATTCTCTTATCAAACGATTGAAGGATATTTGACTATCTAGTTCATCAATTGTTTGTGTTTAAGATAAACGTTTTAATTAATGATAATTTTTATACCTATACAAATCAAATAATTACGATTTTTATCGTCAATTAATAATCAGCCCTGTTTTGAATTGGCACCAGTGGTAACTGATAAAGTGTAAGATTTATCATTAATCAAGGGCTCGTATAAAGCAATCTATTATTGAAAAATAAGTTAATTCATTATTCAAGTGTACGTTGAAAGCATGAAGGGTACGAAGACAACAGCGTTGGTTTTGGCGGTGCTGCTTATTGCCGCCGAAGGCAATGTTGCCAAATATAATCCTGTGTGAGTACAATGTTCGATAGCATTATGTATTGCACGCCTCATAAGCGAAGCGTTGAGGTGGGTACTACTGTCACTTCGCGCAAAACATCTGATTTTTCAAACTTAAAATGTCTTTATGTATCATACATTGCACTTGTAAGATAATACATACACACACATATTAAGAAAAAACACTATTTTTAACGTTCATGATATTTTTGATGTCATTTTTGTTATTTAAACTAGTTAAAAAACAGTTTAAAAAAGTTCTGTCTTGGACGTCCGTGTGTCTGTATGTGCGGATCCTTTTTCTTGTTAACACGATAGCGACCGAAATACTTTACTAATCGAGTCTTTTTTTTTCTCTTACGCTTGAGTATGCTCAGGAATAGAACCCTTTCATTTTTCAGGGTCTGATTCGATGTGGTTTAATTGTTATAAATAAACAAAAATAATAATTAATAAATATTTATTTAAAAAAAATTATGAGGCGTGCACTTTTGGATTTTCCAAATTATTCTAGATATACACTTTGTAATTTATAAAGAAGAGTAGAATTTAGAACAATATTGCCAAAAATATTGTTTAAACGTCATACTATGTAATTATATTGAAGCTAAACAAAATCATATTGTATTTAGATTTTTTGGAATAAATTAATTTAATTCATTATTTATTTTGCATTTTAGGTATTTAGGTAGTTAGATAGTAGCTAGATTTTTTTATTCTCGATTCGAATATTATTTTGTTTAATGCAAAATCAATAAGTACCTATTTTTATGCCTATTATAGAGCAAAATTGTATTTTGATGATATTTCACCATCTCTTGGAAAGGACATAAGTCCAAAATGGAATCTGGGACAAACGGCAACAGTCAATGATTATGTGGACAATACCATCTCTATGCTTGTACCTTTCATGCAAGAAAATGGCTTGGATCCCATGTTTCTACCCGATATTGTTGAAGGTTTTGAAGTGGTAAGTTATTATTTTAGTGTGAAAATAAGTTTTTAAGGAATATCTTAACTTTAAACAGTTTATTTTAACATTTTAGCGTCTCTTGCTCATCACATATAGCGCATGGTTGAAGCTTCAAAATGGAAGTATGACTGGTCTCGTTAATGTCTCTCGATTTGAAGATCAGCTTGTAAATTACTTTGCTAAGATGTTGCGTGTTAAAGTCCAGCTTCAATTCAGCGATCTTGAGGTACGTGCAACAGAAAGACTGAGTATCAGTTTGTACTTTGGTACTACTATATTATTTGCTCTTATTTAGAAGTGGCGCTCGCACGGGCTTTGTTTAAAGTAACCTCAGGACAAAAAAAAAATAGAGAGGGATAATAGAGTAGGTATTTTAGTTTTATAAAAACAACTATTAGCCATTGAAATTCCTGTTAAAATTGGTCCAGATGTTTCAAAGATAAGCTGGATTTGTTCCGGTACAGACAGAATAATTTTAATTAATGTAGGTAAATTTTTGTGTTCGTTAGAGCATTATGACGCATTTGCATATATTATATAATATGTACATTTTATATAAAGTTGTTATTATGAAGTTACAACAAATCACGGTAATTAATTTTGTTTGTGCACACGTCACCACTCGCTTTAGACACCTTTAGCTCTACCATGGCTCTACCTCATCTACCTAGTTACGGTAAGAAATCTATGCCTATAATTGATGCCTTTTTTTCAGTTCAATTATGATTACCTTGTGAAGGTCATGAACATTGGTCCCACGGGACGAATTGTTGGTTCATTGGATCGCTTCAGAATAGTTGCCGATATCTTAATAGATTTCAATAATGATGAAATTCATTTACAACAGTTCTCGCTAACGGATGTCGGGTAAGTCAATATTTTCAACGAGTTAGGTAAGGTCGAGGGCAGACTGCTGAATACATTTCCATACATATAGCACAAGTCCATTTAATTATGCTAAGTATACACGATGATGAAGCTAAAACCACTTGGTCAAAACGGGCTGGATTTTATGGAAAATATTTAATGTTCTTAACTAAAACGAACGATATACCTACCTATACTGTCTATGAATCGAATTAGTAATAACATCTCCATATAATGCCTTAGAGCATTAAGTTGGTTTAATTCTCTAAGTATAATGCAGTTAATTCCAACTTCATTATGAAAATGAAGCGATATTGTATTGATACGATTAAGAGATTTGAAACGGACCTAATAGATAATTATCAACCTCCTAATTTACTATAGATAAAATATAAATAATAATGAATAGGAATATAGTTAATCTATACTTAATATTATAAAGCTGAAGAATTTATTTGTGTTTGTTTGAACGCGCTAATCTCGGGAACTACTAGTCCGATTTGAAAAATTCTTTCGGTGTTAGATAGCTCATTTATCGAGGAAGGTTAGGCTATATATCATCACGCTACGACCAACAGGACTCAGGAGTGGAGCTACGGGGATGAAACCGCGTGGAGCATAGGTTCAGTCTACAGGGCGAAATCCTTATAATCTTTACAGATTTATAACTTATTTTTATAATTAATATTTAATACAATATATTAATATTACAGACGCCTACGAGTAGCGCTACGTGGAAATGTTCTCACTGATTGGCTTGTCAACCCAGTTATTAGAGTCTTCACGACTCTCTTCAATGGTATCATCATGTGGACCGTTGAGCTAACAATACGTAATGTGGCTCAATCTGCAATCACAGAAATCAATTCTGCTATTCGCGAAGTTATCAACCAGATCGAGTCTTACAATTAGATGTAAAATGTGTTAACCAATAACATTCTATTATTAAAACTAATATCAGTAATGTCGTTTACTTTTAATACCTACTTATATTTACCCATTTCGGTGAGTTTAAAAAAAGATGATCTATTACTACATTTTAAATTCGTTTTTTATTTATATGTACCCATATATGTACCTGACTAAGTACCTATACCTGCTATGCGATTCAACTGAATGAGATCGATTCAGCGCCATCTAATGTCGTAGCTGTTAATTCAACAAATTAATAATCCAAGTAATTAAAGAATACTAATATTAGGTATGCTTATTAGATGTAAGAGTCAGGAAAAACAAAAAAAAAAACGGTTACTGAAATGCAAAAAGAATTTCTAAGTAGTTAACTACTTACCTAAAAGGCCATTTACAAACTTATTTTCCTTTCTTAGTCAAATCGCATACCTAACCCAATCCCACAGCCTAAACCCATTTTATTTTAAAGGCTGGTATCTTCCTACTAATCCTACTAATATTGTATTATAAATGCGAAAGTTTGTGAGGATGTGTGTGTGTGTTTGTTACTCTTTCACGCAAATACTACTAAACCGATTACAATGGAATTTAGCACACATAATATACAGTGGACGTCTTAAAAGGCTGGAACGGAACGGAACGGAATATTAAATATAGAGGGTAACTTGGATTAACACATAGAATAGGTTTTATCTCGGAAGTCCTGCGGGAACGGGAACTATGCGGGTTTTCATTTGAAAACGCAGGCGGAAATCTAGTTATTTATATTATCACATACCTGTTATGGCACAAGTTATACTCAATGCTTTACGTTACTCAATAAGAGTATGTAAGCCTTACACTATTGCAAGACAAGACAAAGGCATAATCCTTACACAGCCTTACATCGTAAGGCGATTATGCGTTCCACGTTGCCTACTTTGTCTAAACTTATGAATCAAAGCAAAATTCTGTCCAGCAATGCTGTACTTCGTCCCTCAAAAAACTTTAAATAAAAAGTAAACATAGCATAAAACAAAAAAATAAAAATACACTGTCATATTATAATCTCGCCCGTCTTAATTCTGCAAGTACTTACATATTATTTAAAACAAAATAATGATTGTTCATTCAAAGGGGTTTGGGTACTTTTGTACGGGCTAGTGGGGCAGTGGCGTCCGTCGGCCTTTCGCGGCCAGTGATGATGCTTGTATATTTTAAAAGATTATTGCTCTTATATTACACTAGCGGTCCACCCCGGCTTCGCCCGTGGTACATATTTCGCAATAAAAGGTAGCCTATGTTCTTTCTCAGGGTCTAAAGAATATCTGTGCCAAATTTCATCAAAATCGGTCCAGTACCTAGTTTATGCGTGAAAACCATACATACATACACACAAACCTTTCCTCTTTATAATATTAGTATAGATATTGCGTATACATATAAGCATTCATAAATGTACATCATTTTGATTAGAATTCTTAAATAAACAAAGGAGAAACCTAAAAGAAAAATCTTATAATAAATCATCTAGATTCTAGGTAAGTAAATGAATAATACAAAACCAAACCAACCAAATATTTCTATTCCTAATACATATCGAAATTTATGTCCGTAATAACTTTTGATGACAATTTATTGTTCTTTTAAAATATCCTAGTTTCATCCATTGGTCGCGAAAGTTTATCACGACGCCAACTTTATCCAAACCCCTTTCCAACTATTAAAATTCCGCGTGGAATACCTGTGGGAATACCGCTTGCTTTACCCCATACTCCATAGAGGATTATTGTATAGCTGACTTTACGAAATTATTAACTCTAACTTAAAAAGAATCTCAAGAAGTGAGGAAGAAAAGACGAGTTTCACACTTGACTGTGATACCTACATTCTTACATTATGAAAAAGTAACAGAGTCGTTTCTTATGCCTTTTTTGTTCTTCATAATATTATAGCGATGGTTCAAGGACAAGCTTCAAGTTTCTCAATAGTGCCAATCTCATGGATCTACAACGACGCTATTTATTTGCGTCGTTGTAGGACTGAGCAATATGTGCGAATTTTATTTAGTGCTGACCACAGTGCTGACATACGGTCACACATACGGTCCGCAGTCCGTACTTTGTCCTGCAAGATATATTCGCGCAGAAAATATAGTCAGCAGTCAGCACCTATAGTAATCCTAATTTATAATTCTAATTTAATTATATTGATAAATAACACGGTGCATTTATTTCCATAATATGCCAACATAAAACTGCCCCTTTTCGAACTGCCATGTACATGATACAAATTAATATGTTATCTTTGAAATCATAGACAATCTGTCATTGGAATTGGTAATTTCCACAGAGTAAATTGTCAATTGTGAAAGGTCAATGTCATATTATATTCTGACAGCTGCCATCTAAATTTGTGGGCACTGGGCACACGTGTGGAATTCAATGTTTAATTGAGTGTTTAATTTAATCGGTAAACATGGGAAAAGCGAAAAAATTAAAACCCTCACAAGTAGGTCAAAACATAGCCCTTGCTGATCAAATAGAAGCGACAAATTCAGTGAAATCGAAGAACAGAATCAAAGAAAAAAATAGACACGATGAGGACGAAGAAGTAAGTAATAATTATTGCCAAAACACAGTAGATTCAGTATAAATTCTTAAGGGAAAGTTAATTGGAAACAGTTTTTACATTATTTTATTTTTAATTTGTAGTTCGTCAACGCAGACTTGTCGAAAAAGATTTTGAAAGCCGCTCGGCGGCAACAGGCTGAATTTGGAACTGGCATTGCTTCATCTTCTACTAAAAATACACTTCCTCTGTCTATAAATGGTAATATTGTTACTCGAACACAATATCATACATTATTGTTAGCATGAACAATTATTTGTACTTATTAAAAAAATGATTTCCTTTAGATTCCAATTCTGACAATGATGACCAATCAGATCAGGACGATCTTGAACCAGACACATATTACGATAATATTGAAATCAATGAAGAAGATGAGGAGGCAATTAGAATGTTTATGTCAGCGAATCCTGAAAGGACAAGAACATTGGCTGATATTATCAAGGATAAAATAACCGACAAACATACTGAACTCCAAACACAATTCTCAGATGTAGAAACACTCAAGTTACAGAACATAGATCCGAGGTAATAAACATTTTAGTTAATACATACAAATTAAATACTTCTTCAAAGAGAATGTTTGAAATATTTAAAAATGATATTCTTTAGGATAAAAGCTATGTATCAAGGAGTAAGAGATGTCTTACAGAAGTACAGATCAGGAAAATTGCCAAAAGCATTTAAAATGATCCCTCATTTGCAAAATTGGGAGCAAATTCTATATCTCACTGAACCAACAACTTGGTCTGCAGCTGCTATGTATCAGGTATATCTAAATTACTTTCAGAGAATATAGAAAAATCTGTTTATTTCAATAATTGTTGTATTTTTTTGTTTTATTGTTAGTTTAAATAAATGTTTGTAACTAGTTATCTTACATCATTGAACTAAATTTAATGAAATTAAAATAATATAATAACTATAAACTATCATACTATCATACACATTGTATAACATTTCCAGGCTACAAGAATATTTGCATCAAATCTAAAGGAAAAGATGGCCCAAAGGTTTTACAATCTAGTACTGTTGCCAAGAGTGAGAGACGATTTGGCTGAATACAAAAGATTAAATTTCCATTTATATCAGGCTCTTAGGAAATCCCTCTTCAAACCTGGAGCTTTTATGAAGGGTATTCTATTACCCTTATTGGAAGTAAGTATATATGCTTAAGGTTTTTATTAATTCATAACAATTTAAAGTTTTTCATTTGTAGTGGCTTTTTATGTGAATTTTGTCAGAAAAACACTAAGATAAATAATAATACTCAAATATTTTTTTAGGAGATTTACTTCATGTTATAAAATGTATATTTGTCTTTAAGTACAATTCATTTCTTCCAGGCAGGTGACTGTACTTTGCGAGAAGCAATAATTGTAGGCTCAGTATTGGCCCGAAATTCTGTTCCTGTATTACATTCAAGTGCGGCTATGTTGAAAATAGCTGAAATGGACTACACTGGTGCTAGTTCAATATTCCTAAGAATTCTATTCGATAAGAAGTATGCTTTACCTTATCGGGTGGTTGATTCTGTAGTATTCCACTTCTTAAGGTTAGTTACTTCACTACTTACAGTAGAAGTTCAAATGACCATGATTTTAAAGTACAGTAAAAGTTCCTTATTCGCGCTTCCTTCATTCGCGGTTTCACTATTCGCGGATGGAAAAAATGCGACCTAAATCCTGTATTCGCGGCCTAAAATTCGTTATTGGCGGATCGAATCGGTACATCGGTACATACATACATATATATTTACCTAAATAAAAACCATTCGTTATCCTTAGTAAACGCTTGAACTACAACTACGAATTTATAATGTCGACAAAAAAAAATGAAAAACGAGTAGAAAGTGACAAGCCATTGCCTAAACCTGAAGATAATACCTAATTAAATGGTAATTAATAAATATGTTTGGTCAAAAACTTAAATTAAACTGGTTTCTTTATGTATTAGCTTTTTTATTTCGTCACCTAAGAACGTATTCCCTATAACCCCATACAAATTACCATTCCTTATTCACGGTTTCTCTATTCGCGGCACATTTACGGAACCTATTACCCGCGAATAAGGAACTTTTACTGTATTTCTCTTATTTAATGTATATTTTTATTGTATTTTTTATCTTTCAGATTTAACAATGATCACAGAACATTGCCTGTACTATGGCATCAAGCGTTATTGACATTTGTACAAAGATACAAGGCAGATATATCAACTGAGCAGCGTGATGCTCTCTTGGAATTGTTGAGGAAACAAGCACATCCTTCTATTACACCTGAGGTATGTATTATTTGAAAAAAAGTTTTATTTGTGCATAGGTACTGTACTAATTACTTGTAAGATGAGATGATATTTTATATTTATATTAAGTTAATAATTTTACAATTGTTTAATGTTTTGTCAGATTGTTCAAAAATCTTGATATTACTTATTTTATTGTTGCAGATAAGACGAGAACTCCATGCTGCCAAATGTAGGGATATTGAAGTCAATGAAGCTGTACCAAGTTGTATGGTGGTTGAATAAATTTTATGTTAAATAAATGCAAAATATATATTGTTGTACAATTTAAACTGACTTTTATTTACCTATGCGTTGAAATTGATAAGAATTTTTATTTAATTTGGGGGGTTAGTTATTGCCTTGCAGCAGTGTTAACCCCCAAATTAGTATTGTAATTTTTCATTATTATTATACAGGGTGTCACACTATTGGTATACTAAGCGCGAAGGGACTTATAGGTTTGCATACACTAATCATGAAAAAAATACTTAAAAAACAAAATTACGTCAAAAATTTTTTGCTAAATTTTTCCTGAAAATCCATGTTTTCTTCTCTGGCTTCGCGCAGCCGGCATATAACGCTTCTCTAATGTGAGCATTTTGTCTATGAAAACATAATCTTAAACGATAGCCCACGTGCTGGTGGCAAAGCTGGGCGGGTTGCTTGTTAGGGGTGTACACATAGAGTTTTAAGATTTCATCTATTTGAAAAAAAAATGTGTCTGGAATTTTTTAAGTATTTTTTACGTACTCAGCGTATGCAAAACTATAACCTCCTTTGAGCTTAGTATACCAACAGTGGGACACCCTGTATACACAAGTACATTTAATTCATAGCCTCTCTATTATGATCTTAGTTTTTCGTGTTAAAGAGTGTGAAAAGAATAAGGCATACATTCTGTAAAAAGTAATTTATTTTTTATTTTAATATAGTACCAAGAGGAATATCAACTTGACTAGTTATAAAATGTACAGGTGGTAGTACAGAATTCCTACATTCACATTTTCTACCTGACACAAAATCGAATGAACCAACTTTACAACCACAGTTACTGCAATGTAATTTTCCCTTTGTCCATTGTTCTTCCTCAACTTTATTCTTTATCCACTCCGGCAGTTTGTCTTCTAAGAGGTATATGAAGCTTTTCACGTCATAACTGTTGCAATTTCCATCTAAAATACATTCGGGACTAGGCGATGAAGTTTGCAGATCATCAACTAGCACATTCCTACATTTATAGCACTTTACAATACATTTCTTCGTTTCCATATTTGTTTATAGATATGCACATTATTGTTTTTTAAGTTTTCATATTATGATACTCTTCGGAAAGTTTTATTTGGAGGTTATTACGGTATTCTTCACATATGATAAAAACCAGTTTAAAATGCTTGATCTTCTTCACTGATCCTTTAATTCTTGTGACAATATGATTCTATTATTTATGTTGAAATACAAATTGAACAAGAATAATTTAATTCAAAACATATCGTATAAAGTTTGGGTTAGTCCAAAAAGTGTAAACAATATCATGCGTTCTATTATTCTATGAAATCTCGACATTTGACAATGATAATCAAAATACAACTGTCAATGTCAGCTTCAATTTTCAAACTACAGTCACAGAATACATAATAGTAGCTAAACGCTAGTATAAGCGGGAAACATGCAGACAAATATAATATTATCATTATAATATTGAATTATTATCTATTCCATTTTATAAGTATTAAGTATAAATATTATATTGCTTTAAAATGTATGAATTGTTCAATTTATTATGATCCAAAAAATAACAATCTGTCATAAAAATGAGATAAATTTTTGAAAGTTCAGCTGTTAGATTTCTGTGGATTTTATGGTAGGACCACAGAATACATAATAGTAGCTAAACGCTATGGTAGGACTTGACTCTTGATGCCTCCCTGAACTAGAGCTAGCTAGGGCACTGCTCCGCACCTAGCCCCTGGGTTGGTATGCCATTGGATCAACTATCGATGGAATTGAAAATGAAAATATCTAGTTTCATACATAATGAGATAGATATATCTTTAAATTTGACCGTAGCGATCAATGCAATTTAATTACAGTTTCCAAGTTCTGTTTCTGTTCTGTCAAGTTCAATTTTAGTCGGTTCGAATCACATAAGTATGCGGCAAGTGAATTTTCGTTTCGTTCGAGATTCATTTTGAATGCAGTGTAATTTTTTTAACAAAAATAAAGGAACATCACCTTTTTTTAATTTTCTACCGTCAGTATTCTACATTAGGAGCACTTTGTCTCGATGAGGCTTTCCTTATAGGTATTGCACCCTATTACATAATTTGAAAAAAGGACCTTGGCGGATTTGTATTAAAATCAACTTTGAAAAAGGAAAAAAAGAGTGTGTGTTCCGAACACCCTTATCAGAAGTGAAACTTCTTTGGTAAGATTCAAAACCAAAATCGTCGCCTTACTGCATAACGTGACGGTATTGCCAAGTTTCACTTACAATAATAAAGGATTAAAATATAATACCTACCTATGTGGTATAGAACAAAGTGCCTTTTCAGTTTGTCTGTTCCTATGAATGCTTAGATAACGATGAAATAGCTTTAAAACTACATAACGCATTTTGATGTAGGTAATTCAATTGCCAAAAGGTCTACTCATAATCAAAAATATATATTTGGACAAAGTGGGAATGTAAATAAAAGAAAAATTCGCATGTGCGTGATATTTTATTTTCACTGAATTTATTT
The DNA here is from genome assembly GCF_061535395.1 of Colias eurytheme. Lineage (NCBI taxonomy): Eukaryota > Metazoa > Arthropoda > Insecta > Lepidoptera > Pieridae > Colias > Colias eurytheme. The sequence goes on along the minus strand of NC_142982.1, from coordinate 8,309,019 downwards.
AGGTATTCAACGAGAGTTTGCGCTGCTCAAAATTTCATTAACTATATAAGTAGGGCTAATGTGCTTTGTTTAATTACAAATGACGCATATTTTACATCATTTACCGTTCGTTCACTTTGTTAACAATAACGAACAATTTCCTATTATTATTGTTGTATAAAAATTACTTATAAAGCCGTCAATTTATTGCTTATAAAGCTGAATGAGTAAAATAAAACGTTCAATTGAATGCAATCGTTGTAATTAGTTACGACCTAGGGAAACTTACAAACACTAAATCTAAAACTGATTGCGAAGCAAGCGTCGATTTAGAAATCGTTTTTAAATGCCTTTAATGTTCTATTAAATTTTTCACAAGCTATAATTATGTAGAGCTATTATAGCAACGCTTTGTTGGTAAATGGTAACGTCTATCTACGATTAAGCGTACACTGTTCACAGTACCTACGCAGGTAAGGTATAATATATTTTTGAATGAAATAAATTTGCCAATAAAATATTTATGTAACTCTGCCACAGATCACGTAGCTACAATTCAGCAACGCACTTCAAGATGATTATGTAGGTATTTTGTAAAATGTTATGTTTTCTACATTGCGTTACCATAACAATCTCTACATTATAAAGCAAGCTCTATAAATCTAATGTTTTAACTATCTGAATGAGTATTAACAAATTCTGTTAAGATTTTATATAGGGACTAACTAATTAACAATGTGGGACTAATCATAAGAATATTACGTCTACTTTTGCCTCATATAAAGTGGACTTGAATTAAGACACTGCAAAACACGCAACATGCTTTAGATTAACATTTTGTGTAACAAAACGTACATGGCGCGTGTAGATAGGTAGTCAAGAAGAGAAATAAATTAAATACTAAAATATAATAATATATACATAGCTTCCAAGAATTCATACATTCTGTAAAACAATTAATACGAACAATATTAAGTTCATAGGAGGAAAAAAAAAACAAAATCTAACATTATGATGGGTGGTAAAAAATTTAACAAAAAACAAAAATTGTTGTACTATTATACCTTGTATATTAAATTTTTTACCAATGAGGATGTATGTTTATTGTTTACATTCTGAGGATACTTTTTACATTATTCAGTTGAATTTCTCTTTTAATGTAGAGGAATTTAAAATTCACAAAGAAAAGGTCTTTGATATACCTACATCGACTTAATATAACATATTATTTGTTTCTGATATATTTTAACAATACTAGTTAGGTAGGTATTAGATATTGTAATTCATCAAAAATTCAACAAAATGTGTACCTACTAATCGTCAGAATGTATGAATTAAGGACATATTAAGTGCGCTTATTTTCAGCTTAACATTATAAAATTTCGATCACAGACAAAATTACTAATTTTATTATAATTATTATGCACACTTAACTTTGCGCAATGTTTAAAATATAAAACACTAAATTTATCAATATACATAATACTCTAGAACAATGTAATTGTGAGATTACTGAATATTCAAGGCTCAAAATGCGAAGAGTTTTAGGTGACTAAAAATTTTGCATTCGAATTGGTTTGTGAACGAAAAAAATAATTGTGACATAAAATAGATGAATCCAATCAATTATTTTGTACTTCATTATTATCTCAACCATGTCCAATTTATAAATTTAGCGTTCGCTTTTAAAACATAATTATGTAAAAGTATTTTATTCATAAAATACACAAAGTTTAATAAAACAGCTTACATTAAATGATATGTAAAAATAATTAAAAAATAACATCAGTAACAACATATTTCATAAAATTCTGAAAGACAATGTTAATTCATGTAATATGCTTGAAAATATTAAAAGTAGATTATATCTACGAAACAATGTAGTTAATTATTAGCGTATAATACTTATTACAAATTATTCACAAATATACATACAAACGGTCTGTATCGTTTTGTACGTTGAGATTCTTAAACAAGTAATACAATATTATCATATACATACATATTTAAATAATATGAATATAATAAGTACGAACATTGAAGAAAATCATCTTAGCAGATGGTCATAAATCTTAAAAAAATGTGCTTTTCAATAAATTATTAGATAGGCTTTATCTATTTAATCTTAAGTATTTTATTCAATGTAACAATTATTCTATAATTTAATAATATTATACTACTAAAACAATAAATTAAAACACCCTGTGCTCATAAGCGCGAACGCAAGAGTTTGCGCATGATGGCTGATTGATGATTATGATCAACACATTCAAAAAGGAGTTAGTTATAAGAGTTTTGTAAAGCAAATAAATAATAATTGTAAAACTGTGAAGCATATTTTTGAATAAATTTAGGACAAATACATTATCTACTATCTATACATGACAGTGAAATGGTTAACATTTGCTTTATATTAAGTTTATATCAAAAATGACTTTTTCAATGAAATTCCTTATGATTAAACGAAAGGAAGGATTTATAAATACATCCCATAATCAAGCTGGAGGAAAAACATTTTTTTTCGGTTCATAGTTTGGTATTGTTTGTTAACAGACTGTCGATCTTATCTTCAATGCATTTTTTACTTATTATTGTGTATTAAAGCTTCATAAATGTCAAAAGAAAACTTTTTCTTATTGGATACTAAAGTATTTACTAGGATTATCGGTAAAGCTTTGTGGTAAAGTAATAAAAAATGCTATGTTGTAAAGCTTCTTGTAAGAAATATTTAAAACTATCGAACTTATTCAATGAATAAAATATACCAAGTGTGATTCGATACGATGTCTTTGACTTAATATGTATAAGATTCTTAATCAATAATTGCTACTACTATCAAAGCAAAACATGTATGGAGGTAATATATTATATCTATGTGCTTGGCGAACAATAATTTTATAGATTTTTACAGCGAAGCAGCGAATTGTAATTATTTTATGTAGTTTTGAGTCAAAGTGTAATACTACCTACATCTCACAATTGACCAACTTACAAAACTATAGCTACTTATATTATCTACAAGTAACGATGCGAACGAAGTTTTTATTGTAAGTAAAGTTAAAAAGTGCGGTGATTTTAATTCTAACTAAATTTTTAACCACTGCAATAACAATAATTAATATCCTAATGATTTGTTTCTACGCAAACTATTACAAAAAAAAAGGCACGGATATCAAAGGAGATTACAATGCATTTATGAGATGGTTCATTAATATTAGATATCTTATTAACGGTATTATGTAATGAAATATTCATGTATTTTTATAAAATATCTCCTACGATCAGTCGTTGACCCCAGTGTTCCATCCGTACCATATTTAGGTTATAGGTACAATTAATTATGATGAACTCTACAAACCGTTTTGCACAAGGCCGTCGAAGGCATATTTAGGCAAATTGTGTGTCTCTTATGTCCCACTCCAACAATACATTTAAGTAAATGGTATTGTAGAATAATTATTACGACTTCATATAAAAATGTATTGATCGACGTAGAAATAAATATCGAAATACCCATATACTGAGAAGGTACATTAATGATAAGGAATAAATTAATGTAAATTCAAATAAATATATACTATTTTAACCATAGTAAATATTTATTAAAAAATAGAAAAGAAAAACATGAATGATTTTGAGGTACATACCTATTAACGTAACCTAGAATAGTGAATAGTGATACCAAGAAAGCTCATTAAAAGTACATACATACTTTTATAATAATGGGTATGTATGCAATATGTGTATTAACCAACAACATAAACACACACACACGTAAGCATTTAAATATAGTATTTAAATGATGATACTTGCACTACGATATGATATATAATATTAGAGTCATATTATATTATTTAATGTCGTAGTCGCGATCTTATTTTAATTGAATGGTTGCCTTAACATTGCTTATAATGATATACATATTATTATTGGCGAAATGTCTTCTTAACTAGGATTACGCATAACCTCATAAGGATAAACTTTTGAGCCACATCTTAGCTTTTAAACATCATGAAACCATTTTTTCGCTTATATACATAACATTTAGTACAAATTTAAGTGGCCACCATCGTAACTTTCAATTTAAGTATTTAATCATTATTTATGCCTGATTATAAAATAATATCAATAAGTAAATGTTTCTCAGTCAAAGTTTGGGTACATAAAGTCGAAAATATTACAATTAAACGCCTATAATTTTATGCGATATTGAATTCAGCATGATATTTATATCTAATTATGTCAAGTTTCATAAACGCACTTCCACAAGGAGCATTTCAAATTTGACCAAAGTAGTGTTCGTTATTACCTAGCTACAATGTAAAGGCAAGGAGCAAGGACGGGTAGAAAGCGTTTATCGTTTACTCTCTTCTGGAAATACAGTTCACGGATTTACGTAGTGCCTCAGTCTTATACACTTATTTATTTCTGCACGGCTGAGATCTAAACTTAATAATAGACACTTAAATAAATTATTGTTATGATTAAAATTGTTTCAAAATAACGTAAAGATCAACTTAAACCGATTCGATTATTACTATTGCCTCGTATAAATAAATTTTAAGTGTATCAAATAACGTTATTGACACTCAAATTTATGTTAATTAATAAAAAAAAACACCCAATACGTTCACCGATGATTATTGCATTTCGAAACACTGTAATTTCACAGTAGTCTATGTTCTGTATTGTATTTAATTTATATTTTCGAGTCGAATATAACATTTAATTATAGCGCGGTTTTTTTCAGCGCACGTTATAGACCGTTCAATACGTCCGACTGTACACTCTCGACGACCGAATAAGGTACAAAATTGGTCCATGTCGCGTCATAGGAAGGTTCTCGCGTCGTCGCGGCGGACGTGTGTGATGCGTCGGCAGAAGTGGAAGCGCGCGCGGGCGGCCGCGGCGGGTCGCGTGCCGGGCGGAGGGGGGGGCGCGGGCGGCTCGGGAGCGGCCGGCGAGCCGCCCGCCAGCGAGCCGCACGAGGCGGACTCTGCGAGCGAGCGCGTCGATGGCCGGGAGCGAGGAGCGCTCGTCTCGCCTGCCTCACACTACCTGCACCGCAAACAGAACTGTCAGATATCGTACCAAATGGGTATAGTACGATTCAAACTTAATGGCGGCTCGGAATCGGCATCGTACGATCCGATGCGCAGGGACGTTAAGGGGGCGCATAAAGCAAAATAACCAATCTTCTATTAGATGATACGTGTAATATGCAAGACCAAATCTAAAAAATAAAATATATATCAAACTAGATGATATGTTCAACGATTCTGTTTAATCAAAAACATAAAATATTAAAATTTAAAATTTAAAATTTAAAAAAAAAAACCGGCCAAGTGCGAGTCGGACTCGTGCACCGAGGGTTCCGTACAAACCTGCAAGGTTTTTTATGGTTTTCGTAATTTTTCCTTTATCTATGCTATAAGACGTTGCTTCGTACCAAATTTCAAGATTCTGAGTTCACGGGAAGCACCCTGTAGGTTTTGATTCCCTTGCAAGTGTCACAACCACCATCAACCACTTTTATCGTCACAAAATCAAATGTTTATCTCGAGAAAAAAAGAGCGCCAAAAGTGGTTTATCGCAGATAAAACCAAAACTAAAAGTAATTACACAAAATGCTCTGACAAATATCTTGCAAATGTTTTAATATAATTGTTTATGAAAAAAAAATCATAATAAGTATTACCATGTCAAGTAGAAAATGTAAAAGTGTGAAAATTAGAGCTAACTTGGTGATTTTTTTTATCGAGTAAATTTTAATATTTTATGTTTTTGATTAAACGGAATCGTTGAACATATCATCTAGTTTGATATATATTTTATTTTTTAGATTTGGTCTTGCATATTACACGTATCATCTAATAGAAGATTGGTTATTTTGCTTTATGCGCCCCCTTAAGGGACCTGTAAGCACCCGCACTCGCACCTGCACCTAACTTTCGAGCCACCATTAAGTTTGAATCGTACTATACATGATGTTAAAGAGCGTGTGTGTCTAGCACACGTGTCAGAAGTGAAACTTCTTTAGCAAGATTGAAAGATACGAATATCGTCACCTTTCGCCATGACGTGACGGTATTGCCATGACGCTACCTTGAAATTTACTCTCAACCGCACCTTTAAAAGTTCCACTTCAAAAAGCCAGAGATATGATTGAGGGATAAACAAGGAGCTTTTGAAAGAGCTTTTTGGTGTTTGATTTCTCTTATTTATTTATTATCGCTTCATTCATACTTTTTGTATAACTAATTAATTTATTATTATTTACCTGTAGAAGGAATGCGAGTGCGGTGGAGGCGGCAGAACCGGCGGCACAGGTGCGTGCGGCTCTGAGGCGGACCTTTGTACTCCCGGCGTGCGGTCGGCGCGCTCGCCTCTCGGTCGTGCGCCACGCTCACGGTCTCCGTTCCAGTTCCACTCCCATTGGTTCTACAGACAGTATCAATTGCATATGTTAATGTGTCATGTGGAAATATTTTTAATAAGTGTAGGAACTTGTATATTTTTTATAAAAGTATCTATAAATGTTTATTAGACTTTTTGTTGAAAAATAAATTATTCATTGTACACTGTACACATATTATAAAATATATAAGTTATCCTTTTTTTAATTTATTAACGAATTAAAAAAGAGAGACAGAGAGACATAGGATTACGCACATCATTATTCTGAGGTACCGACAGAGATGCTTTAGGTAACGGTTGCGATGGAGTATGAGCTGGAGCTGCGTTATGGTGGGGCATCTCACGGGCTTGCAACAACTGCAAGATTCTTCGCACATCCGCAGTTAATCCATTTTCTAATACAGCTACTCGGCGGCTTAATTCTTCTAGCCTTGTTAATATTGTCGTCACAGAAGCTGCAGTTGCAGCTGCTCCCACGTTTTGGTACTGTGGTGAAACAGTATCCTGTAAATTTATGATATTGATTAAAATATTTATTTAATTATGAAAATAATAGTAGCATTACGAAAAGTACGACATACCTGCACTCCTGAATTTTGAGTTCTTTCACCGTTCAGTACAAGAGCAGTTGGACGTCCAGTCATATGTAAATTGACAGCCGAATGGGGTGCAGATCTAGATGATGGAGTTCTTCCAACAGATTGAGTCGCAGAAGGCGCGAGGATATCATCGCAGGAGACGTGGACGGGAGCTGGCGCTGGAGGACTCGGCGATGCGTTCGTATAGTACGAACTAGGATTTGTGCTGAGGCTTGACACGGGAAGAGTTGTGCTGTGTGCGGGCGTGCTAACTGCGGGCTCGCCGGCAGCAGCTGAAGTTAGCGGGGAAGTATCATTTAAGGGACCCACAGATGACTGCCGCCGGACTGCTGCTCGACCTCTATACGTTTGTGGCGTAGATTGCGCTGGAATTGAGTACATTGAGTGAGTTGATTGTGTTTATATAAAAGCCATTGCAAGTTTTCAAAGCTGCAATATTTATAACAATTACATAGTCGTCGGGACCATTGCATTTGAATCTCTTGTTTTGTGGTAACTTTTTTAAACTGATGGTTTGTTTATGTTTAAAACATGCACTATAAAGTTGATTAAATACTTACAGTATTTGTTGTGTAGCGGCTGGTGCGTTTTATGATGATAGAGGTCTGGGAAGCTCCGTTTAAAGTGCGCAAGCATGCCTGCACACAAGGGCCGCGCTCAGAGCAGGGCGGTGAGGAAAATACGGATACTTATTTATTTCGAATCAAAGTTAACTGAACTCAGACAATGACTACCATATTATCCTCATCGCCAGTAATCATTCAGGAAAATTGGGAATAAGCATTCCACATGCTGCGTTAAGTAAATAAGATTGTAGATCTTTAATATAACCCTACATTAAATCACTGATGTGAAGCTTTTATTTCCTGCTTATGATTCATTTTAAACTAAGTATTTTTCATCAGCCCATTATTTTTCTTTTGCTTTCTCAAGCAAAATTATTAATGCAGGTATTAATGAATATCTGTATCACTTTAACGTAGAAAATATTTCTTAACTCTACATTATTAAATAGAATTAAAACAAAACGAAAAATAAAAAATAACATAAAACGAAAGAATCAAAGGAGTATTAAGGGAATTTTGCACATTGTTCCATCCAGACTCTATGTGCATCTACTCTAATGAGAAATAAAAAGAATGCTTATCACTAACCACGCTTAAATTGTTTGTTCCATGCGTGACTGAATATTGTATGGTATATTTTTGGTAATCTTAAGCGTAGTTAATATTTGGATTAGAATAAAGATAGGAATCAAAACTGTTTATTTATACATTCCCAAGTATTTGTCTAAGAAAGACGTTCTTACCTGTTATAGAGTTGAGCGTGGTGGAGCGTTGCTTACTAAAATTAAAGTTAAGAGGAGTGACATCTTGTCCAGCCTTATCAGTAGAAAATTCTAAGATACCTCGACTTGGTGTAGATTCTGTATCCTCATCGCTGCATTGTGAATCCTAATGATAAAAAAAAAATTAAAGATTGTAAAGGATATTATGTCAAGGGAATGGTCGAAATAGTTTTATTTATATAACGAGTACATAGGGTGAATATTTATATTATGAGGCATTTCCTCGCAGTTTTAAGAATAGAAAAATTCTTCGACAAAAACTTTCATCCTCTATTACAACCCTTTAGAGGTCGAGTTTTGAAGAAAACCCATTCTGAAAAAGATTTTTTATAGTCTGGGTTCTCTAATTAAATATTACCTTATCAGCAAATGTTTCAGCTTGAGGCCTGCGATTAGTTCGCGCGTAGGCTTCTCTTAACAATCGAGCTTCATTAGCATTTTCATAACGCATCCGACGCCTTGGCTCTAATCCACCAAGTTCTTCCTAAAAGTCAATATGTACATGAATATGTATGTTCATCGGTTACTACTTAACGTGTTCTTTTTATCTTTGATTAAATTCCCAAGCTTAGATGTGACATAAAATAATTACTTGATAAAAAAATCCTTATCTTGTGATTAATGTGTGAAAATTTCATGAAACAAAATGAGATTTAGGAGAGTGCTTTTAGGAGTGTATTTCAGAAAGTGTTTACGAGTTAATTTTTAAATATCAGTTAAGGAAAAATTATTCGTGGAAAAATACTCTAAAGATAACAAAATATGTATTATTAGATATTATGTAGAGGAAATTTTTTAAAATTCAAAATTATTATTCTTACATCACGCATGTTGTATGTGATTTCCAGGTTATTCATGAAGGTGCTCCGGAACTCGGGATAATATTCGAGGACATCGAGTAGATCGTCTCTATGTACTCTATGCAGGTCGCAGTATGTTAGTGCTCTCACTCGACAGTTGCTTCTGCCGACTGTGTTATGGGTACAGGGGTTTTCGCCAAATATATCGTCCTTACCTGTAGGAGTTAACAATAAATGTAATTTTTATATTGATCCTCTGGCATTTTGTAACTTTCTAAATGTTATGCAATAAGGATAAAATATTTATCGTAAATTTCAAATAAAAAAGATAAGAACAAATCTTAGCAACATCCTTACAAATCGTTTCGGAATAATACAATTATTATTGGAATAATACAGTAAATGATAAATCTTATAATTATGGGAGATTTTAACAAATAAAAAGGAATCAATTTAAATACTAAGTGATTAAGAACGTACCTAAGATAGCCATAACAATATCATCTTTTAAAATTTCTATCGAACCACGAGAGATGAAATATAGCGAGGAAAGCACATCACCGCGGTGGACAAGGGTCTCCCCGGGAGGGGCATGCGTAGTCATAAACCTTAAAGATAGAGCCCTGAAACAATTCATTGTTTTATTAGGAAACAGAAAATTTTTAAAATAGTCATTAGTAAATGTTTAAAGGAATAATTAATGCTATCAATGTTTTTGCATATCGCATGTAAAAAGATACCGTTTATTTCTGGTAGAATTGTAGCATACATAAAAAATACGTTAATTCTGAGTTTTCATTCAATTGTTCGAGCATTTTAAGAAAATACTATGTGATGAAATAAAATAAAACAAGTAAGAAAATATTACCTTAAGCATCCCGGACTAGCACCTTCAAAAGCAGCACAGCTAGCTAATAAATTGCGATTTAAATGTAAGCAGATATCCGCTTGTAAACATTCAGGAAATCTCCTTAAAACTCTAGAAGTATCGATGCCATTTGTGTAGCTCCACGCGTGTTGGAAATATTCTTCTAATCTTTGGCGGAGAGGGTTGGTTATCTAAAATGATAATACATGTTTAAACAGGTCAATCCTTGTCGTTATTAATAAGGATTTGATAGGTAGGTACTTCTTTAACCTATTCTAAGACCGAAGTACTATTAAGACAACTTAACCTATTTGCTCGTAAAATCGATTATGTAGAGTGGATGGAATCGTCTATGGAACAAATTTGCCTACCTCTAGATAGAAATAATCAATTTTGAATTAAACTGCTTATGACTATACGAATAATTAAAATGTTATTGTATTTGCATAACTTTACTGTAAAAAATGGTATGTACCTACTAAGTATAGGAAAAGTATAATACCTGATGAAAACGAATGAATTCCCGAACTCTCAATATTTGTGTATGGTATCTCGCCGTTCCCGAATACAGTCTTTGTATAATCGCCGATACATTTCCGAAAATACTAGCGTACATTAGTGCTGTTGGAAAAATTCGTGTTTTTATATAGAGTTCAAATGAGAAGAATGAAAGAGTGCGTGCAAATATTAAACTTCTATCAAGACTGTTTTAAAATCGTCAAAAATAATCTAATTCATATAAACGTACAACATTCCTTTCCTTTTTGTTTAACTTAGGGATTTTATGTTTGGGAAAAATTATTTATTTCTTGACTGAAATTTGAAAATTGAGAAACAGTTTTAGTTCACTTACATCCAACAAGCATGACGAATATCGTAAATCCTTTTTCCATATCTGTATTCGGTGCCACATTGCCAAAACCAACACTCGTCAGGGAAGTGCACGTAAAATATAAAGCTGTTATGTACCGGGATCTACAAAAGAGATGATTATTATTTCAATAGTCGTCGCAAATTTGAATTGAAAATTTGATATAAAATATTTCATTGCCTGATGACTTAAAGACACAAAATGTTCATTACACGCACGCACGTTGCATTGTTATTCTTGTTCATCATGGTTTTTTCAGCTAGTTTAATGAAGAAGGACGAAGTCATTGAAAGAATTTTATTATAAATATCTATTATAATAAAAAATGTTTCTTACCTCATAGAGGGGCCAGTCGAGTTATCATAGGAAGCCTGTACATCATTCGCAAGGGCGTCTAGCCAGCCGATGGGAGCTTGAAGTTGAGGTCTCTCCCAGTTTCCGATAGCGTACCTTAAATGAAAGCCGTCATTACATACCAAATAAAATTTATTTACAAACAACATATCAAGAAAGCACTCACCAGAGACATGCCAACCAGTGGGCGATAAGAACAAACGTGGCCATAAGGAGGAGGAGGACGGCTGTGCCATATTCGGAATATCTATCTATTTTCCTTGCGACTCGCACTAAGCGCAACAGTCGCGCTGTTTTTAGTAAACCAATGAGCGTAGTTGTCTGCAAAATTAAAAAGCATATTGAAGAAGCCACTCGAAACAAGCAATATCATTATAGCTGCAAAACGAACTCAAGCATTGTTCGCAGAAAACTAGTGAGCGTCAATGGGCCTAGCAGCGAGCCCCTTTAATCAAGCAGTAAAACTCTATTATCATCGAGCATTATATTATCTTTACTCAGCCATACGGGGGATTGCAGTTTATAAGGTAAGCGAATACTCCAAACTGATATAATCTGGCATCATTTAATGCAGTGCAAGTAATTGCATAAATTCTAATGTTATACCAGTATAATTACGGGGTTATATTTTGTCTATGTTTCGTTACAATCTAATCTAAATATGTTACTCAATGTAGGTCGAATCTATAGCACTTATCACCAAACTTATATCTAATTTTATATATAGTTACGTTTGTGCACATTTCATTTATACGTCTGTATACTTCTTATGAATAGGATGTGTAAATGCGACATAACTAGTTATGATAGTACGTGAGATATTAGTTTCTTCGACTATCGTATACGTAGAGAATTTTACGTTACTTCTCTATAGATACATGGGACCAATTCTAGCTAGACGATTTTACTTTTGGGGGTCTATTATGGACAAACAAATAAAAAATATATTGAGAGTATACTTACTGCAATTCGGAAATATCTGCCAATGGTATTTACATTTATTTAAAAATATGTTTATTAAAATGTAAAAATTAAAAATAATGCATAAGATTTTAAAATGATTCTTCTTTTAATAGAACAATAATTATAAACTTAAATATTTGTATTTTAAAATTTATAATAATTATAGACTATGGCAGATTAAGTTATTCATTATACATTCTTTTTTATGTAAAGTATGTAGTTTATTTGTGTTTTTGGATTTATTATTGAACTTTTAAATAGACCAAGGTTAGGGTCAATAAAATGTTAATTTATAAAAGTATTTTTATTTCAAAGAGCAAGTTTTAAATAAGTATACTCTTAGAAACAAAGAATGAAAAAAAAAAATAATTTCACACAAAATTATTAAAAAAATAATTAATTTGATACAAAAATATCCAATACAAAAAAATTGAATGTGAAAAAATATATAATGAATGAATAATTAAATTATTTTTAGATGTAAGGTGGGTGCTATAATGTTTTTGAAATATCTCGTGCTTTGTTATGTCGTGAAAGGCAACTTTTGATTTGTACAAAATATTATAGTCTGGGAAGTGTGAGCGTATCGGCTACCAAGCTTTGTGCATTCCGTGATTTGCACTTTTACTATGAAATGCTTAAGCTATTTAATATATTTGCTGTAACTACCAAAATCTCGTTGCATACCAAAGCATTATTTTTCTATCGTAATCATTATTCTCAAAACAATGTCCTTTAGTTATCTATACAATTGTAACAGCATGTAAACTTATCATTCTGTTAATATTTACTTTATATACAAGTAAAAAATATTCATGCTAAAATGAAGATGTAATGTGAAGGACCTAAAGGTCACCTTGGCATTAGTTGCGATTGTTAGATCGACAGTCCTGAAAAACACACGACTATCGGTATTTTTATTTGAGAATTTTATCGCTCTATAACTGTTATTGTCGGTACAATCGATATGGAATCGATATTTGTAAAGCAACTACGCTATTTCATACAGTCATAACATTCCTTTATGTTACTGTCAGTATAGGACTCCTCAGTGGCTAAGCTCGTGAATTGCGAGTGAGCGTTCAGAATATTCAGCGCAGTGTAAAATTTAAAACAACCATACGCTTTGCTTAAAGGAAGCGTCCTTATCTTCCATTAACGCATTCATTGGTGGATTTAGAACGGCTATTGGAAAGTAATTCAAATACAATAACTAAAATGTAATAAAAATAGTGGCAGCAACATAAAAATACTTCACAAAGATGGTATACCTCATCACTTTCCAGCCCCTGCTGTAACAAGAAATGGTAATACAAATTCAGTACGCACCCACCTTGGGTCCTCATTATACCGACTTTATTACAAAAATAACAAAGAAAAACAAAATCATTTAAATATATCAAAAGAGTATGTAATCGGTTTATGATAAGATGGAAGCACTTTAATAGGTACATTTTTATTGAGGTAATAGAGACTGATAATAATGGGACCGAGCTATATTTAAAGTAAAATTTTTATTAGATTTCATATTGCTTAAGGCTAAAAATATTGGGCTTTTTTGTGATCGGCATAAATGATGATTAAATTGAATAGTGTTCGAATATTATTCAAGAGTGTCAGATGCAATAAATGCATTCCACTACAGCACGTGTGGGGCTAGATCATCCAAAGCTTCATTTGTCCGAAAGAAAACTGTTTCTACAGATATAACCTAAGGTTTCGATTTTTGTAGAAATGGAACATGACCCTTAATTCTGAATTCTATCCTACGAATATTAAAATAAAAGGGGTTTGTAAATAAATATATAAATAAAACTAAACGAAAGCTAGAAATAAATATAAAATGTCGTTTCATCATATTTTAGAAATGAATTTGGACTAGCATTTGTATTAATGTTTTCGGACAATTGATAACCTTGAAGCTATTTTCGTCTAAAAATCAGGCATTTATTTAACTGACTAGAACTAGTATAAGTTGTGTGTAATCTTGTGAAATGAGAAAGATGAGTGAGTGGTATGCGAGGTAAAAGCGTCTCACTTCATCGGTATCGGTGCCGAAGAGAAGTAGGTCGAAGGGGATAGCGGCTACCAGGTCAATGATAAACCATCCGCGTAAGTAATGCATAGCGATCTTGGCAGGATCCGACTCCACTTCGTCGGCGGCATTTACGTATGTAGTCCGAAAGTTTATTAGAATGTCGATAATAAACGTCACATCCACTGAAATTGTACAAAGTGACATAAGTAATAAAGTTAAGCTATAAAAAAGCAATAAATTATTCAAAAACTTTACCTATCATATCAATAATAACAATGGGGTCCTGGCCGAACGCGCGGGATCTCTTGTCGAAGTCGGGCTCATTTAGTTGAAATGCAGCTACGTAAGGTGTAAATATTGCGGTATAAATCACTAATATTAGGATCAACCAATCCCAAGCGGCCTGCAACAATTTTCCGTTTTCATTCATGGCGATATGAAATGGTTCAAATTTTCAGTAGAAAGAAATTTAAAATTCTGCTGAATAGTTAATGTTACATAGCTAATGAGGTCTTTTGGAATTCATAATTGCTATGAAAATAATGGCGTGTTAACCGTTAATACGGCTTGCGCTTTTGCGTGTGGAATATGAGAGAGGCCATTGCGACAAACATTTTTTATATCCACAAATTATAAACTTTCGTGAGTAGGACACACAAAAATATCATGTCCAAGTTATCATAAGAGGGCGAATATTTTCGTTCTATGCAAATTTTTATAGAAAAAGTAATTAATTACATGAAATATCCTTAAAACGACAAGCCTATTATTTTATCACAGATTAGAAAAAAAAAATACAACCCAATTATATCATTCCACAAGAATTCACTTGTTGTTGGAAATATACACAAAGACGCAGTGTATTGTCGCAATGTCAATGAATCAAGATAATCCAAGCTATTGATGTTTCGAGAATGCTCAGGAATATCAATAGTTTCTGGATAGGGCGCTTTATAAATATTTATTTCGATACGACGTGTTTTTAGCGCTAAAACCGGATTTATATTTTTATATATTAAAAGCGAAAAATATAGACCAGTAGAGTCCACTTCTAGGCACTCAAACTTGGCACATGTAGGTTATTTATGTTATTTTTATCTATTCAAGTAAAATACGTATATGGATACAATATAAGTATTTTATTTTAATGATACATATATATATACTATTAATGATTTAACGTTAAAGAAATTCAATACGCTATATAATAATTTAGGTCATGATAAAACTGTATGTACTGAGTTGATAAACAACCGTGCCTGCTGTGAAATGTTTAATGATCATTCCTATTTATATTTATGATATAATTCGTAACAACGTGACGTACCTTATAAGGAGAATGGTGGAGGATAGTGCAAGGGTGGGAAGGCTGGGTGGTTCCCTTGTGGCCGCCCGTCGCGCCCAGAGACAGGACCTGCAGACAAAGAGTACATACTTCCATAATACATATAATATTTATAGTAACATTAAGCGGTTCTAAAGGTTTCGTGCCATTCAAGTGTTCTTCAAGCTATTGGATCTTTATCCACTTTTTATTTTTGTCTTCAATTAGTCGTAGTGTTTCTATACAGGTATGTGGAACACACCCTTGATTCGGTCAAATAAAAATTAATATGAGTAAAATTAATAATCTCAATTAATTAATTTACACACACATTTCGTATGTGACACAAAAAAATATGTATATTTCTTCCAATAACATTTATCAAATATACAAGATTTCTTAATACAAGACTAGAAAGTTAAATTTCTACGAGATTCAATAAAATTATTTGTTCAATACAACTTTAGGGAAATTTTACTATATTACCTAAATATTTCACTAACAATTCTTAAAATATAAAAATAAATTTATTTTTGGTGGATAACTACTAATCTTAACTGTTAAACCTTCTTACATGCTTACATTTTGGTATAACAAACATGCTATTGCATAGTCAGGAATACTACAAAATTGAGACTGGTCCCCTCAATTCTATGGAAAGATTTTTGTCTACCTGATTGATACCTACAGAGATTTCTTGATGTAAGGCGTGTATATGTGTGTCATTGGATAACTTATAATCTTGTTTTGTTTTTATAAACCACTACACATTCAGGTCTGTCTAAGTTTGATACCAAAATTCAACAATGGTCCATTTATTGGTCGGTAGGCGCTGCAAGCTAGCTGATAGCTATATATACGCAATATACTCGTGTAAATGTATATCGATGTTTTGACACAAAAATAAAATAAAATGAATCATGATGTAACAACAAAACAATAAGGACAATCATGCGTTTCCACAAACATATTTTCGTGTTAACTTGCAGGTTGTGAAATAAATAACGCACCTTCATAGAAATCTTTTTGTAATGAGTGGCAGCTTGATCGAATTGATGGTGTCATGCTCTGGTAAAATATTATTCATTACCTCATTTCAACATACAGTTTAAACTCCTGTAATTGCAAAGTATAAAAACGTTAAACTTTTCTAAGAGTACCTAAGTAAAGAAAATGCATTAAATACACCCCATGGTA
Organism: Colias eurytheme; assembly: GCF_061535395.1. NCBI lineage: Eukaryota > Metazoa > Arthropoda > Insecta > Lepidoptera > Pieridae > Colias > Colias eurytheme. The sequence goes on along the minus strand of NC_142982.1, from coordinate 8,292,261 downwards.
CTTTGTACAAACAACTTTACTAAACATGCTGTTATGTAGGTCTGTGAACTGTCTAATAGTGAAAGCGACACAATGTCGCATCAACCACAAAGTACAACATTCGCACTATTTTGCTACAGTGGCAATGTGAGAATGTGATCGATCCATATCGTGAATGTCGTACGGCCTCGACAGCTCTAGGCTTACGTTGCAGCGGATATTTCAAATAAAATTCGCGTTTCTATAAATATCTTTTAAAATTTTTGGCGTTGCATGTTAACACGAATTATAATTATTTCTCTGTACTCGTTTCGTCAAGTCATTTCTCCCGGCAAGTGTGAATTGATGTGAAAACAATTTAAAACGATGTGGCCTAAAGTGAAGCCTGCCCTTTAAACTCGGCTAGGAGGGATGGGATCATCATAATTCTTCGCGGTTAGCAGCAAAATAAATAACATCGACACAAAACATAAAGCTGAAGCTTCTTTAAGAGGATATATCGTTCGATATCTGTTCGGTTCGTAACAAAATATAGACACGATTTAAAATAAACGGGTAATTCATAGATACGAGAATTACCTCCTTGCCGATGGCGGGCAACCCGTTGAGGCCATTACAGGGCGGTTCGAGGCGTACGACGCTCTTGCGGGAGCCGCGGAAACTGGTGTCGCGCACACGCACCGAGGAGCGCCAAGTGGAGGGCGGCGGGTCGTCGCGGGAGCTGCGCGCGGAGGCGGCGCGCCGCGAGGTGGTGAGCGCGGCGCCCGCGCCGGCGCCCGGCGGCGTCACGATCAGGGGCACGTCGGGCGGGCGCTCCTCCATGCCGCTGCCGCGCCAACGCTCTCACCGGGACCGGTGCTCACATGCCAGCGCCGCCCTCTCGTGCGCCGACGCCGTCTCCAGCAGCGCGATTGCCGGGTATTGCATAGAGGCGCGATTACCTCCACTGGTCCGTCTGATCCCGATACGGATTTTTTTTGATTTGTTCATATACTTTTGAATTTAATCAATTCTATGAGGTGATGTATCGATTTATGTACTATGGTATGGTTTTCGAAAGAAGCCTTAATCCTCTACTCTTTTCCGGTGGAAGTTCTAAAACGTGCGAATGGAAGTAAAATAATAATTCCTAATGAAAAACTATTTAACAATGAAATGGAATGTTAGTGTAGGTTTACTTTCGAATGCAACAGGTAATTTTCGAGATTGAATGATGGTTGCTGATTGGGGTCTATAGTGACTCTATACATCTATAACTGTAAGCATACTGTAGGAGCTGAAAGGGGGAAACGAGGCCGTGCCTTATTCAACACTGTGTCAACGGGTAGCTGCCCCCTATTCATCGTGCTTTACGCTTGTTTAACTTCAATACTTCAATGTAGTTAGATGTATATTTACTAGATTTCTGATAATATCCTATCATAAATACTAATGTACATAACAAGAATACTTAAACGTCAATTATTTAGAACACATAAATAACATTATTGTTGTATGTTCAAATTAAGTTTGTTTTGTAATTATCAATATCAATATAAGATCAATATCCAAAAAAAATTAGATATAAACGATGCGTCAAACTTCATTGTTTTCATTTAATTACGATAATTTATTCCATACAAGCTTTTAATAATATATAATCATAAAGTTATAAACACATGACGTGATAATTTAAGCAAATATCCACAAGGCTGATATAGATTATATTTAAGATTAACAAAAAAACACTTGTTCACATTATAGTGTAGAATAATATGAAATACACCGCATTAAACTCACTGTGTAGGTATGCAATAAAGGCTCGTTAACATCTGATGACTTGCGATTAATCAATAAACGAAGTTATTGATACATAATTTATATCACGTTAATAACAGTGGACGCTTTGTTAGTTCAAAAATTAATAAAGACGTGTATAGTATACTTAAATTTGGGCTGCAGTAATGAATAGCGTCTTTAGTGCGAAAGGAACGGAAATACATGAGTAGTTTGTACATAGAGCTACGCGCAATCTTACGTAATCTAAGCTGCGTCTGAAGACTTTATGTAATACAAAACTTTACGTCTCAAATCTTAATCCACATACCGCCCTCTCGCTATGTTTACTTGAAAGCGAATGGTGACAATAAAGTGAAACGATATAACAAATAGACTAATCGCTAACAATATTAACTAAATACACTTTAAACCTAGTACCAACTATAAAACTACGAGATTGATAACATTAAATTAATCTAGCATCTATTAAGTATTCTAAACTACTGAGATCTAGTGTGTGATGGCAGCGCGGATGGTGTACGTATTGTTCTAAGAAGTCTTTGTCTTGTAAACTCTTGTTGACATTGTTTTAGACAGTAAAGTAAGAGAGCGTCTTCAATCTCTCGTCCAAGTCTCTATTCCGTAATGAGACGTTTTTAAGATTATGGGTAACTCGGTTATTTCTCTTTCATTACAAAATTACACTAATAAATAAATATATTCATAATTATAGTTCCAAATGTTAAATTGGACTGGTTTGCCGAAACATTTAAGATTTAGCCATGAAAAATTCGTAAATAGTGTTGATAACAAATATTTAGAGATATGTATTTGATTTTCTGTTCCTATAAATCAGTATGCATAAAATGTATGAAAGCTCTTGGTGGCGCTTTAAATGATTATTTTTCTTAAAGTTGCTAGAAGCAGTTAGCCTACGAATGGATAGTAAGATATTAAAATTAAAACTACTTTTTTTACAAGATAGAATATAACGTAGACAAAGGAAACCATACCATGGTAGTCATAACTCCAAGCATGGATCGCGTTTTTTCACAAAAATAGCAAATAAACGCAAAATTAGATTAAGGAAATAAAATTTGCAAAAGCTCGCAAAAGAAATAACGTTAAAAAAACACCTCTAAAATATCGACGCACTCTTCACAGTATGAACTAAGCACAGGACGGCACCAATATTATTTTAATATTTACAATTTCACAAGCTGCAACCGACCGTTTTCGGTTTATAAAATCGTAAAGCTTTAACCGTACGAGGAGCTTTATCACAGCGCAACAAAATCTGAAAATATAACCATAGAACGATGATAACAGTTTTTACTTTTTAATGCGTCGATCGATTAAGCAAGCACTCGACTCGTTTATATTACTTTTGCACATTATATCGTAAATTTTTAGCTTAATTCGGTATTTCTGTCATGGAATAGACAAGGTATAAATCGCGTCGTCGTTCGCAAGAGGCGAGGCTCCAGGAACGGTATTTAAATAACAATTCGATGGCAGTGTAAGAGGCGGCAGGGTCCGCAGCGTGGTCGCCGGACATAAACTCGATCGGAATGCGCGGCGCACGCAAGAGGTCGCTGTGCGCGCGCTGCGCCGCCCTCCGGCGGGCGCCCCAGCCGCCCAGTCGCCGACGGCCGCCGACGGCACACGAACGCAGGCGTGACCTCGCACAACCCCCACCGACATCCAATATTTCAGCTGAAAAGCATTGTCACCATGCCACGCTCCTGAATACTACGTGGGTCACGTGCCTGTCTTTGTATTTTCCTAATGTACAATAGAACCGTTGTACAGTATACTAATATTGATTTAAATTTCGTTCGTTATGCATTTCAGGGACATAATAATATGTTCATATTCTATTTCTAACATATAAACAGACTCTTATCGAAGTGTTCGAAAGGTCGATGTTAAACCCGGTAGAATTTTTTCATGTAGTCATGTCATGAGTAATAAAATTTTATCTGAATATATTATAATTATGAAATAGTTATTAATTCACTATAGTCCTGCTGCCAATTCTCTATATACCCTATTAGTTAATATAATTGTCGTAATTATTTCAAGTATTCAATTAGACTTTTTAATACGTTTGGAAAGGCTCTGTTATTGTGTCGATTTTTATATTATTTTGTTCAGGATTTTAACAAAGGATTTATTTGTAAAACAAAATGCATCATTTCAAAATTAATAATTATAGATGCACCCAAAATACATACTAACTATAATATGATATCAAACACAATTAATTGCTAATTATTTAGGATACATGAATCATAAGCAATAATTCGATACATTCGTAAAAACGTATTGATTGACGAACATAAATTTCAAATATCAACAAGACACTCCGATTACATAAGTCCACATACGACTTTAAGTATGCTTTTAATGAGATCCGCACTGCCACTTCCAAGTAAGAGTTTAATGGAAGTTACATAAGCTGCAGTGCAATTATCTAGATTTCCATCGTTTGGGCGTGTAGAGCCCTTGACCTATCGCGTGTAACCGATTCAGCAGCCCTATGCGACTAGTTAACTATGCTGGCCGTTATGCTAAGACGTGCCTGTTGGTAGATATAACACTTTCACTTGTGAGAATCAATTGACGTTATTCAATGTTTTTAGCGGAGCCATAGTAGCATGTGTAACTTATATTACATGAATGGATGAATAACGCTCCAATATTTATTCATAATATGACTTAAATATACGATTAATATACATATAGACGTGTTTGGAATACCTTATTGTGGAAATTGTGATATTTTTACATACGAATTGATCAATAATGAAAAGAATTGTCAAAGAAACTTGTTCATGTTATTATTGATTTTGGATGTTATGTAAGGTTGTTTTGGTTTGATTTTTTGACTAATATTGGAGAATGGTTACTAGATTTAATGTAATTTCGTAAAGAGTATTTTATTCTATGCTCGTTGTTACCTATTAACGTATGCATAAATTGTATTTATTATCTTAAATTATATGTTAGTTATATACATATCGTTTGGTTAATCTATACTATATATTATGTACTATAATAATATTATAAAGAGGAAATGTTTGTATGTATGTATGGTTTTCACGCATAAACTTCTGGACCGATTTTGATGAAATTTGGCACAGATAATCTTTAGACCCTGAGATAGAACATAGGCTACCTTTTATTGCGAAGTACCACGGGCGAAGCCGGGGCGCTAGTACTACATAAATACGGAATAAATAAATGCGGTGAATAATATGGTATTTTTCTATCGAATACGTTTCGTTATATTATTTTAATATTTCGTAATAACAGATTAGTGATAGTAATTTACGAAATATTAAGATAGAAAAAGAATAGATGCTTACAGCGAAAAATGATAATACTATTTTTATCAGACGATAAATATTGACAAACAATTCATTTAATTAATGATAATTCCTATATCGAGGGATTTATTTCCGAAAGAAAATGTACATATATACATCTATACCAATAATAAAATTAAAGTGTCTGTTTGTAATATTGAAATAACCGCTTTTTATTAAATGTATAATCTGGATATATAACCCTGCACATATACGAAAAAAATGCTCAGGCATAGCACCATAAACCGTTTGTAATATAGGCCAACGACGACGACGACGACATATTATACGAAAATAGTAATTTTTACAATTTCTGTCTGTCTGTTTGTCCCGGCTAATCTTTGGAACGGCTCTACGGATTTTGACGTGACTTTCACTGACAAATAGGTGATATAATAAGGAGTAACTTAGGCTTCTTTTATTCTGATATTTCATAAAGATAAACATTCGAACATAAGGACGGATAGGAAAAACTAATTTACGCGGGTGAAACCGCGGGACGCAGCTAATAGATAGATAATATAAACTGCCGCAAAAAAAATAACAATTTGTTAAGTTTAGACTCATTAACCTTTGTTTTAAAAATGTAAATTACTTTCAAAAAGTAATGATTGCTTGTCGAAAACGGCAAGGCCAATTAATGTGAAATACTTGCAAATTATGCTGTTTTATAGAAATTACAATTTGTCATTTATAACTAACGTGTATAACGGATAAAAATATAGCTACCTGTGTCATTAAAAGTATCTGTTTTCATTGTTCTTTCATAGTATTTTTCTATACTTTGCTTGTCTAATGTACTTTAACAAAACCAAGAAACAAAACACGTATGTGACGTATACGAAAATCTGTTTCCTATAATATTAACTAAACAATTAAAGTTATTTATTATATAAACAAGAAAGATTTCAGCATTCGAATATATTAGATTTTAGACAAGTGATTGCTTTAAATAATCGTTATTTATTTGATATTTTTTTTTCGTATAGGTCAAAAAATACATTAATATATATTTTTTAATCATTCTGTACGGTACAAAGAAGTATTAATATATAAAATTTAATATTCTTGGCATAGAATTATCGAATAAAACTTTCCATTTTTCAATGAAGCAATAAACTAATGGATGTACGAGATTCGAGCGGAAAATGATATCACCAGTTTTGTGGGAGTCTTCAAGTTGGCGCAGTATTTACGTAGCATGGCCATTGATGTAGAGCTTATTCTCTTTGCCGTAGTCGCTACGCCCTATAATGAGATACGTTCCACGGACCAACAATGCTACGAGAAGGCTACGAGTTATTCAACTGTCAGGCTCTACGTATTTTGTCGCTAAGAAAGTGCTCGTGTTCATAATATATTCAAGACACAACATGTAAAGACGTTAATTTTTTTTTATACAAGGCAACCTTTTTACAATCGTTTTTATATCAACGATAACGGTGACTCGCTTAATAATAATTTACAACACAATCACCGTGACTGGCAAACTAGTTAAATATTACGAATTATAAAACTGATAAAATTATAATACCATTATACCTTTAGCGTTATCATAACTACTAATCAATACTTGATTATCCCTACAAATAAAATATCTATAATCTAGGGTCGTTTGTAACCTTGGCGGTGGTGATATTTAATTGGATCCAGTTATTATTTATTCACGTATCAATTATTATTAAATTCTAATTATAATGCATCACAAATTATATCGTCTACGTAACAAATAATATATGTGTGAACTTTTTAAAGGGGAGACACTTTTTTCTAAAACACAGGTAACCTGACAGACCAATATTGTGAAATAAACAATATGTTAAATGACAAATAAACATTATCTAATTTTTTTGCCTGAAATATGTAAATTTAGCTACAAAGTCAAATCAACACAGAAACTGAATAACAATAACAATTTCAGCAAAAAGCAAGTTTTATTGTAAAATTTGTATTACACTTATTACTGCACGTTTTATCTAAAATGAACTAACACGAGGGAACCCTGCTTCGCGGAGGCTAGAACGGAATGTTAATAAGTTCTTTTCTAATTAAAATTATAAAAGTTGTTGTTAGGATAAATAGGTTGTAATTTATATTTCGTCTTTTTAGCAATAAACGCCTGCTTTATCATTTCGGGTAATAGCCCTGACTTGCCCTTCATTAGTTAGCTTAGTAAAGAGGTAATTAAAAGGGAAAGAGAAGCAATTAGTGCCTTTTCCAGAGAGTTTTCCTTTATGCGGAAATCTTACTCCACAAAACTTTCAAAACTTCATTGTTTTTAATAAAATTATACTTTTGGATAAGTATTTATAAGTATACTAGCGGTCCACCCCGGCTTCTTCCGTGGTACCTACATGTTTAAAAACTATCCTATCTCTCAAGTTGGATCGAACTGCAGATGGTGTGCGAATTTTATTATAATCGATTTAGTGGTTTAGGAGTCCATTGAGGACAAACATTGTGACACGAGATTTATATATATTAAGATTTATAATTAGCAAACATAATTTATTAAGCTATACACCCCATCTAATATGGAATATATAATGTGAGTTTCCACGCATGTTTTTTCATGTTTTATAACTGATAAAATAATTAAAAACTCATATGTGCAATTAGACATGACTTTTAATTAATAGTTATCATTTGCTCATCACGATTACTAATGACGTTATTCATACAGTGGAATTTCACACCGATAGAGGCCTGACATATAATATCAATTTTATGCAATAATAAATTAACAAATTGGTGATTAGATAGATATTGACCCACCCTCTTTTTACATTATCTAAATCTTTTATGGAAAGTACTGTATAGTCTATAGGAACGTTAAACTCAAACTCAAAAACCTATTTATTCCATTAGACTTCTTCTAAAAGCACTTTTGAATCGTCAACAGTTTTAACATTTACTACCGTTTCGGAAAGCAGTATTGATATTGATATATAGAAAACCTTTTTTTATACTTACTTTTTTCTTAAAGCGTGGATATGCAAGAATACCTTACATGTATTGATTTCCATGGGATATTTTTATTTAAAAAAAACAGACGATTTTCACTTTTAAATTAGGTACTCTTGGGTCGTAATAAATTAAATATTGAAAACAATCTTGTATAAATTACTAATCAGTTTTCAGCTTTACATCAGAAGAAATAGAAGTCGCGTGAAGAATGTGTTAATCATATTAAATACAATGCAAATCAAAGTACAAACAGAACTTTTAATAAACGTAGCTTCACTACTTAGTTCAAATCTTCAAATCAACTGGATCAACTGATCCGAAAATATTTGTCTTTTGTTTTTGTAGCATGCAGCATATCTGATGGATGTCGGCATGGAATCTGACATTATACTTATACAGTAGCAATAATAAAACACAAACGGTCGAATGTTCATAAATCATACCTACAAAATACTTCGCATTTATGTTCACGTTTAAAATCCTTGTTAGCTACTAGGTATCTCGTCTCTATTTTACATCTTATGGAAAAAAACAATTATTTGACTGTAATTAAGGTAAGTATACTCTTTGTTGAACCTACGATACTCGACATCAATGCAATATAACATTGATATTTTTCTAAATAATTTATACTTGAAAATACTCCTATTAATGTATTTCCCACAAGAATAATTAGTCCCTACTGACGCAAAACTAATAACATAGTAAGAATAGAAGAATTATTATATAAAAAATAGTTAGCTTATGCTAAAATACATGATAAATTGTCGAACACTTACCACTTTCTCCTCAATGACGTCATTATTGTTGTTATTGCTCCCATATTTTAAGGCACCGTTTTCCATGACCAACACTAACAGCCAGGATATAATTACTTTTACTTTTTACACTGAGATATTCCGAATATAACTATATATTTATAATTAAATAACGATTATACAGTGATAAGTGATAATTTTCTATGTATATTTACTATTTTACTCTATCATTTTATTCACTCTAAGGTTTGTTCACTTTTTCTTCACACAAAGATTTAAAATGCATCGGTTTGAGATGTGAGAAAAGTTTCGCGAAACTTTCTTATCTAAACTTTTATCTGGATACATGCGCTTGAAGCTTATTTCGCGCGAAATCTCGATTCTTTCAAGTTTCAATTTTTAAGATGATATTTTTATTATTTAACAGTTTTGTTGTTTATTATAAGGACACATTAAATTACATTTAATCTTTTCAATAATTTCAAGGAGAGGTTATATATACAATTAAAAAATGAATGGTAAGCGGGAAATGGAAAGCTCATATATCCCAATACAATGTAGGCCAATTTTTACGAGAAATATTATTACGTGTTTACGGGCCGATAATATTGATACAATCAATCAATCACATATCGCCGGTTGCTAAGTAACTTTTTGACGTAAACACACCTCTTCGTCCTTTGATACGCACTTTTAATAATCCAATGTTCTGAACACAAACATACTTCGATAATAATTTAGGCTTACAATCTAGCCAACTTAAAACATTAATTAAAGTTGTATAAACATGAAATAACGTTTGGTTTGAAGGCACTGCATGGGTAATAACGCGTGATATAGGTTAATATGCATTGTTATAAGATTAATAAGTTATAATGAGTTTGTTAAGGTTTAGGCGCATTCCCGGGGCGGGCAGGCGGTTGGCGGGTCGCGTCATACTGCGGCGGCCGACTGGTACGCCGCCGCACTCCGCTATTCAGCACTGAACACCATCGTAGTACGCACCATCGCGTATATTGATAGGCCTTGGACTATATTTCCACCTTAAGACGGCACTACGTCAATAAGGTTTTGGATATTAAGGAAATAAGAGCGCTTATACAGCCTATACACTTATTTACTTCTTTGTTGATTTTATACGTTGCCTTAGAAATTACATTTGTATAATTTAGTTTAAATTGATTTAACCTATGTTAATGTTACTTCTAATAAACATCTTTACATATCTACAAATAATTTCTATAAGATGGCTCGATCTCGTGGATTCGAATATATACCGCATTTTGGAATTTAAAATTCGAATAATAGATTAGAATCCTATTTTTTTTTTAAATTCTCTCTCTTTTTTTAAACAAATGTTAGATCTGTCAGATTGCACCATACCTACTTTCGTCAAAAACAAATGACTCAATTTGTAATAAGGACAACCACAGGATTGAGGAAAATATTAATATTTAATTTCACTATTATCAAATAATATAATAAGTAATTCAAATAATATTTTTTTTACATTGTGCTGTTTTTTACTTGGTCATTCCAGTGCAAATTAATTTGATAATAAATGCATCATTTTATATTTAAATTGAATTTCTTTTTATTTAACATAATATATTTTGTCTCATTTTTCAAATTTTTTGAAACTGACAACACTTAAAAAAAAGATAAGGCATCTTACAAAAATAGTTTTCCGCCTTTTTTAAAAGATAAAGAGATAAATAAAGGATTGAAAAATAGAAAAAACGAAACAATGGGATAGGTGAGGAAAATAATTCGTACAGCAGTTCCTCTACGCATTCTACAAACGTGTTTTGTTTTTTCCACAGTAGCATTTTAGATACTACTATTTACGGCAACCATCCGAGAGGACGGCCCCGGTAAGAATTTTTTAGCTATACCTACGGCCATTTTCATTTTAATGAATGTAATAAACACGTAATTTTGAAAACTCAAAAGCCTTTTTAAGTTTCAGGTCTTATTCAAGGCAGATTAATCGTCAAACTTCAGAGAGATTTAGTTGATAAACAAAATTCGAAATGTAAATTTTCAATATTAACATATTATGAATAATGATTATTATGGTACGTATGAGTTTTTTTATAGTTCTATTGTTATAATGTTTTTTAAGATACGGTTCAAGTATCACATAATATTATATTGTTGAGTCCTTATGTTAGGTATAGAATATTGTGGTATTCTATACCTAACATAAGGAAAGGCTTGACCTCGCCTCACCAAAAATTAAAATTGAACTCTTATAGGAGGTAGGATGGATAAATGTTTTGGAAAATAATGATGTTTCTGAGTTAACAAACAAACAACAAAAAAACTAAATCTTGAGCTACACAAAACAATACTGCGCCACTGCGGCTTAAAAAAAGTTACAAAAAATATATTGTGAAACAGTGTTAAACATACTTAAACAGAGCCAGTGTAAATTCACAACAACCACAAACATGACATCTCTTTTATTTTTTAATCCTCGCTCGTGGGTTATTTCGACGTAAGGTTTTGTCCATTTGTGAATGAGTTTTAAGTAGAGGAAGTATCGTGATGTGTAAACTGAATTCATCAATTAATTTTTTAATCATATTGAGTTAATTATTATTTATGTTTGATAATAACTAATTCTTTACTCGAATTTCTCCCTTCCGATTCGTCTTAGCTTGATGACATGAATATAGGTAGCCTATAATATAGCCTTCCTCGATAAATTAGCTATACACTGAAATCATCAAACTCGTTCTCCTATAGTTTCTGAGATTAGTGCGTTCAACCAAACAAACTTTTCAGCTTTATAATATTGTATTATAGATTTAACTTTTTATTATTTGATCACTATCATTTAAATTCCGTAACTTGTGTAGGTACTTTGATTCACATACTACTTTAAAAAAATGAAAAATGATAAAGGTCACTTTACGAATTTACGATATAAAGTGTAATAAAATAATACGTTACCTTTTATCATATTGTATTATAAAATACCAGGGCTATAATTAAAGTCAAGCTACGATAATTATTAGTCTACCTCCTGAAGGTCTTATCTGTAAATTATATTTCTTTATGATAGCTCACATTGATGTCATTTCACAATTACATAAGACTACGTAACTATAAAGTATTTAAACATTATTATCTACAAGGACCACATCCACAGGCTTAAGCATACACCAAAATGTCTATATAAATTCAACCTGTCCTTGTAAATAATTTGGATTTCATATCCTATTGTAGGTACTTACCTACTGTTCAATTAAAATTATTATATTATATTTCTACAATTACACATTTTATTGAAGCATGTGTTTTATCTATGAACCATACATTTAAGAAACTCTCGCTACTATATCAATAACAATATGATTCACATTTATAAGCAATAAGAAAATTCCTCGTTAATCGCATCACCTGCTATGATAAACATCAATAATTGTGATACCGTTTCCATAAATTATCGCACATTTTATGTCTCATGTACCTTTAGTGCAATAATTGTATGGATATTCGATAAAAAACATCACGGTCACGTCACTTACGTAGCTTCGATATCAGTTATTAGAGATTAATACATCGCATGAAGCTATTTAACATTAATGTCATTAAAGTAGAGCGCGTACGGCAGAAAAACTTAAATGTTATCTACCTGTATATTCGAAGTGGCGTACTGTGCGCGCTCCGACGTGCACTAGTGAAAATTATTTATTGTTTAGTGACAGACTAAAATTACACAGTGACAATGGTTAAATTAAAAAATAGCAGTAGTAAAAATAAAAATGAAGATGAGTGGAAAAAAAGTAAAGAGACTGCGCCTCCGCAAAAAAGTGTCCCAGGACTTGTTTCGCGTATGCTTTATGCGTGGATGTTCCCTTTATTCGTGAACGGGAACCGGAGAGACCTCGAGGAGTATGATTTAGTGCCAACTAAAAGTATTTATGACTCTAAGATTACGGGTGATGCTTTAGAAAAGTAAGTTCTGATTTATAACTTTTAACAATATGGATAAATATTTAAATTAATTTTAAAACCTATACATACGGTTACCATACTTTATAGTGGGAATTTAGCGGTATGTTTTTTATTAATTTGAATTTAAAAAAGTCGGCGAACATTATCATATTGGAAAACAGTGACGTTGCAGTCTCGTAGCAAATGCTACGGGCCCCACGAAAGTTAAAATTATTAATCTTTAACAGATTTCTATATAATAGCTTTAGCTTAGTACCACCTAAACAGATTCGAACCTAATCCAACATTAAATAAATTTTAAATTTACCTTTTTGTATACACTTATTTAATATTTTGATATGAACGGAGTTAATTTGTTTTATATTTTTACTTTTTTTTAGATCGATATTGTTTAGCAATTGTTTTTTTTTATGATATATTTAATTACAACATAAACATGTTAAACCGTTATACCTTTTGAAAAGTATCAATGCTATTGTGATGACTTAAGCCTCTACGAGTACTTACATAACAAAAGAATTGGTTTTTCATAAAAATAAATAACGTGGTACTTACTCTAACCAAACCTAAATATAAATATAATATTTCATTCGTGATAATTGAAGATGGAATTAAATGAAGAATACCACAGGACTGTCTAGCTCGTATCGAACTACTCACAATTTTAAAATCAAATATAACGTGGTATATAGAATAGACAATAGTTATGAATAAATAAACAAAAATTCAGAAATAAACAGAAATTAAACACAATTAAATAGAGGCTCTATCTTTAATGTACCTAACAAAAAAGAAAGTTTATTCGTAGAAAGAAGTGTACCTAAGCAACAAAACTAGCAAGGTTCCAAAAAATTGATGTTTCGTCAAATCTTCAATCAGTGGAGGAAAATATACCTATGGGAATCAGCATTTTATTTTTAAAAACCTATACAACAACCTTTTACAGGTTGTATAGGTTTTTAAAAAATTTACAGTTCAACCACATCTATCAATTCGATTATGGCCTATGCAGTATGAAGTTATGCACTCTAAGGTCATAGGTACATAATCCACGATCTTGACTACCACGATTGTACTCTCAATGCGCCTAAAGAAATATCACTTCAAAAAGAATAATATAGGTAGCTTGTATGCCATGAGATCATATTTAATCGTCTCTCATAAGAGCTTGTTTAACCTTATCTTTCTTATATGTAATTGTTTTTTTTTTAATTTTATGTTGCTTCATTTTTGATACGGATTTGATTAGATAATAATTTAGATATGTTATATGTATGATACCGTTACATGAAAAGAAATTATTGTAAATGATAATAATATAGTTCAATAATCGATATTTATTAATTAATCTTTTGATCCATATTACTAACTTTATTTCGTTATGTTCCTAAGTCTGAATATTATTTTTGTACCGACTCAAATTTTAATATATAGATATTTTTTGCAAACTGACCAATGATGCATCTTTAAGGGAATATTTTTTGCAACACATTTCATTGTCCATGATCGGTCTTAAGCTGGCCATACACGCTAGGGTGTACCTGACAGGTTTGCCTGTGCAGTTACGCCTGTCAGGTAAAGTTGAGTTGAGAAGAGGACATACACGCAGCGGTAAACCTGCACAAACTCTCATTTGAAACCATGCCCTCGGCCGCGGCGCTTGATATCGACGCAGTAGCTTTAATTGATTTTATACTAGCGACCCGCCCCGGCTTCGCACGGGTGCAATGCTGATACTAAATACACTACAGAAAAACTGTGAACGTTGTATATAAAAACATAGCGGCCCGCTCCGGCTTCGCACGGGTATAAAATATATAGCCGGGCGGCCGGCCGGTATCGCCGCAAACGGTACGTCCTGCAATTTTTAAATCTGTAATATCTTCGAAAATATTCTCTTAAATCATACGGTGTAAAGGGCCATATAGATCTATATTAAATGAACAATGTATTCAAGGTATTTAATTGGTTAAGGATTAATGCTGTATTGGTTAAAATCGCTTCGAAAATTAGCTATTATTTGTCGTAAAAAGTAAATGACAAAAAAATGTTATTGTGGGTTATCCATAAGAGATAGACATATACCATCGCGGACTTTTCTGTAGACCTTTTCAATGTGTATAATACTTAGTACATTATTTTGATAAAACTCGTAGGGTTCAGCCTGCGTTTGCAATATAAGCGCAAACAATGTAATTTTTTACGACATCACATTAGAAACCTCAAAAATAACAGTACTTCTCCACTATTTAATGGATGTTGTTATACATATAAACCTTCCTCTTGAATCACTCTATGTATTAAAAAAACCGCATCAAAATCCGTTGCGTAGTTTCAAAGATTTAAGCGTACAAAGGGACATAGGGACAGTGAAAGCGACTTTGTTTTATACTATGTAGTGATTATTGAAGAAAAAGTAGCTTTTTACTTACATGGGTAGCTTTTAGTCTCCCTCGTTTTAATGCGCATACAAAAAAAAACTATAACATTTAAAAACTTTATATTATATAATCTCAATTTGAAGTCAACGCTCTTCACATTTAATGATCTCATTTTAATGTTTTTATTTATTCCAATTTCAACCAAGTATGAAAGAAAAGTGACATATTGAGGAAACATAAATTTATGGTAAATTCAAAGAAAACATTATAATCGTTTTTTGTTCTGAAATACGTTCATGTAAATATCCAACATTTACAAATTCTAAACAAGAATGTTCTGTCAAATAAATATTAATCAAGAATTTTACGGACGTTCACGACACGTTTTCGATCCTTTGAAAACTCGTTTCATTTAAACGTTTGACATCAAATTCACAATACGAATCGTGTAATACTTAATTGTACATACTTTCATCAAGAACTTAATAAGTATTTTTCGAACAAACAATTTATTATGAATAAAATGTTAACTCAATGTTATTTCAGGACAATGACATTGATAATCTGGAATTTTTTGCAAAAGAGATTACTATGCATATTACATTTACATATGTACATAATTATATACATTAAGTGTTTATCAGTGATAATTGAAATAAATATTACGTATTTTAAGCTAATATATTATTTTGTATTAACGAGTCATTTATATCTGAAATTAAATGAAAATTGCATGCCAAATATAGCAGTAACATTTTGTACCCGAAATAAATGTGTGAAAACTGAAAAGCTCACTTTTATAATATAAATGAAATCACCAGTGTCCTTAATTTTAATGTATTTATGTAGTTTGTGTTTAAGGTTTATTTATGATACAGAATTGTATAGGCTAGATAAACATTTTGCCTTGTATGCGCTTCAGCCATAAATATGTGTCATCCCATGGGCCTTGCTTTTGATGCAGTCTGAAAGCAAGACATTTAGTACTATTTTCAGTTTTTGTAATACTTTCCACTGTTTTATGATTACAGCAGTCCAAAAGCTACGTACGGAACAATTAATGACGCGCCCTCTTGTCTTTATTTATAGATTGTAGAGTTGAGAAAAAATATAATAGGCAGGCAACTAGGCTATCATTTTTTGGGTACTTACGGTAATTACGATCTAAAATATAACAAGATGATTATTTATTTCTTCAGTTGTGTAGAAAATAGCATTGTCATCTTTTTCGCAATGTTTTTGTTACGTTAAAATATCTTTAACAAATGCGCCGTTAGTGTCATGAACATGCACCTTGGGTAAAGAGACATAGCTTGTATTCTTATGACATTTTCATCTTATAAATGTGTCCCTTCTGTTAAGATAGCACTTTAACGTATACTCGTGTTGTTTCTAATTTCAGATTTTTTGCCATTTTAATTAAAACCCATTAATGTTTTATAAAATGTAAAAATCGCTGCAATGTAAATATTCATATTCACACTATATTACAAAAGCAATAACTGATTTTTTTATTGTAGGACTTTGCCTAGGGGTTGGATACAAAAGTTTACATGTACGGTATTTAGTATAATATTGCATTATCATCAACTTAAATCTATTTGAATTTGTTACAGAAATTGGCTTATAGAAGAGGGAATAGCAAAAGCAGCGGGAAGAGAACCTTCTCTGTCAAGAGTTTTATTTAAAACATTCATCTGGTCATATATACCTGGTGGTATTCTTCAATTGATTTACACAAGTTTAAGGTAAAGTATTGTATAAAATTGGTTTTTTATTTTCAATTTTTCAAAAAATCAACGTTACGTTTGTAATGCATCTCCATAAACAATCACTTTTATTTGATTCATTGTGCATGTGTTTGAACTGTTAACGTATAATAACATATTGATATATATACCTACATGAATGGGTATTATTCTTGCCCTGCATCAAGTGAGATATATCTATTGATGTTATAGAATGATTGGATTAGGTTACAGAATGTTTTTCGTTTAACAGGACAGTCACACCTCTCTTATTCTCTGAGTTGTTAAGTTACTGGTCTGTGAACACCACTATGACAACTGCAGTGGCTTCATATTATGCTGCAGCTATGATAGTAGCTAATTTACTTGCGGCTTTTTGTAATCACCACGGAAACTACTACTGTCAACAATTTGGAATGAAACTTCGAGTAGCAGTCAGTACGCTTATGTTCAGAAAGGTAATAAATTATGGGTATCATTTAAGCTGTCACCAATTTAATTAGTTTTGTGTTTCTTAAATAATAGGGTTTGTCCTCAAAATAGTAGATCTGTCACCAAAATGTAATCACCAAACAATGCAAAATCAGTTCCACAATAAATCACCTAAAATCCTGAGATATAAGGTCTAGTACCAAATAAATGTTTTTGTGTGTTTATAATAGGTGTATCCTAATAAGTATTTAAGCAAACTAATTTAAAGAGATCACCAATAAATCATATTATGTTACTAGAAAATTGCATTAAGTTCAAATAAAAAATTAGGGTTGTCATCATCGTTTCAACCAAAAGATTCTGCTACTTAAGCTGCTACTTAACTAGACTCCCAAGGTTCAAAATTTCCACTGGTAGTATAAATTATATTTAAATAATTTTTTTAGCAGAGTAGTAAATAAAACAATTAAAGTCAAAATAATCAATATTTATTGTTTAAAATAATTACCACTGAACAATCAGCGCTGGTTTAAAATAGCTGGCTTATGGCTAGCAGAATAGTAGATAAAACACTTAATTAAAGTTAAAATAATCAATATTTATTCTTAAAAATGATAACCACTGAATAATCATTTGGTCATCATTGGTCAATTTTTAAAGCGCGCCAATTTGTCTCTGCCCCTTTGATCATTTTTTCATTAAAATTATAAATTGATGTATTAAATTGGTAACGAATACTATTAATTTAATATCTGAACGAAATAAATGTTACTACTGTATTGGTGACAAAATATCAAATAAAAAGGAGTCGCAGTCAGGGATCAATAATCGATTTATTTGGTGACAGATCTACCATTCTGAGCACAGAGCTATTATTTAAGTAACAAAACTGTTATTATAAGAACGAAGTTTATATTCATGTAATGCAATATAATTTTATTGGTTATCGATCTCTTATTTTACACATATATTAACATTAATTTGATAATTCATACCTGGGCACAATTTTTGTTTATCTGAGAACGCAAATATTTCGTGGTGATAGATCTATTTATTAGGTGATACAACTTGATGACAAATATAAATTTTGGTGATAGAAAATATAGTTCCCATAAATTATTTCAATGTATTAATATTTACTTGTTACGGATGAACCCACAAGTGTTCAACCACAAAAAGAAAGTCATGTCGAGTCTCACAGACACCTTTATAATATTTAGCCACTTTTAAGCGGTACCGTATATCTTCTGACGAAACTCAATTTGTGAGACATCGTGGTCAATCAATGTATACGCATTCTTGTTAATTAAAATTCTTATAAGTTTACACGCAATATTAATAAGTAACGCATCATGCCAATTAATTATAGAACACAATAATTACTGCCACTGTTTTCCATATTTAGATAATGCGCATGAACAATGGCGCGCTGGGCGAAACAACAGCTGGAAAGGTAGTGAACATATTGTCCAACGATCTCCAGAGATTCGATTTAGCATTCTTGTTTCTGAACTACGTGTGGATCATACCGATACAGTTGGTAGCTGTTTGTTATTTGGGCTATGTGCAGGCGGGATACGCGGCCCTCATCGGTGTCGCGGCGCTGATGGTATTAGCCCTTCCTGTCCAAGGTAAGTGTTTATTGATCAACGATAACGCGGACTAGCGATCTGTATGCGTATAACGCGATAAAAGAATTAGTATTTTTTAAGCTATTTGATATTTGGAAAATATTTAAAAACGTATATATGTACTTATATCAGATACAAAATATTATGGAAATACAAATTTCGAAGTATCGAATGAATAATGTGCAATAAATGGCGACGGAATACTGTGTTAAATTAATTATCTCGGTTTGATATTATATTCAAAATCTTTTATGCTTTTCTATATACTGTGCTTTTAGTAAGGATTTTTTAAATCTTCTTTTGCATTATAGGGGGACTTGGTAGGCTCATGGGCAAAGTACGTTTCCGTACAGCCGGTAAAACAGACGATCGTATCAAAGTAATGAGTGAAGTTATCAACGGTATACAGGTTTGTTATAATTATACGATAACTATGCATTACAATTTAAAAATAACACCGTTAATATGATATTTTAGTATTTGGTAAAAAATAATACGCTTCATTGCTTTACTGAATCTACGGAACTTTTTTAAACTGCCCAAACTTAGGCAATCTCTCTTGTGCAGGTGCTATTTGTCCGTGAATTATGCAGGCGATTAAAAATGTATATGTACCTATTTCACATATTAATATCCATTAAAATACACATTTTTCACATGATATAATAATTATGAATCCTTTTAGGTTATAAAAATGTACGCATGGGAGATCCCCTTCCAGAAAATGATAGCACAAAAGCGTATAGAAGAATTGCACGAAGTTAAAAATGCTACGATTCTCAGGTCAATCTTCCTTAGTTTTATGATGTTCACCGAACGAGCAGCGCTTTTCCTTGCAGTCCTCACGTATATTCTACTTGGAAATCCACTCACTGCAAATGTTGTAAGTATAACTACTCAAATAATTAAAATTGAAAATTAAATTTTAGAAGGGAAGCTTTTTTAAGCGCATTGAGAGTAAAATTTCAAAGTCGCATCATGGCAATACCGTCACGTCATTGAGTACATTATTTTATAGCATGAACACATTGGACATTAGATGACTCGGTCACTAAACTATTGCAATTTTATTATTTTGTATATTAATTAACATACCTACCTAAATCAAAGTATATTTGACTTTAGGTAATTAATTATTTCAAACAAGACTGAGTGTTTTTCTTCATTCTCTTAACAATTCAAAAATACTTTGATTCTTTGGAAATAAGACATAGACTCAATGATATACGGATTAATTGTTGTTATCTTATTTATTTTCTTACAACATACAAGGTTTTATTTCTATTGTGTACATAATCTACCTTAATTTTCTTTTTTTTCCAATACATTGGCTGCTCGGGTTGCTTGGAAGATATTGCTTGAAGCAATAAAGCCGCCCTTTGCATCAAATGTCCTGTCTGTGTGTGTGAAATTTGTATTTGTGTTGTATGCAATAAAGATTATAAATAAATAAATAAAATAAATAAGGTTTGGAACAATATAATAATACAGTAATATATGTATAATGTATATTATTGCTCTACCTTTATTATTATAAATGCTTATTATTGACGATCGATGGTTAAAAAATCCGATAATTACTTCTGAATTCATTATATCACAATAAAATTATGTTCTTTTGATTGAATGACAGTGAAAAAATAGCTTATCTAAAATTGTAACATATAACATATAATATATAATTATAAACCTAATAAAAATCATAAAAATGTATAAAAAAACATTGAGTAAATAAGTGCTAAAACCCAGTGAGTAATAAAATAGCTTGATAAATTTTGAATGGGCAATATACTTTACATTTTCGTATATTGATACTTAACTTACAAAAAAATTCATGAATTACCTAGTTTTTTATTTCTACTGGTGAACGATAATGAAAACGATTATCGTCTGTTCAAGTTTAAAATAAATATACTTATGTAGGTAATATTATATATCCATAAGTTACGCAATATTTTGAGATAATTTTATATAAGCATTGGGTATTGATGATAGGAAGTTAGTAGGTAAATAAATTTATTTTCTTTAAAAAAATTCAAACGAAAGCCGCAAATGACAAGGATGGACATTTCATTCAGGATATTTCCTTTTGTTTCAGATTTATCCCTTGCAACAGTTCATGTCATCGGCTAACTTTAACATAACTATGGTACTGCCAATGATTTTGTCATTTACGGCTGAGCTTTTAGTTTCCTTTAGAAGAGTACAAGACTTCATGATATTGGGTAAGTAATAATCACTTGTTATTTGGTTGTCGCGAGCGTGGAATCTGCAGGTTTCAATCACCTGTCATAAAAAAGACTAGGAATTAATGGCAGAATGGAAGGCTAGGTTAGGAAGGGAACAGTAGTGTGATAATAAAAATTGTTCAAAAATGGATTTAAACACGTCTGCACCATATCCTGTATAATAAAACGGGACATCAGTTTTTACTTGTTACAGTAGTATATGTTATCGACCCCTCCAAATTTATCAAAACGTAAAAAAGTGTAGAATGTAAATTACTTTTCAATTCAATTCTCCAAAATTACTGTTTAGATAAAAAGTAATAAGAATTTAAATTTTAAAATTTTACACGTACTTATTATTAATAACATGTCGTAATTAATATTTTTGGTTTTATGGCATTCAAATGCTTTATAAATAAAAAATTCGATCACGAGGCGGGAATCGTGATCGAATTTTTTCTATTCTTTATAAATTTATAACATGTCGTAATTCACAGACAAGTCCTACGAAGGCTAGGGAAGAATGTATTGAATTTTTTTCTTTTATATCATTGGATTTGTACACTATATTTAATGAAGATAATATAACGATAATTATGCAATTAGGATTTCATGAACTTACGAACTTACATTTAGAATACTTGCGATGTTCCTGGAACCGGTTCATTTAGCTAAGTAATGGAATAAATTAAAGAGTTATTTCCAGCCATAGAGCGGCTCGACCGTCGTAGGCTATGTCATATGAATGTATTGAATACTTACTATTTAAATTAATATTTCTAATATAATACGCAATACCAAAACGGAAAATTATTGTATTAATTCCTTATAATTGTTGCAAATTTTAATAACAAAATACATACAAGTACTGATAATATTGTTTCCTTTGTTTATGCACACATGTTTTATACTTTTATATATTTTTTAACTAGGTAGGGTTATGAAATTAGTCATTGAAGACACAATCAATACATACGCTTTCAGTATTTTTCTGATTAAGAAAATTTATAAACTTTGATATAAATAATTAATAAATTGATTGTAAAATGGATTAGGTATATTATGATAAATGAAACCATTATCTATTCACGTATATCTTAACCTAGTTTTGACTCGTAAATATTACTATCAATGAGACCAGGGAAATAATTAGGTCCTCGTGAAAAATAATTAAAATTACGGCCTTGGTACGAAGGCTGCCCAACAGCGACGCGGAACTTTATATAAAATTGTATGTATTTCAAATTGAAATAAAATTTGTGTTCAAAATTAAAAGTTTTTTTTTTATTTGTAAAACAATGAGTAGCTGCTTTAATTGGTTAAGACGCACGTCATCTAATTTACATGAA
Organism: Colias eurytheme; assembly: GCF_061535395.1. NCBI lineage: Eukaryota > Metazoa > Arthropoda > Insecta > Lepidoptera > Pieridae > Colias > Colias eurytheme. The sequence goes on along the minus strand of NC_142982.1, from coordinate 8,269,693 downwards.
TTCTAATCAGATAAATAAGAATGTATTAGCTCGTGTTATAACATGTACATATTGTATGTTATTTCGTAATATTTATGACGCATGAAAGAATAATGTTTTCTTTTTAATCTTTTATTACGATATGCAGGAGACGTCGCCATAAAGTATGAGTTCCTTGCCAAGACTATGCTTTTATTTACAGAGGATCGCCCAGACTTAAGTTCGGGATCTTCTTTGGCGCCAATATCCAACATATTCCGCAAAGTAAACACTAGCTTTAAACAACCAAAATCCGTGGAGGTGCGGCCTATTTCTTACATGCCCAAGTCAGAAATGTCATTCACTAATGGTGAGTCAGGAATGTTCATATAATGCTTATTTTAGTTAATGAGAAAGCCAAGCGTGCTTCCCGTCATAATGAGGAACGCACACCACCCATAATAAGTGGCCGAAGGAATGCCGAAGTATGCTTGACTTTCAGGGCAATCTGTTTATCTAAGAGCTAAATAAGCTTTTGTAATTATTTTTATTTTTCTATTTATAACAGGTATCGCCCCACACAGAAGGTTACGTAGAAGTATTTCCCACCCAGGGGGAGACTCTATTGTTGAGGTCCGCGATGTATCGGCCAGTTGGACTGGAGACCCCAACTTCTTGGCCCTTAAAAACATTTCTTTCAGAATCAGAAAAGGGAAACTGTGTGCTATCATTGGAGCCGTTGGTTCTGGAAAGGTAAATTACTATTTGTGTATAAGTATATTATATACAATTTGTCAATATCATTTGAAAATAATTCCACTGTTATTTATACTGTTATTAATAAATGATAAACTTCATATGCTTTGACTAAATAAATAAGGTCGAATAAAGTAAATAAACAAAATTACAATCAATATAATCCCGCAATGATTAAAATGAAATTGCGTATTATAATTTCCAATAACAATTTACATAGCAATCCGATATTATACCAGTGTGCAATATTCAGATGATGTTACGTAAGTTGAAATGAAAAGTTTACTGGAGTGCGAGCTTCAATTTGTAAGCTAGGTATTCCCATTTCTACATTTGATGCTTAATGCATGAATTAAATAAAAATGGTAATGATTTAATGTTTATGAACTCTTGAACTAGTTACTAATGTTTTACTTTAAATTATTTAAAGTTTGTAGACAAATAGAAAATGATTAGGAAACCAGTAAATAAAAAAAAGACGGGTTGCACTCCGGGAGTGCCGGCAGAAGTGAAAACTTGATTATTAACGTTGTACATGTTTGATATTTTGGTATCCGTCTTACGCTTTTTCGATCAGGTCACGTGTCCTGACGCAAGTTTAAGATTTTATACCCATTACAGAAAAAGTGCTCAACGCCGCTAAAGAAGTTTTCACTTCAAAAATAAAAATAATCCAAGAACGATCAATTAGGCTTTCAAGGCTCTCAATTTAGTGTGACGTAACACAGCCTTCAATCAGGGACGATCAAGACGCCTCTAGCGATACGTACAGCAGATGAACATATATACATAATACATGTGTATATATTATTCATATAGCTTATATTATATAATGAGAATAAACCCACGTTTCATAACAAGAACATGAAACAAACAAAGTCTACAGCAGTAGACTTGTTTGTTTACAAATTTTCTTCGAGCTATTTATATAACGATAAGATAAAACTCGATACTTACATTACTTCTGTAATAAGCACTTAGTTACAGAAAGCAATTGAGTTGCTGACATTTTGAAGTACAACCTTCATTTTTTATGTATCGATTAGAGGGCTGACCTTTCAACTTTTTTACAGTCGTCTATTTTGCAACTGCTACTAAAGGAATTGCCGGCAGCCACTGGCACGGTTTCAGTGTTCGGGAATATATCGTACGCTTGCCAAGAGGCGTGGTTGTTCCCGAGTACTGTGAGAGAAAATATTCTCTTCGGTTTGCCCTACGAGCCGGAAAAATATAAGAGGGTACGTATTGTGCTCAGACAATAGGGCCACGTTTTAGCGTTCACTTACGCGTATCACAGAAACTAGCTTTATTGTGTAACGACGTTATTTCTTCACAGTGCATCATATATCCCGAGCTGCTGCAGACATTTCTCATTTCAACATTAAAATTGGATGCTACATTCAATTTGTCTTATTATTTTTATTAAATTGTTGTAGAGATACATTCCTACATTCGAATGTACCTTAGGTTGTATCATTCAAAATTGATGTGTCATGTAGTGCTTACATGTTTAAGAATATGTTTGCATTTTTATCACACTTTTATTTTCATACAATGGTATTATAATATAACATCCTTATATCGAAAAACACCGTAACATTACATAAGCAAGCTGCATCCACTAATTCGTGAAGCGATGTTCATTACAATACATTGCTTGAAGGTATGCAGGAAATGCGCTCTAGAGAAGGACTTCAAGCAGTTCCCGTTCGGCGACCAGACGCTGGTGGGCGAGCGCGGGGTGTCCCTCTCGGGGGGACAACGGGCCAGAATCAATTTGGCACGCGCCGTCTATAGAGAAGTAATTCATTTTTTTATTCACAAAAACAAAAGTAGGTATCCAATTTAGTTCCCCTTGAACGTTTTCATCTATTTTCCCGTTTACGTAACGCGGTTATGAAAAATATTTGCTCGAAAGCAATCTTCGATTCGACGCACTTTGTACGTAATAATGTATAGCTTATCGTCCGCCTGAATAACTGAAACTGGTTAGACAACTAATTACCTGTCTCGTGGAATATTTTAATGATTTTAATTGCAGTTACTTTTTAGTGTGTATTTAGTTATATTTTTTGTTTTATAGGCTGATATATACTTGTTGGACGATCCATTATCTGCAGTGGATGCAAATGTTGGTCGACAATTGTTCGAAGGATGCATCAATGACTACCTGCAAGGGCGGACAAGGATCTTGGTCACCCATCAGATACATTTCCTTAAAGCTGCTGATTATATAATCGTGCTGAATGAGGTTTGTGTTACAATTCTGAACTACAATCATTTATCAAAATGTACCCTAAATATCTATGTAGGCCATGCTTTAATACGAGCAGATGTCAGATATAACGGCTGGCGACAATCGGCGACTACTACTATAGGCACATATACATATTCATGAATCATAATCGAAAATAGGGTAGATAGTTGTGCATTTAATTAATATTCTATAAAATATAAAACAATATTAGATACTAATGCATTTATGACGTATGTATTATATTATACGTAGTACAGAAAAGGTACTGTAATAGTACAGATGATACAATACTCAATTACAATATCAATATGTTTGAAAAGAGATACATGAAAACCGCAGCGGGCAACCACGTAATTGTTGGACGAACAGTGCAGTCTGTTATTGTACTATAATTGCACATACTACACGTATTATAACACTTCAGTTCATTTATTTGTAATTTTTAATTAATTTTATCATGTATTGACGCCTTATTTTCGATTACTTTTTAATTATAGTAGGTATGTTATCTTCGTTGTCTATCGATTGTTGAACTTATTTTCATTAAAATAAATTTCCTTAAAAATATATGCTTGAATATAGTGATACGTTTGGTATCATTGGAAGAATAAATAAAATAAATCTGTCGTATAGAGGCCAACTAAACTTTTATGTATATAATTATTAAATAATCTGGATTTGAACTTAAAAAAAAACATAAATAATTATAATGTCAAATCTAAATTAAAATTGCATTTTGTAAACAATCTGTATATTGTATAATGTGGTATAATAATTGTCTTTAACTTGTCGCGAGCACACGAGCGCGCTGTGCATCGTATTTGTCGTGGATGGATTGCTTTGCATGCCGGACAAATCTTTGTGGTTTTTGGCATGTTGAATTATGTTAAAAGTATTTGTTATTGATAAATAAATAATAAAAAAAAAAATGTAAAAGCTAATCTGCATGCAAGGCCAGTTCAATCTATACTGCTATTGCCACCTTTTCGTGCATCACAAAAGTTTTATTGTAAACGGCTCTACTTGGAACAACGAAAAGCTTTTTAAACGCTAGGTTTATTACACGTAACAACCTCGTCATTACATAAGTTCAATTATCGTTCCAACCGATCCGGAATAGATCTCTTCTCTCTCTATCTCAGTTGATTGGATAGATTTTTTATTAAATATAATAGGAAAAAACATAAAAAATATGAAATTCTTGTGACGCTTTGATGTTAACAGGAAACTGTTAATAAATGCATCACGAAAAGTGTGTAAATTTTCGATGGGCCCTGGAGGGGAGAGGTGCTTGAAATACTGATTAGAGAGAATTTGATGAATGAGATAATAATTTTATAAATTTTTAGTTAGTTCGATTCCCGATCGAATCAAGTGAATTTTCGAAAAGCATCTATTTATTAAAAAAAAAATATCTCCAGTATTTCAAGTACTTTCCCTCCAGGACCCATCGAAACTTTCCACACTGTATAAAAACGAGGGTGGTAAAAGTAGGTGGCAGAATATATCAGATTTAATTTATTTTATTCACTTCGACGCAATTATAGAAATATGTATTTTGGATTGAATACGAATTTTATTCGATAGGGTGGGGGTGGTAAAATTTGTATGAAATGCTATATTGGATAAGTCCGTAAGCGAAGCCGCGGGCTCTGAAAGAATATCGCGTGTACAAATAAAACTCATTACAGTCGATGCATTTAATTACTAGGTATATTGTCTCTTAGTAATTATTTTAATAGCATGGTCGTTGAAGATTATTTTTAACTACAGGGTGGTATTGAGAATATGGGAACGTTCGATGAGCTTGCAACCTCTGGAAAGGAGTTCGCTATGATGTTAACTAACTTACAAGAAACTAAGACTGATGAATCCGCAACTGCAAATGTAAGTTAAATTTTTTCTTCAACAATAGTAATCGTATTTAATGGAAACCTAATTGTTCTGTGTAACATCGAATTATCAAGTACCGAGTAAAGAATATAAAAATGTATGAAACATTTTTGTATGCTCTATACTTATGTTTTGTTATTTTCTTCTAAAACCAAACAACGTTTCGGAATAAAACCACAGTTTAATATTCTAATCATTAATATAAACCTTTTTGACCTACTTAAAAAGGAAGTTCTTACATTCTCAATAATATTTTTCAACCTACATAAAAAGGTTCTCAATTTTTTATACTACAATATAGAAAGGAGACGAAAACGAAAAGGTTCTCCTAAGAAGCGTATCCAGTAATGACAGTGAGATGGATTTACAAGAGTTCGAAGCGCAGAAGATGCAAGCAGAAGAGAAGCAGTCGGGTAACTTGCGGTGGGAAGTGATTAGCGCGTACTTTAGAGCCGGCGGGAGCATCTGCTTTATTCTCTTTACTATGACGCTCATTATGCTGGCCACTACTGCGGCTGCTGGGTTTGATTATTGGCTCAGTTTTTGGTACGTATTTTTTTATAGGAATAACATGCTCTATTTACTCATTATAATTTTTAGTTGGATATGTGTTTGTCCTGAAAGTTTGATGTTTTTTTCGGTTAGGAATTGTATGGATGGAAGAAAAAATTGCTACACTGCTGTTGTGAATAAAACAGCATTAGATTTTTTTTTTATGAAAACCGTTTTCAGTTTGTTGAATAACATATTCTTTTTAAATTTAAATTTATATTGTTTAGTTTAAGATCAAATAAAATATTTATTAGAAATGTAAGAGTTATGTGTAGAGAAAATTATGTAAATTTCATTAATAATATATTTTTACAGGTCAAATCAAATGGCCAATTACGAGGAAGAGATGCAAGGAGAAGAAATAGGTAAAGTTTAATAAACTTAATACTAATCATAATAATCCGTCTAACTAAACATTTTACAGTTATTTATCAATGAAGAAATAATCTTATCTTCAACAATTACAATGCCAATGATAAATCATGATACTATTTTCATTACACATTTCTTTGGATTTCAAAACATATTTAATTTATATAAATAACTACTTTTTTATATAAAAATAGATAGCTGAAGGAATAAAGCTTTTTGCTCGTTATAATGTTGCACATGCATAATTTGTGTTTTCTATAATATGTAAATATTTTTAACCAAAAATTAAAAACCGACTTCAAATTATTAGAACGAAACTAAATTTAAATGAGACCACTAAATAGCAGGCACCACATTCATATAAGAAAGGGAATTATCAAAATCTGTTCACCCAGTCAATAGTTAAAAAACCTAAAAAAAAATACAATCTAATCGAGAACCTCCTCCATTTTTGAAGTCGGTTAGAAAGAATATTGAATTACATAATTTAATATTCTTTGATATAATCTTTTTTAGATCCCGGTCTAAACGTCCAAGTGGGTCCGTTCACAACAGGCGAATATCTCATAATACAAGGCAGTATAGTGATAGCGTGTATCTTCCTCGCGAACATTCGAGTCATTCCCTTCGCGGCGCTTTGCGCTAACGCTTCTAGAACGCTCCACGATTTCATGTTCTCTACCATGATTAAGGGTGTTATGCGCTTCTTTGATACCAGTTCTTCAGGTAATTTTTAGATTTATATAAGTATTTACTTTAATAAGTCTTCTATTATAAACAAATTAATGAGACCTTTACATTACCCTTCCTAGTGCATAATGCATTCCTTTTCCTGTCGTCAATCCTTTCCTTACCCCTTAAAAGCGGGCAAAAAATAAATAAAAATAAAAAATTGGTATGATATAAATATTAGATCTAATAACTACTACTGAAAAAACTTAAAATTTTCATCAATTTAAAGCTATTTTATTTTAGATTTATTTTATGTTTTTTCCCAGAGACAAGTGACTGGCACAATAAATGCATTATTATGAAATCTTGTAAAACTACTAAAACAACATTTTTTAGCTTACTCAAGAGCTTACTCTAAATGCCGTATACAAGTATATTATGACATTTCTGGCAGCGAACCATGTTCCATAGTTTTTATCAATAGTTTTAAATACTTTTGGCAGCGCATTGCGGTTGCCGCGCCTTTTCAAACCAAAACTTTCATGTTTATTACTTTAGGTTAAGAGTCGTAAAAGTCATAAAAAAGGGAGAAGTATGATTGAAAATATCTGTTACTAAAATAAACACCGTTTGTTTGTTATTAAAATAAGGAATAAAGAATTACAGGCGAGACTGCTAGGCGCTTGCCTAGAATAAAAAAGAATAAAAAATTACATATAATTTTCTTTCAGGTCGTATTTTAAATCGTTTCACAAAGGACATGGGTGCGTTGGACGAAATATTGCCCCGTTCTCTGCTCGACGTGTTGCAGATTTACAGCACTTTGATATTCATTCTGATATTAAACGCAGTAGCTTTGTACTGGACTTTAGTGCCTTCGGCTGTGTTACTCGTTTTGTTCTTCATATTCGTGAAATTATATTTGAAGACTGCGCAGGGTGTGAAACGTCTGGAAGCTACTAGTAAGTATTGTGCAGTTTAATAATACTATCTAGATTATTTGTGTTATTCTTGACAGTGTGGAGTGTATATTTAATATTTTTTTCATCTTATCTTGTAAAAGGCCAGTGCCCTACAAGGTAGGGCAATTTCAATAGTTGTAATTTTTTTTCTTTACTTACTTCTTTTTAATAATCAAAACCTAACTACTTGATAATAGAACTAAACTAAGGTATGGTTTTTCAGCGAAAAGTCCAGTATTTTCAATGGTGACGTCATCTCTAAGTGGAATTGCTACTATACGGTCATCTAATGCCCAAAACAGACTTATAGATAATTTCGATAGGCACCAGGTTTGTGAATATATCCAATGTTGTACTATTTTTTTTTTTAATTATTGGTGCCGCTGAAAATACTTCAAACAGTCTATAAAATAATTAACGGAAAATAATATAGCTATCTTGATCCCTACTGCATGCGTTTTATCGATATGATCAAAGTGATTAAATAAAACAACAACAATGTAAAATGATATAAAGTAGATAATACACATGATAATTTTCTGTCATAATCTCATTCGTCAGTTACTTTAATCATTCAATAAACACAATGAGTGATATCAATTTGCGTCTTCATCATTACGAAACATCATTTATAGATAACGCAAATATTTTTATAGACTAAAATAACTGTAGAACTTTAAATAAAAAAGTAGTCTTTAATAATAGCTTCGAAGCTATACATGATGTACGAAAACTCTGCACTTTATCTAAAAGCTACGTTCATAGAGGTTAGCATCAAGATTGCGCAGCCTTGGATCACAAAGTCACTGTAGACCTCAAATGATCCCTGTTTATTGTGATTCCGATAGTTTACATTATGTTATTTTATGTTACCCATTTGAAATTAAAGAAAATAAAGAAAACACTATTAAAAAATAGGTAATTCTTTTGTCTATGAGGGAATTAATAGGGGTTTAATTAATAGCTTCCTTTCAAACAACTAATTTAAGCTTCTTATCTAAGATAATCTTTGCTAAGATTTTGTTCTAAGAATCTAAATTATATAATCACAAAATCCAAAGAGCCTTAGAAGTTTAAGCGAAAAACACGTATAATCAAATTGATTACTTAATTGGACAATATTATTTATATAATCATATTTACAGGATCTCCATACATCTGCCTGGAACTGTTATTTGGCTGGAGGCAGCACGTTTGGTTTTTATTTGGACGCCATGTGCCAAATATACCTTACGGTTATTATTTTCGTCTTCCTGTATCTTGATTTTGGTAAGAAAACATATTTCCAATTATAACATGTTTTTACCTTTATAGCATTTTCAGTAATATTTTTAGAACATCTTCTATCAATAATAAATATGATATCAGATAAAATTGGACCGATGATCAAAGAGAATAAAATATCAAAACCACAATTTGTCCCTTGGTTTGTTATGTTTTTCATTTACAAATTGTAAACCAATTCTAATAACATGAAGACACAAAGATATGAAAGATAGGCATTTTATCTCAGAAATAAAACATTACGTGGTTAAGGCGATGTAAATTGTATTGGAAAGCGGTTATCGTCTATGATGTAAAGTGCAGTGGGTGGAAAGCTACGGCAAAATAAAATGTGTCTTTACCGCTTAGTAATACGTAATTACTTCATGAGTGCAATATTTAAGGTTCTATTAATTTCTTCTGGGATATCCTCGATTAAATAGTCACTATTAAATATAAATTCGCCTTATTTAATGGCATCTTATCCAATGTTAGCATAATATTAATCGGGGGTACATAGACATTTATTTCTCAAAAAGGTATTTGTCGCAGCTAACAGGTTTAACAAAAATCGGCTGTTTTGATAACTAAGCCTAAGCTCATGATGTCTTCAGTTTGTTCTCAAAAAGATTCATGTCGTAGTTGTTAAACCAGCCATCTCATCAATAGCCAAGCCTCTTTATTGTTACCTATAAATAATATTTTCTAGTCAACTGGTTAACCAGCCATTTCATCAATAGCCGAGTCTCTTTATTGAACCTGTAAATATTCTATTCTTCATAATACACGACTTACTGTTAAATAATTTGCAGGTGGTATAATAGCAGTGGGTAGCGTGGGTCTAGCCGTCACACAGAGTAACATGTTGACGGCCATGTTGCAACATGGCGCCCGAATGTTGGTGGAGTTCATCGCACAGTTGACCAGTGTGGAAAGAGTGCTGGAATACACGCGTATTGATACTGAACCTAATCTGTTTGAAGGACGTAAGTAACTAATACTAAGAAATATAAATAATTTATTTAGTAAGCGTAGGACGTTATGGACACACTTTCCACATTATCTTTGACTAGCTGTGCTTCGCGGTTTCACCCCATGGCTCCGATCCCGTTGGTCTTAGAGTGATGATATATGTATATAGCCTTCCTCGATAAATGGGCTATCCTACACCAAAAGAAAATTTTTCAAATCGGACCAGTAATTCCCGAGATTAGCGCATAATAAACTCGTCAGTTTTATAATATTAGTATGGATTTAGATATTATGTTAAAGTAAAGTAGTCATCCTGTATTTGAAGGTTATAGGTATGTTCATATTGGAATGGGTAGATGTAAGTTTAATACATATAATAACCAGAAAATATTTATACAAGTAGATCGACTTCTCACTCCAAACAAAAATTCAACCGAAAACAATAATTATGTAATTTAACCCAATTTTTGTGTTATTAGTTACTAACTACTCAGAATGCCAAAATATATAGCTTAACGAATGAAAACCAAACGTGTGCGATTCTTTCCATTTTTATCAAAAAAATCATAATCTAGAAGCTTCCCCAAGCCCGTATACAAGTCACAAAGGTAACCAAAAATAGTATGCGCGACATCAGACCGCCATTATAATTCTAGTGCTACTTTACTTCAAAGCTTCTGTGTTTAAGTCAGTAAGCCCGTAATTACCAAGAAACTGGAAAGTTAGGGCATTTCACACTGGAACAAATTGTTCTTCATCTCGGATTGAGTTACGTTTTTAGCGAATTGTTTGAACTTAATAATATAATAAGGTTCTTTGTAAACTTTTCGTAGTTTTAAACGAATATTGTTTTCTAATTGACTGATCGGTTATAAGGTTAGTTGGTAGCGACCCTCCTTCGAAGCCTTGGAAGAGGTCTTGGGTTCGATTCCCATCCAGAGTAAATATTTGTGTGATGAACATAGATGTTTGCTCTGTCTGGGTGAATTATCTAAATTTAAGTGTACTTATATTTAAAATTATGTGTATGTTAATCAGCCATTTGGTTTTCATAACACAAGCGTAAAGCTTAGTATGGGATCAGATCGTGCCGTGTCATGAAATATTTATTTATTTATTTTAATTATTTTTCTAAATATTTGACCATAGTATAGATGCGGTCTTTTGAAAGTAATTTTCTTTTACCTTTGCAGAAAGGGATGTATCTCCCACATGGCCTTCAGAAGGCAGGGTTGTGTTCCAAAATGTTAACTTGAGGTATGCTCCTGACGAGCCGCCGATTCTGAAAAATCTGAACATTGTTATTGAGAGTGGATGGAAGGTAACACTGCTAATATAATTAATATTTTCTTAATATGTAATTAGAATTATTAACCTATTTAATATGGATTATACATTGATGTAAAGATTATAAAAGTTTTCTTATTTAGTTAAGGTTCTTACTATCGGCAGCTTTTTTTTGAAGATTTTTACAGCGTGTAGTAGCTGGTATCGCGCATGCCTGTCTATATTTTAAAATGATGTTTTTTTACAAAGATTTTTATTTCATTTCGCTAAAGTTGATATATCCATCAAAATTTATTTAAAGATTTTCCATAGGGTTGGGGTACCTACATATAATTATATTATTTATTTTTTGTCTAGGTCGGTATTGTTGGAAGAACAGGTGCGGGAAAGTCTTCGCTCATATCCGCTCTCTTCAGGTTTGCGTACATCGACGGAAATATTACCATTGATGATATCGACACCTCATTAGTGGCACGACAGGTATTAATATTCTATAAAATATAATTAATATTACATATTGAATTATTTAAGCAATATTATTTTCTTGAATTTTGAGTTATCTGGTTAGATCTATTCTAGTTAATTCAATAAGTAGATATGAATAAAAAAAGAGTGTGTGTGCCGAGCAGACGTGTCAGAAATGAAACTTCTTTGGCAGGATTCAATGATTCCAAAATCGTCTTACTCCATGACGTGACGGTATTGTTATGACGCGACCTTGAAATTTCACACTTAACGCGCCTAAAGAAGTTTCACTTCAAAAGGCTTTCGAATACATCGTCTCTAACTTTTTTTTAACAAATAAATGTATTTCAGAATCTTCGGGCGAAAATTTCGATAATTCCTCAAGAACCAGTGCTGTTCTCAGCTACGATCCGATACAATTTGGATCCCTTCAATATCTACAGTGATAATGATATTTGGAGAGCTCTTGAACAGGTCAGTTATTAATTATACCACAGACTAATAATAATATACTACGTATACAAATTATACTAATAGACTACAGGCCCATGTTGAAAAAATTATGGGTCATTGTTACCACCAGGTGACCTATCTAGAACGATAGAAGAGCATAAAATAATAAGTACTTGTAAGCTATCCAACTGAGTGCAGATGAGAATTCGAAAGTACAGGTAGAGATTTTTTCCCCTTGTCTCCATGATTTTTGTACGGCGTTGCGGAATAATTGATTAAAAGCAGTATTGAAATAGTATGACCCAGATGCCGTACAAAATGAAATGACCAAATTTACCCCGGCAATTGTCGGAATATAAAAATAAATTCCGACTTTGTGGACCACCATTTTTGTACGGCATCTGTGTCATACTATTTCCATCTCCCTGGTGGTTCAAATCAATCAAATGGCCGATAATTTTTTCAACATGGGCATAGTCTATAAAGCATTTTGTCGAAAATAGTATGTAATTAAAAAAAACTTAAATTAAACTGTGTTAGCGTTTTAATAAACACCTATGTAAAAGTAATTGTACGGATTGAACAGAAATAACGAAGCAATTAAGTAAATTACAATAAAATGAAGCATCTCCATTTAAAATATTCATATTATATCACGTACATCAGCGCACATACTTTACAAATAAAATTACTGTTTTCTTATTTTATAAGAATTTTTCAAATTTTTATTATATTGTTATTGTTTTATCGTAATTGTATTTTCTGTTATTTGTTTGTGATTGTTCTGTCTCGTGGAGTCAAATAAATGTTTCTTTCAATTCGGTAGAGCAATTACCGATTATTATTCATATTATTTGACTGGACTGACCACTTGGCTTGGTTGGTAATGAGTAATGACCCTTCCTTCCAACTTCCAAGTCAGATGTAGTGAGTTCGATTCCCATTCGGCAAATATTTGTGTGATGAACGTAGATGTTTGCTCTGTATCAGGGTGTTAATTATCTATATAAATATTTCTGTATGTATATGTATGTTTATCTGCGATCTGGTTTCCATAACACAAGCGAAAGCTTAGTATTGGATCAGATCAGATCGTGCCGTGTGTGAAAATTTTCCTAAAATATTTATTTAATTTTAAAAGAATTTTTCAAAGTCGATTGTATTGTATGTTTTATTATAATTGTATATAAAAAAATAAAATAGTTTTTTCATGTTAAAATGTTTGATTTATGTTTGTTCTCTCTTGTGAAGACAAATAAATGTTTCTTTCAAGTCGGTAGAGCACTTTTCTAGTCCATTCATAACATACAAAAATAAAAATCTTTCTTAATAAATACTTAATATAAGTGTAAATTAATACAAGATTCGTTAACAGGTGGACATGAAATCAAGTGTTCCATCATTAGACTTCAAGGTAACAGAAGGTGGAGCGAACTTCTCCGTGGGTCAGAGACAGCTCATGTGTTTAGCGCGAGCTGTGCTCAGGTCTAACAAACTGCTCATCATGGATGAGGCCACTGCTAATGTTGATCCTCAGTAAGTTGTTGAAAATTTGGTTTTGTGTGACTGCAGAGAACATGTGCTTAAAGTAAAAAATGTATGTATTCAACTAATGTAGCTGATGAATAGCTTATGGCAGGATGTGTAATATTTGTATAAATCAAATGTTCATTATTATTTTTGTAAAAGATTTCATTCTGGAAATCAATAATATTGTCAAAAAATGTTATCACTTATCAGACGTGTTACTTATATGTTAGGTAAATCCTTAGTTTATATATCCTAAGTATATTTAAACTTAATTCTGGAGAAACATGATCAGACTCTGCTTAAAGCTTTGCCACCGTTCAAATATTATCTCCCCATAAAAATTATATCGTATTACAATACCAATTAACAAGCAATAAAAACTCCGTTACACATTAGGATTGCGTACCTATAAAGGCATTACGCATATACATACGGTAGCCTGGAAGAGATCGCTACCTAGCGATAAGGCCGCCGTTTGTACATATCTTTCTCTATTTTATGTTCTTTCTGTATTTGTACTTTCTTATGTGTGTGCAATAATATAAAATAAAATAAATAAATAAATAATAATAAGGCTATAATATTGCATCTTAAAACTCTTTACTTTTAACACATTAATATAAATTAATTAATATTCATCTTCCAGGACGGATAACTTCATCCAACAAACCATTCGCAAACAGTTCGCCTCTTGTACCGTGCTAACAATCGCTCACCGTCTCAACACCATCATGGACTCCGACCGAGTGCTGGTGATGAGCGCTGGTGAAGTGGCCGAATTTGATCACCCTTACATCCTCCTATCCAACCCTAACAGCCATTTCACAAGCATGGTGAAGGAAACCGGTGATAAAAGTAGCGGAGCGTTATTCGAAATCGCCAAAGCTTCGTACTTCGAAAAGAATCCGAACGAAAACGCTAGATGATTGTCGCTACACGTCCCGGTGCATTTACATCAAACGAACATAGAGTTAGAGCATTCGTTCGCGATCTTTTAGTGTAAACGAAATTATGCAGAGTTGTTGAATAAATGAATGAATACTCTTTATTGTTCATACACAGAAATACAGTTTGTTACATGGTTGAGATAGCTTCTAATAAATATGTACAAAGAGCGGCTTTATCTTCGTGAACAATTTCTTCAAAGCAACTCAATGAAGACAGATATAGTGAGCAAGAGTAGAGTAAGAAAAGGAAAGAAGAAACATAAATTAGTATTTTACATAAAGAAGGAAACAAAAGTGTTCCGTATTAGAACTGCATAGAAATTTTCGAATGCACTAAGAACAACTATAGAATGCTCTACGCCTGTTAACACTAAAACAATTTGCCATAGTGGCGTTGGAATTCTCTCGTTCGATGTAAACGCGCCGTTACATGGCAATACTGTGATTTCTGTGTTCTTAACTCGTACTGGAAAACCTTAATGGGAACAATTAGTATCGAATGTATTAAATGTTAGTGTAAGTTAAGTCATCCACGAGCTCCTACTTGATTGCCACCGAAAAAACCTAGGTTAATTTTCATATTTCTATTTCACTACGAATTAAGGAATAAAATAATAAATTCATATAAGGACAAAGTATTTCATTATACAATGATATAGGTCTACCAGAATCTGATGGCATATTTATATTTAAGAAATAAAAGATTTTTATGTGGCAACTTATTTGACAACTATCAAATTTGATGTCAAATTATTTGTCTTTTTTGCAGTTGATGAATAATTTTTAGGATTTTGTCTAAAAAATCTTCGAAAATGTCGAAAAAGCCGTTGCGATCACAAGCAAGAGGTGTTGTTTATAATGTGTATAGAAAAACATTCGATGAAGAAGGGTCAAACACATCACAATTTTCAATTTTGAAGATTTTATTGGTAAATTGGACTTACCCGTTTTGATACTATAAATTAAAAAATATTATATTATGTAGGTAACTATAATATTGTTTGTTGATTAGAATATAATTTTATGAAAACTTATTACAGGAGTTTCTAATACGGCTATTCGTCAAGTCCAAGCTGTCCAAGTCAATTTTATAATGTGTGTCTGTTAATACTTACGACAATAAACATAATTTTATTTTATTTTATAAAAAATTATAAGCAGTTTTGATTTACATTATCGTTATATCGATATTTTCACATGGCATACTAGTAATGAATATACAAATATAGGTATGTGTAAATAATAATATGTATTACCTGTATAAAAGTAATTAATTGTATAATTGTATATTATACATGTAAGTATGTACCTATATAATATTAAGTGGATATCTCATTATTAAGTACAGTATTGTCCACTTATGTAATGTGAGTAATGATATTGAGGACAAAATAAAAAATAAGCAGTATCAAGATCGTTCAGTCCATTTTCCCTAGGGTTGCACACTCAAAATTTTGATTTCCCTAATTGCCATCAGATTCTGGTTTACCTATAATGCTCACTATTAATTGTTAAAGTAAAGACTGTTATTTTAATTTAATTCAGTCAAATCAATTATTAGTACAAGCTTGTGGATGAACAATAGATTATAGTAATGAATTGAAGACTTTTTTGTTAAAATGACAATAATAGCACAATGATTTATTAAATTAATTTATTTTTAAGTTGTGTTTTATTCCTAAAGTTACCCTGACGATGATGGACTGCTGTAAACTATTAGGGCAGTAATCCAAGTGATTTAATTAGCTTTCTTTCGGTTTTCGTTTTTCCCTTTTTGGTTTCTATATGGCCGCTCATTCCGGACTGACCTGGGATATAAATATGAAATAAAAAATTAGTCTATGCCATTCTTAGATAACGTGGCTTTTTATGAGTGAAATATGTTTTAAATTCGGTTCAATAGATTCAGAGATTGCCCCAAATACTGTTACTGAGATTATCTCACTACTTATAGTAAAATCGGCTTCCTTGTTACAGCCTGAAGTATTACTTCAAATCAAGAATTACAAGCAATTGAGCTACCTGCAATGTTCTTGTAGAGCATTTAAACTGTAGTTTCTTTAACCTTGTTTTAATTTATAAAAATTAAAAATCAATGGTTTCGTAAAGTAGGTAGATATAATACAAATAAATTCTTTATATGAAATTATTTTTTCTGATGAAAAATTACTAACCTTTTTATTTAAAAACTGCATAAAAGACTTCTGCGGGGATGATGGCAACGGTACAGCCGATAGGTTAGAAATAAGATGATCAAAACTAGACTCAAGAATAACCCTTTAACTTTCCTATCAGTGTAGAAAACCTCTATATTTTCATCACTACAATTTTCGCAACAACTCATTTTTACGTCAAATCAAGCAATTTCGAAAGATCAATAGAGTCATCGTGATTATTTAAAATCTTGGAAATTATAATTTCGGTAGCATTTTTATAAGAATTATGATATTATGTGGTAAGTTATGTGGTAGGTATTTAATTGAGTTTATTATGACTTTGAATGGCATATGATTGTTTGATGACGTAGGTATTAGTATTTGACTAGAATTTTGTTTTTGGCAGGAAAGAGTTCTTTATACAGTCTCATTTAAATCTATGGTTTTATAACAGTGATAAAAAAATATCACTGATCTAAAATAAACTAAAGTGCGTTTCATTAATTAATCACTAGTGTTATCGAATTCAAATCGAAAGAAGATTTCAGTCATATCTACACCTAACAGACAAATCAATTAGTGGAATTTTTAATTAATCCTCCCCTTATCCACGATATCACTTTTCTAATCGGTGTAGGTATGCTATCGACAAGATTATCGAAATTATATTGTGTTGAACAAAAACGGTCTAAGGAATCTATCAACTATGGTTAAAGGATGGTGTAAACTATAGTGTAAACCATCAAATCCCTCTTTCTTATTGTGTTGTGTATGTATGTTCTGTTACATACTGAGCCTGGAGCCGATTAAAACAATATTAATGGCTGTAGGATACATATTAAACCAAACTACTTACCTAGTTCGCTAGCAATATTCTATCGCAGATCACAATGAAGTGAATGCAAGATAATAATTTTTAATGTATTGAATACACTGTCTTCTTATAGTAATTTTGTAAGATAATTTAATTATATATCAAAGAAATAGCAAACTATATATCTTCCTCTGAATATTTTCGTTCAGGCAGGATATTTATTCAAAGCATTTTTCATTCATATCTATGATGAGGTAATTGACCTCGAGAAATAAATTAGGTAAACTTGTTTAATTAATTTATTGGATAATTAAAAATGTTACATAAAATGTATGTATACTATTTATTTTGATTACAATGAAATAGAAGCACCTCTAGGTATTTTCTGGTTTTATATTCCGTGATTATTCTTTTTAACATCTTCGGCACATTTCGCAGCAATAAATCTGCCACAATAGGTATGCTATAACTAGTACTAATGCACCAGAAATATATAAAACATGTGGATTTGTAAACACAGATTGTGATTTTTCAACACAGCAGCTTACGTCACTTGAACAGCAACCCATAGTAGTGTTTTTGTCAGAGGAAGTTTATTTATCAAAGGCGTCTCTTGCAGACGGATTCATTTTTATGTTTGTAAGTTTTTCATTGTACTAATGAAATGCACTGAAATCCTCGGGACATATGAATTACTTAACCCTTTTTTTGTGACCTTTTTATGCCATTTAATGAAGTTGTAAAAATTGACTATGATAGAAATTATCGAAGAAATGACGCGTCAAACCTATTAAAGGAGTCACAAAGGAGTATTGCGACATAGAGGCTTTTGTAAACGTAATAAGGCCTTATACATTTATACATAAACTTTTTTGTCTAGAGCGTCTCCTGTTACGTTTAGTAGGTACTATAAATTAAAATCCTTTCATCATAACATATTTACGTGTATAATATGATACTGATAGGTCTAGAACAGAATATTGTGTAGTAGAGTTCTTGTAATCAATATACATAATTTGCATGAAAGTAGATCTCGGGACCAAAGCCAACAAACTTCATAAATCATATTGTGTTTCATACCGTCACCTGTGTATTAAATTAAACTGCTTCATTTTCATCAATATGAAACATATTCGTTCATCATACCACTAATAATTTAAATATTCTCTCTACTAAAAATATGGTATAAATGGATTTTAGATTAATTTTTAATATGTACTTGTAACGAGATGTGGGAATAATCAAGGTAAATAACATATTCTTTTTTATTATTCACAATAAAACAAAGCTGTTTAGATTATTTATATTTATTTACCTAAGTTTAAAAATTTAACTACAATATAGTTAAGTATAAGTACATTTTTCCATAATATCATCACAGCACAGTATTAAAATATAGGAAATATATATTGTGATACTGTGATATCATCCATTCATCGACATCGGCTTACAACAAAGACACGTTTGATGCAAACAGTTCCACCACTCCAAAGACTACATGTCTTTTTTAGCTTCACCAGAGCGAGCTATGGCATTAACATCTCTATTAAAGTATTTAGCTTTGGCAACTTCGAATAGGACTTTGCTCATGTTTTCACCAGTCTCGTTGACCATAAAACTGAACAGACTGTTCGGATTAGAGAGCAGTATGTACGGGTGGTCAAACTCCGCGACCTGCCCCTTGTCCATGACCACTACTCGGTCTGAATCCATGATAGTGTTCAGACGATGAGCAATTGTTAGCACAGTGCACGAGGAAAATATACCTCTAATTGTTTTCTGGATCAGATCATCCGTTCTGAAAATAGAAACATACAAATAATCTCATATCAATGTTCAAATATGAAATATTGGGACATAAAAACAAGGATATGGTTTTGTTATTTAATTCTTTCTACATCATATTTCAAGATTTATTATACCGATATTAAATCTAAAAGTAATATATTAATATTGTAACGTACTGTGGATCGACATTAGCCGTCGCTTCGTCCATAACAAGGATCTTATTGGATCGCAAGATGGCTCTCGCCAAGCAGAGCAGCTGTCGTTGACCGACCGAGAAATTAGACCCACCCTCTGTTACTTTATAATCCAAAGCTGGTATGGCGTCTTTTAATTCCACCTGTAATGAAGTTTATTACTATTTATGCTATCTCACAATCAAATTATCAAGCGATTTTCTCTTTTGATATCTGTACGAGTTAAATTTTTGCTGAGATATGAATCATCTAACATCTGTTCCATATTAAGTTTAAATTTTTAAGTTTTAATAAGTAATGTATATTTGATTGCATTTACTTAGTTATTAATAATTAAACCTACTTGTTCTAACGCTCTCCAGATGTCTTCATCACTGTATGAATCAAACGGATCCAAATTGTACCTTAATGTTGCCGAGAACAACACGGGAACTTGTGGAATAATTGAAATTTTAGAACGCAATACCTGAAATCATAATAAAAACAATTAATATCTGTCGAACCTTAGTATTGATATTTATAGATAATACTACATTGAATTATGAATTATTACTCACATTTTTCGCAATGCCGTTAGTATCTAAACCATCAATTTTGATTTTCCCTTCAATGGTTGTGAGTCTGAATAAAGCATATATAAGCGACGATTTACCAGCTCCAGTTCTGCCCACTATACCGACCTGAAAACATCTCAATTAATTAGAGTTTTGTCGACATAGAAAGAACAAGAATTTGTTCGTCATGTTAATTAGATTAATCCAGAATGCTTTCCTATTAAAAAATAATTCATATTGTCATGCACATAATACGTACAAGTTCGATTTTAAAATAGTAGTATTTAATTAGACGACGCGGTTGGCGCAGTGGTAAAGTAACTGCCTACTGAGCCGACGGTCCCGGGCTCGATCCCCGGTCAGGGCAAATATTTGTGTGATGAACTCAATTATTTGTTCTTGGGTCTGAGTGTTATCTATATATGTATCTTATATGTATTTATTAAATATTACCTATATTTATCGTCGCCTAGTACCCACAACACAAGCCTTAATTGAGCTTACTGTGGGACTACGTCGATTTGTGTAATAATGTCCTATAATATTAAAAAAAAAATGTTGTGTGGTTTTATGAAACCACGGTAAAAGTGAAACTGTTCGAACGGTTCCGAACACTGCTTTATACCTACTCGGCAGCCGACCGTCACGCGACATGCGCTACACAGACCAAAACGTTTGAGACGATGTAATAAAAGAATCACTTTAAAAAATGGCCGACAACATCTTTTCAAAGAACTTTGTGAAACATCTTGAGCGGTGGTGGTCGGTCTCTGCCGAACTTCCAACCAATTCATATTACCGTTTTATTATCATAAATATAAAAAAAATAAACACATGGCAAAATTACTTACTTTCCAACCACCCTGTATTGTGAAACTGAGATCTTTCAACACTGGTGGGTCTTCCAAACCATATTGTAAGTAAACGTTTTCAAATTCTAAATTTCCTTTCGTTGGCCAATCCACTGCAGGCCGAGTTGCTAAAATACATATTACCAACGTTTTATAAGTATTATGAAAGAGTTAATATTTTATACATTATTTTAAAAGTATATTTAAATTAAAATAAAATTGTAGTAACAATTAATGTAAATTACATATGATAATCAATGGCAATAAAATAAACATTAGTTAGAACGATAAAACGTTAATTAATTAATGATTATATCGCATAGACACTAAAATATTGTTCACCGCTTAGTTAACCGATACTGATACATTTTGCCGCATCTTTGAAAATTTATACATCCTTAAACATCTTTATTTTCTATACCTAATTTCCTTTTTTTTTAATACTTACGTCCATCTTCCATATTATCTTCT
Source organism: Colias eurytheme (assembly GCF_061535395.1). Taxonomy (NCBI): domain Eukaryota; kingdom Metazoa; phylum Arthropoda; class Insecta; order Lepidoptera; family Pieridae; genus Colias; species Colias eurytheme. The sequence goes on along the minus strand of NC_142982.1, from coordinate 8,248,526 downwards.
GGTGGTAGGTTAGTGTATTCGAGTACACGCTCTACAGAGGTCATTTGAGCTAAAAGATCTGCTGTAATTCTTGCAGCCATTTGCAAAATAAAGGTCATTGACATCGATTGACTGACAGCAAGACCAACACTACCAACAGGAAGAGCATCACCTAGAAATTACGCAGTCTTGATCAGAAAGTTCTAAAGTTCAGATTAGGATAAAAAATATTCTAATTCTATTTATTTAGAATTAATAAGTGTGTATAATTTATATGTATTAATATCTGGGATGACTTACCAAAATCTATGAAGAGGAAGGCTGCTATTATAACGCCCAAATACACAAGACCTATTGTGTCCAGGTACATGCCAAACGCGGAGGATCCACCGATGAATGAGAAAAACGCGCTTGTATTGAGATCCTAGGGAAAAAAATAACCTTAAGATTTTTAAGTGATTTGTTAGGATAATATGTTATAGTACAAGATCACCCACATACACGACCAGGGCCGCCAGACTTCTCCTATTTTCTGACGGAAGAATTTTTGATGATTGGGGAGTGTTAGTATGTGCTATCATCATGCACATATGGTAGCATATACTAACACTACCCAATCGTCCACATTTAATCCGTCAGAAAGTAGGTGAAGTCTGGCGGCCCTGGGATCTTGCTCTATTAGTAATATGAGATTACGGTAATATTAACTTACCTGGGCATCATCGAACATTTTTTGCAATCTATCTTGCGAATTAGAACTTCTAATCGTTGATAAACCAGTAATTGTAGAACTGAGCATTCCAAATACGGGACTTTTCGCTGTTAAGGTAAAAATATATATATAATCATAGGCAATTCAAAATGAAAAATCATAGATTATATGGTAAATGAGAATACGTACTTGTACTTTCCAATCTTTTAACTGCTTGAGCTGCATTTAAATACCACCTAAATATTACTAAGAATATAAGGAGTAAGATAACAGTCGGTATAAGGGTCCAAGGCAGCGCTGTAGCATTTAACACTAGTACACTGAGCGCCAACAAGTACATTTGTATTGTTTCCAGAAAACTCCGAGGTAAATTTTCATCCATTGATCCCATGTCCTTAGAGAACCTGTTCAAAACTCGCCCTTAAAAAATAAGATCGTTTTATAATGTGATGCATAATTATTAAATATGTAGTTAAAAGAGGAGCAGAGGTATCCCGGTTTTACCCGCATTGCTCCTATTGGTCTTAGTATGATGATGCCTATAGCCTCCCTCGATAAATGGACTATATTATAACCGTGAAATAATTTTTCAAATCGGAACCGTGGTTCCTGACATTAGTGCGTTCAAGCAAACACACATATTCTTCAACTTTATAATATTAGTTATAGATCCAAGGAGATAATGGATTTCAAGTTAAATGGACAAGTATCTAGTATAACGATTCTATCTTTATTTTTGTTAACTTTATGTTATCATCATGTTTAATTATTGTCATATCGAAACGTGTTATTGCCTTAACTTCCTAGATATGCAATCAAATCAATCGTTAAGTATCCAAGGTAAAAAATAAAATAAAAAAGATAACAAGATAACAAAATGTTATTAAGCAATGATGGAAAGAATTAGTAACTATAGGTCTCACCTGATGGGTTTGTATCAAAAAATCTCATCACAGCCTTAATGAGATTTTGAAACATGTCATTATGAAGATTTCTGGAAGCTCGAGAGACCGCTACGACGAAAGCACCGATTCTAGTTTGTGTCGTTATCACGGTGAATATAACAACAGCTCCAGTAATTATTAGATATTGTCCTGTTGTTAGAGGTCCCATCACAACGTCTAGTCCAGGGTCTAAAGTACAACGTGAATGTATCAGGGACGTATTTAATAGACACATATAAAATTGTTTTTATACTTGCAGTTTTAAATACTTTAATATATATTCGGAGTTTAAATACATACCTGGTTCCACGCCTGGCGGTAAGCTCTGCTCATATTTATCAACTTCATTTGTCCTGTGGTATATAAATATTGTAAATAAGACAAAAATTCAATAATCGATACTTGCATTTCTAAATTAGATTTAGCTCACCAGAAACTCAAAGCATAGTCGTAAAATGTCGCCGCTGCTTGTGCTAATAAAAGAGAAAAGAGTGTCATTGTTATCCAGAAGCACGACTGTATACTTTTCAGATAATTAACTATCACTTCAAACTTCAAATTGCCCTTAGCTCGTTCTTCTGCCTCCAAGATTTGTTCCTTCATTATTTTAGATGCCTCCTCACTACGCACCGATACTCTTGACATGCCACGAATAATTCTGGGCTCCTCGATAGCCTAAAAAGATCAAATCAATGAATTGAAATAGCTCAGTGTTGACAGATCGAAATTCGGGTTAAGTATTTAATATAAATTTCATACCGTTTCCACCTTTTCTTCATCCGGATTTCTTTCAAGCGACGTTAATAACGAAGAAAGTTCTTTTTCAGATTTTATCAAATCATTGAATGACCCTTGATTCTCAATAGCACCCTTAAACATATATTCAGTGTTGAAAATATTGAATAGGTACAGATAAGTTATAAGGTTTTTAGAATGAAGGCACTACTTACATCGTTTAAAACAACAATTGTATCAGCGGCTCTGATGAAGTGTATTTGATGTGTTACTAAGATACATGTTCGCCCACGAAGGTAACCTAGAATACATTCGTCGAACAGTTGTCGACCAACATTAGCATCTACAGCTGATAAAGGATCATCCAATAAGTATATGTCTGCCTGGAATATGAAGAAAAAATCAATGCCGATTGCAATTTCTAGATTTAAACTTTGCACTTAATATCGTTTATGTCCCCTTCGCTAATATGATTTTGTATCATATATACAAACGTATATTCATTTTAAAAAATGTTTTTTAATTTTTCTCAATATTCTATGCATAAAATATTCTTTCTATACTGACCTCTCTATAAATAGCTCTTGCCAAATTGATTCTGGCTCTTTGCCCTCCGGATAATTGAACCCCGCGTTCTCCCACTAAAGATAAATCAGCATATGGAAATTGTTTAAAATCTGGTAGCAAACAACAGACTCTGCAAACCTAAGTAAAAATATGTTGTTGAATGATTATGCATTTTGAGACTTGCAATAAAACAATAAAATGTATTAATTAAGAGATATGATACATATCGACAATATAATAAGTACCTCGTTGTATTTTTGTTTGTCGTAGGGCAATCCAAAAATAATATTTTCCCTAACTGTAGCGGGGTAAAGCCATGACTCTTGGCACGCATAGGACACGCTTCCACTTATTTTCATTTTTCCACTTACTGCTGGCAATTCCCGTAGTAATACTTGTAGTAAAGAAGACTGAAATCATTGCACTATATAAACGACTTAAATAACTATTGTAAAATATAATATTGAAAGTGAATCATAAAACAAGGACATACATAATATTATTATGAAACTGTTTTAACCGATTACAAAAAAGGAGGAGGCTATTTTTGATTCATACCTATCAATAATTACATAAATTGCATATTTTCCTCACAAAATATTATTAAAATTCATTACTTTTACGTTGATTAAATTGTCGTAATGATTGTATCTATCAAACTTTTATAAGCCATACAAATCAGAATGAGAAGGTCAATCTTTTCTTAAAACCATTTTAGCACAATTCTCATCGGAAAATTCGTGAATAATGCATAGTACAGCCTTAAAGAATAGTTTACTGACCTTTCCAGAGCCAACGGATCCAATAACTGCACAAAGCTTGTTTTTGCGCAGTCGTAGCGAAATATTCTTCAAGCTAAACGGAGAACTGGTATCTTCCGCCTCAGCCCAAGTGGCACTAACATTGTCTAATTCTACTATGTATCCTTCAGCCTGAGCTTTAGCTGATACTAGAATAAAAATCTATGTTACTTCAACCCACGACACAAAATGTATAATTTTGAAGTGAAACTTTTTTAGGCGCGTTGAGAGTAAAATTTCAAGGTCGCGTCATGGCAATAGGTACTGCTACATACATATGTCATGGAGTAAGGTTACGGTTTTTGTATGTTTGAATCTTGCCAAAGAAGGCTCAGCTCTTTTTTTTTCTTATTAAAATTTAATTGTAATTATTATTCAAATATATACTCTTGTTTACTTCACAATGGTGTTTAAAATAAATATTTTAAATGATATTAATCGATTTCTTTATTAATTTAAATACAATATTATACTTACGAATAGATAGTCGTGATTCATATTTCTCTTTTGGCAAAATTGATAAGTCCTCTCGTTCATCTAAATTACAAAACAACAATGAATATATGTTTGTAATAAGTTTTATAAATAAGATAATCTGAATAATTATTAATATAGTATTTACCCATAACGAGGACTTCTTTTATACGGTTTAAAGATACCCCCAATTCAGACAAGCTAGCAATGGCCAGTGGCAAAATGAACGTCAAGTTTGTTTGAATTAAATTTAAGTATAGCTTTATAGGGTACAGCTGGAACAAAATTTTAATAATTAGTAAAAACATTGGTACTATAGCCAAGTCGGTTCTCATAACAACATAGGTTCATTTGGCCTATGTAAATCTTTAAAGTAATTCGCATGGATTCGGATATGTAGATAACAGAACATACAGAGCTTCCAATCTTCTCTATAATATACGTATGAGAAAAACCAAATTCTATTACCTTTTTTTCGTTCAAGGAGTTGCTCAGTTACATGGTCACATTTAAATTTTAATCTTTTATAAAGTGCACAGACTCAAGAAAGGCAATATAACAAAACAAGTACATACTATAGTGGCAGTCAGTATATTTCCGGTCAACACAATGGTGAGGGATGTAATAAAGATCGTCATCCGTTCAGCAAACATCATAAAGCCCAAGAACACACTGCGGACGAAGAGAGACTTCCTCAATGCAGTCACTTCGAAATCTCTGGCTAATGTCACTAGCTTTTGGAAGGATTTCTCCCATGCATACATCTTGATAACCTTGAGAGGAGTATACATTTAAATTCATACTTACGCAATTTAAAAAATAATTAAATGCCTAGTTATTAGAGATTTTATTGTTTTTTTATAATTAAGCTATTGCACAGCTTCTATAGCGGGCCTCGGAGCGCGGGGACCGAATCCAGAAATTTAGTAACGAAAAACCTCACGCTCCCCACTCCGACGGGCACGGAGGTGTGGCTTGAAGGCATAGCATGCAATAGCTTTACCGCGGCAGTCCCCGGGTGCCACACGTCTTTTTTATTTTATTACTAGCTTACCGCCCGCGGCTTCGCCCGCTTTGACTTAAACCTAATAAATTATATCTTACTAAAACTTTCCTCTTGAATCTTTCTATCTATTAAAAAAAAACCGCATCAAAATCCGTTGCGTAGTTTGAAAGATTTAAGCATACAAAGGGACATAGGGACAGAGAAAGTGACTTTGTTTTATACTATGTAGTGATAAACAATAAATTATAAAAGAGATAATGATAATCTTTACCTGAATGCCGTTTATAATTTCACTCATCAATTTAATCCTTTTGTCCGTTTTTTGCGCTACATTCCGCCTTATACTTGCAGTTAATCTCGTGAGAATAGCTGTTATGTGAATACAATAATTAACATTTAAACAAGGCTGTGTGATTAAAAATTATTAAACGTATTATAAAATTATTAGAAAATAAATTGCAAATTGCATTCCACGTCTTCTCGTGTAGGTACATTATCGCACGGCAGACAATTTCTTAAAGAATTTTCTAAACTCAAGTTCGTCCTTCAAGTCTTTGCAATCAAAAAATTGAATATGCATATGTCTTTTAAATATAGCTGCTTTTATCGACTTAAGTCACACACGGTGAAGATACTATAATATACCCGAAACACTATCAACGAAGTAAGTTTTTTACGTACTTTTTCGATGTGGGCTTTCCACGTGAGTTGTTTATCGAGAAGGAGACCGAGATATTTTTCTTCGTTTACTTTTTTTATCGTTTCTCCGTTTATGGACAATGGATTGTAGGAGCCTATTTTCTTATTTTTTGCGGTAAAAATGATGTAATTGGTTTTGGAGGCGTTTATCGTAAGTAAATTTGATTGAAACCATCTGTTTAATATGTTAAGATCTTTTTGGGCTTGATTTACTACAATATCAATAGAATTACCATAGTAGAACAAGCATGTGTCATCAGCATATAAAGTAATATCTCCGGTTAATCCTATTTCGTGAACGTTATTAATATAGATAAGGAAAAATAGGGGGCCCAAAAGGGAGCCTTGAGGCACGCCACAGCTAATAGGTCTTTTTTTGCTATATTGATCATTAATTTTTACGACTTGATACCGATTTTTAAGGTATGATCGAAATATGTCATAAGCTACTCCGGTTATTCCCGCATTTCTTAATTTCAGTAGTAAAATTTCGTGGCTTACGGTATCGAAAGCTTTCTTAAGATCGACGAATACTCCAAGAGCTACCTTTCTACGGTCTATGTTGAGTCTGACATTAGTGATAAGATCCACAGTTGCTGCAATAGTATTAGATTTTTCTCTGAATCCGTATTGTTTATTAAAGAAAAATTTATTAGACGTGAGAAAACCGTTTAAACGGGAGTGCAAAATTTTTTCGAATATTTTTGACAAAGCTGGTAGTACTGATATTGGACGGTAATTACTGGGATCTAGTTTAGAGCCAGATTTATGAATGGGAATTACTGAGGCTACTTTGAGGGAGTCCGGAAAATAACCTTCTCTTAGGCATTTATTTATTATTTTCACCAAGTTATTCACTAATAAATCTTTTATATTTTTTATAACCCGAATGCTTATTCCATCCACACCTATAGCAGTATTTTTACGGAGACTATTTATTATTTTTAAAACTTCATTTTCATTTGTTGGTTCTAATTTAGACAAGTTATTTGCAGAATTTGAGGGGCTTTTAAGTATTATTTTAATGTTTCTATGAAATTCTTTAGGAATGTCGTTGGCTAGTTGAACGCCTACGGTGGAAAAATAATCGTTAAAATATTCACAAATTTCATTGACGTTAGTTATTTGCCCAGAGTTAGTTGTAAGTTTCGTAATCACCGGATCTTTAGCCTTATTATTACATAATTTATAAATCAACCGCCACATTTTTGCAGGATCACTCTGACAATTGCTAAAACTTTTAATATAGAATTGACGTTTCGCCGATTGAATTTTGCTGAATACGAGATTTCTTTGTTCAACAAAAACTTCTTTCAGTCGTTCGTTACCAGGAGTTTGTTTCAGGTTGTACCACAGTTGGTTTCTGTGATTTATACTCTCAATCAGATCTTTATTTATCCAGTCTTTACTTGGTGGGTTTAAAAATTTTGTTCTTGTTATTTTATTATTGTTGATAGTGGCTGTCAGAGTCATTTCAAATTGCTTGTAATCAAGGAATTCTTCTTTCGAAAATATGTTTTTTATAGTTTCATATAAGCTTGTGTAATTGATTGATTGGTATTGAACTCGTTTTACAGCCTCTCGTTTGTGTCTATTCAACTCCAAATATATTTGTTTATGGTCAGAAAGTGAAGATTCAATAATAGAAAGCTGAAAGGTGTCATTGTGTAGATTAGTAAGAACATGATCCAGGATGGACTTTGAGGATGACATATCTCGCGTACAGTATTCAATACTAATTTTATTTAATATTTTCATATTATTTTCTTTTAATATTAGTTTATATTCTTTTATTGATTGGTCGTTGCTCAGTAAATTTAGGTTAAAATCACCAAATACAATTACACGTTTTCTTTTCGTTAGATGTTGACTAAAATTTTCAAGAAATTTTTGAGTATTTGCAGCTGGCTGTTTGTATATAACTCCAATATCCAGGGAAAGTGAGTTCAGATGTACCCATAGAAAATGATTACCATCTTCAAACTGTTCCTCAAGAAATTCATGTTTTAGGCTATCATGGATATAAATAGAGACTCCTCCTCCTCTCAGTTTAGTTCTGTAATTATAGTAGTGCGTATATCCGGGTAATTGTAATCTTTTCGCCTGGTCTTCATCCTTAATCCATGTCTCCGTCAGCACTATCAAATGAACAACAGCTTGGAAAGATTCGACAATACATCTTAATTCATCTATTTTACCTATTTTTACTATACTTCTGACATTGGCGTAAAGAAACTTTATGGATTTGGTGTGAACTATAATGTCGTCGTAATTTTGACAGAGTTTGTATGTGATATTATTATTTTTAACCTCAGAATTTGCTGAATTTTCATTCGTATTTAGTTTTTTGGAAAGTTTTTTAAAATTGTGGGTATTCCTTTAATGTATTTGATGGTTAGATTTTTTTCTCCGTTTTCTGTGCGCAATCGCAGTTCTTCTTGCACATTTATCATATATTGTTTCTGGATTGGTGTCTGGTCCCAATAGATTTTAATTTTACCATCTTTAATTATTGATTTTTTTATCAGTATAGATTTTGCAATCTCTTGTGAAGAAAAACAGACTTTTATAGGACGTAGTTTATTTTCATCAAATTTTCCAAGGCGAAAGATTTTTACTGGTTCAGGACACTGTGGATTTATTTGAGATATAATTTTCATCACTTCGTATCTATCAAGCTCTCTCTTCTTCTGCAAATCTTCCATCTTTGATTCCGTAATTCCAACAATTATTATGTTTTTACTGCGTTCCAGTCTGTCTTGTACTTCATTTATAATGTTAGTCGAAAAACCCATTAAATTTGAACCTTCTGTATTTATGGATGACGATTGAAAATTTTGTAGAAGACGAACGTCATTTTCCAATTTAGTTACTTTCTGTTGGGTATCACCCACATTACTCGTTAAATTTTCTATTTGGATTTTCAGGTATTGGTTTTCAAGAGCTAGTCCGTCTGTTGTCGTTTTGATATCTGCAAGTTGGTCTTTAATAGATGAAATATCATTTTTAATTGACTGAATACTATCTGTTTGCAATTTGCCAAAGTTATTCAATATATCAAGCATTTCCATTTTAAAATCTTTAAATTGAGATGCAAATTCATCTTCAGGCATTTTTCTCTTTCGTATTGATACATTTTTTTGTTCATATTCTGCTTCTTTAAAAGTAAATAAATTTGGTTGAGAGCTGCTACCCGCGATACTCAATGTACTTTTTGGTGAACGTAAAATACTCATTTTTGTAGAATTCAGCAAACTTAGTAATAAGATAACGCAAAAATATAGCACACAATATTTATCGCTTCGCTCTTGCGGTATGCGCTAAGCTTTACTGCGGTGATGTATCGCACGGAGACAGCAGGACAAAGAAAGATGCAGTTTACGCAGTCCGTCTTGCTCACTACACTTATATTTTTGTTCACAGTTTGTTGACGGAAATTACACCATATTCTATTTGATTAAGATTTTAAATGGCTTGACACTTTTTTATTAAATTATAAGATTCACGTAAACACGTCCGTACTCAACGCGAGTCAGCGAGCGAAATCTCTATATATTAGAGAATCTATTAGAATCTAATATCTAATATATTAGAGAATCTTAACATAAAATATTATTAATATATATTATAATTATTATAATCTAATATATTAGAGAATCTTAACATAAAATATTTAGTATCTTCACCGTGTGTGACGCGCTTAACATCGACTGAACAAAACTACATATTGTACACAATTCATTACAGTTTTTATTATAATATAAGTATAAAACGCTAAGGAAATTACCTTGTACAGGTAAAATCAATAAAACGACTCCAAAAAGGCCCACGAACGGTGCATAGCCTCCAAGATCATATAGGAAATACATTACTATGGCGACCTGTATAGGCACCAACCATAGATAATGTAAAAACATGAAAGCTTGATCAAATCGCACCAAATCGTTTGATAATATATTGACTAATTTCCCAGCTGCCACATGACCTAAGGAGAGTTGACTCAATCGTAAAACCTGTAAAAGAATATATAATCAATAGTCAACTATGTCTAAAACTAATAAAACATCAACATTCAAATTTCAATAGACATTTTATCAAAATCAAAAAATAATTTACCGTGAATTAAAATCACAATTAGGTATGAATCATCGGAATAAAAGTTTTATTTCTGCAGGCCTGATATAATAAATTCGAGATAGATTACTTAGTCTGATATTATAATGTATAAAGTATGGAAGATAAAACTGACCTTTCTGTAAATGACAGCGGAGAAGGCGATTTTCATTTTTAAACTGAAACGGCTCACAAATAAACTGTTATGGTGTTGAGCGAGGATTCCAATGTAGTTGCAGGCTAACATCGCTAGAGCGTAGTATCCCGCCTCTGCTTGTGTGATTGTAGCATTTACTGACCAATACGTCAACAAAGGCGTAAAAAGCAGTGGTTGTATCGTCCTGTTTGAACAAAAAAAAATTTATATGTTTAAATATTTTATCATAGAACGTATTAAATGATGATACAGTTCATATCATGATTTTCATGCATCAATATTATACGGAAATTATTGTCAGTTTTGTGTTAGAAAAACATGGACATTAATTTGATATTAGTTTTGCCTAAGTAAAAGAAAATTTAAATAAATAAAATATAGACAACATAATCTTAGCTTTCTTCTAATTGTATTCATTCTTGTTCTTATCACTGACTAATGCTAAATTGTTTGAGCAAAATAATCCAACCACGTCACGATGATATGCATTAATTAAAATATATAAATAACATATTCCATCGATTTATCTGTATGAACTGATTTCTTATCAATGTTAGCTAGATAAATGTAGAAATTAATACTATATTTTACCTTGTTACTGTATTTATGATCAATAAAAAGGCTCCTGGTAAGTAGTCTAGCCAAAAATTCTTTATCAAAAGCTTCCATATCGATGGCTCACGACCAGCTTTCTTAGCATTTGCAAATTCTTCCAACCAACACCTGTAACCCAAAAAAATTATTCGATCAGACAATAATTGCTTATCATGATATTCGTGTTCTGTGTTTGATAAAACATAGAATAGTGGAGCATCTAGAGCGTAAAAACTACGGTGGAGATACAAGATAACTCAAATACATTTCAAGTTTGGAAATCAAACGAAACACGTGTTGTTATTAACTAGGTATAGGTACTTAACTAACTAAATAGAATTTTCACTGATAATTCAAGCTCTCGGGTTTATGTTGCAATTAATCAATCTTTGTTGCTAGGTGAATATTTTAGAATATTAAAATCCTACATTTGATTTGAAACTAAATATGATAAAAAAAATCCCTGTATACATATACCTACCTTACATATACGTAATAGATTTTTTTTATATTTGGCAACATCTCACTGTATATTGATGAGAAATTTTAGAATTGAAATAGCGAGGTAATTTCAATTTTATTATATTAATAGCTATTGATTGTTTTTTAGTTATCTACAAACCCACTAATATACAGTGTGCAATTAACAATGCAAAAGAATAACTATACCAAGGTGAGCCTAACCAGCCCAAACTCAAAGGTTTTCATTAGAAAATCTATGAAGGCATCACAGGATTTTGTCCCAGGCTCTGTCGTCAAACCAACCCAATAATGCCAAAATACTGTAATGTCACATATAATTTCCAAGTTTCATGTCGATAAAAAGTGATATGGATGAAATCATTATTAAATTTTATTACATTATTTACTTAGTTAAACCTACCTGTATCTACCTATACGTTTTAAATAATAAAAGTCAATAAAGTGGAAATTAAAAATTTTCGTCATAAAAATACTGAAAGGGGGAAAATCAAAAAGGTAGCAAGCATCTGTCCAACTAAATAAGTTCGCTGATTACAAACTGATTTAGTAGTAGGTTATACTAGAAGTCAGTATTAATATATTACCAATAATATATTCTTTATCAGGTTTGTTGTGCTTGATCTAAACTCAAAGCTCTTCACTCCATCGACTTAAAGCTTTCCTTAGCAATGTGCAAAAGCGTGCTTTATAACCCAGAGCTTATACTTCAAAGTCGACTCAACGGATTTGAAAGATTTTTCTCTATTCGATAAAGTCTAGTTGGGTGAAGTCAGGGCGAACAGCTAGTTTATTATAAAATTTTACTCAAATCTATTACTAACGTCAAAATTGTATTATTTCATGAATGTGCTTTTCATATTAAATCTAACACTCTTGTTAGGAAATGAATCCAAGTGAAAGTACAATTTCGTATGTGTTTTTTCCTTTGTACTTTGGAGCGATTATCGCAAGGAAATCTGTAGATAATGAGAAATACCTAACATATATTGTGACCTTTGTAAAGAAAGTGCAAATTCACACTCATATGTTTTTATTTTCATTGTACTCATTCAAGCTTTTCTGTCTATGTAATTTTTTATTGATCAATGAATCAAACAGTGAAAAATAATTTTATTATTTTTTATATCTTTTCCTGGTAAATTGCTCCTAAAGAATGAATGGTAACAACTAACAATTTCCTTCAATATTGTATTGTTTTAACATTAAACAATTAGTTTAAATTGCAATAAAAATTACCGCACATGCATTTATTCATTTTGTAGGCACGGCAATGCTCTTGGCCTCGGATATCAAATTATTCGTAATTATTATTTAATTTGCAATAACGAATAAACATGTATATAAAGGATTTTTAGTAGATATAAACATGTCAAGGTACCATTTTATAACCCCATAAAATATTAAAGAAAAGTGAATCTTGGGAACATTTGCCATTTAGTTCCTCTTATAATATTTGCAAAAAAGATAAATGGGTTTCATTTATTTTGATTTACGACTGAATGTTTGACAAGAAAAATGATACCACTCGAATATATATTCTAATTCAATTCTTTTGCTAAATTTTTGCCAATGTCCCGTTAAATATGTGCTACGAACCATAAAAATTTATCGCCAATGTTAAAAAGTCTGTGAAAGCCCTTTCCGAGCCTTATTGAACCGTTGTTCGGTTAAATGAAAATGTATTTCATTAATTCGATTTCTTTGTTAAATTTTAATTCAATCCTACTCACATATCATTATGCCTTTTATACCTTTTGATTTATTAAAATGTTTAAAATTTCGAGAGAAATTTTAATTAAAGCGTCGTATATATAATTTTGAAGTTTCTAGAATGAATACAAATACAATAAATAAAGATAAAATGAGAATATATTACCTTTCTAATTTGTCACCAAGTTGATTGGAATCATAATGTTTATTTGGATTAATAAGATCACTTTCTTCAATATCTCTTCGGTTTCCTTTATAAAATATAGGGCAGACCCAACAAAAGAATAGTCTTGATAGTAAGTTGGGTTTACTTCGTTTTCTAGGTTCCGCTTCCAATTTAGTATTGCCATTCATTTTTAAAATTTTTTTGTATAAAATTGACTAAACATAACGCTAAAAAGAGCCGAATTAAGACATTTAACACTGTTAACTCAGTAGTAACACGCACAATACTGATTAATAGCAAATATAACCGATAACGTTACTAATAAAGATATTGTTAATCAATAGGTACAGCACAAAAATATTAAGATAACATAATATGTAGTGGAGACGTTATAAAAAGGTAGGGAGCTCGAATGAAAACAAGGTGCTCCACATTTAATACGTAGTCGATTAGACATTGCGTGATTAATAGAGTTATACTTATACCGTAATTATCATCATCATATCTTTTTTTTCCATGAATAGTTGTAGATTATTAACATATGCTATATGACTGTATCTGTTTGTGATTCTATAATTGTCTTCAATTGTACAGGGACACCGTCCTCATTGCTGATGCTTTAGCTAACCAGTATGACCATGAATAGTCCCTCGGGATAATGCATATCGTTTTATGCATATTTTTAAACATTTAGTATTACGTATTAATTGTGATTCATAATAATGACTAAGCATTTTAACTTTTCTTTAAATTTGAATTGCTGTTCACTAGCTACAAGAAGCAAATCTAATCCAATAAGAAATAATTAGAATGTTAAAAATTCTTCTTATACCATCTAATTCTCTTTGTTTTTCTATATGCTTATATTAAAAAAGAATTATGTGAGCATGAAGTAATTAACGTTCCCATAAAGGAGTTATTATTGAACTAGCCCTACACGTGCGGCCTCACTCTTGTGGACTTCACCTAATTACGTGAATACTATTTCAACCAAATAAATCATATTTTGCGATAACTATTTGCCTTTATACATTTTCTGGGTCAAATATATTTTTATACCAAATTTTGTGACGAATGGTCGCTTTTCACACGTAAGTATAATCCTATTTATTTAATCATCATCACTACATAGTATAAAACAAAGTCGCTTTCCCTGTCCCTATGTCCCTATACGTCCCTTTGTACGCTTAAATCTTAGAAACTACGCAACGGATTTTGATGCGGTTTTTTTTAATACATAGAGTGATTCAAGAGGAAGGTTTATATGTATAACAACATCCATTAAATAGTGGAGAAGTACTGTTATTTTTGAGGTTTCTAATGTGATGTCGTAAAAAATTACATTTTTTCCGCTTACATTGCAAACGCAGGCTGAACCCTACGAGTTTTATCAAAATAATGTAATAATAATGTACTTTATATACACATTGAAAAGGTCTACAGAAAAGTCCGCGATGGTATATGTCTATCTCTTATGCATAACCCACAATAACTTTTTTTTGTCATTTACTTTTTACGACAAATAATGGCTAATTTTTGAAGCGATTTTAACCAATACAGCATTAATCCTTAACCAATTAAATACCTTGAATACATTGTTCATTTAATATAGATCTATATGGCACTTTACATCGTATGATTTAAGTGAATATTTTCGAAGATATTACAGATTTAAAAATTGCGGGAGTCGGGACGTAGCGTTTGCGGCGGTACCGGCCGGCCGCCCGGTTATCTATTTTTTCTGTAGTATAGGTATTTAGTATCAGCATTGCTCCGTGCGAAGCCGGGGCGGGTCGCTAGTAATATTATAAACGTGTAAGTTTCTATAAGAATATATTAATGTATGTATGTTTTTTACTCTATCACGTGAAAAGCATTAAGCCGATTTTGATTATACTCTGCATAAGCTATTAAAATACTTGCTTTTGCTCTTGGTTTAGTCCGCGGGCACAGCATAGCTAATAATAAATAAACGTAGAGAAAGATAAATCACCTTTCCCATATCTATTTTTATTATAGAGTACAGCTATGATATGATTAGGAGCCCGGAAATGGGTCTTCCTTTTGGTTTATTCACATTTTGATTGCGGATAATGCAGTAATAGGAACAAGAAGATAGAATAAAGGTTATTTTTAATCGAGAATACCTACAATCTACATGTAAAGTAAATAGGTTGAAATAGTTAACTATCAGGCTTATATTATTTGGTATGTTTCGTCCTACAAAGAAAGTTTTTGACCTATCCCTTAATCAAGTAAAATACGAAGAAATCCCACAATACAAAAAACGTATTATGACGTACGACTTATGCGCTGATTACACCTAACGAGTACAGTGGCGAGTCAGTAAATACGCTCTCGGCCGAGACAGTTGCCGAACCGAGTGGGTGTTTACACGTATTTCACTAGTGGCGAGTCAGTTCAGTTTTGATCACGACGCGGATGTCTGCAATGGATCGAAAAAAAAAAAGAATTTAAACGGGTTTTAAATCGGCTGTTTCCAGATATTATTAACGAATTGTGGGATTTATTAGAAATAATAAATAAAAATAATAATTCTTTGAAAAAATACAATGACGAAACGAACGAGTAGCGAGTGGCCGAGTGACGCGACGAGTGCGTGTTTATACCTGCCGAGCGGGATAGCGAGTGGGTACTCGGCCGAGTAAACAAATTGGGATTCTAGTGACTGTCTCGCCGCTCTTCTCGGTCGAGTACTCGGCCGAGCACTCGTTGAAGTGTTTATACCAACCGAGCACTCGGCCGAGGACACTGACTCGCCACTGTACTCGTTAGGTGTAATCAGCGCATTATCACATGTGAATTGGAATTTTAGGGTGCATTTCCACCAATAATGTGCGAAGATGTGTAGCGAGAAATGTGTTTATAAATCATATAAATAAATCATTTATTAACCATTTAAACTTTAAAGTTTAAACTAAGTGAAGCGATATGATTAGTTTTCACTACACATTCTCACATATTATTGGTGGAAACTCACCCTTAGGCGCACCTAATTTATATTGTTATTTTTATGGAAATATAATCATGTTTTGGGGACGTCTTCATGTATAATCGTAGATGATCGTAGTCAGAAGCTATGAGATTAATGAATCATGGAAAGATGCAACAGGCACCACACTATGATAATTAAAGGGAAGTTTATCACTAATCTGAATTTATTTATCAGATAATAAAGGTTGAATCATAGGATGATACAAACATTTCGATAAGATATAATCATTTTAGCACCACCAATAAAATAAGAAATACTTTTGTACGCCAAGATTTAAAAGCGTCTAAAATGATAAAATTACAATTAGGTACATCTTTATAAATAGAACATTATTATCGAGCTTAAAGATTAAAGTAGGTACAAAGGTGTCGATTAATTGATTTTGGTCAATTGTGCACTATGTTTTGTTTATAGTTTTATATTTAATCCTGTTTCGTAAGGGGTCCTTTGAACCACTAAAAGTAAAAAGTGAAAGTGAAATAAAGTAAATCACAATTTTAATCTATGGAAAACGATCAAAATATATTACTAGGAAAAATATTTATAAAGATAAGAAATTAGCGTTGCAAATATACTTAATTAATTACTTAAAGATAAAAATGGTGACCGTGAGTCAACCTTAGAAGATAGATATTTGCTATCGCTAACGTTTTTGTAGGCTTGTACCAACATCTTATGAGATACGAGCTGTCCCGGGACAACGCTGTTCTGCTACCCTTATCACTACGGGGTATGAAAAATAAAGAATAGAAGTACCCTGTAGGTTTTGATTCCTTTGCGAATGTCGAAATTTGCGGAAATGCTTTTTTCCTTTTGATTGCGTTGGATTTTGATTTTTTCACAGCTTCGTGGGATGGTAGACTAGAGTATTCAATATAAATCTCAACCTGATATCTCTACGCGTTCCTGAGAAATGTGTTGTTCATTGTGCTGGAGTAGAAAACAAATCAGAATTAGGCCAATTTTATCGAAATCTGCTTTAAAATATTATGATTGTTCATATTATGTATTTCGTATTTTTCCAGGTATGTATATTGTATATATTTATCCTTGAAACTATTTTAAACAATAAGAGACAATTCTAAGCCCTTCAGATATTGCGCAATAATTTTGCTTTATATTATTTAATGCTACTTGCTTATCTTTATAATACAGATATCGAAAATTCAAAATTATTAATCGTAAACAGTAAAATGGGTGATGTTTATAGATTTTACTTTATATTTATAAAGACTCCGATAAAAATACGTTTATTGTAAATAACAAAACAAAACATCAACTATTATCAGTTTTTGGCATAGTATTCCATAATTTCAAGGGGCGCATGCATATTTTTTTATAAACAAAGATGTAACTCAGATTTCATGTTTTACTTATTTTAAGTATTATCTAACTTAAAAAAAACATATGGTTATTGGTCAAACATGTGCCAAGTTCAGAAAAAACATCCTGCAGCCTGTTTTCCTTTTAGGGTCATTCTTCAGAGAAATAGGAGAAGGAATGAAACAATATTTGATGGTAACATCACTTTTAATGTAACACATAAATAAAGAACCGACAAAATGAACTCAGTTTAAAATTTTACTTGACTTACACTTTTCTTTGAATGTATCGGGCAGACTTGTGAACTCAGTGAATCGCATATGCATTTACCGTTCCTCAAATTACTTTCAATATTTTCAACAAGCATTTTCACATGACAGATAGGAACCATGTTGCAATCGCATTGCGACACAGATCCAGATATGGTTATATCACTACTCTCTAAAATATTACGGGATGGAGTGCTATCAACGGGGAGGAATAAAGAATTGTAAAGTGTATTTTTATTAGTTTCTATATCATCACAAGTTTTAGGAATTGTCACGAAGCTCGAATGGCAAGAAGGTTCTGTGTCATCATGGTTTTGAAACCTTGAATTATCGATTGTATTTGTATCCATATTAGTTGTTTCAATATTATTAACCGAATTCTTCAAAGCCAAACCTTCTTCCTCGTGAATACTGGTTTGAGTTAAGCAACCATCTAAAGTATTTATTATAGTAGAAGTATTTCTTTCCTGAATTATATTGTCATTATTTCTGGGCTCGTTACGTGTTTCAGCATAATTTAATTTTAAATAGTTTTCAGAAATGTTTATGACTTCAGATCTCGCTTTCGGTATTCCACGCATTATGTAAGATAATTTTTTGGGTTGGATATTATTTTGAAGCGAATTCCAAATAAAATTTATTTTATCATCATTTGTTTCTAGTTGAGATTTCGTACATACACACCCAAAATGATCACAGGAACAATTTAACGTATATCCAATATAAGGCAATTTTCGATCAAGGTCATTTACAGTTTCTTCGGAAGTAATTGATGTTTTTGCAGACTGATTACCATTATTACACGAACTCTTGGTATCATTATACGTTTGAGATTTGTGATTTACACTAAGACTATCGCCAAATACGTTCGGTTCAGTGAATGTATACCGACAGTCACAATCGGTCACATAAAGAGTATTTAGTTTGCAAGAAGTAACTTTTTCTACCATTTGCACATAAACTGGAATATTATCTAATGCACTACATGACTTGTTTATCATAACAGGATTGGCTGATATGGATGTATCTTCTTTAAGGCAATTTAGTTGGTCCTGAACATTTTCTTGCGTTTCAAAATGAACAACTGCTTTATCAATCTTAACATCAGTGGGATTGTCATATGTTGGAGACGATTTCATTTCACATATACATAATTTCCTCAATCGCTCAAAATCATTTTCAATAAGGGTGCTTACTTTGTCTAAAACATTTGGTAAAATCATTTCTTGGTTTGTTGTTTGCTCGGTTTGAAAGCATGAACATTGAACGCGGGAAATCTTTAACTTTAAATATTCTTGTAAAAGACCATAGACCCTTGACCAACTACCATCTGTTTTACTTTCTTCTGAACATTTACAAGATAATTGATCGGTACTTCTTCTTATAAAATCTTTAACTTTCGCTAAAATCGTTGAATATAATTTCTCTTCGTCTTCCGGTTTTATACACGAAGACTTGCAGTTACTACTTTTAAATTCATTTAACTTTCCTCTTAAATATTCTTCCAGTAAATTAAAGGTATTAAACTCCAACTCTTTTATTTCATCTTTATTTTTACAACAAATACAAGACTCTTTTACGGTTTTTGATATTTTTGTTATACTGCAGCTACTTTTTAAGTCATTTTCGATTTTAGTAGTATTATTTAAATTAACTTTAGGCTCTATGTTGTTATGATCAGCATCACGAGATACATTTTTTTGAACTACATTCGAATTATCATCCAAATTTTTCGATTTAATGCATGGTTTGCTGTTTTTATGGAAATTTCCTGTAAATGTTGGCTCCATTTTCTTTTGAACGTCATATAAAGTAGCACCCAAGAATTTTATGTCATAATCACAATCAAATGAAATTAACTTCGAATCCTTAACCAATTTACTTATAAATGAATCTTTTTGCCCGACATTACTTTCCTCATTACGCATGCTACTTTTAGCATAATCTGAACTAGGAAGCTTTACCGAATATAACTGTGATTCCTTTTCATAAGGTGTTTGACTAAAATCCTGATCTTGTGCGATATTTTGATCTAAGCTCTCTACACATCGACACGAACTTGTATTAATGCATTTAAAATTACGTAATGACACATTTCCATCGCCTAAATTTAGTGTTGCTTTATTTTGTGTGCATATACAATTGTTATTACTTTTATCAAGATTAACTGCAGCCATATATTCGGAATTTGCTACTGGTAAACATTCATTTGTCTTCTTACTATTTATAGCATTAGTCACCGAAGATTTACAGGTTTCATCATTATTTTGAATTTCTGATAAATGAAAGGCGAATTTTTCGTGTATAGATTTTGTAACATTATTGATTTGCTCAAGATTACTATTAGTAGTACTATTTGGATCTGTTACTTTAGGTGAATTGCTTTCTATTCCCTTTAACAGTGGGCTATCGTCTATATTGAACTTCCATTTTTTCAAAACTTCTAATAATCTATCTACGGAAGTGTTTGATGGAATTTTATGTAAGCAAATGCATTCACTTGGGCATGGTTTATTTCGTCCTTTTTTCTTGATATCAATTATATCATTTGATTTGCGGGAGAGAGGGATTTGTGTTATTGGTTTTGTTAATTTTATGCTAGAAGTTACTTGGGTAGTTATGTCACTCAATAATTTCGGTTTCCATTTTGACGCCGAGAAGTGACCTACTTTTAGGGTCTTGTCCTTTTGTTCCGTACATAGACATACATTAACGGCCAAAGACTGTTCTTTCTTTTTATTTGAAAACTTATTCGCCGATTTTTCTATACGACCACTTTGATTGTATATCAACATCTTATTGGTTTTTCTTGATGTGTTAATTTCCAGCGGTTTTTTCTTCATTAACCTTTCGACGGAAGTGTTCTTTTTCAATGTATTAAATTTATTCAATGACTTATTTTTGTTATCTTCGTCTTTTTTCATAGGTGAATTTGCACTATTTATAGATAGTTGTTTGGTGTCTTGTTTCTGGAAAACGAAGCTTAGTTAAAATTCATCAAACCTATCTCATAGATAAAACTTTTAAAAATACACGCCAAAAAAGTGCACCATATTCGAAGGTAAAAATGAAAAAAAAAATACAATCTTTACAAGAAAATTTTCAAATTCTTAATTATAGCAGCAATTTTATTTTTACTTACTTACCGAAGCACGTTGAATTATTTTAGTAATTTTTTCTTCCATTTGTCTCAAATCTGCCTTTTTAATTGAATCCTATAATGAATATAAGATTTTAAAATAAGTGAAAATAATCATAGATTTCCAACCCAAATTCTATAAAACGTACTTTTTTGAGGTCCTCTATTTGATATTTGAGATTATTAACATCCTGTATAGTTCGCTTCAAATAATTTGACGAGCCATCAGTATTTTTGCGCGAAGAACTTGGTGGAATCGGCGTTTTTACAAGACAAGGATACACAGCAGCATCTGCAAAGCAAAGGATACGTTTTATTTAGTTTACCTATGAGAAATAATTAAAACAAATAAAAAATAATCATAAAAAAATATGTCATAATATTTGCGTCACTCCTCGGCAACGGCTTTACCGAATTTAATGAAATTTTTCATAGACATTCAGAGGGGCTACGGTGATTTCTTACGGCATAGCACGAGACAACCTTTTTAGCTCTTTACTTTTTCTCCATTGGGAAACTATTTCAATACATCGTGTTAACCACCCAATACAGAGACCTTTTTTTGTAAATTATTTTCTACCCCTTAGCGATAACTATACTACTACTACTTATTCAGCTTCTTATAAATTCCTATCCTTACTATGATGCGGTTTGCATTCGCAAGGCGGTGGTCCAGAGGCCATAATATCCTTAGCCTTTTGAGTTATTCTATCAGCTCTCTCCTGGAACAGTTGTTCCGCGAGTTCCGTGGCCAGTGTCTGTGCTCGTCGTTCAATGGCGCGTTGTTGCCAACCTTCGTTGTCGTCTTCGCCTGGATCGGGGCTAAGGCGCGCTTGGTCCGCGCAACTTGCTCCGATCCACTAACAATTCAGGGATTCGTAAGAAATTATTTTATGCAAGTGACTCAATCTGGCGCCGGCTACTTATTTGTATTGTTTTTGGTACAAATATAATTATTATCCTAATCTAAGACAAATCTATGAAAGAATGCAGAAATCGTTATAATCATTCCTTAACTTTATGTACCTAGTATAATATTACTTTGTGCATGGGGTGGAAGGGCATAGGTGATATGACTATTCTTATGTATCCTAATGTTTGTATTGCAAACACAAAAAATGAAAAACCTTGCTGTCAAAATTACGTAAGACAGATTTGTTCAGTTCCGATTATAGAGTGCCCTTTAATTATTTTAATTTGTTATCTTTAATTAAAGATTATATGTTTTGGAGTAATATTTTTAATTTAATAAGCGATAAGAAGTGATATTAATTGATTACTAATTATAAATCTTATTTATTTCAAACTATCAGTAAGATTACGTGGAATAAATAGATATAAAATCAAACCTTCGCATGATACTTCTCAATCGAGGTAGCGATAGCGATATCTAGTTCGCCGATGAGTAATTGTGAAAAGAAATTCCGTAAATTAGCCTTGACGATAGACGCCCGATCCCAATTATGCCTGTCCTCTAAGCACTTAAGCAGCTGACAAGGCATGGAGGTTCCGGTCCCGTTCAATTCCGACTGCAGACCGCTAAATAGGTCTGATAGCAAATTCGATAGAAGTTGGCTACGAAGCGACGTACAAGAGCACGAATCCTAAAATGTTAGTTTTAGGTTTTTCTATGTTAGTTTTTAATGTACCAGATAATATTACGAAGTCATCGTGTGACGTCAATTTATTACTCATAAAATGGCTACGATAAAAACCACCTGTATTCAAAAGATTCGTAAAATTTAGATAATGATGATCAGTTGGCGTAATAATATACCTACCATGTTCAATAGATAATTAGATTGTATGAAATAAAATTACCATATAAAATACATTCATTTGAACTTTAATACAAATTTTCTACGATATTTGATATTTCATACAAGGACAATAATATTTCCAGTCCCATGAAACTTTTTAAAGCATATCTAGGTATTGGACATAACCAAATCAGAAAACACAAAAATTTAAACTATAGTATATAAGTATATAAAATATACCTAAAATAAACAGCCATAAATTATTTCAACATTGCAAGCAGACATTAATTTATTTGTACACAGTACACACATAATATCACTTACCAAAATCTTATCTTCAGGTACACAGTGACACAGGGCGGCGAGAGACAGAGTTCGTTTCACCTCAACAGCTACATCAAGGGGCAACTTGCATTGACACTCGATCACTCTATTCTTTAGTTCCATCAATTGATCCCGTTTTTTCTTTAACTCGTCCACTCTGCCTTGCATTCGATTATCACACATATCCTTACAACCGTCTAGGTCTTGAATAATTTCCCCTTTTTCTTGCCTCAAATCATCTAGCTGCAAAATTTTATGTAATTGCTGTAATTGCATTGTGTTCATAGTGTAGCATTTATTTGCATGCTATTGTTCTGTAAGCCAAACATGCGGCTAATAATAATTGCTGTTATAAGATCTTATATAGCATGTTTAAAGCAAATAAAGGTCTTATTTGAACTATTGTTTGACGTATGTATGTATGTTAAAAGATATACAATTCACGCATTCATCATGGTCCGGGAGCCAGCAGCAGATTTTATGACCAAGTTCCTCTCAAGCGGTAATTAGTAAAATGCATCAAGGTATAGTATTATGAAGCCTCGTGAACGTCAGCTGGAGCTCGGTTGGGGGGAAAGCCGGTTGTAGCCTCCCGTATCAGCTGACGGTTTTTCCACCAAGATACAGCCAGCTGACATATATATTTATCCACAGTTACATATAAGCTATCATCAGGTAAATTTTTGTTTGAGAGGAAATAACGGAAAATAAATTTTTCTTTAAATTTAACTTTCATGTTCGAGACACCAGCTGACGTATAATACACCATGTTGTAACCAGCTGACTATTTTTTTCGTTGAGATATTGGGTTAGCTACAATTTGACAAATTTTTAGCTGAGAGGAAATGAATGAATGAATGTATTTTTTTTCCTATGTGCGTGGGAGGCTACAACCGCTCACCCCCCCAACCGAGCGCCAGCTGACGTTCACGAGGCTTTATAATACTATACTCTCATGCGTCTGACGAATTATCTCTTGAGAGGAAATAGTTAACCAAATTTGCACCTGGCTTCCTAACCATCACGCATGAAAAGTACCACTACCACTACACTACACTACCACTTTGAGCATTACAACTAACTAAATTAAAGAGAAGGAAAGCAGATTTTATTTCTTTTATTAGATTACGTGAGATCGTTAGTCGTTACTTGCCAATATTAAGCCGTCCTCGTCGCGTCGTTTGGATAAACGACGCGACGAGGACGGCTTAATATTTTCGTGGAAAATTTATTTATGTAATCTTCATTTATCTGTTTTATATCTATATTTTCTGTCATTTAATAGTAAATAAGACATAATTGATGCACATTTGTGACACGTGTTTATAATATTTCTCAATTAATTGACTCAGAGATCTATGATATCTTATTTCTTAAGAATCAATTGAAAGCAACATCAACATTAATATTTCCGAGAAGTAATTTGTAGTTTATTAAAAGACTAAGCACCTCACACGCGAGAATTATACTGGTAGTAATGAGTAAAATGTTTATGAAAATTTTAAAGTAAGTATATAATTAAAAAATAAAAATACTATTCACGAGCTTGAAAATTGGTCACACAATAGTTAATTATTAGGAATAGTAAAGAAAGTTTGCTTTTCTATGACATGCATTCTTCGTGAACATCAGATTAAATGTGTTACATTATCTTTAAAATATCACTAGCATTCAATACCTAGTTATAAGCTACATGAGTAGCACATTCATTGAATGACGACTTTCAATGTAATGACTAGGCCTAACGTTGATTAAACAAGCGTCACTCTGTCCAACTCGTTAGCGGATATTAACATAGCCCTTTGAACAGAGCGGATCCCTCAGCATGTTGTTGAATGACGACAGTTGCTGAGAATTTACTTTGTCCACAAGAAGACGAAGCCAACTCTTATTTCTTTGTAGTTAAAAATACAATTGGTACCTAACGTACTAACTACGCTGTATGACGTTCAGTCAGGACGTTGAACGTTACATTACAACTTGTCCTTTAGTCATTCAATCAAATAACAAATTCAACCAGATGACTGCGACATATAGGTATCGTTATCACACTAATGTTAATCATTTCATCAGTTCCTATTTCCCATAAAACAGACTGTAATATTATTATCATTTAATTAATACGTATCGTCTACATTTAATAGATGAGAAAGATAAGTCTGTGTGTAGGTATACCTCTGTTGACAATCAAAATAAGTGCGGTCGAAATATAAAAAAGATATTTCGCACTTCGCAGATACTAGAAAAAAAAATGTTGTGTGGTTTTATGAAACCACGGTAAAAGTGAAACTGTTCGAACGGTTCCGAACACTGCTTTGTGTAGCGCATGTCGCGTGACGGTCGGCTGCCGAGTAGGTATACCTACTCGGCAGCCGCGATACACGCGACATGCGCTACACAGACCAAAAAGTTTGAGACGATGTAAATGTAATAAAAGTTTCACTTTAATATAAGTTTAATAAATTAGACGTGTGCCCCGTTCTGGTTTTAATGTTAATAAGTTTCATGATCCTACCAGTAGGTACGTCAGAAGATATTCCCTAAACATATGAAGTTTAACTACCACTTGTAATATAAGTTAATTAAGACACTTACTTCAGCCTTAATACGGTTATTGTCCGCTTCTTCAAGTAACAGCTGTTTAGAGACATCAGTTATTTGTTCTTTCAAGGCAGACAGTTCAGATCGCATCGCGCGTTCTGCCTCAATCGTGAGACCACGGGTAGAATCCACTTCGCTCTCCAAAGATAAAACTTTCCGGCGAGCCTGTTCTTCTTTATACTAGTGCAAATATGGATTATATAATTTGATGGTGTTGTTTATATTGTGATATAAATTAGTCAATATTGATACAGGCAATGAACTTAAACACGCAGAATCATTCAGGTTGGATAAAAGTATCTACCTAAATGTTAAAGTCTTGTTTGATGA
Organism: Colias eurytheme; assembly: GCF_061535395.1. NCBI lineage: Eukaryota > Metazoa > Arthropoda > Insecta > Lepidoptera > Pieridae > Colias > Colias eurytheme. The sequence goes on along the minus strand of NC_142982.1, from coordinate 8,222,625 downwards.
TAAGTTACTGATAGTTATTGTAAAGACAAGAGGTCTTTGTCCTCTTCTATCCTTATAATTATATCAAATTCTTAATTTCTAGAGAATTGAATCCCCCTAACATTTGAGAAGGGTTTGTTTATTTAGTAGGTACCAAGGAAAAAAAGTATGTTTAATTTTATTTATTCTAAGCATCTAACACAGTCACATATAGCAGCCCGTACCTACTAAACAGGGCATTTAATTTAATTATTTACATTTTAGACTATTGGCCTGTATCGAAAAACTGTTTCATCAACTGCACTGAGTTGGACAGCTTACAAGTAACAGCATAGTACTGAAAACTATTATTTTATGTTCCCTAACGATATCCCCTTTGCAATATGAGCCCATCAACGATATATTATGTAATATAGGTATAACCTAGGGCGTAGATGCGTTATACGCGCTCACGAAGTGGCACCATAAATTCGGGTCAAATGACCCGACTTGGAAATGTATGTCTTTTTTTTTTCGTATAGAAACTAGCGTGCCGTCTCTTTCTCGATTCTCAAATGCTATACGTTTGAACTTTGACATGTGCGTAACCGGGGCCATCATTTTTCGAACGATTAATTTAATATTATATCGTTGGAGCCAGTAGTATTCATGTACCATCAGCTCCCGATCCAACTGCACCCCTCTACACTGCTGCTCCGCCACAGCCGCGTCCCCCTGCGCCGCTTGCTCACTCAAGCGCAGTCTCTCACAAGCCCTGTTACACACTTCCTTCTCTAACTGAGTGAGGCGACTCCGTTCCTTCTCCGCTGCACTCCCTTTGTCTTTTAGTTTCTGAGCTAGCGCTGTTGTCGCGTTCTTGTATGTGTTGCGGTCTTCGATTAGCTTGTTGATCTGTTAAGTTTTGTGAAAGTAAGTAGTTCTATTTATAAACAGTCATATTATATTATTAAGTTATTTATAAACAGTTAATATTATGTGTTGCTCTTTGCAGGAGGTGTGTTTCAACCAACTATTTCTTTATAGGAGTTGGAAAGTATTGGATTATGGAATTGAGAAGATAAAAGGTTTATGAACAAAATGAATAATAATCAGATTTAAACGTAATGGACATTAAAGTTCTTTTGATGAACAGACAGGCATAATTACAGATCAGATACCTAATAATGGAAAATCCAAAAAAAAACTGACCGACCGACTATATCAACGTTCTTTTTTATGACAAATTATATACGCGCAAAAAACACTACATCATTCATTGCTAAATCCAACTTGTAGGCGCAAAATAGGATATTTTATATAGGTAATTCATATTAAAGTTATACAGATTTTATCATTCATGACGTATTTTCGATATAATTTAATTACTTTATGAAAAACAATATGAGCACAAAGAAAAATTTTCCATATTTTATTATATTATACTTATTTTACAACACGGTAACTACATGGTTTCGATATAATCATTTCCTACTTTACTCCACAGAAGTATTCCGTATATCATTAATTGTAAATCTATACCAGGAATTTCATTCTACGCTGAAGCGTAGACCACTTGAAGACAGAAGTATATTACAGATTACTCATTTTATTTTTGCGAGGCTGTTTTTGTTTGAAATTTACGGATTTATAGCACATAATATGTTTATTGCGCTTTTTGCGCAAAGGCAAAGGCTTATCATACCTACTCGCATAATAAAACTCACACTCATTATCATAAAACATATCTAGTACTTAATTTAATTAAATATGTAACTACTACCTGTGTATTTATCATCTCATCGTGACTAAACAGTTTAAATGTAAATATTTCTTATGTGAATATATTTTTTCCAGATTACATAAGGTCTTAAAAAATGTTCTCATAATTTCTTATTTATTTAGAAATTTATGAAATTAAATGTATTATTTCAGATTCTTTTAAACTGTGAATCCAAAATCCTTTTTTACTTTACTTTTTACTTTACTATTAGTAGCGCAGCAGCGGACCTAAAATTCAACTCAACTCAAATTTGTATTACTCACACTCACACTAAGTATACTTAGTGTTCATAAGTGTCCTTATTATTTCAGAAGTGACCTTTCTAATAACTATCTATTGATTTAAAACTGATACTTACCTATCATTATCACAAAACACACTACACGTACTTGTTTATTTATATCTCCTTCCTTCTCCTCAGCGAGCTTCAAGCGCCGCTGGTAGCCGGCTTCTAGATCCTTCCACGCAGCCTCCGCCCGCTCAAGCAGTTCCACTCTCTCCGCCTCCCGCCGGGCCAGTCGACCCGCTCGCTTCCGTAACTCCTCCGTGGCCGCGCCCAGCTCTGTCAGCCGTTGTATACACGCGGAGTCCATGCAACATGCCTACAAGCAATGATGTTTTACGTAAACAAAATTGGGAGTGGCAAGTCGAAATGTGACTAATTAGCCAGAATCGCCACCAGTTGTCTCTTTTTCGCTCATGATAATCGAGTACCTAATGCCATCTCACTTTGACGTCCAATAGTGCGTTTTTGAAGATCGAGTGGTGTGCTGGTTACCTATCTACACCTTATACTTATAATATCATTCCTCTTGGTGTTTTAGGTAGGAAAATGAAGTTCCGTACAAATTGGTCAAGTGGTCAAAATTATTCGTTAATATAAGGAACCTATTACAGGATCTCGTAGTAGGTAGTAATATTCCTCATACGATTGCCAATATTACAATTAATGATAAAAGAAAAATTTTAAGAAAATACCATTTAAGATTAATAAACTCGGTTGTGTGTCTATTTAGTCTAATGTATTTTAATATTTATCCACAACTAGAAGGCTTAAATTCAATAGAGAAGAAGTTTGTAATAGTGAGGTCATTGTTTCGTATAACGATGTAGGTATTAACAGAAACTGTAAATAAACAGGCCCAAATTATACTAATAGGAATTCAATAAACACAAATAAATCTCATTCATGTGACTTATATGATGATGATATTATGTAAGAATTTCGGTAAACAAAAAATATCTAACGAATAGCTGTAACTCGTAAATTTTACTTTAATCTTTTGTTTATTTTATCTGCCCTGACATTAATTTTGATATTTATAATTGACTAGCTTTCCGCCCGCGGGCGAAGCGATTACCGGGATAAAACCTATCCTATGTATCCTATTTCATGCAAATTGGTTCAGTAGTTCAGGCATGATTGAGTAACAGACAGACAGACAGAGTTACTTTCGCATTTATAATACCTATTAGTATGGATTTGAAAGTGACTGATCAAAACTAATTACATAGGTAGGTCTATTAAATGATTTTTTTCAAGCCGACAATTATGACAATCAATAAGGGAGATTGGCGAAGTGATGACTCATTTCGTCACTAATATTACCCAAATACGTACAGCATCAATTTTGTTCATTATATCCTTTTGATTTTTTTGTGGCTTTTTAGGTTGATGACGTGAACAAGGATTTTCCGCGCGCATCACGATTTTCGTTTCCACTGGTAGCCTCACTACTGGACCGATTAGAGGAGAAGTGCCAAAACTTGCGGAACTGATGCCTTTACTACTTCCAGATATCCCTTCATAACAATGGTTATCTTTAGACTTTAACTTTGTTTTCTCCTTATTGAGTTCGGCTTTCCTTCGATTCTCGTGCACAAACCTGAAAAAACGACCACATTCTTCTATAAATTCCAACAATTCCGACAATTACTCACCGTGACCGAGTTTAAGAAAATGTGCATATCAATAGAAAAAGCCTAAGAACTCCTAGGTAACATTCAACGTTATCTAAGTCAATGATATGGTCTAGACCTAGTGCCCGCATCAATTTTCAGCTAAGTACTTATCATAGTGATTAATAGAAACTAATTAGTGTATCTTTCCATATTTATTAGTGAACGGGTCTTTGTTTTAATATTCATAGAGCAAAAACATTTGGACATCTCAAATACATTAAAACCTACAAGGCCAACCTGACATTCGATACGAAGGAAGCTGGTACCGAAACAATATGTGTTAAATAATTTTAAATAAAATGAAAAGCATCAATTTTGGTTATATTAAGAATAAAATCCTAGCAATGTAAAAATAGTACCGTGCGAAGAAAATTACCAAGACAAAAAAGTAACCTAGCTCCGGTCATTACCACGAGGGCGATGTAGGTTTAAAAAGGAATAAACCGCGACTTCATCGGATACAAAACCTGATATGTGGTTTCTTTTTCTCCTTTAAGCTGTAAGCACTTGCTTGGCATAACGATTGCGCGCGCATTCGTAACAGGCGTATAACCCGTTACACAAATGTACCTACTGTTTTTTATTGAGTTAATTTCTTACTTCATATAATTGTGTCATTACCATTCATCTAGAAGGTATAGGTTATTTTTGTACGACACAGGCATACCTATACAATTATGCACAATGCATTTGATAAAACTCTACAATGTCACACCGTCCGCGTCGGATGCAAACCAGACGGGTGTAAATAAGTCTTTAAAATTCAAATACTGAAACAATAAATCGTTATCAATTAATTTACTACCTACGTACTGTATCGGTTTACGTACCGCGAGCTACGTAAATACTCAAAGCCTTCCTATATATCTGCGTATGATTGTTTTTGTTCTTAAGTAGGTACGCAAGCACGACTAAATTATAAAGATAAGAAGAAAGGAGAATTGTCTTTACTTTCCCTCATTACTTCTCAGTTTTATTTCTGATGGAAATATTTAGATATTGCAGACGACAGAGATAGAAGTAACAAATCCAAATGGTTCTAATACCTAAGTCTAATGGATCATAGAAAATTTAGTTTTAATTTTAGCTATAAAATAAAAAAACATTACTGATATAGGCTTTCGACGCGACTATGTCCAAGCCGTTGCCATGCCAACACAGCACAGGCGAGATGCTGCTCCTCCGGCCGTTGAGACAACATGACCTTAATGTCACAGTCTCGGTCCAAACTCTCGTATGCATTTTTTATCGCCTCCTGATATTTGAATAGTTACAAAGGCAGTTTTTATTCTCTAATTAGCTTATATTTTTACATTGTAATTAAATTTAAATTTGGAAAGTAGAAATGAAAGCAATTAAATGACTAAAAAGTAATAACTATTACGTCTAAAAATTTCAGACAGATTTTTTTCGTGAAAACTTTTTTTTTATTTTTATATTTAATGTATCAATGTACTGTATATTTTAATGTAGATACCTTTAAATCGATGGAAGTGTTTTTTTCAAAAACCTTTTCTATATTCCACAAAATCAAAGAACTCAAGGATAATTCTTTTTTTGCTTTAAATCTTACATCTCTTTCTGATTTGGTTTGTTTGGTCGACGACTAAAATTAAAAAGAATAAGTACATTATTTAAATTATATGAATATATTAATTGTTTCGCTTTAAAGAAAAATACAATTTGATTTATTAGAGTTTTGCATAATATACCGGTTGGTCCATAATATCCATTTTTAAGACGCAGTATTCAAATAATCAATCAAATGCCCGAATTAATTTACAAGTGCCATTTAAAATTTACATGTTAATAATATTTTTTCCACAACTTTAATTTATTTCTGCAAGTGTATTGACATTTTTTGTTGTGCTTATTGACGTCTTTCAGGTTCATTGTTCAATTATTAATTAGTACAGGTATCTCTCCAAGAAGGTTTTAAATAAAATTATTAAATTGCACAAAGAAATTAAAATAAAAGCATTTGTGTTCGCCCCAAGCTTGCCCATAACGTTATTGTAGATCTTTAATTAATTAAATTCTGTCATTGGAATCAATTGGAAAATTTCTTGATGGGCATTTTCTACCCAAAAACATAGAGCGTAACATAATTCGTTTTCCTGAAATATTAAAAAAAATCCCAACGATAGAAAACAAATCTTTATTTGATTATGTCGTCATGAAGGATGCAGGTGCAGAAACGCAAAATAAACCGTAAGCGCATAACTTAACCGATCGAGTTTTCGTTAATCTGAATAGCCCTGCAAAAAAATTAGAGTAGTACAGTGGAGTATTTATATAACGGTTCAATATCAGATCGTGCCGGCGGACGGCGCGACGCTTAACTTTCGATTACCCGATGTTTTTACATGTGAAGTGTGTACAGAAGGTCCGCAGTGCATTCCACGGGCTGGCCTAGAAACTTTTGAGGCAATGTCAAGGGTAACTGACCCGCTTGCAAGCTATCAAGTATTCATCTTGCATTTCATCTCCGCTATTTTTTTGCACACTCTTCCACGTTTAGATCCTATTTATCTTTCCTATATAATATAATAAGGGAAATTATGAAATGGTAGAGTTCGCATCTAAACAACATTTATTTCTAGATACCATCACACTAAATCTGGAAATCTAGCCAAGACGAGAAAGCAAATTAACAATTAATCTCTTTATTTACGGACGAGCGCGACAAGTACTTAATAGCTTGGACGGTAATTTTCTCTATGAAGGATTACATAGATGATTCATCACTGAGCATCAGTATGCAAGTACTTCTTGTAGTGAAAAAAAGCAAAAGAGAAGGGTCGACATACCCCAGGCCGGCGACGGCATTGGCGCCACCGGCCGGTTCCCAGCGTAACGGTGCGAGCTTTCCAAGTATAGCCAACATTAGCCTCATCGCTAACTATTTTTAGCACCGCCATCGCCATATCAATAGGAGCTTCAATTCAAACGCAAGAAATAGGCTACCATAATTAGATTTGATTTTAAAATCTTCTAAGAAAACACATCATATTTTTTGTGATACATTTACTTTATTTATTAAATTCGCATTAAGGCCTACGTCGATATTTATAGAAGTGTCAAGGGATTCCCTAGGATTAGAATGAGAATCTTAACGATCTAAGCACTTTATGAATTAATTAATACTGTGAATCATTAGTCACATAAATTAATAAAGTCGTTAAAATCGTGCCAATGTTATTTCCTCGTTGTTTAAAAATATGAATAAAGTTAATCGATCCATCTGGAGCAGTGCAGAGCAGCAAAAATTTGAGTGGATTTAAATAATTGACTAATTTAAAAACTAATAATATTATTTTTATATGCACCTTTAATTATTACAAGGTCATAAAAAAGGAAAAGTGATTTTAAAGGAAATTTAAATTACAGCCTAGATGTTTTTGTTTTTTGGTTGTTTTTGCCGAGCTTTGATGAGCGTCTATGGCAATCAAATTAAATTTTTTCTAGAACACATTTCAAAGTCAAATACTTATAAATAATGCATGATTATTACTTAACAATTACGCAGTTATGGTTGAAAATATATGACTACTGTTATCATTAGTAGATGCTTCTGTTTATAAATCCATAATGCAAGTAAATTAGTTTTTATAATAACGTCTAGAAAACTCTGGATTTCTACCTATTTTATATTTTGTATTTTACTTACTACTCAATATAAATTTAGGATGTTGATTGTTGGTACATAAGGGATTCTGGTACTTATAGTATAAAAGAAAGCGTGAACGTGTATATGTGTCTCTGAAGCCTTAGTAAAGACTTACATACATTTTTTGGAAATGTTCGGACCAAACAATAAAAAGATACATAAGTATATATTTATTACTTGCTCACAAAAATTCTCAAAAAACGGCGATACTGATTCGGTAGATAAAATCCAGACACTTAAAACTTGATAGTCATTAGAAACATAAATCATTCTCGCAGCCATAAATCGTTTTTTAATTTAAATTTTCTGTTTAAGCTAAAAAATGAATGATTAAAAATAAAGATGTAACGTTTCATTAAAGAAACGAATCTTAAATGGCAGCCAAAGCTGACATTGACATATGGTAGGGTCAGCAAAAAAGAAAATAAAAATAACCTAAATGGATAAATAATTTAATTTGCTTGTTGACAAACTGTTTTGTTATAGTATTTGTGTTTTTATATGAATTATCATATTCACGTATACAGAATGCAACAAAATCCCCATAATACTCGTAATGAGCCCATAAAACTGAACAACTTTTCGCAAAGAACATGTATGTCAAATTCCAATAAAATATTATTAACTATCGCAAATACATAATTATTGTCATGGTAAATTTATGATAAAAAGTATTATAGGGAAAATCAAATATATTTTAGTGATTTTACTTTACCCAGCTATTTTAGAAGCCATTGAAGATTCGTTTCTTTAATGAAACGCGTTATATATGCTTATTCTGTACCCACTGTAAAAAGCCCTCGTGAGAAGCGATACTTGTATGAAATAACATTTCTACCAAATCTTTCGGAAGACTTTATGTCTATGTGGAAATGTTCACAATGCAAGATATAATCAAAATATTTGTTTTTTTTTTGCTAAGATATCCCCATATTCTAATACAAAGCTATTCTATTGCGTTAACCTTATATTGTTGCAATCTATCGTTGGAGATTTGTAAATAGTGACTGTTAATCGAAACTAATTGTATAATATTATTATAGTTTTCTAATTTAAATCTTTTAACATCTCTATAAAATATTATGGAGCTAATTGTATGGAGCTATTATAATTCAAAATGGCTAGGTGATTTTGACACTACCTCTGAAAGATCGAGGCATAGGTTTTTGGTCGGAGATTACGTTGTTGTTTTTATTTTTGTGTAGTATTATTTACCTGCGACAAGGCCTTTTATACAATTTACATATTAGTTTTTTTGAATATTTTGCATTTGGAAATTTAAAGGTTTAAATCGGTAACATAATATGCTCAAGGTCACAAAACACCTTTCTAATCAAATGTTGAAAATAAACTTTTATCAATAACATAAACAAATTTAAATGTTGCATATAGGAGATGGCAAGTACTCACTTACAGATCGGATTAACTTGACAATTGAGGACAAAATTAATCAAGCGAGGATCCGTTATAACAGATGAACAAGTATTGAAGTCTCGGTTTTTTCCAGTCTGATCAAACACACCTTAAATAAATACATTAATTTTACACATCTTGATATTGATTATAGGACGTCCATGTTACATAACAATTCTATGCATTATATCACAGATTACCTATATCAAGGATATTACAAGGAAATCATGACGCTGTCGCGCCTGTCGCCTAATAGGTCGCCTATGGAAATATAGTTGAAGTATTCTTCTTATACTTATTACAGAAAAATAATTTTTAACCTTTTGCTGGCTCGGAGGATCCCTATATTCTCTGAAATGTTTTTGACCGCACTTTCACTTGGATGTTATCTTGTAGTGAGGACCATTGAGATAATATTACTACGTATGGAGGAGACACCGAGAACAAAATCTGTGCGCCATTTTTTTGCTCTAACTAAGTTTTAAAAATTATTATCTAGTTAGGTACTTACCGATTAAAGTTATTCCTTTGCACTTTTCCGTATTATTTGTATTATTTGTGTAATATCGTAACACACACGAAGGCATATTTGATGCGTTTCACTTTAAAACCATTAAAAAAAACCGCAACATAAGTGATGTAGGCGGTGTCGTCTCCATATTAATATTATCTCAATGGTGAGGACTGATTTTGTTTCACCATAGAAAATAAATAAACATCCCACAGAAAATATAATGGTCAATAAGTATATGGAGCGTGATCATAATAAGTTCAAGTAGATAAGGAAAACACAAGCACGTCAATTCGTTTGTTTAGTGTTTCAACCGCCTCGATTTTTTCTCGATTGGCATTCCACACAACAATATAATTAAAAAATCTACAAATTATCATTCAAAAAAAATATACGACTATATCATCATCATTGGCCATTTACGTCTATTTCAGACTATTATCGTAGTCGGTAAGGAGTCCCTATCTACTGCACTTCTTACGATGGCTATGTAGCCCAATAAGCGATGCACACGTGCGCCCACATTTGGGACACCTGTGTTCTCCAGGGAGTTGAGCGAAGACGGGTAGTTGAGTTTGGGCGTGTCGTTTTTGTCTTCTACGTTAAAAATACAACTAATTATTTATTTTTTTACTTTCAAAAATTTACAAATACTAATATTGTTTCACTTACTCATCAAAACTATTATTGTTCAGTTGTTTGTTAAATATGAACTTGATCGTGGTAATTTCGATATAAATTATCTACAGTATAAAGCATAATGACATTCTCAAATTTGCACACCTTCATTGGTCTGCTCGAACATCATTTTGCACATTTGACTGAATTACTGTTCCCGTTAAAAAAATTAATACTTGTAAACATGGAGACGTGCCAGACGTAATTCAATTAAATATTTATATTTCATAATCCTAAAAAGTAAAAATAAAATGTTTACCGACTTGTAACAATCGAAGCAGTAATTGATAGCGGAAGTAGAAGTTTATGATAATAAATTAATTTCAAATTAATGAACAATTGAATGAAACCACAGATCACAGAAAGATCTCTATGAATGAAAACTTAAATGTATTGTCTTCATTTTCAATGCGATCAATTCAACAATGTTTAACTTTTAGACATATTTTTTTTAATTAAACTTAATGAAAATGTGAAACGTGTAGTATTTACTTACCCGTTTAAAATAATTGAACTAGATTAGACACTATCTTATCTTATTTTATAATAAATACATAAATTGCACATACTTTAAATTATAGGCAATTACTGAATTCAGAATTTGATACTCCTAATTATGTGAAATGTATTATAAACCTACCACCTATAATAAATTTTACCGCTATAATTGTATTCTAACACTTTATACTAAATATTAAGATAAGTATTATAATTTCTAATTTTTATAAATCCGTATAAAATAAAAATATTATTTAGAAATTAAAAATGGACCGGTAATAATTAATGATAACCTAACAATTAGGTACTTACATTATTTTTTTCAATTTTTCAACCACAGACTATGTCAAAAAATTTCTACATTAAGTTATCTGTGAAAATGTGCTGAATTTTTTTTCACTCATTTTTAAATGCCGTGTGGAGCCGTATTAAATACATAAATATAAATTAGTCATAAGTCGTAATATTGATCATTTAATATTATTTTTAAACTAGATAAGTATACATATAAAAAAATATAAAACTCAATGAACCTTCTTAGAAATTCAATACTTTTTTATGAATTTATTTCTAAACGTTCTAGAATGTTTTTTAAAAATAAATAAATCGATGGAATCGCTGCTGGCTGCTGGCCGCTGCCCTATTGAGGCCGGCTACAAGTGGCAGACACGCTGCCTGCCGTCACACGGGTCGTCAATAGCCACATTGTACTTATTGTCACCATTCAGTATGATGACCCCACTGCACACTAGAATAACAATCAAATCAACGAACACCGGAACATGTAGTAACTGCTTAACAATTTCTCACTTGACTATTTTCCAGTGAACGGTGACTTTGACACACCCCCAAGTACATACGATCTGCAATAAATATCACGTATTGCAGGCATTTCGTTAATACGTGATGTACCAGAGTATACTCGTGATTCGTGATTTAATATTACAATTATTGAAAGAAGTGTCTGTAATATAATAACAACTAATAGTTTAGAAAGGAATTGACTATCATGTATGAGCATTAAGAGACTAAAGTGTAACACATGTTATTATCAGTAACATTTTACAAGATTGAGTACGTACCACAAAAAAAATATGAGATAACCCAAAAAATAAATCGTAAAACTGACAAAATAAAAAAGACTTATAAACAAACTACCCAGGAGGAGTCGGAGCGAGCAGCTAGTTATACATAAATCGTGATTAACGTACATATCGATTACATGGAAACAATAATTAATTACTTATGGATAATCGATATACAATATGTTAACAAGCATTGCTTAGAATTTTTAATTGATGTTACATAAATCTAAATAATATGTAGTGTAACTGCAATTGGAAATTCTAATCATTATCAACGCTCGAAATTAAATTAGACTGTATCAAATATAACATTCTGTGGAACTGTAAGAATAAAATAGATGTATGTAGGTATAACAATTTGTATTTAACTACTATGCTATCTTTTCTTTCTATGTGATTTGAATTAAAACTTAAGGGTATCTAGGTACCTACTAGCTTCATCAACAGATATCTTTTCAAATGGATAGATGAAATAAAATCAAGTCTTCATAATTTAGATGTTTATGTGCGTTTTATTTGTGTGGAATTTATGGCTTTTTACAATCATAGTGCTTATTATAATATCGGAACTTCACAAGACACTAAATCATAAATAAATAAAATCTTACATAATATCATGACAGAAAGAAGAAAATATTAAAAAGTGTATCATCATTTTATAGCGTTACATGACGTAAGTAATAGGTATAAATAGAAACGTTCTCTTGTAACGTTTATCACTTACTGATTACTGAAGCATACCCGGAATAATTTATGTAAATATTCAAATACAGAGAGATAAAATAGATGAGTTGATAAGAAAATTATCGTTTTATATAATAAAATATTACACTTTTATTACGTCTACACAAATCTTTACAAGTAGGAGTGAACAATGAACATGCTTCTTTATACACCACTATTTTATAATGGGGAAATTTTGCATAGATACCTCCGACTCCCTGGGATGGAGTTGTGGTTATTTCAGATTCCTACCGAAACCCCACACTGTTATGTCGCACTGCTTTGGGCGGAACTACGGGAACGGTTCTTACATACTCTTTCGCGTTTCCCGCCCAAAAGATGCCCGTTTCCAGGCCCATTCTCACCTGCACTCAGTTGGACAGCTTACAGGTGACGGCATTGTGCTAAATCTTAGGTATTATTTTATGCTCTTATATCGTTGTTTATACGTCACCTGGTGGTTCAAATAATCCATCTATATTTTGGCATGGGACTGTAGTCTATAACAGTCTATATTGTGTAGATATGTTTAGAAGGTACGTCATTCCTAATAAATATAAAACAATGAATAATGAATAAAGACTAAATAATGTACTAATTATGTTTTAATCGTTTTTCTATATATTATTTAATTGTTCAATGGAATGTATGGTGTGTTAAGATAATTTACACACATTTATATCTCGAATAAATATTTAGTATGTAGTATTATATAATAAATAATCATTACGATATAGACAAAGCCATTAAAGATTTACTACTGTTTAAAGGAATCTTTACCAAGAATATGTCATACGTAGATAGGTATTACAGTACTTGTGTTTAGGAATTGTATCAAATTTCGTAGAAAAGTATTGAATATCTGTAGATATTCCTACTGAACCTAATCAGAAGTCGATGCACCAAAAACGAGTCCACCAAAAAAATTCATAATTACATTAACCGCGAAAGAAAATGTTAAAAAAGTCTTATTATTAATTTTAAAAAGTATTTATCAATCAAAATATAAAGCGGATTTAGTGACCGTGTTATTCTTGGTGTTATTATGTGCTACTATGTCATTTATGTCTAAGTTTAAGGTTTTACTGCCACTACAATGAATGATCCGCGCGGCCGTGACTGTAAAGCACGATCAGCGTTTCTTTTCACACGCAAAACAAACATGCAATGCAGCGAAAATTCTTATAAGTTAAAACTAATTTAATAAAATATCGCCAAATGCAATGCTTTCTACGATTTTTTTAATTTTTGGAAAAATGTCTTTGAATGTTATGAATTTCAAAATAAGTATCGCTCATTGAGATTTTATTTGGTTTTTTAGATAGTTAATTGATTTGAAGAAATAAAAAATAAAATGTGCAATTTAGCACCAACACCATTATTTTTTATCTTTTTAATTAATGTTTTATAATGCAAATGTACCTAAATGTACCCAATGTCAAAAAAGGAATCCAATAAAACCTCGAGAGCCAAAATACATCGAACTCTCTGTACATTTATGTAAAGTTTGGCAAAATTTAATCAATCTTTAGAAATATTACGAATGTATTTTATTTCATAATGTCAATAATATATATGTACCTGTTCCATATTCACTGAAATCCAAACCAGACCAGATGTTATTAAAAATATCATGTAAATATTTGTGTAGAATTATGTATTGAACTAAATAAGGGAGTGTCCATTAATTACGTGAGGCGCTTTTTCAATTTTTTTAATTGATTAAATGGACCAAAAGAGTAGGTACAATTTGTTTTGTTACAATCGGGAAAAAAATTGCGTGATATTTGCTGAAACCCCTCCTCTCCCCAACGCGACGTAAGGTTAGATGAGATATGACTCGATCCCCTCCCCCCCCTAAAACACCTTACGTAATTTATGGACGCCCCCTAAGTTAGGTAAACATTCAAATATTGATTACGACGTTTTCGGCATAGATTATTCGAGTTTGAAGATATTATTAGATATAGAATTTTAACACAGTGGCTACATTTCCGTTGTAAACAATAAACCTGTTTAAACATTTTAGTTTTTTGGACTAATTTCTTTATATAAATTGTCATGTGATCTATCCAAATACGCAAAATATCTCATCCAAGACGGAGGCCCATTAGATATACGTACTAGATGTTATGTGACGTAGGCCCAGTAAATTTTGTAAACAAGTCATGTGCGAATCCTATCCTATCCTACTAATATTATAAACGCGAAAGTTTGTGAGGATGGATTAATGTGTTTGTTTAGGTGTGTATGTTTGTCACTCTTTCACGCAAATACTACTGACCGATTACAATGAAATTTAGCACAGATATAGAGAGTAACTTGGATTAACACATAGGTTTTATCCCGGAAATCCCACGGGAACGGGACCTATGTGGGTTTTTCTTTGAAAAACGAAGCCGTGGGCGGAAAGATAGTCTAATCTATTTGTAAAAACACTAAATACGACCGTAGCAATAACCGTAGATAAGTATCATCACCATAAATAATAAAAAAGAGCTGTGTGCCGAGTACACGTGTCAGTAGTGAAACTTCTTTGGCAAGGTTCAAGATACCAAAATCGTCGCCATACTCCATGACGTATCATTGCCATGACGCGACCTGGAAAATTCACTCTCAACGTGCCAAAAATTTAATGGTCGCCATTATTCTGGAAGTTAAGATTAAATAAGCATTATATATACTGTGACAATAACATATTGTTGGTTGGTACTACGAAAACTGTGTTTCTGAATACACAATATAATTTCAACCTGATATCAATCTTGACCACAATTACGCTTAATTCAACAAACTCAATACTCATTCCGACAATACATTTTTATATATTATATATATGTACCTACAACTTTAATACACTGGATGAATTAATTCCGCTGTGTTCTGGTATTTCTCAATAGAAAACAAAAACCACGCGTAATCAGTCAGCGAGATAAAGACAACAAAGACTTTATTCAGAAAGCTGCATAATATTTTTACGCATAAATACTGATGTTTTTAATGTAACGTGTTAGCATCTATTATATTTTGTATTTAAACGGAAGAACTTCCGTCTTGTATCAAACATGTTTTATTTATAACAGTCTGAAATTATAAAAAATTAAGAACGTGATAATATGTAACAATAACACTGAATTGATGTTAGAATGAGGATAAATAACAATGCAGTTTATAACGTTTATATGCATAATATGTGGGGGTTACAAATAAATGATGCAATCATCATCATCGAAGTATATAATCATCACAACGTACCTATATAACGTGATTTTCTGAAACAACAAACGTTTAATTATTGACCTAATCGAAGTTATATAATCTATACGGCAAATTTTTGTAGACGATACTTATTATATTGAATCAATATAAATGCAATCAAGTTGACGAGTCACAGTTACGTGCTATCTTCATCTCGTTACTGCATCTGTTAATAAGAGCGATAAGAATATTTTTTGTTATCAAATCAAAAAAAAATTCCGACTATGTTGTTTGTACTATGTAGGTATTGGTGTTTAATTTTGCGACCTTATTTTTAGAGTCTGTTTATTCTCTGGCATAGGCGTCTAGATAGAAGAAGCTGATAATTCGATAAACCAATAAAAAGTACCAACATAAATTATGTGACTACAGCGAAGATAATTGTTTGATATTCTATAAGCAGTTCCGTAGCACATTGAAATCAAAATACATTTCAAATATTTATGTATGAAGTAATATTAATCGTCGATTTCATTAATAATATACGATAAGGAAACGCCAAGTAAATTCCAAGCTATAAAAAGTTCACATTGTATATTATAGCCTCAGCCCCCGGAATCACAGACACAATAGAAAATCTATTGTGTCGTGGCCCGATCGGGCCGCTCGGTGGTCAAGGGGTTGTAAGTTTTTCAATCAGATTAATTATTCTTGTAAGCAAAAAAAATGGCACATGCACATGTTGAAGTAGTTAAATGTTAATATAAAGAGTGTATTGTACATACTACAGAATATAGATTATAGATCTTTGGGACACATATTATTATTGTCTTTAATTATAGTTCTTCAAACATTGTCTCTTTGAACTGTTGAGCAAATGAACATTGTGGCATAAACATCTTTCTTCAAGTCAGAAAGTCAGTAAGAGTCTTTTTCAATCTTCAAGAGTAATTTGAGGAAGAAGATAGACATATTATGTACCTAACGTAATATGTCTTTTGCACTTCTAACCAAAGAATTTTGTCAACTCGTTGCGTATTTTTTATCCATAAAATTTAAAGTTCTAAATCTTTATAGATTTATAGTAATTCGTTTATTCCTGGATTATTTTTAAGGAAAAGCCACCCATGGAATATTCATCGTGTTTCCTTTTCTCCTCCGGCATTTTGTCACTCCTATTGAAGAAAAATCTGTGAGCGACCAACGCGAACGTTGAGATTACGACAACAAAAAATAGTAGAACGCATTGTGCCACCGCACCGCCTAGGCCTTGGAGGATAGAACCGAGGGGTCTAACTAAAAGAAAACTTTGGTCTGCCAGGATACAGAAGGTGATTATTAGATGATTTTCTCCGTGTTCGTAAAGGATAGTGAAAGAGATGCAAAATCTATCTGCCCCATAATCCATACCAGTTACCACAAAACACACGCAAGAGGACACGAGAATTCATAGTCTGAATAATTGAGACCCTCAATGTGCCTCCGTTTCTGTCAAAGAGTGTCGGTTAATATGGTAATTCAATACATCTGCGTATGTTTTATGATAAGTTTTTTATCTTAATCACCTAATTATACATAAACCACAACACCAGATCTAGAAGAATTTTTTAATAAAAAATTAATTAGAATATCGACAACTTGTTTGTTTAGAATTTTCTATAATACCTATTCCGTGAACTGCCCTTTATAAACACATGTTAATGAGACAAGATGATTTAATTTTTAGATTTTTTTTAGAGAAATGATTAGTTAGGTATATGTCCGGTTTGTGCATTGCTGTTAATATTAAGATTCATAAGGTATGAGTGTAGGTATAATAATCAAATAAAAAATATATTTTAGAATCACCTTTTATATTATTATGCTTTGGCGTTACATTATTAGAAACCGTAATGTTACGAAAAAATTATTAATATATTTCTTTTATTTGTGTTTTGTTTATAATGTTTAGTAATAGAACATCTACTTCCCTTTATATAAATTTCTAAATTAACAATAATAATTTATCATCTTCCTCAAACGGACTTCATTCAAGATCTCTCCTGACACAGTTACATTGTAACTTGTAAGTAACGGATTAAATTAGTTCAGGATTATATGATATTGCTTACAAAATAAATACATACATGCAAATGTATTGTTTTATATGATTATACACGATTGTAATTATTTTTTATTGATTTTATAACATTATGAACTTGCTATTTTATAGTTTGTTTACTGTTTAAAACTATCATTAAAAATTATGTTTTAATTTTTATGTTTGATTTCAATAGATAAGTTCTAGAAACGTTTGGTGACATAATATTTTCGACCATTTATTAACTTTTATAAGGCAATTATCTGACGAAAATTATAGTCGTTTATCAAATATAAATGGTATTTATCGAAAACTAAAAACCACTAGTACTTTCTCAAGTGTGTCTACATAATTTTTCAATCGATAGGATCGATAGGATTACCACAATAATATCAGAAAACTAATATTAGCGGTTAATTTACATATTAGGCAGATAATAAAAATAAGTAAAATATTTTATATCCAGGTGAAATCTTCCTTTATGAGTTAAATTAATAATTCAAGATTCCTGTAGTAGGTACTTACGAAGCAAACATTTTGCTATCTTAAGAAATGTGGGAGATTCATCTTGCCAACTAATACGTGGGGAGTGACCTCTAGATCACCACACATTGGAGATGAGGAAAAAGTTAGCACGGAAAGCTCTGCAGTAAAGTTAATAGCGCTAATGAGGCTGCGAAGAACAAGAGCCACCGGGGAACGAGACGCTGGCGCCGCTCAAGTGCTGTCGCTTCATATAAACGAGATCACTCGGCGCGCGCACTCAGTGGAAGGAGGTTAGCGTTCGGTCGTGTCGTCAACAGTCAGACGCTCTGCGTTCGCGCACCCCGGCCTAGCGCCAGCACCGCGGTTTAGGACTGTCTAGATAAAAATGATATTCCTTTTTTAAATTTTTCGTTTTGACGTTCGTGTAAATCGCGTCCTACAAACATTATTGTTGCGAGTTCTAAATAATCATTCAAAATGGTCAGTGGAAATAAAAGCCCGAGCGATCCCATGAAAATTCCACCGAAAAATCGTGAAAAGAAAACCAACAATTACAAAAGAGCAAATATTTTTTCGAAAACATGGTTCATGTGGATGATGCCGACGTTCTGGCGGGGCTACAAGAGGGACCTATATGACGCCGATCTCACGAAACCTAAAGAAAACCATCATTCGGATAAGCTCGGCGATCGTTTGGAAAAGTAAGTGCGCAAAAATATTTATGTTCTTTACGTTGTAAGCTGTTGAAATTTTAAACTGTGTTTTCGTGATCACTGCTTACTGAGACGTTTAGCATATCCATGTGAACAGTGTCATATTTAACCGATTCAATTTACAAATGACGACCTTATAGCACAAGGTAATGAAAAATAAAGAAGTTTAAATCAGTCATAGTCAAACGTTAGCAAAATATATTTTACTTGTAAAAATTGCAGCACGGTGTGATCTATATAAATCGGGTGTAACTACGTATTTATTTTATTGTAGAGATATATACCGAGGGTAGATTAATAAATACGAATTACGACACACATTGTCAAATCTAGTCATAATAAACTTACTTTTTTTTCTAATTAATAATAGCTACATCATTTAGATCAAATTTAAACATTACTTCTTACTACATCACAAATTAAAATGCTAATATTTAAATTGTATTTTGTTACACTAAATAAAAGGTAATACACTAAAAAAACACACATTTACGATAAGCGTAGTTAGCGTTATTTAAAACAAAACAAATATGACTTCTGCAAACAAAACCATTATTATTTTAAATAATCTGTCGTGAGCGCAACGTGTCTTTTCAATTTTCAGTCCATTTGTATAAAATCACGATATATTATTATTCCATTAACAATGTATAGGGCTCTTTGTGTACGAAAGTGGTTACGATCAACGATGTGCTACCCTCTCTGAATAAATTCAATGAAAAAAGTAAAAGTTTACTGTCTGCGGTATTTTAAATACTTTTCCGTCGGCCGTAGATTATTTGGAGATTTTATAGAATGTGATATTATGTTTGCAGAATTAAAAATTCTGTATTATAATAAATATTAATATTTAATTGTGAAAATGAAAATAAAATCATTAGGTATAATTATTTTGTTCAATGTTCATGAATCAATAATAGGTAACCCAACCAATATCCAACAGAGAGTAATTTATAAAAAAATATTTTTTGAATTTGTTTCACTGGCACATAAGAATAATACTTGAATATTACAAATTTCTTCAATTTATCTGTAGAAATCTTCAATATGTAACTCAAAGTAAATTACAGGTTCATTTTATTTGTTTAGATGGTAGTGAACCATTAGAACACTTTCGTCATTAGAGTAAATATTAGCTTGTATAAATTATATGTATATATAAGCCAAGAACTTAGCAAAATACTCCTATCATATTACACGTGCAAACTATTTGGTACTAATGTTATCATTTTATCATAATTTATTTTTTTGATATAATAAAACTCTCATGGAATAACGAATCCAACAACCTTACCTTTACCTTTTTCAGCTCTACGGACTATAACATGTTACTAGGATTATCGTATGTTAAATACAAATATAAATCTTTATTAGGTATTCAAAATAGTTATGAATAAGTAAATATAGAAATATGTACTTATTTATATCTTTTCACCGGGAGCCATTTTCTATTTACACACAATATACCTACTTTACACGGAGAGTTCTTGATATTTAAACTCGTTACAAAATAAACTATAGAACCATTCAGTTATGTATATTTGTTTGAATTAACTATTTAAACTGTAGGTGGTAAATAGGGTATACATAAAAATTATAATCTGAATATGTCATGTTTTAATAAATTAATAAGCTAAAAAGCAAAAAAAATGTCTTTGTATTTTTCTAAATAAGTATCAGGTACATATTCTTCTAAATAGGTATCAGGTTTCTATCCTTATCAGGCACATGTGTTGTCAAATATAGGGTCAGAAGAGAAATAAAGCCAATGTCAAAAACATTCACTGTTATTATTCTGTATAAAAAAGTAGTAAAACGAAACCTCAAATTATGTGCCTATATCCTAAATAAGCGTTTTGGAAAACCAAGATAAAGAACAAGTTCTGTTTATCAAGTAAATTAAAAAAGACGTATCATGTATTAAAAAATATTTTTATACAGATTAATTAATACACAATTAAATTTAATTACACGAAGATATTTTAAGGAATTTCAAACATAAAAGTGGATGTTTTTGCCACTTTTTTTATTTTCTTGTATTTACTTATGAAAATTAAGAAAATATAAGATTGCATTCAACAGGCAAATTAATTGTTGTTCTTATTTTTATATAAAATTTAATGTCATGTCATAAAAGATTGCTGAATACTTACATTCTGTAATTTATAAAATAAAACAAAAAGATACATCAGCATACATTACACCTTGGCATGTACATTGTACAACCTGTAATACCTATGTTTTTATATCAGCTTCAAATACGCTTTACGAACAAGTAAAATTAGTAGCATCGTAACTTATAAAAACCTGAACCTGTCCTTATAAATTCAAATGGATTATTGTCCTTCTTCTTCTATGTCCTAGCAAAAACTGGAACGAATTCCCTTATCCCTAGTCTATTTATAGCGTTCGAACGCGTTCTAAGATCACATTACCTGAGCGAAGGTGCATTTACCTCTATGATCGTTTTTATTCTATAAAACCTTTATAGTATTGCGTTTTGACTTTAAATAGCACGCTCATTAGTCGGGAACAGGTCTGGACCGGGTATTTCATCCCGAGGGCTCCGTGCACCCCGCCTGTATTATTTTAACCAGCGACGTCTAGACATGCGCTTTATCCCGGCCCTTCACCTCTATTACATATAACGTACATAGTTTCGTAACTATCTATCAAGAGATATTTACCTATAAAGTATTTTCGATTTACACGTGCTGCCGGTTACGACATTGTGTATTTACAATTTGGGTACAATTTGTTCTGCCTCCATACTAGCCACTAGGTACTAGGTATACCTATACCTATAAGTATAGCTACTACAATAAAGTCAAACTAGATTAATAGCTTAAGCTTAATACTAGAAATACGTCTTTTAATTATTTACTTGATTATGAGAATTAACTGAAAATAATAGTAGTTAATAAACAACCAATAAACCATATATCAAGACTATTATTAGAATATTAATATAAAAGTTCATTACACAATTTATATCCATTATAATTCATGGTATTTAGTTAAGGTAGGTCATTAAAATCACATACTGCGTATATTTAAATATAGTGATTTCCGAGTAAACACAGCATAAAATACAGCTCAATGATACCTCAACCAAGGTTCATCCATAGTTTCATGTCTGAATTTTATTTAATTTCTTTGTAATAATATTACGTAACGTTCTGATGTTTTGGTAGAGTGATATAATGATCATCGTCGATTTACAGCCATCCAATTGTGCAAAGAATAACAAATCCGCGACTGGCTCACCTTCTTAGCATACTATACTTCCGTGCAACCCAGTTCTACATACAAGAACGTGGAAAATTTTATATAAATCACTCCAGTGCGTGTTTTGTTACGGATTTTTCAGATAACATTACATATTCTTTATTATATGTATAATTAAATGGAAACGAGTATAGAAAATATTATTTTTGTCTAAATTATTATAGTACTTAATTTCAATATTAACCTTGCATTGACTAGTTCATGAACTAGCTGGGCTATTTGTCATATAATAAATTTAATTTCATTTATAACCTTTTTTAAATATTATACTTTAATAAATTACATGTTATTATTTTTGTAGTACTCTATTATAATACAGTAATCTAAAATATATTGCGTTAATGATGAACATATAGCAGCTCTACAAGGTTTTATATTTGAGTGTTTTCACATAATATGCCGATTTGGAAATATATGAATTAAATGTTTGCCTTTACAGTTTAAACATATGTTTTCACGTAGGTTCAAGAACATTAATGAAAAAAAATTTTCGATCGTAAAGCACTCTCTGATGCTTCGCATCATGAGTCGTGCAATTGACTCGATGATCTAAGATCTAACCTCGATGGCTATAGGAAAAACAAGCTCTCTAACTCTATCTCTATTTTCTCCCGTTAGAAAATATGTAGTTGAGGTCTGGCGGCCCTGGGATCTTGCTCTAGAAATTTTGACAGAAAAAGTAATTTAATATTGTGAAGGAAATTAATAAGCGCTTCAATAACACGTTTTAATTTAACCTTCAAACACAAAATATAAATATCTAAATCGCACCGCATACAACACTAGGTACTTTCTTCACACGTCACTGTAATAAGTAAATACGTAGTACATGGAACCGATTCTTGGAAATATCAATTGGTCGCACTTTTGAGAAATACAGAAATCGTTTTATAAACACTGGTACATATCATTTGTTTTGATACATGATTACCATCATTTTACGTCAAGGTGCAAATACGCAATAAGAATTCACATTAAAGGAAGTCCACTCATCAGATCATTGATATAGCCTGTGATACTATGTTAAATGATTATAAATACATATACGAGATTTGTAATTTACAATTCCTAATAGCTTTTTGATCACGTGTCACATGTATGTTTAGCTCTAATCTAACGGTGTGTAAATTAGAATATTCGGCCTTTATATTACCAATTTCAATGTCTGAACCGGCTTCAGTCTATGAATTCATCTTTTTTTAATGAACCGAAACTACAAACCACCATCATGTTAACGCTTAAAACCTGCCAATACTAGCGTCGTTCGCGATTCTAAATTCTTATTATAGCTATTTAAAATAATCATTAATTTATTTCTTATAAAGTTACAAAACATGTTTTCTAAGAGATATTTAAATTTAATTAGAGGCTATTTAGCCAATATGCGTGTTATATGCTAATAAATTCAATCAAAATTATATTTATAAACAATGACCATAAATTATTTGTGAATTACGCATCTCCAGAATTGATTTAAACTATTAATACGCACATATTGATTTTTAGTGTCAAATATTTTTCATCATTAGCAGGCTAACCTTGTCCAAGAACCAAATGTTATTATTTACATAACCAAGGGATTCCAAAAAAAAGGAATTCGTGAAGTCGTCAATCAGTACATCACTACATAGTATAAAACAAAGTCGCTTTCCCTGTCCCTATGTCCCTATGTCCCTTTGTACGCTTAAATCTTTGAAACTACGCAACGGATTTTGATGCGGTTTTTTTTAATAGATAGAGTGATTCAAGAGGTAGGTTTATATGTATAATAACATCCATTAAATAGTGGAGAAGTACTGTTATTTTCGAGGTTTCTAATGTGATGTCGTAAAAAATTACATTTTTTTGAAAACGCAGGCTGAACCCTACGAGTTTTATCAAAATAATGTACTAAGTATTATACACATTGAAAAGGTCTACAGAAAAGTCCGCGATGGTATATGTCTATCTCTTATGGCTGACCCACAATAACTTTTTTTTGTCATTTACTTTTTACGACAAATAATGGCTAATTTTCGATGCGATTTTAACCAATACAGCATTAATCCTTAACCAATTAAATACCTTGAATACATTGTTCATTTAATATAGAGATCTATATTAAATGAACAATGTATTCAAGGTATTTAATTGGTTAAGGATTAATATGTGCCAGTGTAATTATATGGCCCTTTACACCGTATGATTTAAGTGAATATTTTCGAAGATATTACAGATTTAAAAATTGCGGGACGTAGCGTTTGCGGCGGTACCGGCCGGCCACCCGGCTATATCTATTTTATACCCGTGCGAAGCCGAAGCGGGCCGCTATGTTTTTTATATACAACGTTCACAGTTTTTCTGTAGTGTATTTAGTATCAGCATTGCACCCGTGCGAAGCCGGGGCGGGTCGCTAGTTTTATCATAAAATATACTATAAGGTCAAAATGTTACGCATTTGATATATGTTATAAGTACATATTATAATAAGCAAAAAACTGTAAATTTTCAGCTTGCTTATTTTGCACAAATAATATATTTATTATTTAATACAGAAATAATTATGATCCTTCTAATCAACTTTAATAGGATAATCTAATTTTAATTATATTAGCCACGCGCCGCGCATTATACACGTATGTTTCATTTGACGCAATTTTAATCTATGGTCGTTATTTTCACATTATTAAAACCACACTCATTCAAATACCATTAATAAACTCAATTAATCCCTCTTCAAAGAATCAGAATATCTGCTATCAATGAGTAATATAAAATAAGATTATAATGTGTTCTATAAAACAATTAATTGAAAAATCCCATAGGTATTTTATGAATGACATTAGTAAATCTGATGAAATTAACTCGTGTTTAACATACTTCAGAGATAAGTTTAATTGCATTTAATTAACAATAGATTTCGTTTTCAGTTTTATACATCATGTATTTTAATTGA
This sequence comes from Colias eurytheme, assembly GCF_061535395.1. NCBI lineage: Eukaryota > Metazoa > Arthropoda > Insecta > Lepidoptera > Pieridae > Colias > Colias eurytheme. The sequence continues at coordinate 8,197,647 of NC_142982.1, read as the reverse complement.
GTAGTCTTGACCAAAATTTTGTTAAGTTTGTTCGTTACCAGATTTGATATAAGTTGGTACCTATTAAGTTTCAGAGTCCCCTGGTCCATTTTGATACATACCTATCTAAAAATGAATTCAATAAAGAGCACGATAAATAACTAGGTGCTGCTTCTCTGATGTCTAATGCATTAGGTACCCAAATCCAAAAAGCCAAAATTATGAATATCTCTATAAATCAAAAAGTAAAATATGAAAATAGAGAAAATAGAGACTTTAAATTAGCATAACCCAAAAAGGAAGAATATTGATGAGATATAACGAACAACTCCTAAAAATCTTGTACGTACTCCCAGCGAAACCTTTCAAATTGCGCACCCAAAAAGAAAAGAAATGCATTGATTACATGTATCATGCGTTCCACAAAACCTTGTACTCCCAGCAAATGGGGCAACAAAAGGCCCGCTATCCTCTAATTCATCCGTTCCGGGTAATTGCGATTACATACCATCTCATTGGTTAATGTGTGACGACGGTAAGGCACATCGATGACTGTCTCGTCGACGCAGGAACCGGACAGTCATTAACCAATTCAATGATAGAACTTTGGACTCATTCCACTGTAATGCTTATTAATATTGCGTATTAAAAAACATACTAGCATTGTTTGTTGTGCGTTCCTAGTCACACATAGTCGGATTAGTTACTGCCTTATTCCTCTCTCTTAATCTAGTTCTGGTTAAGAAAGCACAAGATGACTTCGAGGCTTTTCAACCAATTTTTGTATTTGATAGGAAATTATTGTAATTTTGCCATTTTAGAATCTGGCTTGTTACCCCCCCTCTCCAGGAACGTCAGTTTTTTGTAGTAAAGATTATATTTTGTAGTAACGTTGTTTTCTGATAGTAAATTAATTATAGCATAAAAAACTGTTCTGTAAATACGTGCACAAAATCCTAGACATTCATTAGTACGCAGAAGCGGAATAACACCACTAGCACTTCTACAATTTGTTTAGACCAAGTGCAATTGAAGTCACATGTTGAGTCCAATTTCTCATCCAACAATAAAATTACACGTATGACACACATATCTTTTGCTTGACGTGTTTGAATTAAGTCATTTCTTAATTTCCCACGTTTAGTTTAGCAATAATTATTGTTTGGTTAGGTGATCAATAGGTATTCTACACTCGTTTACCATGAATTCAAAATATTTTTAATGGAATAAAATGAATTGCATCATTTTTGTAATTGTATAAATTTTTGTATAATCAAGTGTTTAATTTTCTTCCCAATCGAAGTCGACTTTAATTATGTTTTGTTAATAATATTCGTGAAATGAACAGTGCAAAGATGAGTGAAGGACGGTAGACAGGTAAACGTTTTTGTACCTACCTAAAATGTCTGGAATTAAAAAGAAAAGAATAAGTAACATTTGCGTTCAAAGACCCTAGATAAAATCATCTGCGGATACATTCTTTTAAAGGTCAATTTTTAAATTACATAATATAGGGTTTTATAATTTCAAGCCTTTAACGTAAACAAAACAAAACTTTTATCACCTTATATAGAATAACTGATGCAAGCATAGTTGCTACCCCTGAACTATTACAATATTCAATAAAATCAATCATCATAATTTCACATAAATGAGCAATTAACTTGACTAGTTTCTATTCAGATGACGCTTATTTCACAACTAATCGCCTAGAAAGAAGCAACAACAAATCCGCATTAGTATCGATTTAGTTATTATGTAAAGTTGTTTATTTAAATAATCCAAAAACGAAAGTTTATTTCTTGCGGATCCTAAAATGTTGAATTTCGCTAAGTCTACGTCATTTCCTTTGCCCCTAGTTACAAACTTGGGCAGAAGAGAATTAATAAATACTTTGAAATTATAGTAATGTATATATTTTAACCACTGACGTAGGTATATGAATAGGAGTGTGAATAAATGAATATGAATGATCAATTTAGTTTCAGACTCTTGGAAAAATAAATTCGTTAACTCGACGCTTGATCACTGCTACAGATAGTAACCACGTAGTAGTAATGACGTCATGTGACTGTAGCATTTATTCTGGACAACCTTTAGGACTCTTGTATAACAGTTAGTTTCGGGTTCTTTCCATTATTAAGCAGGGAAAAATAGGTTTGACCTACCTTTAATCTTGAAGTCACGTGTCATTTGACAAGTTCATATGTGTAATCAATACTATAGTAATATAATTTATCTGGTGGGGCTTTTTCCGTTATGCGGCTCCGAACACGCGGGGCTCGTCCACGACACAAAGGCCTAGAATCTGCGCGAATGGGAAGTACTAATCAAGGCGACGAGCGACTTGTTAACGCTTTACATTATGTACGAGTATGTATACATAATACAAGTACCGAGCTTAGTCATAACGCACGTAGCGAGTTGTGTTGACAAGCGTCCAATACGGAGAATGTACGTTTAAAAACAATCAAATTAGCCAATTATTGTTGCAAAATATTCAAATTCATTCAGTATTAGGTAAATACATTTTAATTTTCCGTTAAACATTTTCTGCTTGCCGATGCTGATGCGATTCACATTTATATTTGACAGACTTCCAATAAAATTCACAGATTTTTCAGAGCCTTCCTACTTGCAATTTAAACAAATTTCGTTTAAATTACGTGAAAATTATAATTGAAACTTATAATTTTTTCCTGAATTTGTAGTTAGCCATTTTCATGTTCTAGATTTAGAGACATTTATTTTCATGTTCTATATTTGAAAACCTGAAAGCCAACACGAAAGCCGTAACAGTATGCATTTATGCATTCTTGCTTTCACAAATATTACACTATGCGGAGACACGCTTTATTTAAATGGACTACTATAATTATTTTAATTAAAGTAACAATATTAAGTTGCACGTCGGTTCTCCGGTCAGTTGACGCGGTGTTCCATGTATTCATGCATACTTCCATCGCTATGTCATGATTAACGCTTTGCGTCGCCACATTAATATACAACATGCCTGCCCAAGAACCCGTCACTTGACGCAGGTGAAACCTTTACATAACATCATGTAGATAAACATTGAATTTTAAGTGGTTCACGGCGACAGTGAACTTAGATTTTACAACGCAACAAAGTGAAATTTTTATCTAATAACGCATATGTAGAGTCGAAATATACAAATTTAGACGATATTAGCTTTAAGATTAATGATTAGAAGAAAAAAGTTTCATTTACATGGACTGAACGTGTTTAAGATAGATTATGCAAATATTCGCGAGTGTTAAATTCTTTGTCAGAGAGGAATTCGATCATCAATACTTTCAAAGACCATCCGTTTAGCTGCGGGTGATGAATGATAAGAATGCATGACTTTAACTTGCAATGCTGGAATTAATTATTTGTATATTGTATAAAGAAATGAATCTTTTATTATATATTCTTGGTATAAATAATTTTTATTGTATTATCCTTATAATTGAAATAACTGATTAAAATTATGACCATTAAAGGTACATACAAGTGTACGTTTATTAATAATGTACGTGTGTAATGCGAATGAACACTTATTCCATCGTGATACGTGATTATCACACAAGCAATAGGCTTGCAATAGGCATGACTCATACAGAGCTGTATACTAAATTGGTAATTATGTAAATAAAAGCCTTTTAGCATTCAATTCACTACTTTGTCCACTGAACTTCTAATTATTGGCCGTCGTCGGTATTAACCAGAATTATAGTGACCCCAGTAGGTACTGGCTGAAATTGCAGTCGGCGGTTAATTCCTAGAGCATAATATTACAATAGAAAATGTTCTGCTTTCAATTATTTTTATGAATTCTTCAAATAATACCTTCTATATAAAATAAAGTCTTGGATATTGTAACCCTGCCATTATTTTTATAGCAATTTAATAGTCTACATTGTATGTGGGATACACATACATTTTTCATCCCAATTTTAAAGACTACGTCATTGTTTGGTAATTTGAATTTGAGAATCAAACAATAAAGAGGATTTATTTACGATAAATTAATTGAAGGAAATTACTAGGTATGTAAATACAATGTAAATACAAATTAACGTATAGTTTTTATAACATCTTCGGCGTCTACGTGGAGCACCATTTTTTTTAATATTGAAAAATAAAAATGAAGTGCAAAATGTAGTCATTATTTCCGTAACTTTGTTGAAAATTCGAACTTGATTTAATGATTCTGAGGCGTGCTGACCATGGTTTGGTTTGGAATCAAGGGCTTTGCTATTTCAACAACCAATGTTTGATAAATTATTATAATGTGTAAATCCCTCAAGGATGCATTAAGTTAACACGATGAGTTAACAAAATATGGTAGGCATTAAAACATATAGAAAAAATGTTAAAACTAATGAAACGATTTGATACAAAGTAAAAATGTAAAAAATAACCAGATCATTGCAAAGACAATCTAATTGATAAAACTATATCAAGAATGTAAAATTAACATCATCTATTAGCATACGTATAAAAATACAGCCAAAACAACAATTATTGGAAACACTGTTTTCAGAAATCGCACACTCAAAATATTTCAAAACAGCGAAGAAACCCATTGTCACAATAACGTAAATATATAAAGTACTCATAGTAAGTACATAGTAAGTACTCTGATAGTCATCTGACACGGTGTATTGACCTTCGCTACAAACAAGTCCATGTGACTACATCCTTATTTACGTAGTAAAATCGATATGAGGTCAAACAAATATGAAAAAAGCTCGCGACTTTTTAAGACCCAGGTTCATGACCAACTTTCTTTATTTGGAAATTTACTATATCGTACTTAAAAAATAAAGACAGATGGATATTATTCATTTAACCTCCTGTTCTACTTTTCTGTCTCTTCTCAAGTACCTACTTGTACTTTATTTTTCTGACTATTCTCTGCTAAGAAATCTATCGATCTATCTGATATTTTAGCAAAGACCAACGTATTTCTTAAATTGCCTATATACTTTTTGCAACCAATATAGTACCTAGTTTATGCTTCTCAAATCATGAATTGTAAAAGTAACCTTTGTCTTTTAAATGCCTGTCCTTCATTACGAACTATACTTTTATTAAAAAAAATCAATAATGTCAGCTTTAACAAACTTGTTTTATGTTGTATAAAATGTGGAATACATACAGAAGTCCAATATATTAAAGGACAGAATGTCGAAAAACTGGAATCTCAAATATTTTATGATGATTAGGGTTCGTGTCGAATAAAAATTTTAGCTACGTAGTAATTCGACACCAGACATCGTGGTCGTCTTTTTGACCTTAAAAAAAGTATTATTACATATACATTTGATCGTTTTTACAAACAACATAAAATAGTACTCATTAAGTGTCTGTAAGCAATCAGTCGGGCAAACAGCAGAGCTTGCAAAGTAAACATAAGGTATTCAGGTCAGACAGTTGTTGTCACGTGCAGGTGCATCAGACTAGAGTCATCTCGTGTAGCCCATACATGTTAATAAGTCTGCGGTTATAAATACAATTGCATAATAATCTTTAAATTGTAACGATTCAATTTGGCAGAAGATAAGAGAAAATATTACGGTATATTTTTTTGTTCATGACCGAATATTGTATCGAATTTGAACTAACTTTGAATTTTCTTTACACGATAAGGCGTATGTAAGAGAATTGGAAAAGCCATTATTATTTTCCGGCTAACTCTTGCAGTGGATAAGACCTTCAATCCTTTTAGCAAACCACATTCCTTTATTTGTACTAAAATCTCAATCAGTTATAAAAAAATATTATGAATAGTTGACAAGAGACCTTTCTAATAAAACTTTGCCAGCATATTTTCGTGTACATGTGAATGCACTATAATTATAATACCTACCTATCGTAAGTACCCATAACTAAGTTTGCACACATAATAAATAAAAGAGCATTGAACAAGTTTAGTTTACCTTGATTCTTGGAACGGATTATATTAAAATAGGTACCTGGAATGTCACTTAGCTCTGTGTATTATTTTTTTCATTGAGGTAATATGAATATTGATGTTTGGGCATTTCTGTAGAATTTGCTTTATGCAATATTATGACGCAATTTGTTATGTTTATTGACACTTAACATTCGCATGTAACTGAACCTTCATAGAAAAATAAATATTAGTAACATAATGTTTTAAAGGAAGTAATCTTAATCAAACAAGAGCTTCATAAGAAATAATGAAAAGGAAAGGATTAACCATTATCCATCGATTAGCAATTATAAAATCACGCAATTAGAATACTTTAATTATATCAAATAAAGCCAATTATTAGGAAAACCATGTTATTACAAACGGTATACTTTGATTGTATCAAGGCCAAATTAAACATAATTAATCGTGTCATGCAGCTTGAAATAGCTGACAAATCTATTCCGTTACCTTATTAATTAAATACTAGGTGCTTGTCCGAGGTTACGACGAAGGTGTTTTTAAAGCGTTATTTTAATAAAATGTCATCCCAATTATCTTTTTATTATAATTATATGCAAAAAATAAATATTTACTCTATAAAACACCAGCAGAATCAAATTTGACACTTTTAAATGTGAACAAAAAATTCTTCCCTAACGTCCTTTATTGTGCAACGTACCCAATAATCGAAGAGACAGTTGTTCATTCAAAAAAACTACCTAATATGTAGAACAATTCGAGTGAATATTAAAAACCAGTATTTTTAACCGACGAGTATTTGCTGCGTTTTAAAATCAATAGCCTTGTTGAGGTGTTTAACTTTTAGCGTTGTTTCTAACAACATTTATTTCGCCAAATAATGATAAATATAATTAAATATTTGCATATTTTGGGTTAGAATTATAAGTAAAGACTAGGACGCGTTCTTCAATACCAAATTATACCTATTTATTTTTCCATTATTTGTACAGATGCGATGTGCCAATATATTGTTGTTACCGACATGTATCAATATATTACAATTTAGTATTGAAAAAAATGTTGTGTGGTTTTATGAAACCACGGTAAAAGTGAAACTGTTCGAACGGTTCCGAACACTGCTTTGTGTAGCGCATGTCGCGTGACGGTCGGCTGCCGAGTAGATACCTACTCGGCAGCCGCGATACGTACGCGACATGCGCTACACAGACCAAAAAGTTTGAGACGATGTAATAAAAGTTTCACTTTAAAAATCATATTGACTACAACTTTTTAGTACGTACATATGAGATTTTTTTTCCAATTTTTCATAAAATTTTCGTAGTAACTAACTACTTAGGTACAAATTATGCAAAAAATTTAGTTTAATATCCTTCAAATTTTCTGATATTTTAAAACAAAAGTAAAATAATATCACTAAATATGTATTAATTTAATCGTTACATACAGTCAAGAACAAAGTAGAAAATAAAGAAATAAAATGATAAAAAGCTTTAGAAGATGAGACCGCTTATTATCGTATCGTAATTCGTAACATAAAAACGTTCAGTGCGCTACGGAATACAAAAGCTTACATAATTATTGTTCCTGACAATAATATAAATCTGAATTTAAAGCTCAATAAATAAGCTTTTTTAAAAAAAAAATAGTTCAATGTAATCGTGAAAATCTTGTCTATAATATAAACACTTTGCGGCAAATGAACCCATATTATTGTAGCACAAATGGTGATCACATGACCCGCGGCTTACCTCGCCGCGTGACTACCTGTCGAAATATGCAATCATTAGTAGGTATGTTTGCTAATTCGAACGAGGAATCTGAGCATGCAGGTATAATATTACAAAACAAAACAATTCCCGATAACATCTACGAATGAGTAATATTTGTGTTTATTTTACCTATGTAAGCTTTTAGGCTCTACATTTTATATGATGTTAGTTAGTATCATTTTCAAAAAAAAAATAATAAAATAGTTCAGTGTAATCGTGAAAATCTTGTCTATGTCTGTACACAAGGAGTTCACATAAATTTAATGATATATAAAAAATAGCACAAAAATGCACTTCAATGAAGTTCGTAGCACATGTTTAACACGAGTCAATTCTGCAATTAAACTGTTAGAATACCATTCCGCTATGTAATGTTGGCAAAGATCAAACTTTACCCATATAAGAGCGTCAACACAATCGTCTATTTACTTTCTTCGTGTTAATATGGATTTGCCGCTGACATAAGTGTGCCGCTTGGGAATGTACAACTTACTTACAACTTGGGAATGTACAGATAATACCGGTTATCGCTTTTATTCATCAGTTACTAGATGCGCTTTCACTAACACTTTATTTACATATTATTTTACGACTAGATTTAAACAAGAATGTTTTCGAATTTGTATCATTAATCATTGAGTTGTTTTTATGTGAAAACGCAACTTACTTAACCTTTAATCGATATTTACGAAATGGAAAGCATATCTACAAATTATAAACGTATGAATTAACCGGTATAAGTTGCCGGCATATTAAATAGGTACTTGTTAACCTAGAACGTCATTGAAACCAAAATTAATTGTGTATGTAAATATTATTGTTTATTTGAAATTCAAATCTAGGCTATGTCAACAGATTTTATTTTATTCTTTTGTCCGGGATTTTCCAGAGTCGTCCTTGCATCTCTCGGTAAGCCAAAACAAGCCAAAAGTTTTTTTATTATTTATAAATAATTATGCATGTTTTCGTTAAATTATTATTCGATAATTAACAAGTATATAATAATATTATCTATTTAAATTATTTTTCGTATGAATTTAAATGCAATGAAACAAAAAAAATATTACAATTTCTAAATAACTATGTGCATATTAATTTTTACGTATAATTTTCCTTATCTATAATTAATATTTCGTTGAAACAATCTTCACGGTATTTGTTTAGGTACCTACGTAATATTTAAATCTAACAGTTGATTGATCACACGTGGGGCAATTACAGAAAAATGGTCATAAATTGTTCGTGATCTTATTAAATCAAGGAAAAGCTATAATAATGCATGTGCAACTGCGTCAGTCAGGAATGAAAATTAGGTAGGTATATCATGATACTTGGATTAATAATTGTTGACATTAAATATACCTATAGACGTAGAAACAAATTGTAGGTTATTACAATTTACTTGTATTTTTGTACTACATTAAAGTAAATATTTAATATTTAGACTGAACAAGCCTCGTTCACTTGTAGGCAAAAAACCGAGGCCAATCATGAATGAGTCGTGACATCGTAACCTGCTAAAAGCTTAACATGGTTTTATTTTTTTAGTCGTCCTCGCTGTATTTGTTAAAGAATAAAATACTTGCGAGTTCGGATTCAAAATTAAATGCAAAAGTAATTACATTTCATATCCCGACTGAAGATGTCCCGTTAGTAAACTCGATGTAAAACAAGTTCAGGGTGAGAGGATACGTTATCGCCCTACCTAAATAATCCGATCCAAGCCCGTTATAGGTACAGTTTTTAAAGGCTCGACATACAAACCGAATTATGCTTCATTAATTAATTACAAGGAACATCAGGACATTCATTGGGAAGATAACGAGAATATTAATTTAAAAATTCAATTAATTATTATCCTCGATGTATTTTATCCTAACATTCATTTTTGGCATAAAGATTTCTGCTTATGTTAATAATAAATATTGTTGTAAGATTATTTTATTCACATTGTAGAAAAACTAACAAGGAGCTTTGTGCTACTGTTGGTTAACCTCAATATTCGTAGACGGCATCTACGCTAAAACTATTATTCGCAAAAACAATCAAGTTACCTATACCCAGTTAGAAGCTTTGCGTATTTTAATGGACATACCTATTACCTACCTATTACCTATTATAATTCTAATGATTACATAATAATTATAAATATTAATATTAATGAAAAATAAATTCCTGTCAATATTTATAATAGGTGAAACTTGAAAGTGATAAATTGCCTCGTCCTCTGAATATATATATATATTGTATTGTATAATTAAACAGTACTTTTTTTCTAGTTTTAATCTTAGGTTAATATTCCGCTTTATACGGGTTATTGTAAATTTGCCACAAAGTTAATTCGTCACGTTTTTAAAACTCCATACATTGAAAGTAAATTCGTCACATGCCTTAAAAAGTATGTGTAAGTTCGTCACAGGTATATTCGGGTTATTGTAAATTTGCCACAAGTAGTAAAGTACCGCCAGCAAGCAAGGCAAGTGAATTATACCTTTCAGCCTGCGATAAAACCAGCAATATAATGACTTGTTAAAATAAAAGAATAATATTTTATCCTTATTTTTATAGGATTGTTATAAATATTATATTGTAGAGCCGCTTTTAGTTCATTGCATTTTAAAAATATTTATAGAGAGAACTGTGATTTTTACGATTACCTATGTAGAATAATATAGATGTTAAGTAATATTTTTTATAACTGTTAGAACATTCAGGGTGTAAGTGACAGTCTTTCGAAAACTTTGGCCATGGACTCAGGTCATCTTTCTGAGCAACTTTCCCAAAGAAACCATATTGCGGAAATGAAAAAAAAAAATTCGGCTTCCCATACAAAATTTTCGAGTGAGATACTAATTTTGTATAGAAGGTCGATTTTTTTTTTCATCTCCGCAATATGATTTCTTTGAGAATGATGATCTGAGTCCATGGTTAAAGTTTTCGGGTGGCTGTCCCTTACACCCTGTATATACAAAATAGATGAAAAATATTTTATCCTTGTTTAAAATATTAAAATATTTTATATAACGTTAATTGTAATTTTTGAAGTGTATGGAAAACAAAAGTTGACTTCTAAAAACAATTAATGTGATTTTAACTGTGATTTTTAAAGTGTCATGAAACGCGCTTGTCTGTTTGAGTTTTGATTATTTGCTTTGTGTTTTTCTAATATTATAGGATATGACTTAAACTAAAGAGCAATGTCTTTACTTGTTAAAATAAAAGAAAAATATTTCATCCTTATTTTTATACGATTGTGATAAATATTATAGAGCCGCTCTCATTTCATTACATTTTAAAAATATTTAGGCAAGGTTGGTGTATGGCATGGTGGGAGATTTTCTTTCAACGTATAGCGCTAGCTCCTAGGCGTTCTCATTGTTATTTAGATATATATTATGTTTATTAATTTGTGTTTAGTTTGTAAGTTGATTGTTACAATGGGGCTGCCATGAACATTCGTTCAAAAGCCTTGAATAAATGATTGAAAAAAAAAATATTTATAGAGAGAACTGTGATTTTTACCATTACCTATGTAGAATAATGTAGATGTTAAGTAATACTCTTTATAACTGCTGTGAATTTTTAGAACATATACAAAATAGATGTTCCTTGGTTTTTAGCAAAATTTATCTTTGTTATGCTTTTCCTTATGTTTTTACAAAGTCCATCGCCATCCAATTTGACTGTGATTTTTTTACATGTAAGGTTGAAAATCTAAAACTGATTAAGAAATAAACATTTTAAATTAATTTATTGTTTAATTTTTTTGCTATCTGTACTTAAATTATCGATGTGACGAATTTACAATACTTGATATTAAATCGTGACGAATTAACTTTAAAAAAATAACAGTGTGGCAAATTTACACATACTTTTTTAGGTGACGAATTAACTTTGTGGCAAATTTACAATAACCCCTTTACATAAGATAGCAGTCTTAGTAAAATAACGAAGTAGGTAGTGCTCCAATTCGAGCTTATAAATTCATCGAAACCGCAATGCGCAATACGAATTCTCACAATACATAAATAATTACATATAAGATTAATAAACATTATGCAGGAATTACATTGATCCAAGATGTGTGATAATTGATTGCGTTAATTCAAATGTTATACAATATGTTTAATTGTATATGAATACTTTAATTAACCATAAATACATAATGTATTATTTATGTACCCATTTGTAACTACCAACTTTTTAAATAATTTATTAGATACTCTTTTTTGAAACCATTTTTATGAGTTAAAATAAATATACATATATTTATACCTTTTACTTTAGGTACCTAGATTATTAGGAAACGTATTTCCTATCTATTAATTGTTTTTTGTTTTTTAAAATATACTTTTGCTACCTATTAGGAGTTAAATAATAATTTTAAAGAATGACACACGTCAGTGGGTTAAGGTCGATAAGATGCAATCAGCTTTATTATTATCTAGTCTTAGTGACATTGAATTTAATACTACTTGATGATCACTAGATTTCCTGATTATAGCCTATTTCATTTTTCATGTCCTACCACGACAAAGGCAGAATAGAAGTCTCGTTGCACTTTATGATAAATCCATGTACTTAGAATAAAACTTTGTATCAATGTTCATTGTTTGTTTACAGGAAATGGCTAGAAGAAATCGCTTTAGCAAGCAAGCAGGGACGGAAACCATCTCTTCTGCGTGCAATGACCAAGACATTCTGGTTGAGTTATGCTCCTTCCGGTGTCATGTTCCTGATACAGGCTCTCATCCTCAAGTAATTATTACCTTATAATAAATATTTCTCGTTATTAATACTCTTGCTAATATAATGAATAACTAATAGCCTTATACTATGCTAATTTACATACTATACGCATGAGGTGTGGTATAATGTGTTATTTTTGTTACAATTTTCTTATCTATTTCCTTTTTTGTGATAATTGCTGAACAAAAAATAAAAAACACAAACGTAATATAGAAGTGACTTTCGCATTTTAAAAGCGTGTTATTGTTATCAATAAATTGCATTCGTCGTTTCAGACCTTTCCAGCCTGTAGCGTTAAGTATGATGTTAACCTACTGGGAACCAGGTTCCACTATGACTTACCAGGAAGCTATATACTGCGCATCAGCCGTCATCTTCATGTCACTAATGATCGCTTTCCTAAACCATCACGGCACCTACTCCACTCAACAGTTTGGAATGAAAGTGCGCATTGCTGCGTGTTCACTCATCTACAGAAAGGTCAGAAACAGTTCACAAAATAATACACAAATTATGACAAATACTTTATTGACACTTCAAAATAAAGTTCATTATGTGATTATGTTCTCACATAAGAGTTCAAGGATAATATTAAATTAATTCTGTGCAACGCGGTAGTATGCACGTAAAACAATAAGATTTACAAAATTGAAACCACTCGTACGACTTGCAATTACAATAAATCACGAGCCAGTAACAAGAATGTATTGTGTTATTCTATATTCTCAGGTAATGCGGATGAGCTCCGGTGCCTTAGCCCAGACCACGGCTGGACAAGTGGTAAATCTTTTGTCGAATGACGTGAACCGGTTTGATTACGCATTCATCTACACTCACTTCATCTGGCTGCTTCCTCTGCAAGTGGTTTTAGTCTGCTATCTGATATACCTCAAGATCGGTTATGCAGCTATAGTGGGAGTCGTCGGTATTGTGCTGCAGACTATACCTGTTCAATGTAAGGATTGGATAATGGATATACCTAAATAAAATTTTGATAAAATTTGGATAGTATGTAGATCAAGTATCATCTATATAAGTTTATTAATGTTCCTCTTGCATGCGAATAATGAGACCAGATGGGTTAAACTGTTTTCCTATTTAGTAGGGCAGTTCATCAGGTCTAATTTGAACATGTGTTTAATGATGGCGAGCATTATTTGTTTTCACACAGCTTGTCCTTGTCAGTTGTCTCATACGAAAAAACTTGTCGTATTATTGTGTAAATTATTATTAAATTTATTTTTTTTAATATTTATGTACATATTTCCGTTATTTTTAATAATGAATATTCTTTTAGCTTATATGAGTAAACTGGCAGCAAGACTGAGAATGAAGACAGCTTGCAAAACAGATGAAAGAGTGCGAATTATGGACGAAATTATTAACGGAATGCAGGTAATATCTCGGAAGCACAACGCCATCTAGTAGTATTGTTATTAAATCCTTGATTTCTTTGAGGATATGTTTTTATACATACGAGACAGTCTGTGTTTACACAATTTTATTTCATTTTAGGTCATCAAAATGTATGCCTGGGAAAAGCCATTTGAACAAGTGGTGGCTTTGGCCCGCAAGAATGAAATTAACTGTATCACATCTGCTTCCTACCTTCGAGGGGTCTACCTCAGTTTCATGGTGTTCACAGAGAGATTGACCCTGTATACAACTCTGCTTTCATATTCATTATTCGGTTATCAAGTTACAGCGGACATTGTAAGTTTTGATAATTATTTTATCTATAAATTTATCGTTATTCATATACCTATTCAAATCACTATTCAATCTTCATACTTGCTCCATCCATTCAAAAGAGCAAGAATCATTCCCCAGTACATTTTAAGATTGGAACGAAATAATTATATGTATATTGTCTTAAAAAAGACAATACAGATCGATAAGATTGTGTAACATGTTCAATAGGTAAGTTTGTGGCAACATTTCAGTGATCTAATTTACAGGTTTTTCCTTTGGCGCAATTCTACAATACACTACAAGGCACTTTATCGATAATAATGTCGAATGCCGTATCGTTTTTGGCAGAGGCGCTGATATCCGTACAACGCCTTGAGGCGTTCATGTTATTGGGTACGTGAGACCTACCCTGGTCTCGGAAATACTATGCATGGAAAGCTACGCAATAGTCATGCTATTACTATTAAGCAAAAGTCCAAATTATAGCGGAGACTTTATTGTTGATAACCCTTAAACTCACTACTTATGACAGTATCGGCTTGTATAATATAAAATAGAAAATATGTTATATGCCATTGCATGCTCAAAAATTGAGAATCTAATATAGAACACAGTTGGAAGAGGTTAGATTGTAGTTAGTAATGTTTGGAAGTCGAAAATTAGGTAAACTGAATGAGTATTGACCACTTATGTGGTTTTCACAGGCTTTCCCGATGGCACAAATGTTCAACATCCTTCAAGCTTCATTATCTATTGTGTTGCCAATGAGTCTTTCTATGTCACTAGAGTCTTATGTCTCCGTTCTTCGTATACAAGATCTTTTATTATTGGGTACGATTTTAAATAATTTCTCGAATTGTGGTCCGTCTGAATTTTGAAATTTTGTCTTTGGTATTGGATTGAGTGTTCGCAAAAGTGTTGTCTTTGGTGTGCTTTACTGCTTATGGCCGTTTATAACAAAAAATAATTATGGGTTTGTAAATAAAAGTTTGCATGTTACTAATCTGTATGTGGCTAATATACTAACATAATAATAAAATGTCCTGTTAATTAATATATTTTTATGTTTATTAAAAATGTGTTCACATATATGTTAATTATTATTTTGGTCAGCATTAATTATTGAACACTTCATGAATCAATAAATTACTATGTATTTAGTCTAAATTTACATATAAGGATGTAAACAACTGTCATTTCCGATAACTTTTATGAGGATGTCAAGGCTGGTAATAAAATAACTACCTACTTAATATTTTGATAAAAGCATTCATGGTGTGCGAATACATTGACTACCTAAGTATATAAATTTTCACTGCTATCAATGCACTTATTTCATAAATTGCTGTACATTAACTGCATAACGGGTCACTTTAAATACACTAGCTCATTTGATTAAATATTATGGTATAAATAAAGAATAACATGATGACATTAATTTAATATTATAACGGAACAGATGAACGAGAAGATCTCCGAAGTGTAGCAGGCGTTGATATCGCAAAGCTTGTGGAAAACGTGGAAAATAAAAAAATGAAAAACTTGCGTGAGTTGGATCTCTGCCCGAACACATTCAAAAAAATTGACGAAGATGGCATTTACAATCCAGGTATTGAAAACTTCTCGACTGACTTATGTAATTAAATTGCAAAACATTTCTCATCGTATAACATGTTTATCATATCATTATTGTATTGATGAAAAAAACCTTTGACTTACAATTTATGTCACACGGAAGTAATTCTGAACCTCGCAGTTATTGCTTTCCGCCCCCGGCTTCGCCCGCGCAGTCAAAGAAAAACCCGCATACTTCCCGTGGGATTTCCGGGATAAAACCTATCCTATGTCGCGGGGTAAAAAGTAGCCCATGTCCTTTCTCGGGTATCAAAATATCTCCATACCAAATTTCATGCAAATTGGTTCAGTAGTTTAGGCGTGATTGAGTAACAGACAGACAGACAGAGTTACTTTCGCATTTATAATATTAGTCTGGATTTGTTATTCCACATACATTTTGCCAGCAAATCCCAAAGGATCCAAACAAACTGTCGAGCAGTCGAATCGAGATAAATTCAGTGCTGAATGTACATTCCATTGCTTTGTTTACCTACAACAACAAAAACATATTCGAATTATTACTTCGGATACTTTAAAAAGATACAGTTGCGTTAAGAAATTTACAGTATCATGGGAAAAAATCGTAGGATTTTCTGGGTCTACCCATCGTACTCGTTGTCTCATAGGTTAATTCATAAAAAAGCATTAAAAGATTTATAGTTCAGTAGACGATCTAAAGATAAACCTCCGGCAAATTGACAGGCATAATAATAAATACCAAATCATTTTAAGCGTACCTATAGGTTTATCCAACTTATAGGTTTTGACTGCAACGAGAAAGGATTGATTGCCACATCACAACGTGCTATACCTTTTAATTCTGACGATGGCATCGTTATCCAAGATGTATCTGCTCAATGGATAGAAAATGGACCTGTGATATTGCGTCATGTTAATATTAATATTCCCAAAGGAAAACTATGCGCAATCATTGGTTCAGTTGGATCTGGAAAAGTGAGAACTTTTTTTTATGTATATTATACATTGTCTTTTGCATATTTTGACATATGTACCTTAACCCACTTTTTATTACATTTTCAGAGCTCAATTCTACATTTACTATTAAATGAATTACGTGCGACAAGTGGCCGAATATATCTTTCCGGACCCTTGTCCTATGCTTGCCAAGAACCCTGGTTGTTCGTCGCTTCTGTTCGGCAGAACATATTATTTGGTTTACCTTACAATCCTAAAAAATACAAAGAGGTAATATAACAATGAGCACATTAAATGTATTTCTTTAAAATAGATCTATAACATTATTTTTTTTGTATCCAGGTTGTAAAGGTGTGTGCACTACAAAAAGATTTCCAACAGTTCCCTCACGGAGACCAAACGCTAGTTGGAGAGAGAGGTGCCTCTCTATCTGGTGGTCAAAGGGCACGTATTAATTTAGCAAGAGCAGTATATAGACAAGTAAGTATTATACACCACATATTTTTGAAGTAAAACTTCTTTAAGCACGTTGAGGGTAAAATTTCAAGGTCGCTTCAAGGCAATACTCTACACTTGTGCTCGGCACACATACTATTTTTTTAGTAATAGACATCGTTTAACTTTTTTTCACCTCTACCTTATTACCTTTTATATGTTGTTTACATATATTTTTGTACTTCTAGGCGGACATATATCTTTTAGATGACCCGCTATCAGCCGTGGACGCACATGTTGGCCGTCAATTGTTTGACGAATGCATTAACGGATATCTACGTCACACAACGCGCATTCTTGTTACTCACCAGTTACATTACCTTAAGGCTGCCGACTATATAATTATTATGAATAACGTAAGTACCTTATCGATTATCTACTAATCATATCTGTAATACTAATCTAGTCATATAAACCACTTAAAATAGTCAAGTACCGTCAAATGTGGCTACTTGACCTTTACTTGGCAACTTGACCACACCTTCCGTTTAACAACAAAATATCAAATTTTGTAGAATTGAAAGCAAATTGACCTAACGTATCGATGTTGGTAGGTTTTTAAAATATTAATTGGCAACATATTTTAATTTTAAATCGGTAACGCTGTTGGTTCTCGCAATATAACGTATCGAAGTGTGACTGTGACTAAGGATCTTTTGCCGGTGTCAGTATTATTATGTTTGTAGAGCTTAAACTGCACATCTCAGGTGAGTACAGTTTTGATATGTTGTGTAATAAACCCTAGAGATTGATTTTACAGTGGGAACTATCCAACTTTAGGCTCATCTGTCGAAATATTTGCTTGGGCATTGATGCCTCAGGTTAGGTCAAGTTGCCATTGACGGCTGTGTGGCAACTTGACCTACGCCTAGGGTTGACACAAAAAATAACGTGACTGCATTTTTTCCTTTTTTTATCTGTTTCGAGTTTTGCATAGTAAAATCAATAAATTTGCTGTAAATTTCGGACAATCCAGATACTTATACTCTCTTTGATGACAACGATTTAGCATATTTCTAATGAAAAATAAATGTTTCCTTACCTATTAATAAATACCTATAAGTATTAAGTAATATACATATACATATGTATTAAATTTAGTTTAATAAATAAATAGTTCATTAAAATTTGTGTCTTGTTTGTGACAACCCTATCCGACATGTAATGCTTTGTATGAAATCATTACAAATCCCGTGGCAACTTGACCAGGTAGCCAGAGCCTATCAGTTTTTTGTAAAACTTCGGGCTGCAATATTTAAAAAGTCGAAGAATTAAAAAGTAATAGCAACTTAGCCTAAAACAAGAATGTTAAGCATCTACCTATGAAAACTGATGTGCAAGGTCAAGATACCACATCAGTGTCAACTTGACCTGTATTACGTTTATTTGTAAATAATGTAAGATTCAATATATTTTAAAGAAATACCTAGTAAAAGTGAATGATGAAATCATTCATGACATGAACAAATCATAAAATGTTAATAAAAGTTTAATATAAATAAGTTAGCTAAGAAAAAGTAAAAAAATGTGGTCAAGTAGCCACATTTGACCGGTAGTTGAAGTATTTCCGCCTAGAAAGAATAATTCAAACTTGACTTTTATGTTTAAAATTTTTAAGGAAGCAACCAGCACAATTTTATGTCGATTTCAATAATTTTTTTAGGGATCAATAGAAGCTAAAGGCACGTTTAATGAATTAATGTATTCGGGCAAAGACTTCGCCAAATTGTTATCGGCAAGTCAGGAGGACGATACCAACCCTGATGCAGAGAAACCTCCCCCGATGTCGAGAAGAACTTCCGCCAGAGTAAGTTATTGTTTTATAAGGTAGGACCCACAGAACAATAAAAACAAATAGAAGTGCTTTAATGTCATAATTAGTATGAAAACCAGTGTCGCCAAACCCACACATTTAAACCGATAGTTATACAGTACACTACAAGTAAACTATGCCTGTGATTGGACAGCTTAATTTGAGTAAAAACTGACTCAGGTTATAAATTCAGCATTTCAATATGTACCCTAACGCACCATGTTACGGTTTATTTTAGTATAACATCTCTAGGTATATTAGCTGTTTTGTTTCTCATTGCACAGGAATTCCAAATTCGAAAACATTCAGCTACTCCACAACAGAGGGCGTTAGTTTTCGATAGATATAACTTTGAACCTCAACACATAGAGATAAGGTTGAAATTTGTGTCACTCAACATTAATGACATTAACTTGATATTTATCTGATGCTATGCCCTGAGGGATGTCAGCCTTGTTATCGATATCTCGATATCGATAATTCACAAATAAATATTTTTTGTGTATTTTTTTTTCTTTCTATTATACGAGTAGGTATAGTATAATGTGTCACATTTTGGAGTATGTTTATTACTACTAAGTACGTCTTTTTATATTATGATTATTAAATAAAAAACGGAATATTTATTTATTTATTTATTTATCAGGGAATAGAATTGTAGTATTAATCTATATTTATAAAATACAAACAGAAAATATGCATTATTTTAAATCTTGGAACTGCCGTAGGTTTGCTGTATCGGTGGCCTTTGTTAGACTGCTTAGTGCTGTTCGGCATTCAGTTAACTCGTCACGTTGCATTTATCCATTTCTCTTTTAAATTAGCCTCTTTGGGAAATCTATAAATAAATTGGACAAATGAAAGCTAAGGAAAAATAAAATAAAATTTAATATTTATAATGTTTGTCTTTTCTAAAGTATCGATACTGTCGATATGCACCACAAGCATCACTAAAGCGACATTCGTTTGTTTATTGCAATAATATTCCAGAAATTCTTGTTTGCTGTTCAATCTTTAATAGTACTAATTTCCTACGGATTAAGGTTCATTTTGACTAGATATTTGTATACAATTTTGACAAATTACAAGCGAAGTTATAACATAAAATATTATATGTAAAATAATTAAAAATAAGACTTACCGAGGGTATGAAATGCCTCCATTGCTGATATTATTTCGTCTGCTATCATTTTTGCACTCAAATAGCGAACAACACGTCCTAATTAATAAATAAATATGGAAAAAAGGTTTGACAGCTGACAACCGACTCGAATATTTTTCTGCGCACAACTGAGAGCAAGTTAGGTGATCTTACCTTACAAGTGACACGTGGGCCACGCCCACATCACACTTCTATCTACTTTACTGTTCTGTGGTAGGACCTGTGGGTAGAACTAAATATTGACGTTAAATGTGTCGTCGTCAAAAGATACGTCCGTTGACATAAAATATACTATTCAATATAATATCAATGATGAGCAGCTATTTTTATAAAAAAAAAACTCACTGCTTATTAAATAAAGGATGAAATTTATTGGTGAAGTTATAAATTGAAAGTAGGTATATTTGAAATATAACGCATTACATATTATATTATGTAACTTTTAGCTGTCCACTACAAGACGACCATCAATCGCTGAATCAACAACTGGTTGTGAAATGCCAGTTCAAGAATTGGAAGAAGAAGAAAGAGAATCAGGTTCTATGGGATGGCATGTCTATGGTGCTTATCTCAGAGCTGGGGGAAAAACTGGTCGCCTGTTGTTTATGGTCATCCTTTTGATAATCGGCCAACTATCAGCTACACTATGTGACTACTGGGTAACATTCTGGTAAGATATTCATACAAATAAAGACATTTTTTGTCGTAGAAAGCATATTTTACGATATTATTTTTTCAATTTTTTAGGACTAATGAAGTAACACGTTTAAAAGAACGAGAAACCAACAGCTCAAACAAAGATTACAATGCAATAGAAGCTCCTGAAAACAGCACATTCAGTTTCACAAGTTACTTCTCTGGAATTAAACCAGAATCAAGTAAGATATTTTGACTTATTACATACTTTTTTATGTTTTAAATCCACTAAGAGTTAAACGTTAAAATAAAAATTAACTACTGCAGTAAAAAGAGATACATATTACATTCCATGATTTTATATAGTTACTATCAAAAATAAAAACGCTGTATTTTTTTCAGATTTGAACATTCATGCCTACATCGGTCCATTGGACACCTCTCAGTATTTATACGTGTATACGGTGTTGATTATTTGCTGCATATTCTTCATAACAGCCAGAGCCTTAATGTTCTTCAAAGTTTGCATGACTGCATCACGCAACCTCCATAACGATATGTTCCACTCCATGCTTCGTGGTGTTATGCGTTTCTTCGATGCAAATTCGTCAGGTAATTAGATAAATAATCAATAAATTCCATCAGATCAAATACAGAATCATCTAGTTACGAACTTCTATTTCATGTAATTTTTTCGAATTCTGTTACTATAATTTAATGTTAACTTTTTTTCAGGGCGTATTCTTAATCGCTTTTCAAAGGATATCGGTGCTTTAGATGAACTACTGCCTCGTTTCCTTTTGGAATGTATTCAGATTTACCTTGTGATGTTCAGTATATTGACATTAAATGCTGCTGCGTTGGTCTGGACTCTGCTACCGACAACTATTATTCTTCTTTTGTTCTATGTTATTCTGCAAATTTATTTGAAATCTGCACAGTCTATCAAACGATTGGAAGGCACTAGTAAGTTATTGCATATTAATTTGTTCAGTTTAATTTGCATTCCATATTATGTTAAGTATATCTACTAATCCCGTTTTCATCTTCTTGTAGCGAGGAGTCCTGTATTTTCTCACATGTCTGCTACGCTTAATGGCATAAGCACCATAAGATCTTCTGGAGCACAACAAAGGTTGATCCAAGAATTTGACAGATTCCAAGTAAGTTTAACTCACACTTTAACTAGAAACTTAAACGTTCGTCCTATGATTAATTACATAGTTTTGCGTAGTTTTAAAAATTAGGATAGGTATCATGCAGGAGTTCAATTATAATATTTTATCAAAAAATAATTGCTTTGACATAGGAAACAACATAATATACGAATTTAGGGATATGATTCAATTAGGTATTCAATTATAAAGAAATCTTATAGATGCATAAATATTTTCAGGATATACACACTTCTACATGGAGTAGCTATCTGGCAAGTGGTGTCACTCTCGGTTTTTGGTTGGATTTCATATGTGTTCTCTATTTGGCCATCGTCATTGTTGCTTTCCTCGTTATTGACAGCAGTAAGTAATTTTTATATAAGTGACTTCCATACATGATAATAAAATTTGTATGAGATACATAAGTAGTTATGTATAAAAAAGTTGTTCAAATAAATTTACTCTAAATCCTAAAATGTGTACTGTGCTACATAGCTACTTTATTTTTATTTCAGAAACAATTTTCTCTGGCAATGTCGGTCTAGCTATTTCCCAAACGCTGATTCTTACTGGAATGCTGCAATTTGGCGTCCGACAGACTGCCGAAGTTATTTCTCAAATGACAAGTGTAGAAAGAATCCTACAATATACCCACATTGAACGAGAAGCACAATGGGAAAAAGGAGGTAAAAGCTATTTCATTTAGTGTACGAGTATTAAGAGAATGACAAAGAAATTTCCATGAATCTTTTCAAACATTCCAACTAAACTAAATATTCTATATTGTTCTCTAAATTTACAGCTCAAGAGACACCTAAAGGCTGGCCCTCTAGAGGTCAAATTGAATTCCGCAATTGCTTCATGAAATATACGCCAGAAGACTTGCCAATTTTAAAAAATCTAAATCTAGTTCTGGAAAGCGGTTGGAAAGTAAGTACCAGTAATAGCTGGATAATGTATAATTTCTAATCTTCCTTCTAATATTACAAACAAGTTTGTGAGGATGTATCTTTCACAAGAAAAACCACAGAAGAAAAACACAGAACGGATTTTGATGATGTGCCTCTTGACTATGACTTAGCAGTGATGTAACTTATGTGCCAGACTAACATAATATGAGCTATAGAAATAATTACTTTTTCCTGCGAGCTCGTCCGAAACCTCGTTAGAGAGCGAACTATAAATATAAATTATTACATTGGAATTAATATAAGTACTTTATTTATCTCAATCAATATATTAAACTATATTTAAGTACTTTATTTATCATGATATATTTATTAAAATAATGTTCAAAAACTTTTAGGTTGGTATCGTTGGCAGGACGGGTGCAGGCAAATCTTCGCTTATTTCCTCATTATTCCGCCTCGCGATTGTTGAAGGAGAAATACTTATTGATGGAGTTGATACCGGAAATTTGGCTCTGCAGGTAATTAACATGAAAGTTTATACGAATTGTTTTATAGTTATGCCAATTAAACTAATATTTCAACACTTATGATATAAAATATTAACGTACTTTTATTTATACCTACTTGAACCGTTTCTTGAGAAATGAGAAATTAAAAGCCTTTAATACATATTAATTAACATAAGTGATTATAATTATAATCTTTAGATTGTTGCAAATTTGGGTTTTTCTAAAAAAATATTAGATACAATACTTATTTTACTTTTCTTTTTACAGGATTTAAGATCTAAGATATCAATCATCCCACAAGAACCAGTTCTATTTTCGGCGACAATACGATACAATCTGGATCCATTTGACTCTTACGATGACGAACAATTATGGAGAGCTCTTGAAGCTGTAAGTCTTAAATTGTGCTTTTGGCGTTAAAAAGCTCTCGAAACCCTAAATATTATCTAATCGTTGTTGTATTTTAAAGGTTGACCTAAAAGCTGCCATACCATCACTGGACTTCAAGGTATCTGAAGGTGGATCAAACTTCTCCCTGGGACAACGGCAATTGGTTTGTCTTGCTCGTGCTATCCTGCGCGGTAACCGAATTCTTGTATTGGATGAGGCTACAGCTAATGTAGATCCGAAGTAAGTTTTACTTAACTTTCATATTAATTTATAAGCTATCAAATATACTCTGAAAACATATAAAAATATTTTTGATCAAGAGCCTAATGAATTAACAAAGTGAAATTACTTGCCTGTTTTATAAACAATATTTATTTTATTTCAGGACGGATGAGTTTATACAAAGAACCATCAGAAAACGATTCGCTGATTGTACAGTATTAACCGTGGCACATCGACTAAATACCATAATGGATTCGGATCGTGTGATGGTAATGGACGCAGGACGACTTGTAGAATTCGATCACCCGTACAAATTGTTGAACAATCCAGAAGGTTACTTCACAAAAATGGTTAAAGAGACCAGTGAAAAAATGTCTGCACAGCTTTACCAAATCGCTAAGAAAACATTCATTGACAGCGGCGGTGTAGTAGAATAGTGCATTTAGTAAAACTAATAATGTTAGATGTAATTTAAGTGACCTTAATTATAATGAAAACTGCAGTTAGGTACTTAGCATCATACATTTATTTAACCAAACTGCGCTCCATTAGTTATAGAAAATGAATACTTGTTGCCATGTTTGTTAGGAATTAGGCTAGTTTTCTATAAATGTTGATGTATAGTTTGCTTGAATATAGGTCAAGATAGACATGAATTAGGCATATTAATCACTGTTTTGTGTGATGGGCAGTAATTGAAGTACGTGTTTTTAAGTTATAGTAAGGTTACCTGTCGCTCCTGCGATATTTTGTGATGAGATTGTAAATAGTAATTATAGACCCCAAAGTATTTCCGATAGAATTTTTAGAATTTTTATTATAAAATATTTTGAAAATCTTATTTAATATTTATATTGTATCGGTCATTTAATAGGTTTTACATTAATAATAGAAGTGGCAAAATTTTAAGCTCGCTTATGACCTGTATACCTTAGGTTATTCTGACGACTCTTCATTTCATTAAAAACCATCTGAGATAAAATATTTTTATTAAAATTATGTAGGTATTTTATTTATTTTTACGTGCTGTTAAGTTTAAGTTTATTATTTTTAATTGGAGAATGATTATTGTGATTGCCATTGAGGTCAACCTCGTAAATTAAATTAAGCTTTACAATGAATGTTTATTATTTCATCACCCTTTTGTTATATTCGTGAATATCTCTACGGGAGGCGATGGTCGATCGCATGAACTTGTCTTTACAGGCCCCGGTCTCCGACTGGGGCGATGCCAATCTTGTCAAGTTCAATGCTACTAAGACCGAGGAGTGTCTATTCTCCGCTAAACGGTGTCCATTCCATCTGACTCCGACTTTCCAGGGTGTGTCCGTGCCGATAACCAACCACCTCGAGCTTCTTGGCATCACCTTGACGCCTACTCTGAACTTTGGTTCCTATATAGATTATAGAATCCAAAGCCCAAGTAGCCTCAAAAAAGCTTGGAATTCTGGCGAAGGTGAGACAGTATTTCAGCCCGGGACAGTTGCTCAACCTTTATCAAGCACAAGTCCGATCGTGCATGGAATAGGTACTGCTCTCACCTCTGGGACGGTTCCGCCAAGTACCAGCTGGAGGCGCTTGAGGCGATAGAGAGGCTTGCCAAGAGGCTCATAAACGACGATTAGCAGTAGTAGGCAAAAAAACTCCAGAGCCTCGCTCATCGTCGCAGAGTGACCAGCTTATCGGTTTTTTACCGGATAGACATTGGTGAGTGCGCTATGGAACTACACGAACTTGTTCCGCCATCCCCGTTCTTCCATCGATCGTCGATGCGCACAGATTCTAGGCATCGCCATATGGTGGACGTTCCATGTACCCGGACTAAGCGGTTCGATTCCACATTCTTCATTCGAACCGCAAGGGACTGGAACGCGCTTCCTGAATCTGTGTTCCCCGACGAGTACAATATGGGGATCTTCAAGCGAAGAGTGAACCGGAACCTACTAGGGAAGCGCGTACCATCTTAGACCGCATCTTAGCTTTCCATCAGGCGAGATTGTGGTCAAGCGCTTCCCTATCTTAAGTAAAAAAAAAAATATCTCGTTCCTTACAACAAAATTATGGCAGTTAAGGGGGTAATATCGTATCGTATACCTATACTTACATAGCATCATCAAGATGTTTTCATTGCTACCGAATGTATTAATGTAACCCCGTGTTAATACTTACTACATGTTTGATCTACCTTTTCCTCTTATTATAGATTTCTTTGTTTGATAACCAATATGAATGAAATAAAAAAAAACAATGAATATACTTAACATTAATTAATTCATTTTTTTTAGGTAAAATAAATTTTTTTTTTACCTAAAATAATGAACCTAAGGTATCGTTATTGAAAATCACGATCTAGCCTTTTACTATAGGCTAATGAGTACCTAATATAACTTAATTTGCTAGGTATAGTATGTCTGAGAATGTGTCCTCACATCCTCCTCCAACACTTTTCTTAATGTCTCTATTTAAGGCGAAGACACTTTTTTCATGTGTTCTTTATGAATAGCACTCACTATATTACACTGAAACGTCACTAAACTAACTCAAAAGGTTTTGTCCTTCAGTCTTCTCACTATGTCCATGTTGTCAAGGAGCTGGATAGCCTCGACGTTCACATGATGGTGAAGTCTGCGTTCGTGAGCTTCGGCGTTCTTTTTAATTATGTCCGTGACGAGATCTACTTTACTGATCTGATCAAAATGAATTTCCTTTTTTTTTATTTTACAATTATCCCAATTATTGGCTTGGTTACACCTTTTGTCAATTAGGTAACTAATTTTTCATACTAATAAAAAGTTAGAAAACATTTATTTTGGAAGAGTTGTCCTCAACCAATTTGGTTACTCAAGAATTCGATGTACTACTTCTACATTCTCTACTAGCTGCGTTCCGCGGTTTCTCCCGCGTGGCTCCGCTCCTATTGATCTTAGCGTGATGATATATAGCCTTCCTCCATGAATGATCTAACACTGAAAGAATTTTTCAAATCGGACCAAATCGTTCCTGAGATTAGCGCGTTCAAACAGACAAACAAACTCTTCAGCTTTATAATATTAGTATAGATAATAATAATCTTATACTATTGGGCAATATGTAGTAAAAAAATAAATTTCATATTACATTTATTTATTTTGATGCCTTTTATCCAGGAACTAGTAACTTACTTAATATTGCAAGTGATTAAAAAAATATAGGAAAGTCAGTAATTGAAACATAGTTATAAATTAAAACTAAGTTTTATTCACCAGTATAAGATGCATATATCTTAATTAAGTTTAACATATTGGTTTAAAATTATGTAAAGTTAATTCCATAATTTTATTTATCAAATAAAAAAGTGATGAATGTTTACACAAAGAAGTAAGAACTCACAAGTTTAAATGCCACACCACATATTAGGTTTATAAAAATCTAGCTATGCTACATGATTTAAATGCTAAAGTTATAAGATAATAAACAAGATTAAATTGTACTAAATTTCATCCAATGGTTGAGTAAAATACTGCACCAATTTATCTCAGCTAAGCAAATAATCAGACATTTCATGTATCAATCTCTACACAGTTTGAACTAACAATTCATAAAATCAAATCCGGATCACAAACATTAAAGCTAATTAGACTATTCTATATCTGGGAGATCTTCATCTTCCACGGAGCTGGTGTCATCATTTTCATACTTATCATTGTCCATCATATTATAAAACATGTCGTCCGTTGCTTCATCACCACTCTCTTCCTCATCTTGCCATCTATTGAAATCAATCCTGAGCCAATGATGTTTCTTCTTATCACTAGTTAGGGTTGGCCAAAATACACTATCGGCTTTTTCCTTGGCTAAAACTAGTTCAATTAATCTCCCTTTGTTAACCTGAGTACTCTTTTCAGGGTTTATTTCTGCATATAATGGGATTTCAACTTCGTATAATTTTTGCTCTGGAGCACCTATTCCTTTGAAGGATACTAACTGTTTTTCGATTTTTATTTCAGGTTTTTCACATTCAACATTAAAAGTCAGAAAAACACGCGAATTTCGTTGCGCCCATGATACCGACGGTGGCGTAGCTACAGTCTCCGAACCCATTGTGTGTCTAATTTAGATCTTTATATCAAATCTAATTAACTTAATGCTTTTTTAGTATTGTAAATAACTTTATTACTGGTATAAATATCAATTCCGACACAAAAAACCACAGAACACAATCAAGAAACCCTGTCGATTTCGAGAAGCCTCACAAGTCACAGGTGACTTATGTGATATGAGTGATATGACAGCTTTGTAACAAATTCATGACTGTCAAAATTTATACTCGCCTATATTATATTATACTTACATAATGATCTAAGTATTATACAGATCACAGTAAGTAAATACCTACCTACTAGGTAAAAATTAAAATGAGCTTATTATTTGAAACCTAAGTTTTTGAAGTGAAACTTCTTTATCGGGGTTGGACAAAAATTTTGTGTAACATTTTTGCGTTACGCCGTACGCGTGACATTTTTGAATTACGCCGTACGCGTGCCATTTTTGCGTTACGCCATACTCGTGACATTTTTAAGGTCATAAAGAAGTTTCACTTCTAACGTGTGTACTCTAGTACACGCATACATTTTTTTATACAGTAAATAGTTTTATATTTTATAAAAGTACTTTTGAAGTGTATTCAAATTATTTTTACAACCTTGATTAGAAAAAGGCTCTATACTGTTCTACAGTTTACTCGAATTAATCCGCTGTAACCAGGAAGCTTATATATAATACACTGGAGATTTCAGTATGAAGATTAACTTGTAACAAGAAAATATGACCTTGAATGACGCCTGTATGTTTTTTATCCCTTTCACACCTACTTGCCAAGTTAGGTGTGAAAGGGATAATAAAACATACAGGCGTCATTCGAGGTCATATTCTCCAGTGTATTAGCACAGTATTACCATCAGTGGTACCAACTTAGGGTAATTTACCCTATATTTAGGGTAAAAGTAATCCAGCAGGGTAATTTCTAGGGTATGAATTTTCCTAGGGTATTTTTTGGGGTAACAGTCAATAACCGCAAATAATTACTTTGAATGTTATTGTTTTTGAACGCGCCCATTACAGATTCCATGTTGTAAACGCACCGATTGCTTTTGTGTTTCTCTTTAATCTCGCTTATTTATTGTGTCGCCTGCTCTTTATTTTCGTGAGTATGTGTTGTTGTGAAAAATGGCGTTGTCTTGTGCTGGCGTTACGCGTTCAGGTGTGAAAAAGTATGCACCGATATACTGTAAAGAACGTAGAAAGGGCATTTTCTCTATACTCAGTCATCAAAACAAAGTAGGAATAGGCTATCCCTGCATTGTAAGATTCAATTTAAACATATTTCACAAATCTTGTGTTAACTTCATTCCTTCAAAAACAATGTTGGACAAATTTAATAATAGCATGTATGACAAAAAAGATAGTGATGCGGAGGCTACTTTTATTGTTATGTGCCAATAATATTATAATATGAATAAATAATGTAGTTTTTTTTATTTGTAAAGAAGGAAAAGACAAGGATATTTTTTAGGGTATTTTTTTAAAATAATACAGATTCTAGGGTAAATTGAGACCAAGCCTAGGGTAAAGTAAAAACTTGACCTGGCAACACTGATTACCATATTTCCATTGTAATACTGTGGTATTAGATATAAACTTGTTGGCTGTAACAAATAAAATCGAGGAAAACATGAGAAAAACAGTTTTTCTACGGTTTAATGTGTTTTTATTATACACAAGCAGCTAAGTCTGCCAAGTTTCGTCAAAATCTGTTCAGGTAATTCTTTCCAAAATTAAATAAATAGGTACAAGTAAACATACATACATTGAATTGAATCATGCGTAGTCGCTAAATAAAATAGGTATAAATAAAACAATCGCTGTCGCGATTAGTCCGTCCCTTTATGTACCTATATGCTTAAATCTTTCAAACTACGCAACTGATATTGATGCGATTTTTTTAAAAGGTAGAGTGATTCTCGTAGTAACTCAGGTGGCTCTACGATTAAAAAAGTATACTGTAGCTTTTATGACTAAAATAAAACGCTGAACCCATTTTAATGAAATTTGGCAGGGAAACTGAAGAAAGAGGGATCCGGAGGGATACTTTGTGGCACAACTATTAATGAGGGTCAATTTCTTCTCCACATAAGTCTATTAGGTGAAGTTTTGGGGTGTTACTACTGTTTCTTTTCATCTTCATAGGTAGGTACTACTCCTGCCTCAATATCATATTTTTGAAGAGGCAAGAAGCGAGTCGGTAAGATATAAATGATTGAAGCCAACTTTAACTAGTAGACTTCGTACAATAGTCGCAAATAAAATATGCCCTAAGTAATATGAAACCTTATTATAAGTTTAACAATAATTTTTAAAATATGACTATATTTTCTGTGGCCCCAACCTACTTTCACAATCACAGTTCACAATAATCAGTCATTTGTCATATCATCCAACATGTTTTAAATCGATTGATCTAAAATATAATCAAATATCTAAACCCCAAACAATACTATAGGACAGCCATGTTTCAAAATGGTTAAACAGAAAATTACATAAATGAAAATCAAAATTAAAATGGGTCAAATAGTCGACAAAAAGTCGTCCACTAAAATGTCTAAGACTGGATCTGGCATAAGAAAATCATCAGGCGGCGTTAAAGGGAATAATAAAAAGAATGAAATAGATTTCTGTGACCCCAAAGTGCAGGGTGTATTGTTAGTGGGTCTCCTCGCTGTACTGGCCCTGGCTCTATGGTTTGGGTTTACGAGTGGATGCTTGGGCAACCGTCGACGTCGGAGAAGACGGTCTTGCTGTTGGTACGAACTATTTTCCAATTTTATTAAATGCAAGTTAGAGTATAAAATTTTAATTGGGCCAATAAGGTTTTCAAGACATATTTTGAAATATCGAAATATTTTTGTTGACATTATTTTTAAACGGAGGTTTCAAAATTTAAATCAGTTCTTATTATAAACTCACGTTTCCCCTAACGATTTTCTTAGCATGGGCATAAATGATACGGCTTATAAGGCGGTGGTTACGCCTCTATAGATTATGTATGGGTAAGGAAAATGGGAATATTAAAGAAAACTCGAAAACATTGAAAAGTGATTATAATTATTCACACCAGTGTGTACAATATTTTACGAAATACATGTTATTTTCAGAAATAATAGTGCTTCCATCCAACTGAACAATCAGGAAGTTCTTGATCTGACGCTGAAAAAGAAAATATTTTATTAAATAACAGTTGTTTTAATATACACATTTGAATAAATGCAACCGTGCACAAACAGACTTGCCTTGTTTATTTTAAACAAAATGTATGTTGTATAATTTGTTCCTTATTTATTACTCGCTGGCTTCGCTCGCCTCGCTTAGGCGCAGACTAGATAACAAATATTCGTCATTATAATTAATTACCTTCAATAATTAGGCTTGTGTTTTCGGCTCATCCCAGTTTTCGCCGCTATTTTCCCAATCATCATCAGCAGCAGCTGTTTCATTCCCACCTTCTTCGTAGTCATCAGCCGCGCCATCTATATATTAAACAATAAAAATAATCTCATATTGATGCATAAAGTAGGCCTAAATTTCAATAGTTATGAAATTTTTCTCTGAGGAAAACAAGAAGCATACAATACTTTTGCCAAATATCTATCTCCATTCACAAAAATCTTACTATAAAATTGCTCCCTTGCGACGCGAAAGAAAGAAAAGCAAAAAAAACCTGCCGCATTTATAACATTACTAGACTGCCCGCGTAGTCCAGTAAATTTTTATTTCAATTTACGGTTTGATTGCAGAAAAAAGGCATAGAATTACCTTCAACTCCTTGCTGATCTTTATTGGAGGTGTCATCTGAAAAATTGGACAGTAAAAAACGTATATATTATTATAATGTCAGAAAACTTGTAATAATAAGATTTGAGGATATTTTTAAATCTCCAATCCTAAAAATGATACAGAAGCCTTATAAAGTTTTAGCTGAAAATATAACTTCAGTCCATATGCACTCTTGGAAAAACCAAAAAGAAAAACACATAAATCCAGAAAAACGTCTTCTGTCACATACCATTAGGATTTATATCTCCCTTCATCATTCTTAAAATATGTTGCTTTTCCTTATTTAGATGTTTCTTCCCGTTCATATGTAGCGTCATTTGCTCACTGCATGTCACGAAAGTCTGGAAACGACATATTGCGGCATTAATCTTTATAATATATTTTACTTGCAAATAAATGATTTATTTATTTATTTATTTATTTATTTATATTCATAGTATAATGATAATGTGAAAAAAGAACATATTGTGTGCCGAGCACACGTGTCAGAAGTGAAACTTCTTTGGCAGGATTCAAAGATACCAAAATCGTCGCCTAACTCTATGACGAGGTGGTATTGCCATGACTCGACCTTGAAATTATTACACTATCAACGCGCCTAATAAAGAAGTTTCACTTCAAAAACTTTGTACTTACCGGTTTTAAAAAAAGGGGGGCGGAAATTTGGTACACTGATAGTTTATAAGTTTATATAGATAAAAAATGCGTGCATTTTTTTAAACTAATGTATAAAAAATAGATTATATCAATAAATAAATATTCAGAATAACATTAGATTTGCCACAGTCTGTATTAAAAAAAGGTGAATAAAATAAGTTATGTATTTGTATATTGCATTCATAAAGTATACATAATAAAGGAAAAGTTAATCGAACAACATTGAAATACATCAACTGTACGCCCTTTAGAATAAGGAAACAATTTTTTTTTATTTATTCCAATTAAAGCAATTATTCCAATCAACAAGTTTTGTGTATGTGTGTGTATAAATATTATACACACACAATTCTTATAACATACAAAGTAAATAGTACCTTTTCTTTCTTCCTTGTCTTACCTTGCAAATATCACAATACAGCTCCCCCGCGACTGGCTTCTCCTGCGGTTTTTCTTCAGTCTCTATCTCGTCTAAAGGTACTAAACACCTTTTCTCTCGACGAATGAGTTGTATACTGCAATTATTTCATCCAATAAAAATTACCATAATTTTCTTTAGGTAAGAAAAAAGTAAGTACTTACACGCGATCCTCCATACCGAGTTGCAGTAATATTGGGTTCTTGGGATTTTTTTTTCCCTCAACAATCCTGAAAAAATGTCAATAAATAAGATTTTTCGTTCATATCCAAGTTATTAATAATACCAGCTATTAGGATTTATAAGGCCTGTTGTTCTCAGACGGGCAATAATTTGACGAATACATGCAACCTTCAAATAACTTTTCTTCCGGGTTCAGTTTTTCCCTAAAATTACAAACTGAATTTGTTCAGACGAAAAATAGGCATTTATTAGGTAAGCATGCTCCATCCTAGACCACCCTTGTTGACAACACCATCAGGCGAAGCGACAAACGATTGCTATTCCTGATTTAAAAAAAAAACGCTGCTTCATGCAATCCTCTCGGTTTCTTTCAACGAGCATCGGGAGAATCGATCCAATAGCGACATGTAGCCTTACGCACGACGAACGCATAAAAAACAGCTGATGTTACGCTTCCGTTCTGCCCGACGAACGCATGACGAGCGGCTAGTGCGACGTTGCCGCTCCGTACGGAAAACGCATGACAAGCGGTTGATGCGACGTTGCCGTTCCACACGACGAACGCAAGACGAGCGGCTGACGCGACGTTGCCGTTTTGTGGACAGTTTTGATTGCAATCGTCGATTGACAACAGGCCTTATATTCTATTAGTCTGATCCTATTTGATTATAGTAGAACAAATATAACTATAAGTAACAGAATAAAATGTAATAATTTCTTATACAATAAGCACAAAATAGCAATAGCGAAAAAAAATAATAAAATTAATTGTTGATTCAAATAAATTAATTGAATACAAAGAATAAATTCTTCACAGCCACAATTTTTGATAATGTTTTATATAAAATACACTTATTCATATTACATTAACATTTTTTTAACATAAGTTGAATTCCACTTACGCTCGATGAGATTTTCCATTATAGTGCGATTCGGAATGAACCTTTGAAGTGATCTGCACATCACATAGCTCGCAATATAGATCACGAGATTTCATAGGATTCTACAATAGATAAACGCTTTTATTAAACACTAGCGGTCCGCCCCGGCTTCGCCCGTGGTACATATTTACGTTTTCTCTACATAAAAAACATCCTCGTACTTCAAGGAATATAATAAAAAAAGAATTATCGAAATCGGTTCAGCCGTTCTCGAGTTATGCGCTTACCAACACATTTTGCGATTCATTTTTATATTATAGATTATTTTATGTATACTCCACTACATCATTCATTTGTTGATTTTATAAATTATTCTGATTTTCCCAATGTTTTACCAGGCTATAAGTCATTGAACTCTATTATGATTATGTACATAAGTTGTCTTACCATCTTACCCCGCATTGTATTTGCAAATTCCATTCGATTGTTTAGCCATTTCTTCTGGTTTTTCAGATGATTTTTAGAATTATAGTGGACACGAGCTGTGACACAAAAATGTTGTATTCACTTATTTTTAATATTATTTTGATCTGAATATTAAAATTAATTTATTTATTTTAATATTAAGTGATAAATTAATTTCGTGAAATTAAAGACTTACACGAGTTAAAAGAATCCAATTCTATCGCGCAAAGGCCGCAGTATTCAGGGTCAATCAGACGCAAGAGATCTCGGGGTAATTGCCTTAAATTTTCCCGTGGTACACCACACTCTGTGAAGAAAGCATTATTAAATAATTTGTAATGCAGTTCTTCGAAATTTGTTCTTTACATAATACAATAGTACGTAAATTTGGGTGAAAATATTAAATTCAATCTAAATAACATTTTATTTTATTGTTCCATTATTTTACCTACTTAACAAATCATTTACTATAGAGAATATAATATTTAATTTAATTTAATACCATCATTTAATTAGTAAGTACAATCTACTCACTAATTAAATATTTGATAGTTTCAGTCTTTTGTGGTCTAGATAGAAACGGCGGTCCTCTAGGCCACAATCCGGGCCCTTGAAAGTCGGGAAAATTTGCAGGACCGGGCCAAAAATTTGGTGGCGGGCCAAAATTAGGCGGCGGGCCAAAGTGCCTCGGTGGGCCGAATCCCCCTCTTCCACCCACTGACCCATAACCTCCTCTATAAGCACCGTAAGCAAAACGATATCGATTGTTTCTGAAAAATAAGCATTTCTTTCTCAATTATGGCTAAAAACTTTTAAAGTGGAGGAGTGGAGTGAACAATGATAAAAATAGTGGATGATAGGTCATAGTGCATCTGAACTATCATATTGGAAAATTGATAAGCGCTTTTATAAATTGTACTTTTAAAAATAGTAAAATCATTAAAAAAAAACAACCAACCAGCTTTCTCACACAATCGTAGAATCCCTATCGTCACAACAAACATACATACGTATTTTTGTATATACTTATGCATCAGGCCAATTTCATCACATGCTTCCACTATTTTGTTCCAATCATGCTGTACCTACCTCCTAATAGTACCAGATCCCACCGCAGGATGATTATATATCGACTAGGTTGCCACTTGCCAGTCAAAATTTGGCCGCAAGCATGTTTAATTAAATTTTTTCTAATAGATTTTATAGTCAGTATTTATAGTCTACATCACGGCAAATTATATAAAGATTCTAAAAAAACACGGTTGCCGTTTTTCAACTGGCCGCAACCCCTTCGCAGCCTGGTGTAAACAGGTATGATTTTATTCCATTTATATGTTACACGTTCATTACGCACATTTATGAATCATATATCATATTAAAGCTTTTTTTTTTCTTTTAATTATCATAATATATGGTTGCCTAATTAAATCCGGCCGCAAATGAGGGTTGCTGGCTGTTAAAGATGATCAATATTAATTAAAAATGCTTGTGGCCAAATTTACACTGAAAACCTAGTCAATATATATTCTCCTTATTATGAATATTTAGTTTCATCAAAAAAACTATGAACGAAGTAATCCTACGGTGGGATCTTAGACTATAACAAGACCACATAAGTAAATATATGAAGTGATAAAAGGTGGCTGATCATATTATATATAAAGTGTAAATCTAAAAAGTCTATAAATTTAAAGAACAAAAACAAAAAACTTGTACACAATAACAGTACACTAAGATACACAAAAAGCACCAATTTATAATAACATACAGTAGTATCACTTGTTTGTAATTTATTTTATACCAGACATTGGAATTAATATTACGCTGCTCATAAACATTCATCCAAGGGAATTCAAAATACTACCATTACCTTTAAAAGACGAAAAAAAATGTAGCTTTAGAGCGAGCGCGCACGAGCAACTTTGTCTCCGCAACTATTTTGTCTCTCCACCCATGGGCTTGTATGAAAGTGCGCGCACGTAGCGACGCAACTCCCCATACAATTGATGGGAGAGACAAAATAGTTGCGGAGACAAAGTTGCTCGTGCGCGCTAGCTCTTAGGGATATAAAATGTAATGGATATGTGAATAATGTACATAATAGGTACTAAGACGAGAAATTTATATTTACCCAAAATTATTTGATGGGCCCAGATGTGGTCCCATATCAGGCATATTCATTTCATCTTCGTCAGGATATTCATAGAAATCATCATCATATTGATGACCACTATCCATTTTATATGCTGACGTCCGGTTTCCAAAGTTAACCACAACTCCGTATATTAAAGGATAGAGAAGAACTTTAACATCAATAAAATGTGTCTGAAAAAAAAGTTAGCTTAGTTACTCTTCAAACTCTCCTGTTATTAGATCGCTATAAAACATTGCTGCAATGCTAAAATATTTACAAACATGTAACATTACAAACTTATTATAGATGTAAATGATCTAAGATTACAAAGTGTAACTTCAAAAGTAGTAGCAAAGCAAATTTTGTAAATTTTCAAATAAAATTATTTACCGTTGACCAAAAATTTCCTTTGCAATTTTTTTCTATATAATATCTGCTTTTAATTCTGCCACTATATTACTTGCTCTGTGATTCTGCTGGTAAGTGGAATGCGAAATTAACAGGCAAATTGATAATCGGCAAACGTCACAGAGCAAGTAATATAGTAGCAAACGTGAAATGATCAATCATGAATCAATAGACAATTATAAACCTGAACAAAGTTCAAACATCAATTTGACAACTTTGACAGTAAAGTAAAAGTACAATCCCACAGAATATGTACGATCCAAACCGTAATGTAACGTGAATGTAACCGTAACCGATAATCTCGGAGCAATTATTATCAAGCCTGGAGAAGTAACAATTAATTGAACAATAAAGCACTAGTTTGGCCTTTTTGGCTTATGGCAAATTGTCATGCGAAAAAAGAGGACAGATATATGTCAGTTCGACAGTTTAAAATGACATGTAGCCATCACAATTTGTTTTAGTGACCAGTCTGGTCACTAACGCATGGTGATTTTAATTATTGTTTTTGAAGTGAAAAACGTGTTTTCTAGTTTCTTATGTTATTTTCTGTAAAGATAATTTACTAAAGATTACATGGCTTGTGTTGTTCACGGCTGTAAAAGCCGTAGTAGTGGGAAATCGGATGAAGATTGGAATTTGTCTTTTCACAGGTTAGTGTTTTGATCAATTTTTTTGTTAATTGTATTATAAATAAGTTAATTTACGTTATTTTCATAATCATCTATGTTTTATTTAACCGTAATCATTGAAATGAAATCATAATCAGCTTA
Organism: Colias eurytheme; assembly: GCF_061535395.1. NCBI lineage: Eukaryota > Metazoa > Arthropoda > Insecta > Lepidoptera > Pieridae > Colias > Colias eurytheme. The sequence continues at coordinate 8,159,893 of NC_142982.1, read as the reverse complement.
GTTTTTAGAAAAAATGCAAAATATAACTTCCATAGTGTTGTGCAATTATCGATACTTGAGTAGGTACGAAGTACTTCATTGATAATGACTGCTTTAGGTTAGGAGAAAAAAAAGGTATTTAAGTATGGATTTTATTGTTATTTGCAGGTTTCTGGCTTGAGAAAAATTAAAAGATGTTTGGGTTAAAGCTATAGCACAGGGAAAATTGGTGCTTTGCAGAGATGCTGTGCCACAAGTTTAAGGTGGCATCTATTTTAAATAATAAATATTGTAATTTGGTAATTAAGTATCGAAATAAAATGTTGTAAAAATTTATTTTAAATTTTATTTGTTTTATTTGAAGCAATGTAGTATTTTAATTTTTAAACTTTTACCAATTTTTTCCTGTGGGAATGAGTTATTTTCCGATGTATATTCTGATGTTTAAACTATATAATTGTAAAGTTCCATAAAAACTCATTGAGTAGTTTTTACGTGAAAAAGTATCAAATGTCCATTCTTATATATTTTTGCTTTTATAATATTAGTAGGATACGATTATTGATTTGTAAAAAGATCAACCAGGTGGAAGTCAGATTCGCGCACGAAGGGTTCCGTATAATTCCATGAATGAATCTATGAAAACAGGAAAAAATACGTATCTTTTTACGAAACCATAAAAAACAACCTAAACCGAAATACCTAATAATATTTTTTTATAAATACCACTACCATACAATGCAAGGCAGTCAATACGCATCATAAATGAATAATTCCAAATTAAACGAATCTTAAAATTTGGAATTACCTATCCATAATTCAAAATTAAACGAATCTTAAATTATCTTCAAGCAATTTTATAACTTAATTTTTTTATTTATCGATATTTTAGTATTCGATAAAGTAGCAAGCACTACCTTTTTAGAACAAAAAATGGCTACATGTGGATTTGAATGCCAAGCCGATAACAGTGTGTTGTCTCTTTCTATCGCATTAATTAGGGTATTGAATAAAAGAGAGCCACTATATAAGAAACGTTCAATTAATTGTTACTTCTCCAGGCTTGTTAATTGCTCCGAGCCGATAATAAATTTAATATAATGCCGTGATCTTAGATTACAAAATAAAAGGCAGATGGAGCATGTCAATCGTCCGTCGCCCTTGTCAAAGAAAATACGAAATCAAAAACGAATACGAAACTCCGCCATTGCTATAGCGATTCTAGTGTCATGCAATACGTCAAAATTCTGAGGTCAAAATGGGTTTGATATTTTAGTAAAAAAATGCTGTCTTGTGATATTAAAACGCTGTAAAATTTGTTCCCGAAAACAAACAAAAAGATAAAACATCGTTTTACAGGTTTTCTGTAGATTATTTGGCTTATTTAATTTTATATACAAATAATAATTTTACATATACGAAGGAATTCAAAACTTCAACGTATGCTGCCAGTATTTTGAAAATGAATTTGCCAATTTTAGGGGTAAAACGGTAAAATGTTTAAAAGATCTTCGGGGCAGTGCTGTTGGATTTTTCTATCGTGAATGTGATTATTTCTATAGTGCAATAAAGGTTCATGATCATTATTAGATTATTTGAATAAGCATTATACATTTTTTTGTTACTTTTATAAAAAGCGTCATAGTCGTTTTCGCTCGCGATTTATTCATGTGAACTCCGTGATGGATAATATGTATGATGAAAATAAAATGTCCCGCATTCTCGACTAAAAACTACCGCTATTCGCATTCATATTTCATATGTTTTGAAAAATAAAAACTTTTTTAATATAATTTATTTAATTAAAAATTTAATAAAATTATTTTGTCCATATTTAACTTTAGTAGATAGGTGCTTTATGTAACAAAATAATTTTTACAATATTATAAAATAATATCATAAACCCGAATTTATATTAAAATAAAAATTAAAACATGACTGCTAATTTATGTAGCCTACGACGTCACTACCACCACTACCTTCATAATTCAGATGATTGCAATGACACCTCACAACTCAAAATCGATCCAACAGTTTATACTGCAGGGCGTGTCAAAGAAATATTATACATACATACATTCGAAAAACATAACCCTCTTTCTTCCGTAGTCGGGCAAAAATTTGGGAAATTTTTCAATATCTGGTAACATAACACGCACACAGAAGCACCGTGTTCGTACAGTGCAACGGCGAAATGACAGCACACATAGCTTTATGGAAATGACGATAAATAATTCGGTTTAGTTCGGCAACGCTCCATCTGTCTTTTATTTTGTAATCTAAGGCCGTGATATAATGTAAACCGGGCATAAGTTGTGGGCATAAGACATATTATACAACCAGAGAATAATTATGTATTTTTTATATAGTGATAGAAAATGGAATATATTATGTTTGTAATATTAATGGAATGATTTCCATTATAATTATTTAAATATATTACACATAAATTTGTTTAAATTGGTAGAGATCTGTTGCTAATAGGCATGACGAAAGATTTTGAAATCCTCTTCCATAATGTGTGTATACGTTTACTATACAAGAAAAACCCTATATTTCGGTAATATACTTAAATTTAACGAAGATAAAAGCCATTTTTCAAAAAATATTTATTAACTGTGCCAAAACAGCTCGTAGGTGTCATGGCGTAGGCGTGACGTCACACTTTGGTAAATACGTAATTATTTGTACGCATTGCGAAGAAAATTAAAAAATATTTATTTAATATGTGTTATAGAAACGAATTTCAAAGTTTATAAGTGGTGTACAGTATTGCAGTGTGAATCCACATAAAAAATAATGCTCAAAAATGTGTTAGTGAGAAAATAATAAGAAATGATTGTATAAAGTTGGCGCGGAGAACCCCGAACCATGTATTCGTGAATTCGCAATTATATTTCTGTTCTGAGTCGATAAAGCATACGTGAAACAATAGAAAATAAATAAAAATGCGTATTCTCAACATATTCATAACAAAACACATCTGACGTGAGTTGTTTACTTAAGCGTGACGTCACGCGTGTTTTAGTCAAAATGGCCAACTGCAGAATTTCAATGTTTTATTTTATTGATAATCTCATTAATCTTTATGTTTTTAAGATTTCTAAGTCACTATATTTAATTTATTTATTATACATTTTCCCTTAAAAACACTAATACGATCATTTATGGATACTGTCGTCATGCCTTGTGTTTTTAACGTTGACATTCTCTACCTGTAGTCTATGAATTCTATGATTGACATTGACAGTTGACACCACATTTGACACGGAGATTTGAGGTTATTTAATATTTCATGTGTTTAATGGATAATGGATATATTTTACGCTATTAATATTATAAGAATCAATACGTATATAGTGAACTACACAGAGCAAGTAATAGTGAACTATATTATGAGATCTAGACATGAGTTTATCTAAAGGAAATATACGAAGAAACAGACCCCAAAAACACCAAAATAGAACTGCATTTAAAAATGATTTACACGATACAAGTAAAAAGACAAAAATATTAAACTCTATGCAAGTGTCTGGTGTTTGTATTCGATGTAGGGAAATTATTGAATGGAAAATTAAATATAAAAAATACAAACCGCTTACTGCCCCTAAAAAATGTGTGGGTTGTGATGAAAAGGCAGTTAAACATGCTTATCATATATACTGTAGTAAGTGTGCAAGTGATAAACATGTCTGTGCAAAATGTTGTAAGCCTATAGATGTAAGTATAACAATAATATATCGACAGTATATTTCTATGTAACTCCAGAAAATATGATGGATTATTTAATTTGATTTTTTTTACAGATTGCTAATTCTGAAGGGGCTGAACCAGAGCCCAATGATACTGAATTGCAAGCTTTATTAAAAACCCTTCCAGAGAGAAAAAGAAGAACAGTCTTAAGGTTAAATTTAATAAAATACTACCTATAAATATAAATAAATCCAATTGATTTATTTCATTATAATTTATTGTTCTTTATTAGTAATACATTTGATTATTATTTTACAGACTAAGCTTTCTCTTTTGTTTTAGGTATATCAAAAAACAAGATGGTGAACAAACAAAATCAGATATTGAAAAAATTGTTGCCGATATGTCCACATTTGATTTAGATGATTCGTCTTTTGATGGATTTTCAAGTGATGAAGACTCTGAACATGAAGAACCCTAGATTTGATTTATTTCACTTAACAAATTTTATTTCAAAATTTCTGATGCAGGTCTGTGGATTATAGAACAGTAAAATCAGAAAACTTAAACTTTTTTGTATTTATTATTGAAAAAGATAAACTTTTTGGTGTAAAAAATGTAAAGCTGGATGTAATTTTTTTTAAAGTTGCTGCTATCTCTATAGCAGCAGCTTCTTTTTTGTATAATTTTATTCAAAATATTTTAAAATGATAGGTATGCAGAAGTCCTCATTCCAAATGCTGCATCTTTGTGACTGTGCACTTAGGTATCAGTTTATAAGTAATCAACTGAGTGGGTACTAATAATTATAATTTTAAATTACTATGTTTAAATAAAAGAAGGAAATAAAGTGTCAAAATTTTATTGATTATTAATGTATTACATATTTTTCTTATACCTAAAAACTTCACCCAAGCAACAACGGATATAAATAATCTTAATAAATTCTACTTATCAATACAACATAACAATTTACATAATATAATGTTCTTTATTAAAATGACTATGCCATAGGACATGGAATGCAGATTTTATTTAAGTTTCAAATCAAAATTATAAATGATAAAGTTCTTCATAAAATTTTCCTTCCTACTTGCAAGTTGTATAGTCCCAATTAGTAAAGATAATTCACGCAGATAGTTTTACTGATGGTATAAATTAAAAAGCACCAATTACATGCTTTTAAAGACTTCTCAGCAGCTAGACAAGCAACAAACTACAACACAGCCAAACACGCCTCTAACAAAAATGATTAATGCACTCATTGCTGTATAGTTATATTTGTATAAATTTTATAATTACAATTTATAATTAACTAGAGTCTAGAGTTATCTTTGATTGTTGATAGGTAGGTTGTCAATTTATACATTGAAAGTTACAATTCATAACAATTAAAATAAAGCTCTAAAGTCTAAGTTTATATTACTCCCCTCAGCGGGATTTTAAAAGGTAATTTGAAAAATAAAATAATTAAATATAATTTAGTACAATTAATTCAGGCACAATTATTAGATTTTATACAGTCATTCCTAAAGTTAAAGTATTAAGTCATAATCGATAACAATGAATAATTAATTTATTTAAAATTAATATCAAAGATATGCATGCCACCCCATGACACACACACCCCACCACATGACAGTACAATACAATGATGAAATAATAATGTTAAAAATGTTACTGATAGGAAATTTTTAATTGTCTGGTGCAATAACATCTACTATCATAACTTTATTTTAAGCAGTTTTATTTATTATAAAGGTAGTATTTTAAGTGATATCCAAAACACCTATTTAAATTTGCATAAAAAAATCTAGAATATTAGTATATTTGTGTTTATGACTAATAAATAAATTGTATACTGCTATAGAAAAAAAATTAAAACAGTTTTTCTTTTATTCCAATATTGTTCATACTATTTCATTACTTGCATTACCTACATCTTTGATTAATATAAAAGTGAAAAACTTCAATCACCTTTATAGTAAATTATTATAGCTGTTATGGTATTTACATATTAACAAATATTTCTATATTTCCTCGTATCAAATGATTCCTAGTTGATGAAGCTGAAACAAAAATAAAAGCATTTTAATGGGGCATATCAAAGCATTGTGATTGCAAAAAAATTATGTACTTGTAATTTAACTTACGAATCCTTGGCGTTCTTTTTCTTTTTGAAGTATCTGTTCAGTTTGTCTATCATCGAATTTAACGACAGCTGCCAAAACTTTCGCTAATGTTAAAGAGTGAGTCCCTGACCCTGTAAGGTATTCGTAAAGTATGTTCCTTAAGTACTCCAACTCGGTGTTTTCTTCAAGAGCATGCAGATGCCTCAAACTGACAAGCGCTTCATCAAGTTTTCGTTGCAGTTTCTCATTTGACAATTTAAGTCTTTCATAATTGTTTTGTGTATGATCAACATTTTTATTTAATGAATTGTTCATTTGCTCTAGTTCATTGACCTTTAATTCTAGCTGACTTTTGTTTTCTAGTAAACTATAGTACTTTTCATGAATATCTTTTACTTCACTATAATTATCATTTGTGCTTCTTTTCTGAATTGATTGAATGTTGGTGGTACTGTTATTTTGTGATTGTATTTGATCTTTTAATTCTAAGTTTTCTTCAATTAATAAGGAATTTTCCCGTAACAAATCTTCAATCTTCTCTTTACTAAGTTGTATTTCGTTTTTAAGTTCCTCATTCCCTTCCGGCAAATTGTCACTTGATGCAATCAATTCTCTCATTTTGTCATTCAAGTCACTATTCTCCTTCGAAATCTTACTTAAGTAAGTTTGTAAGCCTTCAATATCTGAACACAACCGTCTATTTTCATCTTTAAGGAAGTCACATTCACATGTTTTGCTATTGTGCAACTTAATATCTTCATTTAGATCTTGTATTTGTTGAATTTGATTTGCTACATCATTTTCCAATTTTAAAACAGATTCCTCTAGATTTTCTTTTTGCTTTTTGATTTCACTATGTACATTTCGCAATTCATGTAATTCATTTTCAGCCATCTTATATTTTTTTTCAGTCTCTGCATGTATCGTTTTCAACTCTTGATAATTCTGATTTATTGTCTGTACATTTTTGTCCATTTCTAAATTTTTGTTTTGAACTTGGTCTAACATGTTTTTGTGCTTTTCTTCCATATCTGCCTTAGAGGAAATTAATTCATTGTTATCCTGTTTCAATTTATTAATATCACTTTCTAATACACTTTGACATTTGTGTAGCTCAACTAATTTGGATTCAACATTTTTCGACTTGTTTTCAATTTCAGCAATGGTCAATTTTAATTCCTCATTTTCTTTTTCTAACATTTTTAAATTATTCTCTGTTTCATGGTGTGTTGTAAGTGTTTCACTCAGCTGAGACTCCAATGATGTGTTCTTTTTATCTAATTCTTCTTGCAATCGTTTTAAATTGCCATTTTGTTGTTCAAGAATCTGTAACTTACTTTCCAACTCATGAATGTAATCTTGTTTCCCCGAATTTTCGTGTCTAATTTTTGTTATTTCGTTATTTTCCGCCAATAAAACTTCAATCTTCTTTTGGTTGTTTTCTTTTTCATTTTTAACAGTTTTTAATTCTTCACTGAGTGCAATAATAGTGGCTTCTAACGTTTTGACTTTAGTTTCCAAACCTACATTATCTTCTTCTATAGATTTTAATTTATTTTTCAATCCCACAACATATTCATCATGTTCCATTTGCATATTCTGTATTTTTTCAGAGAGAACTGTGCATTCTGAAACACGGCTCTCTAAAGCCTCTTTCAAAGATAAACTATCTTTTTGAAGTAAATTAGCATTGTCCTTAAGCAATTTATAATCATGGGTAACTGTTGCAATCTCTTCTTTTAATTGTGTATTACTCTGTTGTATTTTATTGGTATCTTGTTGGAATGCATTAAAATTAATATTTTCTTTTATTTGAGGTATCCATTCTGTCAAAACTTTTTTAGTGAGCAGTTTTGACTCAGTAGAAGTAAGTACAGCTATATTTTGAATATCCAATAGCTCTTTTTTTAAATCTTTTAACTTGAAGTGTATCTTCTGATATTTGTCTACTTTTTGAAGTAATGTTACATTTTCGGCTTTTAAATGATCAAGTGATTTATTAAGTTCAATATTTTGATTTTGTAATGATTCATGATTATTCAATAATTTTTCAATTTCTGATTGTAATTTGACTAATTCAACCCTCTCCTCTTGTATTTCTGATTCCAAACTGCTACACTTTAGTTTCCAGGCAGTCACCTCCTCAGTTAGCCTTAGTTGATGGGATTCCAAATCATCTTGATTATGTTGTTCTAATGACTTCTTTACATCCTCCAAATGCTGTTTAAGGGAAACATTTTCATTTTCAAGCTTGGTAATTTGGGATCTCTTTTTCTCATTATCTTCAGTTAACTGTGAGTTACGACTTTCTAAATAAACATTTCTATCGATAACTGACAATTTTTCAGCTGTCTCTTGTTTTAATTGCAAATGGAGACAGTTAATATCTTCTTCAGATTTTGTTTTGAGACCTTCCAGTAATTTTACTTTATCATTCAACTTTTCTATATCTTTATTTAATTCTTCTGATTTAGTTATTGCTACATTTAGATTGTGCAGGTCATTTGTCAATTTTGAGTGTTCTCCTTCCAACTTGACAATCTCATTTTGATAGTCTTTCACTGATTTGTTTAATGACTTGATTTCATTTTGACTATTAGCTAAACTGTCTTTGAGTGACTTAATTTCTGCTTCTTTACTCTCAAGTTCTTTATGGATACTCAATTTATTTTCTGCAAGGGAAATAGCATATTCTTCTTCTCTTTTACTTAAGATTTGCACCTTTTTTTGTAATTGTGATATTTCCTCTTTAGCGTTTTGTAAATTTGCTTCCAAAATGGATGTTTCTTTATTCTTTGAAAATTCAAGAGTGTTATTTATGTTTTCTAAGCTTTCTACTTTTTCTAATAGGTCTTGGACTTGTTTTTTGCTCTCCGACATTTTTTCTATATTTAGCTGTAGCTGAATATTTTCTTTAGATTTTGCTTCTAAATCTAATGTTAATTTCTGGATTTCAGCTGTCATATTAGAATTCTTTTCCTTAACAGTTTTTAAAGAATCCTTATACTTAGCTAACAATTGCTCTAGCTTTTCAATTTTATTATTTATGACAGAGACTTCTTCTGCCTCCTTTATTTTATCTTTAGATTCATTTTCTTCATTCAAATTAATTAATGGCATGTGAGAATTTTCTGTTGCGGTTTCTTTTTTTTCTGGGATATTATTACTTTGCAAGAGATTGAGCTGAGTACTTAAAGCATCAATTTTCATTTGCTTTTCTTCAATATCAACACGAAGAGCTTTTTCAAGGTGTGCCTATAAAAAAGTTTGATTGTTATAACATACTTTAAATTAAAGAGATGAACTGAGAAAGATTGTATTGGCGTTATTATTTAACTTACTTTTGCACTCTGTTCTAATGAACACTGTTCTTTTAATTCTGATATTCTTCTGAGAGCTTTATCCTGAGTTTCAACTAACACATTCTACATGAAAAAAAAGGAATTAATAAATAATAATAATATAAGAAAACAATTCATATAATAAAAATTATATAAGATAACTAGTGGTCCGCCCCGGCTTCGCCCATGGTACCTACATGTTTAAACTATCCTATCTCTCAAGTTGGATCAAACGGCACATGGTGTGCGAATTTTACTATAATCGGTTAAGAGGTTGTTTGTCCATTGAGGACAAACATTTTGACATGAGATTTATATATATTAAGATAAATCTTACTTAAATAAAAATAAATTTGAATCTACACATAGGATCCTATAAAAAAATTAAATTAAATTAAAGCAATATGAGGATACCGAAAAGACAATTGATAACAGAAATAAACAATATGATTGTAAATTTAATTTAAGATACAAACCCTTGCTTTAGCATTTTCCCTTTCAAGGAGTTTATAATGCCGAGCTAAATCTGAATATTGGGATTTATATTTTTTACACCTGTCCTGTGTCCTTCTGTATGCAGCATATAGTTGTTCCTTAGTCACTCGGTCAAGATTTACATTTCCAGTTGTAAAACCTTTCTCTTCTGCTTCACTTGCTGATACTTCCATATCTGACTAAAATTATTAAGATGTTTTTTTTACATTTTAACTTACAGCAATACAATGTGTGAGTAAACAAAAATGATAGTGGTATAAGAGTTTAATACTTAAAGATAGTTATTTTATATTTCAATGTTACCTGCAAATGATACATTGATGGGCTTTCATAGTTAGGCAGTCGAAATGATATGTCGCTAGCAAATGAGCTATTTGATAGTCGCCGCTGTCTATGTTTATCCTAAAAAATACAATCAATTGTTAATTTGCACTTGAATTTCACAGTTTCAATTTAACATGCGTAAAAATTTTAAAATTTCCTTACCTCATAATTTACTGTAAAATCAGCTAAATCTGAGGTACTTTGCATGGCTTGAGCAGAGTTTTGCATCACAATATTATCCTTATTGTTTGGATTTGTCTGATTCTTATTTGGTATATCTGAAAATGAAATTTATTCTCTCTTAATTCCCATTAATATAAATATATTTACATTAGTTTCCTAATTTATACACATGGAGAATTATATTCCATATAAACATAATATGTGTAGATATAATTTGCTTTCATATTTATAGTTTTTTATATATCTTACCATTATCCCCTATTGAGAACAAATCATTGTTGGTAATATCTGATATACTGCTAGATGCAGAGGTAACTGCTGCCTGAAAGTTTTACCAACTATTTTAAAAAGTTTATCAATAACCAGTGACGTAATTTATTTACTTTCATTTATTGAATCTCTTTAGTTACAATTCAATCTTTTTAATATTTTCTTTAAATTGTTATTGATTTTCGAAATATTACCTGAGCAGCTTGGGCAAATTGTTGAATTCTTTGGGGAGATGATTTAACTTCTTCTGCAAGTTTATCTTTAAATTTTTTGAACATTGTCCTTATTTTTCAGACGAACTAAGACCTAATTTATGTGACACTAATTTTATGATGCCAATACCACTGTGGTTACCACGTTAATGTGGTTAAGTTCAGTGATGAATTAATTGATTTAAAAACTGTATAGCTGAAATTTAAGAAATTTATTTTCAATCACAACTAGTAATACACATAATATATTATCTTGCTCATATTCATGCCATTACTCGACGTATCGAAACAAAATTATACTTTTGACATTGACATTTGACATATTAGTACTCAAAATGCCACGGTCTCGGAGCAATTAAAGGCCGCTGCATACGTGACGGGAAAATACCTCGGACGGGACGTGAGCGGGACGGGCACGTGATTGCCTCGTTCACAACGGGAACGTGGAGCAAACGCATACGCACCGTGACGTGATTCTGATCTAACGTGCTAGTGTTGTGAACAACGAAAGATGGATTTTTCAATTCAAGAATTGGCTTTAATTGCTATTGCTCTAGATGACGAAGAAGCTACGACCGTCAAGAAAACATTAACATCTTTGTAATCTACATTCTGCAAATAAAGAAATTTGAATTTGAATTTAAACTAAACAATACTGTTTTTGATTTATAAGCTTAAGATGTTTCATTTTTATATTTTTGGTAATAATGCCGCCATAAAACAAAAATATTATGCACTAAAATTATTTTGGCATTTTAAACATAAAATACCTACGTAATTCAGAACACGATGAAGTGTCACAGGAATCATCATAGGTGAAAAGGACTAAGTATAGTTAGGAATACCACAATATCTAAATATCTAAATATTGTGGGTTCGCTATACTATACAACGCTGGATATGAGCGAACACATTCGATTAGTTTTTCGTCGTCCATTTTCGATACTTGGAAGGCGTCACTACTAATCTCTCCGGCACGAACGGAGCGACTGTGCATACGTAGCGAAATCACGGACGGGACGGGGCACGTGCGGGACGGGACGTGCTAAACATCGTCGGCGACGATATTTTTCCCGTCCACGTTCCCGTCCCGTCGATGTTCCCGTGACATATGCGTATTTGGATACATTTTGTATGCAACGATGTTTCCAAAACTTCCCGTCACGTCCCGTCCGGGTAAAATCCCGTCACGTATGCAGCGGCCTTAACAAGCCTGGAGAAGTAACAATTAATTGAACAATAAAGCACTAGTTTGGCCTTTTTGGCTTATGGCAAAATGTCATGCGAAAAAAGAGGATAGATATATGTCAGTTCGACAGTTTGAAATGACATGTGCTCATTTCAATTTGTTTTAGTGACCAGTCTGGTCACTAACGCATGGTGATTTTAATTATTGTTTTTGAAGTGAAAAACGTGTTTTCTAGTTTCTTAAGTTATTTTCTGAAAAGATAATTTACTAAAGATTACATGGCTTGTGTTGTTCACGGCTGCAAAAGCCGTAGTACTGGGAAATCGGATGAAGATTGGAATTTGTCTTTTCACAGGTTAGTGTTTTGATCAATTTTTTTGTTAATTGTATTATAAATAAGTAAATTTACGTTATTTTCATAATCATCTATGTTTTATCTAACCGTAATCATTGAAATGAAATCATAATCAGCTTAATTTTTAGAAAAAATGCAAAATATAACTTCCATAGTGTTGTGCAATTATCGATACTTGAGTAGGTACGAAGTACTTCATTGATAATACTGCTTTAAGTTAGGAGAAAAAAAAAGGTATTTAAGTATGGATTTTATTGTTATTTGCAGGTTTCTGGCTTGAGAAAAATTAAAAGATGTTTGGGTTAAAGCTATAGCAAAGGGAAAATTGGAAGCCTTCAAAATATTCTCGGCCTTGTTCAACTCATTTCGAATCGGACGGGAAGAAAAGTAAAGTGCTTTGCAGAGATGCTGTGCCACAAGTTTAAGGTGGCATCTATTTTAACAACTTAACTGTCCCCATACAATACAAAATAACACAACCCCACGTCCATCAGATTTTTTTAATATTAGGGTAAAAAAACATTCACATTGTCTTAATAAATTATATTTTATAAAAATAGTTATTGTTTTTATTTATTTTATTCAATTTATATTTATGCCTCATATATGAGCATGAGCGTGGGATAAAAGATTTTTTTTTCCAAGTTCAATGAGTCATATGTGTACACATCAAGTATAGACAATAAAACTTGATTGACGACCCGACGAACCGAATTTGATGAACCCGACGTTATAATACACTATAATGAAGCAAAAGGTATAGATATTTCGTACCAACTAGCATCCTTTCACTCTCCTTTACGCAAAAGCCTAACTTGGTACAAAAAAATCGCTGTTGATATTTTATTTCAAGTTTCTGTAATAAATGCTAGGTGCATTTACAATGATTTGGCATCAGGATGTCCTAAATTGTCTGTTTTGCAAGTACAAGAACATTTAGTTCGACATTTTCTAGGGCCAGCAGCGAGAACTATAGAAAATAACGTGCCTCAAAGACTTTCGCTTTCTCTGACTCCCAGATCTCCAGTTTCTAGTTCATCTCCTGGCCATAGTCTTCAAGAAATTCCGCGTAATACTACAAACAATAAGTTAGTTCGAAAGAGATGTACCGGTTGCTATGAAAAATTAAAAATTCAAGGGTAGTTGGCTCGAAAAGCTAAACAAGTGCACACAGAGTGCAAAACATGTAAAAAAGCATTTTGTTTATATTGCTACAACGAAAAACATAATATTATATGTTGATTGGTTCGCCTAATAATACTTACAAACATATTTTTCATAATAAAACGTTTTCCTTTTCACTGTATTTTTTGTTTTATTTCGAACAAATAGGATACACACACCTACCTACCTTAGTACCTACCACAGATAATGTATAAAACTTTTGCGAAAATTTATTTCAATTTCTTGAAGGTTAGGGTTTTCGCCACACGTTCACGTAATTATATTTAGAATATCACTCCACGTTCATAACAAAAATATACCCCAAAGATTCTTGAAAAAAGAGTCACCTGTGACTCACGAACGTATTCCAAAAGTTCACTATGAGTCATATGTGACTCATTGGACAGTTAAGTTGTTAAATAATAAATATTGTAATTTGTTAATTAAGTATCGAAATAAAATGTTGTAAAAAAAATTATTAAATTTTATTTGTTTTATTTGAAGCAATTTATTTTAAACTTTTACCAATTTTTTCCTGTGGGAATGAGTTATTTTCCCGCGGTAAATTGTAGCCTATATGTTATTCTGATGTTTAATCTATAATATGTATAATTGTAAAGTTCCATAAAAACTCATTCAGTAGTTTTTTCGTGAAAGAATATCAAATGTCCATTCTTACATATTTTTGCTTTTATAATATTAGTAGGATACGATTATTGATTTGTAAAAAGATCAACCAGGGGGAAGTCAGATTCGCGCACGAAGGGTTCCGTATAATTCTATGAATGAATCTATGAAAACAGGAAAAAATACGTACCTTTTTACGAAACCATAAAAAACAATCGAAACCGAAATCTTCTTATATATAAAAATGAATCGCAAAATGTGTTGGTAAGCGCATAACTCGAGAACGGCTGAACCGATTTCGATAATTCTTTTTTTATTATATTCCTTGAAGTACGAGGATGGTTCTTATGTAGAGAAAACGTAAATATGTACCACGGGCGAAGCCGGGGCGGACCGCTAGTACCTAATAATATTTTTTTATAAATACCACTACCATACAATGATACAATGCAAGGCAGTCAATACGCATCGTAAATGAATAATTCCAAATTAAACGAATCTTAAAATTTGGAATTACCTATCCATAATTCAAAATTAAAAGGATCTTAAATTATCTTCAAGCAATTTTATAACTTAATTTTTTTATTTATCGATATTTTAGTATTCGATAAAGTGGCAAGCACTACCTTTTTAGAACAAAAAGTGGCTACATGTGGATTTGAATGCCAAGCCGATAACAGTGTGTTGTCTCTTTCTATCGCATTAATAAGGGTATTGAATAAAAGAGAGCCACTATATAAGAAACGTTCAATTAATTGTTACTTCTCCAGGCTTGTTAATTGCTCCGAGGCCACGGTCCACGAGAGTCATATTTTCGCAGAATAAAAATAAAATAATTACAAAGATAAAAATAAAATTTAGTGCAAATTATTCATTATTAATTTCACAGAACAGTATAAAAACAAATTTTGTTTTTACTGATCTGTGATTAATTCCAATTTATGGAATGAAAAAATAATCTCACTAAAATAAACCGCGATATTTCCATTGGATTTATGCTCGGAAGAATAAGGTTATACATGGTTATACTACGGATATACATATATGTCGTGGCCATATCGTAGATTTGCTCATTTCATGAAATGGTCGCATTTCATGAAATGGTTGAATGTCTATTGGCCACATCATGATTTGGTTTGAGCAGATCAATGATAAGAAATCGTTTCTCGATATGGCCAACTAAACGCGCGGTTTTTTCATGAAATGATCAAAATTATTTGATCATATCGTAAAATAGTTACATTAATTGTTGGTAGAGGCACTGCGAGCGCTGTGATGATGGCGGCCACTGACGACAATTTTATTATTCGTAGTAAAAAACTTTAAAATTCGTAGTCGTGGTTGAGTGCTGACGAAGTGCGTTGCTCTAGATTTTTATTCATATCTAGGAATAAACATGGTGAAATGTGCGGTTATATCTTGCAAAAACGATACTAGAAAATACACAAAATTGAAATCCAGTATCGCATTTCATCAGTAAGTCGGTTGTTATACTTATTTTTATGAAAATAAATCTAGCATCGCGGGGTTGAAAGGGAGGTGGGAGGCGGACACGCGCAGGCTCGCTCGCGCACCTCACTGCCGCCACGTGATCTTAGTGATGTGACCTGACCAATGCTGTACTCGATATAAAGTTTACTAGAAGAACTATATTTTAACAAATTATTTATTTAACTTTAAAATTAAAACTCTTTTAAAAATGTATTATAAATAAATTTGTAGTGTGTTTTGTATGATAGACTTTCTAATATTATGAATGCAAATGTATTATAGTGTAAATGTAAAGTATGTAATGTTACGATAATATATTTTCTGAACCGCTAAATTGATTTTGAACATTTTATAGTAGAATGGATAAAATTAAATAAAAAAAATATTTATATGATTTATTATATTATCATTTTAAATTACTAATTATTTCTTATTTTTATTTAACATTTTTAAAACATTATTATTATTGTTTCATTTATTATTAATGAAATAGCACCAATCCCGAATTTTTATTTTATTTACTTTAATATTGAACTCGTTTTTCTGATATTCATAAACATATTTTTTTAAGTACTCAAAATTAATACAAGAAATATTCAAATGGATACATATTTATTTACATAACTTATCGATAGCTCGGCACGCAATTGATACCTACCCATCCCTATTTGTCACACACACATCTATATATTATCTATAGCTCATCTGCCTACGATGCGCACTGAGGAATTTGTACAATACACTCGCTCTATACTACTGTAATATATACTCTAAGGCGGATATCTTATATTGAAGAAAAAATGCGTCTAAAATCCTATAACTATATTTATATATTATCTTAGTACTATAATATATTCGCTTCTGGCAGGCGCCGGTCGCTGCCGCGGCCGCGGCACTAACTTGAATGACAATAAACAAATTCTTTAAATTGTTTCTTTTTTAATATTTTATCGACTCCTTATACTTTATACGATCTGGCTAAATGTGGATGACAAAATCGTAAAACATTGACGATTTAACGATCTAGTCAAACTATGTGGGCCACATCATGAAATGCGACTATTTTACGAAATGATCAATCATTTCATGATATGCGCAAATCTACGATATGGCCACGACTTATTATATTATACTACCGCCTCATTAATTAGTTATCTGTGGCGTTTACGAGACTTCTTTCGTAGCACATTAACCACCAAAATAGAGAAAAAAAAGTTTGACTTTGACATAGTAGGAGTTCTGTTATCTGTGTTAGTAAATTCAAAAATCAAATTTGTCATTTGGTACAAATTACCTACAAACAAGGTGAATAATTATTTGGTTTTATGTTCTTTCATTTCAAACATTAATATTTAACCATTCAAATTTTGGTGGAAATCTAGTGATACCTTTTATATTAAATCATCTATGGGCTATGAGAAAAATAATGTATGTGCATAACCTCGTGTCACAAGTTTAAACGAAACTTTATTCGTAAGTACCTACAAAATGAATGTTTCCAATTCAAAACTTCTACAAATCGCCGCAATAGGTGGATTGGTAGTCACTAGTACTGGATTATACCTGCAAAGAAAATTAGTCGACAAAGTAAGGGACTTAGATTATTATAAACTTGCTCTCAAAAAGTTAAGATCACATCCAGGCGCTGTTTATCATTTAGGAGAACCAATTAAAGATAAGAGATTTAAACTAAGTGACAATGAAAAAAATTATTGTGACCAAAAAACGGCCAGATTTCAAATACCTGTAGCAGGACCTAAAGATCGAGGGAGTTACTTCATTTGGGCTGAAAATCAAGAAGAAAAATGGTTGTTAACAAAGGCTGAGTTAGAGTTAAAATCAAAACCAGATGAAAGATTAGTCATAATTAAAACCTAATTTTATCATAGAGATTTTATGAAATAGAAAGTAGCAAAATGTAGTACATAATATAAATAAATAAAATATTGATTTAAAAAGTTACTCATTTTTTTTTCTTTTTCAGTATTTTTTTATATAAAATAAGTCATTTATACTGTTGCCAAAATGTTTGTTGGTTACTCTATAGAAAGATTTATGTACCACAACACATTACTATGTTTAGTGAGATCATTGGAAGATAAAAAAATAACAATAGATCTAAGAAATGACACATACGTTTGTGGAGAATTAGTATCTGTTGATGGGTAAGTTTAAATCTTCATATTTAAACAACATTCAAAATAAAATTAATGGCTCATCATTGACATAATATTTTGTTAAGTGGACTGTGAAATGTTCCTTTTTTTTTAAATAGGACACTCAGATTAAAAGCTATGCTCAAATTTATTTTTTTAGATATATGAATATTTCACTAAACAAAGCTGTGTATTGTGACCCACAAGGAAATGAATACTTTTTTGAAAATCTATTTGTTCAAGCTCGAAATATTAGATATATTCATATCCCAGAATCAGTAAGTAAATGTTTTGATAACAATATATTATCTAAGCAAAATATCATTTAATATTCACATTATTTAAATTATAATATGATATTATTATGACTGCGATAGATTTACCAACATTTTGGATTGTATTTTATTTTCTTTATTTTATTATTGTAATTGTAGGTCTCCATAATTTCATCTATAAAACAAGAGCTGCGTTGTAATAAACAAACTCCAAAAGAGAATCCTACAGCAAAATCAAGGAAAGTTCAAAAGGCGCAGAAGCAGCATATGGAAATTGTAGCATCATTAAATATTGAAAACAATGTTAAACCATCATAGTAACATGCAATAAATAAAACAAGGCATTTTACAAAAATTTACTTAGTTTTATTAAAGGAATATTTATAAAAATCGTGTTTTCCACAATTAAATTACAACTTAAATACAGTTCAGAATCACAACATAAAAATACTCTAAACCTAGTTTTCATGTTGCTCAGTATTTTTATCTGGCACTCCAAGAAATTGTCTATCATTATTTATTACAATTTGGTGAATTTTACCACCTTTGTTTATAGATTTTTTGTTGCCTGCGTCATATTCTTTAATTAACGAAGAATTAAGGTAATTGTCTTTTAAATTATTGTGGGGCACAATACCATTTGACATCATGAACAGTTTAGGTTTTTCATCTTCATATTCAACAATTTTAATGTTTTGTGCATAAGTTCCACTTGTATCTGAATTCTTTTCAAACTGGTTTTTGTTGAAATTAGCATTACATCTATTCAGTGTGAGATTTTTATGGTTACAATTTTCATTCTTATTGGAATTTTGCAAATCATCAGTGTGATTCATTTTGTAAATATTGAGCTCACCATTCATGAGAAAATGTTCTTTGGGTGGTGGACAGGAACTCGATTGCTGCACTAACTTAGCCTTTTGATGAACAAATAAAACTTGCTTAAACAAAGGTGGTTTTGTATCAACATTATTAGGTCGAATGAATATGTCATCCTCTTTTAATGCTTGAACGGAAGGAGTCGTCGTGTTTTGCACCTCTGTTATTTGACTGCACAAGTAATTAGATTGATTAATACTTGCAATTATTGATGTTGGACTAGGTGACGATTGCATGACATTTGGGCGTTGTATGGCTTGGTTTATCACACCTGCAATCACAAAAAATTTAGCTTCTATGGAAAACAAAAATTAATAAAACAAAACTACTGTAATACCTTGAGGTTTATATTTAGCCAGTTGCGCATAAACTTGTTTTATACGTTCGATATTAATTTGTGACGCCTTCGTGTGGTCCACCATAGGCAGTGGATAATCTCTGCCAATGATACACCGAGCTGCTTGTTGAACAGAGTCTGGCGCCACCCAGGGTTCATGAATATACCTAGTTGGCATATTCTTCAATGCTGGAATATATTTCCTGAAAAAAAGTCGTCATAATGTACGTGTATAGAATTCATTTAATTTATGTCAAAATATCCAATCACAATGTAAACACAAAATGTTTTAAAATAACAGCAATCTTACATTACATTTGATAGATGTCTATTTACCTGATAAAGTCACCATTAGGATCCGTTTTACGTCCAAATCTAACAGGGCAGTAGCAGTGAAAAAATTGTTGAAAAAAGGAAGAACAGGATAACCACATCCACATGCCGGCATTCACAGACCAATCTGCATCTAATAGTAGCTCATCAAATACCTGAAAACAAAATTTTTTTGAGAGACCAGAAAGATCGCAAAAGATGTCCATAAGTGTATCATTATTTGCGTATTTTATTTCTTTTGTTTAGTTATGTATTTTATGTGGGTACTGGGTAGATATTAGATAATTAAAAAAATATTTAATTTTCGGAAAACTCTCCCGGTATAGGTAGTTATTACTTATTATTGTTTATATGTATATGTAGTTTTTTTTTGCAATTTTTGGTTTTCAGGTCTTGTACTTAGTCTTTTCTTCTATTCTTCTATGGTGACCTTTTGTTATGTATGTTATGATATTATTCCTCTTGACACTAGGACTCGCATTTTTCATACAACATACTTCAAAGCTTAAAAATAGCAAAGAAAACTACATATATACAATTTAACCTTTGGAACTTGCCTTCATCCCTTCTTCCCATGAGATCCATAAATCACCCCGAGTTAAAAAACATGCCACTGCATGTCTTGCTAAATGGTGGATCCAGCCTTCTTCTCTAAGCTGAATCATAATAGCATCGATCCATGGAAAACCAGTTTGTCCCTGAAATTATAAAGGATCATTAAAAAAATTTAAGCTTCAAGGTTGTGCAAATATGAGATTTAAAAAATAAACACTACTAATTAGCATAATATGTATTTTATTCAAAATTTATTAAAATAAATTTTGAATAAAATACATATTATTAATATTTAATACTATTATTAATACATATAATTCCGAAGCAAAAAATAAATTTTTTGCTTCGGAATTGAAAACGAATGATTATAGCAATGTGTGGACTGTGGACAGTACAAATTTTAATAGTGTTTGAAATCTTAAAAAAATATAATGTGTCTCTACTGACTACAGACTTCAAACTGATTTTTTTTTTTCAAGACAAACATTACCATATTAATATTTTGTATAAAAGTACTCACATTCGCCCATTTTGCCAAAGCATCTTGATTTTTCTCCCACGGAATTTGTACGCAAATGGGATTTCCTACCATTCTGTCAAAATTAGGGTTGCGAGTTGCTGCGCAATAAAAAAATTCTCTCCACAATATTTGGCCATGTAAAGACAGTGGTGGGCGAACTCTTTTAATCCTCTTATAGAGTTCTGTTAACTGATAATAAAACAGACGCGTCGACAGACATCCGAACCTAAAATGAAAAATCATTTGTTAAAATATCTACCTATAATCCTTTTTTAATTTTTTTTTGTAATAATTTAAATTTTTAGTGGAAAAAATATATTTTTAATTTCACTCTTATCACATAAAAATTGTTAATCTTAATCTTAACTATAAATAAACATGATTGGAAGTTTGTGTGAAGTATAAAATTAATGAATATATTATGATTAATGAAAAATGTCGCCTTAAATACATACAGTGTTCATGTATACGTGCCGATTTTCATGAAGGATACCTTAAATAGGGCGATAATCCCGTTTGGCTGGCTAACAGCGATTGCGGTGTCATTTTAGGTCGACCAAATGAAGCTACCCATGCTTTCCTCTCTAGGTGTCGCTCTAATCTAGCTAATGCTTCGTTTTCACCACCAATCCACACTGGTGGCTTTAGACCTTCGGTTTCAAATCCTGCAGTAAAAAAAATAAGTAAAAAAATGCTGAAAAAATATAACAATCGTATTGATATATATGTATTGTTTTATGTATGCCGCTCTTTTATTTATAGCTTTAATTGATCATGTATTATGTATTATACAAGCTGTTTAATTGCTTACATAATAAAGAAAATGTATAGTATACTGTTTTTTTTATTATAGACCTATAATAAAAAAAAAACATTATAATATATACTATACCTGTATTAAAATCAATCAGTAATAATGAGATATATTACGTTTATGCTTGTTTGCCAGATTTATTAAAAAATAATCCAACAATTTTTAAACAAAAAGTAATATAAAGGCGAAAAATACTTCTTCGTTTCAACGGAAGCCCTTTCAATTATAATTGGACAATTCTAGCCAATGTTTACGAAAGCCCCTTTTTGCGCAACTCTTTTGAAGTCAGTGTCGTAACTTTGTTCCCGTGTAAATTTCGTATTGCTTTTATTTTGAGATTTGTGGCTTGTGTTTTATTTTTTCTTTTGTGTAGGTACCTACCTACAACTTAGTTTTTACCATAAAATAAAAAATTATGGTGCTATCGACAAGTATTTTAACATAATATGAATACAAACCAAGTTCTTCCAAAGTTGGTACTCCAAAACGATCATCATGGTCCACCGTAAGAGGAGTCGTGGCACCATTTAAACTTTGTAATGAAATTGCGGATTCTGCAGGAGGCGGTGCGGGCATGCTCGCAATCAAAGCTTGGAATTGATGATATGTAAGTGGTGCTTTTCCTCCATTTCTTTCTATTATTCTGAAAACGTTACTCTTTTTGAAAAATTCCTCGTATTCAGATAAAGAAAAAAAATTTTAAAGTAAGATAATTCATCAAATCTAAGCATAAAAATTATATTTACTGGTCAAGTTTGTATAAAGTATGTGAAACGCGCGAAATAACGGTTATACCGACTTCGCGACATTTCGTCATAATATTATGATCCCGGACCCTGCCATAGGGCTCAGGATCCTCTTCGAAAGTGAGCGCCGTTGTGCCCCACTCACGAAATAGTTTAGGTAACGCATCTGCAGGCTGTCCGCGTACCACGAAAAGGCGAGAGTTTAATTTTCTTAAGCTACTATCCAAATCTTCCAGACATTGTAATAGGAATCTGAAATGATGAACGATTAATATTTTCCAAAGAGAAAAAAACATATTATTTGAAAGAAAAATATTTACCTCCATTTATTAATACCGACATTCGAGGAACTTGCGAACCACGGATCAATTATAAACACGCATCGAAAAGTGACTGCATCAACTAATCCCTCTCGTAAAGCGGGATTATCGTGGAGACGTAAACCTTTTCGAAACCAATGCACTGTGTGTTTGAGAGCTGGTTGACGAGTTGGGGGAGTGGAGGAAGTAGGTGCAGGGCCAGGATTACGCGAGCTGGACGCCGGCAGCGTCTCTGCAGCAGCTGACATACCTACGTCACCGACATTACTGTCTGGAAATGTAAGGAAATTAATTATTTTCTATTACAAATAATACTTTATGCCTTACAAAATACTGCTATTAAATTCTTGTGACCTGTACCTACAACAATTCTATTGTTGCCGATGTGTTTACATACAAATTTACAGCTCAATTGTTTGATCTTCATGTTTAAAAGTATTAACCAGTTTAAAAGGAATCGCATCTCTTTAAATGAAATTAAAATTAGCACAGATATAACACGTTAAGAATATTCAACTGGCACTCGAAACAACTTGAACTCACGTTACAGTATCGTCGTTTGATTTCTGTTTGACGATGCTCGATGTGTTTACGACTTTACGCGTATAGCGCGCATGCGCTGCTTATTTGCGACTTCTTTGCGTTAACTTATAACTTCATTCTACCCAGATGTAACGTTTCGGTTGAAAATATTCTTAGTAGCATCCAATAAGTTTGATCTAATACAGGAATTTTGTATCCATAGTTATCGTTACAAGTTCATTAGTTACAAAAATAGGTACCTAGGTACCTACAGCTTCCAGTTTCCAAATATTTTTTTTAGGTAAGTTCAAGTTCCCAAATTGTTTAAAAATCATAAAATATGTGAGTGTGCCAATTTACTCAGTTTTGGAGATAAATTTCATTGTCTTCATCAGTCTCATAGTGAGGTTTTTACAGCATGGATACATTTGTATCATTGCAATTGTACAAAATTAACTGTAAATGCAGTTATAGACTTTGGACATATGCTAATTGCATATTTGAGTAGTGAAAATATAGCATAATTTGATGCCTTAATTATTCTGCTAATACTGATAATGCTAACTGATTGCATAGTCATCAATTATAATATATGTATATGGTATACAGAGTGTCCCACTATTGGTATACTAAGCGCGAAGGGCCTTGTAGTTTTGCATACACTGATCACGAAAAAAATACTTAAAAAACAAAATTACGTCAAAATTTTTTTGCTAAATTTTTCCTGAAAATCCATGTTTTCTTCTCTAGCTTCATGCAGCCGGCACATACCGCTTCTCTAATGTGAGCATTTTGTCTATGAAATCATAATCTTTAACGATAGCTCACGTGCTGGTGGCAAAGTTGGGCGGGTTGCTTGTTATGAGTAACATAGAGTTTTAAGAATTCATCTTTTTGAAAAAAAATGTGTCTGGAATTTTATAAGTATTTTTTACGTACTCAGCGTATGCAAAACTATAACCTCCAAAACATAGAAATGTTCATATACCTAGTACCGTAATAGTACTTATCATAGATCCTAAGCATGTTAATTTGTTGGAACAAAGAATAATAACCAGATCAAAGCACCAAGTTTATAAGCAAAAGAAGAAAGTGATGCAAAGAATAAACAATTGAATTGTTTTCAAGAAAATATAATTTTTAAGAAACTATTGGTGGGAGGTATGTTCAGTGGGTATTTAACCATTTTCACAAAATGCAATACATTGGATTGTATACAATTTTTTTTTTTGTTTGATAAGTATAATTTTAATATCTGTGTTTTATAAATAGCATGTATACGATCAATTTGCAGTGAGGGTATTTGTATGAGTAACTGGCTTATTCATAATTCATTATTGACGTAATGTAGAACAGAAAGGATATAAGTGCCTAAAAAGTAAGAAGTCATAAAATAATGTCATATTTTCCAACAATTTATTTTTCCAGAAGTTGTCAAAGGTATTTCATTTCAATGTTTTATGCATAAAGACTATTCACTTAATAAAAGAAAAAATCTTCAAACAAGTACTAGTGTTTTAAGGGTAAGACAATTCAAATAGTAAATTTAGGGAGCTTTTGAGCAAAATTTAATTGAAATTATGTATTAATTAAATTTTTCTGCCTAGGAATACTTGATGCATACATATAAAGCTATAACTTTAAACTTTCAAGAAAAATGAAAATGTGATAAAAGCCCTGTTTTGCAATAAATATAACCATTTGGTCAGTGCATTCTATTATTTATTACAATTTATAAATAATGGAAGAAATGATAGTCAATACAGGGGGAGAATAGAAGCCAGCCCCCCTAGTCAAGTGGCTTTCTGTTAGCGTAGCGTTGAATAGAATAGACTACGAATGTATGAGATTGACGTAGGCTGTAGATAAACGTATCTACAGGTTACGTCAATCTCATACATTCGTAGTCTATTCTATTGAACGCTACGCTAACAGAAAGCCACTTGACTAGGGGGGCTGGGATAGAGGAGTCTCTTCAAATTGAGAAAATAACACAAGGCTTAAGGTGTTGTTTACAATAAGGCCACCAATTTGTACGGTGAAGATTCCTTTTTTGTTAATTTTTTTTTATATCTATGCATTGTGCAATAAAGTGTTTTATTATTATTAATGCTTGCTATTATAGTAGCATGCGCTTGATTTAAGTTCCACTATTTATTAAAAAAAAGTCTTAATTAAATTTTTACATACATGTAGGTATCCTATTTACTCAAGATCTTTGCGGAATGAATAAAAAAAATAAGCTTATAAGAAATAACATACCTACATAAAAAAAACTAGTTCAAACTCATAGGAACACTTCATTGTGGAGTGGAGTGTTTCTATTGTTTTATGTTGCAATGCATTTACATGCATAATAAATATCTATACTATATGTATCTTTTGCTGTATTATGTAAGAATTATGAGTAATTTATGTTGTTTACAATTAAAATAATTTATCAGAAAAAAAAACATAATTTTAAAAGAATATATTATATGTAACATGAGTACTCACCTCTGTAATTTTAATGGGTACACTACTAAATTGCCTTCAATTAGGCAATTATTTTAATAAACAAATTCAAAAGCCTCAATCGAAAGGGACACTTTCTTCAATATTTTTAATATATTATGTTTTCATCACTTCATAAAAAACTTCACAAGTCGCAATTATTAAGATAGAATTTATAAACAATACTGTTTTGTAGTCATATAAATGACAGACACCATTATTTTTATGATCACTTCGAGGTCCAACTTCTGGTACGTATATCAACGCAAACAGACCATAATCCAAACTAATTTCACAGGTCACTTATTAATTATGTAGCACTTATGCTGTTTCTAGAACTTATGTAAATTGAAAACTAAAGTTGATACAATAAATGGAAGAAAGACAAACCCTAGCGTGGCATACAGATAACAGATATGCTGTCAGTCAGAAACTCGGAATTCGTCCACGCCGCTTGCAACGTGACTTCATGATCTACACATACCTATAATATTCTAGATGTACTAAAACGTGAATCGTTCTATATTATGTACTGCGTAGTGCGTAGTGTTATATTTTGTTAAGTAGGTGGGTGATCATGATTTAAATGTATTTCACTGGACAAGTATTTTGCATTATTTTTTTATCAAACGGTAATCATTACAAGTGGTATTCATTATCGTGAGTACTTAGTGCATTTTTGAAAACATGTTGAATTTTTAGGTAGTTTAGTAAGACTAAAATTATTTGAAAAATATATTTATGATTAGTTAAACCATAACGTTGTTTTAAATAGGTAATAAATAATAATTATTGGCATTAAAAGATGAATCATGAAATAGGTACCTAGTGGGTACCTGTGTCCTGTACCTACCTGTCTAAAATATATTAATAAAAATATGAATAGGTACTATTTATGATTCATTACTAACTAAATATTTAATCGGATGACCGGTTGAAATTTGGGATCAGATTTCAGAATATGGATAGTGAATTGCTTAAATTGTAAATTTACAGGGTTACGAATCAGTCATGAAGTACCTAGCTCAGTTGATTTTTTTTATAATATCTTATTTCTTAACTGGCCGTTTGGTAATGACGCTGCCTTCCAAGCCAGAGGTCGTGAATTCGATTCCCAACCAGGGTAAATATTGGTGTGATGAACCTCTGATGGGTGTTAATTATCTTTATGTAAGCATTTATTTTAAATTATATACCTATTATGTATGTTTGTCAGCCATATGGTTTCCAAAACACAAGCTAAAGCTTAGTATGGGATCCAGATCGAGCCGTGTGTGAAAAAAGGTCGTGAAATATTTATTTATTTAAGTAAATTAATGACTGTTATAATATATAAAATAAAAAAAATATGTAAAACTGTTTTAGATTATTCCATTGCGGTTACAACTAAAACAAAAATTATATTTTATAGAACATCTATATCCAGTTTTTGGCGAACCTTTGTATGTTTAGTCTGTGGTTGGTGTATATCTGTCAACCTGTCAGTGTCATTTTCATATTGTTCTTTCAAAAGTTTCCCTCAGCGAGAGTGTACGTAAATTTTTTAAATTCTGTTTTGCATCTATTGAAATCACAATGTATTTGTTTAATTTTTACTTTTTGAATTTAAAATATGCATTGCTTACCAGTTTACAAATTAACTGTGTTTATATTATTCCTTCAATGGCGCTAAATATTTACAGTGAGGGCTGAAACGTTACAATGGGTCGTGTGATTCGTGCGCAGCGTAAAGGTGCCGGTTCAGTTTTCGTATCGCACACCAAGAAGCGAAAAGGTGCCCCTAAACTCCGTTCGTTGGATTATGCTGAACGCCATGGTTATATCAAGGGAGTCGTAAAGGTATATTTCTTAACCGTATTTACTTTATTGTACATATTATGCATGATTTGATTAATTATTTGGTATCAATAATTTTAGGACATCATTCACGATCCTGGTCGTGGTGCACCTTTAGCGGTTGTTCACTTCCGTGACCCGTACAAGTTCAAGACCCGTAAAGAACTTTTCATTGCACCTGAAGGTCTGTACACTGGTCAATTTGTGTACTGCGGAAAGAAGGCTACACTTGAAGTTGGTAAGTCGAACTATAATGTGTTTCCCAATTATCTTTTTGCCTTGAAATGTAAAGTAAAAATGAAAAAACTATGAGATTGTTTGTTGTGATGACTTCCTTACCTACCCTGATTGTGAATGATTACAAAGAGGCTCTTTCTGATGTTCAATTAATTTCTTTATATTAAACGCATTTTATTATTTACATTAAAACAAAATATACCTCACAGGAAATGTTATGCCCGTTGGAGCCATGCCTGAGGGTACCATTGTATGTAACCTCGAAGAAAAAATGGGTGACAGGGGCCGGCTAGCCCGAGCATCTGGTAACTTTGCCACAGTTATCGGCCACAACCCTGACGCCAAACGCACCAGAGTTAAGCTGCCCTCTGGGGCCAAAAAAGTGTTGCCTTCAAGCAACAGAGGAATGGTTGGTGAGTAACATTTAAAATTGTGTGTAACATTCAGTTTATCTCACAGGATTACAGATGAATAAGTTCAC
This sequence comes from Colias eurytheme, assembly GCF_061535395.1. Taxonomy (NCBI): domain Eukaryota; kingdom Metazoa; phylum Arthropoda; class Insecta; order Lepidoptera; family Pieridae; genus Colias; species Colias eurytheme. Next base: position 8,131,934 of record NC_142982.1, on the reverse strand, counting down.
ATATAATCCCATCAATGTAAAATAAGAACATGATGACTTTCACTTACCTACTCTGAAATGTTTAATGATTACACAGAGGCTCTTTCTGAGGTATTATTACAAATGTTCTACAAAGGAAAGCAAAGGAGCTGGATGGTAAAGTGTTCAAATTTGCAGGCATTGTTGCTGGCGGTGGTCGTATTGACAAGCCGATCTTGAAGGCTGGTCGTGCGTACCACAAATACAAGGTGAAGCGTAACTGCTGGCCGTATGTGCGGGGTGTTTCCATGAACCCTGTAGAGCATCCCCATGGTGGTGGTAACCATCAACATATTGGTAAGTTTGTTATTTTATGATAGCTGATAAAATCTTAAATTGACTGTTAATGATTTGGTTAATAATTTATAATTTATACTAGCGGTCTGCCCCGGCTTCGCCCGTGGTACCTACATGTTTAAACTATCCTATCTCTCAAGTTGGATCGAACTGCACATGGTGTGCCAATTTTATTATAATCGGTTAAGTGGTTTAGGAGTCCATTGAGGACAAACATTGTGAAAACATCAAGTGTTGGAAAGATTTAAAATAATTGATTGTTTGATATTTTCTTCAAGTAATATGTCAAGTAAATTATGGGTAGTATATTAAACTTAGGACTGACAGTAATAAAATATCCCTAAAAATATCTTTAGTATATATTCCACTGCTATTGCTCATATTTATGCATCTCTTGATTTTCTATAAAATGTAATGTTTAAGAATAACAGCCATGCTATGAGTATTGTGATTTTATTTGATAAAATTAAAAGTGTAGGGTGATAAAATAAAACAATAAATAATATTTGTATAAATGTACGTAACATTGTGTATGAACATCATTATGCTTTTGTTGATGGATGATAGATTCATCAATGAAACATTTAATAAGAGAGTAAATAGTAGTACTTAGAAAAAACATAACCACCTTGAGAACACATCAAATGAGGTAGTGGTTGGATTACCTACCACAATTGACTCTATCTGAACAAGGCTATAAATGCCAATTGAAGTCATTTGGACTAAATATTTGTTATTCCTAATTACAGGTAAGGCTTCGACTGTCAAGAGAGGAACATCGGCTGGTCGCAAGGTTGGTCTCATCGCCGCCCGCAGGACCGGAAGAATTCGTGGTGGCAAGACAGAAACCAAGAAGGAGACGTAAATGTAACTTTATACAAATAAAAAAAAAGAATCAAATTTTTGCCTTTTTATTTCACAACCAAATTCTTAAAATGTGTAAGTTATAGAATACTGTTAAACAGTGTTACCTGTGTATACAGTTAAATTATTAAATACTAGCGGTCCGCCCCGGCTTCGCCCGTGGTACATATTTACCAATAAAAAGTAGCCTATGTCCTTTCTCGGTTATCCAATTATCTCCATAAAAAAATTTCATGCAAATTGGTTCAGTAGTTTAGGCGTGATTGAGTAACAGACAGACAGAGTTACTTTCGCATTTATAATTGTATTAGTAATGGATGTAAGTGCATTGAATTTCAATACATAATAGTAACACAATAAGTGGGTTGAATAAAGTAGCTAGTAGGTAGGAATTCACTGTATTTTAAATATTGCAGTCTAATATTATTTCCATCATTGTATTATAATCGAGATTTGAGTAAACTCAATTCTGAATTACAATGATAAAATCTCAGAATGATGATTCTTGGCAGGGATGTAGCTTAAGAATCAAAATAGCACAGAGTTTAGACTATAAACTCAAACTCATTTATTTGGCACCAAAAACAAAAATAAGTCAAGTAAATAGAAAACAAACAAAAAGAAAAAAAAACAATTACTTGGTTTTCCTACGAGTGCCAACGCGGGTGATACCGCGTGGCACAGATAGTGTTTTTAATTTTACTTGCTTTCCGGGCAGATATGGAACAACTGCAAAAAAAATACTGGTCATCCATCCAATTTTTGTGACTGCCAACCGTTGTTCAAACTTTATTTTTTTTAAGCAGCAACAGAAATACATCTCTGGAAATTTAAAATAATTAACCCACTACCCAGGTTCAATCGCCAGTACAGAACCTGTTTCAAAGAAACAATCCCTATGGGTGAAAGCTATGGAATTAGGTATTAAAACTTTATCACCCTTGATTCGTATCTTATTACTAGCTGTGCTCCGCTCCTGTTGGTCGTAGCGAGATGATATATAGCCTTCCTCGATAAATGGGCTATCTAATACCGAAAGAAATTTTCAAATCCGAACAGTAGTTCCCGTGATTAGCACGAACAAACAAATACTTCAGCTTTATAATATGTATTAGTATAGATTTACTTGAATTTTAATAAAATATAGTATAAGTGCCCACTTACAGCTTACTACTCCTTCAAATGAACTATGCATTTCACAGTAATTGTTTTCAATTTTCTTTGGGGTAATGTGGATAAGCTGAAAGCTCTGCCCGGATTAGCCAAGACTTGTAAATATTTGTATCCATATTAAATGACTTCGCTCACGTTAAAATTAATATAAGCACAGATAATAATATAATACTATACCTACAAGATACAAGTAGGAATTACAATTACTTACCGAAAACAAGAGATTTAACAAATATTATGACTTGACATTGTAATGAGGTTTCAATAGTCCTAGTTACTAATAACGCTAAATAAGTTTGTAAGAATATGTTTGTATTTAGGCATACAAGCTAAGTAGGTACTTATGTGACTGCTATGTGGATTTTTGGGTCGGGTACTACGCCAATGAAGAAGGTATAAAAAAGGAATTTGTAATTTATATATAGATATTGTTCGCTTGTCCCAGTCCCCAGATTGACTTACGATGACGATGAAGAAAAACCCTTTAATGCTTAAAATATATACTTATGTATGGTAAAAACCGGAAACTCAAATCATTGAATGACTACAGTTGAATAAGAATTGACGGTTGCGAGTACTAATTTTATTTAATTAGTTAAAAAAACACCGAATCACCATCAATCACTCACCCCCTTATCCAAACTACTACCTACTAGATTATGCAAATGCAAAATGACGTTCAGTCAAGACGTTAAACTTTACAACTTGACATCTTTTAGTCATTCAATTAAATTATATTCTAATTCAAATTTCATAAAAATCGGTTCAGCAGTTGGCCATGATATAACCGACAAACTGATAGACAGACTTTTGCATGTGCATATTTGATACTAGAGGTCCACCCCGGCTTCGCCCGTGGTACATATTTCGCAATAAAAGGTAGCCTATGTCCTTTCTCGGGTATCAAAATATCTCCACACCAAATTTCATGCAAATTGGTTCAGTAGTTTAGGCGTGATTGAGTAACAGACAGACAGACAGAGTTACTTTCGCATTTATAATATTAGTATGGATTACAAGCGTATTTAGGATTTGTTAGTTAGGATAAAATTTATAAAAAATTATAACGTAAGTATATGTATGTAAATAAAATGCCTATGCCTTCTATCTTTTGATCCCAAAATTCCCAAGGAGCTGGATTTACAAAAGAAAAAGCAAAATGCTTTGCTGCTATTTCATTTATATAAAGTAGACAATAAAAGTCGATTAATTTAGTGTAGTCTTCCTTGTAAAAAGAATAATAGATGAAAACGATGATGAATAATCAGTAAAAATATATCAAGCTATATTATATTTTTTCCATATTAAATGTAACAAATAATAGTAACGTTTAAATTATTATTTCCAATTATTTTTATAATTATGAAGTAAAAATTACGACATTATTTTTATATTACTTTAGGAACGACCCCTCTTCTACGGCGTGCTAGTGTCAACTAACTATGAAAGAAAATATAATTTCTCTTGTTACCATAATCCAGTTAACAAGAATACCTTTTTTACCTACATAACCATAACGTCCGATACATAAGTAGGGTAGGGTACTTGAAGAAATGCAGGGCTGTACTTGCTAACTGCATTCTATGAAAACGTCTTATTATTAGTTATTATATATATTATATCTTACTAGTGGTCCGCCCCGGCTTCGCCCGTGGTACATATTTCGCAATAAAAGGTAGCCTATGTCCTTTCTCGGGTATCAAAATATCTCCATACCAAATTTCATGCAAATTGGTTCAGTAGTTTAGGCGTGATTGAGTAACAGACAGACAGACAGACAGAGTTACTTTCGCATTTATAATATTAGTATGGATTAGTTATAGCAATTACATATTATGATTGAAATAATGAATGAACTGCTTATTCTAGTGAAACAATAACCTAAGGAATGTATTTTTAAAAATTTCACCAGCTTTCGCTAGTCGTTTTATAGTTTTTTTCTTTATTATGTAGATATAGTACTTACAATTTTATTATATTACTAGCTGTCCCGGGAAACGTTATTCTGCCTAATACTCTAATCACGTAGGGGTATGAATTAAAATAGATGTTGGCCGATTCTCAGACTTACCCGATATGCACAGAAAATTTCATGAGACTCGGTCCAGCCTTTTTGGAGGAGTATATGGTAACTAACATTGTGACACGGAAATTTTATATATAGTAAGATGTATTGATAACATTGATAGGTATGTTATACATATACATATCGATGATTTATGATTACATTGGCGATAAATAGATTTGTTAACCATAAAACTTTAATCTAAACTTTAAAAAAAATAATAAAAAAAAGCTTACCTAAGTACCTATACAAGATTTGGTAAATGGTAACTAGGTATAAGTAACGTTTCAAGATAATATGGTGTTAAAAGAAAGAAATTGATATTGGAATAATCTACCAACTATGAGTTTCTTATTATCTTTGAACATAAATATATGTATTTATAACAAATATAGATTCAGACAAATATTTATTTAGTTATCTATTCATGAAATAATGTTTTCTTATAAATGAGTCCCTGTCGAAACGTTGTAAGAATAAGTAGATAATGTATTCACCGTCTTAGACTTAACTTATATCTAATTATGAATATTGATTTTCTTCGTGACGTCGTGGGGTTAATCCTCCTTGTTTTCTTATAAAAGCGGTCTGCGGACGGCAAAATATGAGTAGCCTCCGCAACACAACCTCAGCAACCGCCGGAGATTGGTTAAACTAAAGACTGGAGTAGTTCGTGAAGCGATTTTCTTCAGTATTTTTGGTAATAACCATCTCGGGGCGACCCACCTTCCCGCCCTTCCTCGTAGGACATTTTAGTGAGTCAAAAAATACTTGGTGGTAGAATATTATTTTTCAATTTTTTAAAGTTACATCAATAACTCGGGTTCATCGCTAGAAACGTGAAGTCCTTTTTCATCGTATTCCATTTTGTTTCTAATATAACGTGAAAGTAACTATTTTTAATAACAACTTTTTCCTTGCAGTTTTTTAGAATAAGAAATTTAGTTCGTAAAAATGGCAATCACCAGCATGGACCCAGCACCAGGCGTTGCCGCCATGCAAGCATGGGGCGGTCATGCAGAGGCTTACAGCTCAAACCAGACTGTTGTCGACAAAGTCTTGCCCGAAATGCTACACCTGATTGATGCACACTGGTAAGAAAATGCGAACTCTGAATGCAAACATCTTAGCATGCAGTTTTCGAAATTAAAAATCAACTCGAATTGTTATCCTCAGGTATCAGTTCCCACCGATGAACCCACTATGGTATGGTCTACTAGGCTTCACTATTAGCATTTTGGCGTTCATTTCAGTTACGGGCAATGGCATGGTTATTTACATTTTCACCACAACAAAGGTAACCTGAAATACCTATTTAGATATTGGTTGAAATTATATTATCGTGTACTAACTACAATATAATAATTCATTCTCTGATTTTAGTCTCTGAAGACCCCCTCAAACCTGCTTGTTGTAAACTTGGCTTTCTCCGACTTCCTGATGATGGCAATGATGGCTCCGCCTTTGTGTATTAACAGCTACTACCAAACATGGGTCTTCGGTAAGAATTTAGTGATAATACTGTTCATATTTATTAGTTATTAGTTCTGAATATTTATTTCTGAACATTATTTATATACCTACAGGTCCTGTAGCGTGCCAGTTCTATGCCTGCTTTGGTTCATTATTCGGTTGCGTCTCAATTTGGACTATGACAGCAATTGCCTTCGATCGTTACAATGTTATCGTGAAAGGAATTGCTGCCAAACCATTGACCATCAATGGAGCACTTCTGCAAATCTTTGCAGTCTGGGCGTTCTCACTTGCATGGACTCTGGCACCCATTTTCGGCTGGAGCAGGTTATTTCATTTTATACAAAATTATTTCATTCAAGAATCAATTAATAATTTATAACTGTTGCAATTGTTTTTGATTATTATCAAATATTGAACTTTTAACAGATATGTACCTGAGGGAAACATGACCGCATGCGGAACTGACTACCTCAGCAAGGACCTGCTCAGCCAAATCTACATCATTACTTACTCAATCGCCTGCTACTTCTTGCCTCTGGCCCTCATCGTCTACTCTTACTTCTTCATCGTCCAGGCCGTAGCTGCTCACGAGAAGGCTATGAGGGAACAGGCCAAAAAAATGAACGTTGCTTCTCTCAGGTCCTCTGAACAGTCCAACACCAGCGCTGAGTGCAAACTGGCTAAGGTATATATGCTTAAATGCTCTAAAGCAATATTTCAAAATACTTATAAATGTTATTATTAAAATTTTATTGCTTATTTTTAATGACCATTAAATACAAAACTGTTCAATAGGTGGCACTGATGACCATCTCTCTTTGGTTCATGGCATGGACACCCTACCTGGTGATCAACTTCGCTGGTGTATTCGAAACCGCGCCAATCAGCCCCCTCAGCACCATCTGGGGTTCCGTATTTGCCAAAGCTAATGCCGTGTACAATCCTATTGTATATGGCATCAGGTAAATGTTCATATTATTATCTAAGAAATACATAGTAATATAGAAGTATAAGTTATGTCTATGATAAACTAACTATTATGCTATTCCTACAGCCACCCAAAATACCGCGCTGCTCTATACCAGAGGTTCCCAGCACTGGCCTGCCAGCCATCCCCGTCAGAGGAGACTGGCTCAGTGGCATCCGCAGCGACTGCTTGCACCGAAGAAAAACCATCTGCGTAAACAACGACATCGACCGACTGCTTTACCTACCCACGGCTCGGACACGATTCTGCCAAAACGAACTTATTATTATTATTTTTATACAATTGTACAAAGTTGTGAACCTGGACACAGAACATGGGCTGGACAAAATATTCGGGGTTTAATCATATTTATTTTGTTACATCCATAACAGTAGTATTTTTGGTTTCGTCCTTCCTATGCCTGCATATTTTGGGTCCACGTTTTGTGTGACGAGTTAAACGTTGCACACATTTCTTTTTACCTTGCTTTAAATCATCGGTTGGCGACATTGTAAAAAATACAAAAAAATGTCAAATGAAATGTATGTCGCTAGACCACCCTTAAACCGCGAGACTGCTCCTATTAGATTAAAACTTAGAAAAATGTGAGATCTTTCGATGAAAAACGCTTTGTAACTTGGACCAATAAATTATTTACATGCAAAGTGGTGCATGGCCACATTAATGTTTTGTTTTCTTTTTATATTCCGCAATCCTTTACCAGACTGAAGGTTACGTACCTACATTTATTATTTAATAAAATACTAATACATATTTTTTATTTCAAAAGAATGTTACAATCTAATTTAAAGTTCCATTTAATTATTAACACACAATAACTACTCTAATATAAAACTCACTAACTAAGTACTTATAACTTAATTGAAAACAAAAAACAACATTCAAATTAAAAAAAATATGAAATAAATTATATGAAGCATTTAAAAACGACATTCAAAGGAAACAATACAGAACACACGCCTAAATCATACCTTAGGGATCAGATAAACGAAAAACAAAATTACATAATAGTGAACTCACATTATTCTAAATCACACAGCATCATTCAATCATCATATTCATCCATCACCACCATTCAACACGAACACATCATCAGTCATTCAATGCCTATATCTACTTATAGAAATTAAAGATTTTTAACGGATTTTAAACGCGATTTATTCAACCGGAAGGAAGTTAACGCGGAAAGTTTTTGAAGTGAAAACTTCTTTAGCGGCGTTGGGTACTTATAAAATCTTATACTCGCGTCAGGACACGTGACCTGATCGAAAAAGCGTAAGACGGATGGATATCAAACATGCTCAACGTTAATAATCAAGTTTTCACTTCTGCCGGCACTCCCGGAGTGCAACCCGTCTTTTTTTTTTTAATTATTAACATCTCAAAAAATTGTTTCTTAAATGCTCCATTAGAATCAGTAATTGCTCCACTTCTATAATTATTATAATTATTTATAATTAGGCTTTGGCCCAAAAAAATGATCGTCGATGTTTGCCGCCATTACGGCAATTATGAAAAAACATCCACAGTGACGGCCGATCATCGATATCGACATTTGGCCACCCTCTATTCTATGTGATTCTATCGTGATTGCCTCTACACGCCCAACGCTGCCCATTGTGAAGAGGGCCATAAAATTAGTTGTCAACTGACGACCGACGGTTGCATAGCAACCAGATAGTGTACACAAACAAGTTTAACTTCATATTTCAGTGATAATAAGCAATTTGATTTGTTTATTTTTTATAATCATACAAATTTTGATATACCTAAGTAGCATTCCCTTTGTTTTATTGAAGCAATGTACAATGGCTTGTAAGGCATCTTTTGAATTATATCATAATTTTCCTAAACTAGCTGAAGAAGCCGGATTTGCATTCAGCACTCATCGGCCTCGTGTCCATATAGAGTGGAATAAGATTCGTAAGTTTAGTTTTATTTAAAAGAGTTAAAAATCTTCTCATATGCACCTAGGTAACACTTCTAGTGTTACAAGTGTTTATGGGCAGTGGTGACCACTTAACATCAGGTGGCCCATCTGCTCCTTTGCTTGCTCTGACATAAAAAAAATATGCCTTTAAAAGATATACCTAGATACCTATCTACTTACTTGCTTACTTGGATCTTTCTTTCCGGTATTAGCCCTGAAATGTCTCGTAATCTCGTAAACTTTTTACTTATAATATCATTGACACGTCTATCTATATTTTATCGATCAAATAGTTACCTATTCATTAAAGTTTTTATTCACAGGACTTCTTGACATCGAAAGTCTCATTCGAGAGAGAAAATTTGTTTTAATTGAACAGCATTTGAATGATGTAAGTACTTATTCGTGCATTTAACCAGGGGTTTGTTACCATGATGTCCTAAAACAATATTATGGAAAATTGACAAAGCTTTAAATCAGATAAACCACTACGTTTATGAACATGAAAAGTTATATAAATTTATTACAATACCTATTTATTGACAAATGAAAAATTTGGCAAATAAACGATTTTAGATCCTGGACTGTGTTTTGGAGTCAGAATTCGATGTACGGATCCTGGATGAAGGAGTTGTCAAAATATTTCGGCTAGCTCAGCTGGCAGTTGAATATCAGCAGTTTTGCCGACATTATTTGGATCGTAGTGTTTATGTATTACGTGAAGAAGTTACATCACTAGCCCAGGTTTTTCTACCTATACGAATAAATTAAACTGATAAATACGAATATCTAATGTAACTCAGGGGTTTTAGTGCTGTAAGCTGACATACAGGATTCTTCTCTTTTGTACTTTCCTAAATTTATTCAATAATAAATAAACTATAGTAAAATTATATAGAGGAAGAAGTTAAAATTAAGAATTAGATATAGAATTTAAAAATCATGTATTTTTTTAATAAACCTATTATTAGATATAGATTTTTTCTTTCATTGGTTTTCAAATATAATATTAAAAAGCGAATGCTATAATTCTCGATCTGCTGAGAGAAATAGGTAGGATTTTGTGTTATAAATCATTTTAATCACCTAGTGCTCATTTTCAGGAACTAGATACGAATAAACGAAGTTTACGAGAGAAAGAAGAAGATATAAGACGGCTAAAAAGAAAATCTAAACATGTGATATGCACTCCGTTACCATATGGGAATGAAAATATAGCAACTATGATTCTCAATACGTTAAAAAACCAAAGCGATATATTTCATTCTGCCCCTCATTTAGATACCTTGCAGCACAACAAATGCAAATTCTGTGACAAAGTATTTTTGAACCAACTTTATTTAAAAAGTCATATTTCAAGACGGCATCCGACCGTAACAGAAATTCCAGAAAAAGACGTCCCAAGTCAAGAAAACTTAACGCAAATTAATTCAAATGAAAACAGCAAATTACTTAATGAGATTGAGGATTTGAAAATCAAATTAAAAGAAATGGAAAACCTTATCGCAGAAAAACACAAATTTAAGGACAATGAAGAAGTAGTCAAAAGTAATTCGTTTGACGGTAAAAAGCAAGACCCTCCTGTAAAAGAAATGAAAGACGCAGAAGTTCTTACACAAGCCCCAGAACCAGAAACGGTTAAAATGGAACAATGGAAATCACAAGAATTTGATAAATATAACCAAGAACTAAATTTGTTAAGAACACAAATATTGCAAATTATTGATGCTAACAAAGAAAACAAAAATAGTAATCAACTAGAGAATGATAACAAGCATATAGAAAAATTACAAGTCACTATTAAACAGCAAGGGGCTGAGTTATTATCTTTAAAGCAGGAATTAATTAATTCGGTAAGTTTGGGTTTTATTTTATCTAAAAGCAAAAAAAAAAATAGATGTTAAATAAGCGTTTCTGGTCAACTTCCCATCATATTCTATACGTTATGTCTCATTTTACCAACTTTACCAGTGTAAAGTGGGTTTTTGTCATTTTAGTTTTAATATTTTTTGAGATTAATAATTCTCAAAATTTACAGAAGTCTCTAAAAGAAAATATGGAAGCTGAGAGGAAAAAAGAAATAGAAGCTCAAATATCAGAATGGGCGAAAAAAGTTGAAATGCAATCGACTGAATGTAGGTCACTGTTACAAAAATTAAATGAAATGGCTAAAGATGTTCAAGAATATAAAGCAATAGCAAATGAAGAAAGAGACAAAGCGGAGCAATTACAACAATTATTAAATCAACAACTTAAGATAGTGAAACAAGATAAAAAAGTTGAAGAAATAAAACCTGTAAGTTAATAAACTAGGTACACTCGTATTCTCGTTGTTGATATTTTTTTTATCAGTACGTATTATGTATTTCTACATATTATAAACACATAGGTAGTAAACAGTATATAATATAATTTTAAAGTTTCATTATTTACAGTGTAATATTTAATATAATTTGCATGATTTAAGGTATCCATAGCTATAAATAAAAATGTTCAAATTAAAAAGGATAATTTGGATAAGGGTTATCCTACAGCGGATCGAATGACACTAGAAAAGTTGCAGAAAAAGGCACAAGAATTACTTTCTTTGGAACAATCAAGTACATCAGATCAATCAACAGTTAGTGAAGAAAGCAATGATATAGATGAGCAAAAGACTAATATGATTGTTGGAACAAAGAAGAAAGACGTTTTAAAATTTAATAGTTTTGACAAACAACGCGAGTATAAGTTCCTTCCAAATAAAAATATTCAATTGGTAGATAAACAGCAACCGCAGAAAGCCACCACGGGTTTCGTAAAGAAAAAAGGAAAGAAAAAGGACAAATCGTCATCGAAAAAACTGCAGAATGGACCAGTAACTTTACCCGTCAGGTAATGACATCTTTTTTTAGAATATACACTCGAAATACTATATGATACACTAGAAATTATTGAGCATGCCATATTTATCTAGTAGTATAGATGTAATCGATCTACAGGGTACTTTAATTACTTAGCACTAGGTACTCGAATAAGTCATCTAATATGCTATATATACAAACCAAAAAAATAATACAAATTAAAAAAAAATTGCAGTCCCGTAAAAGTTGTTAGAGCAAAAATTACAGAAGAAGTTAATCAACGCTTGGTGCAACTTGGAGTGGACCCTTTGAAGAATAGACTACCGAAAAGTACATTTCAAAAGCAACGGCATTTATTGCAAAAACTCCAGGAAGTAAAAGTCAAGGTTTGGAAAACAATATACATATATGTATTAGTTATGTATTTTGTAGAAAAATTTAACTACTATAACTAGTAATGAAATCCTTTTTACTCACGTAAATGCCCCATCTTAGTTGTTTTATTTTTTTTAAGTTGATATTAAAGAATAATGATTTTATATTTTACAGAAATATCCATCAAGGGAGAAAATTTATCATTCAATACAAGCTCATTTAGATGCAAATACTACAAGTACGGTGCGTCACGTTCGAAAAAATGAACCAATAGATGTCTCTCCTAGCAAAGCCACTAAATTATTCAGTTTAACTTCAGTTCTATCTAATGTAAAAACAAAGGCATTGTCTTTAGTGAAACCGACTGAAAAATTTAAAAAATATGATGCAAATAGCCATTATAAAAATTCGATGTTAGACAACTCACCGACCTCCGGGCGATCTAGTATTATTAATTCAAAAGAAGTAACGCCTACACCATCACCACATCACTCAAGTCAGGATAAAGTTACGAAAATGCGTCGGGCTAAAAAAGATATTATGTCTTCCAAAAAGTATACATTACAAAATCAAACTGAATCATCAAACGAATCCGAATCAGAAATTAATAATGGAGCAACTAAATTGCATGATCGTGCATTAGAATCTATTGATGATATAGTTAAATCACCAGTTCGGAAACCGAATGATACAAATTTTAAACGTATATCAAAAGATTATGACATAAGCGATAATATTAAAGGCTTTGAATCAAAAAATAGTAAAATAACCCAAAATATACATTTTAAAGTTTCACGAGACAATAGCAGTGACGATATTGAATCGCTCGTCGACACAACGCCTAGAAAAGCTTTTTCTGAAGAAAATATCAGCCCAAAACAAACGAAAGGCGTTTTGAAAAATGCGTCTTCCACATCTTCCTTGAACAAGAAAAAGGTGCTATTTGATATGGATGCAATTCAAATGAAATCTGTGAGTGCTACTCCTTCACAAAGCTTAGCTGAAAAAAGTGATGGAAATGAAAATTATTCATTGGGTATCATAAATTTAGATACAGAAGAATGGGATCCTTCAAGGTAATTTATTCGTATAGAAGTAACTTTTTAATTCGACGTGGATTTAATATGATCAGAAACTAAAAAGAAACGAGTTTTGTTTTGCTCTTACTGTGTACATAGCCCATGAAGTTTGATGGGCACTCTTCACGATGGGCAGCGTTGGCCGAACAAATGATCGTCGATGTTTGCCGCCATTACGGCGATTATGAATAACCATCTTAATGACGGCTGATCATAGATATTAAGGCATTCTACACTATCGTGATTGTCTCTACTCGCCCAACGCTGCCCGTTGTGAAGAGGGCCAAAATAATGAGTTTAAATGTGCAAAAATATAACTATAGTCGATATTTATAACGTTAAGTTTACACCATGCCATGGCATGCAGGCATGTCTCGGGTTATAGTAAAAACAATTATATTTTTCAGCATAGAAAATGAGCCCCCCAAAAAATCAACAATTCAAGTTACCGCTCGTACAAGTCCAAAAATAGCTGAACTTAAGCAAGCTATCGAATCGCAGATGTCAAGAAGGATTCAAACACCCAGTACGGCTTTAGCTGGCAGTGTTAACCTGCTACCAACTCCAATGGTGCGAACGAGCCTTGGTGGTAGTAATACAAGCTTAGGTAGTTCAATACTGGACGAAAGTGAAATCCAAATAGCTAGTAATAACCAACGGCAGCCCATCTTAGTCAAACAAAATATTAATATAAAGAAACATGAAAACGATGATAGTGAAATAGACTTTTCAGAATTGTTAGCTGACGATAAAAGTGACAATAAATTTTAGTTATTTAATATTATTGAGTAGGTAGAGCATAGATTCCAGATTAATTAAACTTAATTTGCTATGTTAAAATTTTATTATGAATTAATTATTTAGGAATAGATTTTAAGCTTATGTTATTATGTAGCTTAGTTATAGGTATTATAGTTATTATATATTATATAGGTATCATAACATTTTAATACCCAATTTAATCCGGTCAAATTAAGCTTGAAAATAGTATTGAAATAAGGATAATTCCGACAAAGCCAAATTTTGGTGAGGAGCTGAGTGTACCATAACAAATAAAAATTGAAAAGTCCCCACTTATCCCATGTGTGCTTCAAAAGTTATTTGGGGTCAAAGGTCAAAATTTATGATTTTTTCAGTTTTTCTCGAAAACTGTAAATTAAAAAAAAGGCCTCAAATTTAATTTCTAGATCTTATAATTCTCTACAAAAATGGTCTCTATGATTTTTTCCCAAGAGTTACCATTCTGGTCTGAAGTCTTTTTTATAAAATTTACGGTTTTCGAGAAAAATCCAAAAAACCTCAAATTTTGACCTTTGACCCCGAATAACTTTTGAAGCACACATGGGATAAGTGGGGTCTTTTCAATTTTTATTTGTTATGGTACACTCCAGCTTTTCACCAAAATTTGGCTTTGTCGGAATTATCCTTATTTCAAATGCTTAACTTGACCGGATTAAATTACTAATAACTACTAAGTTTAATGTTTGTTTTTTTCGTGAATGAGTGAATTTTAAATAAAATGCCCTCTTAAATATTGATAGTTTTTTTTTCGTTTGCCATTAGAAAGGATTAAAATTTTAGCTATACCTGGGACCTTACCTGGGACACTAAATTGTACGCAAACAAGGGTGGCGACCTCAGAAACAATTACCCCTTGGACCTCCTACTTCTAATCCACCCTAAACAGTATCAAAAACATTAATTACATAGTTACGCCTTCTAATAAACACAATTTGGTCAACATAACTTTTCAATAGACTGTTATCACTAAGTACACAGTATAAAACAAAGTCTTTTTCTCTGTCCCTATGTCCCGATGTCCCTGTATGTCCCTTTGTACGCTTAAATCTTTGAAACTTTATACACGCGACGGATTTTGATGTGGTTTTTTTTAATAGATAGAGTGATTCAAGAGGAAGATTTATATGTATAATAACATCCATCAAATAGTGGCGAAGTACTGTTATTTTTTAGATTTCTAATGTGATGTCGTAAATAATTACATTTTTTCCGCTTATATTGCAAACCTGCGTTTTGCTGAACCCTACGAGTTTTATCAAAATAATGTACTAAGTATTGTACACATTGAAAAGGTCTACAGAAAAGTCCGTGATGGTATATGTCTATCTCTTATGGATAACCCACAATAACTTTTTTTTATGGCATTTACTTTTTACGACAAATAATGGCTAATTTTCGAAGCGATTTTAACCAATACAGCATTAATCCTTAACCAATTAAATACCTTGAATACATTGTTCATTTATTAAAGATCCATTTGGCCCTTTACACCGTATGATTTAAGCTTAGTAGACCACCCAATTTTTAGGGACGTTTAGGTCGGTTAGGGAGCTCAGTTGCCGCGTGACTAGTGCGTGGAGTCAGGAGTGGCTGCTTTCATATGTAAGGTGTCACCAAACTCAACAAGTGTTCAAATTGTTCTGCACCTACTCTAATTAATTCATTAAAACTCCCGGTTCAAGCACGCTTAGTATTTGCATATTTGAAAGCTTTTCACGTAACCGCAAATACTCTTTCACCCAGATCTTTCTCTTCTTTCTTTTTTTAATATTTGTTATTAGTTATTACGACATAGGTTGCCACTGCTACAGCAACTTTTTGAAGTTTCGATACTGACGACGGCATAATGTAAAATGCAACAATATGTTTATCTCTCTAGATATTCGCGTATAAACTGAGTTAGGGTCCAATTCGCAGAGAAGTGTAATAAGCGCCACACTAACTAGGGTATACGCCCACCCTGGATGCAGGGCCCTTCATATCGGGTAGTGTAATAAGCCTTTAAAAATCGGATAACCAAACTGTAAAATTCCTTGTAGTGTCCTATGCTAGTGTCAAACGCCCTAAGGGAACAACCACAGGAACAACATATCTGTTCTACTTTATTTTCTGCTGAATTATAATCGTTTGAATAATCGTAATTGTGATCGTAATCGTAAATGTCTTATGATCGTTGTTCAGAGCTTATGTCAGATTCAAATGTCATTATTTCAACAATCAACTGTCAGCTTGCTTGAAAGTTGAAGATAATCGTATCGTAGTTCGTACTTGTTTATTTTATATTTGATAACTGAAATACATATTACTTTAGTTTTTATTTATTGTAAAATATTTAATTTACATTCGTATCGTGATTTATTAAGGTGTTAAAAAGTGATATGTTATAGAAAACTAATTCATTTTGAGTAAAAAACTAATTTAGCAAATGGATACAGAAGAAATAGATTTAAGTGACGAAGAAGAAGAGATAACGGCTGAAACTGTATTAAAAACATTACAAAGTAGCTGGCAAAATGAACGACTTTCTCCGGAAATACTCCCGCATCGTAATGATATGGTAGAATGTATGTTAGGTCAAATACAGCACATGGAGCGTAATATAAACAAACTACCAAAAACAGACCTTCGGGCTTCGATACACAAAATGGAATTAAACCGGATAAAGTATATGATTTGCAATTACCTCAAAACTAGATTAGATAAAATAGAAAAATACTGTATCACAATTGTAAATGAAGAGAAACAAAGAATTGAGTCTGGTACCAATTACTTGACTTCATCTGAATATAGGTATGCTCAGGAATATTTACTCAACATGGAACAGCATTTAAAACAAACTGTCCTCAATAGTGTACCAAGTAATATGCAAACTTTTGAAATGAATAAAATGGCTATATTGCCAAATTTACAATCTCATGTATTTTTGAAAGCAAATGAAACTGTAAATGGTATAGTTTTAGAAGATTTATTTGGTGATCAAGATGAAGAAATTGATTTAGAAGGTAAGTTTCATTTTTACCATTTTCATTAAGTTACTGAGAAATAATTTTATTGAACATTTCAGTAACTTTTATATGAACTCTAAAAGTTTGTTTAATAAATATATAAAATTTATTATATATTTATTACTAATTATAATTAATCATTCCTTTTTCAGAGGGTTCGCAGCATATTTTGCAATATAAATTTATAGCCGATTTGGTAAAAAATGGAAAAGTTCAATTAGTTTGAAGTGAATTTATATTTATCTAGAAGAGAACTCTATATTTACTCATAGACTATACTAATAACAGTAAATGTTTATGACAAATTATGATTTATAAAATAATTGTAGCTTTTTGTCTAATGTAAAAACTAAAAAGTAATAACATTTTTTTATAGCAAATTATTCTAAAAGCTGAATTAATCTTTATTTTTGATATAAAATGTTTCTAAGGGTAAGATTCCACTTTGTATTTTGAAATGTGAATTAATTAAAAAAAATATTTCAATGCACAGTTTGTATTATGTCTATTATGTAGTGAAATAATTTTTACTAATCACTTTTTTTATGAAATAATGAATCAAAAATGTTTAAATACTTTACAGTGCATTTGGGTAATAACAAAAAGGGTTATTTATAAATTTACTCAAAAAATTAAATAAAAATTCAAATTAAATGGGTTTCATTTCATTTTATTTTGACATCAATTCTTTGTTATTCCTTATATAATATTTCTATCTCATAGCACAAAGAAGTCTTTTATAATTATTTAAAAATAAATAAGTACTTAACTTTGTTTCTAGTAAGAGGCACAATTTAGTCTCAATTAGCATCCATTTTTACATTAAAATATATAGTGGCAGTTTAATAGAACTTGCAAACATTCATCTATAATTATTAGAGTATATAATAGTATAGTTTATAACTAAAGTTTCCTTAACAAATATACATAGGTACTACATTACATCTAATAGAAGTATTGTGACAAAGTAAAATATCTTGGTCCTTGAAGCATTAAGTAGCTCTGAATTGTGTACTTACATTAACATCTTTGATTTTATGACATATCACTTTAATTTTACAAATTAAGCTTATATGCGCTTCTACATTGTACAAAAATTAATCTCAAAAATAAAATTGACTGGTTAAGTCTCTTCTAATACCCAGTATGATTTATCACTATTTTTCTTAAGTAACTTTAAGTTTGTAGAAAGCAAATTTAACACATGCGTAATGCATTGCACTGCTTATACATATAGGCCTTACATAATATGTATTGCTAACATAACACTGGATTTGGGATTTACAAAAGGAAAAGGAAGGGTAAGGGATGGGTTTCTGAACCACCAGTTTCAAACATGGTAACATTGTTGATTGTAAATTAACATATTAATAAGTTTTTATACACTATGTTTGCTGATCATCAGCGTCCACATATTTGATGTGTTGTAAGTATGCATTGTGTGCAACCTCCCGCAGGCTGTGTTCTGAAGCCGCTCCAAGTTGTTTCACCATTTTAGTGAAATAGCCATCTTCTTTCTGCAGTAGGTCGTGTGGATGGCCACATTCTACTATTTGCCCTGCTTCCATGACCTGTTTAATGTTAACAGAGTAATTATTAGATTGCAATGATTAAAAAGCATTATGTAGATTGTAGATAGTATTCTAATATTGCATAAATTTGCAATAATTTATGTACATAAACTCTCATTCAATGTTAATAACAAGTTTATGAATATTTAAATAATTTTATCAGAAGAAATATCCATCAAAAGCTACTGATTTAATGTGAGTGAGGTACTAAAATTGAGTTTAAAATTATCTTATGAGTTTATTTAAACTTACCACAACACGGTCGGAGTCCGCAACAGTGTGTAACCGATGAGCGACAGTAACCACGGTACAGTCCTTAAAATGCTTACGTATCGATTTTTGAATCAAAGCATCAGTGCTGTAAAAAAAATATAATTATCAGTAATGGCTCCAATTAATCCAATAAAATCTCTTAGGTAGGACACATACAAGATGAACCTGCGGGCTGCGCAGTCGTCTGATTGAATCTGCTAGTTGATTGAATGACTAGTGCGTTCATTAAATGATTTAGTCAACTCAACTCGTCAAGTTGTTGAATGTAAAGTTCAATGTCTTAACTGAACGTCAATTAGTATATAGTCGTTGGTTTAGACAAGCGGGTGGGTTACGTTCGGATCGTTGTATTTTTTAACTACCCAGAAATGGGAGCCCTGCGATGCAAGATTCCGTCGGCTCGCAACAGTCTACGTTTGGAAAGAGTAAATTTTCAGCAGCTCTCATTCAAGTAGCAGATTCAACTAGATAACGGCGACATACCCACTTGAACTTAAGAGCAGTGGTCGCTCAGTGGTGAGACCTTGGACTTCGAATCGATAAGTCCGGGGTTCGAGACCAGGCGAGCGCGCAGGAAATAAATTGATTTTTCAATTTATCTGCGCATGTTGTAACATCACCACTGCTCGAACGGTGAAGGAAAACATCGTGAGGAAACCGACATATCGAAGAATTAAAAAGTTCGACGAGATGTATCATCCGCCAACACGCACTTGGCCAGTGTGGTGGATTATGGCCTGTACCCTCATAGGAGGCCGTGTCCCAGCAGTGGGAACGTATATGGGCTGATGATGGTGACCCACTTGAACATGACATTTAGTATAACCGTACAGCTATTGTCCTACACGCATACGTACTTGGGATCAACATTAGCGGTGGCCTCGTCGAGCACCATCAGCTTGTTGTTGGCGAGCGCGGCGCGCGCGAGGCACAGCAGCTGGCGCTGGCCCGCGCTGAAGTTCGACCCGCCCGCCTCCACGCCTGACGTCAGTGACGTCACACTGTGCTTTAGCTCCACCTGATGACGTTTTATATTTATTTTAAGTGATTTAAAAAAAGACGTGTGGCACTCGGGGACTGTCGCGGTAAAGCTATAGCATGCCTTCAAGCCAGACCTCCGTGTCCGTCGGAGTGGGGAGCGTGAGGTTTTTTCGTTACGGAATTTCTGGATTCGGTCCCCGCGCTCAAGGCCCGCGATAGAAGCTATGCAATAGCTTAACAATACTTTCAAAGAAAAACCCACATAGTTCCCTTTCCTGTGGAATTTCCGGGATAAGCCTATGTCTTATTCTGGGTCTTCAGCTACTTGCCAAATTTCATTGTAATCGGTTCAATATTTGCGTGAAAGAGTAACGAACATCCATCCATTCATCCATGTTCACAAACTTTCGCATTTATAATATACATACATATGTAGGATTCATAGCAGTTTTTTTTAATTATAATATAATTGTTCATGTGTTTCAGAATTGATAACGCATGATGAAATGTTCTCGCGTGAGCGTCAACATTTGAACAAAAATTTCAGCAATATTGTTGTTCAACTTTTGCTCAAGATAAGTAAGTTTACCATGAATACGAGGCTATAAGGTCATCAACACCTGTTACGTTTATTATTATAGATAGGATATTTATATTTTTTATTAATAAATGTGACAGATAATATTGAAGGATGATGAGACCATTTGCCCGACTTGATGCCATAAATAACCCTATCTTGCTTTTTTATGACCCAATAATCACAATCTTATGACGTGTTTTCTTATAACCCATTGAGCCCCAAGTGGCCCGATCGGTCCACGACACAATAGATTTTCTGATGTGTCTGTGGTTCCGGGGCCTGAGTTATTAAATTCAAACCAGGCAATTATTTATTGTGAGTATAGGACTTGTCGAAAGAAAGGATGGGAATTTATAAGGATAAATATAAAGGTTTCATGGTGGAATATTATTAATATCGCAAGATTATTCTACCTCATAAATGTAAACCGAGTAGCTACTAGCTACTTATACCTCACGTAAAGGAAATCATTATTATGATAATTATAGCTTTTGTTATTATTATGAATTTACAATACCATTTACATACAAAGTAATTGTCTAACAATGAATAGAACTATTAGACATACCTGTTCTAAGGCTTTCCATATATCGGCATCAGTGTATTTGTCGAAAGGATCCAAGTTATAACGCAAGCTGGCTGAAAACAGGACTGGTTCTTGCGGGATAATCGATATTTTTGAACGTAATTGCTGAAAAATAAAAATGTAAGATACAAAATATAAAGAAATGAATATGAAACATATTTGTAGGTAGGTACTAAAAGAATTTATTACCTTTATTACCCACCTAAGGTGACCTGTTGAACATATTGTAACTAACTACTACGCCGTTAATATTCATGGGTTTTATTTTTATTAAAATATGAGAAATTTTTAAAATCGTCGCTTGAAACTGGACCAATTAAATTCAAACAATTTCGATATCAATATTATGATATTCATCACATGATATTTTTAAACATAGGTACGCTTTTGACAATTTATAAAAGCAATGTAATAAAATAATACCTTCAAAGCGATGTCTCCTGTGTCCAAATCGTCGATAAAGATGTGTCCATCGATAGGAGCCAGGCGGAACAGAGCCGCTATGAGCGACGACTTGCCCGCACCAGTGCGTCCTACTACACCAACCTAAAATAATTTTGTCCATAATAGGTATAATTTCGATCAACTATAAGACTATATCATACACAATCGTGTTTTAACAAAATTTTATTCGAGCTTATTAATTAAGTGGAGATCATTACATTTGCAATTTTCCGAGAATTTGAATGAAGTCAAGCACTTGGAATTTATTCCAAGTAAAAATACCTGACACTACTTAACTTGGAGTTTGTTCCAAGTAAAAATACCTGAAGCGGTTTTAAAAGTCACATTATTAATACAAATAGCGCCCGGCAAACTTCTTGGACAAAAAGTAGCGTGGTTTAAACAAACTTAAACTAGATGCGCAAACATCCCCCGTTTGCGCATTAAGTTTAAGTATATTTTTAACATTTTATATGTGCAAGCTTAGTTACCCACAATGTTAAAAAGTGGTCAAGTTACGTGCCGGCAACAAGACCAGGAGAATTGTTATTGCATAGTGCATACCTTCCATCCACTCTCAATCACGATATTCAAATTCTTCAACACAGGTTCGCTTTCCGCATCATATCGTAAATATAGATCCTTAAAAACTAGTCTTGCTCGTTGCGGCCACTCCTTTGGCGGGGAAACCCCTTCCAATTTCTCCAGAGGCAGTTTCGTGTATTGTATGACTCGCTCCACGCTTATCATTTGTGATATTGCTTCAGTTGTTTGTTTAATGCCGTGTTGCATCATGTTTACAAGAATTAAACCTTGACTGAGAGCCAGACCAACGTTTCCAGATTTTGTTGTAGCTGAAAATAATTTATCTAATATGTACTTAAAATACAAAACAAATCTAATATGTAGGTACTTTTGTTTTTTGCTATATATTTTAACAAACAATCTAGGTATTAAAATTTTCCCGCATCGTTAGTACACGGTAAGGTTTTAATCGGTATAATCGAACATAACCCACGGCTCTTTTCTCGGGAACCCAAGGAAGATTTCCCCACTTAAAAAGTTATTTAAAAAAAATATTTTTCTTACCGTCATCGGATAACAGGAAAGTATAGGCAACAACAACCACATACCCCGCTGATATCAAACTCAAATAAATTGCGAAAGTTGTATTGGTGATAAGTGATAAGTACCTGAGAAAAAAATTAAAAGATATGAGTTTGGAAACTTTTAACCTAGTTACATGTGCGAAATATTATTTTGACAGTCTGCCCTAGAAAAATGATCGATCTCAAAAATTTTATCAAAAACGTACTCCAGTGTGTTTTTCATCCGATAGTTATTGGTTTATCTTATTTTATCTTAATTCATAGAGTTAAGTATGTCAAATATCAATAAATATTTTTTTACAACACTTCAATCTTGCAATTTATCATGTGTCACAAATAAGCAAACATATCTAGACACAATAAACTTTCCATGAACATAAAAAAAAATTGGTTGTCTGTAAAGTCGGTTTACTGACGATAGTTGAACGTGACAACGTCCGATTGTGCTTCTTTGTCGCTCGTTCCACGCTCTCGCTCGCACTTCAAGCCTTATGCTAGGCGTCCATTAGAGGCGGATCGGGCCGGGCCGCATCGCAACGGGCCGTCTCTAATGGACGCGCTGTTTGCTCCTGCGTCCACCTGTACGGGGCGCGGCGGACCGCCTAGGCGGATTTTATCTAACAGACGCTCGCCGCTCACATCCGCCTGCCTGCGTCCACTAGACGGGTCGGGGCGGGCCGGGCCGCAGCGCACCGCCGGCAGAAATCCGCCTGCGTAGCGATATCCGCCAATGCGTTGCGGCCCGCCCCGGCCCGATCCGTCGCTAATGGACGATGTTTCATACAAAACATAGGCCGGCGTATTTTTGCGTTGCGATGCGGCCCGGCCCGATCCGCCTAGTGGACGCCAGCCATAACATGGAACGCCTCAGAGCGAGGTAACGCCGCATGAGTCATGTTTTTTCGTGCGTGCAGCTGGCTCTATCGAATTATAAGACGTTGTCACGTCAAAAAAAAACTAAAAATCACATACCAAGAAGCAGTATGAACATCTTGTTTATCATCGAACTGTATACGCAGCATGTCTTGTGCGTTGCACGCCCGTACTGTAGCGAGCCCCGCCATGCTCGCCGACACGTGCGAGAACACGGGGCTGCGGGTCACGCCTTCCACCCTGTGGGATTCACATGTTTCTTTTTGAAGTGAAAACTTCTTTAGCGGCGTTGGGTATAAAATCTTAAACTCGCGTCAGGACACGTGACCTGATCGAAAAAGCGTAAGACGGATGGATATCAAACATGCTCAACGTTAATAATCAAGTTTTCACTTCTGCCGGCACTCCCGGAGTGCAACCAGTCTTTTTTTTTTGCTAAATCTATACTAATATTATAAAGCTGAAGAGTTTGTTTGTTTGAACGCGCTAATCTCGGGAACTACTGGTCCGATTTGAAAAATTCTTTCGGTGTTAGATAGCCCATTTATTGAGGAAGGCACACAGGCATATAGGCTTTATCATCTCGCTAAGACCAACAGGAGCAGAGCACTGCGAGTAAAACCGCGGAGCACAGCTAGTTTATTTATAAAGGTCTAAGAGTTAGGTATGTAATGATCACGCCCTCCACCTTGTGGGAGTTGTTTAAATATAAATGTTTCTGTTGTTTTGCTAAATTTCTTTTTAATACTAGATCCAATGATCCATGGTAGTTGTGTAATGCTTTGTGAAAGTTTCTTGTAATTTTTCTAAATGTCTTTAAACTAGTTTATGTAGGTACTGTTTGGTAATGGCTTTGTAAGTTTTCACTTCTGATGATGTGAGATTAAAATAAATAAATAGATATTGAATTGAATTAATAGTGCTTTGAGTCATCATGGCAACTCCCTGTACATCATTTATGTTTGTTTACTCTCCATGCAAAATTTTATTGCAAAGTTATTTTTTTGCTATTCGGCACGTAGATAACCTCATTATCTATTTGCGTTTCACAGAACGTAATAAAGCAATAATATTTGCAGGATGTTAGGGCACACAGGCAACAATATTAATACTGAATATGCATGCTACCTTCGTATCTTATCTATACATAACCTAGATTAACAATATTAAATATAGGTGAAGGTAAAGGAATCTTTTATCATAATGGTTTTAAGACAAATCGTCGCGGAATTTTTGTGACACCTGAATAAATTGGCTACATAATACACCTACATATAATATTTTGAAAATTTTCCCTCATAATTCGTTAAATTACTCTAATCCTTATTTCAGTGCTAATTTGAATAGTGTCGTAGATACGGAACAACTTATATAGCATCTAATTAAAAAGATTATTCATTGTATTTAAATTATCATAAGGCCGTTTGCTCTCGGCTTATTCTGCACTAGATCTGGTCGTAAAATGAGCTAAGTGCTAATTGTAAATATTTAAATGTTATGTTTGTAAACTTTATTCGCATATTTCATTGTGATAAGAAGGCTTTAGCTTCGACATTTTTATACGGACAAAGATCTTGCTATAAACATAAGTACACAAGATATAGGTTAATCATAAAGTAGAATGTTATTGTTAGTTTGCACCGGATCAACTAAGTACTTAGGTATTTTTTTTTATCTTTTATTGAGAGTTTATTTCACTTACCTTTTTATAGCTTGAGCTGTAGCGAGGTATACTAGAGTCCATAGGTACATTAGAATGCCGCAGATTATCGTTGTAAACAACATGTACGGACTAACAATGGCCACCATAATAATTATACCCGCCATTACCATGAATACCTGCAAAATCATAATTTTCCATGACCTTGGTACGAGAATAGAATTATCTGAACCGTGGACCAATATATATTGGTCCATGATCTGAACGTTTATTTTATAGTGTATATGGGGTATTATCTACTTCTCTTTCTTTTACATAACTAAATGTTTTTTAGGCAATAATACTAATACTATAAATAAAACGTAGATAGGTTATTAGTGCTCCGCACCGGGAGTGACAATTGTGGCCAATTAGCCACATTTTATTACACACATCAGTTGTTCACTAACAACACACTTGCGTGCAATAAAAAGGTGTAAGTCAAAAACGGCACACTTGCCGTTTATACCTTTTTATATATAATATCATTGGCTTTAAATATATTGAAAAGTTAATTATAATAGGTAGTTTATCACTCACTTGAATACTGTCCAAGAACATTTTGGGCATAGTTTCGTCCACCACGCCCATATCTTTCGAGAAACGATTTAGGATTCGTCCAGACGGGTTCGTGTCGAAGAAACGCATCGTCGCTGCGAGAATGTTGCTGAACATACGATTGTGGAGCCTTATCGAACTCCGCATGCACACGAACAAGAAAACTAGCGATCTGAAAAATTGTTAAATGGTCAATTTCAAGAATAACAATAATAATATGTAAAGTTAATTTTTGACAAGTACCTAGTCTATATTATAATTTTGTGTTAGTTTGTTCTGGTTATTCTCAGTAACGGCTGGATAGATTTTGAAGACATTTATAACTTTCACTGGCAGATAGCTTATGTACGAAGGAGTAACTACTGTCTACTACTAAGGCAACTTCATTTTTCCACACCCCCGAAGTTGCGGGACCAACTAGTGCCTACCTATTTAATTTGTCATCAGATAAAACACAGAAAGCTTTACAACTACAACATTTGTACATAGATTGGATGATGTGTGATTTTTTTTAAGATTCAAAAAGTTATGCATATTGGACATAGGCAAATATAATTATGTATTTCACTTTTCGCATAAGTACTTTATATGTATGAGTGTAGGTCAATACAAAGTCATGTTGTTGACCTTGATTTGACCTAGACACAAAAATTGCAATCTTTTAAACGTAATGTCATCGATAGTGGCGTAACGAAAATAAGTACCTACTTTGAGAAGCCAATAGAGATGTGAGAATCTGAATATATCAATTTAAACCTTAATGATTCAGGAATTAACTAGGTAGGAGAAACATGAAAATTTTACGTTTGCATTTCCCATATTTACTTATGTTAATCCTGTGTGTAAATTATTTCACGTGTGGGATAATTTCCCTAGTCTAAAACTAGGTATAAATAAGTTCATTCCTTCTGACCAATCAAAAAGGATGCTCTCCTTTTAACTCATTATAATAAAAATAAAAGCGCATTAAATAGCAGTGATTCGTTTAATAAAACTAACAACGAGAACATTTATCCCATGCATTGAGTACCTACCTATGCAATATATTTGCACATGGAGAATTGATAACAGCGCGTATAACAGTATTTATTCTAGATATTACTTGGTAAATTATTATGAATTCGCTACTTATTTGGTAATCTATATATATATATATGTATATAAAACTCAAAGGTGACTAGTGATACGTGATATAGTGATCTATCAACGCACAGCCCAAACCACGGGACTTATCGGGCTGAAATTTGGCATGCAGGTAGATGTCAAGACGTAGGCATCCGCTAAGAAAGGATTTCCCGAAATTCTTGCGGGAACGGGGAAAAACGGGGATGCACGTAAGTACAAAGTCGTGGGCGGAAGCTAGTAAGTTATAACTGAGGTTAAGTTGAAGAGGAATACACCGGCACAGCCCCCCTAGACAAGTGGCTTTCTATTAGCGTAAAGTTCAATAGAATAGATTATGAATGTATGAGATTGACGTTTGATTACGACGACGACGACGACGATTGATTACGTCAATCTCATACATTCATAATCTATTCTATTGAACTTTACGCTAATAGAAAGCCACTTGTCTAGGGGGGCTGGAGTAGAAGTTCCGCGAGTCCTTCATACGGGAATAGGTATAATATTTAAATTTTAAAGTATGCCTTTTATATTTGAAAATGGGGTCTAATGCATTTAACAAATATGTACATATATCGATTTGTTTATGGGCTATTAATTAACAAAACTTATATCTTACATACATTAAATGTTATATACCCTCTGCCTCTAACCTTTGTAGGTACATATATTAGTACATATTTGCCGGGGATCGAACGCAAATCGCCTCGGTTCATCGTTCAGCCAATAAGTACTTATAGTATTATATTATCTGTGTTACGTATAATAAATTGGTGATCAATCAGTGCTCCGTAAAATAAAATAAATGTTTATTTGTCTACTTATCATAGCTTTCCGTCCATGACTGAGTCGTGCATTGCAAAAATGAGTATGTACCATACGTTATACATAATATATGCATACATAGGTACATTAAGCAGAAAATTTTCATATAATATACTAAATAATCTATGTATTTCTATTGAAGACAACGATCAACATTTATTGCTCTATACGTGCGGATATATTTTCGCATTTATCACAGCAAATAAAGCAATTATTTGCCTATAAACGAATGCCAATTAACAACGCTTATTGAAATTTGAGATTTACATATTTCTATACATTTTTAAACATTTGTATAAATAACTGAGCAAATCTTTAAAGACATAAAAATAAACTAACCCAACGCCCCAAAATAATTTGGCTTTGTTTAACGCACACTTAAAATATCGCACATCCATGACTACTTAATTATATACAAAGTAGGACAAAGGTATTTTTACGAATGATGAATAGCGTTTTGTCAAGTCTTATGCTAATTGGACAAAAACATATATTAGTACAAAGATATATAGATAATTTTACTAACCTTCCAGTAGTAAACAAAATACAGCCTACAATAGCAGCCGCCCATACATAAATATAGTACGAGTGGTCGAATGGTTGGTCGTGCGATGTTATATTCTGCATTGTGATTGCTGTTTTCATCATTGTACCAATAACGGTGAGATTTGGGTTCATTGTAGTAGTAGATTCCGTGGCTACAAGAAGCGACGCATCAGTAGTCACTTCCAGTACTGATAGAGTATCATTTACATCTGTGCTGTTTGGACTATCCGTCATGTTTCCTAATGAATATACTTCGAATTCGTGCGTCGCTTCTACGTCATTCATCCTGCAAAATATGGAGAATTAAAACATGTTTTAAGAAAGATGCTGAAATTTGTGAAAACAATTACATTAATAAGATATATACATGTGAGAGAATTATAACAGAGTAGTTGTTATGTGACTATACCTTCCTATTACAATGTACTCTATGATGTACAACATAATGTCGATATTGAATTGATAAGAAATGCATTTATATTCCTTGAGTCAGTAGCTCGATGTAGTCTCGGTACTACCATCGACCACGCAAGGTGTGCGCACTGAGTCATTAATTAATATTATGTCACATATCTACCTAATTATAATTAACTAGCGGTCCGCCCCGGCTTCGCCCGTGGTACATATTTCGCAATAAAAGTTAGCCTATGTTCTTTCTCAGGGTCTAAAGATTATCTGTGCCAAATTTCATCAAAATCGGTCCAGTAGTTTATGCGTGAAAACCATACATACATACATACAAACCTTTCCTCTTTATAATATTAGTATAGATTATGGAGAGTTATTTAAATTCTCCGACATACATATACAGGCATCATGTTTATTATTACTAATGGCGTCTTAGTAGACGGGCGTTACATTGATCCAACAATACGTATAACAAGGAAATGTCCAAGCAGGCGATGTTGCCAAACCGTCATATTATCATCTCCTTGGATATTTTGTCGGATAGCGACGTCGCTATGGCGTTTTATCATAGGTATGGTTTTATGAAGAAAAGTAACGTAAATTACAAACAATGAATATCCAAATGTACCGTTGAATGGAAAACCAAGAATGAAATTATTTTAGGAACAGTTTCGTACGTTCAATAATTTAGTTAAAAAATAACCTTATAAATTATAGCCGATAAAATAAATAAGTTAATAATAGAAGTAAAAATAATCAATTACCAGTGGGTCAGCCAAAGATCACCAGCCGAGGTCACAAGCTGTGCGAGGAGAATAAAGAAAATCGTAAAGATAAGAAGTGACCAGCTGCCGCCCGCGTGGAAGTATTTCCTGTAGATCGAAGTTGGCACCCGACCTGTAGGGGAATGAAAATGTTAATACTGTTCAAAATTTATGCGATCCTGGTAGCTGAAATAGGAAAAGAGGGAATAGGTCCCTACTACCTTGGAATAAGTAAATTCTGCATATGAGTATTGAGTACTTTAAATTATTGATATTTGTCTATTTTATGAAAATTTTTAGATCTCTTGATACCTACCTACATACTGCATACAGTTTCATATGATTGTTTTCATTTGGGTAATGGTCACCAAATCAAAGATTTCTAAGAATCTTTGACTCTACCAAGAAGACGGTTGGAAATTGATACTTAATTGTAAATTGACAATAAATTAAATATGAGTTTATTAACAGTCAGTGAAAAATAAAAAGGTAACACGAGATCGTTCGAGAAAGAATCTAAGATAATATTAGATATGTTTCACTAGATCATGACTCCGCATGATTAAAATGCTTCAAATGATGATAAAGCAACTATGACCTCAAGTTATGGCTCAATCATATAATATTGACATTTCATTATGTTTCAAATAAAATATAAATACTTAAGTATGTATAAAAAGTTGATAACTATACTAGCTATCTAGATATGGCCGCTCGTTTGCGTGGGATCTTGAGATGCACGATTACGATAAGAAGTTTCTTCCAGTGGAAAACCCATATAAACATAAATAACCATAAGTACTTTAAAAAAATATATATTTTCAGAGATGAATATTGCATGATTTGCAATAACATAGAATATTTCAAGACGCAAATATATGTACAATCATTGTTTATGTTTAAAATTATCAGATTTTTAAACGTCATCGTTTTCTGAATTATTTCTGATTGTAAGAATATAAATTGATTTTGTGCGATGAATTGGCAATTTTTCTATAATATTATACCAATATTTTATGTAAAAAAAAAAAACAGTTAAAGATATTTTAATGTTTTGCATAGTCATGCTTGTACCCAGTGTTCAAAGTTGTCGCTGTAACAATGTCATAAGTTGGGAATATTTAATAAAATATCCGCTCCACTTTATCAGCACTTGATTGACGTGATTTAATATAAGCACGTGCCTATTTCCTTATTTATCAGTTCACTGTTCATTTCGAATAATTAACATGATAGTAAAATATAGGTTAATATTACGTATCATAAAGTTACAAGTCATAATAATTTCAGTTATAACTTTGTCAAATATCTTTAATATCAATGTAATATGCAACAATTCAATTTTTTATTACTTTTTAAAGCGTATTACCTATAGCTTGCTTCATTATTATACCTACTATAAGTTAAGATCATAGTATAATAAATAATAATGTGTACCTTTTTCCATCAATTCAGCAGTTTCCTGAGGCTCCTCCTCAGGTTCCATTGTCGCATCTAATGTCGTACTCACACTCGATACTTGTGACTGAAATATTTTAATAGATTGTAACTTACCTTACACTTTTATCTCTATTAATAAAAATAAAATTTTCTCCAAAATATTTGCTTAAATGACGATTTTGTTTATAACAACTAACAAGGCAACTAACGCAGAGTATTCACCATTAGCTTGCATATTGATGCAAGAAGTTGAATTCATAATACCAATTCCATCAAGCAATGATGTAATTATAACAATCGTTATTGTAATTGTGAATGTATTAAATTTAATAAAATACTACTATTGCAAAAAATCAAGTACCTGAATGGACATAGCCCTTTGCCTTTGTGCCTGTAAGCGTGCTTCCTCCTCCTGAGAAGGCTCTTCTTCCTCCAACAGTTCCTCAAATAGAGGAGTTTTTGACACCGTTTCAAAGGAACCTTGTATCTCGATTTCACCCTGTTACCAAAATATAAACAAGCTATTTATATTTTCGGGATTATTTTATTTATTAACTGCTGATACATTTTGGCAGGAAATTAAAGAAAAATATTGGCCTCCATAATGTATTTCATCTACGAGTTGATTGATAACTTATTGATAATTTATGTAAGTAAACATTTTTAGAACTATTTCTTTGTTTCTTTCGCATTTTCCAATGACTTAAAAAAGTCTGCGTGTAGTAAGATACAATGTTCATAACCTAGTCGTCCGTCGTACTCTGTGGTAATACATGACTTATAACTGTCCCATGACCTACTATGGCAATGCCGCTTAGTGCTTTCAATGTATTCAACTTATTCAAAATATTATGAAAATATATTCAGCTACACTTAAATCATCAAGTGCCTTGTAATTTTATAGGAAAACTTACAATATTATTTTTTAACGGATATTATAATTAACTACTAGCTTTTTAATTTTATAGTTATATTTCATAGAAGCGAGCAGTACATGCTCAATGTAATAACTACATTGATATTCTGTGATATTACTCATTGAACAGTTCATAATTACTACATATTATTTACCTTAACGTGGTAAATATTAAACACCTTGTACATTGTACTTAATTGTAATGAAATGTAGATATAATAATTTTTTATATAAATAAAACGCCACATTAATTTTAAATTTATAACAGTTTTAGATACCTAATAATGTAGACCGTACCAAATGCTGTATAAGTAAACGCAAACGGAAAATTATCTCCAAATCAAATACAATAACATTTGTATTTCTTATCAAGTTGGATAACTTGAAAATTAGAATTTCTGTTCAAATAGAATTATCAATTATCCTTTATCCTAGAAAATTAACGCGTAACGTAGGACCTGAAATAATCCTTAACTAGGCTTGAAACCTTTTGCTATTATTTCCTAATTGACCGTATCGTTTGATTTTGAACCGTGCGCAAACATACTAGTTTACATAATAATATTACAGTTTGTAATTCATAAAAGGTATCCGATAATAGCGTGGATAATAGTAATTTACACATACAATAGGTAAAAGAATTTAATCAGTTTTAATGTGATTAAAAAATCGCATGAATTTGCATTATTTCTACATTTTAACTTTTTTAATAAAATATGATTATCAAAGTGATCAATTGCAATATGTATTTATTCAATATGCAATCTATTCCCATATTAATGTCGTTTAATTTTTATTCGTTTATCTGACAATCGTTTTTATTCACAGTAGTTATTTATGTATACCTACCCCTCGATAATCAATTGATAAAATAAAGTGTATTATTAAATTTTCATTTCGTCTGAATCATTTAAGGCCTTAATAGGGGCTAGCGACCTTGCTAGGTGATTTACAAGGCGGGATCGGGTGACCGGCGCGAATCTACCGTAGTAAAAGTATGTATAAAAATTATTAAAAGATATTTGGATATGGAATCAAAATTTAAAACAACCATGCCCTGTGTTTCAATTTCATAAACACACTGTAAAAACACTACAATAATTGACGTTATATTGACTTAGCGTTTTGGTTTAAAGTCCAAAAATCGACCTCAGTTCATGATTTTTTTTCCAAAAAACCTGATTGTAAAATAAACAAATTAAAACAACCATGCCCTTTATCATATTCGAAACTTTAATATACATTTTTTTAAAGTGAAAACTTCTTTAGCGGCGTTGGGTTATGATATGGGTATAAAATCTTAAACTCGCGTCAGGACACGTGGCCTGATCGAAAAAGCGTAAGACGGATGTTTTTTTTTTAGCCCTTATATTCCATGCGTAAGACGGATACCATTCCAAAATATCAAACATGCTCAACGTTAATAATCAAGTTTTCACTTCTGCCGGCACTCCCGGAGTGCAACCCGTCTTTTTTTAGATATGTACATTAAGAATCTAAGAAGAAAAACGGTAATAACTAGAGTTAATTTTCGGTATTAAAAGGGAATTCTACCCGATTCAGGCCTTAAACAAGAAGATGAGATATAACAGACATACATGAAACATAGTTAAAAAAAAACGATTTGTAAGTATAATTGTATTCCTGTTTAAGATAATCTAATGGATAAGCTTGCGTAAAATTTGGCAAATCGCCGGGAGCGGCCGGCGCCTTGTGTACTAGAACACCAACAGAATACGAACGACCGATGTCTGTCACACATTAAACATTCTTACATAACAAAAGACAGCCAGAAATTTGACCTTTTTATCAAATAGTGCCGCGTCATGCTAGCAGAATAAATATGTTATCCACTGGATGCTATAATATAACGGATGTGTTATTAAAGTGAAACTTCTTTAGGTGCGTTGAGAGTAAAATTTCAAGGTCGCGTCCGCGTCATGGCAATACAGTCGACAGTCATGTCATGGAGTGGCGTCGATTTTGGTATCTTTGAATCTTGCCAAAGAAGTTTCACTTTGGACCCGTGTGCTCGGCACACACGCTCTTTTTTATACTCACATTGCGTAATATGATGACTTTATCAGCTGTCTTCAGGTGATGTAGTTGATGCGTGACTAAGATACGTGTGGAGTGACGTAGGAGCCCGTTGACGCACTCGGACACTAGGTGCTTCCCGACGTGCGTGTCCACGGCTGATAACGGATCGTCCAGGAGATATATGTCCGCCTGAGATAGATTAATAAGTTTTAGATAAAAAAAATATCAAAACATCAAAACCGACAATGATAAAAATATCCCAAAGATATAACTCCAAATTTATCTAATCCAAATTTATCTCACTTGCGCTGAAGTTAATAAAGAAGTTTTCGTGAAAGAAGAAAATTTATATATGTACTATAATTAATATCATATTCGTATACATATAATTCTCTACATGCTGTTGCTGGTGCAGGTGGCTTTATCATCAGTCATTATACCGTCCATTTTAATTAACATCATAATATCACCGCAGAATTACATTGATAATTAACATTTAAGGATACTATAATCATTAAAGTGTTTATTATTTATGAGCAACCATATATGTAAAACATTGCATTTGAATGTTTTAATATTGGTTTTATCAGATATAATAATGATGACAGTGAAACAATACATTGCACATTAAGGATTATGTTAGTTACCTGTAACTATAATTATTTGAATATGTAAATCATTAAAATTATACCTAATACTAAATCAACGGATTATATTATAATTATTATTTATACGCACTTAAATAGGCTTGATTTAGATACTTACCTACCTTAATTGTAAAGTTGTAAACTATTATCTCATTGATACTTTACGTAACCTAATAATAGAGTTATCAATGTCATAAATAAAAAACGCTTATCTAACTAGTTACTTGTAATATAATATACATATATAAAGATTGTATACGAGAAGAATTTAAATCTTTCTGAAACAATGTACTACCAAATATAGCATTTTCTTATCTGTGCTGCATTTCCTACTACACAAATAAATGGAAAAAATTGATATTATAATCATCTCAATTGTCTCGTCTTCAAAATAAACTCATTGCCAAGGAAACGACAAGAGAAGCGACTTTTATCTTAGAAATTTACGTTTTATCACTTATCCTCACTTATCTATGTCTACAAATGTCTGTTCCTTGATCCAAGTTATATAAGATTATTTTTCCATCAAACCGAAGCACGTTGTAAATCCGTGTTATGAATAAAAAGTTGGCATGTCGCCCATATTACTAAACGTACCTAATTATTGTGTAATCTTACCTACTGAGAATTGGGAATCGCCGAGCACATGTTCATAGTATCTTTAAAATATAAATGACATGACACATTTCTACGGCATACTTGCAGGCTACAAGGTCATAACATAACATAACAGAAAAACAATTTGTCATTAACATAATACTGGTTGGAACAAATTTTTTGCATATTTAAATCTCTGTACTGTTCACAGGAATGTTAAACGTGCACACAATAGAAACATGATAAATAATAATGCTATATGTTGAACTAGGTACCTACATATTATATGAAAATAGAAATCATTTGCTTTAAGCTGACTGGACTAGTTAGGTCAGCCGCCGAAGCGAGACAAAGTGGCGACTGGCGGCAACTTACTCCGTGAGCAATAATAAATGTAAATGCGATTGTATTTGTTCCTCATGTTATATGTTTAATCTATTTCAAAACCAACGTATATAATGTCGTTGAAATACAACTCTGAATTTGACACTACCAATCAAAACTTCTCAACTTCCCACTTCCAAAAAGTCCCAAGTGCAAAACTAGAAAGACCGTGAAATAACCGCGAAAGCGAAACCCACTAACCCTATAATTTTTATTCTGTGGTCATAGAGTAATGTAATACCACAGACTATGCGCTATACGCACCTCTCTATAGCAAGCTCGCGCAAGGCCAATTCGCGCGCGTTGTCCACCGCTCAGACTGATGCCGCGTTCCCCAACCAGTGTTAATTCTCCAGCTGGTAGCTGCTCGAAGTCGCGTAATAAAGCACACGCTGCTACCACCTAGTATAAGGAAAAGGCCAGCAGAGTTACGATCGTGTTTTAGAGCAGTTACAATTCCAGCGTGGACAGATAACTTCCTTGAACTTTTTCATAATAGGTATGTTCCACAATTGTTTTTTACAGGTATTTAGCACATATTTTACTAATTCAAAAGTCAAAGTAAACTTTTGCCAAACCTTTAGATTCAATAATTTGCTTAACTATTTACGTACCTATGTCGACTGATAATATATTAACTACTTTATTAGTACAAAATATTATGGATGGAAGACAGAAGTCATAATATTATGTAGTTTACAGATAAATATAAACCTTATTTCATAAAAAAAGTATTCGTTTTTTTTTAATGGCACAATAAGTAGTTAGCTATAGAGGTCATTTTATTATATTTTAATATAATAAACTCCCTCTAACCTTGACAGCCTAGTGTTGAAGCAGCAGCCAGTTAATAAAATAATAATATTATATTGTAATGTTTTTCAAAGAAATATAATTATAAACCGCGATAGTTTCTTTTTTCTAAGTACCTACCATTAACATAGTAAATACCTCATAATCCGAAAGCCTTTGGATTTAATTTAATTCCATTAACATTAACACGGTGACAAATCATACAAGCTCCTGGCTAAATAAAAATATATAATTGTACTATCTACTATATAAAAATAAGTCGGGTTTTCCTTCCTGGCGCTATTACTCCAGAACGCACGAACCGTATTCCACGGTTTTGCATTCGTTGGAAAGGTCTCGGGCTCCGTGAGGTTAATAGCAAAGAAAAGGTGTCTCTGGTGGCGAAACGGAGTTCGCCAGGTTTGCTAGTATAATATAAGTGAAAATAGATCCTAAATCTTTACAAATTCCTAAGTCATCAATCATAATTACTTCATATAAAAAATATATATAAATAACTCTAGCTGTTTTAAAAAATAAGAGCTAACGGACACACATCTATTTTCTTATTATTTTTAGTTAACTAGGTACATCCGAATATTAAAAAAAAATATTTACTTTACTTGAAATTATGTATTTTCTAATAACTTAACTATTCTTACCTTTTTATACCGTAATCTGTCATAAGGCAGACCAAACAATATATTTTGCTTTATAGTCCCAACGAACAGCCATGGCTCCTGACTTGCGTATGCCAATCGCGCTCCTCCCAAACTCACAGACCCATGTGCTGGTTTTAATTCTCCCAATATAACATTTAGCAGTGATGACTGAAAACACAAATATTGTTGTTAAACATCCTCATACAATTAACCTAATTAAATGCATCGATACGACGCCTTTATCACTTCTTCGTCTACAATAAATCAAATGACGTTAAATAGCTAAGATTTATTTACAATTTCACGTCATAATTGCATATGACCACAATATGACCGTTGCTCGTTTTGTTTGATAAGCCGCATGCCGATAATACAACACAATCAGAGTTATAGCATATTTTATTACCTTTCCAGAACCGACAAGGCCTGCGATGCCAATAAATTCGCTGGGCCGTGCCGTGAATGTGATGTTTCGTAACGTGTGAACTATTGGGTTTGCTTGCCAACTTGCACTAACATCAGAGAGTATCAGACCCGACCCCTCTTTCTCTTTAAGCATCTCCTTTTCTTTATTTACGCCGTTGGTTAGAGTATTACCATTTTTCAAACTTGCACCCAGTTCTTCAGGTTCTAATTCCTCTAAACTTAAGAACTCCTAAAAACATGTTTTATTTTATGTTAATTTGAAATACATTATCATATATTTATGCTATGATATAATGGATTCGTTTTATCACACAACTATATTATCACATTGCATTTAATCATTATGAATTTTATTGTAATGCTTAATGATCCACTTCACATAGACAATCCATACTAATATTATAAATGCGAAAGTAACTCTGTCTGTCTGTTACTCAATCACGCCTGAACTACTGAACCAATTTGCATGAAATTTGGTATAGATATACATATTTTGATACCCGAGAAAGGACATAGGATAGGTTTTATCCCGGAAATCCTACGGGAACGGGTTTTTCTCTGAAAACGCGGGCGAAGCCGCGGGCGGAAAGCTAGTATACTTTATAACATATTTGACTATGTGTAGCAAACGGAGAGAAAGTAAAAAACCAGAATTTGCTCGTCTCCGTTATTTTAACCAGACTTAAATAAGAACATTACAAAATCGAATTACCTCAATTCTTCTGATAGAGACTTTAGCTTCAGCTAGACAAGCTAACGCAAGGGGGAAGAATATATTGCAAGCGAGTTGTAGTAAATTGTAGTATTGTACGAGCGAGAATGTAATGCTGGCTCGGATATCACCGCCCATCAAAACAAACGCTACCACAGCGGCGAACAATATGAATCGTTCCGTAAACACCGTGAGCGCTGTTGAGAACCCCTTTATGAAAGAAGTTTGTAAAATAAACTTCACTTCTAACCTGAAATGAAAGCTATTTTAATACGAAGATAACGGAACCATTTAAAGAATTTAAAGTACCTTATATAATTGAATTTACTGCGACGATCATCGATACCTACACAGTTAACTGAAGTTCGTATATGAAAGTAGAATTGTAAAGTTAAGAACAGTGACCTACTTTGGTGTGAATCTTATCAGCAATTTGTCATCCGATTATTTGCTAAACAATTTATATGTCCTCTTGTTGCTAAAAAATATCTAACAAAGCAATTCAGCATAATATGATACTATGTTAAGCTAATCTAATCTCGGCAAGAGTATAGACTATATATATCTTGTTGACTAATAAATTTATAAGGTATAAAAATAATGTGACTAGTATAAACTAGATTTAAGATCGAACTTTAGGTGTTCATTTAGTAAGCAATTTAAAGATTTAAATACAAATTATTTCAATTTACAAACGTTTTTATCAAGTAATTACTAGATAAGTAGGTATGTGAAGAAATAAATTGATTCGTATGGAAAATTAACCCGCATATTACCTCATAAAATTTAAACGTCTGATGAGTGAATTCATAGTATATTTTTTGTTCTCTATGTTTAATTTTAAGTCATCGATATTTTGTATGTGACTATTGTACATTGTATATTATGTTTTGTATGAACAATAGTCGAACTTTCAATAAACAGTTACCTATGTAATACTTATAATAATTTAAAAAAAAATTATATTGTCTTCTAAAAAATCATATATAAGCACAATTAATACCTAATAATTGACTATGACTTTTATTATACGTAAGTTTAATACAAACATTGATTTAATGTTATCATTAATTTCGTTATCTCAACCTAATATTTCTAACCTTAGTAAGTACATAGAAACTTCCTAACAAGGTACATCTGCAAACATACTATCTACATCAAAGATAACTTTCGTTACTCTATTTTTAAGTCGCTTTCTATGATAAAAACATTACTATTATCATGTGATCTGTTCATTTTAAACACAGTCACGTAAAATTTATAAGCTCATAAAAGAGTGGATAATATAATATCTGTGCTGTACTTAGGAGTAACTATGATGCATAAAAACAATCGCATTTACAGCATACAAAAATACTTACTTCCGAAGTCTATCGACGAGCTTCTCAAAGGGTTTTTCCCAAGCGTACATCTTAATCACTTGGACCCCGTTTACAAGTTCACTCATAACTTTAACCCTCTCATCAGTACGCTTAGCTATTTTACCACGAAGTGTACCCTGTAGATTACTTAAATACGCTGCAATGAAGAAAATCAAGTCAACAAGTCGCATAGTTTTTATAATCTTGTTATATGTTTATATTGTTTATTGTAATTTCTAACAGATAATAAAAATCTTTAACGATTAGTACAAAATACATCTTTGAGTAGATTATATTATATGAATAATGTTTATAGCGGTAAAATTAAGATAAGATTATTCATTATACCGGTGTAATTAGCTACAAACGCTATCACAGCAAATCGTTGTTGAATTGCCTGTGATAAGTTAATTATGCGGATTAGTACATACCTTGAACAAAGACGGTTTGAAGGAATATAACCGCTAGAGCAGCAAACATCGCCCATTGGATGTGTTGCCATACCAAATAGGACACCACTATGACGACTATTGGCATGACCCACATACAGTTAAGGAACGTAGCTGCTACATCAAAACGGTTCACATCATTCGACATCAAATTTATAACTTGCCCTGGTTCTGTATTACTTAGACCGATTCGGTTAAGCTTTAGAATCTAAAAAATAATTGAACTATTGTTAACAAAAAATTAAACCGATTTCAAAAAGTGTAAATACTTTTATTTGTAACAAATTCATAACAACAAGTCTTAGTAGGTATAGGTACTTAAAATGTTACATGTACATTTTGTCTTCAGAAAAAAATCTCACGGTGGAAAAGTGAGTATGATGTTCATATCTGATATCAAAACAATCAATCAAATCAACTGCTAGTACAATCAATGATACAGCATATTCAGCTGTCAGTCTAAGTATTGCAATACGAAAAACCAGATGCTGTTGATGCAGTTATCTCTTCGTTAGCCAGATTTAAGCTGAATCGGATACGACAATCAGATCGGGTGCTACCAATTTTTGGGAAATAATAGAGCTATTGCATGAGCGAGCTGAGGCTAGGCCTTGTCGACCACAGATATTTGCAATTTCTATTAGAAGTCGACCAGACGCTCCCGTCTGCACGCATAATCGAGATAATTATAAAGATCCATCAAAATACGAGTAAAATAATGGTGTATGTCATAGACTTGTTCTTTACAATTCTCAATTTAATAAGAGCTAATAAAATAAAATATAGTTACTTAGTATGTAGAGAATAAATATGTTTCTCAGCATGCCATCATCTAAGCACTGCTCATGCTCGTAATTAATGTGATTTCATCTGGGACATCATGTTAAATTACTAATGTTAGATTTTACAAATTTATCATATTATTTATGTTAAGTTTTTACTAAGCACAATGACAGGCAGTTTATCTTTAACTCTTCAATTCCCATGTCTAAGTTAATAGCAATTTTGCATTTCTCTTTTACTGAAATAGTTTAGATACATCTGGCGAAGACAAAAACAAAGAACAAAAAAATTAATTCTACCCCCCATTTTTTAGGGTTCCGTAGCCAAAATGGCAAAAACGGAACCCTTATAGTTTCGTCATGTCCGTCTGTCCGTCTGTCCGTCTGTCCGTCTGTCACAGCCGATTTACTCGGAAACTATAAGTACTACAGTGATGAAATTTGATGGGAATATGTGTTGTATGAACCGCTACAAAAATATGACACTAAATAGTAAAAAAAAGAATTGGGGGTGGGGCCCCCCATACATGTAACTGAGGGATGAAATTTTTTTTTTCGATGTACATACCCGTGTGGGGTATCAATGGAAAGGTCTTTTAAAATGATATAAAGTTTTCTAAAAAACATTTTTCTTAAAGTGAACGGTTTTTGAGATATCAGCTCTCAAAGTCGTAAAAAGTATGTCCCCCCCCCTCTATTTTTATAACTACGGGGTATAAAATTCTAAAAAAAATAGAGGTGATGCATGCTAATTAACTCTTTCAACGATTTTTGGTTTGATCAAAGTATCTCTTATAGTTTTTGAGATAGGTTGATTTAACTGTAATTTATTATATTTGCTGCTACGGAACCCTTTGTGCGCGAGCCCGACTCGCACTTGGCCGGTTTTTTTTATGAGGGTGTCACCTACAGGTGACACTGGGCATTGTTTTAACTTAGGACTCTAAAGGACTAACGAGGTTTTTCTTTTTTTGGTAGGAATAAAATATTGATTTTTATTATAATAAATAATAATATTTATTTATGAACAAGTAGAAAAAAAAATACATAACTTATTTTTTGTGGAACGTATTTTAGAAGTAAACCGATATTGCACTTGGCGCACATTTTTCTAGTGCGTTGGTGATAGTACCGGCATCTTCGCTGTGAGCAATCGACTGCCGAGTGGTCGTCCACAGTTCCAGCACTCCTCACTTCTGCGGGCACTCTCATTTGTGCTGAAACGCCCCAGGCAGAATTACGGTTGCCACATTCCGCTGGAAATCGTAGTAGGTCCAGTTAGTTTCTATCAGCCCTTTGATCAGCCATGCATTTGGGCAAGCTGCTTCTATGCCAAAACCCGTTTTTTATCCACAAATCCAATG
The DNA here is from genome assembly GCF_061535395.1 of Colias eurytheme. Taxonomy (NCBI): domain Eukaryota; kingdom Metazoa; phylum Arthropoda; class Insecta; order Lepidoptera; family Pieridae; genus Colias; species Colias eurytheme. Next base: position 8,090,106 of record NC_142982.1, on the reverse strand, counting down.
CGATCTACTTTATGATAGGATCCAATCCGTGTTAGTTGGATAAGATGGTAAGGATGCTGTTGTCATGCCACTTGGCAGTATCTCATCAGAAGCTTTCTAATATGTTTTTTCTTCGGTATTTCGACTTGTTCTTCCTCGTCATGTACACAATTTTCTCCAGAGACGGAAGTTCTATTTTGACGTTATACTTGTGACCAAAGCATGCGACTAAAAAACGAAAAATACTAGCGTCCTTTTCGTCTCCACTATCTTCGTCAGTCACCACACCATCATCAGGAGGAAATAAAATAATATCGCCTGGGTCTTCTCCGGCGTGCAACTCCTCGGCAATCTCATCTAACGTCAACCTGTAATACCTTAACAAGCTCTAAAACAATATCACCACATAGCAATAAGACAAAATATAAACAACAGTCTTGTTATTACTTACAATGAATTCGGAATAATAAAGTTATTATAATGCCCAGTGTCACCTCCAGGTGACACGGCATATTTTCAGTGCTGTAGTGAAGATGCTATTAGTTATTTTTAGCATAAAATATATTTATATTATAGCTAATACATTCATTTACTATATATAATAAGAAAAAAAACAATACTTACTGTCGGGACATTTTTATATCACTTTATACTTCAAGGAATCACAAAAACTCTGACTACTTCAAGTACGCGCGAAACAACTAAACAAATTTGATAAATATCATAAGGTTAGCTTTGCCAGAAAAAAAACATGAATAGTTCAACTAATAGGCTTTGCTACAAACGTGGTAGAATTAAAAAAATAAATTTTCATGTGGTAGAAAAAAAATATTAAACTACTGTCACCTACAGGTGACACTGGGAATTGAAGGGTTAAAGAGAAAAGCGAAAATCATCTTCTTGGTCGATGGGAATCTGGTGGGGATCTGGTCGTATCCGACTGGATTCAAAATGATGCCAGATTGCAATCTAACTGAAATCTAATCGTGACAATGTTTATTGCGACGATAAGATTTCACGATTTGCGAAGAAGATTTTGAAGTGTCTGCTCTTTATCAATAACGCCGCCATAGAGATATATAAGAATTAGATTTTGGGAAATCTAGAACAAACTGAATTCGATGTGTACCTTTTAGACATAACGCGCATTTGATAATATAATACAAAATAAGATATTTAAATTATTACTCACTTTGCGGTATATTAATGAACAACATGCTATCCTCACTCGCATTCCTACTCGACTTTGTCCCAACTGAGTATGACATAAAAATAAAGCTGTACATATTGTAACAAAATTCAAAAGAAAATTATGAATATGAGCATCCCTATATCTCTCCGGCGTTCTCTCTCCAGCAAAATAACCTATAAATAAAGCTAGTGTATAAGGTACCATTGGCCTGAAACAAAAGATACATAATATATGATTTATATCCTTATACTATGTCATCACTATTATTATTGTATGGCTTAATTACTACAGATAAGACTACAGATATAAACACTGGACACTGATTGTTTAATTGCCTAAACGTAACATATCTACGTATACACAATACACATATCTACATCTATCTTTAAACATTTATCATGCTTAGTAAAAAAGAGAGGTATTAGACATCCATTTTCATTGTAAGTCATAAAATTATGATATAAGAACTTAACTCACCATAGTATTATAAATAGTATAGCAACAAATAAACCGACCAGCATGTATTCGAGCCAAAAGCATGAAACAATTGCCCTCTGGAGGGACGGCTGGGTGTTTTTATTGCGTGCTTTGGTAAGTTCTTTGTTCCATGCCTCTTCCAGTCGATCCCCGAGCCGTCCCGAATGATCGCTATCGCGGGCTTGCCATAAGTCTTCCACCTTTATGCCTTCCTTGTATCCTTTGCGAAATAATGGTAGACTCCAACTATAAGTAAAAAGTAAATTGTAAGAATTACTTGTTCATCTTGAATATTGTTTAACAAATTTATTTCGTTCTTTAAGTGCATAATTACAATTCAATGTAGAACCTTTTCATACTCTTGGTTTACCTATTCTCGTTTCTTTTCGATACATTTGTATCATAACTTATAAATCACTACATATTATAAAACAAAGTCGCTTTCCCTGTCCCTATTGTCCCTTTGTACGCTTAAATCTTTTAAACTACGCAACGGATTTTGTTGCGGTTTTTTTTAATAGATAGAGTGATTCAAGAGGAAGGTTTATATGTATAATAATATCCATTAAATAGTGGAGAAGTACTGTTATTTTTGAGATTTCTACTGTGATGTCGTAAAAAATTACATTTTTTCCGCTTACATTGCAAACGCAGGCTGAACCCTACGAGTTTTATCAAAATAATGTACTAAGTATTATACACATTGAAAAGGTCTACAGAAAAGTCCGCGATGGTATATGTCTATCTCTTATGGATAACCCACAATAACTTTTTTTTTGTCATTTACTTTTTACGACAAATAATGGCTAATTTTCGATGCGATTTTAACCAATACAGTATTAATCCTTAACCAATTAAGTACCTTGAATACATTGTTCATTTAATATATATCTATATTCTATATGGCCCTTTACACCGTATGATTTAAGTGAATATTTTCGAAGATATTACAGATTTAAAAATTGCGGGACGTAGCGTTTGAGGCGGTACCGAGCTTTTCTGTAGTGTATTTAGTATCAGCATTGCACCCGTGCGAAGCCGGGGCGGGTCGCTAGTTAAATATATAATATGAACCTAAGTACTATATTATTTAAGTACCTTGGATATACCAAGTCATATGCCTATCTTTTTTACAAAATTTTCCTTGCACACCTTCCCAAGATAACTAATCCGTGAATGTGAATAATACCTATGTACCTAAAGCATTTTATCCGGTGTTGTCTGTTGATAAATAAAATCTGTTAGCTTTATGATATGGGTTTGCTATACTGACACGAATAAGTTCTGTTGTCTGTTTCGATTAATGTTATTGCGTCGTATAGTCCAAGTGGCTCAATTCATTCAATTGAAAATAATTACAAGTCACACTCGCTTCAATCGTCTACACTAACAAATTATTACAGTTAACAAAGAATGGAAAAAATGCAGCCTATCAGATATTACATAAAGTGCACACTGCATAACTTCAGGATATCTAGTAAAACCGACGAAATTTATGATAACTGTTACGGATACTAAAAATATATAAACTTTAAATTTAAAAAAAATAGAGATATGATTAGAAAAGCGAATTAATTAACCGAACAAATTGTTGTTTTAAAATGTTAGGGTCAAACATATGTATATTTGCTACTACAATTATTATTATTGATATAATATGCAACATATGTCAATGTATATCATTATGTTTTAATCAGTACCATTTAAAAATAGTCTGGCCACAGCTGCGTCACTAATGGGGTCACTAGCAAAGGGGAAAACCCAAACCCTCTCATAATCAGTTGTATGGTCACAGATTACTAAATATTTACTACGCAACGTGGTATAGTAGTGTATTTACAGTACCTACGTACCTATACGTTATCACATTTTTGAGCTTATTATTGACAAGAAATAGAAAGGAACCACGAAAAATAGGCAACGACTTATTATCGACTTCCAATTTGAACCAATTACCAAAGCCAAAGACTATTTATGTATGTACATACATATTACAGTTTTGTTTTTAAGAAGGTTGAAATGTGGATGTAGTAGTGTAGAAAATGTGCGGTCTACACACAGTAGACTTCGTAGTTTCTTATAAACTGCACAGCAGCAGCCAAATACTTTGTATACGTATTTATTTCGAGTACATATGTATCTATGTGGTTTCTATCTATAGAATAAATATGAAACACTTTAAAGCCGAAAGGGCATGAGGTTTTTTTCTGTGTGGTGTCTCTGAATGTTAGCCAGAAGGGCTTCTACATTTTAACGCGGACGCGGGGGTGAACTGAAGGTTCACCCTGGTAGCGACATGCACAAGGGCGTCCCCCCTTGACGGGGACCACGAACCTCGGCTTGAGCTGTCGCTTGAGTGGAGGAGGCCAGAAGGGCCCTAGCCCCTAATCGGACGGGCGCTCACCTGGGTGGGCGCGGGAACGCGGAACAAGGGACCTCGTCTTCGCCGGCGAAGACGGTGAAAGGGCATGAGGAAAATCATACAAAGTAACTACTTATTCAACATAAACTCTGTAAAAATATTTGCATTCTTACATTTGTTGTTATTTATATGTATACATATATTATACGTTACAAAACAGATATTACTCAGCATAGCATTAGTAAGCATTTGCATAGCCTATATTCATGATGAAAAAAAATGGAAACGCAATTAACATGAATAATCACACCTACCTATATTTATTTTTGTACATTAAAGAGAGTAGTAGCATTAGTCATTTCATTTATTTTCGAAATAAAAGTTTAGTGGCCTCGTATACCTAAAAGATAACGTAGAGCCGAGTTTCATATGAATAATGAATGGTTTGGGCCCATTGCATTGAAACAAAAGAGATTATGAGTCTTCTGTTACATATTGTTATCACTACCAGGAATACAAACGACCACACTCAGGACGATGATTTTGAAATGCAATAATGGTGAAAGCTTTTCTGGAAAGTGTGGTATTTTTGAAATTACTACTGATGACGTTTAGGAACCAACGAGTGCAATTTATTATTATTAGTACCACTTAGTACTATGTCAACAGTACCTCTACATATACATATTTTGGTTAGTTCAAACACGTCGCTTTATAAATTATAACTACCTACGGTCTTAGCAGCATTCATTATTTTGCATTATCATAATTGAAAATATGTTTGTTAAAATAACAAGATCGATAACTCGACCTTCACATTATAAGCCGGTAGGTTCATAAAAATGAATATAAAAAGGTCAATATTGATTCTCCTGAACTCATTCAAGGGTACAAAAGTTATAATAAATTATATTGTAGGAATAGGTATGTGAGCAGAATTATGTGCCTACTTGCTCTATTCCCATATCACACACGTACTCCGATGAGAAAGAGATCTTGCAACTTGCAAGACATCTATTAAGACATAACGGATAGTTTTTGAAAGGAGAATGGGCATTTTACTATGGAAGTTGGGCCTGAACCCTTGAGTTGGACCAATACACATGAGATATTGTTTTTATAATAGATCATAACACATACATAAAGGGAAAAATATATATAAAAAAATAATCAACCGGGTTTTTTTACAGTCACATCAAGTTTTATTTCTTTGTGTATAATATTTTTTGCAATAAATAACTGTTATAAGACAATGACAATATCTTTATGTTACTCCAATTCACTTTCACTTACAAATACCTACTAATCTTAAGCCTTCTAATAACCGAAATACACTAATATTATGTTTTGTAACATGTACCTATACCGTGTTTATTATAATTCAACGTACCTAGTTAGACGTTTTTTTGTGGTTAAACTCAATCACTCCAGTGACATTTAGATTTATATTTACTTCACTCGAATTAAAAACACCGTTATTGTGCGCAAAATAAGAGCCAAATAAATAAAACTTTTTGCCTTGACTGTACAAGAACCCGGTTGATTTATTTTTTTATTTTATTTTTTTCGTAAGGTATGTGTAATGATCTATCACAAAAACAATATTTCGTGTGTATTGGTCTTAGCCTAAGTTTCAGGCCCAATTTGCCCATTCTCCTTTGATTTATAAATGCTAGGTTACATCTGAGACCGCCTTTATGTTCGTCACCTCATACCATTTTATATGGAAAAGCAACGTGTAAAATTCTTCGTTTTTTAAAGGTGGTACTTATACATATAGCTTTGGAAATATCCTGAATAATGTGTATTGCGTTCGTCTGGGGTCTGCTATTTGAAATCTGAGTTTATTTGTTCAAAATGAGTCAATAGATTTGGTTACAAAGTTTTAATTTTAAACTTATAATATTGGCGTTATTTCTAAAAATAGCAATGCTGCAATAACACTCTGGTGTAAAAAAGAAAGCTGTTAATTCTTGTTGTAAAAATAAATGGACTTTTGAGTGGAATGGTGGTAATTAATTGTTTCCATTATTAACATTGGTTTATCTACAACTTAAAATTACATTTTCAGTAAATCCAAATGAATTTTGAAATTACTTTTTCCTTTATCTACGTAATCATACCATCAAATTGAATAAGTACATTATGCTGAATGTATCGCTTGGTAATTTTTTCATAAAACTTAATTGATCACTGTTGACTTTTTTTTATTGTTGATAGGGAAGCGCTTGACCACAATCTCGCCTGATGTTAAGCTAAGATGTGGTCTAAGATGGAACGCGCTTCCCTAGAAGGTACCTGTTCACTCTACGCTTGAAGACCCCCATAAATATTATATTATGTTGACTATCATATGCGAAGTCGCAAATACTTTTACTTTTTTTGATAATATAAAACGACATTATTGACTGTATGGTGATTTTTAATTTTATTTACGTCGAAGCCACGATGATATATTATATAAGATGGGGCGAGTCAAAAACCGGCTATTACATATTAGAATATGGGTCATTGACTTACAAAAGTTTATAGTCACAGTTAGACAATTTTATCTCACAATATCGGTTTAAAAATAGAGAATAAAAATTAGTTAAGTTCGATATACAACTATATTGACACATTTAGTTCCGGGTCTAGTAATAAATATGTAGTTTTTGCACCGTATACCTATATAAGATACCGCTACTTGGAAATTGCGATCACTTGCCTCTGTATCTATCAACTATAAAAAATATACATGACTCAAATCATGATTTTATCACACTACAGTTACATAAATCATGTACAATTTTACGGTAGCCTTCACCGTATGTAGGTCCATATGTGATAATCAAAAGGTCGTGGGTTCAATCCTCGGGGGAGATAAAAATCTCCCAGACAGAGCAGTTTGACAAAATAACAATGAGTAATTTTAAAATAATCTACCACGTTTCCCTGGGCAAAAACAACTTATTAACAATTTTGAAAATATCTTTCGAAATCAAATTTTAATACAGTACCTAGCTAGTAGGTAGACGTACATAGTCAATGAACTATGTTCTTAGTTGTGGGTATTCAAATGAGGTATCGAGTGACTTGCGTTTTTTCAGTTTATTCTTAAGAATAATTAATTATTAGATAAATTGGAACTTGAAATATTCCCGTGAAAAACATCAAGTAATTTTGCGGTCAGTTACGCCATGTTATCTAATTGAAGACATATTTTTTTTTTATAAAAAGAGTTTGAATCTAAGGCTTGAATAACGTTATACATATACTTATTTATATCCTATTAGGCAGAGTGAAACTTCCCGAAAATTTTATTCAATATATTTTTATACAAACAATACAGTATGGTGTTGGTGCTCTAGATAAAATACTTTTTTCACGTTCCCAGGTCCCAACTATCCTACTAATATTATAAATGCGAAAGTTTGTGAGGATGGATGTATGTGTGTTTGTTTGTTACTTTTTCACGCAAATAATACTGAACCGATTACAATGAAATATAGCACACATAGAGATAGAGGGTACATTAACACATAGGATAGGTTATATCTCAGAAATCCCACGGGAACGGGAACTATGCGTATGCGGGATTTTCTTTGTAAACACGGGCGAAACCGCGGGCGGAAAGCTAGTCTTATCTATATTCATCACATGAAAGCATATTAGGCATTAGCCCATACACTCAAATTAGGCTTTTTAATACAAAATTAAACTAAAATTAATGTCATGGCCAAAATCAAGGCTACTCTACGACGCACTGACCGCAAAAAAATCAATGAATGCATTTATTATAATTTTGTATCATTTATGGATGGAAATACAAAATATTTGCATACACTAGAATTGCCAATAGTCGAACCACAGGTCGAACCATTTGGACATTATTCAAATATCTCTCTTCTATTCAATAATCTCCGAAAAATATATATATACGTATACCTATTTCACATAATTCAAATACCTAGTTAAAATTGGAAAGGATGATAAAAAATACAAGAAACTGTTCCATCTCGTGAATTTTATTGTTCTATATTAATATTTCAGCATATTGATAGTAGAATTATTTTTTTACCATACACCAAAGATCAAAAACGTCGTTTTTACGTTATTTTTTGTCCATTCCATTCATTACGATCTGAGGGATTACTCGCTTGCCCAGTGCCCACTGCCCACCACGCGCTGGTGTTATTTTTTATTTATCATATTATGCTAGAATGACTATGCTTACATTATTAAATTAATTAGGCACAACAATCTGCATTCTCTATGTGCAATAAAAAAAATTCAAGTCGATACATTTAGAGATCTTTATCATATCTGTTTATTTTACGTATCCTTAGTGTAGTTATAAAGTATGTAGTAGTATAATAGTATAATGAATATATTATATTATTGCAGTGTGGTTATTATATTAGGTACCTACGTCATATAACATATTATAGCCATCTATGAATGTGAATAACTTAACCAAACTGGGTAGGTATACCTAGTAGGCGCAGACCGTTCATTGTTTAGTCCATCGCAAGTCCATCGATTAACGTTTCGTTGTCCTTGAACTTAGTCGTGACTCGTTGCTATGGTAACGGTAAATTTCTAACAAAACTACATTTAGCAATTAAGTACTAAGGTCCTTATTATTTATTATTATTTATTACCTATGCTCAAAAAAATTTATGAAGAATATTTTTTCATTTGAAATAGGTATATATCTCTTATGTAATAAAATATATAATGTAAAATGTTATCAATATCTTGTCAAGTCCATTATCGCAAATCAGTCAATAGAGAGTTATTAACAATAAGTTTACAACATCATAGACAGTATAACTATCGATAATCATTCGATAACATCTAATTAATTTTATAGCCATTATTTAATGTAAAATAAACGGTTACCATATCCACAGTTCATGCAAATTGTAAGTAAAGTAGGTAGGTAGGTAGGTAATATCTCATATTCATATTGTATCTAAATAGGTAGGTATATCAAGCTAAAAATTTATTTTCGTAGGTACGATAATGTACCGAACATTATTGTACCTACGGCAACGATTGACCTACGAAAATAAATTTTTAAGCTTCCCATATTTTTATAAATATGTACCTATTTGAATTTAAGTTTAAAACAGAGTACCTATGTATTTTTCAGATAACAAGTAACAACAACAACCTATCAACTAAGTAAATCTAAAAAATAACAATGCAACGAACCGATGTAAATTATGTGTTGTTAACAAACGGCAAGTCATTAAATATAATACCGAAGTCTACTCCAATGACTCCAATGAATAGGGTAGGGCTTGAGTAATTAGTAAGACAGTCATTTATGCATCATTACGAGACAAACTATACATTCGACTTAGGTAGTTAAGTGTATCTAAAAATTAAGTAATAAGTAGGTAATAGGTAACTAGCCATGTTACATGTACCAATTCTAGCGGAAAATTGTTTTATTTTTAAGAAGACGCGTTTCCGGAGTATGTAGGCATACAAGGTTCAGTCCATTATAATTTATAACGTACCTATACATTTTCCTCATTGAACCCGTAAACTGTTGAATAAATTCCATCCTTATTCCGTCGAAATAATCATTTGCAAAATATATGTGTACAAAATACAAAATCGAAGTACATAGATAGTAGTTACATGTAAGTAAGCAGTATCTTTTAATTATTTTTGTTCTGTAATTTTTATATGAACATAATATGTATACCTATCTACCTAAATATATATTATAATAAATAAAATCTCCGGGCATATATATGTACATAATAACCTACATATATAAATTAATAACAGTCGATAAATTTACTCGCTAATAATTATTGTTACGGTCAAAGTTCAATTAAAGTTCAGCACAATTATTTTATAAACAAAAAATGTTCACAATTGTATATCAAATTCTGCGTTTCTTATTACTTTAATAAATAAGAATAAAAATGAAAAAAATAATAATACTTATTAAAAAAAACTTTACTTACCATAAAAATAACTTTGAAAATATATTAGCCTTTTCATGTGGATTCTTCTCCCGAAGTATAACTTTTGATTCCATTTTGATGAACTCTTTTACACAAAATTAAACTTTACGTATATTAGGGAAGCATTTGTATCTTATAACGAGTACTTATTAGGAAAAATTAAGTATCCGATGGTCGAATATAAATAAAATAACTAATAAAATTTTCGAGGAATCACGCATATAAATCGGTCACACAAAGCACTAAAAATCTGTACAGTACACGTTCTATCTGTATAAATTATCACACACTTCACAAAAACCACGATAATACCGATGCAAATAGTAAAATATAATTCAATTATTTTTAAGTACAGATATCGAAAAAGTAGCAGGCCGGTTTGGAGAAAGTATCACAGATGGAATATATAAATAGACGCGGACCCGCAGCCACAGCGCACAGGCGAACCTACGCCGGTCGACGCTCTGCCACTGACGGAATTGACGGACGGGCTGCACTCCGTCTCCGCCTCACGTCTGAACAGCGAGCGATTCACAGTCACCACAATATACATGGCTATTTATACCTATAGAACATTATCATGACTAGATATTCGCACATCTTCGCGCTCTCATTTCATGCTGAATCATTGCCGATTGCCGACTATCTAGTAGGAATCTACACTCGACATGTATTGATTTGGTAATCAATCCGAGCTAACTAGTACAGCTACATATTATCTCTATGGAGCTAACCTACATCCATTAAAAAATGAAATAAAAAACCTACAAAAACATATTTTTTACATAGAAGGTTTTTTGCAAGTTAAATAGGTAGGTACTTTGTAGGTATAATCCACAACAGGTATAATCTATAACGAATCATAATTTCCGTTTGCATAATATAATTTACAGAATTAGTTACTGGAATTGATATAAGCGATTTGAGATTGACATAAAAATTGTAATTTGTCAAAGAAAATCATATACCTCGTAATTCATCGGCCTCTTTAAAAAAAATACATACATTACATGCACGTATAGATTTAAGTCTATTTTTATGCCTTAGTAGGGATAAAAACAGGAATAAGTATTTGTATTCTTTACTGTACTAGATACTAAATTAAATCCAAAAAAATATATTTTAAGGAGTTTTGTAGTTACCCTTAAATAATATAATATGTAATACAATCAGGAAAAATATTTTAGCCTGCGTCCCTAATACCATGATGTGATAATTACGTCGCCCCCCGCAGCTGACGATAGCTCTTCTTTAGTTTCGCTAAAATTTAAATATTTTTTTTCCCGCTGTCCATGCCATTTTTTCGGAACATCCGTTAAAAAAACAATTAGCTATCAGCTCTGTGTGATAATATTGTCCACTGCCCAATGGACCAGTGCCGACAGATTTAATCTATTGTTATCTATCCTTTGTAAACTTCGTAAATCTTCTTCGTATTGAATATGAATAACCGCATACCGGCTCAGTTGGTTTGGTCTAAAATTTTTTTTTTTTTTTTTTCCCCGTTTAATCTGCAATCAGTCGCAAGACTATAAGCAGATGTGTTGCCTGCGCGAGATTATGTAGACGACGAGACCAGCGTCTCGTCTGTCTTCTAGAAAACATCCTTCCTTTTCAGCCTTTTGGTCATAGGGGAAGGTTTTACGAGTTCATGGGCAAGGGGGTTGGGGTGACGCGACAGGCGGTCGGCATATCTATTTTTAAATTTGTCAATTTCAGCTTGAACGGTCGGTACATTCAGATATTCATGGATCTCCACATTTCTGGTAAACCAGGGGGCGCTCGTGATGGTACGCAGTATGTGATTCTGGATACGTTGAATGCACATAATGTTACTTTTACTGGCAGTTCCCCACAATGGGACACCATAGGTCCAGATAGGTTTTAAAACGGTGTTGTAGATTAACAGCTTATTATCCACAGACAGGACAGAGTTTCTTCCCATAAGCCAATACAGGTTGCGAAACTTAAAATTTATTTCGTCTCGTTTCTTTTTGATGTGGGTGGCCCAGATGAGTCTTCGGTCTAGGTTGAAGCCCAAGTATTTAACATGTTCGCTATCCGTCAGCACATCATCACCAAATTTGACTGGGGGGCAGTTGCCTCTCCTTAAGGTGAATGTAATATGGTGTGACTTCTGAGCACTTGCACGGATGCGCCACTTCCTCATCCATTCGCAGGTAGCATCCAGTAATCGTTGAAGCTTATTACTTGCCGCTATTGGAATATCATCTCTAACAAGGTAGGCTACATCATCAGCATAAGTTGCAACGGTTACGTCACTAGCTACTGGTAGGTCAGCAGTAAATAAGTTGTAAAGAACAGGGCCGAGAACAGAGCCTTGTGGAACGCCGGCATGTATTTGGCGAAGTGAGGATCTATCATCTCTCTGTTTCACTCGAAAGAGTCTCCCTTCGAGGTAGGACTGGATGATAGGAAAAAGAGAGTGAGGTAGTTTATCTTTCACTTTGCATAGTAAGCCCTTGTGCCACACTCTGTCGAACGCTTGTTGGACATCCAGAAAAGCCGCCGAGCAGTATTGGTTCATTTCAAAGCAGCGTCTGATCTCTTGGTGGACCCGGTGCATCTGCTCTATGGTGGAGTGCTGCTTTCGAAATCCAAATTGATGACTAGGAACAAGATCACAGTTGTCCATATGCTCCATCAAGCGTACTACGAATATCTTCTCCCATAGTTTCGAGAGAACCGGTGTCAGGCTAATGGGACGGTACGAAGCAGCCTCATGGGGAGATTTTCCAGGTTTGTGGATCATGATGATTTCCGAAATTTTCCATATCTTCGGAAAATACGACAATCTGAGAATCGCATTGAATAGGGAAGCAAGAAATGTTATGCACTTGCGAGGTAAGTTTTTTAAATGTTTCGGAGTGATCAAATCAAAACCAGGAGCCTTGTTGGAATTCAGTCTTCTTATTTCGCGAGCGATTTCTTTTGGTGATGCGGGTTTAAGTGGTAAGCAGAGCTGAAGATCCTGACTGAGTATGTCGATCACATCAGGTTCGTCGCTACCATCATTCGGCTTGAAGACATTCTCTAGATGATTTGCAAATGCTTCTGCTTTTTCAGCGTCGGTTCGCGCCCATGAATTTGAGGACTTGATGGGATGCAGATGTTCTTGTGGCCTTTTATTGGTTTTAATAGCTTTCCAGAGCGAAGCATCTCCTTTTCCTTGCGGTGACATTCTTTCTATAGTATTGCGAAAGCTGGAGTTTGCAGAATCTAGTAAAAGCTGCTTTAATTGTTTTGCAGATTTATTAAAGGCAGTCTTATCGGTTGGATGGTGAGATTGCTGCCAGATACGTCGTAATCGCCTTTTCTCTAAGAGTTTTGTCTTGATGACTGTAGATTGGGATGCCGTCAATGGGGGATATGTTATGCAAGGTGAGTTTTTCCATGAAGAGACCTGGATCAGATTTGTAAAGGACTCACAAGCGTTGTCAACATCTTCTGGGGTCTTCATGGAAATGTTAAGTTTAATGTTTTCCTCCAAGAAGCTACGAAACCCTTGCCAGTCAGTTTTATGATTATACAAGGCATCTGTCTGCTCGACGTGAATGACAGAAGTACTCAAGGTAAGAATAACCGGTGTATGATCGGATGAACCATCCAGACTCGATTCCACAGAGGTGTAAAGATGGCTGACTCCCTTCGTTACGAAAAAGTCTAGGAGGTCAGGGGACTTGTTGCGATCAGCTGGCCAGCTTGTCGGTTCACCGGTAGATATGGGAGTAAGATGGTGAGTATCCAGACAGCTTTTAAGAGATCGGCCTCGTGGTAAAGAAATGCGGGAGCCCCAGTATGTATGCTTAGCATTCCAATCCCCTCCAGATATGAATTTGTTGCCTAGTCGGCAAAAGTAGTTCTCAAACATTTGTGGGGTGATTGTATATCGCGGACAGTGTAATGTCACCCGCTCGATCATGTAGTTTAATATTGGTAGCTTGAATATGCTGTGTTGCATAGTTCTCTAGTACAGTGTGCTTAAGATTTGATCTAATGATTATGGCAGTGCCTGCATGCGCTTTTCCACTAACGGGATGAGGAGTGAAATAAATATTGAAACCCTTTAGTCGATAGGAACTGGTTTTGGTGGCATGAGACTCGGAAATCAAGACAATGTCAAGTTTATTACTATGGATCACTTCCTCAAGTTCGTGAATGTTCGACGATAATCCGTTGATGTTCCAGGTTGCAATACGTAGGGGAACTATGAATGTGATTTCGAGACGATGGAGGTCAATAGGTTAAGAAGGGTACCTATTTGCTGAATGAGTTGGTCTATCTTTTCAGATTGCTTTATAAGAAGTTGTTCAATACGATCGTCAGTCTTGTGTCTGTTTGCAGTGACATCCGAGTAGCTGCAATTGTCACGCAGTTTAGTAGAATGAGGTGGTATAACTGTCGTTCTATAGTGTTCTTGTGTAGGTTTAATTTCTATTTTCTCCTTCATTGGCTCGCTAGGAGTATTATATCTTCGGTTTGCCTTTCTGGATGAGATTTCCAGGTAAACTTGACAGCCTTTATAATTCGCTGGATGGTCGCACGAGCATAGAGCACATTTAGCTGGGGTGTTGCGGTCCTTTTTTTGGACAGTCTGCAGTTTTGTGACCTTCTCCACATTTGACACATCTATAGGGCCTCATGCAGTTGTTCTTCGAGTGGCCATATTGCTGACAACGATAGCACTGAACAATTTTTGTTGATTTGCGAGGATCTTCTATTGTAACTCGTTGGTGGTAGATATATTCAATATCTTTTACAGCTTTATTATTATCACTAGGTTCTAAATTAACAAAGAATGTAAAAGAAGGCGACTTGTCTGGACCGAAGCGGGCATTAATAATTTCACCACGGACTTTGTTTCCTGTAGCTTCTATCGCATCGATTATTTCTTTGTGAGGTGTCGAATAGTGAAGCTTCTTTATAACAATGCGATACGCCTTCTTTTCTTTTGGTGTAAATGTGTGACCTATTAATCCCTTAGCCCTAATTATTGATATAACATTCTTATACGTGTCTGAGCATTCCACAAGAACTCGGAGCAAATTTTTATTTATTATTCTTATTTTAAAGAGTTTCGGATCGCAAACCGATTCAATTAATTTTGATAATTCATTTACATCTTCTATTCCATACAGGACAATAGGAGGAGGTTTGTTTTTACCTAGATAAGAAGTGTTATTATTTTCACTTTCAGGTTGATCTATTGGGAGAGATGTAAATCTATTAGATACTGCCACAGATGTGGGATTCGGTGGAGATTCGCTTGTTCTCTTACGTTTATAAGAATTAGGTACCCGCTGCCAAGGTGGTGGTGATCTCTGCTTGGATTGGTTTACTTTTTCTACAGTATCTGCTGCTTTTGGTACCATTTCAGGTTTGGTCATATCGCTCAGAGATGCTGAGCGTGGTCTATTGAAAAGTCCTGGGTGAAAAACTTGTTGGGTTAGATTTTTTTGATTTGTTCTGGTTGAAGAATTTAGGGTAGGTTCGCTCATTTTTGTTCCCACGAGTAGGGTCGAATTATACGGTCGCTTACAGGGTGACGCCCATTCCTGTAAGAAGGCGCAATTCAACGATGGTCTAAAATTAGAAAGTTATTTATAAATTAGAAATATATTATTTGGGATAATTATTATATTTGTTGATTAACGTGAACGATTGAGCTATTAAAAAATATTAGTTGTCGGTAAAAAAACATAACATGATCGTTAAGAAATGCAGATTTACTTTTTGCGTCTTTAAAGTCGAAGTCATAGGACTTCTATGATAAAGTTTTTTATTGATAAACGTTTGTGCTTGTGCTATAACAAGCACAAACGTTTCTGGTAATTTAACACCTATTAATCGGTTTTAATTTAGTTTTAATGATCATCATGTTAATAAAATTTTTGCACTTACAACATTTAGATTTCAATTTTTCGATTGAAGCCTTCTGAATAATAAAATGAAATTTTTATTTACCTGATAGATAGAGCAAGTTTTTAAAAGCCAAACGGAAAACTTTTTTTTATGTGATTTATTTTTTTACGGGCCCTTGAAGTGGTGAACATACGTAATTTTATCTTTCTTGGCATTTAATTCTTTTTTTATTCCATTCGATAATCTAACGATAGATAGATGTTTCCATATTGAATTGGCCTATCTTTCAGCTTAGCACATAAAAAAAGTCAAGCATCTAGCGCAATAATTCACGTCACCATAAATAAAAATCTCATCGTACTCGGCGATAGATAAAAATTGAAAAAAATGTCATAAGTCAGAAAATACGAAAAATCGCATAACATACATGGGGGTGATTCGGTTAGCCCTCTAGGTCCTCTACCTCCCAGCTTCCGTTCATCACTACTTTTTGGGACATCCTGTATATTTCTCAGGCAAATTTCGCAGTTTTAATTACGCGCACCATAATAGCACAGACTAATAATAATATACTACGTTTACGCTAATATTATAAAGCTGAAGAGTTTGTTTTTTTGAACGCGCTAATCTCAAGAACTACTGGTCCGATATGAAAAATTCTTATGGTGTTAGATAGCCCATTCATCGAGGAAGGCTATAGGCTATATCATCACGCTAAGACCAACAAGAACGGAGCAATACGGGTGAAACCGCGGGTCACTGCTAGTTTATTATGTAATATAATATAAACCTCATCATCATCATCATCATCATCAGCCCATATACGTTCCCACTGCTGGGACACGGGCCTCCTATGAGGGTACAGGCCATAATCCACCACGCTGGCCAAGTGCGGGTTGGCGGATGACACATGTCGTCGAACTTTTGATTCTTCGACATGTCGGTTTCCTCACGATGTTTTCCTTCACCGTTCGAGCAGTGGTGATGTTACAACATGCGCAGATAAATTGAAAAATCAATTTATTTCCTGCGCGCTCGCCTGGTCTCGAACCCCGGACTTATCGATTCGAAGTCCGAGGTCTCACCACTGAGCCACCACTGCTAATATAATATAAACCTAATTACCTATAATATTATAATAAATGCCGAATTGATAGTGTAAAAACCATGAAATTATCTTCATCCAGACACTAAGAAAATGTTAATATTTTTTTTATTATAGGTAATATAGAAATAATGTTTATACTACACATATACTTAATTAAATACATTTATTAATGATACATTAGGATACAAGATACACATAGTTATATGTATTTAATTCTTATACTTATATTTTTCGTTACAAATAATAAGAATAATCTATAAAGCCCTTTGGATTTTCCGTACATGTTGACTTTTAGATTCATTTAAAGCCTCACTCAATCTGTTAGTGAGATGAACCAAATTGGGCAAATCACACTGCAGTAGAACATGTTTTATAATATTTTGACACTGACTTGCGGCTTTAGCCTCTTGTATTGTAGAATTGATGGCCATTTCTGGGACTGCTCCTGAACTAGCGTTGGACATACGGTTATGTATGTCTTTGCTCGGATCATAATCCTTGGGGGTGGATAGAACAAAATCCATGGTCACCATAGGCTTTATTTCTTCTTTACATTTTCTTGAAGCCATCTGCAAGTGAGTGTAAATAGTTTACAATGAGTAGGGTACAAAAAAGAAGAAATACAAAAGAAAGGCCAATATACTATGATACTGAATAAAACAAAAAATGAACATATACCTGTACTTCAAATCTCCAAGCCAAATCTTGATAGGCTGGATCACTTTGCTGAAGTAAATTTAGAGCAGAAGACAATTCAGCTTTCTTTGTAGTATAGAATTTTACTAAAATCTGTTGGTGTTCATCCGAAAACCCAGCTATAGCTAATGATGATTTAAAATTTTGCTCTGACAGCTGGAATATTAAAAGGGAGATTAGCTCTCTTGATGGACCAAAATCTTTTTTTATCAATACAACATAGAAATGTTGCTAAAAGGTTTTATTAAAGTTATGTTGTAACAATTGTGAATTATTCATATTATTTTCGTATTTGATAGTACTCACATTGTGTTTACATCCTTCTATTATAAGATGTGCTAATGCTTGTATCAAGTTATGAATATTGTTTGAAGAAGTTCCTAATTTATCTGTAAAGAAGATAAATTACATACCTAGGTTAATTGTTTAATAAACTAATAATAAAAATACAATCAACTTATAAAAATACACTTACCAGCAGCTAAAGAACATTTTTTCTCGTTTATTCCATTATTTAGATAGTCTACAGTTAATTTACAAAAATCCACCAGCACTGAAATATATATAACTTATTAATAATTAGAAAATTAAATAATTAAATTAGTTAATTATGCAGAACACATGTTTTACCCTGAGAGGAATGGTCATGTAATAAGCTGAGATGGTCTTTTTGAAGTTCACTAATAAATATGATCATGTTGGTTGTAGACGTTTACTCGTGCTTTTTACGCTGAGGTGGTTAACTTTGTCTATGTTTATTACCAATTAATTTAGATCTAATGGATATTGGATATTAGAAAAATATTTTGATTGTTATGATGAGGAATTTACACCGAGAATTTACATTTCAATTTTCAAATTCAAAATATGATTATGTCATTGTCATTTGTCAGTGTCAAATGTCAATTTAGCCCATATATTATTTTTCTATATAGCAACTATAATTATCAGATTTGAAATCACAGTTTGAAATCTAAAATTATTTTATAAACCTGGAAATTAAATATAATAATAAATTAAATAAAAATGACCTATACATTTCTATCCAAATATCAAGTCCAAGTGATAACTCATATCACAACTAAATACCTTTTTAAAACAAAGTTTCTTCGCGCAGTTTCTCTGCCCGCACTCTGCCCGGATGAATGTATAAAATCTGTAAAATAAGATAGGTAAGTAATAAATAAATGTTTATACCTTACCTTAAATTTAGATGGAATATTCATCCTTCTTCCAACTAATATTATAAACATGAAAATGTTTGGTTATTCTTTAACGAAAATCCGTATGAAATGGTTTAGAGAAATAAATAAGGTATAGCCTGGATTTATATAAACATAATATACTTGAGTAGAATATATTTACGGATTATTTTACATAATTAACGAATAAACAGCGAATTAATAAATTTTAGCGTTCTGAATTTTATAAAGTATTTAATAATATATTATAACTTAATTAAAACTACTATGAAAAAATAGCAACATTATACGCCAACATTGCAAGATCAGACGGATTGTCAATTCTAATTATTCTTTTTGACACCATCTACAATTCATGCAATTCTGAAATCGTTTTATTTATTTTAAGAATAAAAAGTGATGATCAGAAAAGAAAATTATCAACATGGCTTTAAAAAAGGTTAAGGGTAACTTTGAGAGAATGTTTGATAAAAATCTTACCGATTTAGTGCGTGGGATAAGAAATAACAAAGATAATGAGGTATTTATTTGTTTTCAGCAATTTGATGTATTACTTGTTTTCATAGATTATATTTTAATGCGTGAAATATTTCAAGAGTCTCATATTTACTGCTTGCTTGATTTTAGGCAAAATATATAGCACAATGTATGGAAGAAATCAAAGTGGAATTGCGGCAAGATAACATTGGGGTGAAAGCTAATGCCGTCGCTAAGTTAACATATGTAAGTACTACCTACTACCTACTACTTATATCGAATAGTGGGTGTATATTAAAATTTATACATATTAAATATTATATGATGTAACAGTTGCCAAATATTTTCAATAAATGAGTGATTTATGCTAATGTACTAATGTGTTCATTTATTTATACAGTATAATATGTGATAAAAAGATGTAAGAACATGTATAATTTTTTTCTTATTTATATATGACATATATTATTATTTCTTTTCAGCTACAAATGCTAGGATATGATATATCTTGGGCAATATTTAATATAATAGAAGTGATGAGTTCAAATAAATTTACTTTTAAAAGAATTGGATACTTAGCCGCAAGTCAATCATTCCATGCTGATTCAGAATTGCTTATGTTAACAACTAATATGATAAGGAAAGATCTTAACGCACAGAATCAATATGAAGCTGGGCTTGCATTGAGTGGACTTAGTTGTTTTATATCACACGATTTGGCAAGGGACTTAGCAAATGATATTATGACATTGGTAAGTTTTTTAAATTGTTTACAATCTCTTCTTTTCTGAGGTGTTTTTCTGTGAAGCATAAATTATATTTCTGTCTACTTAAAATGAGAAAAACAATACCAATTTGTTTTAATTTCTAATAAGAGACCAACTAGCAATCATATATTATAGTTTGTTTAGATCAGACATTGTTATATTCAATGATGTTTTGATACTATTTCTTTGAATGGAAATTCTTTGCCACCTTTAAAATGTACACCTTGTCCTACTTATTTACATAATATATAAAAAAAAGCAGTAAATGAGACTAAGCAGAAAGCTATTATATTATAATATTAATTTAAAACACAACATATTAAGGAGGTATCAATATGTTACAGTAAAAGTTCTTTATTCGCGGGCATTATGTTCCGTAAATGTGTCGCGAATAGAGAAACCGTGAATATGAAATGGTAATTTGTATGGGGTTATAGGGGATACGTTCCTGGGTGACGAAATAAGGAAGCAAATACATACAGAAATCAGTTTTATTGAAATTTTTGACTATACATATTTATTAATTACCATTTAATTAGGTATTATCTTCAGGTTTAGGCAATGGCTTGGCACTTTTTACTCGTTTTTTAGTCGACATTATAAATTCGTAGTTGTAGTTCAGGCGTTTACTAAGGATAACAATTGATTTTTATTTAGGTAAATACATATATGTAAGTACCGATGTACCGATTCGATCCGCGAATAAAGAATTTTGGGCCTCGAATATAGAAATTAGGTTGCATTTTTTCCATCCGCGAATAGTGAAACCGCGAATGAAGGAAGCGCGAATAAGGAACTTTGACTGTACTTCGACTATGGTGATCAATGAAATACCTAATTAACTTATAAAATGTTAGAAATATGCACTTAAATTCCTTATTAAAACATATTACAGATGAGTTCAACAAAACCATACCTTAGAATGAAAGCAGTTCTGATGATGTACAAGGTATTTTTAAGATACCCAGATGCGCTGAGGCCAGCATTTCCTAAACTAAAAGAGAAATTAGAAGATCCAGACCCTGGTGAGTCATAGTATAGAGGTGTTAAAGCATTTCTATGTATTCACAAATATTATGTTTTATATTGTTCATGTGTATGATGTGTATATTATGTGTGAAATTTGATAGTAAAAATTTTAAAATGGAAAATAATGTTATTCCACACTAGATGACCCATCATTCAAAGATGATATTAATAATAAATACTTATATAATTTTTTATCATTCAACAAATTCTTTTTTCAGGTGTACAGTCAGCAGCAGTCAATGTAGTGTGTGAATTAGCAAGAAAAAATCCAAAAAATTATTTATCCTTAGCTCCTGTGTTCTTTAAACTTATGACTACATCTACAAATAATTGGATGTTGATAAAAATAATCAAACTGGTATGTCCATATCAAATTATCACATAACAATTTCATGACTGGTGAACATTGCTAACAAATATGGCTTTGTTTTTGTGAAAACATTTCTTACTCTATTTTATAGGTATTTTATGTTACTGTTAATAATTAATAATATTTCCTTAACTTGTGAATTTTTCACAGTTTGGTTTAATGACACAGTATGAACCAGATATTGGAAGAAAAATAACTCAAAGCCTCATTGACCTAATTTGCAGGTACAATTAGCAGCCTACAAATCGAGTTTTTGCTAGCATCATCCACACACTCACACACTTGATTTTACATATTTCTCAAAGGGAATGTCACATTACAGACCTGCTTCAAACATTTTGCAAATAATATAGCAAGTCATTGTAATTTTACAGTTTTAAAATAAAAACTAAATAATACTCCATAAATTCTGTACATTTGGAACAAAGTGGAAATGATAAGCAAATTATTATCACACAAAATTGGCATGTAACACATTATTTTTTATTTTCGCTGGCAGTCACTCGAAGGGAGGGAAACAAAACATAATACAGATAGAAAACATCAGAATATGACATCATAAAATGTGCAGTTGCTCTTTCATAAGCTAGTCTTATGTAGTGACATTGTATTTGTTCCAGTTTGGTGCCTTAACCCCATTAGAGCCTCGACTTGGCAAGAAACTGATAGAACCATTAACTAATTTAATACATAGGTGAGTCGGAAATGCGATGATCCTTGATATAATCTGTGAATTTTGTTATTTTGGTCTCTATGGGGTAAAGGGAAGTAGAGATTTCGGAGGCTTTATGTATCGCTGGAATAGTCTACTAGGATGCTTTCACGGCTTTTTCTTGTTTGTGTGATTTACTGCTTTTGGATCATAGTCTTGTTTATACTAAACACTATTCATTTATATCTGCAGTACTGAGTACCTACACGTACAGTAATGGTAAAATATAACTAAAGGTATATTAAAATTTATTTAATTGAGACAAGAGTAACAAATTGGCACTTGCACTTGCAATATTAATTTTTTTTTGTTGTTATTCGAAGTCACATGGGCACATATGTATCAATAATATAAATAAAGTATAAACTGAATCATTAAATGTATAACATTATATCAAATCGAAACTGTTTGCAAGTTATTTTGCTAGCTCTATATTTACACTTTTAAATTTTTTTTAATTAGTGATATAAGAGTTTAGATATACCTTTATGATTCAGTATTTACAGTTATTGCTTAAATTCAAATAAATATACACATTACTCGTACATGCTAAAATAATTATAAGCACATTAATTGTTAGAGCTATTATATTCAAAACAATGTATTTCATATAAAATTATAATGTTTTTTATGTAAATGTCAAATATATATATGTATTTAGATTCGCGTGATTAGGTATTTCGAAATATCGTAAGAACAATTCAATAGAAAAATTACAGTATGCATAATAATACACTTTTTTCTAAAACCATACATTATTAACCTTTAGTAATTGTAATTAGTAGATATCTATAAAAGAATTAGTGAAAGGCCTCAGTCTATTCACATCTTGGACGAATCGTCATTAGTTTATGTCCAGTATATACAATTGAGATCATTTTTTCTTCAAATAGTAATATTTCAAACTTTAACTTATTATCCAAAAAAAGATTGATTGTATAACTTCTCCGAAATTGGCGTTTCTTAATACACCAGATATTACCAAACCACAGCGTCTTTTTGTGGATTTATCCGTTGCTTTTAGAAAAGAACCAAACAAAATGACGATACGTCTGTGTGAATGAGCCCTAATAAAGAGTGTACGTCAATAGTGTGTTTTATAATGTAGTACATCGGCGATGTCGTTGCTGTACGAGTGTATAAACACGGTGATCGCTGTGCTGATCAGCATCAGCAGCGGGATGCCGGGCCACGCCGCCTCCGTGCAACTCTGTGTTCAGAAACTAAGAATACTCATAGAGGATAGTGATCAGAACTGTGAGTCACTATCTCTTTACTTATTATAATGTACACACATATAACACATTCGTTTTAGTGCATAGTTGTGGTAATTTAGATTTTATACTATACATTGACACTGGTGGTAAGATATGCTTGACGTTTTGAGGACAAGGATTAAGGAATCACTGTGGGTTGGATTTTAGAGTTGATTTAACTGGATATGTTGTACAGATTGAATTTGGCTTATCTATACTATGATTGCTTTATTGAAATCGGTGACAATATTTCTTGTAATTTAATACTGTGTTTGAAATTGCAGTAAAATATTTGGGTCTACTGGCCATGTCGCGGATACTCAAATCTCACCCGAAGTCTGTACAACAACACAAGGACTTAGTACTTGCTTGCCTCGACGACAAAGATGAATCCATTAGATTGAGAGCATTAGGACTTTTATATGGCATGGTAAGTAATTAATTGAGAATGAATATCTACAAAATCAAGGAAGAACCTTTGTCTGCAGTACTACCTCAAACATTATTTATTGATGATAAAGTAGGTATCAACAAAGTAGAACAAAAATATTTAACATTTTGAGCTGTTAATATTCTCCATTCGTAATTATGACATACGCACAAAAAATAAATTTAACCATATAAAAAATGTAGGTATCGAAAAAGAACCTGATGGAGATAGTGAAGAAGCTGATGGTGCACATGGAGCGCGCGGAGGGCACGCTCTACCGGGACGAGCTGCTCACGCGCATGATCGAGATCTGCGCGCAGAACAGCTACCAGCACGTGGTCGACTTCGAGTGGTACATCACGGTGCTCGCTGAGCTCACCGAGATGGAGACCAGCGCCAAGCATGGTGAGTTAGGAGATACACAATGAATAGAAATACAAAAAAAATAATAATCAATTTATTGAATCTATGTGCATGTACTCGCGCCACATAGGGCACAAACAATACGCCAATAATAATGCAAGGCAATGCAATAAACAAAAGGCAATTAGATAGTTTATAAATCAAGTTGTTGAGTAGCCTCATTCTTCTAAATTAAAGGTTTGATCCAATTGTGAACTGTGAACAAATTTATGTCTGGCAAGTTCCAAAAAAATTGTGAATTTGCCAGACATAAATTTGGTATTGAGATAAAGATTCTTCATTACGTATACACTTCAGGATTACTGGTTCAAAAAAACTTTCTTGTATTATGTAATAACTGTTTATTTATTTTTAATTAAAAACCAAACAGAATCTTAATAAATTTGATATATATATTCTTTGACGTGACAACGTCTTATAATTCGATAGAGCCGGTTGCACGCACGAAAAAACATGACTCATGCGGCGTTACCTCGCTCTGAGGCGTTCCATGTAAGGCTTGAAGTGCAAGCGAGAACGCGGAACGATCGACAAAGAAGCACAATCGGACGTTGTCACGTTCAACTATCGTCAGTAAACCGACTTTACAGACAACCAATTTTTACACGCTTTAAATTAGCTTCACCTGTATGTTTGTTTGTTTGTAACCAACTTCTTTGGGCGCGATTTTGACCCACTTTAAACGGCCAGATTTCGTTCAAACTTTGTAGATTTATTGAGGACCGATGACAATACACTAATTTGATAAGATTTTCCTTTTTTTTAGTTCGGTTTCTATAAAAAGCGTGTTTTTTAGTTTTTTTTAACTATTATTATTGATGTTTATTGCAGGGTGCATGATAGCGGCTCAGCTGACGGAGGTGGGCGCGCGCGTGGCGGACGTGCGGCAGTTCGCGGCGCGCGAGTGCAGCGCGCTGTGCGCGCGCGCAGCCGCCGCGCCGCCCGGCGCCGCCTCGCGGGAGGTGCTGTACGCCGCCGCGTACGTGCTGTCCGAGTATTGCACGTGAGTATGCACGTGTTATACGAGTATATCTTGATAATGTTGCTTGTTCCCATGGAAATGCCTCTTGGTAGGCCATCTCTACAGAAAACCGTTTGCAGGTGTTGTAGGAGGTAAAGTTATTTTTATTAAACTTGTTTTTCATTAATTTTATATTGCATTTTAGTTACTTCTAAGTGATGCATATTATCCAATTACTAATAGCACTGATAATAATTGATAACACTTTGTAAACATTATATTTTTGTCTCTGAGTAAAACCAACAAATACTATTATAAATTTTTTTTGTGTATTAAAAAAATGTTAAATAGGTGTATAATTTATGTAATATTTCCAATATAGGGAGGAGTCAGTGATGCGCGAGTCGATCCCGGCGGTGCTTGTGTGCGCACGTGCGCACGCGCACGGGTCGGGCGGCATGCGCGCGCGGGCCGTGTGCGTGCACGCCGCGCTCAAGCTGCTGGCCAAGCTGCTGCTGCTGTACGAGCAGAGCGGGAGACGGGAGGAGGCGGTTAATGTGAGTTTTATAGTGTTTTTTATATGCGAAGTTTTTTTGTTTACTTCAAGTAAAACTTCTTTAGGCGCGCTGAGAGTTAAATTTCAGGTCGCGTTATGGCAATACCGTCTTTGAATCTTGCCAAAGAAGTTTTACTTCAGACACGTGTGCTTAGCGCACACGCTCTTTTTTTTAAATTTTCCTCTAGCTGTGTGTTTTCATGTCAAAAGTTTACCTAGAATTATTATGTATATCAGTTAAGTTTGATTAAAAAAAAACACCACGTATATGCGCTGTTACATTATTGCGCATTGAAAGACATATTTCTTTTTTTGCAATATCAAAAAAAGCTATCTGAGAAGATAAACTCCACTCAATGACATGACCGCTAGTCCCACAAACGTTAGTTAAAGATTCAAGCGCAGCTTATTAAAATGTAAGTAACTACAAATTACTTCTGTATTTTTTTATGTAAAAAAATTCTAATTTCTCTTTGTAGATTATCCAAGAGACGCTATCCGGTCTCAAGCCGCTACTCTGCAGCGAGGACATGGAAGTCCAGGAGCGGGCTCACAACGCGACAGCATTACTGTCCCTAGTACTGGCGCGAATCGATCCGGATAGTTGCTTGCCCGATATCACTGTGAAGGACGCAGTTGTTACTGACACGCTCGTGCAGCATGAGAGGTGAGGGTTTTTCTTAAAAAAGGATTAAAAATAGACCGGGAGATCAAAAAAATGTGAAAAATTAGGAATTTGCGATTCCTATTAATTTTGTAGTAGTGAATTATTATTTTTAGAAGCCCCCACAATACAATATTAAGATATTCTGTTAAGTACACGATATTGGTGTGTGCCATACATATTGTCTGAATTTGTTGTATCAAAAGGTTACAATGAATGTTCTAAATTCGTATAATATTTCAGCAATGGATTGGATGAAGAGGCCACTGTTGAAGAATTACTCAATGGCGAGAAGGCATCGAGCAACTTCAGTGGTGGTATGATTGAGGAGTTGGCGAGCTTGTTCGAAGGCGAGCTCAAACCTGTCGCACCCAAAGCGCAGAAGAAAGTGCCCATGCCTGCCGAGTGAGTTAACTAAATATGTAAAAACTAATAGTTCAATATAAAAACGGAGGTTTTCAATTTAACTGTATTATTTTGTGTCTCAGATCTTTTGATGGGGTGAACTAATTATGATGTTCCGTTTTTTATTTAAAAGCTGGTGAATTCCGGCTTGTCCTATTTAAACATTTTCTATTTCGGATAATTTGAATGTGTTTTAGTTTTTTGGTTCTTTGATTTCACTTTTTCAAAGCATGCAGAATGTGTGAGCAGGCGCTGGTTTTGGTGAAATAAAAGGCCCACACAAAACTTTTAATGAACTGTATTTGTTATAATTAATTTTTTATAAGGCTTAGTTAACGTGTGCAGCGGTGCACGTCTTATGCGAGACTGACTTCTGATCATTATTTCTCTTTCACTCTCTTATGTTTTATACAGAATGTTGTGGGTGGATCTGAATTGATGGCATTTTTGGTGGAAATTGGAAGTTGTGCATAGCTTTATGTTTTTTTTTTCTATTTTTTATTTGCTTATTTTGCCTACATATTATTTATTTTTTTCCCCATATGCAGGCTGGACCTCGATCAGTGGCTGGCCCACTCGCGCTGGTCGTCGGAGAGCTCGAGCTCGGAGGACGAGGGCGCTGCTCTGTTCGCCGCGCCGCAGCCCGACGCGCGACCCGTCACGCACCTCACGCCCGACGAGCTGCTTATGGTACCTATACACCAAGAAGCTTATATCTAATACACTGGAGATTTCAGTATGAACATTAACTTGTAACAAGAAAATATGACATGGAATGACGCCTGTATCTTTTTTATCCCTTTCACAACTTGGCAAGTTGGGCGTGAAAGGGATAAAACATACAGGCGTCATTCAAGGTCATATTTTCTTGGTACAAGTTAATGTTCATACTGAAATCTCCAGTTTATTAGATATAAGCTTCTTGGTATACACTATACACACAGGCAAATTGTATTAGTTCGTCATTTACGTTTGTTAATTTGTAATATGCTGAGAATTTTTTCCAAGCATCCACAAAAAGACGAAGAAAGTTTGTAAACGGCGTAATAATACAATTTGTCTTATACAATACACGCACACAGATAGATAACACGCACGTGCGCAAACATGCATAAACTACACACGCACGCGCAGACACGCTCACATAATACACGCGCGCGTACACAGATGCATACCCCAAACTAGCGCGCGCATCTACATAAATACACAAAACACGCTATCTTCCCATATGCATACACCGCACATTCACATATACACGTAAGACACGCACACTCGCATATTATGAACGTAAACACCACACACGCACGCACACTCATTCATATGCATAAATTCCTCATGCACACACTAGCGATCTCATACGCGTGTCAACGTATGCATACGCATAACACACGCACTTGTCCGTACTCACGTACGTACGTAAACACAATCGCGCATTCAACTTCACCTATACTAATTATTATTTACCTTCCTAGTCAAACAAGTAAGTCAGGATTGCACGGAGGTACTGAATGTGTATGCATGCATCTACATAATCTAATATCAGAACTTTTTTTTTTTTAATCTTTTTTTATTAAGGGATTTTTGTCCGAAAGGACAATGACAATCCCATCGTACCTTGTATACAAATATTTAACACTTAATGAACTAACTATATTTTAAATTTAAAGTTGAATAGCATTCTAGCTGCATCAGAGTGTGGTGCAGCTAGAATGCTATGATATGCACCAACATTCATAATATCAGAACTGTAATTAACTATTACAATAAGAGATAAATTGAATTATTTTCAACCAGTAGGGAATATGATAGTTTCTATAAAAATTAAAAGAAAATCCTTTCCATATTAAAATTCAGCATTATAAAAATTAAATTAATGCGCAGCTTCGGGAGGCACGCAAGCAAGAACAAGCGAACAACCCGCATTATCTTAAAGATGACTCGCCGCGCTCCTACCAGCAAGATGATATTCCCATCGCGGAGATTGCTCTGGAGGTGCCCTTGCAAATACAATGTGAGTGTAATGTCATTATTTTTTTGTCTATATTTTCTCGATAAGAAGTAATATTTTCAAATATTGTATAGTTACACAGGCTTCCAGGTACCTTCCAAATTTTGTGTAAAATTATTAAATTGATGGCATTTTATATTTTCAGCAAAGAGATCTGATAAGTACTTAATATCGAGAGAAAGCTCCAAGAAGGCGAAGAAAGAGAAGCGGCCCTCGAAGAAACGGAAGAGCAAGACTGAAAGACATTCCACTGAATCTGATAGCGATGGTGCGTTTTCTTTTTTTTTTATAAAAAAATCAATAGTAAACTGTGGCAACATTTTACCTTGTTAAATACGCTCGTACAATAACTTCAAATTATTATTAAAATTCTATCAGTATTAAGTTTATAGTGTGTGATTTGTGAAATATATCTCACAAGGAAGCTGTGGTATTGTTATCTCAACTTTACTTTCATTTTATCAACTAGAAATAGCAAAATACAATACCGAATTTTATACCCTCAAACAACGCACAGCGCTAAATACCCGCAATCAACCAAGATTTTACATGTCAAAATCAATTGACAACGTCAAACTTCATTTTTGCTAAGACGTAGAGTTGCCAGCTTCAGAAAATTTACCAAGATTACGGGAAATTAAAAACAATGAATATATGTAGTAAGTGTAACAAGCAAGTTAAGACAAACGATCTTAAAATTTGTTCCAAGTGCAATTCCACGTACCATTTCCAGTGCCTGGGCATTCCTGCAGATAACTTTTCTAAAGAATCTAAATCCTACAAGGCCAATTGGAAGTGCTCAGAGTGTAAATCTACAGACAAACGGGGTGGTAACTCCAATTCTCCTCACCGTCCAGTAGGACTAACTTCACCCGCTGCTGATTGCGAAGACCTCAAACAGTACATCGACAAAAAACTCGACGAATCTTTATCGCGTCTTCTCAGAGATATAAGGCGAGATTTTGCTGAGGAAAACTCTGGCACACGCAGTATAATACAGGAGCTCACAGATAGTGTAAATTTCATGTCATCGAAGTGTGACGAGCTCAAAGCTGACCTGGACGTAAAGACCAAGAAGATAGGAAACTTGGAATTGGAGAACTCTTCATTACGATCACAAGTAACTGATTTGAGTGCTAAGCTGAATCAACTTGAACAACAATCGAGAGATTGTAATCTAGAAATTCAGAACGTTCCAGAATTTAAAGCAGAAAACCTTAAAACAACTATTCAGCAGCTTGTTGCTACAGTGGGCTGCGTGCTACCGGAAAACGAGTTAATAAACTATCATCGTGTCGCAAAAATTAACCAAACATCAAACCGACCTAGGTCGATTATAGTCAAACTCCCCAGTCCTCTGGTTCGGGATAAAATACTTGCAGCCGTTAAGACGTTCAACAGGACTCATCAGGACAATAAACTTAACTCATCTCATTTGGGCCTCGCCGGGGAACAGAAACCTGTGTACGTTTGTGAACATCTATCACCTACAAACAAACAATTACACGCAGCGGCTCGTAAAGTGTCCAAGGACAAAAACGTTCAATTTGTGTGGGTCAGAAACGGCCGTATTTATATGAGGAAGGACATAACGTCCAAAAGCTTTGTGGTTAAGGATTTAGACTTTCTGAATTCCCTTAAATTCGATTAGTTTTTTGCTGAATGGTTATAAACGATTGTACTAAAATAAAAATTACATACCAAAATGTAAGAGGTCTTCGGACTAAAACAGAAGAACTTTTTACAAATGTTTTAAAACAAAATGCTGATATTGTTATTTTCACGGAGACTTGGCTGAATGACTCGGTTTTCGATCGCGAACTTTTTGACAATAGATACACGGTATTCAGAAGGGACCGAAGCTCCTCTGATTCTAAGAAAATCTCTGGAGGTGGTGTACTTGTAGCTGTCCTAAATAAGTTCCAGCCAATTCGTAAGCTGCAATGGGAATCCTCAATCGAAGACCTATGGCTAGCTGTTAAGCTGAAACAAGGCAATTCCATCGTCCCCCTATTTATTTGCGCAGTATACCTCCCTCCTCCTATCTCTTTAACTAATTTAAATAACTTCACCTCAAACTTAAACAATATTGTTCAGCATAAACTACCGAAGAAATCGGTGATCTTGTTGGCGGGTGATTTTAATCTGCCTCACATCCAATGGAAATTAGATACAAACAAAGATCTAGTCCCAACCTGCTCGTCAAATCCAATCGACAATCTGCTAATTGACACCCTTTCATTCAATAGTCTCCACCAAATAAATCCTGTCACAAACATTAATGACCGCACGCTAGATCTTATTGTCACTAACGCAAAAGACTCATCTCAAGTTACGATCAATCCATTCCCCCTAGTAAAAATTGATAATCATCACCCTCCTTTAGACATACATATCAAACTAAAAAACTACAAACCACCCAAAATTAATAAGTTTCCTAGCCTCAATTTTTCTAAGGCAGACTACAATAAAATCAATGAGGAATTAGATAAAATATGTTGGGATAGCTATTTTAAATCTAAACAAACAGTTGACGAAACAGTTGATACATTCTATAGTATTATAACTCCCATAATAACAAAATACACGCCCTTACGACCAAAAAATAACAAGAACTATCCCTTTTGGTTCAGTCGGTCATTAATTAAATGCCTAAACGAAAAGTCAAAGTATCATAACAGGTACAAAAAATACTCTAATCCAATGGACCTGGTTACTTTTCAAATGTTACGTGACCGTTGCCAAAAAATGCTACTGACATGTATTAATAGACTTAAATCTGAGGCAAAGGCTCAAATAAAAAAAGACCCGAAATACTTCTGGTCTTTTATAAAATCCTTAAGATCAAATAGTAGGGACATTCCTGATGAAATGTATCTTGACGACCGAAACGTTCAAGGTGGGCACAATATCTGTAATCTCTTTTCTGAATACTTCCACTCCATATACAATAGTAAACTTGCACCCCATTCAGTAGATTTCGCTATGACACCCTTCACTAACAATGGATCTCTCGGCTCTTGCAACATCTCTGAAACTGAAATCTACAAATCACTTCAAGGAATAGACATTAACAAGGGACCAGGCCCAGACGGAATCGCTCCCCTGTTCTTAAAAACTTGTTCTGCGCAACTCACAAAGCCTCTGTACCACATCTACAATAAATCTATCTCCCTCGGCCATTTTCCGACTAAATGGAAAATTGCACACATCACTCCAATACACAAAAAAGGTGATCAGAGTGATGTTAAGAATTATAGGCCGATATCAATACTGTCAGCCATGGGTAAACTGTTCGAATCCATAATTTACAACAGATTTTATTTTCATCTCAAACCTCTGTTTGACCCCTGTCAACACGGTTTTCTTCCGGGGCGTTCAACCATGTCTAATCTTTTGGAATACGTCAGCGACATCAATGAAGAGCTCGAAAAACAAAATGAAATTCATGCTATCTACACCGATTTCTCCAAGGCATTTGACATGGTTGATCATAGCCTTCTTGTCCAAAAATTGTACCACGCAGGTATTTGCGGCTCTCTGCTCAGATGGTGCGAATCATATCTTCGTAATAGGTCCCAATTAGTTGTACTCAGAGGTTACAAGTCAGTCGCTCGACCATTACCCTCAGGTGTACCTCAAGGCTCTCACCTCGGTCCACTCTTTTTTCTACTATACGTTAACGACCTAGGTGCCAACATTACGTCTAAGTACCAAATGTTCGCCGACGATCTCAAATTGTATAGGGTAATAAAAAACCATGAAGATACTTTAGCATTACAAAACGATATCAACAGCATTACATTATGGTGCGCAAAAAATAACATGTTCCTTAACGTATCTAAGTGTTATCATATAAAATTCACAAGGAAACGTAATCCACTTCATATAACTTACTCTATTGATAACATTCCAATCGGTGAAGTCACGAACATTCGCGATCTCGGTGTTGTGGTGGACACAAAAGTCGACTTTCGCGAGCACATAGACTCGTTAGCAACAAGGGCCGCACGCCTTTCTGGATTCATCATTAGACAGAGCAAATTCTTTAATGACTCTGAAGTACCAGTATTGCTTTTTAATTGCTACGTACGATCTCTCCTCGAATACTGTAGCCCTGTGTGGAATCCTACTTATGCCGTACACATACAGCGGTTGGAACGGATTCAGAAACAATTCCTGTACCACCTAACTTTCACTCACAATCTTTGCCGTAACCTAACGTCTTATTCTTCTAGACTTATGCACTTTAAAATGAAATCGCTTGAAAGCAGACGGACCCTTTCTGATATCGTGTTTCTATTAGGAAAAATTAGCATACATGTACCAAGGCCATTCAGCCGTCCCACTAACATGAAAACGTTTAGTCTTCCCTTTTGTCGTACAAACTACGCTCAACACTCGTCATTGCACCGCATGTGTTCAGCTTACAACGAAAAAGTTTGTAATAACGTCGATATATTTAGCGCATCCCTAAATTCATTTAAAAAATTAGTTTCCAAAATTGCATAAATATTGTATTTAAATTGATCCATAATGTTATTTTTCTAAATTATGTTAATATTGTAATAATGTAAATATGTATTCGCGTACTTATTATTGCAGGCTGTGTTCACCTCTAGAAGGTCTAGCACCTATTACTTGTGATGTATCATAGAATAACCATATCTATTTTTGTAGTGCTATGTCCAGTTTGGTGGACCTAATAAAAAAAAAAAAAAAAAAAAAAAAAAAAAAAATAGTAATTAGTTTTGAGTGACCATTGTCTAGTGTTCTACACGTCTGTTATCACATTTATTCCATTGTGGACTTTATTTCAATGAAATGTCGATGATTTTAAAGGGATTTAAAATTTAATGTTGCATTCTTCTAGATCATTAAACTGTTTTAAAACCTATGTCTCTTTGTATGCTTAAATCTTTTAAACTACGCAACGGATTATGATGCGTTTTTTAATAGATAAAGTGATTTAAGAGGAAGGTTTTAGTATATAATTTATTAGGTTTTAGACAAAGCGGGCGATGCCGCGGGCGGTAAGTTAGTTATTGAATAGAACATGAATATGGAAGAGAGATTTCGAAGTATCTCTTTTAAATACACAGTTAATTATCATTGAGTTACACGTACTACGTACTAGAGAGGACATCTCTACTTGAGTTGAGTAACATGAGTTAGAGTCAATCGTCTCAAACTCAATTTTTTTTGTAACATTGATTGGTTTTAATAATTGATAAGTTTATTCATATTTTTTTAATAAGATAAACAATATTTATTTGTTACATTGATTGGTTTTAATTTATAAGTAATAAGAGGCAGAATATCTACAAAGTGTATGACTCACTAGCCGCCCCGCGCTGCCGCGCTTGTCGCACAGATTTTGTTCGTGATGCCCTCTCTATTAACGATACCTCTATGTCAATTATTATGTTAGCAGAGGGTTCAGAAGCGCGTTCGCAGCGGCGCCCCGCGGTGGAGACGGGCGGCGAGCTGCCGGAGGGCGCGGCGCCGTCGGACGACGAGCCGGCCCCGCCGCACGACGACCCGCACCGCGCGCTAGACCTCGACCTCGACGGGTGAGTGCACACACATACATACATACAGCTAGCGATATACTATACACCACAGTAAAGCCTAACGGCCATCCCGCGGGGATATAGACGGGAGAAGAGTTGTTTTAGTCGGTAAGGACCATGAGACCATGATCGAGACCGACCAGGTCGCAGATCTTGACCTGAGGTACTTAACAGTATTTTTTCCCTCTATAATAAAAAACAAATACTATACACCTACACTTGTATTCAGAATTCACTACGAATTCTGAATACATACATGTATGGTGAACACATTACACATAAGGTAGTGAACAGTGAACACGTACACATACTGCGCTAGTAAACACGTCCTACGCTCTAGTAGTGAATAGGGACCAAGTACACATAACACGCTCGATGTGCACCACACACACACACTTCTATAAGTTATGACCATTAAATGCACGGTTAAATACGCAGTACACTCGCGCAGGGAGGTGCTAGAAACGCATTATGTTACACGCGTACTTAAAGTTAACATTTTTACATTACCAAATAGGTATTCCTGAATACAAATTTATAACGAATTGTTTCGATTACAGACCTTTACGTGAGGAGGAAATGCTCGTGACCAGGGTAAAGCAGTACCCGCAACCAGGAGGCGAATTACTGGAAAGCGATCTTAAGAAAAAAGACAAGAAAAAGAAGTCTTCCGACAAAAAATCCACCGAAAAAACCACCAAGAAGAAGAAGTCTAAGTCGTCGAAATATGACAAGGAGGAGAATCTAATTATTCCAGAACTGAACACAAACAATACAACAGAGGATTTACTTATAAATAGTAATTTAAGTGACACAAATGACGTCAATAGTGGTGCCGGAGACATAGAGCCGGAAAAACAGGTGAAAAATAAGACTGAAAAACATAAGAAGTCTAAGAAAGACGCAAAGGACAAGGATTCAAAGAAAAAGAAATCGAAGAAAGGTAAGTTTTTTTAAAACAAATTTAACAATTAAAAAAAAATCAGTATTAAAATGGTCTACTGTACATGTAGTATACAATATCAAAACGATTTTCAACATAACAGCTTTTACTACCTTACAAATGATTTTATTCAGTGCAACTGGTAATAATTACTCAGATTATTTTTAACATACCTATAAAACTTACAAATCTAACCGTAATTTTCTTGTTCCAGATAAACACGAAACAAAATTAGGATATGAGGAAGCGTTGGGGATTTCTACGCCCAGTAAAGAAGTTATATAGTGCTTAGCATAATATAATGTACCTTTGAATCCATGTCACATGCTGTCTCAGTGCAATTGTTTATTTGAACAATTAGTTGTATAATTTCATATATTTTATAAGAATTATTCTAATTCATCTTAAAGGAAATGAAGTCCACTAAACGTATATTGCTATAAATGTTTAGACTTATATGTATAATCATGTACAGTTATGAAAGATTAATAAGATTTATTAAAAGCGATTCGTTTACTTTTAAATAAAGCTAATTTCTTCATGTTCTCTTGTTGTTTCATTTTGATGTCAAATACGTTACATGTAAATTAACTCGTCCTTAAAAATTTAATAAAATGACTCTTGCTAAATATGAAATAAAACGAGGTCATTACTTCGTTTCTCTCGTATATTCTAAAATATGTATTAAATTAACACCTGTACTTGGCGTTAACTACGTCCGCGTCACTATAAGAAGTTCCTGATGCATTATGTTATCACAAAAAATCGTTCAATAATAGAACGGAGTGTGGTTACAACCATATAAACCATTATAACACAATTAACGCAAAAATATTGAATCGGAAAATAAAACAAAGAACTGCTATGGAAATAAACATTTTATTATAAAAAAAACAAGACACGACTTCAAAAATAAATAATTTTTGAATACAAATTATCTGAGCTGAAAAAAGTATAATAATGCAAGCAGAAAGATTAATAAGAATCGTAAAATTATTAGTCTAATTTCCATTCCCTGTTTCGCTTCATTTACTCAACGAAATTCAAAACTCCAAAAATATTATTTACAAAATTCTTAAATTGACAATTCCCTAAAATTTGTTCAACTGGATTTAGCTTTTACGATAAATTCGTTTCTTTTCCTTTATTCTATTTTCAAGTCCAGTAAAAGTTATTAATTCGTTATTTATTCTTCCTTTTGCGTCTCCCATGCGCCGCGCAGCAACTCCCACCGCTCGCGCCGCCATCACCTCCGCTCGATTTCGTGTTTATCATTTTAATTGCTACCTAAACAGTTATATACAAAATGAAGCAATAGGTTTTTACTAAGTTCATTGAAAATATACGTTATAGTAATGCATTAGTGAGTGCAGAATAATCTACCAAACCTGGTGTAAATGGGCATAATATAAGAATAATTTATTGTATAAATTCTCATTTCGATTGCAAAAGTAGTAATCAATTCTGTATTATGTGCAAATTGGAATAGAATCAACTTGGCTCCAAATTGTAATTTCTGTTAATACAAACCAGCTCATATTATGTTAATTTTACCAATAAAGTTTGTAATTAAATTGATATGATTCAGGCAATATAAAATAAACCGTTATTGATATGCCAAGTTTTTTAAGTTAATCATATATTTTTTTATTAGACATTTGATACATAATAGTATCTGTCAATAACATTCCTATTCCTTGTTCGACCGTACAGTTAGTGGGTAATTTAGGTCGATCAAGTTTTTCGTCTACTATATTATATTTTATCAACTTCTACGTTATTGCTTATTTTAATCAACTCAAACGAAATAGATCCAATTATATGTATAGTTGATATCAGTCATCAGAAGGTACATGCTACCAATTGATTAATAATCAAGGCAACAATCAATGAATCCTTTTAAATACTTAAAAGATCAATAACTACTAATCGCTCCTAACGATTTCACAATTTATGCTACCTACATACATTCAACAAATACTGAATACATGAATTACAAACTAAAATCTAGGGTGAATAAATAAAATACCATTATTGATTTAAGTATATTTATTACGGGTATGATTGCATCATATTACATATCAAAGAAATAAATATCACTTAGGTAAATTAAATACCTTATTGTACTTTAAATACGTTAATCAAAATAATGAAATCTATCTACAAAGGAACATACACATTGTATAATATATATCAATGTACATAATACTTGCTTATTGCGCAGATACACGTTTCGGCCAGTATATTGGCAATATGACGAACATGTTAATCATTTAACAAAACATATTTAAGTAGTTCGTCGTAGTCGATTTTATAATTCAAACCGCGCAGAAGCGAACATTCATTAATTATAAGGTCGACATCTGAACTGTATCATACAGTGAAATGTTAAGATAACAAGAAATAATTATATTTATTAATAATACAAGGTACACTTATACCGACTTATGTTGGACGACACTGTACGTGTTCAATTTGATTGCACATTATTTTATATTGGGATGTGGGAAGGATATTTAATGAGGAGATAGAGAAAATTATGTATTAAAAATGACTGAAGAGAACCGGTCGGTAAAATATATTTCATTATACAAACAACTTACTCTAAAACGATAAATAAGTTATATATAACACGATGACAAAAAAACTTACAAGAGTATCTAAATATGAGGTTCATAAAAATTTCCGAAACAATTTACTCTTACAACAACAAAGCGAACGAGTGCAGAGTTAACGTTTAATAACAACAATTGCATCGAGTCTACCAAATAAATAGCGTTTTAATCTACATAGGATGTTGATGGTATTCGAATAATGAGATTAAGAGGAGGCTCCCTTTCTCATTTCTGGCACTGAGAGACCGGTTACGGTACTAATAAAGCCGTAATAAAGTTGAATATCGCGTGCGCTCTTTGATCGCGTTCGAACTCGAAAAGTAAGTCTCAATTCTTATTTCGTTTATAACTAAAGTAATAATTGATCTAGAGAAAAAATATCTTGGCATTGGATAGTAAACTCTATTTTCTTACTGTTAACATTTATTTTAGACATAAAGTCCAAGTAAATCTTAAAAAAATGTAATAATCCTTAAAAAAGGCATAATTTTTTAATAAAAAACGAATCGAGCGAAAATGTTACAATTACGTAACATAGAAAGAAAGAGACCCAAAAAATCATATACTTAAGTTCCATTTTGATTGTCCGTGTGCCTGTTTCAGAATATTAATCCAAAAACACATAAAATTTAGGGAGCTTCCCCTTAAATGGGTGTTAATACTGTTCTACTTCTCGAGCATATATCTGGGTATGTCGAACTGCACCTCGACGCCGGCCTTCCTGGCCAGCGACACGATCTCCGAGAGCTGCACCACGAGCTGCGCCGCCTCGTCCAGGTCGTCGCGCGGCACGATGCGCAGACCCGACTCCGCGATCAGCTTGCGGGCTTCGTTCACTTTCGTTCCCTGATGGAGAATTTAGAATACATTAATTGAGTCTTTATTATGAGAACGAAATGAAAAGAAATCGCTTAATGAATATAATATACTAGATTTTATGAACCATTGATTGATTAATGATTTTCTTTAGACAAGCTTCAAATTTAAATGGGAAGCCTTTTAATTTTAACTACATATTTCAAAACGATGCTTTTTTTTCCATAATATTGATGGATGTTATACAAAATAGGATTTAAAGGAATTTGTGGAATTTGTTACTAATGTATCTGCTGTGAATGTTTTGTTACGAAACAAAAATTCTTAATATCGGCAATTATCGATTATATGCGGTAATTATATGATTACCTGAAGACGAACGATCACTGGGATCTGTATGTTAAGATTCTTGGCGGCGTTGATAATACCCTCCGCGATGACGTCACACCGCATGATACCGCCGAAGATGTTTACCAGAATAGCCGACACTTTCGGATCCGATAAGATAATTTTAAATGCTTCCTGAAATCAGTACAATTGAATGCGATATGAACACAAAGAAATGTCACATATTGAAATATTGCTTTGAACTGATAATGTAGTTAGTTGACTTCATCCGCCCAGTCAGAGTCCAATTTATTAATGAGCGAAGGTTACTTTAATAATCTACGAACTTTGAGCTTGCGGACATTTCAATTGCATCTATTATCAAGCTTTTTAGGAAAACAATTCTTTGTAATGTGATAAACAATGACTGACATTTTTGTTATATTATTACTTATCATATTTCTTGTATATATTTACTTCGTAAGACAAGTTTAATGAACGGGATTAAACTATAAATATAATCTTTATATCGACTTCTGGATAGAATTTTATTTATTTATTATTTATTTTAAGTCAAAAATTCATGAAGAATTGCCAATTTTCGAAACTTGCCTCGTGATCGATTTTGTTTATTCTTTAAAAATGTATATTTCCAATTTAATTTAGGGCCGATTTTTCAATGCTTGGATAAAACTTATTCGTCGAATAATGTATAAAACTACCATTTTAAAAACGTATTCTAATTGCCCGTATTTGACAGTTTACGTGACATTTTAATACTATCGTGTAATACTTTATTGGACGGATAAGTTTTATCCAAGCATTGAAAAATCGGCCCTTAATGTAATAATTTATTATATTTATTCATTGTATATGTTATATTAATTTTATTTTGTTCATTTACGCCTTATTTTTTGCTCACCCACCTCAATCAAAATCTCTCCTTACGTATATACATACGGTAGTGGAAGAGATCGCTACCTAGCGATAAGGCCGCCGTTTGTACATATCTTTCTCTATTTTATGTACTTTCTGTATTTATACTTTCTTATGTGTGTGCAAAGTATAAAATAAATAAATAATGTAATAAACATACAGACACAGCCTGAGCAGTGGCTCCACCGCCCACGTCGAGGAAGTTGGCCGGGTCCCCTCCGTACAACTTGATGATGTCCATGGTGGCCATCGCCAAACCAGCTCCGTTCACCATGCAACCAATGTTACCTACAAATTACCAACATAGTTATATTTTATTTTACAAAAAAATGGTTGTCTGTAAAGTCGGTTTTCTGACGATAGTTGAACGTGACAACGTCCGATTGTGCTTCTTTGTCGTTCGTTCCGCGCTCTCGCTTGCACTTCAAGCCTTACATGGAACGCCTCAGAGAGAGGTAACGCCGCATGTGTCATGTTTTTTCGTGCGTGCAGCTGGCTCTATCGAATTATAAGACGTTGTCACGTCAAAAATGAAAAATATATGTTACGAAATAAATATGTCACATCACAAGTTATTTAATTTTGCCATATTTCAAAATACTTACCTACAAATTCGTTATAGAATATAGATAAGTACATACTAGCGGTCCGCCCTGGCTTCGCCCGTGGTACCTACATGTTTAAACTATCCTATCTCTCAAGTTGGATCGAACTGCACATGGTGTGCGAATTTTATTATAATCGGTTAAGTGGTTAAGGGTCCATTGAGGACAAACATTGTGACACGAGATTTATATACCTTTATACATATTAAGATAGAATATAAACTACTACTGTACTACTAAAGAAATACAATACAACAGAGAAGATTAATTCTTACCATCAAGTGCAATGTAATTCAAGTCGAATTTGGCCGCTTCAATTTCTTTGGGATCTTCTTGAGTAATGTCCCTCAGTTGGAACAGTTCCTTTTGCCTGAACTGAGCGTTGTCGTCGAATCGGAATTTGGCGTCCAAACAGAAGACTACAATTTATAAACATCATATTAATATACATACATTCCAAATTTGTATTTACAAATTACATACACCAATTTTATTAGAAACTAGCGGTCCGCCTCGGCTTCGCCCGTGGTACATATTTACGTTTTCTCTACGTAAAAACCATCCTCGTACTTCAAGGAATATAATAAAAAAAGAATTATCGAAATCGGTTCAGCCGTTCTCGAGTTATGCGCTTACCAACACATTTTGCGATTCATTTTTATATATAAGATATTAATGTTATATCAACATTAAGTTGATTACAATCAAATCAGTAGTAAATTTTTACATACATCGTAATTTTACTCATGATAAAAATACAACAGTAGGTACGGTATTTCATTATCAAAATGACAAATTCCATCTTTTTTTGATAAAAAAGTATTGTGTAAACTTACATTCGCCTGTAATGGCATCTTCAGCGTAGGGGTTCACTTCAATCAGTAGAGCATCTTTGCTCAAAAACAGAGAATACATCTTCTTGATCATCTCTGATGCCTGAGTTTGATGTTCCTTTAAACCTATCTGTAAAAGGGGACAAAACCACATTTAATTAAATATTTTCTTGTTATTTTATCAGTTTAATTTAAAAAATCTTTTTTTTCAATACACTTTAACAATGAAGATTTCGTATAGAAATATAATCTCAAAGTTTTTACCTTTTCAATGACGCGGCTAATTTGGTCATCAGTGATGCCAGAAACAATATCAATTGGCTCGTAGGTGATGGCATCTGGATTTTCAGCAGCTACATCTTCAATGTTTACACCTCCTTGGGATGATGCAATTATAACTGGACCCTACAATATTAAAATATATCTGTACAAAATTTTAAAACAACCTTTGTATTCATGATACAATTATCATTATTTTGATCAATTGAATCAAACCTCTATTATCTATACTAATATTATAAAGCTGAAGAGTTTGTTTGTTTGTTTGTTTGAACGCGCTAATCTCGGGAACTACTGGTCCGATTTGAAAAATTCTTTCGATGTTAGATAGCTCATTTATCGAGGAAGGCTATAGGCTATATACCATCATGCTGCGACCAACAGGAGAGGAGCCACGGGGGTGAAACCGCGCGGAGCGGCTAGTCTTTTATATATTTAAACAATTAACATGATATTATTGACTACAATCGCGTATTATTTGCTGTTGATATTTCTATAATTTTCCCTGACAACCGTAAAGAGATTTATTCTTACTATAATATGATAATTGAAAATAATTTAAATATAATCTTGACATGGTTTAATAATAATAATTTATCAGTTAATTTGACAAAGACCAAATACAATTTTCTAATACTAGGAATAAACCCCTAACTGTTGGGCACTGTGGTGGAGCCTTGGAGCGGGTGAAAACTATGGAAATGCTAGGATTAAATGGGGACGAAAATTGTAATTGGAAAGCACAATGTGACAGCTGGCAAAATAAACAAGTTTGTCTTTACGTTAATAGTTAATACAGTTACTTACTATTTTTCTTAACTTTTATTGAACTGTAAGTTTTATCATTTACACAGACAAAAATTATAATGCACCCCATTTACTAATCTTATAATATAAAAATGAATCCCAAAATGTGTTGGTAAGCGCATAACTTGCGAACGGCTGAACCAATTTCGATAATTCTTTTTTTATTATATTCCTTGAAGTACGAGGATGGTTCTTATGTAGAAAAACGTAAATATGTACCACGGGCGAAGCCGTGGCGGACTGCTAGTATCTTATAAAAAACCAGTTTTGAAGGTGATCATGTGAGATGATTAGAAATAAACATGTACTAATACATATACTGACATTAAAGCTCCTCTCCATCATAATGGCCACATAGTATTCACGACGAGGGAACTTCCTCTCGGTGACCATCACCATGTTACAAATGCGACCAGCTGCACCTGTCTGCTTGGTAACCAAGTACTGCTTTAACATCTTGCCGACAATATCTCCTGCGTCTTCAGGCCTACAACATTTATAGAGGAAAGTATAACACCATTCTTTGTCTCATTACACCATGATTAAAATATATACAAAGCAGTTTTTACATACATATTGCCAATTCACACATAGTCTTATCTTATTTAGTAAGGAAAGTAGCAACCATTATTTGCTTTTTTATCCTTTATCATATTTTATACAATTTAACTTCAATGTTTAATAAGACAAGAAGTGACCATATTTCTATGTGATAAGTATGCTTTATGAGTTGAATAAATTATATTACATTACACATTAATTCACACATATAAAATAGCAAATAAAATCTGCAATACACATCACACAGTTACATAACAACATGATATAGAGCTATAAGTATTCT
This sequence comes from Colias eurytheme, assembly GCF_061535395.1. Taxonomy (NCBI): domain Eukaryota; kingdom Metazoa; phylum Arthropoda; class Insecta; order Lepidoptera; family Pieridae; genus Colias; species Colias eurytheme. The sequence goes on along the minus strand of NC_142982.1, from coordinate 8,046,602 downwards.
GTATACTATACTTTATGGCCCTTAGTGACTAATTTATTACATAACTCAAGCTGTACTTACGTATTAACCATCCTGACTCCACCCTTGAGGCCATTTTTAAATGCTCCCCTACCCCTTCCTCCAGCGAGTACCTAAAATATAGTATACTAATGAAATAAATAAAATGATTAATCAAACCTTATACTATCACATTTTAATTTTAATATATGTATATAGAAAGATATGTTTGTATTGCTTTTTAAGCAAAAGTGCCTATGTAGTTGAATTCTATTCATTTTTACTCTCTTAAGTTTTAACAGTTTAGGCTAAAATATGGTAAAATTCACTATTCATTACCTACCTGTGCTTTTAGCACAATATCTTTGGTATTAAGTTCCTTGGCGAACTTGACTGCCTCGTCCTGTGTTTTTGCAATATTGAATTTTGGAACAGGAATGCCATTGTCCCGCAGTAAAGTGTAGCTGACATATTCATGGACATTAAGATTACGAACTTGTTGTTTATTTGGCAGATTCTTCCCTGCTGCTCCTGCTATAAACTATAAAATAGCAAGGCATTGAATGCTTTGAAATTATGTACTTATAAAAATTTATTTGAATGTTTATGGGATATTTATAGATTCTAGATAATACAAAGAAATAATTTTGTAACCTCCTTGTAATTAATATTCAATTTTCACCCTTTTCATTCAACATTTAAAAACTTTTTAATAATTTGAAGTACATCTAAGAAATTTCCACTTCATCAACAATATTAATATGGAAATCATTTGATATATCGAGTACCTATCGAACAAATTTAGTGACCGAAATTTTCATAGAAACTATTACATATTATATTATTATGATAAAAATAATTATATTTTATATATTTAAAACTAGGTTTCCGCCCGCGGCTTCGCCCGCGCAGTCAAAGAAAAACCCGCATAGTTCCCGTTCCCGTGGGATTTCCGGGGTTGCGTCATTTTAGCGGGATAAAAAGTAGCCTATGTCCTTTCTCAGGTATCAAAATATGTATCTCCATACCAAATTTCATGAAAATTGGTTCAGTAGTTTAGGCGTGATTGAGTAACAGACAGACAGACAGAGTTACTTTCGCATTTATAATATTAGTATGGATTTATTTATCATGTTTGTATGAATAGGTAGACAATTTGATGACGTAAGGAATACGAAGTAAAAATTACAAGGTCGAATTTATAAATATTACATAAACGCAACCGAAATGAAAATGGGGGTGAATATAAATAGACACCAAAAAATATTTTTCTCAATTGTAAAGATTTCAAATAATAAATTTCATTTTTCTACAAAAATTCTAATGAAAAATGAAAATTCCTATGATAGGTAGGTGACTTTCAAGTCAATCACGGTATTATTAACAGAATAATCACCGCTTATTGATTTTAAAATGTTGTACTTCATTATTATATAGCATAGATAAATAAATCATAAACATACCTTGGTACCATTTTTTAAAAATATTGTTTCAGCTAAATTTAGGGAACGAGGAAGTAAAGTCGCCATTTTTCTGACTGACAAAATTTTCTATTTGACTGTTGACACTAGGTTGACACTATTGTGAATTGACAATAGTTGAATTCCATAGATTACTGCAGAATGGACACAGATAATAACGAATTCACAGATAGTATAGGTATATTATAGAATAACTTATGCCGCATAATGCGCTTAGTGCTGTAATTGGAAAACACGGTAAATACCATAGATAATATTGTATTGTACCATAGATAATATATAATATTAAGTGCGAAGTGGGCGTGGTCCGCGTGTCACTAGTATGGTAATCTCACCTAGCTAGCTCTCAGTTTCGCGCAGAAAAACATTCGAGTCAGTTGTCAGCTGCCAAATCTTTTTGCATTTTTATTAATAATTATTAATTATGACGTGTTGTTCGGTATTAGAGTGCAAAAATGAAAGCAAACGAGATAACATCAGTAATGGAGGCATTTCATACCATAGGTAAGTCTTATTTTTATTTATTTTACATAATATATTATTATAATTTATATAAGTGATAACTTCGCTTGTCATATTTTGTCAAAAAAAATATAGAAATATCCATTGAGATAATATTACTACGTATGGAGGAGACACCACGAACAAAATCTGTGCGCCATTTTTTTGCTCTAACTAAGTTTTAAAAATTATTATTTAGTTAGGGACTTAACGATGAAAGTTATTCCTTTGCACTTTTCCGTATTATTTGTATTATTTGTGCAATATCGTAACACACACGAAGGCATGTTTGATGCGTTTCACTTTAAAACCATTAAAAAATACCGCTCAACATACGTCACATGACGTATGTTGAGTGGAACATAAGTGATGTAGGCGGTGTCGTCTCCTATTAATATTATCTCAATGGAAATATCTAGTCAAAATGAACCTTAACACCTATGAAATTAGTAATATTATAGATTGAAGAGCTAACAGGACTTTCTGGAATATTATAGAAATAGACAAACGAATTTCGTTTTAGTGATGTGGTTGTGGCGCATATCGATAGTATCGATGCTTTAGGAAAGAAAAACAAATAAATATTAAATTATATTTTTATTTGTAAAATTTATTTATAGATTTCCCAAAGAGGCTACTATAAAAGAGAAGTGGATAGATGCAACGGGACGAGTTAACTGGATGCCAACAAAATATAACACTATATGCTCAGCACATTTTTTAAATGAGGACTTAATAATCTCTAATAAAGGCCACCGGTACATCAAACCCACGGCAGTTCCAAGATTGAAGATAATGCAATATCAAGTAAGTGCAAACATGTTTACATAATATATGATTTTTTTAGTTTACACGAAATACAGTTTGTATAAAAGACAATTATTATTAGTGAGTAGTGTGTCCCTTATCACACACACATATTCATAACATGGTCAGCTAAAGATTTTTCTTAACAATTATAATTAATTAGGTATTGAAATTGTTTTAGCCACAAAATATCACTTGTGCTACCTCTTCAAAACAGGAAAGCAATTTATTGAGCTCTGACTTAGCTGTGACCAAAAAAAGGAGAATTTCCACCGATTTGGAGGCAACTCCCGATGCAACCATTCAAGTAAGTTAAGCTGTATTGCTTGTGATCTACATTATTCATCATCATCAGCCTATATATGTACATTCTCACTGCTGGGACACAGGCCTTCTATGTGGGTACAGGCCATAATCCACCACGCTGGCCTAGTGCGAGTTGGCAGATGTCACATGTCGTTGAACTTTTGATTCATCGACATGTCGGTCACTACAAACAGTCAAAAATGGACATGTATATTTTGTCCATATGTGCAGTCCCTGGTAATCGTGGTAACAAGGATCTGATGATTGATGGAGCTAGCGGAGTGCCACTGGTTAGTTAGTTGTATGATGTTAATGTTATATTATATAAATTTTTATTTGTCTTACAGAAACCCGAAATCCAGACCCAGCAGTTTTGTGATAATAGTTCTGGTGGTTCAAATTATTCTTCGCCTACAAAAAATAAAGTGATAAGTCACTTGCATTTTTGCCATGAGAAAATTCGCAAACAAAGTTTGAAAATAAAACGGTTGCAAACGCAAAATCGGAGGCTGAAAAAGAAAATCAATCATCTCGATGAACTGTTACTAAAGCTAGAAGAAAAATTTGCTATGACGAAAGAGAATTTGGATTGCCTTCAAAATATTAAAATCGAGGTTACTTATTAAAGTTTCACTACTAGATTCTGCTGATCGACAAGTATCTTTATCAACCTCATTACATCTAATAATTTGGCTGATATTTTTCCTTTTCTTTACAGGTTCGATCGGCAGAAATGTTTTAAATTGTAACAGCGGAGTCATTTCTAGGAAGAAATATTCTAGATCCCTTCGCAGATTTGCTCTAACGTTGCATTATTATTCACCTAAGGCGTATGATTACGTTCGCAAAACATTTCAAACATGCCTGCCACACACCCGAACGTTGAAAAATAGGTAGGTATTCCAAAATTGAAGGAGAGCCCGGATTTACAAGAGAGGCATTAGAAGCTTTGAAACAAAAAGCGAACGCGTCTAAATATCCGTTGTTAGCCACATTAGACGTTAGTAACGGATGAAATGAATATTCACCGCTATGGGCAATGGGATGGTCAAAAGTTTCACACGGATACGTTGATATGGGTACGGGATTAGAAGGTCACTTGCAGATACACAGCGCAGTGAACTAGTAAAACATTGCAATTGATCCATAAATCTGGCGTTCGGATAATTGCTCTTACTTTCGTCGGTTGCCCAGCGAATATTTGTATGGCTAAATATTTTGGTTGTTTTTTTTGAGGAACAAAATATTGAGTTCGAATATTCGGTCACAAAAGATGCAAAAGTTACAATCTTGGTCCTTGACATATGATCAAATTAATTAATAAGGAACTCATTCGAAATGTACAAAACTTTCATTGATAAAGATGGAAATAAAATCCAATGAAGACATCTTGTTCGACCTAATAAACTAGGTACAATATGATGAAACCTTTACTTTAACAAATAAATTGAGATTTCGTAATCAATACTCACAGAAAAACTGGTTTCTTAGGTTTCTTGAGATGCATCAAAGCCTTGGAACATTTAGGTATGCGACCCTATTCAAAAGTAAAGTTTTGATATAAGTACTTATTTACCATTTTACAAATTCAGCCAGGATCATTTAGAGCTTTTTTGTAATATACGGACCCATGGTGACACGAATCGACCGATCGAACAATAATCCAACAGCTATCCAGTTCATATCAGCATACAAAAAAATTTTGGTACACACTACACGTACAATTAAGACAAACAAATACTGGAAACTGTACGTCATTGGAACATATATCGATTCTTAACTGTTCTTCAGTCGTAGACAGGATAAATAAAAGCGAATTGCAAGACAGCGAAGAATCATCATTAAGCCAAGATGACGAAAACGAAATTGAAGAACTGGGGGGGTACTTTTCGGATTTCAGCACGCTAGTAATGGAATCGCAGGCTACCTTGTACGCGTATTGACGACAAAAATTAAATGCGATATGTGTGTTAACGCGTTGGTGACACATTACTTTGAAACGTTCCGTATGCTTATTATTGCGCAAGATTGAAACCCCTCCCCCCTTATATCCTTCGCCAGATGTATTAAAAATATGCGAAACAGCTGAAAATTTTTTGAAAAACGTTAATTCCAGGGTTTGTAAATAAATATTAGTTGCTATATCTACATGTTGTAACTACTTACATATTATGTAAAATTACAATGTAATATTGACATGATTTTTATAAGAGCAACTTTGGAGTTTCTTTTCCGATTCTTCTCATGAAAATACTGCAAATTTATTTGTTGTATGTATTTTGTAAATATTGATTTCAACTATTCTATTCTGTTTTTTAATTTATAATAATATGGAAAGACATAAAAAAATAGATGTATTAAAAAACTAACTTGTTTTGAAATTTATATTATTTGCAGAACATCTTTTGCCTTTGATTCTGATAAGTGAGCTATATTCTTTTTTTGTTGTTCTTCAGTCCAAACACCATTTCCACTGAAGTAATGTTTTTTTTCAACAATGTACAGAACTAAACTTAACTTTTGGGACATTGAAAGACTTGAAAAGTTTATGTGCTCTTTTAAATAATTCTCAATATTTATACTGCTTGCACCGTTGATTATTTCCAGAGCTTCATTTATTTTGTACCAAGGATATAGAAGAATAACACAGTTTTCAAATATGTCTTGCTGTGAAAATTGTTTTGATAACTTATCATAAACATATTTCACTTCAATCAGAGGTATATTTATCCAGAATGGATGCTTTCTTATTACATTTCGTATTTCTTTCTTTGAATATTTATTTTCCAATAGCTGACCAATGGTAAATACCAGATCTTTTCCTTTTCCTAATCTATCTCCAGGAGACTTCTCGAATAATTCATACCGTGCACTACTACCTGATAATATGTTGAGACTAAGACATTTTTTATTATTGTTTCGTAAGACTGTAATCCTCTTCAATACTGTTTTGTTAAAATATATCATTTTCAAGAATCGTGGATGGTTAATATAAATGCTGAATTCAGGTGTGGTTTTTGCATGTTCTATCCTTTCATCAACAGTCTTCGGACTGAGTGTAAATATTTCTAGACAACGAGCCTGTGCTTCCGGTTTCAAGCCATGTTTCTCTAGAACTTTACTCATCTCAATCAGAGCTGAATAATTTTTAGTAGCTATCTTTGGATACATCCGTATCACTTCTTTAACAGCAATCCCACCTAACGTTCGAATATCATTCAATATTTTCTTTAGATTATCTGGATCAACATGTATCAAGTATAAATTAGATTTTATTTTATAATTGGGTATTGCAAGCTGTGACTGCAAAATGACTAGTGTTTCATTGATAGCTTTTAATGGCCGATGTTTTATTGTGGGATATGTTTTCAGGCCTCTGTAAAACTCTTCATTACTAAGGTCCAGCATTAATTCAAGATACCTCTGAATTATTTTAATCCGTAGACTGTACAATGTTATTAAATTGACGTCTTCATAAATAATACTTGTCAAGGAAGTGGGCCATTGAGTCATACAGCTTGCTAGTTTATTTTCTATGTTTAACATGGATGGTAGTATATCTGCCTTTTTTAATTCACCAATTGTTTTTTGTTTCATAATTGTTAGGTATGATAAGAGTTGATCGGGTTTGATATTTTGACATCCACATTCTTCTAAAATCTTGTATCTATTTATGATAGTTATTGGTAACATCGAAAATAGATGGGAATGTTCAACCAATACATCCTTTGGATAACCAATTTCATAAACTGCATTGATCAAATTTTTAATTTCTTCCTCATTTATTTTCTTTAAGTATGGCTGTTTAATCTGGATGTACTCTGCTTTTTCTTTACTTATACCTAGATGGTTGCAAAATATTACAATGTTCTCACTTTGTTTTGATGAAATAAAACGTAAATGTATAACCCTCCTTGTACTCATGCTACCGCTCAATAACTTTCTCAACAACATTTTTTAAGTTGTTTTTGAATACTAATGATTGATATAATTTTATTATTTATCTTGAAGAATTATTATCTTCTGTTCATTAAAATAATTTCATATTAGAAATAATAAAATTTTAGAAGTACAGTCATATTTTACGGCCGTTACAATGTAAAACGGCTCATAGTTAAAAAAATATGAGTTCAATTCCAAGTTGCATATTATGCATGTTTAAGTTTTACACACATAAATTAAAATTATACGATACCAGTGAAAAATACGAAAATAAAAGTCAAAACTCAAAACAAGTATGGCAGTGACCTCAGAACAAAGAATCCTATGGAACTGCCGTAATTGTTCAATTTGACGCGGAAGTAATAATGATATACCCATCTCTTTCTCACAACAGTGGTTTTACCTTAGAAAAAGCATCTACACTCTTTTTATTAGCGCCCTCTTCATTGGCATCGATGTACCTTTGCTGCCACGGACGCCATCTTAGTATACGGTTTTGTTTACATGTGAGAAGATGTCATTGTGAAATTTTTATGATTTTCCAGTGTTTTTCGACCATAATCGAGTGTAATAAGTATAATTGAAAATAATAATAGGTACCATGAAGTGTTCTATAGTAGGTTGTGGCCTATGCCAAAGCAAAAACAGGCCGAATCTAACCTTTCAACGGTAAGTGGCTAACATTTTGTTAAATTATTGCTTATATTAAAGTGTATTTATTATCAAGTGTATAGAAATCTTTTAATCATTTTACATTTAATCATCTTAGTTATTATGAGCTGTAGAAACAACAAGTGAACTGTAGAACTGTAGAACTGTAGAACAAGTGAACGTCCCTAGCCCGCCATGTTTGTACCCCGATTTGTTTACTTAGGTATGCAGGAAAAGTACATGCATATGGCAGTTCCATATGATCGTTGTTCAGAGGCAGTGACGGACGACTGTATATTTGACATTTGACAACAACCAATAAGATCTCAGAACAACGAAATACGAATGATTCGTTGTTCAGAGCCACAGATAAATAATGAGATATGACAGACAACATAGAGGTAACTAACGTGCAGTGATTCTATCTTGATGAGTTTTGATGCTCTAATAGAAAAATAAATTAAAATTCATGAAAATTTTAAAAATTAATTGAATTTTTGAATGTGCCAAATGCGAATACTTACCATACTTACGAAGTTACGAAATTAATTTGTAGGTGGCATTGACCAATATTACTTGCTCTGTGATTGACGCTGTCACTTGTCAAAGTCGAAATTTGGGCTGTGGCTGGCCTACACCCAAATGTTTATGGATAAAAGCGTTTTAATCGTTATATTTTAATAATAGTTTGTAAATTGTGTCGTATGTTACTTTATTTCTTAAAATAATACTTTAATTTTTAACTAGCACAAATATGGTTTCAAAATCAAAGACTGGACTTTTTGCCTTAGGATTTTTTACATTTGCATCTTTATTTATTATTGTTGCTTTTGTAAGCCCATATTGGCTTGTTACTGATGGGAAATTGAAAAATCCAAAATTCTTAAGAATCGGTAAGTGTATTTATAGTTATGACATATTGTTGTTATGGGTTTGTTAAGTAATTGTACCCAGTTGGAGCTACTTCCGAAATAATATTGTTATTCTTTCAGGTCTATGGGAAGTTTGTTTTAATGGTTTTGAAGAAGTTCATCACTGGTATGACACAATTTTCAGTGATTGTTGGTGGATTTTCGAAGAGGAATATTATATCATACATGACATTCTATTGCCTGGATTCTTTATAGCAACTCAATTTTTCTTTACTATAACAATGTGTTGTATTATTGTCTCAATAATCTTATTTTACATGTACATCAAGAAAGACCAAGATGATGACAATTATGTAACACTATTATTAACATTTGGAACAACCCTTGTTATAGGCGGTGAGTATATAATATGATAAACTTAAGCTACTGAACACTTCTTAAGCTCCTATATCTGTTTTGTGCTTTTAATGCTTTGAAGCAGTAGAATAATGCTTGATGTCCTAACTAATGTTAATTATGTTACAGGTTTTTCAGGATTGATATCAGTTGTAACTTTTGGTGCAAGAGGGGATGGAAGGGATTGGATGCCTCACTGGGAGCACAATGATCTAGGATGGGCATTCGCCCTTGGTGTTATTGGTGTTATACTTCTCTTCCCAGCTGGGATACTGTTCCTTATCGAAGCTAGAGTAAGGAAGTACAAGAGACTGCATGAAATGCAAAGTAGAGAACCTTCATCGTACACAATGCATGAGAGGAAAGTTGCCTTCCCTGGTCATACAGATATTTAAATAAATATTGTTACATTTTTGGGATAGTATTATGCAAAGCAGACTATCAATTTTGATCTTAAACAATCCGTCCAGGTGTACTCTAAGAATAAACCATTTTTTATGCAAATAATTGTATTTCTTAGAACATAGCGTTAAGATACAGTGAAGGCTGATATTACATAAAACAAGATCTGGAGTTGAAATATTTTTTTAACATATTTTTATTTTTCTTGAGTCCAGTGTGGCACCATAAATAATATTGTTTGCAGTGTTATTGCAACAGTTTTATGGAATTTAATATAAGTACTTATCTAACACACCAAACTATTTGAGAATATTTTTTGTATTTTTATTGACAAAATATACTTAAGGTTTAATTAATTGATTAATTGACATGTAAGCTTATAATTATTTTTTTTTGTTTGTAATTACAAACATTTATTGTGGAATGACTTTAGTGCTGATAATTTGTATGCATGCAAAAGTTGTGTTCAGCGCACAATTTGTATTGAAAAAGTTTATACAGAAAATAATGTAATTGTGTCAATACAAAATATTCTAACCATATGTATACTTAATTACATTTTTTATTATATATATACTGTGCAAATATGTGCAAAATTAACATTTATTCATTTGTTTGATACAAGTAATTGTTATTCAACATAAATGCAGTGATGAAAAATAAAATGTTTATTACCTAATGAGTTGTTTTTTTACACAATAGGATACAATGAGGTATCACGAGAAATCAAACGCCAGCTATAACTTATAAGCTGCGCTCAATATATAATTTTTTATTTTACCAAATTTTAAATATTTAATGGGAATTTTCGAGAAAAAAAATAACTGCATTCCATCTGCATTCTGATATTTTCGAAAATTTGCTTGCCATACCCCGCTTGGCTCTGCTCTAGCCGCCCACTAAATAATATGTATTATACATAATACCATTACTTTATAATTTATATAGTGAACTGCAATAATGAGGTTCAAACAATGGTTCAAACTGAGGCGAATTCCGCGCGAGACGGCTCGATTCGCTCGCGCTAGTTGAGTCAGGTATTTAAGTATGGAACTATGGAATGCGATGGAATGTAAAGCCAATAATGTACTGTATGTAAACCGGGCTTTATGAACATTTCGCCCAAATATCCATAAGCGAATATTAGCTTGAACAAAGTGTTACATTTTTGAAAATGCCGTTGAATCTTGAATAATTATTATAATAGAAATATGATATTACTAGCGGTCCGCCCCGGCTTCGCCCGTGGTACATATTTCGCAATAAAAGGTAGCCTATGTTCTTTCTGAGGGTCTAAAGATTATCTGTGCCAAATTTCATCAAAATCGGTCCAGTAGTTTTATGAGCCTATTCATTACAATCAAACAAACAAAGTTTTCCTCTTTATAATATTAGTGTAGATAAGTTATAACCTTAGGTTATAACATATATTATCTCTTTTACAACCGAAAATATCTAAATTCACTATTCACTTATTGCATTGACTATTGAGTACTAAACAGTACTAAACTTACTCAACCAACTTTCTTAAATTTAAATAAATTTTTATAAGCGCGTTGAGAGTAATAAGTATTTCATGGTTGTGGCATAGCAATACCGTCACGTCATAGAGTCAGGCGATGATATTAGCATCTTTGAATCTTGCCAAAGAAGTTTCACTTCTAACACGTGTGCCGGCTCACACGTTCTCACGCAGGATCCACCTAAGTTTGTACGAAGCTTACTTTAGAGTTAAAATACGAAAATAGTACCTATATCATGGACCATGGTTAATTTTCATACGAGTAAGTTTCGTATGGTATGTTACTTATTTGAGGAATCGAAAATTTATAAGGCACAGTCGATTTGGTAACCAGTGAAGCTTTAGCGTATTCGAACCCTAAAAATATGCATTTTGGTTCTGGCCAATTCATTAATACTCCGTATATAAATCCACTCGTAAAACAATCTCCAGCACCAGAAACATTTTCAACTTTATTTATTGTTTGGCTTGGATAAAACCGTATATTTAACTTAGAATTATCTCGTTTTATAATAGCAACTCCTTTTGGACCCATTGTTATGAGGAGAGTTTGTACATATCTAGTAACAATTTTCGACAGCTCAATAATTTGTAAAAAATCATCTTCTTTCGATGAATAATTTAAGTCTGGTTTTAAGTATTTTGCCATATGTTTCAATTCTGATACGTTCGGTGATGCATATGTTATGATATGTCGCTTATTTCTTAATGGCTTCGTTGATTTTCTGCGGTCTGTGGGTTCGAAGAAAACTGTAAAAAAAGATACACCACTTTTAATAGTTCCAAGCACAGAAAGCACTTAAACTTAAAAACAATTCAATAATGAAATATAAAGGAAATTGAATAATATTTTATACGTAACTACTGTAACATTTTTTATTATACTTCTGCTCGCGTAGAGTGAGTCACTCTACGTCTGCTCGTATTGGTCGTAGCGCGAGTGTGATGATAAAATATTTAAAATGGGATTGCTCTAGTCGTTTTATTGCACTATTCAAGGAAGGTGATCCGAGGTTGATCATGAAATACACCAAAATACCCATGGAAATATATTATATACTTCGTATTATAATTCCGGTGAATTCCGTGAAAATACCAAAATCCTATGGTCTATGGTGCATAACTGCTTAAATATGTTCGCGGTTGTAGAGTCTGTGGTAGAGACGACACTGCAGTCAATAGATAGTAGAGTAGTAGCTCGGAGCAATTAACAAGCCTGGAGAAGTAACAATTAATTGAACAATAAAGCACTAGTTTGGCCTTTTTGGCTTATGGCAAAATGTCATGCGAAAAAAGAGGATAGATATATGTCAGTTCGACAGTTTGAAATGACATGTGCTCATTTCAATTTGTTTTAGTGACCAGTCTGGTCACTAACGCATGGTGATTTTAATTATTGTTTTTGAAGTGAAAAACGTGTTTTCTAGTTTCTTAAGTTATTTTCTAAAAAGATAATTTACTAAAGATTACATGGCTTGTGTTGTTCACGGCTGCAAAAGCCGTAGTACTGGGAAATCGGATGAAGATTGGAATTTGTCTTTTCACAGGTTAGTGTTTTGATCAATTTTTTTGTTAATTGTATTATAAATAAGTAAATTTACGTTATTTTCATAATCATCTATGTTTTATCTAACCGTAATCATTGAAATGAAATCATAATCAGCTTAGTTTTTAGAAAAAATGCAAAATATAACTTCCATAGTGTTGTGCAATTATCGATACTTGAGTAGGTACGAAGTACTTCATTGATAATGACTGCTTTAAGTTAGGAGAAAAAAAAAGTATTTAAGTATGGATTTTATTGTTATTTGCAGGTTTCTGGCTTGAGAAAAATTAAAAGATGTTTGGGTTAAAGCTATAGCACAGGGAAAATTGAAAGCCTTCAAAACATTCTTGGCCTTGTTCAAATCATTTCGAATCAGACGAATCAGACGGGAAGAAAAGTAAAGTGCTTTGCAGAGATGCTGTGCCACAAGTTTAAGGTGGCATCTATTTTAAATAATAAATATTGTAATTTGTTAATTAAGTATCGAAATAAAATGTTGTAAAAAAAATTTTTAAATTAATTTATTTGTTTTATTTGAAGCAATTTATTTTAAACTTTTACCAATTTTTTCCTGTGGGAATGAATTACTTTCCCGCGGTAAATTGTAGCCTATATGTTATTCTGATGTTTAATCTGTAATATGTATAATTATTGTAAAGTTCCATAAAAACTCATTCAGTAGTAGTTTTTTCGTGAAAGAATATCAAATGTCCATTCTTATATATATTTTTGCTTTTATAATATTAGTAGGATAGGATTATTGATTTGTAAAAAGATCAACCAGGTGGAAGTCAGATTCGCGCACGAAGGGTTCCGTATAATTCTATGAATGAATCTATGAAAACAGGAAAAAATACGCACCTTTTTACGAAACCATAAAAAACAACCTAAACCGAAATACCTAATAATATTTTTTTATAAATACCACTACCATACAATGCAAGGCAGTCAATACGCATCGTAAATGAATAATTCCAAATTAAACGAATCTTAAAATTTGGAATTACCTATCCATAATTCAAAATTAAAAGAATCTTAAATTATCTTCAAGCAATTTTATAACTTAATTTTTTTATTTATCGATATTTTAGTATTCGATAAAGTAAAGGCAAGCACTACCTTTTTAGAACAAAAAGTGGCTACATGAGGATTTGAATGCCAAGCAGATAACAGTGTGTTGTCTCTTTCTATCGCATTAATAAGGGTATTGAATAAAAGAGAGCCACTATATAAGAAACGTTCAATTAATTGTTACTTCTCCAGGCTTGTTAATTGCTCCGAGAGTAGTAGACACTATACTCGGATTTTTAATTAGATAAAGTAAACTGACGTTTTCTGTGTTGTCAGTTTTTGATGAAATAAAAATAGAGTTGTCACAAAGTGAATGATTCAAAATCGGGAATGAATGAAATTGAATCGATCGTCTAGTGAATATTTAGTGTGTAACAATATAACACCAAATAAACACAACAATGACAATAAACACAACGTAATTAGTTATAATTAACGAAAAAATTAAGAAAACAGTAACGTAAACATCGTAAAAATAAAAATAAAAAAATGATTATAATTACATTATACTAGTAACTTATATCTTATATAGCTTTATATATTACAATTAGAAATAATGTTATTTTATAGTTTGAAATGATGAACTATTCACACTCATTGTTCATTCATCTGATTGAATGAGAACTGAATTCCTCAATATTACTTTAAATGTGGCAACATTATTTTACAAAGTGACATTAGCTGCTGTCAGTTTACTTTATCTAATTAAAAATCCGAGTATAGATTTCGTTAGGTAGTGGCACTGATTTGTTTACACCTGGCTCCACCCTTTAGACGTGACTAAGTTTTAAGTTTAAACTTACAATATACAAATAACTTTTACAAAGGTTTTCAGTGCGAATAACAGTGCATTTAACAACAAAAAATAGTGCAATAGTATGTTATAATATCTCGATTCAAAAAGTTTTTACATAAAATTATTATCGGCTATGTAAGATCGTAAAAGTTGTTTCCTATTTTGATTAAGATTCTTAGTTTTTATTGTGACAGAATCAACACAATAAGGTAAGAAAACTAAAATGTAACGATTCTTTGCACAATGTTTCATTGTTTAACGCTAAAGAACATAAAATTGTACATATAATAATAATTATGACTGGTTAAGCTAAGCAGTGATGAATTTTAGGAAATCATATCAATAATCAATGTTCATTTTGAATTAATGGTAATAGTTAGGTTTGAAATGAAAGTAAAGACTAAAGATTAACGAGACAATATTGTTGGATTTCCCCATCGAGATTTCCCAGCTTTATGTAAAAACCATCATCTATAAAAACAAGGTTTATTCTTCTACAAAATTACTTTTTATGGAAAGTGGAGAAACAAGTAAAACTATTTTGCGCATACGTCGTTACAATCAATTTATCGTATTCGTTAAAATTCCTAAAAAAATGATTATACATGTTAAGTTTTATTGAATACTAGCATTCCGCCTGCGGCTTCGCCCGCGTTTTCAAAAAAAAAAACCCGCATAGTTCCCGTTCCCGTGGGATTTCCGGGATAAAACCTAGCCTATGTCACTCAGAAATGATGTAGCTTTCCAACAGTGAAAGAATTTTTCAAATCTGCCAAGTAGTTTCGGAGCCTATTCAATTCATACAAACAAACAAACAAAAAATCAAACCTTTCCTCTTTATAATATTTGTATAGACTAGCTGTGCCCCATGGTTTAACCCGCATTGATCCATTCCTATTGGTCTTAGCATGTTGCCATATTATATAATTGCCTTCCTTGATAGATGGACTATCTAGCAGTGATATAATTTTTCAATTTTTATGAAGTAATTTTCATTGCAAATCTTATTTCATAATTTTTAAAACACTATCTATTATTGTGTGTTTGTGGTTGCCACTTCTTTCTTTTTGCTAGATTTCAATTGATATTTTGATATAAAATAGTATTATATGCATTTCTTATAAATCTTAAATTTAGAACTGAGGGTACGCTGAAATTAAGGTCAACTATTTATTAACAGATGGGAACCTGAGATAGTACAGATCATATAATTGAGAAAAATACATATTACACTGTTTTACTACAAATTTATTTATAAATGTATCTAGAAACTTTTTTATAATGTTTGTGACAAACAAAGAGATAATTTATAAATTAATATTTTATTGCTTAATTTTATTTATCATTTTAACAAAAGGCCTTTATTGTATTTGTGTGATTAATGTACTGTGATAAAGTTGTAAAGTATAGTGAAATATTTTTATTAAGCCTATGCCCGGCACAGCGGTGATACTTTTTATGCAAGCCAAAGCTTTACCGTGGCAGTCTCTGAGTGCCACCTACAGTACCTTTTTTCTTACACACTTGTCTCTGACACTGTGCGTACATATGGGCGACGTGGAGCACTTACCACCAGGTGACGCGTCTGCTCTGTTGCCCCCTATTGCATAAAAAAAAAAAAAAACACTTGGTGGTCAGACTTCAGATGTACTACTTTCTGTAAATAGCCTTCTTTCTTCACAATGTTAAGTTAGGCCTTAATAAGACGAAAAATTGCAAACTCGAATAGAATTCTCATCTGCACTCAGTTGGACAGCTTACAAGTGACGGCATAGTGCTGAATCTTATTATTTTATGCTCCTTTATCGTTCTAGATAGGTCACCTGGTGGTTCAAATGACCCATAACTTTTTCAACATGGGCCTGTAGTCTATAAGAAATATTTTGTTCCCTTCCACAAAACTTTCCAATACTTATTCAATATAAAATAAAATAGGGGTTTTATCTTTAAATGCTTAGGATCTATTCTTAATCGAAATACGGAAGTGTTTTTATAAACGTTGTAAAATTCGTAATTTCTTTAAAAATCAGCTTTTGAGTTTGAATTGAAATCGACGTATTTCGGCAATTCAACCCTGAACATTAAGAACAGTCGTTCTCACAGTGACTAACGCGTGTGAACTTTTTAGCATTGTTTCTGGGCGAATGTTACGTAGATTATAACCAAATGTACCTCCACCATTCATTTAACGTATACCTATTACGAAACTACATGTTTGGTATTCATCTTTGCATTAGCCTTGTCTTGTATAATTACTTTGGTATAGTTAAAGCAAAGTATTAATGGTTTTGGTATGTATACCAAGGTTGCCTGCAAATGACACTCGGCCATAAAAGCTCTGTGTGAATTGTTTTACGATTTAAATTTAATTATCCGATATAATTTAACTTGTATCTTTTAGTCTATCCAACAAGCGCTTTTTGAACAATTATCCTCCAGTTTTTTTTGTATTGGGTCGTCCATTAATCACGTGATTTTTTGGGCCATTTTTAATCCCCCTTCCCCTTTGGTGATACATGGTGAAGTATATGGTTTTATTTGTTTTATTAACTTTAATAAAGTGGTTGTAGCGGGCGGCTTGCGCAAGCACTCGTTTACGGTCGTATTTACATTGGTCTGGGACAGTTAGAAATCCTACAGTTTCAGAACTTGGGACTTTTAATAAATCTTCTATTTCTTCTTGAAAATTAAACATCTTTTCTATTTTTGGAAGTTATAAGAAACTAACAACTAACAAGTTCTTGTTGACTGCATAAATCAATCATCCATTTACCATTAGCATTTAGCAGGTCCACAACTGCACACAGAGAAAGCATAGGGTGGTTGCTCTGTTTGGAGTAGCAAGCAAACCAACCAGTGTGGACCCGGCTAAATTAATATTATATAAATTACAATGTACTATGAATAATATATTATAACTCGAAGGAGGACCCTCCAGTGATTTGGGTTTAAAAATCTCGGGGTTCAAGAGAAAGTTTCATACCTATAAGAATTTTAATATGTTTTACAGTTACAAAAGTCTATAGCTTATTACTCTTAAGTTTGTCTTATGATTTTTGCAGAAACAATGAAGAACAGAAGCTTAGCTGGCAATTGTGGCATTGCCGTTTTTGTCATCGCCCTTGTGACGGTGGCATTGGCATTCGGCACGCCCAACTGGCTCGTTAGCGACGAGAGAATACGCGGGGCTAAAATGGAGCGGTAACTAAACCCAAACAATTTTGTATCTCTTATAAATAAATCTCATGATATGTTAAGTAATAAAGCAAACTGAATAAGTTCATATTATGATTCCTTTGGAATACAACCGAAACAGGAAGAGATATATACTATATAGACATAAGAGTATCTACTGCCTTACTCTTAGTATCCCCGAAAAAGCCATCTTAATAGCGGAATTCCTAATTTGAATTTCAGACGCATTAAACGTTCTATATTTTTTCATCTTTCTAGATTAGGACTCTGGAGCCACTGCTTTCGATCATTACCCGACCCATTGGATCAGTATCAACGAAGATTCTTTGTGGGTTGTCGTTGGGTGTATGATCCCTTCACTACGGGATACGATAGAATACGTGGTTACTTGCTTCCAGGTAATAAAAAGATTATAAATATGTATATAATATGTACGTCATGTACTCCGATAGTAATTAAAAAATAGAAATACATGTGGTATTTAATATTTATTAAAACAAAAACTTTTTACAATTTACAATTCAATTACAAACTTTTTACAATTCGATTTAATTATTTTTGTTTTTATATTTTAAATAATTTGATAGAAAATTGGATTTGAGACGAGTTCATTGAGGGTCAATTATAAAATCCGCTTTCAACGGAAATATTCACGTCACTTTATAAAGCATTGTTCAGAGTTCTCACGTCTAAAGTTCTAAAATAAAATTAACAAGTTCTTTTCAATGTCATTGAAAATGTACTTCACAAATCATAACATAAGTCTGACAATGAATATATAGCATAATTACTGTACCAGTGTTAAACATTATATTGTTCTGAACTGAGTCATAGTTTTTGGCCCATCAATTTTAAATAAGTTAATACTTACCTGTCTGGCCGTCTTAATCTCTTATATATAAAAATGAATCGCAAAATGTGTTGGTAAGCGCATAACTCGAGAACGGCTGAACCGATTTCGATAATTCTTTTTTTATTATATTCCTTGAAGTACGAGGATGGTTTTTATGTAGAGAAAATGTAAATATGTACCACGGGCGAAGCCGGGGCGGTCCGCTAGTTTCATATAAAAAATATAATTATGCTAGAAGTTCGTTTATAATTATTTCAATTTAGGAATTTATTAAAATGGGACAAACAGGAGTTGCATAACATTATGTAGCCTGTTCTTGACATGAAACACTTCTAGGCTATTTCATAGTGTTTGTGTCTGAAGGGAATTGAATCGTGCCTCGCTTGCATAACGCTTTTAACTTATCAGTACTAGGGCACAAGCCTTTTAGCTCACAATTTATAACATTATTTGCATAGGTATATCGTATATTTTAAAATATAATACATATTTTTAAAACGCTTGACATGACTAAAGTAACCGTCATGAGAAGCTATAAATTTTGTAAACAAGTGTTCAGGAGTTCACAACATTTGGACCAACAAAAAAAATGAATTTGTTTAAGATTTAATAAATTATTAAGTAACAAATATTAATTAACATAAATATTATTTAAGAATAATTATTCGTCAGATTCAGATGTTTCCATTTCTGTGTCAGAATCAGTGACATGTATCACGAAGCTGTCTACAGTTTTATCAATCATCTCATCGATTTTGGAATAAAAATTATCTTCTTCCTTGATAACATGCTCCACACAACGCTTCCAATTTTCCGAAGTAATCTGCTGCAGTCCCTCTTGTAATAATTGTTTTACCTCGTCAAATTTAAAATTTGTATTTTTGCGAGCAACATATCCTTTTACGTTGGCCCAAATTAGCTCAATTGGATTAAGCTCACAATGATATGGCGGGAGTCTCAATACTTCCACCTTATATTTTTTTGCAAGCTCGTCCACTACATAAGTTTTAAAATTGTCTTTAACATTTTTTACTTTTAGCAGTAATTCAGTCTTAATTTCATTGTCGTCGTAAGAAATATTCTTACTTACAAGCCAATTTTGTATATCATTTTTTTTCCAGGCAGTAGTAGGAATTCTTTCAAGACGCCTTGAGTGGTATGGTGCATTGTCCATTACCACTACTGCATTTTCTCCAAGTTTTGGGAGAACGTTTTCGAACCATTGTTCAAAATGTGTTGCATCCATTGATTCATGGTAATCTCCCGTCTTCTTGCATTCAAATATATTTTCACCGCCCTCTACAAAACCGTTCTCATTGCCGATATGGGTAATTATTAATCGTTTACCTTTTGACGTTGGGTTACGTGCACCAATGCTAAGTCCTTCTAGGAAAGCCTGCTTCTTACTTTTAACTTGTTTGTCTACCCAAGTTTTATTTACGGTATGTCCTGTAAAAACAATTAAACATTTGTTAATTAGCGTCTTGCGCAGTAAAAGAGTTGAAGTACATTATTATTAATACACACTTGTGATAGCCCTTAAGAACTAATGTCTCAAGGTCGGCGGCGCGTGGGTTATATTTATTTTGCAAATAGATTTGCAGTATCATACACATCACTTCACGGTAAAGGCGACGGTATTTGCTTACAATCAGGCGAACCGTATGGTAGTCTGCCGTTTCACTGCAATAAAAAAAAACACACTAACCTGCATTCACCCATGTCTCATCCATGTAAAATATCTGGCGATTTTGTTGTCTATAGTCTTTAATAGATTTCAAATATTTTCGCCGCCATATTGTTATGTCATCTCTATCAATAAGTGCGTTATTTCGCTGTCGTTTTATATATTTAAAGTTTAAATGCTTTATTAGCCGCCTGAGAGTTGTTTCGCTAAAATTTGGCATATCTTCATCGTCATTGACTGCCTGAAGAATCTTGGGAATTGTTGGTAATTGGCCATTTAAAAAGAAACTGAATTTTTTTCCTAATTACGGATTTATCAAAATCGTCTACTTTCTGATAAAATTTAGGCCTGTCTTTAGACTTGATAGGTGATTTTATTCCCTCTTCTGATTTATATTCTTTTAATATATTATACACAGATGCTATGCCAATTCCCAAAATCGATGCTGTTTTTTTATTTATTTCGGTTTTGTAGGGATATTCATTCGATGGCCAATTTTCTTTCACGTACTTATATACGTTGATCACCATATTTTTCTCATTAACCGTAAAGCTCGTCACCTGTAAAAATCACCGGTAGTCACTTGTCACACGAAGCTCAAGCTATATCTCCAGGTATACCAATTAACCTAACCAATTACTTCACAATTTAAAACCTACTTCTAATATTAACCTTAAGTTTCCAAAGATTAGCGCGTTTGAACAAACAACTCTTTCTTTTTACTTATTATATATTTTAGATAAATTGTATTACGCACCTTTTGACGTTTTTTTCGTGGCGAATTTATTTCCTTAGATGTACTGGCTACTGGCTCCATTATACGTAATAACAAATAAAATTAACGCAACAATTAAAGTAACAACAATAAAAAAGTGATAACGAAACAATAACAAAATTAACAATAACAACCAGATCCGCGATATATGCAAAGCAATGAAACAACTCAAATGATGCGTTTATTTCAAAATGGCGTCCCGATAGTTCACAATCCCTGCGACGGACGCGTTCCGGTACCAAGAAACACAAACGATAGCGCTTTGCGTCGTTAAAATATGATCCGACTAAATTAAATAGGTTGTTACTTTCATATAACCCGTCTATATTTCATGTCGATTGAATATGGTCAATTTATTATTATCTCGCAGTATAAAATGTTTACTTAGTAAAAGATGTTTGTTTACATAATTTATAGCTTCTCGTGACGGGTACTTTATATCTCCCAAAAATTTGGTATTTGCGAAATTCAAATAAATATTTAGGTATTTATAATATTTTATTTTATCAAAGAAGTCTTAGAATATTGATAAAAATTGAACCCGAACAGTACATATGCTTTAAAATGTCCATTCCAATGTAGATAATATATTATAATATGTTTCTGTGGGCAGAAACTTAATTACATAATACGTTTGTCTTTGTCCACGCAATGCGTGCTCTTATTAGAATTAACTTCGTGCCGGATGAAGGTTAATTGACGTTATTAAGATCGATTTTAATTGAAAATCCACATGATTATGTATGTCATTTGTTATTATTTGTCATAAATTATTTGAAAAAATATCACGATAAGTGTTCTCAGTAATTATTAAATAAAAATAATTAGAATAATTAGATGACAACAATTGATGTAAAAGTTCTTATTATAGTAATAATTACGTAGATAAATAATCTTACATCAAGAAAAAAAAACGTTATTTGAAAATTAATGCAGTTTAAATAGAAAAAAGTCATAGAATATAACTGAAAAAGTATTACCTATCAATGAATAGTTAGAAGTAATTGTATTCAATTCCTATATCAATTGAATTTAACAACATCATTTTTTTCTTTCAGGATTTATGATAGCTACACAGTTCTTTTTCACCATATGTCTGATAGGCGTGCTTATTTCTACGATATTGGTGATCATTTTCTTCACGTGTTGTGGGCCGGATCAAAAGAGATTCGTTATACTTATTAAAAGTTTAGGATATATCATGCTTACTGCAGGTATTTATTTTGAATAATTTTACGAAAATTAAGTTAATTAATTTTGGTTGTATGTAATTAACAATTTTTCAATTTTCAGGTCTAAGTGGAACTATAGCTGTTATTGTCTTTGCGTGTACAGGGAATACAGATGGTTGGATGCCAGATCATGCTAATAACTATCTAGGTAATGCACACTACATTCAAATATTTATTTTTTTATATCAATTATTACAGCTAGAAACTTTAATGTTGGTAGGACATCCAATTTTTTTAGGGCCGTGGTTTATTTGTGTTTATAATTATTTAATTATGATTTATTGTAGAATGTTCAAATATTTAACATTTTTTGTTGAAATGATTTTTTGTAGATAAAAAATTGTATTTTTTTTCTAGGTTGGTCATTTGGCTTGGGTGTAGTGGGAGCAATTGCTTGCCTGATAACGGCAGCACTTTTCCTCACAGAATCAAATATTCAAGCTAAAAAGCGAAGGAGGCTGAAGGAGTCCCAAGCCCGCTTTGAATTAGAGGAGGAAACTAAAGCGTAACATAGTATCACAACTAAGTACCGTCCTTTTATGGTGCCTTAAGAATATGTATTACTGTTGGTATTTTTAACATTTAAGATTAAGTAACATCACATTGCGTCCATTTTTTACATTTATATATTTTTAATTGGAAACTACTTTTTTTAGTTTTTTCACAAATAGGTTTACTTATTTTATTCTATTTTTTTATTATTCATAAAAATCCACCGATAACATTACGTGCCTTTACATTTTTTATATTTATTTTGTGTTTTTACTTTATAGTACTTGTACATTTTGGTACAATTTATACATTTTTTACGGTATAAAATCCGAATCTCTTAAACTTACAAATAATAGTATCATATATTAGATTGGTCATATTAACGAATTATTAAAGGATCTGACGAACACACAATTTAAAATGACGCACCAATGATAACTGTTATATTTTGTAGTGTGTAACTATTGTTAAGATTTATTGCAAAGATATTAAATGTACTTGTTAAGGTATAAAAGACAGTGCCTGGATAGCACAATATGATAGTGTGCGCTTAAATATAATAATTATAAGAATCTTGTTTATATGTCTGTAATTCCGTCCAAACCAATTTTTTGTTTTTTTTTTTCGAACAATGCCTGTTCTAATTTTAAGTTTTGAGGTGATATATGTGCCGTCCATTTACTATAAGATATATTGCACATCCTGATAAAACAATAATAGTATTTTAATTAATAATAGTAAAATTAACAGTGTCCAGTGCCACTAACTTCAGTAAGACTTTGTGTCTATGGTCTGAATTTGGGTTTGCCATTGGATTGTTAAAAAACAATATAACGACTGGATATTATGCCCTTTTAGAGATGCAGCTGAAACTAACTTGTGAATAATATATTTATGCATTACATATTACATAATATTATCTAACTGTACAACAACTGTATATTGTAAGTAGTTTTTATAGAAAATGTATATTTTACACTGTAACTGTTCTAATCTTGTTCTAATAAGCAAAAAATTAAACTTATTCCTGAAAAATATAACCACTGCCATTAAATGGTGTTTGAACCTCATTCAAATTTAACCAGGGATAAAATCCAGTTTCATTAACTATCATATTAATATACTAATACTTAAATGCATTAATTACTAGAATTTACAATTATTGTAATTTATTTTTACATAAACAAATGTGCAGCTAGATATATTTTAAGTTGAAATAAATTTTTTCTATCTTTAATTTCTAGATTTTTATTTAGAACAAACCTCTTCACCCTTCTTCTCGTTACTTCTATAGAAATTTCACTGTTTACTAATAAAAAACATTACATAAAAAGATGCATTGGTATGACTTAAGTATCTGACTCGAGAAAAATGCTAATTCTTAATTATTATCATAAACCATTATATAATAAACCAATACAAGAGTATGCATAAAGATGATTAAAGTATTGCACCATTTTTTTTAAAAATGCAGAAAAAGCCACATTATTCTTAAGGCTTATTTGGCTCAACTCAGGTGCCATGCGGAGGCTTCTGTATCCCCTAAGCATCGCTATGGGTATAAAAGTGATACGGTTTTGCTGATGTTAAGGACACAAGCTATTGCGATTTTTAGAAGCCATTTTTGATTCTATGCGTCGCTACGTGGTCGCTACCAAGAAGCTTATAGTGTATTAGGGCGTATTCAGAAAGAAAGCTTGAAACTTATAAGCGCTTATAAGCGCTTATCGGCGCTTATAAGCGCTGGTAACCCGCGCAGGAAAATATATGAACATGCGCTTATAAGCGCTGATCGGCGCCGACAAGTTTGTTGAAACTTGTTGAAACTTGTCGGCGCCTATCAGCGCTTAGGGCGTATTCAGAAAGAAAGCTTGAAACTTATAAGCGCTTATCGGCGCTTGTCATGTTCATATATTTTCCTGCGCGGGTTGACAGCACTGACAGGAAAATATATGAACATGACAAGCACCGATAAGCGCTTATAAGTTTCAAGCGTTCTTTCTGAATACGCCCTTATAAGCGCATGTTCATATATTTTCCTGCGCGGGTTACCAGCGCTTATAAGCGCTTATAAGCGCTTACAAGTTTCAAGCTTTCTTTCTGAATACGCCCTTAGATATAGGCTTCTTGGTCGCTACTAGGGCATGTAATATCGGAATAGTTTTGAATTCCGATATTGATTTCCGATATTTGAGCTCAATATCGGAATTCCGATATTGATATCGGAATTGGACATATACGTTAAAAAGGTGGATTTTATTAATTAAAAACGTATTATAATCATAAATCGCTACTATTAATCGATTTTTATTCACAGAAGAAAGTTTAATTATATTGATTTAAGCACATAAAATAAACAGAGATAATTGTTAAATTATTTCGGTATTGTAGATTAGGAAAATATTATTTTTATTTGAAAAAATCGCGCCGATTCAAAATCATACACAAAAAGACTCGTATCTGACGTAAATAATTTATTGTAACTGACAAATGACAACATTTGTTTTGAATCGAGACTTTGACAGATTAAATTTCATTGAAATTATCAAATAGAAACTGAAAGACGCCGCAGTTGATAAATAACAAACGGTGTTTTATTAATGTTGTAATAACCAAGATAATTAGTCATTTACTTTATTAATGTGTGATTAAATATATAAACATGACTGCCAATAACGAATATCCGAAAGCTTCAAGTAAGTTAACTTCGGGCACGCCCATTTATTGAAAAATATCTTTACATTAGCTTTAGATTATTGCTTTTCCTTAAATATCAATAACAATTTGAACGTCTCGTAGATTTGAAGATATTCATCGGAACTTTTTTAAGGAAAATGTAAGGTTTTCTTACTATTTTCAATACATAATCGTAAATATTATTTCATTTTCAGATGCTACGTTGATAGGAGCAACAATAACCTATGTCGCGGGATTGTTTTTGCTCCTATCCTTTGCTGGACCATACTGGATAGAGTCCTATCCGGAAATGTTTTCATCTTTTAAACACATGGGCTTGTGGGAATACTGTTTTGATCGTTTTCGCTTCCCATCCTACCAATTCGACAAGTTATTCCATGGATGTCATTATATCTTCAGTGAAGTAAGTTTAATACTGTAATAACTTAGTGCAATATTATTTTGCAATTGCAATACTGTTTTATGAATATAGGTTTCATTTTTGCTCTAACTATCATAGATTTTGGATAAACATCATAGTTTATATAATAAAAGTTGAAATAATCTATTCTATATTTATTTTCTAGGAGTACTATGTCATCCGTGAATGGCTATTACCTGGCTGGTTGATGGCAGTCCAGGCGTTTGTGACCCTGGCATTTATTCTATCATTCTCTGCACAGGTTTTATTAGCTTGTGTGATTATAAGATTGCCACTCCGGCCTGTATTAAGATATGAATGGATATATGTATCATCTGCTTTTGTCATGATTGCCGTATCAAGTAAGTATTTTTTACTATAAACATTGTAAATGATGTATCTTTAAACCAGGTAGTAGCTCAAATTTCATATAGAGTATTAATTGCATCCTTCACCTTCTTGAATTACTTATAACCTTTAGTCTATTGTTCTTTGGGAACAAGATTATTATATTGTGCCTTCTACATATACTTCGAATACAGATACTGCATGCAAAATCATTGTCTATAAGTTAAAGTATTAATAAAAATTAGATTAAATAATTCAATTAAATTTATATTATTTTTGCAGGTGCCTTCCTGTTCTTAGCTGTGGTAATATTTGGAGCAAACTGCTATCGCCGTGACTGGCTTATGTATCCAGCATTCAATGTTCTGTCATGGTCATATGCATTTGCTGTTATTGCATTCATTTTATTCGGTACGTCATCAGTGAGTTGATTTCTTCTGCTGTTTAATAAAATGTTGCATACTTCATCAATTGATACTATTTATTTATGACTCTCTCTTGCTGGTTTTTCTCAGTAAAGTTACTATGAGATAATTATTCAAAATCATTAATCTAAATTGCTTTACATAGTTTTATAAATAAGAACTTGTGTATCTATGACTGTTTCAATTAAGTTTCCTCCATATATTTTCAGGTGTTGCAGCAGTGCTGCTCTTCTTAGAGTCTCGCAAATTATATGAGCTGCGTTTAGAAGCTAAAAATTTAGTTGGACAAATGCAGCACAGCCAACCTGAGCATGCCTTGCACCAACTGCGTGGTCAGCTACAACAACAGCAAATTGGTTTTTATAGAAGTTAAATTTTTGACAAGTTCTTGAGGGCATTAAGTAACTGTTTTCTACTACACTATGGCACAAAACTTGCTTAGAAAATTGTTGTGATTGATATATTTTTTATATTCTTATGCAAAGATTAGCTTAACCACTTTGAAAGGAATTTGTCTGCTTGCCCTCTTGAATAAAATAGCACAAATAGTTTTACATTCCCCTCGTTATTAAGTAAAATCCCAATAAAAAGTTTGTCATCCAAGTGGCTTTGACAAAACTGGTTTGATGATTTTCTCTCTAAAAATGAACTTTTATTAATGATATGATAGCTTCATAATTGATAAAGCAAACTTTGATTGACCTATTGAATGTTTTTAAAATATTTTTTTTTTTTCATAAAATTTTCCGTCCAAAAGATCTGAAAATTTGTATTCTCTTTTATTGTTTTAATGAATTGACATAATATTTCCAGTAATGACATTTAATGTTTTCTTTTTTATATACAAGACGTGTATTATGTTTAGTTTTAGCAATTATAACGATTGTTATTTAGAAAATAGTGCAAGGTTTTTACACCAGTAGTTAGTAGGCATTTGAAATTAAGTTTATCACTAAGAAATAGATTAGGATTATAACCTAGGCTAAATCCGTCCGATTAAGGTACAAATACCTATATTTTATTTTTAAAATATGATGTAACCTGTATTATGGAATGAAATAAAAATATTTTTAATAAAGAGCCTTTCTTTTAATTTATCCAATATCCTTAATCAATTAATTATGCTATTATAGAAGATTTGTATTCATGACAAATACTACTATTTCATATGTTATATACATATATACATATATTCATAGTTGTTACAATTTTAGGTTTAATCTTACTGGAAAAACATCGTCTATGACTAATATTTATAATATATATCAGACTATTAAATTTATTGATTCTTGGTTGAATTGAAAATAAGAAAGTAATATATGGGTGGAGCCAAGATACGCACCGCCGCCGCCTTTAAAAAAGGCGGTGCATCAATAGGATTTGATTACCAACAGTTTTCTGCTAATTTCCACAATTTAACAATTATTTTTTGTCTTACCTGGCTTATTGTGCTGGTGACAAAGTTGCAAGACGTGATCCATTGTATCTTGAGGTATGTTACCGTCGATCACTATTAGCGGCGCTTTCTTTAAAACTTCTAAATGTTTGTTTACCTATGAAATCAAATTAACGGTTCAGTTTCCACTTTTTTTAATTAAGACGATACACAAAAAAAAATCCACTGCTTGGCGGGCGGAGTCTAATAGCTCGCTATCGCGAACGCGGGTGCGCGCGAAGTCATTCTTACAAACTCGCCGCGCTGCCGCTGGCCGACTCGGGACAAACATGTATGGAGTCGTCATACAGTTATAATATTGTTATACATTTATTCAATTGTTGATTTATTGGTTTTATTTTCTTGCTTATAAACAAATAATCTTCTTTCCAACAACTACTTAGACATTATTAATAATAATTATTATTTCGTAATGTTTACTTTATTACAAAATAATACAGGTTTAAATAATCTTTAAAATAACAAAAAATATTGTTACTCTAAAAAAAAAGAAATGGTAATCAATAACGCGGACTACTGAATTGATTTAGATAGAATTTGATGCTGACGTAGATATTACATCATGCCCAGAAATGAAAGGTACTATTTCTGAAAGAAGTTATAAACCCTAATTCTTCTCAGTCAAAGTCAAGAGTGGAAGATATCACTAATACAGTAAAACTGATGCGAAACTTTGGATGTTAATTTGTATATTTTTTTGTTAGTTGTTACTTAATCACGTCAAGACTACATTACCAATTTTGATAAAATACAGCTAATTGCCTGGATTTACACATAGGATACTTTTTATCCGAACTGAACACTTCTGTGGGATAAAACAGGATTCACGATATAACCTAATTCCAAGCGGGCAAAGCCGCGGTCGGAATGATATTTTTTTAAATAGAAAAATTGTTTAAAAAAAAACACAAAATATATTGACGCATGTATTTATTTTTTGCACTCTATAATTGTAATTATTCATTACAAATAATCAAAATAAAATAGCCAGAACAAAGTTAGGCCCTGGTAGGGTAGGTAGGCAGGTACAGCAATGTGAGACGAACACTGGCTTATTTATACCAATAAAAATGTTTTATAAACATTAAATTAAGTTTACTTTCTAACAACAAAAATACATAATATTAGCTAATGTGAAAACGAATCAACCAATCATCCCACAACAATGAAATGTGCACACAAATATTCATCCAAATCGGTTCATGTGATTAGGAGGAGTGACTGCAGCGCCATCTTCCGGGCCCAATTGTGTTTCCAGATCACCCAGGAACTCAATTTAATATACTTACACAAAATTTTTCGAAATGAAAACTCACATTACTATGTAAATATGAATATAAACCTGTTTTAGTACTAAGCAATTTCCCGCACAGGTGTAGTAAGTATAAATGAAATAAATATCAACATCAAAGTCTTTATACAACATACTTATCTACCACCTACTAAGAAATGTAATTCTTGAAATTTTTTCGTATTTTTTTTTAAATATAATACTACTCCAATGAGCTCCTGTTCCATATCACGTCCGCCATACTTCCACTAAGTTCACCATGATTTTTTATTTCTTTGCACTTTGTTGCTTTTTGCTAAAAATGGAATCATGCGATAAAACCAGTAGAACGTTGATAACATACATTTTTGACTGAATAAAGGTACTTACGAAGGAGTGGGTTCACATTGTGAACAATCAGTGGGTTTATTTTCCTTCTGGATTCCGGATTTCCGAAAAGATTATCTATGCTATAAATGAAAAAAATCTTACACATTCGTTATGTACTTAAAACAGGGGTACATATCAAACATCGTCTATAATACAATTATCATCAAATTTAAAATAAAACCAACTTCTTCATTAATTTGTTCCAATTGTAAGCATTCTTTTTTCTCCAACCTTTATGTTTCTTCTTCTTATTTTCTTTATTGTCCCCATTTGTCTCATTTTGTCTTATCGTGTTGTCACCCTTTTTTACGATTGCGCGAGCGACACAAGTTCCCCGTGTGACGGCCGTAGCGGGAATGACTCGTGCAGCGATCGGGGTAGGAAGGTACAGGGCGGCTCTCGCTATATTGGCTGGTCGCGCGCTAATTTCAAGTATTTCTTGTTTATTTCAAAACCATCGCATATTTCAAAATTCTAAATCGGTAGACGTATAGGTTGTATATTTTATAGTTAATATCCAAAAAGTCGTAACTTTACGTTTGTTATTTTGAAGATGCCAGAGATTATAAAAAAATAACAATGAGAACTTTGTATTTTTTTTCTATCGAGAAAATATCATGGAATCATGTTTCTAAAACGGTAGACGTATTGTGTTACTATTGAACTTTCTTGTCAAGAATTTTCATCACGACAACTTTAATAATATAAAAATTACGAAGGTTTGAAAAGGGCCGTAAATGTTAGAAAAATTAATTCATCACCTTAAGGAAAATAAAAATTAATGACATGTGCGCGTTCATCCTAATCTGTCCAGTAGTATTTTCGTAAAAGAGTAACATACATACATCCATTCTCACAAACTGGTATTTTTATTATTAGTAGGCTGTAGGATTATAGTTGATCATTTTTGATTTTAATCATTGCAAATAAACAAAAATAATAAAATATTTCTACTTTATTCTTGTAGAGAACATAATTTTAATTAAATCTTAAGTCCGAAGCGATATTCGAAAAGCTATTTGTATACCTAGTACCTAACGTGAACTTACTAGGTCGATCGATATATGATTATGAATTTCCATATCCCCTAATCCGATTAAGCATTCTCCTTTTTTATCGAACATGGCTGCATATGTTGCGGTTCTTGCTTCTTTTGCAGTGCAATCTACGGAACAAATTACTAGCTATTATTATTGTATTCAACATAATTTAGTAAGTAAATTGCTATTTGTTTGGTAATGGTAATCATTTAATGAGACCATGGATGTAGGGAAATAAGTTTCTTTGAATATACCTACGGATTTTTTTAGGTTTTCATTAAACGGTTAATAATTGTGAAGTAGGTATATGTAGGGTTGCTAATGATGATCATTATAAATCATGAGGTACGATCTTTAATTCTAATTACAAGTTAGAGTTTTAGGACTTTTCGTGCTACGCTATATTATATTAGTTATACCTATGCATATACCTCTATTAGTTGTCTTAAAAACTGAAAGAAGAGTAGCATAGGGGTATGCGAAAAGTGTAGGAAAAAGATCCCAGCGCTACGAATTTTGAAATTAGTGACAAGCTATTAATTTTATTTGGGAAAAAACTTATAGATGCAAAATAGGGAATTATTATAAATAATTAATACGAAAAGCAAGTATATAAATACAAATACCTTCAAGTACGAGACCCGGTGTGATACTTTGTATATATTTTCCGTCAGCATCATTGCCTAATGCGGTGAGGAGTTTAGTGCGTCCGTTTCGTAAGCGCCACAAAGCTTCAGCAATGTTTCTGCCAACGCCTCCACCGCATTGATATGTTTTACAAGCGTGTGTACTTCCATCCAACTGTAACAATAACCCTTATTTTTATCTGTACTAGCTGCTATATAGTTGCCAGTTGATTCAACTTCAATAAGCAATTCTTTCAGTTTGACCTGTTTCTCTACATACTGTAATAATGATGATTACCATCGCTGAATTAAAAATAAAACGATGTATCTACCTAATTATTGTTTTTAAGTTTTCAACTACCTATCAGTACACAAGATCATCAGTAATAGTAGGTTGTTGTAAGACCTACACCTCTAGTTAAACTCTTTCAGGATATTTGGATAGGTATCTATCATGAGTTATACTGTGAACATTTTCAAATAACATAAAAACTGAAATGTGTCTCAAATTTCTATATTGTATCTAGGTTATGCACGATGAATTACCTGTATGTAAAATAAAGTTTAGCCCAGTAGGTATATTGCAGTGGCATAGCTAGATTTACATAGAGCGTGTTAAGGAGTTTGTTGTATGGCATGCCGCATGCGATTTATAATGCACGCGGTATCGTCACGGGACTCCAGCCAGGTAGACTGGTAATTTAAACTTTCCTGCATAAATGCCGACACCGTTTACTTATATTATGCAGTTAAGCTTCGTTTATACTGGAAGGATTATTTTTGAGAAGTTATTTTTCGTTTTGATTCAAAAACCGGAAAATATGGAAAGTCACATCGTCATCACTTTACGCATACGGAGAAGCTAAGTGTAAGTATTTTTCATGAATATATCTGTGATATTTTGAATATGAAGTTTGTTACGTGTATGTACGCATATAAGTCAACAATTTTGGTAGCATGATATTTGTAAAGACCGACACCGTCTGGAGCCTTGTAGTGAAAAATATCTCATCATATCGTATCGTTGATCGCGGAGTAGGTGGAGGTATTATGCCAAATTACCGAATAAAATGTGACCACTTTACGTTTACATACAGGAGTTATGTTCCAGCAAAAGAGAACATTAACATTTTATAATGACATTAAAATAGGAGCGCGTACGGCGTAATCATAGGCCGGCCGGTGCAACGGCGTTCCTTGAACCGATTGTATCACGGGGCTGCACGCGACTGTCCAACGAAGGAACGAGGAAATTATGCGACCCACTGTATGTACTCCATCTTTTTGCGCCTGTACTTAATTCTTAATAATACCTGCACTAGCACGCGTGATTGTATCGTTTAATTTACACTTATTTTATGTAAATTTTTTAAGTTAAAAAAATATTTAAATACATTAATATAAATAGTTCCTTCCACGTACGGTAAAGCTCTGAACGATTTAACACGTGCTATTATCCCGAACTACTACTAATACATAGATGCTTCTAAGAATAGGTAGAGCCTATAATCATATGTTTTAACGTGCGGAACAACCACTGCTCTACCATCAACTATCGCGCTTGTTAAGGATGATCACTTAATATCAGATGACATTACTTAACAATAAATAGATCATGAAGATTATAATATAATTTGGATGATAGCGTTCCTATTTTTTACACCCCAAATAATATTTTTGCTTGATAGTCAGTATGAAATGTCGTACTTAAAATATATATTTGAGGCCCAAAAAATAAAAGTAATGGAACTTCTACTTTAACTAAACCATAAAAGCTTCAACTATGTTTAAACATTGACATGGATCATTGATCGTATATTCGCATAACTCCATTTCTACCTACAGATCCTACAATTCTTTTTTTTCTATGTATTTGTTCTTTAAATCTAGAAATATTTTAGTCACCATGTTTTTATTTTTCAGTTCAAATTTTAATTTAAAATATGTAAA
Organism: Colias eurytheme; assembly: GCF_061535395.1. NCBI lineage: Eukaryota > Metazoa > Arthropoda > Insecta > Lepidoptera > Pieridae > Colias > Colias eurytheme. Next base: position 8,013,476 of record NC_142982.1, on the reverse strand, counting down.
TGTATTTGAATTGGAATTTTAATTTCATGCATTATACCTACATTAATAGTTTTTCAGAAATGTTAGGGATGCTTTTAATAGGAGTAAAGTTCACGAGGAAATCTATGTATTTACTCGAAAATAATAAACATCCTGGGAATTATACTAACCCTCACTTCCGCTCAAATCGTGTACGTCAGTACATCACCAAGGCAGTTAATTAGAAAGGAAGAAGCTTAATATTCAAAACATCATTAATATCTAATTCTACTTGAACTTTCTTGTTGTTAACGTGACCTATGGGAACCTATTTATCATTGTGTTATACGGTATCTTGTACCAAACGGTAAAGCTCATAGAATATGGAAGATCCCATTCCAAAATAAGCGCAACGTTCAACCCCAAGTGATCAAATTAATAGTCCCATTTGCATATCAAGTGTACTTGAAGATAATCGATTTACGAGCAAAGTCGATTGTATCGTACGTGTGCATTTAATTGCTAATTGAATCAAGCAAAGTTGATTATGTGTAGCGCGAAACAACGTGACATTTCCACATTTTTATGGAGCCATAACAGATGCACAAATAATATTCTCAAATTGAGTTACGCTATGTATATATTGCATACATGTATTTCATATACAGGGTGTAATCGTTAAGTGTGCACAGGCGATTTTTCCGTAAGTATTACAGATAACAAAAAACTTTAAACTGATATCGAAAGTACTTAACCTAATGAGAGAAATGGCCGTAATAAATTTTTAAAAATAAATCGAGAAATATCAAAAAAATATCTTTAAAATGTCCGGAAAAAGCGTGGAAAATGCCACTTCAAATTTGCGAAGTAATTAAAGCAGAAAACCAAAAAAGAAAAACAAAGCTAAAATCTTTCATATTAAATGTATACGGGATATTCATATTTCATACTTAATGTATGGGAGGGTTTAAAGATATTTTTTTTGATATTTCTCGATTTATTTTTAAAAATTTATTACGGCCATTTCTCTCATTAGGTTAAGTACTTTCGATATCAGTTTAAAGTTTTTTGTTATCTGTAATACTTACGGAAAAATCGCCTGTGCACACTTAACGATTACACCCTGTATATGTGACGTGTATTAATTCATATGTGTGTTTCTCGTTAAAGTATAATAATTAAGCGCATTGTAAAAACTATAAAATAAAATAAAATTCTGCTTCTTTCTATTTCTTATTTGGGAAATCGAGTTTCGAATCGATTCTTTAGTCTTTTATTTAAATGGTGGCTACTGATATATTTAATACCTATAAATGGAAAACGCTTTGATGCAATCGGGAGTTATCTGTTCAATACAACTTAATTATAAAATATTAGTCATCAAATAAAAACTCGGTTTGCTTGCTCAGTGAAAATATTATAAAGGTGTCGTGTTTCGAATTGATTGCGGGCTAATGATTTTTAGATGACATGGGGTAAAGTTTCAATTGCTTGCGTGGTAAAAACTCGAGCACCAGGTCATTTTTGTTTTAATGACATTATTTTCAAATCGTTTAGATTTTTTGTATGTATTCTAATACACAATCTACGAAAAAAAAATGTAGACTATTAATCTATTAATGTAGACGATTGGACTTCACGCGATACGATCCGTAGTGTGCGTTGTTTGGTTGCCATTCTTTCACGTCGGAACGGAGCGATTTTCTGGTATGACTATTGTGTCTGATAGGAGGCTAGAGATACCTCTTTATTAATGTTATATTTTTTAACTGTGGTTAAATATCCCATTCCCATGGGATTTTCTTTGACTACATGGGCAATGCCGCAGACTGAAAGCTATTATTTCTATATACATATATCTTTAACATTTTGTTTATAGTAGCGCCTTTGACTTTTTTTATGTTATGAGGATATAAATATGTTTTAAGGATGAATGAGACCGTACTAATACTACCGTACTAGTACTAATATAAAACAGATATAACAGGCCGAATGGAAGAAACTTTTATAATATTAAAGCGGAATAAACCCATCCCGAGAACAATAAGCTACTGAAGGAAGATTGCGATTTCCTACGAAATTAATATCATTGCATTTGCGAAATAAGCAAGAAAACTATATTGCTTTATCTTTGATATCGAAAAAAACTTATTTGTTAAGGATATAGAAGCATCTGCAATATTTTGTATGTATCGTATCCTCAAGGCATTACTGCTTTACCAGCAATACATTTATTTATATCCGACTGATCCAGTAACCTTTCGCCAAAACTAGGTAGATTAGTATATCGGCGTATGGCTTCCCCAGTGAACACACGTAATAATAGGAGATTTATATAAAAACATACAGCGGGCTTCTCTTTCCTTTCCTTCTCTAATTTCGCACTTCTATCGTTGTTCAAAATTAAAAATATCGATATAAAAATAGTTCGTATATTAATGTTAAAAACTAAATCGAAGTTATGGACAGATTGGTAGTGGCGGTCATATTAAAACAATAATTAGCAAGCTGGCGTATGTGTAAATCTGAACTACATATTAACATTGTTAAAATAAAACACCATAGATAATATAATGTATCATAATATAAAACTAAGAATGGTTATTTATTTGTAATCCAATTGTAATAATTCAAAGTATGTTTTACATTTTTTATAAAATATAAATGTAAATAAAAACCAACGAAAATATAGAATGGCCCGCGTAGCACTCGTAGCGACATGTTATTATACCCAAGCTGTAGCCTTTCCAGCAAAATTAAATAATCTTAGTTTTATCATCAATCTGAACTTATTTTATAGAAATTAAATACAATTCTTTTACCATAAACTATATTGACAAAGTTTCCTTAAGGAAGGCTAATATATTTATTTCTCTAGAACTTGACATCGTAGCAGCTCTACGTACGACATCAAATAACGATGAGTTAATTTTTACCCAGTTCTTATGCCATCCATTTAAATTTAACTGATGGATTTCTTTCTAGATGTTTAATTTAATAAATAATTATTTTACTCGTATTGTCTTTTATAATTTTTTTAATAATTTCCCTACTTTATAAAATGTAATTTTTTAATTATGTAATAGTTGTATTACCTATCTACTTATTGAGACAAATGCCCACGTAATAATAAACCTATACTTAATAAAGAGTGTAATATAAATTTTAACGAATACGTGTGAAAAAAGGGCTGACCGACATTTATTTACTCAAAGAGTAACTGGAATAAGATGCGATTGTTATTTATTTTTAACACATGGTAACAGTAATATCTTTATATATATAAATCTCGTGTCACAATGTTTGTCCTCAATGGACTCCTAAACCACTTAACCGATTATAATAAAATTCGCACACCATGTGTAGTTCGATTCAACTTGAGAGATAGGATAGTTTAAACATTTATTTATTTATTTATTTATAAACATGTAGGTACCACGGGCGAAGCCGGGGCGGACCGCTAGTTATAATATAAAATAATCTCATACACATATGATAGGTGATTTTGTTTCGAGGTAGAGCATACGTCCCCTAGCTCTACATTCATTCTGGCCTTAAATCCCCTGTCTCAATTAAAAATTTATTTCCAAGTTATAAAACTTATATTAAAATAACTATCCAAGTTATTAATCATACAAATCTTACACTCAGGACTTCATTCAAGAGATTGCAAAGCAAATTTAACTAAGGTCGCTCGTCAATATGTAATTCTGCATATACTACTTTATACAGTACAATAAAAAGTGTATTATAATGTGTATATTATATTAATACGTAATCATTTTAATGCAAATCTTATTTCATATAATTACTTATATCTCGCTAAATGATTAACATGCAACTAATTAATAGACTTATGACTATTATGCGAGCTTATGTCCATTATCCTAAATTGTTATCGTTGGATAGATAAATCACAATATTGTTTTTATTGTTGTGATTAATGTAGCCGACATTAATCATGATGCCTTCCGTAGTTATCGTAATCAACATTCTAAAAATACATAATATAGTTATACATTTTAAATCTGTTCTTACTGTTTTTTTATCCCAAGTGATTCTTCGAGGTATGCCTTAAAGGAGTAATATTAATATGGGATATAAAGAGTATATTTTGATAACCATTCTAAAATATCTTTAAGTGTGATTTAAAAAGCTCGTAATATTATTTTGGCATAAAACAGCTGGTTTTTCAATGATTTTGCAATGTGGGAGGGCGCTAGGGGGCGGCGGTATCGAACGTGGGCGCGCCGCCCCGCGCCACTGAAGCCCTACAGCGAAACCAGTCTGCCAACAGACCCCGCGCGCGCCCGCCGTGTCTGCTCGCTCCGTAGACACTCGGGACACCCAACAATCAAATACACTCCACACTATTCAAATGAAAATGGACTCAGTCGTGTGATAATCCTATACGAGCTTTTGTAAGAACGCAAAGTTGAGGTGATTTCATCTCTTATTAAATTGGCAAACAATATTTATAGTGTGATAGCAATTAAAATGATTTGTGAGAAAGTGTTTTTCGCGTAAATAGGTAGCAGTGGCGGCGGTTCGTCTACGTCATGACACACGGTATGCTGAGAATTTTGGCTTTGATTTTCCATAATTTATTGAATAGATAGAATAGATTTATTTAATAAACCGAAGCAATATAACCGATGTTTCTTCTGCATCAGAATTGTATATTAACGCTTAAACGAATGCTAAATTGTGTCACTCAGAGTAAATTTAGCTCTTAAGAAATTAATAATAGAACGAAGAATATCGTCCGCAAATAAAATTGAGTCACGATAGTCCAATTTGAAAAACCTGGAAATAGTTAGAGCTTAATATTTTAAATAAGATATATTACCCAATGGCGTTTATTATTCCTTCTTGTATATTTTAATAGCAGTATGAAGCAAGATACAAGACTAGGCTCAACAAAAAAACATATTTGATCCAAAAGAATCTTAATTTCTGATACCAGTCCAAATTTTTGTAAGAAGAAAGATCGATCTAAGAAATGCGTCTGCATTATACTCATTCAGGATTTTTGTCGAACAAAATATGATATTATTGAAATGAATCTTGCCTACAATAAGGCTATTAATGTGGGAATTCTTGTCTATTTTGTACCATAAAAACTGATGAATACCACCAAATTTATTACATTTAAGCCCCTCGCGAGACTAGAAATTTTCCATAACCAATTGATCCTAATAGCAATATATCTCGTAAATTGGTAATCATTTTCTGTATTTTGTCAGGCTACTTAAGATCATTATTTATCATACCTAGTCCCCAGTATTTTTATCTATAGGTATATTTTACTAATAATATAATAATTGATATAAAACTAAAAGCACTAATGTATGAAGATGTTCATAGTTCTATAAAGAGGTTTTTTAATTTTATCATAAATCTCGGCCATCGCTGGTCTTGACTTCTGACTCCTTCTTTATCAAGTGAGGAACAACCACTCTATCTTCCTTCATCGCACTTCGAACAATGTGACCACGTTGTAAACTAAGAACCCTAATAACAAGGTTGTATAGAATGCTGCGAAGGAATTAACAAATATTAAAAGATGATGCATAAATTATTACGGGTTAAAGATGAAGATGAGATGATAAGATGTTTCCTTTGAACGTAAGATATAGTAAGTTACTTTTATAGAGGAATTTTATGTAACAATTTTTTATTACTAGTTTTTTAATTTACTAGTTTCATTTTCCGATTAAATAGTCAGACTCGTCCGTCACTTACTGACAACATGATGTCGTGCTTATCACACTTATCTGTTATTAACTGTCTATAAACTAAATTTTTTATGTTATTAGAGATTATATTATTTATATGATTAGCTGACCTTTTATCGGTCCGATCATTCAACATTTTCCCCGACTTTTCTTAAAAGATTATTCCAATAAGTGGATAGTAAGGCCCGAGCCCCTTGGTGCAGAATGGGGTTGTTAAACTAATTGACTAAATTTACGGGAATGTAGTTGATCAAGTTCGTACACCCAGTCAGGCTGGCCTGGCCCGGGGAGTTGGGACTTTAATTATTATCCTCGAGTGATGAACAAACCCATTCGAATGAGTTGTACCGAATGCTTAAGTGCTAATCACTGCGTTAATATTAAAGTTTAAAGAAGAGTAGTACTAAGTTTTGAAAAAAATAGTTGTGGTTTCTAAATGATTCGCTGGCTAGTTACGTTAGCTGACGGGACAGTAAAACAAAGTATTTAACTATGTATTCAATCGCAAGTTACACAGAAATATCTACAAGGCGGACGGAGAGTCACAGGAAAAGAGAAAAATCGGGCACCATAGTAAAGGTTAAAAAAATTCTTTGTTAACATTTCATTAAATGTTAATTAATTTCTCAAAGACAAGACCTTTCTTTAATGTTAATTAATTTTCCAAAGGCGCATACCCCATCCATATAATATAGATGTCTCATCCTAAAATTACACGTATATTAAATTTCAAAACAATTTACTTCGTAAACTTTTGATTCGTAATTTTTGAGTGTAATCTTATTATACACCAAGATAAAGCTAACGTGTACTGGGTTTCTCGTTTAGTTATTCTGATTATATATGTAGCGGTGATCAATGTTATAAAAAACACATGTACTTCCATTGTAACTGTAGTTAATCCAGCGAATATTTGTTTATTTTATTATGCTGAAGTGCCTGAAGAAACATTAATGTTTCAAAGGTATTAGACACAGGTGGTATCAGGGGACGCTGTATAAATTCAAAACAAAGAAACACGCGAATACATTAAAGCAGATTAAACCTTAGTACCGAAATGCCTTTACGCTAATAATAAATTAGAGCTGGACAGTGTTTAAGGACTAAATAATATAAAATCATTACATATTAATGTGGAGGGGTTTAAAGGAAAACAAATTGCCGAACAATAAACCTTTTACTTGTGAGCCCTCAGGGATTTTCACCGGAACTACGATCGAATTATCTGAGCTCCTTAAATTATATAATATAGGTGAATATAATATTGATTACGTTTCGCTGCCATGATCCTTGAATACTAAGTTATCGCTTAATATAAATCGAGCTATTACTTTAAGTATATAATGTTATGTTGTGAATCACGTGCCATTATTAAATCTTAAGCGTTTCACACATTGCAGGTTTTAGAAAAACACGGTTAGGTTATTTATAAGTATTGACGTAGGAAGTTATAAATTATATCAATTATCATGCTAATAGCATTTTGTATGTAAATCCCGTAAAATATATTTATTAGAATTACTATTATATAATACCACGCTTAGTAAAAATTTAAATAAAATGTTAATATATCTCATGATAACCAAAAGCAATGTTTAATTTAAAAGTAATATATCATTACGATCGTTGAATTCATGAATACATATGGGTTTATGATAGTCATGATCGAACATAATTCTTTCATAATAAAGAAATACCACGATAAGCTTGGACATAAATGTTTGAAAGCATTTTTCATATTAAATGTGAAGTCTCACTGTGTGCAGTTGCAATTTTAATGCATCATTATACTAAACCTAAAATCGATTTTATATAAATAGAAAGGATAAACGACAAATGGTGTTATTTTGAACAGAAATCTTTCCGATTGATGGATTTAGATTAAACTATTTTAAATTAAGTACTTAATACACTTTTATTAATTAAAAATAGAAGTATAAAAAAACTGGAATTTGTATGTAAGGTGTAACTTCCTTTGGAATAATAAATTCAAGTTTATATACCTAATTTTAAGGTCTAAACGAGCTGGAATGTTCAAGGCTTTTTATCTTCTTTATATGGAATAATTAATTATAAATATAATTTTGCGCAAAAAATAGCCTACTTTGGGGCAAAGCTTTGGACAAAATAAAATTATTATGTAACGATTGTCGCCGTCACATGCGTCGTAGACGCCCTACATGTGCTACGCAAGTTCCGTAGGCTTTGTAATTTATGGAATGTTCTTACTGATAAGGTTTCTTTATTCATTATTCAATAAAAAATATAAATTTCAACAAAAAAGAGAGTTTAATATACAGGTATAATTCTAACGTGCTTCATATTTTTAGAACTAACTAACTCTAGGCGGTTTAGAACTATGCTTAACTTTATGTTTTGTTTGTTTTTTTTGTCTTACTTTCGCAATGGAGCTATTTTATGGTATGATTTTTGTATCTGAAGATGGTTAAGCTACCTTCTACCACGGTCTATCAATCTCTTCTATTCAATATCTTTTGACCACGTGGGTGAAACCACGAACATTTTCATTAAATATAACACCGTTAATAAACTTCCTTACACATGTGTATTTATAAAAAAGGAATCGCCATTCGCCATTATTATCTGATAAGACAATAGTCGAACTATTGATTTTGCACTACGCTCTAAATTGTTACTGAATTGTGTGAGTCAACTTGAACTGGTTCAGCCTTAGTTGAGTCAGTTGAATTACACTTGGCTTTGTTATGAACGACTGAATAGGCTCATCGAAGATTTTGTTTTTTAGTTATAATTAGAGGAGCAATTAAATTGGAGCAGTTAATTAGGGCATTTAAAAACAACGAGTATGTTATTAATGATTAAACGATTTATATAATAGTTAAAAGTATTTTTTGTGTATATTAAACCGAACTCAAAACTATATTGCATTATTAAGGAGATAAGAAATAATATAGGAAATAGGATAGGATGATGCAAATACAATGTGTCATGACTTTATAACATAGATAAAGCATTTTGAGTGAGCTAATTCATTAAATCTTCGTCTGAAATTTGTGAAATTTGTATTCAAAACATGAGATAAATAATTTATATATGAATGCGTACATTTTTATATGTTCACTTTCGAATAATACTATTATCCACAATATCACGTTGTCCATAAAACTTAGTACGTTCTCGTTCAACTATTTATATTTTGTCCATGGTAAAACGTAATTTACGTAAGTATGTCCTCATGAATCCCTAATGACCATTAGATTCAGACGGACAGAAATACAAATAGATAAAAGATACATAATATAAAAGCAATCGCGTAAGTTGAATGTACCATTCAGTGGTAAGGTCGACAAACTTACGGTAAAATATTGTTTTGTGAGAAGAATATTGATTCAATATTATCTAAGTGGGGAGAGGCTTTAAATCCTCAACCTACGCCCAGGTTGAGGATTTAAAGCCTAATTGGGCGCACTTATATTTTTGTTTTATTTGCTTAAAATATTAAATCTAAATAACATTAGTAAGACACAAATACTTCAAATTATTAAGTACATATATAGTATGAAGGGAAATCGGCTTTTCCCAATTTATTTCTGTACATAACAATGTACGCTGTACACATTGAGATATACATATATATGGAGACGACACCGCCTACATCACTTATGTTCCATACGCCATATGGCGTATGTTGAGCGGTTTTTTTTAATGGTTTTAAAGTGAAACGCATCAAATGTGCCTTCGTGTGTGTTACGATATTGCACAAATAATACAAATAATACGGAAAAGTGCAAAGGAATAACTTTCATCGGTAAGTACCTAACTAGATAATAATTTTTAAAACTTAGTTAGAGCAAAAAAATGGCGCATAGATTTTGTTCGTGGTGTCTCCTCCATACGTAGTAATATTATCTCAATGGCTGTACATAAGTTTTCGGATATCGTATAAGTTTAGCGGCAAAACCCACGCCGATTTACTTATTCATGCATCTATGATTCCTCGGAGGGAGAGTATTGCTCCAGCCTCCCGTCATCAACGCAACACGTTGGGGGGGTTTTATTAAATTTTATATCGCTCCTGGATGTAGCGCGCTGTTAAATTCCATTTATAAAATGTTGTTGAATATCCGTAAACGGTTTTCATATTTCTAATCTTCAAGTCGTTTAATTCCGAATGCAATGAGATTTGCCGCTATAGACGCCGTTTTTATGCAAGTGATTTAATGCATAATGTTATTTTGCTACAGTGCATTGACTTATTATATTATTTTACTTTAAAGATATGAATTGTATATGACATATAATTTTCTCTAAAGAGCGAGTGCAAAAACAACCCATGGATTCAATGAAAGCTAGTTTTTCTGGGGTTCATTTGGCACGTTGAAAAGTTTACACCACATTAATTCGTGATGCGGCTCTTGGCCCGTAGCCACTGCGCTACGTTCAATCGGAATTTCAAATGAAAATTCATTTTTCTGATATAATTTTAGCGTGTGTCAATTGAGTCATGCAAAGGATTTAGTTATAGAAATAAACACGTAGAGTGAGTCATTTATATGAATTTAAAACTTTATATAAATTATTTCGCTATTTTATTCGCGTTGTTTAAACTATAATACTTTGAACACGCGCTACAGGAATGGAAGTCTTCAAAGAAAACCTCGAGCTCAACGTAAGAAAGATACCGAACAAAGGATGTGCATATTTTAGATTCAATTTGCACCCTCGACTGAGTGAAGTACACGCAATTGTAGACTCTCGTAAATCTTTGTTTACACAGAGAACAAATTGTTCAATTCATGTTCTGACTCAGATAGATTTGTAGAAGAAACAATACATGTATCATGCATATTTTTCTTAAATAGAGAAGAATAGGAAACTATTGAATTCCGTATTTTACACGATAACAAATAAATGTTTTAACATTTTAAAGAATCTAGTTAACAATTAGTAAAGCCTTCGTCGGTTAGCAAGGATTTCATCGTCCTTGTAGTAACATCACGCACGCCAGCAACTTTGAGGGTGAAGCGACAGGGATGCGGGTTGGCGCGCTGCCAGAACTCGTTCTCGTGAGCCTTAACCGCAACCAATTCTACATTCGTCATTTTCATTTTTCTCTAATTACGGATAGAGTGCTGCTTTATGAATATGTATTTATATACTCATAATATGATGTACTTCGAACAGACGATTGTTGTACCTATAGAATTGTTTTACTCCGCGTGCATAAACAAAAAAACTATAAAGTGCAGAAAAGATATACTTTAGATATACTTAAGTTGTTTCCCTCCAGGGCTGATTTTCCACCCCGAATATAGGTAGAAGAAGTTTGACGTTAAAAATAGTAGAATATTTAGGGGATTTTATATTTTTATTACTCACGAAAAATCTTTGTAACATATTGTTGAAACAAAAATATTAGGTTACGAAAATCTTGACACTTTATTAAACATATTTCTATGTCTATAAAAGTAATAACTAATAATTAATATCTATTTGTAGAAAGGAGTCATTACTGGTTGGTGTCATTTTATTATTTACCTGAATTTTGCTAGGAGCCACGCTGGCGCTAAAACATTGCCATGTAATCGACATTGACCCGGTGTCACTCTAAAAGTAGGTTAGGGGAGTGTTGATGACGCCTTACGATAGTTCTACACCTAAACGTGGCTACCTCGTAAATTGTCAATGAAAGAAGTGAAGCTATAGCAGGTGGGCAATTATGTACGTACACTTTTGGGAAGTTACAAATTATTTTGTTTGTTTTAACAGTCGTAAATAGATTGGAGATCGTGATATAGGTACTAGATGTGTTGATATTTTCTGAGCGTAAGACTTCGTATATCACAAATGATACATCTCTTACGTATCCACTGTACGTACGGAAACAATTATAGTCTATGATTATCTTAAATTTAAAAAATCAAAGTATCCAAATAGACAAGGAAATTAGGTAACTTCATCTATAATTACTAAATGTACAATTCGAAATAGAATGTTAATATGAAGAAGCCACACTAATCAAAATATATCTGAGCAATTCGACACACGTAGATATCACAATATGTAAATAGTTTGATAACCTCATAGGTGTGATCTTGAAATAGAGTTGAATGCAAAATGAATTTCCCAACGGCGCTGTGAAAACATTTCATTCGCAGTATTTGTGTAGATTTCACATGTGCCAAAACAATATACAAGTGGCTGTCGTGTTACATGTTCATCATTTACATAAAGTAAGTAGGTATGTTATTTATTACTTGCTGGGTTAATGAACTGCGGATTTAATTAAAATACATACTTTTGTTTAATACGAATAAAAGGATAAGAAATGAAATTTATGGTAAAAAGTTTCACTAGTATTTGTAGACCGGGAGATACTGACACAAAATTTCGAGTCATTTGTAACAGGATGGCGGTTCTACAGGGTTCTTAGTACGCAATGACAAAAAGAAAAATGATGGTGTGAACGCTGGTACCGGCGGCTTAGTCGCGTGGGCGTTAGTCGAACTCGTCGGAAAATAGCGAAAGTCAAACGATTTGTAACAGTATGGCACTTATTTTTCCTGTAAGTTTGAGGATCAACGAATATAAATACAAAATTTCAAAGATCTAGGTGTTGGAAATCTTCACTTATATAAATTAATAATAAATTTATTTTTCAAGTATGACAACACTTTTTCCCCCTACTAGAAGTATGGCAAATATAATAATGGTCACATTTTATCAAATACTCTCCAAAAAGCCAAATGCAATACTGGTACAAAAAGATAGGCGAAATAAAAAAATTTTGCAGATTTTCGGCGGTATGGCGACCATTTGGAATCGTCCGAAAAGTATGGCATGGCGATTTTCGTAAATGGCTGCACGACGATGGTTACCTGTGCAAAAGTTAGCTTGGTACAAATGGTTGAATAATTGTTTTTTTTAAATCAACACATTCGCGTTGGTATGGCGGGCTGTAAGTCATACCGGAAAAGTATGGCATGACACTACCGCCTACTTCTTTTTTATGGGCTATCGGTAAATTCTAAAATTTTTGTGTTACAAATCGTTTGACTTTCGCTATTTTTCCGACGAGTTCGACTAACGCCCATGCGACTAACCCACCGGTACCAGCGTTCATACCATCATTTTTCTTTTTGTCATTGCGTACTAAGACCCCTGTAGAACCGCCATCCTGTTACAAATGACTCGAAATTTTGTGTCAGTATCTCCCGGTCTATTGTTTATTCTAATGTGAAAAAATTGTAGTGTTGACATATCACTCAAAAGCAGTAGGTAGATATCCCAACATTAATATCCATTGGATTTGGGTAAGAGCATTGTCTCTAGAGTCTAGTCACACAATATACAAATTAAATACTAACTTTACCCTACTTAGGTATATCTATAAAATTACGACTCTCAGTCTTTCTTTGGAAGATCAAACTATCACATATCTATAAATATAATATTTCCAATAAATTTCGAAAGGGAACATTGGAAAAGATTTATAAAATTTTAATAGAAGGCTGATTATTATTGATAGGGATTTATTGTCGATAAATTCCACAAAAAACAACTCGCTTTAATTGAAAAATTTTCATCTGAATTTTTATTGGAAAATTTAAAACTGTTACGCTCAAGCCTGTTCTGCAGGTTAAAAAATAAATTCTTATGTTTTGAAATATGTAAAATATACTAAATATGCTGTTCAAATATATTTATTTAGATTAAAGCTGTATGCAACAATGGCTTACTACCAGAAGTTCAAAATACAAAGTTAAGCGTTCAAAGCAACGCTCAGTTGAACTGCACTCTACAAAGAATTGTAGTAAAAAACTTGGTCAAAGGTCCCCCAGTCTTAACAACGTTTGCCGGAAATGACATTGTTTTATTCTAGAACTTATTTCATTCTAATTAGTAAAAATAAATTTTATTCAACTTCATTTCCAACTGCTTCTTCTGAAGTTATTTCATACTAGGCTGCATTTTTTAAATTACATTGATATAGGTTTATTTAAAATACTTATGCGGTGGTTATGTGACAGTACTTAGGTATTTATTATACCAAATAATTTATGAACATTGTTTAGCTTTATAAAAGATACCTACTAGCCGCTTGCCCCCAGCTGCGTTCGGGGTGACTCGGTATAAAAAAATATGACTTTCTGTAAGTAAAAGAATTTTTAATATCGGATTGATAAGCAATAACCACTTTATAATATTAGTATGGATTATACATAAAACAGTTAGTTATCCACAGTTAAAAGTAATTAATGCTATAATATCACAGAATTAATCCGAGTTTTAAAAATACAAATTTAGAAGTGCCTTGCCACTTTTAATTCATCATACGAGCGCTTAAGTATCGCAGTACAAGTTTTAATGAAAAACATACTCCTAAATTAAAAAGTACTGATGTGACGGAGCCTCAAGTCTCCTCGACACACGAGATATGTAGGTAACCGAGTAAATCTACTGAGTGTGCAGTTAGCGCTATCCGAACCATGACAGTTTTGCAAATGGCTGCTCGACAACGTCCACAGGGAATATTAATTTGCGTTTTTCCAGCTTTAATTACGGTAAAGTGAATTTTGCTGACACCAATCTATGATTTTCTATATCATTTGTTCATTTTGTTATGGAATGCAATTAATATAATTAAATAGTTACTTTGGTGGTGAAATTATTTGAAGTTTTTCAATTTATATGTTACGGCTAAAGGTAGGTGAGAACATAAACTTAAGATTAGCCGGCTAAACTTAGGTTTATTTTCGACGAGGTGTTAATGTTAGTTTGTTCTATCTTTAGCCGGCTAAACTTAAGTGTAACCGCAGGCCCGTGGCTAAAAATGTCGGGGTGGGTAGATTTGGTTACTATAATACATGTAAGGAACAGGGCGAGTGTTTTCTGGCACTGTGCGGGCCCCTCAAGCCCTCCACCGGCCCGGCGCTAACCAAATCTACCCACCCCGACATTTTTAGCCACGGGCCTGCGGTTACACTTAAGTTTAGCCGGCTAAAGATAGAACAAACTAACATTAACACCTCGTCGAAAATAAACCTAAGTTTAGCCGGCTAATCTTAAGTTTATGTTCTCACCTACCTTTAGCCGTGACATATATACAAGTCAATATACCCTAAATGAGACATTTTGAAAACCACAGTCGTCCTAAAACTAAAAAGAAAGGCTATTTACACAAAAATACCTAAAGTGACTCATGCAATAATTTATTATTACAAGCAGTTTGAAAAATCGGATATAAAAGATGATATTTTCCCATAACGTAGGTAAGAATAATAAAAACGGTGTAAGTAAGCTTACGTTTTTGCTAAGTCACTCAAAAATAAGCACATTGCGAGGGGAGCGAATCGTTTCTTGATTATAGAAACGAGCATTCAAGGATACAAAAGTCTGTGACAGACGGGATTCAATGAAACCCATTAGAGAATATAAACACGCTAAATAATCGTAAAAAACCCATAAAACTGTTGGGCTAATAAGTATACTTTCTAATTAACGAGGTCTGTTTGTGACTGACGATTGTAGCAATTAAAGGACATGTCTGATTGTAAGTGCCATAAAGCATCGGGCACATTTTCATGACAAATGGATGTAGGTCTTGGGTGCTTATAGTTTTTTCGATTTGGCGCCAGACTTGTAGTGACACTTTGAAAATGAGTTTTACGCTCTGAAAAATGATTGTCATTTTGTCGACGGGATTCTGACAAGATCTAATCCGGGAATTCTAGATTCTAGTGAATGTTAATGGGACAAATTACTCTGTCAGCAACTTAACTCAGAGATAGATGATAAAGGCAGACGTTCGAGGTAGATAGAGAATGATTTTGTAGTTATTCTTTCATTGAGAAACCGTTTTCCTCCCGAAACTCATTATTAGCTTATTTTCTTGATAAGAATCAGTTCAACAAATAAAGTAAGAATGAATGAAAACTTTTATACATTTTTAAATTTTCAAATTCATTTAAAACATTTCAGTTTACCTATTTAACAAAGTCACGGATCAGAAGGTAACTGAAATAGCTCTGTCATGAACAAATTAGCGATATATCGGACGCAATAGGTCTGCAGCGGATATCTGGCAGGGCGGGCAGGCGACGTCCGGCAGGATTAACCCCACTTCATTACAGAGTTATATTTAGAGTATTGACCGTTCGTGCCCGTCTCGACTTATATTAACGAAGCCTTTAGCGTCAATAGCGCTTCTATTTCCGGACTAAATTTAGCTCTAAATCGTGATCCAGCCAAGCTTTTGATTTGCTTTTATTCAGCTATGTTTAACATAACCTCTGTGACATTCAAATCTGAATACCAAATATTTCGATTGCATAACAAACTTTGTGTTAAAAAATTAAAACGTTCAATGTTTTTAAAGCGTTAGTACCTTTTGTATTCATCTATTACATTTTATATGTCGCGTACAAAGCGTTCGGACATCGGGGCTACAAGTTAAAAGTTCAATTCCAATGACAGGCCGTCGGCGACCGCAAGGTATGACAGGTTGGATTAAAAATGTACGATGAAATGGCTTGCAAGCCAAGTTAACCTGTTCATCGTTTATTTTTTTCCAGTGACATTTTACGTTTCCATTTGATATAACTGTTTTTATTTTTTAGTTTCCATGTAGTAGTGATAGGTTAAAGTTTAAACGTAATACGAATATTGGCAGAACATTGGTCAGCTGTTTAAATATTCTTTCGTGTAGTAGTTTAGAATCATTTTCAAAATTTTACCGAACATTAAAGCAAAAGCTTAGCTTTGTATTTTGTGACGTCATATTTCAACCACGGTACGGTGAAGGCAGTATACATTTAAAGGTGTATAAATTCATAAATTCCAATGTGTATATCGTGTACATTTTGTTTGGCGAGTTTCAGCACCGGATGTTGTATAAGGTTGCGTGCGTTAAGCTGCGGAAAAGGCGTTACAATATTTCCTTTGATTTAATGCGACCGTTTTAGGTCTTGATCTTTTCAATGTTACACAATACTATTTACGTACATACTACTAAGTTAAAATAGCTTCAATGTTTTGTATTTTATATTATATTTTTTGTCTTGTTATTACATTGTTTCAGAATGAAAATTTAATAACGATTTATTCTTTTCAGGTTGCAGCAACTTTAATTATACTACTGGCACGACATAATGAAGTTTATTCATTGTCAAATCGAAGGAAATAGCTATTTGAAAGGTAAGATCTAAGGGTAAGATGTAAGATACTGTTAAAATCTTAAAATCATCAAATAATTTGGAATTCATGCATTCAATTATCCTAAGTATACTTAATATAGATTTCCGATTATGAGAATGAATTTTGTACCATTAATAGCTTTTGCTGATAAATAATACCTAATTTATCTACGGAATATTTGGCAACGTTTTGAATTAGGAATGGGAAGTGGTAATACGATGTAATAAAAAGAAAAATACAACGGCCTTCTTTATGGAATACTCATAATGAAAAAACGTAATGTATTTTATAACTATAAATTATTTGATGAAGCGCTCGGTCCCTTTGCGTGGGATGTTTTACGTTCGGGGTCACTATATAAACACTAAAATAAATTATGTACTTGACGTGCATTGATAAGACTTTGAAAGACATTTCCCTGTTACTTTAAAAATTATATTCGATGTCGAAGCTGATTTTTTTAGGCGATGCAATTTTAAACAGTATCTAGACTGTTTTTGTTTGCAATAACAGAATGGCATCGGTGTCATTTATTAAGCACGAAAAATTCTGGAAATCACTGTGTTACAAAAATAATAACAATATTATAAAATTTCAGTTAAGAACATTTTAAACAATGCTTTTAATAGGTATTTACTTTCTATTGTGTTGAAATTCAAAATAACTTCAATTTTGTAGCAAATAATACGTCTTTCACATAGCATCAGCCAGGCTGAAACATTGCTTTCATGCTAAAAATAAAACGAGTGTTAAAAGGGTGCAATTGCAATATAAATCCTTTGAAGCCGTCGCACGTGTAAAACGTAATTCACTATTAAACGAGTTTCAGTTTCGAGAAGCACTGCTAAAGTAGCAATGCACAATAGAGACAATGTTTTAGCGATAGTGTTGAAGCTATTGTTTGTCAGGAAAGTGTTGTTACGTCACTTCAATACGCACTTCAAACAATGCGCTGTTGTTTATACGCAATCTAAAATTACGTGATTGAACGGAAAGGACTTTTATCTTGGCATATTTTGTGAATGTTACGTAATTTAGAGGATAGCGTGCAGTTCTTAACAATAGACTAAAAGATCCCAGTGCAGTGCAGAGTTCCAACTTCCTACTTGCCATTTTTCTCATGAGTGCTTCTTGACCATGAAGTAAGTACCACCTGATCACTTTGGTAAAGTGTGGAAATTTCAAATATACGGCAAAAAGTGCGAAATAAGCTGTTAGAGATTTATCATATTGTTTATTTAGGCCCTCGAGTACTTTTACAACGTGTGAAACGTTTCAATTAAATATTCTAATTTAAAGTTTTGTGTTGAGAAAAATATTATTCTTTCATAACATACATTTGGAAGCTAAGAATGCCCTTTATTTCCATTTTTAGCCTCTCTGCAAAGTCATAATATACATTATAGCGATAGCCAAATATGAAAATTTTAACAAAAGGTTCCATGTATCGAGCATATAAATTGGACAACAAAAGCTGTTCCATAAAATCTGTCTTATCTACAAAAAAAGGGTCTTAAAAAATAACATTACAAACGAAAGAGATGTCGGTGCCAAAACCAGTTAATGGTCGTTCATAATTATTTCGATTTCCATACAATAGGTATTGTAGTTGGAAAAGTTTTCAGAGCCCGCGGGCACGTAGACGGTGTATCGTTATTCGTTAGTATCAATGAACTTTGGTAGTTAGCTACACAATTCGAGTTAAGCTTGTGAATCACTCACTATTATACACTCAACTGGGCTTTTAACAACTTTTATTCTAGGCTTTATTCATTATTGGGAATGTAATTTATTTTGCGTCAGTTTATAATTTATATATAATAATAATATGAATCGTGTATTGTGGTCAATTTATTCAAGTGGTATGTTTTTTCATGTTATATGAGGCAATACAATCAGTTTCGCTCCCCTTTGAAACTCCAGCTCCGTAAAATTACCACACACAAAAATCAACCCCGAAATTGTTGAAATAGAGGATGAAAGAATTTGCTTTTACCTTTGACCAAGGGAAAATCAAAGGACGTAACTTAATAATATGCCCAAGTAATCATTTCCATGAATAAGAATACAAAACAAATACAAAAGACAATGGCAGAAAACGGCGCTTTTTTATTTCCGGGCGGCCATCTACCAAAGCTTGTTTTTTTAATACTTATTAGTGCAATAAACCAAACTTAATACTCTAAACACAGTCTGAACTGAGTTACTAATACTAAATTTGGCATTGTCCTATACGTCTTATTAAAACGTAAATAAAGAACTAAAGAACGCTTTAACGGAAAGTGTTGCCAAGAAAAGCCTCGTTGGACGATTCATTGTAACTGCTAGCTTAAAAAATAAATTAAATAAAAAAGCGTTTGTGTTAATTATAGTTCTATTAGAAGTTTCAAAATCTGTTATAAGTTCCATTCTTTCGAGTACAATGTCAACACTTTCAAGGCTACAAAAATAGATAGCTAATAATGCTAATTAAAAAGCAATACAAGCGGCCCGTTTTCTAAAGGTGTATACAGAAAGGGCTTATTAAAATAACAAGATGGTCATTTAGCCGAAACTCAGAGGTCTGGTTACGATGCCGATAAGGCACGGGACCGCACTATTAAGAAGATTGCTTTTTATCATCAAGGCTCGACCTCGCCGTGAGTGCACTTACCTTGAGCAGCTTATAAGATAAGCCTTGATCCCTCATCTCATATAATTTTGAAAGTTCGGTCAATTGTGACAAATAACCACGTTTAGGCAGAGGTTTTTATGAATTGCATGCCAATTTTGTTTGGATCCGTATACCGTGGGGTACGTACATCTACATTATGAATGAATGTTGTTATAGTTCGATTTCAATTGGTGTTCACGTTCACTTCCTTGGTTCTAATAAATAAATAAAAAAAAATCATTTTTCCAGGCCACAGAGCCCATATAGTATTAGTAAAATCTTATTCTAGTATAAAATTAAAAAAAAATGTCAAAAATCTTAAAAGAACTACGCTTTCTCGAGAACTACGCTATCCATAGGTGAGAAAAGAATAGATTTAGAATGAATATCGAATTCAACACAGACGCGTCGGAGGACTCTATTTTATAATATGTAGTAATCTTAGGTAGTAATAAATAATCCATGACCCTCCTTCCCACATTTACACTTGACGAGATTTGGGTGGAATAACACCAAAAATATTATTTGAATTAGCATCCACGTTTTTAACGCACGATTTATTTCAAACAAAAAAAAAATACAAAATGAATACGCTGTGAAGCCTAGATTAAAATAAATAAATAAAATAATGAAAACTTAAAAGTTGCGCAGACATAACTGCGCAACTTTTAAGTTTCATCCCAACAACATGTCCACTGGACCTACCGTCCTCGGGGACGCTGGCGCTATACTTGTTGTTTTTGGGTCAGAGACAAAACGTTTTTATCTTTTATTATGATTTTAAAATACAAAGACATGTTATTTATCACAACAAAATTAACTCCCGTGGCTCCGAGTATTTCCTTTGTTTATTTTGAATTAAATGTAATCTAATGTTTCGTTATTTGTTGTGGATGTTACAGAATTATTTCGGTAGATATGTGTTAACCGGCCCTTAGGCTAACAATGTAACTGTTACTTTTTGAAAGTTTTCTTTGTACCCAAAGTCTTTGAACAAACTTGTTTAATTAATTAAATTTCATTTTAATCAAAGTATGCTGTACGGTCTTGTTTATTCGATATATGATATTATCAATACGACACTTTGATAGATTCATTAGTATGTACTTGTGTATCAGCAACTGAAAAACATTAAAGTTATACAAAAGTAGGTAATTCCGTACGTCATTAAAAATATATTACACAAAAATAGAGTTGTTAGTTGATATTTGTGCCGGCAGAAAAATTGCGTCAGCGTACCATAGATGAATGCTTCACTGGGTAGAGCTAGGTTGTTTAAGGTTGTTTAGCATAATGTTATGTAAGTAGGCTTCGTATTGGAAAACTAAAAGGAGGTTAGGAATTTTGTGGCTATAAATGTATATATGTTGGATAATATAAGGGTTATAACTTTTATAAATAACTTGAAAAGTTTGGCACATCACAACAAATGGGTAATTAAATGTTTAGATGGTTTATGCCTTTGTTTTCGCACTGAAACGATTTTAGTAATACATACGATTGCATACGTTAGATCAGTCAGATAAATCATTGCATGAAAATCTTCAAGTTATAAGCGGTAAATTTTGAGAACATTTTGTTGTTAAATGATGCCTTAGGCCATTTTATAGAGTACTAACTGTGTCCCGCGGTTGCACCCAAGTCGTCCTTAATATATTCTAGGGCTATTAAATACAAAAATATTATTTCAATTAGTTCCTGAGAATAACGCGCTGAAAATACGTTTTATATTATTACCTAGTATAGATTTACCACGGCCCTTGCCCAAGAAGTACCTATCGAAAAATATAGTCACATAAAAGGTGTTAGGGCGTTTGTCCACTACAAGGAATTTTACGGTCCGGCATTCCGATTTTTTATGGTCCGGTATGGGCTATGGCACGCCATTAATCTATATACTAGCTTGTGCACTATACGTAATTTTACTGTCCGACATTTTACTTTTCCCTATTCCGGATGGTTTGTTGTGTCTACGAGTCGCTGTAGGTATAATTGTTTTCGAATGCCCACTTGCTTGGATTTTACTGTTTTCACTGCACATGCCAATTAAAAGCAAGCTCTTGTTTTACTTTATTTTAGTTGGCAATGAGATTTGAGAAGTCGGTATTGTTATTTTATATACATTGACCAAGCATTGACCTATAATTATTATCTAAGTAAGTATTATATAAGATATATATATATTAGATATATATATATAGATTATATAAGATATATATATATTAGATATATATATATAGATATATTATATAAGAAGTGGAGGGAACTGTCCGGCGTACTCTGTGACATCAGGATGCCAGTGCGTGTGAAAGGGAAGGCATATAAAACAGCGATCCGCCCAGCTCTCATTTATGGTAGTGAATGCTGGCCCATAAAACAGGCCCATGCGACAAAAATACACGCAGCGGAAATGAGAATGCTCAGATGGGCTGGAGGTGTTACCCTTGCCGACAAAGTGAGAAACACTCATATCCGTGGAAGCTTCAAGATTAGACCAATTGAAGAGAAGCTGTCGGAAAGACGTCTCCAATGGTATGGCCACGTGATGAGAAGACCTGAAGAGCACATGACCAAGCGAGTCTTGGCCATAAATTCTGGACCGAAAAAGCGCGGTAGACCTCTACAAACTTGGATGTCTGTTATCAACAAAGACCTGAAGAAAGCTCAAGTAAATGATTCGACGACCCGGAATCGATGTCTCTGGCGAAGAATGACGAGGAGAGCCGACCCCAAATGAACTGGGATAAGGCTAGGCACAGTAGTAGTAGTATTGGTAAATTAAAGTTCAAGTGGGAATAGCTTTAGCTCCTCGTCACCGATTAAAATAAATAAGTGAAACACGCATTTTAAATCTCTTACGGAACTTTACTTTTTATTATAACGAAGTAATATAATATTTCACCTTCTATATTTTTTACTCGTTTCTTGTAAAATGCAAAAACAATCATTTATGATAGTATTATACCGCCATACTTCCTTGAACTGTACCGCACTGATCCGAGTAAAGACGGACAGGTGCACAAGCAATTCATCGGTTTTTTCATGCCACACCGGACCGTAAAAAATCGGAATGCCGGACAGTAAAATTCCTTGTAGTGCACAAGCGCCCTTATCATGTTTTATTGCTCGTTTCAGTTAGGCAACTGGTTTATATTTTTTTTGTTTGGTTAAACAAAATAGGACTGTTATTTGAAAGGGGCCTCATGCTCAACTCTACGACTGTGAATGAAAATCCATAACAGTATAACTTTATAGCATACGATTGAGATGAGTAATTCTAGAGATATAATATTTTTTCTTAATAATAATAGAAATATATAGAAAAGATCGGTTACCAAGGTTATCTACAAAACGTTCAACACTCTTAAATTATGTTAATTTCTTCGCCATACATAATTTCGTTAAACGCTGAAACTTACACAGACTTCGTTTACATTTAAGTAAAGCGTCGTGAATTTGGTATGGATGTCAATTTTAAAAGCTTCAATTTCTCACTTCATGCTCCGCTATAAAATATTATGAAATCCATTTTTAAATGAAAAGCATAATGTTTAAGCACCCGCAGTAATTCAATGTTCCACATTAATTATTGTTCGCGTTGAAGAGAACATTCCAGTTTTCCGTTAGAAGTATTTTTGTTACATTTTTAATAAAACTTGCACGTTCATTACCATGCCGTAACGTTAATTATAATAGCAAAGTAGTTCCGCTTATTATATTTTATTTCGGACCATAACTCTGAACTAAGTAGGAAATATGAAGTTGTGAATATAAGTAGGAAATTAAATAATTCGATACAACACATTTCAATTAAAAACGAAAAATAAAACAAAACCTTAGATAACAAAACCAAAAATTACCACATATTAATCTATTTCTAGGCCATGTTTGTAGGTAATGTAGGTACTATGAATTTCATTCTTAAATGAATGAATAAGTGTTAAAATTACCATTGAATACTACAAAATGTCATTACCTATATAAAAATATAAATCAGAAATATATAATCTATTCAGTGATTTTAAACCCAGTGTTTTCATTGTATTATTTATTTCCACTTAAACAATTAATACCTCCTCATAATCTCAATTTAGAATTCAGTAATATTCATATTCCATTATAAAAGTTAAGAAACAACACATTTAGTTGATTAGAGATAGATTCGGGTATTGAACACGTTGATTGGTAGATATTGGGAAACTGAAATTCCCCTTTCCGACCTTTGTAATTAACGAAGGATTCCCTTTATCTATAATATTATGTCAAGTGTTTACGTGCCGATAAATTAACGTTTGGTGTTTCATTAATTCTGTATTAGTTTGAAGGCTACTTTAATAATATAATATTGCAAGCATATTACAAAGATAATTGTTCTGATTAAAGGAATATTTTTGGTGAACATGTGTTGTTCGGTGTTCCAGATTCGTTATCTTTTGCCAAATTCAGACACAATATTGACAATACATAGCTGGAGTGTATCAGGCCCAAACAACATTCCTATTCAAAAATATTATTTTAATAATACTGTTATTATTTAATTTGAATTGTTGAACGATCGCATAAAATAAAATGTACCTACGAATTAAACTGTTGAAATAAAATTTGAATCCAATGAGTGAGTAACTCTAGCATAGCTTTTAAAACTTTAATATTGTATTTCGTTGTTTGTGTACCTTGAGTGCACAGCCGAAGTAGCTTAATGAGGCAACAATGCAATCTCGGCGCTGAATGTAATTGTTTTAGCTGGATGGCGTTCTGTTTCAAACTATGCATGTGTCACGTGAAAAGCATTTTTCAAATAAACTAATTTAAATAGAACTAGAGCTGCGCAAACGAGTTATATAGGAAACTTTTTATTGCGATGAATATCTCATTCCTATGGGAATTTCATTTGATCAAGGGAAGTTGTAGGTGGAATGCTTATAATTTTATACAATAAAATTTAGAATCAAGCACAATCTGTTATTAGTACAATAAGTTTAAATGTATCTATAGAAAATAATTAATTGGGATTGTTTAGATTTTAAACATTGAAGATGACTGAAATACCTACCCGTAGTTTAAACTTCTAGTGATCACAACAGACGAAGGTACTTTTAGCCAAATTGGGTTTGATGAAAATATTGACTTTACTGTACAGAATAATTTAATTGTACCTACAATTAATATCTGCCTAAATTGCAAACTCAACGCGCAATCAAGGGGCACGGAAGGTAGGTCATAATTTAATTTCCCCAGTCTAAAATGTTGTTTACACACCTAATTGCTGTATGTAATTTTCGACACTATGCACTAACTAGGTATGTTATTTAGTCCATGTTTGAAATTCCAAATTAGATTGAAAATCACAAAGCCATACGAGCCGCCTTCCTCGGACGTACCCATTTGACCGCCAAACTAATTTATGTTGAATTACCTCTGCTGAGTACATAGTTTAATACCGTATTTAACGAAAATATTAGTGTGCTTGCCAGATGGTTTGTGGATAGCTACTAACTGCGCTTTATATTCAGACTAGCGTTTTGTATCACGTATCATCGGTTTTGAAATATAAGTTACTAGCTTTCCGCCCCCGGCTTCGCCCGCGCAGTCAAAGAAAAACCCGCATAGTTCCCGTGGGATTTCCGGGATAAAACCTATCCTATGTCCCGGGGTAAAAAGTAGCCTATGTCCTTTCTCGGGTATCAAAATATCTCCATACCAAATTTCATGCAAATTGGTTCAGTAGTTTAGGCGTGATTGAGTAACAGACAGACAGACAGAGTTACTTTCACATTTATAATATTAGTACCTATGGATTAAACCTATAATAATCATGTTATCTGTTTCCCTTAATAATGTATATTGATATTAAAACTCTGTGTACAATACTTTTTACGTTATAAAGCAAATATGGGCGTTTTGTTACACACCTTGTTACTTACCCTAACGAAGGTTGTCATGTGGGTGATTGATCGAGTGAATGCAGTGGAGCTTTTGAAGTGAAATATTAAATTTAAAATTACATATCTACAAATCACTGCCAAGTAAAAATTAGGTCGCACGTATCGAATATCTAAGTAAAGTTTTCAGATACTTTTGAAGTATCAATATTTTATGACACGGTTTTAAGAAGGAGCAGTAACGATTTTCGTAATGGTTTCGTCAAGGAAAATCGTATTGGGTTTATATTTTAAAAATAGGATATTCAGATTTTATATGAAAACTTTTATTTCTTTACATTGTATCGCGATGTTGGATAAAAGCTCCCAATTGCATATAGTATCCTAGAGTTGTGAAAAATGAAAACAATAACACTTAATATGAAAACAATGCAATATGTATCACCTACACGCATGTACCATTGCGCCTATGTCAAAATACATTTTTGAGAAGGAAGAACTGCTACTTTCGACTAGGGCATGAACCGTTTAAAAAAATTACTGTGTTTTATTTTTTTCTCAATTTTATTTTCATTTATGTAGTTACATCCTACTATAGGTAATAAGTTTGTAAGTATTATAGTAGGATGTAACTATGGATGTTTGTTACTCTTTCACGTAAAAACTACTGAACCGATTACAATGAAATTTAGCACACATATAGAGGTTAACTTGGATTAAAACATAGGAAAGAGTTTATCCCGGAAATCCCACGGGAACGGGAACTATGCGGGTTTTCCTTTGAAAACGCGGATGAAGCCGCGGACGGAAATCTAGTATTGTATATATACGGAGAAGGTATTTTTAGTGTTTCACCAGGGATCTTTTGTTATTTCCTTGTATCAATGATCGAAACGTAGTACATAAACGTGATTTTACGATTCATTCTGATATCGTCTATACTTACACATTTTATGAATGAAAGTATTGGTTTACTAATCTACTTTATCCAGGTAATGATCTTATAAATAGAACAAAAACAGAACATTTCACCCTATGGTTATAATATGTACTTGTATATGTATATGTAACATGTGTGATAAACAAATTGTTTAATTTCACTTTCATCAAATCTATTATTGAGTTCTAAATTTCAACAGCTTCAATTATCTTTACCTGCATATTCACATTAATTGAATATTCAAGTAAAATGAACGAAAAGCATACGAAAAGAGAATGTAAATTTTGCACTGACTCAAAATTCTAAAAATTACTATTCCACGATTAAACGTCACGTTAAAACGAACGACCGGGAAATTCTTTTTCTGAAAATAATATTCGTAAAAGGAACGTGAGGAAAGTTAAAAATTTTCTCTCGTGTGTCCGTTGATTGCGTTTTTCCGTTTAATGAACATTCAGGTGCGGCCTCTGTAATGAAAGCCGATGTTCGACCGGCTCATTTCCGTCCTGAAATGAGAGCCGATGACATTCGATAATGAAACTGGTCACAGTTCCGGTGTGCTTTTAAATGGCTTATTACATTCGTGTATTTACAGTAAACGTTTAATTGAACATGTGTAACTGTTAACAGATGTATTTTATAGAAACAGTATTCCATTGTGGGGTGAAAGCGTGGAAATAATAACAGAATTCATTTGTATGTGTTAAAAACGTGTAAATAATGTTTACCGTCGTCCGACATATTTCAGAACGTAATTTAGGATTAATGTTGAAATTTTTGTTTTAAATTAATTCAAACATCGAACAGGCTTACAAAATGGCTTATTATAGATATAAATACAATTTATTACATGCTTAACTTTGTGAACAAAAGGAGGAAGTAGCTCCCAATTGCAAGTTTAATGAGAGCTCGCAAAGTATCCGAGGACGGGGGCTTGTTTAATAATTGGTTAACTCTATTTTTAGATAACTCAAAGTATCAGACTCTGTCCACAGAAAATTGTTTGACCTAAAAACATCAACGCAGTGACTCTTAACTTGCTTAATTAAAAATAATCGAGTAAGGATTGATTTTTCATTAAAAATAAAAAACAAAGAAAAGACCAAAGGTAAACTAAGGGTGGAGTTTGAACAAAAAGTTTTCGCGTTTCTCTGTATAGGTAAGGTTCGAATTTCGACATTTAAATTCCCGACCTTTCCTGTAATATCAATGCCGCAACATTAAAAAAAAAGTACTGAATAACGACTATATTATATAAATATAACGTATATTATATATAGCGGTGGATACAAAGCAAAATAGCTCTATACCACAAAATTCTATCAAAAGGTCGTATCACGTAAGCTGAAAATACAAAAAATGTGACAGATATATTTTTATAGCATTACTGGAATGAGAAACATATGGTTTTATATTTTGCTACATTATATTTAAATACGGTCACAAAGTAATTCCCGATTGAGTTTATTATTTCTTTATTTGGATCAAATAACACATGGATACGGTAAGAAAACATACTTATATTTGACGTTGATAAATGAACATAACTTCATCTATCGTTCCGTATATGCTTTTAGAATTTTGATATAGGTATAACTTTGATATGAATACTCATGGGTATTGTGAGCGGTTATTATATATATATTGGGTTTTCCCATACTGATTCATGAGGTCAGCATGTAATTTCAATTCATAAATCGCTTTGAGCATCTACCAGTAATTTGTATATGAATAAATAGAAAGCAATGTGATTTTCTGACATGTACATTGAGCATGGTTTAAGTGAGACAAAGGAAATAAATAAAACAAAACGAAATGACGATTCTTTCATATTTCTTTTACTGCCATAATGTAAATTGTGGAGCCTTTATTATACAGCCCTTATAAATAAATGATCCTCAGAAATGAAGTATATCTTAATAATATATATAAATCTCGTGTCACAATGTTTGTCCTCAATGGACTCCTAAACCACTTAACCGATTATAATAAAATTCGCACACCATGTGCAGTTCGATCCAACTTGAAAGATAGGACAGTTTAAACATGTAGGTAGGTACCACGGGCGAAGCCGAGGCGGACCGCTAGTAAATATTATAAAGTAACAACATTACTAAAACTACATTTTAAAGAAAATACAATAAAGGTAATAGGTATAATATTTCAGTATGTATAGTTACATGGCAGTGCTGACGAAATACGGAAAATAGCGGACGTTGCCAAAACTATGAAAGAAATATATCAAAAGTATTGAGAGATATGTGTATCAAGTTTTTTATAGGTGTTCATAAAAGGGATTCTCTTACTGGAAAACTTTTGATTTATTATATTTACCATTCAATTTTATAATTTTATTATGACACTAAAAACACAAGTACCTACATAGTATATTGTATTTATAATCAATAGTTAATAGGTACTATAGCTGTGCTCCGCGGTTTCAACCGCAGTGCTCCGCATCTATTGGTCTTAGCGTGATGAAAGCCTTCCTGTATAAATGGGCTATCTATAAGTAAAAGGTTTTTAATAAAAACATGAATTCAATACTATTGTTTAAGCAGAGCTGACATAATGCTGGGAAATGAACTTTGAGCTTTAAAAAGATCTTTAGGAAGTCGTAAAATATTTTAATACGGTTCTTAAAGGTCATATGTAAATATAAGAATGTACTTTCACCTCATTCACATGACCTTATTAAATCTCGCTTTGTGGAGATTGGATATCTCCCGAGATAAATCATTGTTAGGAGGGAGATGCGGACCTTCCCTTCGCACGTTCGAACTCCGGTCACGAGGCCACTTTCAAATTATATTTATTTTAAGCCCGTTTTGAAAATAGCTTAACGAAATTTTAGCATTTAAAGATCGTATTGTACAATGTCTTGTTTATATTCATTTTGTTTTACTTTAACATTTTTCAAATATTGGGTTTCCGCTGAATAATATATCATTTTATTGCTTTGGTTTTGAATTCTTGAGCGTAATATATTTTACAGAGAAGTAATAAATACAATAGCTAATTTTATGAGAAGTCGATATTTAATCTCGAGGATAAAATCTCGTATAAAATTCAATTGCACATAAAATTGCCGCACTACGTAAAACTTTCTATTCAGAGACACGGATTTTGGAATCCATTTTACTTACTTTAAAGTGTCAAATATTTACATATATCAAGAATAATCAAGAATAGTACTTATAACAAGCATTTTTTTATTAATACATATACATGTAGAATATAAAATATATATAAATAGAGACGTTATATAAATACACATATTACATTAAAAATAAGAGCTAACAAAACATATTTAATGCTTTAAGTTTAATAATATCGTAATAAAATTCACAAAATATTCTGTGCCTGTTAAGATCTGACCTAGATATGTATGTTTATGGATTGCTCAATTAGTGTCAAGTAATTTAGTTAATAGCTAGAATAAGAATTTAAGATTCTTTCATTAATTTTTTTAGCGTCGTGATTTCAACCTTCATCCACTTTAGTCTGAGACGTGTGTGACTGTGGAAACATGAATAAAATGTACAGAATTAAGTCATATCCCCTCTGTAAGGAAATCTCATCTGTTCTGCCTATCTTTTTGACAATGGCAGCACATTTGCAACCAAGTGTTGTGAATACTTATTGGCTGGAGCCTGGGGTGTCGTTTAAAACCAGTCTACGCAATTACGCATCTGCGTTTGCTTCTTTATCTTTGAAAAAAAGTACATATATAGAATAAATAAAATCTTTCATAACTATACACACAATAAACAGAAAAATGCATTTGTGAATACATATTCACAAACTAAAATGTGAATATTCAACTTACAATTTTTAGTTGCTTTTGTTGACTCTTATGAAATAACAGTAAAACCTAAAGTTTCCGTCGAGTTGTAAATAAATCTTGTAAGCATCAGTTGCACAATGTACAAAAGGACAAATATTTAGTTATCATAGTAGTTCTCTCTTCTATAATAAATGGTTATACGTCGAGAATGCGACGTTCGATCGCGACTCTGCAACATTCTTTTGATACCCTTTAAGTTTATAGCTTGTTATTACCCTTCAGAGATTTTCCTTACTTTGTTAAATATTTTCTAAACTCTGTTATATATTTGAGTGAAAAAGAATGAACACTTATATTAATTAGCTAAATATTTTAAGCTATCGTGCTTCGCTAACACTTTTTAAAATAGTAGCAAGAAGTATTTTAAAACCAAGTGAAATAAATTCTGAGTAAATTTTAATTATGAAATGGAAAATATACCTCTTAATTTGTAAATTTTGTGAAAAATTATAAAATTTAACATGCAAATGCATGCATACTTTATGTAATTTGAATAAATAAAGCATCCACTGAATTATAAGTTTTAATAAGTGCATAATTTGGAATATTTTAAATAAGTATAATATTATGTACCTTTACTAGTATTTCAATTTAAAAACGGTTCTGACATGAAACTCATGCATAAAGACAAGTGGAGTATATTTAATGAAAGCTTAAACAAATCTCATGTGTAAATACTGGGAATTCATAACACTGTCTGCTGTCATTATGAGCGAAAAATATTTACTCTTAAATAACATCCAATTCGACAACTCTCGGGAATAGTGCTGAATTATGATATTAGACTTTTTCTGTGTTATCTTTTTAAAATTACCACTTTTTCGAAATACAGCGTAGTATACAATTGTATGTATACATCTGCGATATGCTAAATTATGGATTGTCGTAACGCTCTAGTGCTACGCGTCAATGCGTAGCGCGCATGTAGAGCTTCATACATTTTAGATTGTAATCTATACCAATATTATAAAGCTGAAGAGTTTGTTTGTTTGAACGCGCTAATCTCGGGAACTACTGGTCCGATTTAGAAAATTATTTCCGTGTTAGATAGCCCATTTATTGAGGAAGAAAATGAAAAATGAAAAGAAGGAATCACGCTACGACCAACAGGAGTGGAGCCACGGGGGTGAAACCGCGCGGAGTATAATTACAGGGTCAATATTAGGAAACGTTATTTATAATATTTATAGCTTCAAGCCGGAAGGTTCTGAAAATCTGACCGCGATGTGTGGGTTTGACCTTATGTATAGGTATATAAATCTACATTCAATAAAAGCTTCTGTCACTTATCAGCAAACCTGCTGTGGTTTGTTGCATGAATGCATGATAGCGAATATGATGGGAACAATTTATTTATTTTGTATGTGTTATCAAAATTAATTATAACTAAAACGAATAATATTAATAAACATAGCGTTTATTTGGAACAAACGGGTAAATATCGTGTAGAAAAAACATATGTTGTATATAGTTGCAATAAATACGAGTTTTAAGAGTTTTTCTAACAAAACATTTAGGTGGGTATAACGATATCATATAAAAACAGAAGTATAAAACTTTCTCCACTGTTCACAAATTCAATTATTTATGTACGCTTATATTTTCGTTACGAAAATAACGTATAGAATGTCTTGACCAAGTTTGAAAATTGGTTTTGAAGATTTATTACCGTGCTTTGGTTATGAATGGACTCATTGTTTTATAGTCATGTATCAAAATGACGAATGGTAGTCCAGCCATTGACAATTGTTAAGTCGCATGAAATTTTTGAGTCGCATTTGATGTTTTTAAAAATCATGATTTGTTTTGCGTGACTATTTATTTATTTATTTATTTTTTACATACATAGATTCCTTACAGCTATTTGTATTACAATATTTATAACTAGGTAACTTTAACAAAACAATACGCCAATAAAAAGGAATACCAATAATAAGACAATTAATGTGACAGTAGTTAAATAAATATTAAATATTAAATTATGCTTGTGCACTGTACCTATTATTATTAACAAAAAAACTGGTAGATCTTTTCGTACGTCTTTCGTTACGGGTTGTTATAATATTATGACTCTATCTATATAGAGTCTAGAGAAAACGAGCATTGGTTTTTTGAACGGGACCAAAATTAAAATTAATTCATTAGGTTATTGTGAAATATAATATCCGGTTAATCCGGATAATTGAATAGTCATTCAATTAATCGGATATTCCGTATCATTTGGGTATCATCATCACATCATATTTTGACTGACAATTTAAGCTTACATACATATCTAATTATAAGCAATAGAGAGCCTTTGTGTTTTAGATGTTTCAAAATCATTATGTGAGTGCGTTTATCCTGCTTTGAACATAATTGTAGAGATTAAGAAGCATGAGGTAAACACCTACCTATAAAATGTTGTCATGATTAAATTGGACAAGATTCGGAATGATGTTTCCCCGGTTTTACTAGTTAAACAAACTGAAATCTCATTAAAACAATGTTATACCTAACAGAACTCGTCGTGGTTATTTGTTCTTTTAAACTTATTTGTGGACTCCATTAGTCGTTATTTCTTACTCGCAGACTTTCAAGAGAAAAATACATAGAAACTCTTGTTGAATTTTTAATATAGACGTTCTGTATCTTGTTAATGACCTAATAAGTATTTATTCACTTGTAATAAAAAAGACTGTGGCGTTTTCGCTTTCATACTAAATATTTTAAATAATGTGTAGGCACTTAATAAATGGCGATAATAATTAAACAATGACTATCTAAAGTCCGAAAAGTAATTTTTTTGAGCTTATTTACCATAAAGTAAAGTACAATTCCAAAAATTCATTTTAAAATAAACAACCTTAACATTTAATAACGTGACATGTTAAAAAATAAGAATTCAAAATAAAAACTACATAGTTATAGCAGTGAAATAACCTTCAGTTAGTTGTCGTCTCGTAAATAGGTTAGTTAAAAGTACAAGGCTCAGTTTAATGAGGTCTGTAATATTTACAATGGCGCTTTGTGGAACATGGGATTAGGTTGCCCATAAACTGATCTAACGAAACCTCATATTAACTTCCACAGAGTCATAATATCTAACTAGATTATGGGAACGCAGATTAGCTGATATTCGTATTATGAAGTTTTTTTTTGAAAATAGGATTTTCAATAGGGATGTAACGATACATGATTTTGCCGATACGATACCGATACCGATATTTGTAATAAATTATCGGCGATATCGATACCGATACCGATATCGATGGCTTGGTAGAAAAATAAATAGTGAATTATGCATAAAAGTTACCAACATTTAACAGAGACTCAACTGTAAATCGTATTCTTTTAAATAACAATGCCAAATCAAAAAACAAGAAAACCATTTATTTTAGGATTATTATTTTGCAAAGTCAGTTAAACTTTAAGTTATACACATACAATCAGTTCCTAATAAAAGATTACTATTGGTAGAGTTTCTTGAAAAAACAAAGTGCGCACGCGCGGGCGGCCTCCCGCATTGATCATTGGGCGCGGTTTTTTGAATTGTTTGATATCGGTATCGGTTGTTTTATAATCGGCGATACCGATATATCGGCTTGCCGATTATATCGGCCGATATGTCGGTATCGGTATCGGTATCGTTACATCCCTAATTTTCAATAATTATACTGTGCTAAAATTTAATACTGTACTTGGTCTTTATGTCGCAAAGGTATAATTCTATTTTTTTATCACTCATTTGTATAGCAACTTCTTTCTTCAAAGTCCTTTAAGAAAATTGTATTGCGATGGTTTCTAAACTATATTAGTGTATTTAAATAAAGATTGTATATCTTATATAATAAAAATTAATCGCCAAATGTGTTGCTAAACGCAAAACTCGAGAATAGAGAGAAGAAAGGAAGGAAGGAGGGCCACGGGTGAAGCCAGGCAGAACTGCTAGTTACCTATAGAAAAAAAAAAGAATCCATTAGGAAACGTTATTTATACGAAAGATATGAACCTTATTATTACAAAGTGTTCAAATATAACACACGTTAAATTAAAGTAAGATCTCAGCATTCTTGCAATCCGTGCTTGATATTTGAACTCGAGAGTCAAGACGTACCGAATTCAACTGTCAAATTTACGACGTTTAACTAATTCACAACGTGCTTCACTGTTACGAAATTAAATGGCAACGAAGTGGAACACTGTTAGACCGGACTCTCAGTGGAGTTTCGTTTGTAAAAATCGCGGACCTAAATCTGACTTCTGATATATATTGTATAGATCCCAGACATCCTATAGACAGATGTTGCCAACCAGTTTTGTGGTCCCCCTGCCCGCACCCCGGTAATTAAATATGGCATACGAAGAAAAAAATAAAAATTTCCAAAACATGCCGTGTGGGGTATCAAATGAAAGAGCTTATTGAGTAGATCACGAATATATAGCATACTATATACATTTCTTACACTTTCTCTAAGATTTTTTAGAAAATTTACGAAAATGGTCCATTTTTGAGTTAACTTTAAACCACTATAGATTGAAAACTCATGAATATATATTTTAAATTATTATTTTAAATAATTAACAATAGTCCATTGTTTACGATTCAATATTTCGTACAGTGAAATAGTTGCATGAGGGAGTGGGGGGAGCCTTCAAAGATGGCGAGTATATTTTCAAGTTCATATAGTATATAGTTATTTTCATCAAATCCACCACATAGCTCACTTATATTATATTACGAACTATTGAATCATAAACAATGGACTATTGTTAATTATTTAAAATAATAATTTAAAAAATATATTCATGAGTTTTCAATCTATAGTGGTTTAAAGTTAACTCAAAAATGGACCATTTTCGTAAATTTTCTAAAAAATCTTAGAGAAAGTGTAAGAAATGTATATAGTATGCTATATATTCGTGATCTACTCAATAAGCTCTTTCATTTGATACCCCACACGGCATGTTTTGGAAATTTTTATTTTTTTCTTTGTATGCCATATTTAATTACCGGGGTGCGGGCAGGGGGACCACAAAACTGGTTGGCAACATCTGTCTATAGGATGTCTGGGATCTATACAATATATATCAGAAGTCAGATTTAGGTCCGCGATTTTTGCAAACGAACATCTCCTTGGAGCCTGCTCTATGTTGACATTAATGTGTGCCTTATTACTTTAGGTTCGGTATACAATGAAAGTGTGTTTGTGAATAAATTAAGTTCAATAAGCTCTTAATTGGTTTTAGTTTGACACAGGCCTCTGCCGTTGATTAACGTAGACTTCATTATGCAAACACTTATTTAGAATACGAAAATACGAGCACGTTCTTATGCACAAAGCTTATAAAGCTATTGAAAGTTGGAGATTTAAATCAATGCCCACATTTTAACGCCAAAAATGAAGATATATTCCTGATTATTCTTTTCATACATTATAACTTTGAACACTTTTATTCCTTTACACTTTTTGAATGACAGAAACACATAAATACCTATACGACTGCTGACATTCGTTTATTAAAAGTTGTGAAAAAAGATTTAATTTTGTGATAACGCGACAAACATTCACTAGAAATTTTCTTTATTACAGGCAGTTACAAGGGTGTAGGAGAAAGTACTTCAGCATGCCACCTAAGTAAGCTAAGTAAAGTCATAAAATAGATGCTTTACGTAGTTGTCATTTACATAATTTATTTGTTTATATACACTCATGTTTAATCACTATCGTAGAAATATTTTAAGCAATACAAATTTTAGTTTCATTAATTAGTTTATTATATTTAGTTTCTTTCAAAATATCATGCTTATTCCTATAAAAGTATAAAAGTAGGTAGATATATAATTCAATCATATTTATATTTATTCATATACATAAAAAATATATATAAAACGTTTTGGTGTACTTTATGTAGCACATTATATGATTATCTAAGTCTATACTACTACGTAAAAGCAATTAAGAGAAACGCTTACAACTTTGTATTAATCTACAAAGTTTTATTGCTTCTAGAAAATTCTAGAAAAGACTGCAGTAATTTTCGCAGACAAGTTTTCATCAAAGAAAACACGGAAGTCATTTTATGTTATGAAGATGGTAACCAAGCTCGGTGTAAGGTGGTACCGTGCTAGTTGAAAAGCCACAACCTGTCTCTGCATTTGAATAATACTGCTTGCATCACGTTATCGACGCCTTGGGCCAGAAGCAAAGCAAATAAAATAATATGACAGCGTTTACGAGTGTATTGGTGGTTGGTACATGATAGAAGATACTAAATTTTGAACATGTATTCATTTTGTTTTTATTCATGTAGAGTGTAGCATTCAATAGCATTGCCCTTGAAGCGGTTCCATATGTTATTCATAAAATAGGTTCTGCATTTTATATTTATGTCTAAAATAACGACACTATATCACAAATGCGTACCACAGATGGAATATAAAGTCCAATTATTTTAACATTATCGGACGTAATGTCACGATCGGATATTAACAAATAGCCCCTAAATGACGTTATTAGCCAAAAGTCCACATACATATCCAAATAGAGAGAACTGTTTTAGGGATGATACCGACCGAAGCACGGACCGCAATGCCTATTAACACAACCACGATGCGGTTCGTATACGAATTGTATGTGTAGTTTAGCCCTAACATATTTCATTGGTAGAATTTATAGAGGTATTATTTGTTGAGTCGGCTCGAGAGCTTAGAGTCTTGGAGAAGTGAGCTTCCTATTTTCCCTGTTTACGATGGTGGCCATGATAAATTATTGTTCGTATTTATAGAACTGTGAGGACGCATATTGCTTCGCTATCCGGCACGTTCGATACGATCTATTTATAGGTATAGTTTTTTTACATTACGTTCTTCATAATAACTAACCATAATGAAAACCTTTATATTGCCAAATCATAAAATAGTTTAGTCTTTAAGCAATTTCAACAAACGGATCAACTTTAATAGTAATATATGATTATAAGTTTTGTGCAGACTGCGTAGGAAGAGCTGGCACGGCTTGTTACTCCTTATTGGTCTGAACTAACTTGAACTTGTTTCTTTTGATATATTAAAGCATTTTGCGGATGTTGAGTAAACATACTTAGAAGTTGGTGCAGTGTTAATAAGTAGGTAACTTTAACAAGTATTGCTTCAGAAATATTACGGCGTTGTTAAGTTTGCTCGGCTATAGTTGTACACGAGTTTGCTCGCAAGTTCGAAACTAATTTCCTGTGGGACAAAGCAATCACTGGAACCGATGTGTGCTAACTCGGATAGATACCGCTTCGCACGTCCAACTGATTGATTTTCACTACACAGTTACGAATATTTCATGTTGAAAGTCAATGAAAGGTTTGATATGTATTGATATTGGTGATTGATATTCATTCATATTGCGTTTAAATATTAGTATTCATAATTTTAAATTCATATTGTTTGCATATTAATATATTGCTCTGTTTACCTATTATTGTTGTTCTTTGCTAACATTGATTTAAGAATTAGTGTTAACTCATTAATGCAAAACTTTAATACTTAATATTTTTTTTAGTTTAATTTTAAATTACAAAACTAGGAAAAAATGCATCTGAAAACTGCTAGAGAATTTTTTACATTCTTTGCGTCTATGAAGAAAAATTAAAAAGGAAAAATAGTTGAAAATGAAAAATTTTCAGTCGAAAATGCTCAATAATCAATCTAGTTGTTGGTATTGTTTGCTCTATCTATAATATAAAAATGAATCCCAAAATGTGTTGGTAAGCGCATAACTTGAGAACGGCTGAACCGATTTCGATAATTCTTTTTTTATTATATTCCTTGAAGTAGATGGTTCTTATGTAGAGAAAACGTAAATATGTTCCACGGGCGAAGCCGGGGCGGACCGCTAGTTGTTTCATAAAAACAATTCTCTCTAAAGAAGACCGTATAGATTACGAAAACGTAATCTAAAATAAGAATTTCATTGTGTTTTATTTCTTAAGCTACAATATAAGAAAATACTTTTTGAAATAAAAACATAGGAAACTAAAATCTTCATAATAATTTGTTCACGCTTTTCATTGTATCTGAATTACCATTCTCACACCACGAGAACTAAACACTAGTTTTAGGATTTATTGTATTGTGTTGTTAAAGCCAAGTTATATAGCATAAGAACAATGGATATAGCAATCATGATAATTCCACACGAGTTTTATATAATAAAAGCATCCTTGCAACAGTAGCTCATGACATATAGGGGTGTAAAAGACGAGTAATTCGCATCTCTTTGGACTCGCGCCAGACTCTTGAGCCTTTGCTTATTATGTTATAGAACAACTCATTTTGCGGTACTTTTTATGGAATTAACGTAATGCAATTTTAAGTTAAGCATCTACCACATTACTTTTCTATTATAATAAAACTTTAAGTGTGTCAGCCGAAATAAAACTTTCTGTATGAAGAAATTTATAACTATAATGGACGAAAACTTTACCCGATTGTCCTTCGCACGAACATTTTCAGTCGCATTTAATCTTATTCGGATGTGATTCATGGGCCACTTGGCTTTTAATAAAATAAAGAATCAGTCATTACTGAATATATTAATGGTTCAGTTAAAAAAAAAAATTGAATACATATTTCGTTAATTTCCTGAAAGTGATAATGTGAAAAGAGTCCATGTAAGAGACAAATAAAAATGCTCTCACTTATTCAACCTAAATTTAAGCAAATAAAAATAAAATACAAATATACGGTTTTACTACAGGATAAATTTAAATTCGCTAGGTTAGGGTCTGTTAAAACGAAACTTAGGTTTGTAATAAAATAGTTTTACGAGCCGGTGCAGGACGAAGGCAAGCTGTTTCACCTCAAGTGCGTGACTGTTCTTATCAAAGCCAACAGAATGCTTACCCGTTACATTTTAATTAGAAGATAAAATAAATGGACGCCGCGTATAAAACGTGCGCAGTCACGATAGTGGAAAATCCTTAATCAAAATTAATTTAATTAATTAAAGGCCATCAAAGGGTTGTATCTGCTTTAAAAGTGAAAGGTGGGAATTTGGTTATTAATATTCATATCTTTTGAAGAGCATGATATTATACCTACTCACTCGTAGCATACATTGAATTAAAAATTTATTGCTTTTGTCGTATAATATCGAGGATCGATTGAATGGTCTTAGCACAAAGTGCATAAAATATGCATACATGGCTAGACAAAGTTGTGCATAATATTCAAAAATTTTCTATTGCAAAATGTTATTGCTATTGAAAGTTTAATATCTGATAGCTAGTTTGCCAATTGTGAAGGTAAATAAATCTCCTCGTTTAAATAAGCGTTTACATTTTTAAAGCCTTTGTCATACGACAAAATAGCTTGCAGACAAATTCACTCGAGACATACGAGTGGTAAGGCCGGCACATTGAAATGCTTTTAGTAAAATGACGAGAATTTTGCTTCATCGCTTCTGTCATATACTTGATTCAATAGGTACTGGGCTACAACAGCTCAACCCAGCAGTATGAAAAAAATGTGCCCATTGTTCTGTTGGTATTAGAACCCTTTGTTATACGCTTCATAAAATTGTCCTTCAAATTGTTGTCGTGCGTATAATGGATTGTTTTTATTGCCCTGATAACAAATATTCACATTTATTGAAACTTATTGCAAATGTTGCCGTTTTTTGACACATTCACAGCCCGAAGTGCTGGCCCTTTATCCTGATAGATTATATTAAAAGACACATAGAAGATGTTTAAGTTCTTCTGTACACTTTAGAATAAAGATGAGATACCTGCATAATAATTATTGTTACCAAGTTTTTTTTGATAGTCATACATTTAAATATTCATTTCATATAAAATAATGAATATAAAAAAGAAAATTTTCATCGACATTCTTGTAATACATACTTAAAGAGCTTGATAACATTTATATTATTGTTTGTGAGGGTATTTTGACATGTGGCAGTTATCGCTTGATTATAGTACTGTAAGTTATTGGTCTATCCGTGGTCTTTCCTTTCAATATTTAAATATAATAATTAGACCGTATCGCAATCGAAAATAATAAGACTTAAAGTATACCTAATAATTTATTGTCTGTATAAATATATGGCTCGTTGAACTTTGTTTTTATTGTAGTTGCAAAGGCTAATAATGTCGTTAGTCACTGTATTTTGTAAAACACAACCTTTTTCTACGAATCTCATTTGTCATCTTTTACTTCATGTGAAGACACGGTAGAGACAGCAATGTAGGTTTAGTAGGTAAGTTTTTGAATAAAAAAATATTAATATACCTACAAAATTTTAATAATACGAAGTCGCAGTAGCAAATGTTGTTGCGGAATCAAAGTCAAAAAGTCAAATTTAACACCTTTGAGTTGTGTAATTGCGATTTTTGCAATTACATTTTAACCTTTATATGAGGAAGCCATGAAGGAACTGCGAAACAGTTACCCTCAGGTTACCTCGGCTTATAAAATTGCGGCTTTTGCTCTAGGGTCAGGCATTATGGTTCATTTGCTTTGAATTGTCTTCGTTTCACATTATCCAAGCTTATCAATTATCACATATAATTTAAAAATTATTCATTTAATATAAATAGTTTTATCACTACTTCTCTACAAATATATAGATATTATATCTGTGTTTAATTAACAGAGATGAATAGCCAAACAGCGTGTATGTTCATAATATAGAAAATACAGAAACCCTTAATAAACCCAGGCATGCGAATATGAATTCCAGAAATGAATTTCAGAACGCGACTAGTTTTTGCTCATCTCTTTGGATTAATAAACTTCAGCAGATGTAGAGAAAAATTGAAACGGAATACTCGCTACATTTAGACTCGATTTCAAATCGAGTTTTTAATCTGGCGTCAGCATAGATTGAAAGGTTGTTATCAAAGGTTTTAGTTATTTGGCGTCGAGCCAGCGGCAACTGTTTTGGTACATTGTTCCCGAGGTACCATTGTCTATATTTCTCGCGCATTCCTTGTATTAAATTGGTACTCCGGAACTATTGCACGCCTCATAAGCGAAGCGTTGAGGTGGGTACTACTGTCACTTCGCGCAAAACATCTGATTTTTCAAACTTAAAATGTCTTTATGTATCATACATTGCACTTGTAAGATAATACATACACACACATATTAAGAAAAAACACTATTTTTAACGTTCATGATATTTTTGATGTCATTTTTGTTATTTAAACTAGTTAAAAAACAGTTTAAAAAAGTTCTGTCTTGGACGTCCGTGTGTCTGTATGTGCGGATCCTTTTTCTTGTTAACACGATAGCGACCGAAACACTTTACTAATCGAGTCTTATTTTTTCTCTTACGCTTGAGTATGCTCAGGAATAGAGGTAGAACCCTTTCATTTTTCAGGGTCTGATTCGATGTGGTTTAATTGTTATTAAATAAACAAAAATAATAATTACTTAATAAATATTTATTAAAAAAAATTATGAGGCGTGCACTTTTGGATTTTCCAAATTATTGGACTTTATAGTGCTTACAACCTATTTTGATGTTGGCAACAATTTTAAAGTATATTGCCGTATTCGTTAATGTATATTTAAACAAGCCGTGCCTGCGGTTTCAGCTGCCGATAATATTATACCCGACAACTTTCTTCCGTATTTCAACGCTTCTGCGTTGATTTTTAAGACGATACACAAAAAAAAATCCACTGCTTGGCGGGCGGAGTCTAATAGCTCGCTATCGCGAACGCGGGTGTGCGCGAAGTCATTCTTGCAAACTCGCCGCGCTGCCGCTGGCCGACTCGGGACAAACATGTATGGAGTCGTCATACAGTTAAAATATTGTTATATACATTTATTCAATTGTTGATTTATTGGTTTTATTTTCTTGCTTATAAACAAATAATCTTCTTTCCAACAACTACTTAGACATTATTAATAATTATTATTATTTCGTAATGTTTACTTTATTACAAAATAATACAGGTTATAAATAATCTTTAAAATAACAAAAAATATTGTTACTCTGAAAAAATGAAATGGTAATCAATAACGCGGACTACTGAATTGATTTAGATAGAATTTGATGCTGACGTAGATATTACATCATGCCCAGAAATGAAAGGTACTATTTCTGAAAGAAGTTATAAACCCTAATTCTTCTCAGTCAAAGTCAAGAGTGGAAGATATCACTAATACAGTAAAACTGATGCGAAACTTTGGATGTTAATTTGTATATTTTTTTGTTAGTTGTTACTTAATCACGTCAAGACTACATTACCAATTTTGATAAAATATAGCTAATTGCCTGGATTTACACATAGGATACTTTTTATCCGAACTGAACACTTCTGTGGGATAAAACAGGATTCACGATATAACCTAATTCCAAGCGGGCAAAGCCGCGGTCGGAATGATATTTTTTTTAAATAGAAAAATTGTTTAAAAAAAAACACAAAATATATTGACGCATGTATTTATTTTTTGCACTCTATTATAATTGTAATTATTCATTACAAATAATCAAAATAAAATAGCCAGAACAAAGTTAGGCCCTGGTAGGGTAGGTAGGCAGGTACAGCAATGTGAGACGAACACTGGCTTATTTATACCAATAATAATGTATTATAAACATTAAATTAAGTTTACAACAAAAATACATAATATTAGCTAATGTGAAAACGAATCAACCAATCAACCCACAACAATGAAATGTGCACAAATATATTCATCCAAATCGGTTCATGTGATTAGGAGGAGTGACTGCAGCGCCATCTTTCGGGCCCAATTGTGTTTCCAGATCACCCAGGAACCCAATTTAATATACTTACACAAAATTTTTCGAAATTAAAACTCACATTACTATGTAAATATGAATATAAACCTGTTTTAGTACTAAGCAATTTCCCGCACAGGTGTAGTAAGTATAAATGAAATAAATATCAACATCAAATTCTTTATACAACATACTTATCTACCACCTACTAAGAAATGTAATTCTTGACATTTTTTCGTATTTTTTTTAAATATAATACTACTCCAATGAGCTCCTGTTCCATATCACGTCCGCCATACTTCCACTAAGTTCACCATGATTTTTTATTTCTTTGCACTTTGTTGCTTTTTGCTAAAAATGGAATCATGCGATAAAACCAGTAGAACGTTGATAACATACATTTTTGACTGAATAAAGGTACTTACGAAGGAGTGGGTTCACATTGTGAACAATCAGTGGGTTTATTTTCCTTCTGGATTCCGGATTTCTGAAAAGATTATCTATGCTATAAATGAAAAAAATCTTACACATTCGTTATGTACTTAAAACAGGGGTACATATCAAACATCGTCTATAATACAATTATCATCAAATTTAAAATAAAACCAACTTCTTCATTAATTTGTTCCAATTGTAAGCATTCTTTTTTCTCCAACCTTTATGTTTCTTCTTCTTATTTTCTTTATTGTCCCCATTTGTCTCATTTTGTCTTATCGTGTTGTCACCCTTTTTTACGATTGCGCGAGCGACACAAGTTCCCCGTGTGACGGCCGTAGCGGGAATGACTCGTGCAGCGATCGGGGTAGGAAGGTACAGGGCGGCTCTCGCTATATTGGCTGGTCGCGCGCTAATTTCAAGTATTTCTTGTTTATTTCAAAACCATCGCATATTTCAAAATTCTAAATCGGTAGACGTATAGGTTGTATATTTTATAGTTAATATCCAAAAAGTCGTAACTTTACGTTTGTTATTTTGAAGATGCCAGAGATTATAAAAAAATAACAATGAGAACTTTGTATTTTTTTTCTATCGAGAAAATATCATGGAATCATGTTTCTAAAACGGTAGACGTATTTTGTTACTATTGAACTTTCTTGTCAAGAATTTTCATCACGACAACTTTAATAATATAAAAATTACGAAGGTTTGAAAAGGGCCGTAAATGTTAGAAAAATTAATTCATCACCTTAACATAACCAAAACAATACCCTCTGTCGGTATAGGTTTAGGTTTCAGCTATTTACGATAACGTCACGCTAAATAGAATTTCCTATTTATAATAT
Organism: Colias eurytheme; assembly: GCF_061535395.1. Taxonomy (NCBI): domain Eukaryota; kingdom Metazoa; phylum Arthropoda; class Insecta; order Lepidoptera; family Pieridae; genus Colias; species Colias eurytheme. The sequence goes on along the minus strand of NC_142982.1, from coordinate 7,969,266 downwards.
TAGTCTGGTAACGAATATTTAATATCTTTCATGAATATTCAGAACTTAATAAATATCAGTATGTTCTGAAAGTCCAACATTTATGAAGTATTCCTGAATAGCCTGGCTGAATAATACATTCGTGCTGTAGTAACTTAAGTATTTGCTTGTTATAGTCGTAAACTCGTAACATTTAAAAATGCACTACCTAGAAATATCGTTGAATTTAAATTTAAAATAGCGTTTGTACAAATGAAAATTTTCAAACTTGCATTCGATTTCTGCATTTCAGACGCTTCAGTCTCGAATTCAGAGCAAGTTTGTTGAAAATTTGTTTGCAGTTCAAGGAGTGTCGATACTTTGGGGATATTCGGAGATCGCGTTCGTGTTCTGTGTCATTTTACTTTTTGTACAACTGCAAATAACTTTTATTTCAATTTAAAATACCTACTAGAATATTATTAAATAAATTAGTAGTAACATTAATAACGATCGACAATGATTTAATATAATACACACAAATTGGAACTTAATATAATTTATTACAGTGTACCAGTTGATATTGAATTAAAACTGTTAACAGCTTCCATAATTGTATTTATTTATAACATTCGTAACGAATCGTGATAGCTCCACGTTTCAAAAGATTTGTACACACCAATATTTCCAATAATGGCGGCGCATTGAATTGCCTACCCTCATCAAGCTTAATGTTGCCAATCTATAAAGAAAATGTCAAAACACGAGAACACTCAAGAGCGAACGATCGGAATTTTCTGTATCAACAACCTCCTATAAATACGAAAGTCATCATTGTTTCTATAATTGCGTTGTAAACAAACCTACCTAAATATGAGTTCACAGTTTAAAGTTTATTCACAAATTCTATTAAATGTTTTAATTACTTTTTCTTACTTTCCTTATTGAGAAAATGGTTTAATTTCTAGGTAAATTATATGTGTAGACCTTGATATTGTAATAGTGATAACAATAGCTAAGTTTTGTCATGTAAATGTCGTGCGTATACAACGTACAATGAATAATTATGATACCTCATAACGGGTCAGCACTATTAATGAAAACAAATTATTTATGCTAAAATTTATACAACAACGCTTCTGAATTCTGAAAGATATTTATTTGGGTGAATAAATATTTGAGTTCGATTTTAATAAAATTGAAAGATTTGGGAAAGTGATTCGATACTAATCTGTTCTAATTTTATTCAGCGGTGTGTCTCTTGATGCGTGATACCTATGAAAGGTCAATCGAAAATTGTGTATTCAATATTCTAAGTACCGAATGCGGAAGAGGTTAGATCTTACGTATTCATATTAGTTTCCCTCTCTTCTTTATAATACATACCTTGGCAATGACTTTATCATTCGTTTTAGATGAATTGCTGAAATGAATTCCGCCTACATACGAATTAAATGCTAGTCGCTAGCGAGTGGCTGAATGTCAAGTTGCTCCCTCTATTCTTGGTTACGTATATCGTCGAGTGTTATTTTTAGATGGCCCTAAGGGTAAGGAGGGAACGCGCTGGCTTGAAGGTCAATGGTAGTTCTTATACTTCATATAATAAAGAAAAGTCAATATAATAGATATGTTAATGCCTTTTCTTCGCTATTATTGAAGCCTTTTCCTGTGAATATTCCGTTTTAATATAGATATTTTCGTTGCCCAATTACGGCAGTTTTTATGTTATTATTTACAACACTTTAGCGATTGAATTTATGAATATGTTAATTATTTTAAGATCCGAAGTTAAAAAAATAATGTTCTACTAATCGCACACAGTATGCCTAAGGAAATTTTATAGCTACTAAGGACCAAAATAAAAGGAAGTCTAAATGTGAAAGTTGGCCGAAAGGAAAGGTTAAGCTGATAAATCCACAACCACGTGAAATCGCATGCTATTGTATGTACGAATCACGTGAAATTGTATAAACAGCATTCCCAAAAACGACGGCTTTACATTTCTAGCCTTTTCTTTTTGTTTTATTTAATCATGATCATTAATTGTTGCAGAACTCGTACGGGCTTGGTAGACGCACTGCACACGATTGTGCGGCCGCTTCTGTGACTAGCAAGGTTTCGGGTGCACGGCACGGGCGGCGGATTGTAAGAATTATCACATTTATTAATTGTATTTATTGTGTCGTTGTATTTATTGTACTAATAGTTAAGTAGTTAAGGAGCATAGAAAATGAATATAGATAATGCTATTTAATACAAAATAATATTGCGATGTATAGAATGTAGATATTGTAAAGCTCAAACATTTTCACGGAAACTGAATTGAAACTGAAATGTTATTATAGGAAAATCTTTGTTTGATTGTATATGAAAGCGAGGAAATAGCGGGAAAGTTGAGAATATTGCTATACCTACAGAAACTGAAAACCGAATTATTTGTTTTAGTAAGGTATTGTACCTTTTTATTATTGACCTTTCAATAAAATTTCGAAGTATGACGATACCACTGTATAATGTATATATTTGTGTTATGGCTCGGAAAAGTAATAAATAAACTTAGAGGAAATATTATCAAGTTAGGGCGATACGTCATCCATAAGTATTAGGTATAGGACAAAGCTTTTGCTTAAAAAAGCATAGGTAGTGATTGTTAGTAGGTAAATATTATGCGAGTCTTCTAATGTACCTATTGCAAGATCTTGTTAACGTTTTCCGTTTTGCTTTCACAAATTTAATAAAGGTGTAATATGTGTACACGTTCGCGTGAAAAGCTTTTCGCTGTTTTATAATACTACCTAAGTACTTTGTGGTTGCAGTATTGTAAAAGGCTTATTGGATTACTCGTTTGGATAATGTTATAACATGATGTTTGTTCGCAGAGGCGTGGGGCGCGTCGTGTGGCGGCGGCGCGGGCGCGGGCGGCGCCATGAAGCGGCGCCCGCCACCATGACGTTGCCGCCGCCCGCGCGCCCCGCGCACTACCCCGCCGCACACCGCGCAATGCGCTATTACCGCATCTGGATATACGCGTGCAACGGGGCTCTGCTGCTTGGTGCGCTCGCTTTCTGCGCGGCAGCAGGCCGCGCTCTAGCAGACTACAGACGCGGGCTCGTGCCGGGCTTAGGCGCCGCGCAGCCCGGCTTTCTCTACGGTTACGCAGCGTTGCCTGTGCAGGCGGGGCTGCTACAGTTACTGGGCTGCCTGGCAGCTTTACGACTCTCAGAACGCATGCTTAATGCCTATTGGCTAGCATTGCTCGCTCTACTGGTCGGTGACGCTGCAATTGGGGTTTACTGGGTATTTCGCTTCGAACGGGTGTGTCGAGAGTTACGGCCACAGTTGCGTATTAGATTAGCAAAAGATTACGACACGGACGTTGATTTCTCCGAAGCTTGGGACCGTTTACAAAGAGAACAGAGCTGCTGCGGGGTGACGGGGCCATCCGATTTTGCAGCGTTAAATCGTACAATTCTGCCTCCGAGTTGCTGTCGAATACCAGCTCATACACCTGCTGTCACACCGATATCATTTTCCACGACGGCAACAGCTCCCGTTTCGTTCACCCCAGTTCATTGCATACCACACACGGCTGCTTGTGCGGAAAGATTACTTACTTGGCTAAGAAAAACTGCGGATGCTCTATTTGTGTTAGGTTATTGTGTGATAGCATTTCTCAAATTTTGTTTCCTTGGAATCCTTAGATGCGAAATTAAAGAGATGATTCAAAAAATAAGAATACTACGTAGCGAGTTGGGAGCTGGAGAGCTGCTCGACGGGAGTCCCCTCCACGGTGGACCCTTGTCACAAACGATAGTAGTAAATGCTGTAAATGCAAACGGAGGTGTCCGCACACACGGTGGTAGTCCAGAAAGGGCGAGCGAAAGAGAAGCACTTCTCGGCAGACCTTCAGAGCCTTGCTCCAGGCGTAGCGTGCACGAAGATTCATTAGGACCTAAAACCGTCAACGGTAATAACAATTGCGAAATGCGAGAATTGGCTCGAGGCGATTACAGGCCCCTAGCGACAGACAGCGCAGCGACTAGAATCTGACTAAGATGTTACTTGGAGCGGTTGTTTGGACGGCGGTGGCGTTCGTTCCCGGCCGCTGGCTTCGAGGCGGAGCCCCCAATGATGCACAGCATGCCTGTGTGCGTGCGTCGGTCGGGGGCCCGCGTGCGCCTCGACCACCGCCGCCACACGCGCTCCGAATTCGAACTTTAAACCTGGCGTGCCGGGCCAGTAGATCACTGAACATTCAATAGTATCGCAGTTCGATTAGTATCAAATTTGTCGTGATTATGTGTATTTTCAGGTTCATATTAGTAAATTGCAAACTGTTTCAGGATGGTTTTCGATGTTGTAGTGTTATTTATTAGAAACATCCTCGTTTCGGACCGTTATGTTAGAAGTGTCACGGGTAAAACGGTTTTACTCGACGAGCAAAGCTTGTGTTTAGTTCCTAATGCATGGCAGTTAAAGTATTTCTCGTGTAAGATTAGACGGTAATTCAATGTGAAGTACTTTTTAAATCATTGAGCGTGTTGATGACTCAGTGTTTGTGTGGGACCGACTTGGAGCTATGTACCAAAGAACATACTGTACAGTGTTATCATGAGCATATAAAAAGTGTAAAAAATAGGTTCAGTAATTAAATATTTTTATATTTCGCTTAGATATAAGTTTTGGCTTAAATTGCATTCTAATAAATTGTTTCGATTAATAATCTAAAAGTTTTTAAATTCATCTTATTAAATCTTTAGTGCTGTAGTTTAACTTTGTAATTTTTATTTAATTCCTTATTGGAATAAGAGTGACATTTTTTATTCTTTAAATTGATGTAATTCTAACGAACTTGCTACGCAAATTATTATTCTCGACTCAATGATATTAAACGGTTTCCTTAGGTACATTTCCATTACGGTGTGATAAACATTTATGTTACAATTTATCATTCAGATGTATAAAGTTTTGTCTTTACTGGTTAAACATGTTCTAGTTTTGCTTTTCCTTTTAGATAGATTTATTATGTATTTTCATGGCAGAGACAGGCTGAACTGCGCAGCCTGCAACCTTATCGAATTTTAACATCAGCCACTGAGAATTTTTCCTTACTACTAAGATTACTTTAGACATTTCGAGGAAAACAAATGTTTGAATTGAAACATTTTCGAACAGGCGGAATATATAATGAAGTACAACATTTCTATTTCGATGTTGAATGTCGTTTTAAAATAGAGCGGATCTTCAGTGGCTTCTGATATAAATGTTGAATGTAAATAATAGATTTATAATGTATGTAACATTAGTAGAAGAGTACATTGCATGGACAGATTGACAAAATAGTACTGATATGAGCTTATACGACGTAGTGCCTACGATAATAAATGCTTAAACAATTAAAAGCAACATTTACTGAGTCTTTTATTTACGGCAAATAAACTTTCGTACAATATTTAATGTCATACAGTTGTTAGAAGAATTTACATAATTTATTCTGTACAATGTGCTGATGTCTTCAGATCGATTGTACAGTCGGAGGAACTATAGATGGCTGTGTCAAAGAGGTGAAACCTTTGAGAAAAATATTGAATAAATAATTATAAATGTATCCCTTAGATGTTAGATTCACGAGTTACAGGCCGTGGGGATGAATATAAAATATGATCTTATTGTTACGCGTGATTACCGTTGGACATAGACCATGTAATAATCGAAACTAAGATTTTATAAGGAACCAAATAACAGTTTACATGTTCATAGCACCAGAAGCTCATCAACATAGTATATAGTACTATCGCCTCCATTAAAATTATACGTAAAATAATAAAATGTAATCAATGACGGGGCTGCGCCTACTTTATCGATATTTCTAATATTGTTTAAACTTACCTTTTGCTTTTCTTTTCATCTTACATGCTGGAAAATTATTGTTTGTGTGATGTTTTCGATCGAGAGAGAGGCGCGGCTACGTACATTTGCTACCCAACTTAAATACATGTTTGTACTAATATTACTGTAACTTTTTAGAAATATTGTATCGATTATGAATTACTAATTATTATGTTTGCTTAGAGTAGGTAATAATTCTGATTTTATGCAGATAAATAGTTTTTTAATATTGTTGTCACTGAATGTACCAATCTTATTAAATTTGTACCTATATTCGGAAAGTTGAATAATTTGTAGTTAGGATCAAATCTACATCCTGCAACTCTTCCAAAACGATAAATTAACATGTGCCTTGGCTTATGAAATGTTATGTTTTATTTATAAAATAACATAAAAAGATGTAAAACAAAATTATTCAATGAAATGTAAACCTCGTCACTGACGTGCCTGTACCTCTTTTGTGTTGTTCTATTATGCTACTCATTAGTAATTCAGCTTGCATTGCGATTTAAGCTCAGTATTATTTATTATTCAAACCATAATCCACTTTTATAAGGAAATTTACTATTAGATATATAAATAAAAAAAACTGTTAAAGTTTTATTTAGTTACGAATTACACGTTATTACCATAATGTCGGCAATGTGAAAAACAAAATTAGGTACATACAGTGAAATCTGGTGAATTTAGAGTTTAAAACGCAATGCAGGCCTATAGAGTTTTATGTTGATTATATTTTTATGTCTGAGACACAATTTATAATATTTTTTTGTCAATTTGTTGACGACTACATGATAGTGCTGTAGATATATAATGTGTGACCCTTAATTTGACCCTTATTTTACAGTATATGTACAGTTATTAAATATATTAATTATATCATGTATACAATATGAATAGACAATGGCAAGAAATTATTATAATTTTCATATCATCAGTATTTTCATACTATGTAATAATTTAAGTAGTTTTATTTTAATGTGTGTTAATCAATTCTTGATGTAGAGTTGTTGCAACTTTCCGAAGGTACGCACTAGGCGACTGAGAGCTAATATTATCATAATGAATGCATAAATTAAAGTTTGTTAAAAATGTTTGTTTTTATTTATTTAACGATCTTCACATGAATGCGTAAACAAACGGTCGATATAAGAACTCGTCGCTCATGAGCACTTGGTGAAATTTTCTTTTAAAGTGTAGGTAGGTACTAGATTTATTTTTATCCTTTCTGCATACAAGTATACAAGGAATAAATATATTAATGATGTGCACTCAAATAAGCTTAATATAAAGAGACTTACATAATCATTTAAAAATGTTTTCTATAATATTTTTCAAAGAATCAGAATTCGTGATACTTGTTAGTAACTCAAGAACGGCTGAATGGATTTTAATGATGTCTAGTTCGCTAGATTTGTCTCCGCTTTAATTAGAATAACACATATTTTTAAGAACTACAAAAAAATGTGGGAGCGAGCAGCTAGTTTTGAATAGAACCTATCCGTTCAGATTACAGTATGATTATTATCACAACTTAAATTTGGACCTTGCCAAGAGATGTATTTTAAACGAACGTGCTACGATAAAAACCGTTCAGTGAATGGCAATCTTTATCAGATAAGTGTAACCCTCACTTCCCCGATGAAGGTTGCACATTCATGCCGCAACATGGGTCGATTATCACCTTTAAAAATGTAATGTTGCGTCCTTTTTATGTTCGCTACTTCAGAGAGAAATCTACAAGATGAAATACGAAGTCATCTGTAATCTATTCAAAAACATAAATTTAAATTTTTTAATGTCTTTTTTTAGAACAATATTATTAGCATAAATTATGCCTTAACAAAGCCCTTTGAAGGATTGAGATTATTAGCTTAAATGCATAAAGTGAATATCACACAAACAACGCGACAGTATTACTGACATCTTAACCCCAGGATATTACTACTAGAAGTGTTTAAAATTATATTCACTGGTGGAAACTGATGGTTTTGGATATTTCCTAAGATATAGCAACAAATGAAAATGAAATCCCTGGGTTTGTTCTTAGTACTAGACTGAAGTAATAAGGTAAGAAATGCAATAAAAATGAAAGGAAACATCATAACGGTCTACTTTCAAGTTAGATTAACAAATTCTAGAAAATTCTAGAAACGATACACATGACGAAAGGCCTTTGTATCTTAAGTTTTTACACCTGGCTTGTTCTTTATTAGTTACTAGTATATATATACTTGGACGCCCAAGCATACTTAATAAAATAACTAGCTTTACTGATATAGGTGTGCTTCAGAATAGTCTCAAGACTTTTTGTTATTAGCACTGTTTGTCCATATAGAGCTCAAGAAGACTTGTGTAGAGGACTCTCGACCAGATGGTATTCTTGCTTTGAAGCGATAACAACTATATCATATGAAGTGATGTCACTACTCTGGACTTCAATTCCATACATAAATATGATATAAATTGAAAATATATTTATTAGAAATTGTCGTTTTGTATAACGCAGGGCAAAACATCTTTATTCTGTTTGGCTAGTTAATTTCCGATAAGGTATTGGGTTTACTTTCTGATTAACTTCAGCAGTAACTAGACACTTCCATCAAATTACGAAAATAAGATTTTTTAATAATACTATTCACTCTACTTTTTACTACTGTTTAGCTCTTTTAATTATATTGTTATAGATTGCTCTACATTAATAATAATTGGTGGAAAATTAAAAAATATGATGATTTTTGATATAACAATAATATATTGCTTACAATTACATACTTACCAGTTAGCTAGTATTTTTCATAATAATGCGGATAGCACTTACAGAATATCAATTTTAATAAGACGTTTGAGCAGTTGTAGGCGAGGTGAGACTTTGGTTTAGACTTAAATTTTATTCGGAAGTCAAAGGCTACTTAACACGTTCACTGCGACATCATTATCAAAGAACTTTCAGCTGGTGCTTTGGAGACCTAAAAGATCTCGAAATTTACCCACCCTTTTGTGCGTTTGAGACCTAATCAGTCTCCTAAAGATACAGTTTTGAAAATAATTTATATCTTCCAGAAAACAATGACATATACTTTGAAGTTTTTGTGGATGAAAGATAGTCTATTGTTTTATATTTTGCTAGGTTCGCACGCAGTTATGACATTTGAATAAACTACAAATACCAAAAAAAAATTAGATATCGATTGTATCTCGTACCGCAACCGAAGATAGTTCAATATGTGTAGTAAGTAGTGATGGGAATGTCAGTTGTCGATTGAAATAGTTTTATTAATTATGCAAAGTGTTTTTCATTAAAACATGGTAAGCAAATTGATTGCTTACATTGCGCGCATATGGTAACAATTCGTTTTCCGAACATTTTCCAAAATTTTTATTATACTGGACGATGCAGCAGTATCATCCGGCTTTGATTTTTTGTTCTTCTCCGTAGATACTGCTTTCCGAATCGGTGGTAAATGTTAAAAATATGTAATGGCGTTTCAAAAGTGCTTGTAGAAGAAGTCTAATTGAATAAATAAATGTTTGAGTTTGAGTTTGTTAGAAATCTCACCAAAATAAATAGATTTTTTACACTTTTTTCTTTTAAAAGAAACGCGAGTATTATTTCCAAAACGAGCGAGCTCCCACATCGATGCTAGGACAACACTAAACCGAATCAAGCAGCGCCCGCGCCGCCTACCCTCCCTCTCTTGCGTCTACGAGGCCTACGTTTCCACGAGTACCGACATATCTCCTAACGCAAGGAATGAATATAATAACAGTACTGTGCGTTAGGGACCTAATCCATCTCTAATTTATTTTTTAATGTTATTGAACTCAGCTTTAAGTAGGAAGCAAATATGTATATTTGTCCTACTCATACTTAAAGAACTTTACAAGTTAGATGCTCCCGCAAGGAGTGATAAAACACGATTATATTCAACGCACAAAACAAAAGTCCTGCAAGGGGTCTGATAGATCTCGTAATGCAGCGAACGTGTTAATAATAAAAAGCATATTGTTTGATTTACTTTATTCGCTTACTTGGACTTTATCTTCTGTGATTCGATATGTCCTATCCACATTAGCACCGCCAATCACCAGAACGTCACCATCTTCAGATATTGTATTACGAACACAGGATGTATGGAGATGCCTGGAAATTGTTGATCCACTAAATTTCGTCATCTGGCCCGTTCCCGTACTCTTTCTCAGCTTTTCATATTGTATTGCAATTTCGGCGCCTACTTTGGCATTGTTCTTTATGAGGGCAATGTCTGAAGGTCGTTAAGGGAAGAAATTGTAGTAATTAGCTTTACAAGTATCGTTTTAGGACTAGCTATTCGTGTTCCCATAAATTCGGTTTACAAATGGATCTGTAATTAACAAGGGTTGAAATTGTAATGATAGTGGGATTGTTTGTTTACAATTAAATAATACTGATAATGATTGTTTGTCGTTTTGATAGAATGATAAGAGCGGGTATTAAATACGTTTATGGCACTTTGAAATGAAATCTTAAATATTTACAACAAAATGTACCTACTCGTTTCAGTGCAGTTAAAAAATAAGTGTAATTCCAAAATCTTTCTTTGAAAATCAGTATAACACAATAATTCGGAAAGAACTTGTATTCTCAAATATCTTGCCAATTACATAGAGATATGGAAGTACAAAGCAGTATTGAGATAAGGTAATTGCATGTATATTTAATTTGTTTTATTCGTGTGCAAAATTACGGTTTCTCAGCAGAGCAGCATACTTATTTATTCATTATATTAGGTACCCGCGTTTTGTAGATAATGTTCTCTGCCGTTCCTTCTTGTAAAAAGCACATTTTGATTGTATTATTCTTTACAATAAAAAAATTTGGGACTGATTTTTTTTTATAAAAACAATCCAAAATACATTGTTAATCTAATATTCTTTTTTTAATTAAAGACAAACGATCTGCAAATTTTGTGGTTTGAGTTAAGAAGTGGAAATATGGAATTTTTGCCTCTCCCTAACTCGCACTCACTGAGCAATAAAAGGAATTAAAGGCCTTAGTGCGAAGTGCGAGCTCATTCATTTCATTTTATAATTAAAATTTCAGAAATTTTCTCTTGGAATAATATTTTAAATAAGGGTGGATAAAGTTTGCTGAAGAAAACGATATATTTATTGATTCTCGTCATTGTATGTGTACACTTCTTAAATTTTATGAATTCTGTCGTTTAATCATGAATGTGTTTTACATGCATTTAAATTTATAAATTTTACGAGATATACAGGTTGTCCCACTATTGGTATACTGAGCGCGAAGGGTGTAGTTTTGCATACACTGATCACGTAAAAAATACTTAAACAACAAAATTACGTCAAAAATTTGTTCTAAATTTTCCCTGAAAATCCATATTTTCTTCTCTAGCTTCGCGCAGCCGGCATATACCGCTTCTGTAATGTTAGAATTTGGCAAAGTTGGGCGAGTTGCTTGTTATGGGTATACGCATAGAGTTTTTAGAATTCATCTATTTGAAAAAAAAATGCGTCTGGAATTTTATAAGTATTTTTTACGTATACTCAGCGTATGCAAAACTATAACCTCCTTTGAGCTTAGTATATTAACAGTGGGACACCCTGTATATATAATGATATATCATTACATAATATATTTATAAATTATAACTACAATAGATAATAATCGATAGCAAAGACCTGCATGCATAGGCTCCTTCAACCTTGTGGCCGTAATACGCCTACATGTCAGAAACTATTTGCCCTCACGCCCCCAACATTTCAATTAATAATGCAGGATCCTAATTCCGTTATTTAGGTTACGTGTTTTTAAAAGGATACTCGTATTTAATGATGCTCCGCCTGTAGCTTTAGAAACTGCATCTAGCAAAAATGGTGTAATTTCTTTTCCTCGGATGCATCTCCTTTCAGCTTCAAGTAAGGCGTTAGATATAGCATCTTCTATTATTTTTTCTGTAATAAATTTACAAAATTAGGTTTTCTCATATGTCATCGTTTTCGAAAAAGTCTAGGTTTAACTTAATTTTAAGTTTTTCAAGCTGGCAAATTTTAATCACGTTTTATAGACCGACGGCTTCCACATGCACAAGAAAATTTGCATTCATGAACTATAACGTATTAACATGGTCAAAATATAATTCACCATCCATTGCAAATTCTTCAGGCACAGGAACAGCAACAACGGTACCCGACGAGATATGTAATGTGCGTGCTGCGTGAAGGACGCGAGCTGCGTGCTCTGCGCTGACTACATTGTACGGGGCTTCATGTCCTGATCGTCTGGTGTAAAATGCTGGAAATTGTTTTGACTCGCCAAACGAACACACTGTTACACCTTGTGTTTCCTGCAAAACGAAAAATAAACTGTGTAAAAAGCTTAATATTTAAAGTATAAACTGTTATTTTATATATCTTTCTTTATCTCTATCAAACATGAAAATAATTACGTACTATAATGAAGCTTCTCATAAAACATACTGTATATTGTCAAATAACAGTAGAATGATTTTTCAATAAAGACTTCTCTTAAAAGAATAAATAAGAAAACGTAATTACCAAATATTCTAGAGTTTTCCCAATATCAAGAATGGATTTAACTCCGCTGCATACAACTAAAGTTTTGCTGCGACCAAGTTCAGTAAGGTCCGCTGACACATCCATAGTATTTTCTCCATCACGATGGACTCCACCTTTCAAATAAAATTTAAATATTTATTCGTTTAGTTTAAATAACCAATAATGCCTATTGGTTGTTTCAACTAAACGTGGAAAAGAGAAGCAAAGACGCTTTCCTTAAGAGAAATCATTCGAATAACAATGATTTAAATGTTTATTTCAGCCAGGGGCAATTTTCTGCACAATTAAAATTACTTTTGAATGTAATAATTTTGCGACTTAATCGTAATGCCTCGGCCGGTCATTGTTTATTGAAAATTAAACTCAATGCGCGCAATACTCGTTTTATCGTGGTCATAATTTTCTATATTGTCACTATAATTAACTGCAATGAGCTCGAAGCTGATTTCAAACTAATTTTGCGATAATAACTGTAAATTTCATTTTATTATACACTATGTACGATCTAATGGTTGAATAAAACTTGCATATAATTGGGTATCATGGAACTGCAGATCGCATTTTTGTTACATAAAACCTGTAAGAAAACAGCTATGTCATTTTAATTGGCTAATACTAGGGACTTGTATGTTGATAATTGAAAAATGAAAAATGAAATTAAGATTTCATTTTTTTATATTTAAATAATATTATTAAAATCTACATCCTCAGTAGAACCAAATACTTATATAATTTACATTAGATTGTTAAATACCATCACATACTTATCTTCAAAGTTACTTTCGATAAATAATTTTCTACACATTGATAGGCTTTAACACCTCGTTAAAAGCAACATTGACTTGTAATTGTAAGATAATTATAACTTTCTATAACATTGTAACGGCTCGACGATGTATTTATATCTCTTTTGTATCCATCACGCGCTAGAAGCCTCCGCCCACATTATTCTTGGAAGTTGATACTTTTAGTAATTAAACTTTGATCCGGGTAATTGCTAGTTTTATTTATAAATTTCATTCAACTCTGCCAATAAGAATTGTATTTTTAACACATATGACTTCATCGCATAAATAACAATACTAGCTGTGCTCCGCGGTTTCACCCGCGTGGCTCCGCTTCTGTTGGTCTTAGCGTGATGATATATAGAGCCTATAGCCTTCCTCGATGAATGGGCTATCTAACACTGCAATAATTTTTCAAATCGACCAGTAGATCCTGAGATTTGTGCGTTCAAACAAACAAACAAAAAACTCTTCAGCTTTATAATATTAGTATAGATCACTTTGCTTGCAATGCTTGCAATTCAATATTGAAATGAATTAAAGTTGCTTAATCTGTAAATAACTCGTCAATTTTGGAATTCAGAAGCAGTTAAATCATTCGATCCACTATGGTCAGTAATTGAATGCATTTCGTGGAAGCGTATTGCACCATTCATGAATTCCTCTATTAGTTTACAATGCCAGTAATCAGATAACATAGCCATCGTAATGTGTGTTGTGCATGAATATAAAATCTAAACAGACCCGTTATGACACAATTAAATTTCATGAATACCCATTAATGTGATTTAAGTAAATATTATAGGGGAGAGTTAATTATAATAATCATTTCGCACATTGAATACATATACAACGTTATAGAAGTCTTTATAGCGATAAGTTTTAGTATAACCATTAACCATGGACAAATATATAACGTAAATACATATTATTAAATATCGTTTTTGAACAATTAAATAAAACTGTTGGCTGGGCTATTATGTAAACATTATTATTCATTCAAACACAGTATAATTTCAACACCAAACGTATATTGTAATGAACGCAAATTCTTCTCACATACCTATTCCACCAGTAACAAAAACTGGTATATCCGCCAATTCAGCAGCAATGATTGTTCCTGCAACAGTAGTGGCGCCATCTAGCCCGTCCGCCATTACCATGGCTAGGTCTCTCCTGGAAGCTTTAATCGCGCCTTTCGATTGAGCTAAGTTCTCTAGCTGGTATGAAGTTAGGCCGACCGTCAACTGCCCTTTGAGTATAGCTATTGTAGCTGATAAAGCACCCTAGATTAAAGAAAAAATAAAAAGTACGATTTAATATATATGTAAGTTAATGAATTCGAATTACAATTCGTGAAAAAAGTTCATACTGAGAGGTAAAAATAAGAATTTCTTATTCTTGTCTCCATATTTTAATTTCCAGTGTGATAACACTCTCAAGACCAAGTAATAACAATCCCAACTAAGACAATCCCAACTAAGACAATCTTCAAAACAAACCATTTACTTTCATTACTAGAACTTAATCCATTTAATAAATCATTAGTTAGTTGGAGACAGAAGATCCTGCGATACGGTTTTAATAACGTCTCCGATTGCGAGTCCTCCCAAGGCGATAACGCAGTAACAATGGGTCAAAGTGTGACGTACGTAGCAACGGGATTAACAGCGTCAAAGCCGCTTAAGTTCAATTAAGGCCACTTCAATGTCCGGAGGCTGTTTCAGTGTATGTCAAAGCTTATGTGTAAGCATATGGTAATGCGTAGATTGTGGTTAACGAGATATAAATAGCGGAGGACGAATATTTGTGTACGTACGTCTTATCTAGAGTGGTAAAGGATTTGTAGGTTGGTACAGCTGTAGTTCGTGCAAGATTTAGATTAATTTCTTGGATAGAATATTTGCATATTATGTTCATCGAAATTAAAAAAAAATATCTTCATTCATTATATTTTAATCTTACAATAAATACGAATCACCTTCCTGTTTAATTAAATTATTATAACCTCTCTTTTTCCCGCTTTTAAAATATATAGTAAATTAGTTAGATCTTTGTAAAATAAATACATAGTCGGCACAGGAGCGGCACTACATGATATTCCCATTTCACAAAACGTCACATCTAACAATTTATGTCCAACAGTACCAACTCGCCCCTGTCGGTTATGTGCTTTTAAACAAGTGAACTTAGCGTGTAGTAACGCAGTTTTAACGAAGTGAAATCTACTTTTAAACTTCGTGTGATCTCACAAGATTGTAAAGGGAAATAGTAGCTGACAATTTTCTTGGCATCCTCGCTATTTCTGTACCTACTGCAATTTATATCCGTGTACTCAGTTTTCTTGTTAGAGCCATGTTAGAGCTTACATTTTATGACATAAAGGAAATTAAGTTTGAAAATATTGCTCGACCTCTTATACTGCTGGCTTTTTAAGTGTTTTTTGTTATTTCTTGGCTTGATATAATAAATGTCGTAATACAGAAGAATGGTCTGTAGGAGTAACATAAATAGAGTTTTTAGTGTCACATAAATAGAGAATATAAAACGGAAAACGTAGAAATTCACATAGAAACATTAAAATGAATCTTGTGTAATAATATCGTTGTTGGTTAAGAACATTGAATTTATAAACTACTATCTATAGCGTGAAATTAGGACAAGTAGAAAACCATTGAGATAATATTAGAAAACAAATATTTTTTCTTTTATATTCGCTGTCATATATATTATTTTTATTGAATAGTTTATTCGCGGTGAGGCAATATCTTATATATAAAAATGAATCGCAAAATGTGTTGGTAAGCGCATAACTCGAGAACGGCTGAACCGATTTCGATAATTCTTTTTTTATTATATTCCTTGAAGTACGAGGATGGTTTTTATGTAGAGAAAACGTAAATATGTACCACGGGCGAAGCCGGGGCGGACCGCTAGTTGGTTATAAATATTTTAATGGATCCCGTATGCCAAAATCTAATAACAAATGCAGGATGGTAATTATGTTTGATGGTATAATAAAAATTTTATCTGAATTTTTATAGCATAATATGACAACGAAATTGACGGCGAACCCGATGTATTATGTTAGTTTCAATAACAGGATAGCAGAATTGTTATAATTATTCAGAATTACGTATTTGAATCGTTGTTATTATCAAACATTTTAATATTTTAAGTAGGCTGTAAAAAGTACAAGTGTGCCTTGTTGTCTCAATATACAAAATAGTTTCACGAATTCTATGAATTTCCTTGTGGTGGAGGTGATACAATAAAACATCGTATATTGGATTCAGAAATATTTTTTCCTCAATATTAGGATATCTATAACTAACGTTTAAGATGACCGGGCTGCGTTGTATGTAAGACAGACATAGTTTTATTATATTGTTTGCATTATTATTTATTACTTACTTGGTTTCGAATAATATTTTCAACTTCTAAGGCCGTCTCTAGATTCTTCGGATACGGCATTCCGTGTGTAATAATAGTGGATTCCAGAGCGACAATTGGCTTGTTATCTTTTTTAGCACTTTGTATTTCGTCGGAAAATACGAAGGGTGAATGCGCACAGAAGCGCCTCGTCAAGCGTATCAAACCAGCCAAGTGAGGACCGAGCGAAACTCTCAGTAGACACGCCATTTCTGCTGAAAATAAAGCTGTTGTAAATATAACGATTCCTTTAAGCATCTTAAGGGACATTTTATTTTGGCTTTCGTAAAAAATAACATCAATCAGCCTTACAAAATACATGAACATGAGGATTAAATTGCTTTCAACCTTTTCCTTAAGCGATGTTATCTTATATAGAGTGACAGATGCTTCGCACATTCTGGACACTAGCTATTACGCTATTACTGCTATAAGGTATGCTATTTCAGTATCTATTGCAATATCTGTTTGATAAACTTAAATATTTTTTTCGTAGTAAACATAAGCAACAACACTAAAAGAATTCGATGGGATTACATTTTGTAATGAAAATATACTAAAAGGTACATATTTACATGTTTTTTCGGTCAAATAAAATTAGGTCAAGTAATACGGCTTGAAATTAATTTATGTCGAAAGCCGGTGCCAGATCTAATAAATCATACTGTATTGTTATACTGGGAAAGCGCATTTACTAAACAGGCATAAAAAGGAAGGTCAAAAATTATGAAATAAGGCATGACACAGCTGATTTTATTTTTATTTGGATTTCCCGATTTCTTTTATGCACTTTCATTCATTAATTAATTAGGATAGACTCGCAATAATAGGTTATTGTGTGTCTGTTATGAAAATTCTAAAATATATTTTTATATTACTTTGAAGATGCTCATATTAAATAATTTTGTAAGCGCTTAAAAGTAAAAGACTATCGATAATATATAATCCTTCCACAAATCCTTCTCAACCTTCAATTGATATCGTCCAATGTCCAGTAATTCCTATATCTTCCTTATTGGTAACATTTTATTACAAACTAGCGGTCCGCCCCGGCTTCGCCCGTGGTACATATTTACGTTTTCTCTACATAAAAACCATCCTCGTACTTCAAGGAATATAATAAAAAAAGAATTATCGAAATCGGTTCAGCCGTTCTCGAGTTATGCGCTTACCAACACATTTTGCGATTCATTTTTATATATAAAGATTACATGATTCCATCTGCAGAGCGGATAGGCTAGGAGGATAATATATTTTATTATGTTTTTCTTATCCTTACACACTTAGGTACATCCCTTCGGTTGACACGTATATACGACAAAGCTCCGAATATCTTCGATACAAGTACGAATCGTAATCTTTGCTAACAAGAATTCAGAATGTTCTTTTTAGTTAATTCTCTATTGATATTATTCTCGTACTCTTATAAAGTTGTGAATCGAATCGCAAAATTGTATACAGGTATGAAATTGCAAACTTAAATCACCTAACGGCACTGCATTTATGCCGTGACCTGAAACTCAATTATTAAACTACACCATTAATCTACTTCAGTGTTCCGAGAGCAAGATTGATAATGTAATTAATCAATTAAATGTTAAAAGAGTGCTTTAGAACTCGGAAGTCTGTGGTTATCTGTATCGGCAGGCCCAGTACATTAATCAACATAAGTCACGCCACTATCATGGATCCCGCCCTGTGATCATTTTTATAACGTTCTACCAACAACTCTTTTCAGGGTAGTTTACGCGACGGGAAGGCAAATGAGTTGACATTTGGTCTAATGGCAACACATGCCGCACAAATATATCAACAACAATCTCTTTCAGGATTCTGTTATATATTACGTGTGTGGAATCTGTGTGCGCAGGCCGCAGAGCCTACCTATTGTTAAAATATATTATAGGCTGTATAGACGTAATGTTTACCTAATTAAGAACTAGAATTATAACCTTGGCATATCGAAGTGTTTGATATTTTTAACTAGCTAGACATACACACATTTCTACAACTGCAACGAACAAAAATTCGAATAGAAAATAGAAATCCAATCTAAACTTTATGGAAACGAAAGAATAGTTCTATTAAAATCCTTGTTAGTTGAAGTATATATGCCTTCATCGAACCGTACCTACTCTCTAATTACAGGGAGTCACATTGGCATTTCTCTCTACCTTGTTAAATGGAGAATTGAGCTTTATTTGAAAGGTCATGAAAAACGTAACCATGCTCACGTAGTAAATTAAATTAAATATTTACTGTTATTAAAAATTAAGGGTGTCTTATGTTATATGCAATGTTCTTACTGTTCTGTGTTAAAAAATTACAATAACTAGGCGTGATTATGGCATTGGCATTGGCATGACAACGTTATGCTAAAAATTAATAACGTATCGTAGCAACAATTTGTTTATGTTTAACAGCTGTTTTCTAGACAACGACTGTGTCACATTTATATTTTATTATAACGATATCTTCTTTTTTCTATTATTGTTATTTATCGCTAAGGTAAGCGACTTTTATATATTATACTGACTTAAAATATAAGCTTAGAAATGTTCGTTTCCAATGGCATGGACATTGGACATATCATTTTAATATAGAGCATCAAGTTGAATTCTGTTCAGCCATCAATATATTATATTGCAGACGTAAACATAAAATTGTCATAAAATTGCTCTTATATATTTGAAGACGCTTTGTTGATTGATACAATACAATACTGTGCAACTGTTTGTCCAAATTGTTAGTGAAATGTAACTTTATTGAAATATAATTAGATTGAAAGTAATCACTATAGAAATTACAGGAGCCTAAATGGATATTTATATATCATCACTAGCGGTCCTCCCCGGCTTCGCCCGTGGTACATATTTATGTTTTCTCTACAATCTACATAAGAACCTTCCTGGTACTTTAAGGAATATAATAAAAAAAGAATTATCGAAATCGGTCCACCCGTTCTCGAGTTATGCGCTTACCAACACATTTCGCGATTCATTTTTATATTATAGAATAATTGTCCCTATCATCGAACCCTTCCTGAATCCCTGAATACCAGTTAAAACTAGTTAATTATGAAAAATATTTATTGTCCTTTAACTTTAGATCATGGCGTGGGGTTTACCGAAATTGCCCGGATTAATGTTTTCCGACCCAACAAAGACCCAACATCATATACGAAGTTCGCTTCGCTATTATCAAGGCCATCGGTTTCCGGATACTACGCTGAGAGGTCCCGGTGGTACGGATACGGATGTGGATAGCAACGCCTTCGCCTTGCCCGAAGATTCCGTCAAGTATGTCTTGATATCTCTGTTTTGGGTGTCTTTAATAGTGTGCGGATTTCGTAACGCGGATTGCGCAGTACGTGTAAAATCGTAGAAAAAGCACGCGGCACACGAGAGATCCTGGATAACAGCAACAACAATTTTCCGCATGCGAATCTATCCCGCGTGCGTATTTCAATCTCGTACACTTTGAGACATTACCGAATAAAATAATACCGTCTTGCTCGTTATTTATAAAAAAAAAATTACTTAATTCAAAACTTGAAAAGTTATTTTATCAATATCAGAGGCAAGCTGTTTATCATCACCCATGTAGGATGGCATAGGCAAAATTGTTCATGAATATTTAATATCCGTATATTAAATATTCATTCATATATTATAAGATAATTTTCACAAAATTTCGGTCATGTGCTCTTAGTAGATACTATAATTTCAAATTGGTATTGAGATAAAATGAACGATTCAATGTTCCGCTTCCGCTTTATGAATAAAATGAAATATTAAGGTTTTCATTGCGTTAAGGCTAGAAAAACTCCAAATAATATACATCAATTATATTATTATAGCGTGCTCATATATCAAAAGTTACAATGGTATTAATTAATAATGAGTATTATAATAATTTGTCGTACAATAAATATCGGGCAATAAATTTTGCCTGTTAACGTTTCCGGGTCGAATTTTCTAGTAACTAGTGAGAATATTGATTAAACAACGTATAAAGCTATGTATCAGAAGCCAACTGCAATAAAGCTTGGAATAAAAAAGCAAGACCGCGATATATATGTTGGCGCGTACAAATTAGAACAGGCAGGGGCTAATTAAAGCCTCATAATTTACCGCCTTTGTTGCGTGATAGTCACGGCTATATGTTTTACAATTAACCTCGTTTTGAATATACACATAGATATACTATTAGCTAAATTCTAATATAATAAGGTACTAAGTAACTAATGCTAAATGAAACGTATTCATTGTTATTTTCTCTATGAGAAAACGCATGTATAAACTGAATACAGAATGTATTGAAATCTTATAGAAACAATATATACTATCGTTAACCGTTTGTCTTTCAACACGAAGATCTTTCAACAAGACAGATGAAATTTACTGGCCCACACTGTACCTGCTCTGAATGAAAATTTCCTATGTAGTAAACACCTGAAACACTCTGAAATAAGCCCCGTGTTATATTTTTTGCAAAGTCATTCTCTAAAGAGAGGAAATCGAGATGTGAATTTGATAGCGCTAACAGATTGATTGCTTGCGTTCAAATTTGCGAATATCTTTGGAATTGCAGTTAAATTTCCAGGATTATTCGAGATTTTCCTCTTTACTAACGTTAACTAGATTATAGATACCATGAAAAAGAGGAGCATAGACAACTGCTTCATTTTACGTAAACGATTTTGTCCCAAACATTTTAATATTGATACTATGTTTTCAGCTATGACCCATCCCTGACGTACGGTCGCGTCAAGCAACCAGCCCTACCAGCGGTGATCCCTCATTGGGTGCATTACGACAAACGGTGCTTAAACTTCACGGCATTCTTCAAACAACCAGTGTTCGAGAATCCAGACGAACATTACAGAGTGCGCGTTGTCAATATCGTTTATTTCCTTGAAGATGATACCCTTACTGTTATGGAACCCAGAGTTAAGGTAAATATAATATTCAAAGCGGTATAGATGTGTTTAAATAATGGTAAATTGCATGTATAGTAAGTAATAATAAATTATAGTAAATACTAAATACTAAATAGGTACGCGAGGTCAGAGGTGACATGCTGAAAACTTTACATACTTAATTTATATTTGATCTGTAACTGTAACTAAAGCCTAAAGGTACTAATATATACCTAAGTTTGGGTGTAACAGATGCTTGAATTAGTTTCATTTACAACCATTGTGAAACTCAAATAACTTGTCATAATCAGCGCACCATAACACGTGGCCTTTAAATTGTTTTGCGCCATTAATTTGCTTCGACTCTATTATTACGCCGTTCCACAGAAATGGTACGTGAAGCACTGTATTCAAGTTATTAATAACTCGCTAAAATGTCAATGCTAAAATAACCCCCACGTGCATAGCCACGTACCTACTGCCTACCCTGTTTGACATCCACAACAATTACTTTTAGCATTCTATAATGAGTAAGCGATAAAGTACATTTGTCACGAAACTTTGAGGCATTGCGTCTGATATTAATCAATCACCTGGGAAAAACGAGGGATAAAAACATTGGAGGGTTTTAGATTGATGCGAAAAAATATGAATGATGCCCTGATGTGTTTGGTTTTTGTTTCGAGTGTTTTAAGTAATGAACGAGACGAGAGCTTTCGTTCAAAAGCGATGTGGAGGATTTTTTATGGGAAATATTTAAATTTTTATTTACAATTCATATCACGATATAAAGCACTACTGTATAATATTTCAACATTTATAAGGTTCGATAAAAATATTCTTGACATTTGTTCCGTCTGTGTTTAATTTTCAATGCAATTTACGAAGAACTTATCTTTAATAGACAAAAGTTCTTTAGAAAATCCGTGTTCATACTAGGTTGAAAATGTTGTTCAGAAAATAAGGCGCCGAGTTGTTTGAAGTTTCTAATTACCCTTTTCGCTTAACTCGAGCACTTTAATAGCAACGATTTTAGATCGTAAAAGCAACACAAAGCTATGAAGTCTTTGACTCACAGTCATGTTGTTGTATAAATCAAAATATAAAGAGGTTTCCTTTTCAATATTATAAATAAGATCAGTAAATTGAGTTGACTAAATGTTTCAATAAATCTATTTGCGTTACAGATAAGTTACTACATCAAACGTTTGAGTAAACACATAAATAAAACCCACGTTGTTTCCTATCAAAATGATGGGCTTGCGAATTGCTTTCTGTTTGACTCAATGCAGTAAATATTTGAGCAAACGAGAGTTGCCAAAGGTCTTTGTTATTATGTTTAGCTTTTAGAATAGTTATAAAAGAAGACCGCTATTCATGACATAGATAACAATGAAACGCACAATGCTTTCAATGTTGGATTCTTTTAATAATTGCGCTCATTCAGAAGACTACGGCTTTTATTGTACAATATCAAGCGTATAATGACGTCATTTATAGTAGCAAGTATGTAATTATTTTTCAGTTTAAAAGCTGTTTATAGAGTCGTAATTGTATTACCATAAGTAGTTTCTGAAAGTGGAGCCCTACGATAGTTTGAGAGGCGAAAGAACAGATAATGCTAGTTAGTGTTTAAAATCACAAATGGAGACTTACATTCTTCTTTAGTTTTTTCTATGCAGCAAACAATTATCCTCATTCCAATTCCTTTGATTATAATTATTTGTGTTCATTGTACTATTTTACAAATTATAATTTGAAATGAAAGTAGGTATAGGCGTGATAAATACAATATTAGACATTTTTCAATGCAAATAAGGTAATTTGCAAGTGCATATTTTGTGCAGGTAAAGATAAGAAAACAATTTATAAATGTTATTTATAGATACAAAAATAAGACCAGTTTTATCTATTTTTATAAATCCCATCAATATGAAATAACAAACAGATATTATACAGAAATTTCAATAATTTAAATTTTATGTGACACTATATTATTTTTTCTATTTATTTTCATTGCAAATTGAATGAAAATGCAATTAAAAGAAACGCACGCTGCGCTCTATGGTTAAGATGCAAGGGTGACATTTACACAGGGGATAAACTTTACGAAGTTGAATTGAAACCGATGCTGGTATAACGCAAAGCTGGCAAATGAGCATGCATTTGTCTACGTTTGAATGCTACATGCTCCGGCTGAGCTTGGCTTTGTTTCGTACTCAACTGAGCGCCTTCCCGTCTCGTCTGGTCCATAATACCCGTTTTTCCCTTTCCTTTGATTATTTTTTCCGCATATTGCAGTGGGACATTGAAAATGAAACGGGTTCTGCGTAAATTATTCATGCAACTCGTTCTAACTACGATACGATGTTAATTTCATGTATTTATTTCAGAATTCTGGCTTGTGGCAGGGGAGAATGGTTAAACGAGGGAAGATTCCTAAAAACGACCTCGGCGAATATTGGCACTGGAAAGATCTTGATGTCGGAAAAGATATCTGTATTTACGGGAAAGTTTTTCACACTATATCCTGCGATCTATTCACTAAGGTATGTATAGCTTTCAACGATTTGTTTGAACGTTTCTTTGAATGTTTTTTTAAGTAGGTACATAATTGCAATAATAAATATATATCTATTTATATTATCATAAAGTATATTTTTATGGTGTTTTATGGAAAGTTATCTTTTTAATCTAAAAAAAAAAATATTAATAGGTAGATATAAAACTGTGATGAATGTAAATTTCAATAGGAATATAAATTTTGCGACTTTTACCATTTTATTATTGTTGTTCTTATCGTCAAAGAAATTAAAGTCATAATGTAGGTATACTTACTTTTCCAACATATTCCGTCGGAAGTATCAACAAAGAACCAACATTGATACTTCCGACGATGTGTGTGTAACGAGACTTATGTTCAAGTAGATAATATTAACAGCAATTTAAAAACAATCTACGTAGCATTTAAATACGTGCAATAATGTGCTTTCTTTGTTTTTGGTCTAGACACATAAACGGCAGCCATTCTCCAATACTGCCGATATTACGGTCTTTTTATCGGCGACGACATGGCTCTGAGCAATTCATATTCGAACTTGTCAAGTACCATATAATATGTGCTCACACATATAATGATATATGAGAGAACATAGTGAATACCTAAGTACTCTTAAATTATACAGCCATTTTTAATTCAATATCTATAGGTACATATAATAAATCTGTAGAAGGGTCAATTCTGTACATTGAAAATATTGAAAAAATAAATAGCAGGGGGTGTTACTGGATCGATACCAAACCCAAATATGTGATTAAAAAAATGTTTGTCTGTCTGTCTGTCTGTCTGTATGTGAAGACATCACGTGAAAACTAACGGTTCGATTTCGACGAAACTTGGTATAATTATACCTTATTATCCTGGGCGTAAAATAGGATACTTTTTATCCTGAAAAAATACGAAGAAAAAAAATAATCTAAATTTTTCAGTTTTATCCATAGACGTTGTTCTGTAGAACAGCGAACACACGTTGGGTATTATTATAGGCCTAGTCGTATTTGAGTCCAATAGATATTTATAAGATGTTATTGTCAGAGTTACTCAAAATGGAGAAATAAACCATCCACGCGAAGACCGACATCCGCGCGGACGGAGTCGCGGGCGGAAGCTAGTATAAAATATATGTGTGTATTCCTTAACTGTAATGCATTCAATATATTTTCTTTAGAATATATAATAAATAACAATTGCATTCATACATGTGCAACCAACCTAATTTCAGTTTTGCTTATTTCTAATTTTATAGTAGTGCAACACTAGAACTAATTTTATATTTTTATCTATGGCGCGCGGGATCTTGCGCTTGTTGTACTCTGTAGTCGCTGATAGAGTAAGATAGCAATAGACGCGAGATGGATACATGTAGGGATGTAACGATACCGATACAGATACCGATATATCGGCCGATATATCGGCAAGCCGATATATCGGTATCGCCGATAATAAATCAACCGATACCGATATTTTTTTATTAAATTATTTCTTTTCTTTTATGTTTTTGCATTGTATTTATTCATATTGTTTTATTTCTGTTTCTGTAATAGTGTTAAGGAAGAGCGGAACCTCCTGGCACAAGCATTTTATTTGCTTACTAGGAGTGTTTCAATCACAAATTTGTTTATGTAAAGGAAAGAAATAAATAATTTTGAATTTTTTTAATTTTTAACGTGATAACGTTTTTAAAATCGTTTTATTCGGGTGACATGTTCATAAACTTGTGTCACACCAAAACCTCACGAGCGCGATCGCAGGTATAACGAGAGAGAGACGGACCGATCTCCCGTTTCATCTCGAGCGCTGCCACTGCATTATGTTATCACGTAAACATCTCGATCGTAAACCTACTTTACAAACATCCAATTTTTTTGATATCAAATAATTCAAAAATCCGCGCCCAATGAACGATGCGGGAGGCCGCCCGCGCGTGCGCACTTTGTTTTCTGAAAAAACTCTACCAATACTGCCGTCCTTTAACTAAAAAGCCGTTAACCCTCAAATGGTCAATTTTCAGTTTTAAATGTAGGGTGATAGAGTTCAGAATTTTCTATCTTTCTGTCTAAGAATCATTTCTCTAGCATTAATAGTTATAAATATATGAAAATATTGTAAGCCGTTAAGTAACACAATTTTCAGCGATTCCATAACTTGAAAGCATCTAACCAACACTACTTCGCTAAATTTCCTTAAAAGTACCTTAACCGCCAGATTTAATAATTATTTTTTAGCTTTTTACTTGACTAAAAGTACGTTATCAGATTATACTTGACTATAGGGACGCAAAAGGACTATAACTGCTTTATGATATGCTTTCATATAACGATTCCAATGGAAATCCTTACCTTATTTGCAGTTACTCGCCCTTAACGCTTTTTTAGTTAAGTAATTTTATTTAGGAAAAATTCTAATAACACTTTTTTGCTTAGCTACAAAGCAGCTAACCCTCATTTTTAAGCTAAAAGGCAGGTATCCGATTCTGGTGATGCATCAGTTTTGGGGATGAGAGTGATGATGAAATAATGTCGCTCCCAAGCAGAGTACCGATTGTTTTTGATTTTCTTTTACAAGACGTATTGTTTCTGATCAGGTTTACTAAGTTTTAAACAATCTAGCAGCTAAATTACGGAAAATATAACAAGTCAAAGTTACGAAAATTTGGTAGGTAATGGTTACGACAGTGCGAACTTTCAATCGTTCTTCTCTGTTTAGACTCTGATTTGTCTCTGTAACCGAGAAAGAGAAGAAAGACAGTCTGTACTATTTAATTTTTAAAACTATTTATTAATTATGTAATTTACCCCTTGGGTGGAATTAGTAATCGACTGTCAAGCAATGTACTAGAGATGGTGATACAAAAATTGTTAGGAGTACACTACCTTTGACCCGCTGACGGGGAGTCCATTTTGCAACTATTGCTATTTTTTCTTATCTTTATATGTATTAGATTATTAAGATTTGTATTTTTTACATAGTAGCAAATAAAAAGTTTTCTACCTCCTGCTATTTTCCACATATTCTGGTATATTATATTTTCTGAATGTGGATGAAAGAGTCTTCTAATCATTTGATAAGCGGTTCTACATTATTTATTAAGAGCATCCCACATGTAAGAGCTTGAAGCCCTATTGAAACCAGGGTTTTATTTTTTCAAAAACCTTGTGCACAAGTCTTAATTTTTTTTTTTCAGGAAACGATTTATGTTTATATGTTTGTGGTTCTATATGTACTCACATATCCGTGACTCCCAGAAGAATATTTATAAAATAACGTTAAAATTGCAATTCTAAATGAATATACGGTTCCAAAAAAGAAAAGCGAGAAGATTTATCTCAATCTTAACCCCTTCGCAGACTAACTTCGCAGAAGAATATTTATAAAAGAACGTTAAAATTGCAATTCTAGATGAATATACGGTTCCAAAAAAGAAAAGCGAGAAGATTTATCTCAATCTTAACCCCTTAATGAGCCACTGTAATGAAATAAACGTGAACATGACGAGAAATAAAGGTTAATTTTATCGAAAACTTAAAAGAGTCATTTAGTAAAAGAGTTTAAAATACTTGTTACTCACAATAAGACGCTAAAACCATTAATTTAGATAGTGTTTAAATCCTTAATACTTAAACCTAAAAGCTTTTGATCCTTTTCCTTTCCATTGGTTGATG
This sequence comes from Colias eurytheme, assembly GCF_061535395.1. Taxonomy (NCBI): domain Eukaryota; kingdom Metazoa; phylum Arthropoda; class Insecta; order Lepidoptera; family Pieridae; genus Colias; species Colias eurytheme. The sequence continues at coordinate 7,941,477 of NC_142982.1, read as the reverse complement.
GTTGACCTAGAGGATGTAATTCCCGAGAGCAAAGCCTCAGACAGCAGCAAATTTTTAACATTAGTAAGATTAAAATTTAGTACAACTATATAGAATCATAGTACAAAAGCATCCAAAAACCCTTAAACGCTGATTATAAAGTTTTTGAAATTTAAATTAAAACGAAAGTCATAGCTTAAAAGTAGTTATAGTAGCTTAACGACGTTTTAGGTAAGCATTTTATTACTAAATAAAAAAAAATCACAAAATGAAAATAAAAATACTAAATTACTTAGCTAAAAAGTCGCTATGGTATGTGAACGGCCGTCTTGTCCAGTAAATAGTTAAAATTTTCAGATTATTATGCTGAACTAAACGAGAAAAAGTGAATTTAAAAATAAATTGTAACAGTTTCTGGGTAAAAACTAATATTTATATATAATTAAATGTCGATCGATGTATCTCACAATAATTATTGTAAGTGTCATAATTTTTAAGAAATAATGATTTCCGTGTTTTTTGCCATTTACTCGAAACTCACTTCGTGGGCTTAACGGCTTTCTAGTTAAAGGACGGCAGAATAGTAAACTTTTATTAGGTACTGATTGTATGTGTATTACTTAAAGTTTAACTGACTTCGTAAAATAATAATACTAAAATAAATGGTTTTGTTGTTTTTTGATTTGGCATTTTTATTTAAAAGAATACGATTAACAGTTGTCTCTGTTAAATGTTGGTAACTTTTTATGCATAATTCACTATTTATTTTTCTACCAAGCCATCGATATCGGTATCGGTATCGGTATCGCCGATACATTACTACAAATATCGGTATCGGTATCGTATCGGCAAAATCATGTATCGTTACATCCCTAGATACATGTTTGCAATTTAGCCGAATAATAATATCATGTGCGAGCATTGAGATAATATTAATAATGGAGCAGACACCACGAACAAAATCTGTGCGCCAAGATGGCGGCGCGGGGCGCGCGAATGACGGCTAGACAGTCATAGATTATGCGATGTCACTGACTCACCGCTATAGAGGCGACACTTTGTTTCTTTCTGTCTATTTTATTGGGTGCCACTCCTTACATGCACGTTGACTTGAAATTTTCTTTGTACTTACTTTATTTTAGATATAAACTGACTTTACTACGTGGGGCTAACAATATCTGGCATATAATATAGGATGAGGAGGTTCAATCAGGGCTATGGGAAGTTTCATTCCTTACAAATTGAGCCTTTTTTTGAAAAAAAATAAAAGCCGTGTAAAAATTGTGTTTATTTATACATATTTAGTTCATCATCCTCAGAACATGTTCCCGGCTCAGAAATTGCTTGTATTGTTCCAGTACTATTGTAGCACACCTTCGGCTAAAATAAATATAATAATAATAATGTTAGTGATGGCTAAAATAATATTTTATTTGTTATACAAATCCGTAAAATTTTATTATTATCACTAACATCAATACAAGGAACAGCAGACTTCTTTAGAATACGCCTTCCCGCTTTTGTGGTATATTTATCCTCATCGCGAAAATGCAATGAACAGACGCAAGTTCTATCGGATGGTAACCAGGTTTCTTCACTGCGGTTGTTTTGGACAAATTTTACCCATTTTTCCCTTTCTTCACGGCCCAGACATGGAAACCTTGAATAGAAAAAATATTAATCTCTGAACTAGCGGTCCGCCCCGGCTTCGCCCGTGGTACATATTTCGCAATAAAAAGTAGCCTATGTTTTTTCTCAGGGTCTAAAGATTGTCTGTGCCAAATTTCATCAAAATCGGTCCAATAGTTTATGAGCCTATTTATTACAATCAAACAAACAAACAAAGTTTTCCTCTTTATAATATTAGTGCAGATAAATAAATAATAATTCAATTATACGTTCAAGTCAGTAGCTTATACAATATCAATTAAAATTGATTAAAATCAATTAACAAAAAAAAAATTGGTGATTAAGTAATTGATTTTCATATTTCATGATTTCACCTTTTTTCAATTAACAACCAGTCTATGCTTTTCTAAATATGTAAAATTATTATTTTATACTATAAAAATATACGCCAGCAAATATTACTAACAACACTTATTTCATGCCCAATGTCATATCTTAAATTTTTAATCTATGACAAATGACGCAAAATGTCGCCCGCCAAAAATTTTGTTCTAACTAAGTTTTAAAAATTATTATCTAGTTACTTACTGATTGAAAAGTTATTCCTTTGCACTTTTCCGTATTATTTGTATTATTTGTGCAATATCGTAACACACACGTAGGCATATTTGATGCGTTTCACTTTAAAACAAATAAAAAATGAGCGTGACGTTCGCGCCAATGAGCGAGCAAGCGACTGAGTGCAGTTACGCCACATGACGTATGTTGAGTGGAACATAAGTGGTGTAGGCGGTATCGACTCCATAATAATATTATCTCAATGTGTGCGAGTAAGTGTTTATTACTTTTTATGAATTTAATATTAAATAATAATGGAATATCTTACCTCAGGGTCGTTGGTTTTGCGAAAGGTTTTATGTGAATATATTCTATATGGTAGGTTTTAGGTTAGGTTAAATGCGAATACCGAGCACTAACAAACTTGTAACAGCTGTCAAACTGACGTAAGTGTCACGAGTGTTTATTGTGATAATATGTATTTACTATTTTATTCTCCTAATTTTGGTAGGGTTAGGGTGTTTCAATGGATAAACGACTATAAATTATTACTATCATTATTAATTATCTGACATTAACTTACTTTTTCAATTAATTAATTAATATTTAATAGGTATCGTTCTAATTTGTTTGTTATTGACTTGCTATCGTATAGGAGCTACCAACGTTGACAAGAGAGCATTTTAGTATAGTTGGTTCTTTGATATACTGTTCCTCTTGCTATTTCGGTTAGAGTCCGGGCTGTCTGGCTGGTCGCAGTGGTTGCGTTTTGTAGTGCGCATCTCATCTGCACAGGATAATTTCCTTAATTTAAAGTCATTTTTTAACGCGTAATTTTTAATATTTCATCAGACATAATTTTTTATTGCAAGACGTTTTTTTCGTTGTTAAATAGGTGCCAGACGCAATTTTTTATTTCGTTTTTATAAAAAATTGAAATTATTTTAGAATGTCTGTAAATTTCATATTATGTTCTTCAAACATAATATAATCTAAAATTAATTAGCCAGACGCTAATTCGATTGTTAAGTATTAAATAATGTGTATAAATAAAAAAAAGTAATGAAGCATGCAGCTCATCAGCTAGTGTATTTTAACTATGCGACAGGAAATAATTGCAAGAATACAATATTATTTACATTTGTTCTTATAAATAAAAGCTAAAATGAAAAAAAAAAAACATAAAAGTGAAAAATAAATTAAAGTTACCATACATTGAAAAGAATGGAATAAAAACTATATCAATGAAGGTTAAACAATTACATTGTTAAATTTAAAAAGCCATCTTCATAATCATCATCATCATCATCATCTTCCCTCTCACTGTCAGAATTATTTATGTTATCGTCTAAGGAATTGTTATTGTTTTCCAATATTCCATCATCTGTAAACAACTAGAAAATTTGTTTCAATATTGATGTACACACATACACACACACAACACACACACACCACACCACACACGACACACACACGTGAACACACACACACACTCGCATGTCTAAGTTTGTATTGAATTTAACTAAAGTAGTTAGCATGAATTAATATAGGTATACTATCGGTCCGTCCCGGCTTCGCCCGTGGTACCTACATGTACAAACTATCCTATCTCTCAAGTTGGATCGAACTGCACATGGTGTGCGAATTTTATTATAATCGGTTAAGTGGTTTAGGAGTCCATTGAGGACAAACATTATGACACGAGATTTATGTATATATATTAAGAATTAAGATTAATGAATTAATATTGTTATCATCATCACTACATAGTATAAAACAAAGTCGCTTTCTCTGTCCCTATGTCTCTTTAAATCTTTGAAACTACGCAACGGATTTTGATGTGGTTTTTTTTAATAGATAGAGTGATTCAAGTGGGAGGTTTATAATTTATATGTATAATAACATCCATTAAATAGTGGAGAAGTACTGTTATTTTTGAGGTTTCTAATGTGATTTCGTAAATAATTACATTTTTTCCACTTACAGTGCAAACGCAGGCACCCTACGAGTTTTATCAAAATAATGTACTAACTATAGTACACATTGAAAAGGTCTACAGAAAAGTCCGCGATGGTATATGTCTATCTCTTATGGATAACCCACAATAACTTTTTTTGTCATTTACTTTTTACGACAAATAATGGCTAATTTTCGAAGCGATTTTAACCGATACAACATTAATCCTTAACCAATTAAAGACCTTGAATACATTGTTCATTTAATATAGATCTATATGGCCCTTTACACCGTATGATTTAAGTGAATATTTTCGAAGATATTACAGATTTAAAAAATGCGGGACGTAGCGTTTGCGGCGGTACCAGCCGGCCGCCCCGCTATATATTTTATACCCGTGCAAAGCCGGAGCAGGCCGGTATGTTTTTATATTCAACGTTCACAGTTTTTCTGCAGTGTATTTAGTATCAGCATTGCACCCGTGCGAAGCCAGGGCCGGGCGGGTCGCTAGTTAATATTAGATATATATATTAGAAAATTTAACTTGTATTGGCAACACTGTATTTTGTCTGTGGTTCTTTTTCTTCTTGTACGCGGTGTGTAATGTGTGGTATTAGGCAATGTGCTATTGGAAATAATATAAATAAGTTTATGTAATCGCTGTTTTCATTTAAACCCATAACTTAATAGTTAAGTAATAAAAAAATTGTTTTGTATAGAAGATTGTTGATGTACCCTAACAGTTTATTTTTTAGCCTAAGGAATAAAATGTACCAATGGAAGGTACTTGTTCCCACAACACAGGGAATCCTAGAGTAGGAACAATTCAATTTCTATGCATCTTATATTTTCGAAAAAAAAAAGTTATTTTTATTGTTATTTAATTTTCGCGGCCGACCCTTTCTATCTCTCTTGCACTTTAAACTATCTCTCCATATACACAATCACCAAATTGTTATACTTACCTACTTTCACTACGTTTTTATTTGTACATATTTAATACTTAACAATCGAATTAGCGTCTGGCTAATTAATTTTAGATTATATTATGTTAGAAGAACATAATATGAAATTTACAGACATTCTAAAATAATTTGAATTTTTTATAAAAACGAAATAAAAAATTGCGTCTGGCACCTATTTAACAACGAAAAAAACGTCTTGCAATAAAAAAATTATGTCTGATGGATCTATCTAAAGGTAAAATATTAAAAATTACGCGTTAAAAATGACTTTAAATTAAGGAAATTATCCTGTGCAGATGAGATGCGCACTACAAAACGCAACCACTGCGACCAGCCAGACAGCCCGGACTCTAACCGAAATAGCAAGAGGAACAGTATATCAAAAAACCAACTATACTAAAATGACTTTTTTTTTTAACGTTAATAGCTCCCGTACCACTACTAGTAGTAGTTACAATATTTTAAATTATACTGTACTTTTAGGTTGATTTTTTTAATCTTTATTTATAGAGCTTAATCACAAAATGATTAAGTATGTCGCTCCTGATAAACTTAACTTTTTATCATATTGACTGCTCGATTTATTTCAAGAAAATAATTGAGCATGTTTACTACTTATACGATGTAGGTATGTAGGTACCCATTTAGTACAATGCGGTGGAATGTACACGATCGTTACATCAATCAATCCGTGCCGGTTGTTTTCGATCGACGAATTCGATTGTAACCTACCTACACACCTACTTCGATTGTATTCCTTTGGTTTCTAAATTTTTTTCCATGTTTTTATTTTTTAGGTCTCGATCAACGAAGACAAATTCATTGATGTTTTTATTTTTGTTTTATTATTATGGGTTTCAAATTATTATTACATAATTTTCTGTTATTCACAATATTCAAGACTCGTGAATAATACTTTCAAAGTATAATATTATGTTCATAGAATTTAACTACGCTTCGCAAAATTGCATTTTCTATGAAGATAAGAAATTTCATTGTCTCATAATATTGTGTAGTAAACTGTAAATCCGAGAAAATTTGTAGCAGCCTGTATGTACTTTGTTGAAAAGTTCAACATATTTATTTCGCCTTGTCCTGATCCTTCACTCTCAAAATCTCATCATCACATGTAAATTATTGCTACTTTCAGAATACCTATATAAGGTACCTACTTGCTCTGTGCTTTGAGAAGTTGAGAAATATTATACCTATTTGTTGTATTGATAATATGATAGGTAGTAATCGAAATTACATTGATATGCTTTAATTTTTAGACCTTTGTAATATTTAAAGGTATTCGCGTGAATGTATCGCTACCTAAAAGTTATTTCCTAAACTTAACTGCAATGATTCCGGTGACGCGCAATTCCTTTGCCAGCCCCGGAACCTAGACATAAAATAAAATTATACTAGGATGCCATCTCGTGTGTAAACAAATATAAACGTGTTACGAGTAATATTATATCCATCTTATATATAAAAATGAATCGCAAAATGTGTTGGTAAGCGCATAACTCGAGAACGGGTGGACCGATTTCGATAATTCTTTTTTTATTATATTCCTTGAAGTACCAGGATGGTTCTTATGTAGAGAAAACATAAATATGTACCACGGGCGAAGCCGGGGCGGACCGCTAGTATATATATATAAGAAAGATATAAACCTGGAATGCGTGTATAATAATAATCTATACTGCGCTCTATATTCAAAATGTGATTCTTTTTCGCATTAACAGAGCTATAATGTGAAACGAATGGATGCCGTAAAACCTTCGAATGGCTTTTAGAATAAAGCCAAAAGTGAGGTCGACGGGCTTAAAGTAAATGTGTTTATAGCCCAGGAATAGCTTGGGTGGTTTTTATATTGTCCACGACGCGGACGGCTAGCCAATAAACTATGTTACCTATAAGGCGCGGGACATATACAAGCGGCGCGGCGCGCATCGGGCGCACCGCGGGCGCGCCAGCCGGCGCGCCGCGGGCGCGCTGCCGGCGCGCCTCGGGCGCGCTGCCGGCGCGCCTCGGGCGCGCTGCCGGCGCGCATCGGGCGCGCTGTTGGCGTCCGAAAATGATATTTATATAGAGTGGTTAAATGCATTTTCTTCATGCATAATTTAGTAAAATTATGTTTTTTGTGCTAAAAGAGATTAACATTAATTTGAAAGTAACGATTTTGTTTTGATAATTCCTTGTAATAGACTAGAGTAGATAATTTTTGAAACAAAAAAAAATCGCAGTCGGATGAAACCCATTAGAAAAGGAGGGGAATATGATGAAAATTAAAGGAAAAATAAATTACGGTCAATCCGAGTTCGGGAAAAGGGAGGGGGGAGCTTTTAAGAGAAAAAAATGGTTTCTCTTGATTTCCGACAAAACTACAAGTCCTACGGAAAAAAGTTCAATGGCAAAGTTGTAGATAATAAAAAGATCTACAACTTTTGTATTGACAATTTTTTCACATAACCGCAAAATTTAGGTGAAAAATTCAAAAAACCAAGTTTTTGGTTTTTTATTTTTATCTACTTCAAAATTTATTTTTTTTCTACGAAATTTGGTGGAAACTTGCTTTATTATGACCCAAATACACTGTAATTTATTTGACTGAAAATATTTATTTTTTCGCCTTATTTTGAATTAATACCAAAAAAACAACCTAATTTTCAATCGAAAAGTCACCCGTCAAAATATCAGCTTTTTTCAAAAACTTGGGGAGCCTTTTATTCATTGAAATCTCTACTTTCATATGGTGTAAAAAAAAATAAACATTACCATAGTAAATGTTCTCAGAAAATGCATACAAACAGTGTGAAAATGAGCTTTTACTAAATCAGGCACACTTCTCAAACTACCTGAAATGTTTTTATCGACATCATTTTGCTTTTGAATATGCTGTAAAATATTATACTTAGAACAGATAATTTTTTTTCTTTTGAAATATTACCGAAAAGCCGATACAAGAGAAGATATAGAGTTCGAGAAGTGTGCCTGATTTAGTAAAAGCTAATTATGACACTGTTTGTAAGCATTTCCTGAGAACATTTACTATGGTAAGGTTTATTTTTTTTACACCATATAAAAGTAGAGATTTTGATGAATAAAAAGCTCCCAAAGTTTTTGAAAAAAGCTGATATTTTGACGGGTGACTTTTCGATTGAAAATTAGGTTGTTTTTTTGGTATTAATTCAAAATAAGGCGAAAAAATAAATATTTTCAGTCAAATAAATTACAGTGTATTTGGGACATAATAAAGCAAGTTTCCACCAAATTTCGTAGAAAAAAAATAAATTTTGAAGTAGATAAAAATAAAAAACCAAAAACTTGGTTTTTTAAATTTTACACCTAAATTTTGAGGTTATGTGAAAAAATTGTCAACACAAAAGTTGTAGATCTTTTTATTATCTACAACTTTGCCATTGAACTTTTTTCCGTAGGACTTGTAGTTTTGTCGGAAATCAAGAGAAACCATTTTTTTATCTTAAAAGCTCCCCCCTCCCTTTTCCCGAACTCGGATTGACCGTAATTTATTTTTCCTTTAATTTTCATCATATTCCCCTCCTTTTCTAATGGGTTTCATCCGACTGCGATTTTTTTGCACTTTTTATTATTTTTAAAGGGATCTACCCCAGTGTATAAGTAAATAGCGAGGATAACCCCACGATTGCAAATATATCTTTGTTGAAAATGTTGGAATTTACTTGGAAAATTTTATAGTACTTTTAAAGCAATTTTAAAGTAGTACTGGTGTAATGATGGAAGAAAAGAAGGTTAAAATAACACAAAATTTATATTGTACTAGCGGTCCGCCCCGGCTTCGCCCGTGGTACATATTTCGCAATAAAAGGTAGCCTATGTTCTTTCTCAGGGTCTAAAACCATACATACATACATACATACATACATACATACAAACCTTTCCTCTTTATAATATTAGTATAGATAAAATATGGTTTTCAAACACAGGTTTACATTTAAACCATATAAATCTTATCATTAAAATCTCAGTTCAAAAGTATTTACAGTACTGATCATTCCACAATATTATTACAATTACAAATAAATAAAAAACACAATCAAAATCAGGATTATCTTTATTTCTGACATTGTAAATACATGGGAACTTTCATTATGCTCTTCTTCATTTTCACTTTCCCTACTGCCATCACCTGTGTAAATCATTTCATCGATTAATTCAATTCACCTTTAAAAACAAAACGAAGAAGGGTATGTAATAGCAGCTCTATATAATTCCACACAGAGAGAACACATTTTTGACTGACAGGCTACCGTCTCCTATAGACCGGGAGATACTGACACAAAATTTCGAGTCATTTGTAACAGGATGGCGGTTCTACAGGGGTCTTAGTACGCAATGACAAAAAGAAAAACGATGGTGTGAACGCTGGTACCGGCGGCTTAGTCGCGTGGGCGTTAGTCGAACTCGTCGGAAAAATAGCGAAGTCAAACGATTTGTAACACAAAAATTTTAGAATTTACCGATAGCCCGTAAAAAAGAAGTAGGCGGTAGTGTCATGCCATACTTTTCCGGTGTGACTTACAGCCCGCCATACCGACGCGAATGTGTTGATTTAAAAAAAACAATTCAACCATTTGTACCAGGCTAACTTTTGCACAGGTAACCATCGTCGTGCAGCCATTTACGAAAATCGCCATGCCATACTTTTCGGACGATTCCAAATGGTCGCCATACCGCCGAAAATCTGCAAATTTTTTTTTTTGTAAAAATTGTAACAGACAAATGACTCGAAATTTTGTGTCAGTATCTCCCGGTCTACTACCACCCGATTTGTTTTTGATTGTGTATGACCGTGAATTGACCTCTATTTGGATGCGATGGGGGAAGCGCGCCTGCGGTACGCCTGCGGTACGCCCGCGGCGCAACCGTGGCGTGCCGCCTCGTCGCCTTTCCAAAATTCTTTCATACAAAATGTATAAGAAGGACGTGGTGCAAAACAGATTCAAGAGGTGCGCTTATGGCACGCCCGCGCCCGCGCCGCTTGTGTTTGACCCGCGCCTTAAGTGTGTTACTTGTTAGCTAGTGTGTAAAAGTAAATACATGTAGCTTATATCATGTGTGATGTGGAAGTATTATTTTAAGAAGGGGTATGTCAACACGATTTTCATGAATATTGTCTTCCTATCCATCTATAAGGAATAAAAAGAAATATTACGGATGTAGGTATTTCACAATAAAATGCAATAAGGCATACGGGTAATTTATTTTAGGGATGACCAAACAAAAATCTGCATCGTCATTTTGAGTCATACAAGGGAAAAATAAAGTGTAGGCAGGTGTAAAGTTTTGATAACTAATCATTGATTCAAAAAAAAAGGAATAATAGACTAATGATGACAATTGCTTTTTTAATCTTTTTGCAATGGATATTCTTGTAAAATACATCAATATTGAAATTACTTGTACAGTCAGAAGCATAAATATATTACCATTTGCAGATTAGCAAAAATATCTGCCATTAGAACGGGTTCAATAATATCTGTCTGCCCGTATACAGCAAAAATATCTGACATTAGTAGGCAGCATTATAAAGTGGCATCAAAACTATATGACGAAAATGTAGAGCAAATAATTGTGACAACCTCTCGAAGCATAAATATGTGACGTAACCTAGGAGGCAATAATATCTGACACAATTTTATATTTCGGTATTGTAAAATATAATTGATTCCTCACAAAAAGTATAAATATGTGACACTAGCTTTCCGCCCGCGGCTTCGCCTGCGTTTTCACAGAAATACCGCATAGTTCCCGTTCCCGTGGGAATTTTGGGATAAAACCTATCCTATGTGTTAACCCAAGTTACCCTTTACATGTCTGCTAAATTTTATTGTAATCGGTTCAGTAGTATTTGCGTGAAAGAGTAACAAACACACACATACACATACTTTCGCATTTATAAGTAATACTAAATTAGTAGGATAGGAAGTAGGATTATAGTAGGACTAGTAGGATAAGATAGGATAGGATGTTAAAAAGGAAAAAACGTTTTTTTATTTAATTAGTTTTTTGTATTTTGCTGGGGTAAGAATATGAACAAAAGACACATTAGTTATATTTTGTAAATATTTTTTACTAGTGGTTCGCCCCGGCTTCGCCCGTGGTTTCGTGGTTTATTTCGCAATAAAAGGTAGCCTATGTCCTTTCTCGGGTATCAAAATATCTCCATACCAAATTTTATGCAAATTGGTTCAGTAGTTTAGGCGTGATTGAGTAACAGACAGACAGACAGAGTTACTTTCGCATTTATAATATTAGTATGGATTTAAATGAAATTACGATAATATGATAACTTGCCATAATTTTCGATACTCAATAAAATAATAGCAATATTATAGGTAAATGAAAATGAATAACGGAGCAATCGTGTCAAACGTCGCTAACGTCAAATATAACAAAACAATTTCTAAATAATACACGAAGGTTACACTGAACCTTCAAATAAAATAGATCTACCCAAGTGGGTATTATATGAATACTTTAATTTTGTCATGATATGATATCCTTCTAATATTATAAATGCGAAAGTCCGTGAGTATCATGTAAGGATGTTTGTTACTCTTTCACACAAATAAAACAAAACAATGGAATTTGGCACACACATAGAAGGTAACTTGGATTAACGCTTATGAGAGCTTTTATCCTGGAAATCCCACAGGAACGGAAACTATGCGTGTTTTTCTTTGAAAACGCGGGCGATGCCGCGGGTGTTAAGCTAGTAGGATATAATATCTAGACATACAATATGTGTATACAACGACGGCACATATTAATTAATATGGTAATCATGTTTTAAAACAACGTAGTTAAAATAAAATTTATTTATTTTATATTAATTCAATATTAAATTGAAAATAAAATTGTGTCAGATATTATTGCTTCCTAGTTGATGTCACATGTTTATGCTTTTTGTGTGGAATCAACGCAAAATACAGAAATATAAAATTGTGTCAGATATTATTGACACCTAGTTGGTGTCACATATTTATGCTTTGTGTGAGGAATCGAAGCAAAATACAGAAATATGAAATTGTGTCTGATATTATTGCTTCCTAGTTGATGTCACATATTTATGCTTTTTGTGAGGAATCGATGCAAAATACAGAAATATGAAATTGTGTCAGATATTATTGCCACCAAGTTGGTGTCACATATTTATGCTTTGTGTGAGGAATCGATGAAAAATACAGAAATATGAAATTGTGTCAGATATTATTGCTTCCTAGTTGAGGTCACATATTTATGCTTTTTGTGAGGAATCGATGCAAAATACAGAAATATGAAATTGTGTTAGATATTATTGCCACCTAGTTGATGTCACATATTTATGCCGTGAACGGGAACTATGCGGTATTTCTGTGAAAACGCAGGCGAAGCCGCGGGCGGAAAGCTAGTGTCACATATTTATGCTTTTTGTGAGGAATCAATTATATTTTACAATACAGAAATATAAAATTGTGTCAGATATTATTGCCTCCTAGGTTACGTCACATATTTATGCTTCGAGAGGTTGTCACAATTATTTGCTCTACATTTTCGTCATATAATTTTGATGCCACTTTATAATGCTGCCTACTAATGTCAGATATTTTTGCTGTATACGGGCAGACAGATATTATTGAATTTGTTCTAGTGACAGATATTTTTGCACATCTCCCCCTAGGCATATATTATTGCTCGTGACTGTACAATACTATGTATATGCCTCCGAACTTAATATTATGTCATTGGTACCTGTTATCTTTCGTATGAAACAAAAAAATAATATGTATGTACTTTATTATAACTAAGTACCTACAATACAAATATTAGATTTATCATCAATCATAAAAACAATTTTTACCAAGTATTTTGTGGTAAATAAACAATTCTCATAATAATTTTAATAGTAACTATTTTCGTTATAAATAAATATTTCTTAAATGTACGAGCAGTCCGATAAACGTACAGTATGTAGGAAACTGATAAATTTACAACGACGACATTGAACTTGGTACTGAATACTCCAGTTGCCGGAGCGATAATAATTACAGAGAACATTCAATAACTGATTAAACTAGGTATATCAATATGTGATATAAAAAAAATGCAAAATGAAATATCGAACACATTACTACGGGTTGACTGGGGTAATACAGTCACGAGCAATAATATATGCCTAGGGGGCGATGTGCAAAAATATCTGTCACTAGAACAAATTCAATAATATCTGTCTGCCCGTATACAGCAAAAATATCTGACATTAGTAGGCAGCATAATAAAGTGGCATCAAAATTATATGACGAAAATGTAGAGCAAATAATTGTGACAACCTCTCGAAGCATAAATATGTGACGTCACCTAGGAGGCAATAATATCTGACACAATTTTATATTTCTGTATTGTAAAATATAATTGATTCCTCACAAAAAAGCATAAATATGTGACACTAGCTTTCCGCCCGCGGCTTCGCCTGCGTTTTCACAGAAATACCGCATAGTTCCCGTTCACGGCATAAATATGTGACATCAACTAGGTGGCAATAATATCTGACACGATTTCATATTTCTGTATTTTGCATCGATTCCTCACAAAAAGCATAAATATGTGACATCAACTAGGAAGCAATAATATCTGACACAATTTCATATTTCTGTATTTTGTATCGATTCCTCACACAAAGCATAAATATGTGACACCAACTAGGTGGCAATAATATCTGACACAATTTCATATTTCTTTATTTTGCATCGATTCCTCACACAAAGCATAAATATGTGTCACCAACTTGGTGGCAATAATATCTGACACAATTTCATATTTCTGCATTTTGCATCGATTCCTCACAAAAAGCATAAATATGTGACATCAACTAGGAAGCAATAATATCTGACACAATTTCATATTTCTGTATTTTGCTTCGATTCCTCACACAAAGCATAAATATGTGACACCAACTAGGTGGCAATAATATCTGACACAATTTTATATTTCTGTATTTTGCGTTGATTCCACACAAAAAGCATAAATATGTGACATCAACTAGGAAGCAATAATATCTGACACAATTTTATTTTCAATTTAATATTGAATTAATATAAAATAAATAAATTTTATTTTAACTACGTTGTTTTAAAACATGATTACCATATTAATTAATATGTGCCGTCGTTGTATACTACATATTGTATGTCTAGATATTATATCCTACTAGCTTAACACCCACGGCTTTGCCCGCGTTTTCAAAGAAAAACTCGCATAGTTTCCGTTCCTGTGGGATTTCCAGGATAAAAGCTCTCATAAGCGCTAATCCAAGTTACCTTCTATGTGTGTGCCGAATTCCATTGTTTTGTCTTTTATTTGTGTGAAAGAGTACCAAACATCCTTACATGATATGAACTTTCGCATTTATAATATTAGAAGGATATCATATCATGACAAAATTAAAGTATTCATATACTTATATGAATACCCACTTGGGTAGATCTATTTTATTTCAAGGTTCAGTGCAACCTTCGTGTATTATTTAGAAATTGTTTTGTTATATTTGACGTTAGCGGCGTTTGACACGATTGCTCCGTTATTCATTTTCATTTATGTACCTATAATATTGCTATTATTTTATTGAGTATCGAAAATTATGGCAAGTTATCATATTATCGTAATTTCATTTAAATAAAAAATATAATGTGTCTTTTGTTCATATTCTTACCCCAGCAAAATACAAAACACTAAATCTATAAAAAAAAACGTTTGGCCTTTTTAAAATCCTATCCTATCTTATCCTACTAGTCCTACTATAATCCTACTTCCTATCCTACTAATCTAGTATTATAAATGCGAAAGTTTGTGAAGATTGTATGTGTGTGTTTGTTACTCTTTCACGCAAATACTACTGAACCGATTACAATGAAATTTAGCAGACATATAAGGGGTAACTTGGGTTAACACATAGGATAGGTTTTATCCCAAAATTCTCACGAGAACGGGAACTATGCGGTATTTCTGTGAAAACGCAGGCGAAGCCGCGGGCGGAAAGCTAGTGTCACATATTTATGCTTTTTGTGAGGAATTAATTATATCTTCTTTATATATAAAAATGAATCGCAAAATGTGTTGGTAAGCGCATAACTCGAGAACGGCTGAACCGATTTCGATAATTCTTTTTTTATTATATTCCTTGAAGTACGAGGATGGTTTTTATGTAGAGAAAACGTAAATATGCACCACGGGCGAAGCCGGGGCGGACCGCTAGTCTTCTTATATATAAAAATGAATCGCAAAATGTGTTGGTAAGCGCATAACTCGAGAACGGCTGAACCGATTTCGATAATTCTTTTTTTATTATATTCCTTGAAGCACGAGGATGGTTCTTATGTAGAGAAAACGTAAACATGTACCACGGGCGAAGCCGGGGCGGACCGCTAGTTTTACAATACAAAAATATAAAATTGTGTCAGATATTATTGCCTCCTAGGTGACGTCACATATTTATGCTTCGAGAGGTTGTCACAATTATTTGCTCTACATTTTCGTCATATAATTTTGATGCCACTTTATTATGCTGCCTACTAATGTCAGATATTTTTGCTGTATACGGGCAGACAGATATTATTGAACCCGTTCTTATGACAGATATTTTTGCTAATCTGCAAATGGTAATATATTTATGCTTCTGACTGTACTCAAAATACAAAAATATAATTCAAAATACAAAAATATTATACTGTAAGTAATGTTCAAATATTTATTCTACATAATATATTTTATTATGAGTAATTATATAAAAGTTTGAATGATAATTAAGATCTCTGGCCACCTTCGATAAGATCATAAGACTTGTTTTTCTTAATAATTCGCTCTTATTGTTGGTCTTTACTCTTTATTAATGTCTATTCATCATTCTAAACATAGAGTACCTACGTAATCGTAAGTCATTATCTTGCTTTTGTACAGGACAAGCCGCTTGCCCCGGCTTCGCCTGTGTTGATCCGGCATACACATAACCTAAGGATGCATCATGCAATCTCTTCCAAATTTTGCTAAACGCGGGTTGAATTGCTAAATATTAAATCAAATTATGTATAAATGAATCTCGCTTTGGTTTAAATAGACCTTTCGAATGATATCCCACAAGAAAAAAATATTTTTTTATCCCCAATTTAACCATACTTACCTGCATTGCCCCCATATTACCATCACCACGGGATGTCACGAAAATAGGCTTATTTGAAAATAACTTAGACATTGTGTTCAGGTGAAAGTTGTAAAATTGGTAAAATGAAGAATTTCAATCCCAAAGAAAAATTTGTATGTATAAATCCTGATTTTAAGATATGATTTTTTGTCTGGTTACATTTAGGAGGCTCGATAGATCACTATCGCGATACAGATTACATTTTATCGCCGTGAAATATCTCATTCAGAATTTCTTTTGATAGAGAGAGCATAGCCGCGGCTATATAATTGATAATATATTATACATGCATATTTATATTATGTATTCATGGGGGTAAATAACCGTTGACCGCCTCCTTGGTACAGTGGTTGACGCACGAGCGGTAGCACCGAGGGGTCCTGGGTTCGATTCCCAGTGGAGACGAAGAAAATAATTTCTCGGTCTAGTAGGACACAGAAGGCTTATCACCTACTTATCCCTAAAGAAAAATCGATCAGTGAAACATATGTATAATGCATCTGCCCCTTACCCCACTTGGGGACATGGGACTTCACACACTTATGGGGGTAAATAAAACAGTTGTATTACAAACAAAACATTTAATAACTATTAAATACAAAACATTATCTTAATTTTCTTATGCAATTAAATTCTAGACCATTTTGTTGTAGTGTAAATCACAATATGTCATACAATTTCACACGCAACACACATCAAATGTTATACAAAATACTCCTTGAAAGGTTTCAAGTGAATATTTACATATCTGCCAAGTAGTAGAGTACAACGTGTACCCCCATGTAAATCGAGATTAACACAGATATTCCAAATGCGATGCCCCGGGCCGGTGGAGGTGTTGGCCTAACAGCGTATACTATTGTGTATATAATTCGACACACAGTAAACACCCGGAATAACGTGGAGGCTATAAATGCAGACGGACCCGTCGTCAAGTACAATGCTCCCAGGATCCAGAAAACGGGAATATTCTCAAGGTCATTCAAATGCGCCCGCCGAACTCTCTCGACGTCCGGGTCGTTATATTTCACAGTACCTTTCCTTGCCTTTGCATCTTCCTCGTTGGCGTACACGTTTTTCCCGACTCTTTGCGTCATGGTCAAAAATGACATGAAAAACATTTTCAGACCCAAAACGCCAGAGTAGAAAATAAATGTACGCACGACGGGTTCTGCTAATGTAAGAGACATCATTTTGTTATAATATTCGTAGTTTGTCCACACAGAAAATCGTAACAACACTCGATACGTTGTTTTAATGTACAAGTCTTCGCCTAAATGATGACAGAGCCCGAAGCACAGAGGATCATAATATTATCAATTGGATGGATACACATGATAGCCATATAAGTTGCATAATATTTTAACGGAGTTTCTAAACAATGACATGACACAATTTACCGTTCTGTTTTTAGACGGAGTAAAAAGTGCCATGTCATGATTACTTTACTCCAAATAACGAAGGGGGCTCTCTATTATTTTTTCGATACCATACGTGGTACCTATATGAAGCCTAATTAATTTAGGGGTGGCTTTTACTAAAATAAACAAGTGATAAAAATTACAGTGGCGTGTGGGATATAATTGGAAAAGTGTATTGATTTCTATTTAAGTTTAGTTAATTAATTTTCATTAAAAAGGTTGCGTTTGAAAGAAAGTGCTGAAAAAGATTAATCTCTATATTTACTAATCATGTTAATCAATTGAAAACCCAAGAGATTATCGATGTACAAAAATGTAAAAACACCGCAACAATTAACAACCTCCGAAGGTGTGCTAAGGTAAAATCTACTTATTTGATCAAATAATATTTATAATTGTTAAGAGGGCGTATAAAGCCAGATAATTCTACGATTAAGCCCCGCACATTACGCGCCATGCCGCGCGCCCTCACAATACCCTCATACACCCGGCTCATCCAACGTACGTAAAGTTCATCGCACGCTAAATTATACACAATATTCTTCGCTCGTTCAACGCGTATTTTCGGTAGTTAGTAGGTATGTTGTCTAAAATAATTGTATAAAACAGTGAAGTTGAAATCATCACAAATTATGTAATATGTCTTTTTATTATTATTTGTTTATAATTATTAATGATAATTTATACATATTATAAAACAGTAAAAAAACTGTCTGTATGTAATATATAAAAAAAAAACAATATTAGGGAAACAGTATAGAGCACGAATCCGTAAAAAAGTCTGTCGAAATAGCGAGTATAGATACTATTTTTAAATAAACATACGCAGTCGACGACACACATTCCTCCAGAACTTTATTTTGATTAATTTGGTTATAGTCCATTGAATGAGTCCCTCCAAGGGGGGTCTAGAGTGCGTGAGTTAGTAACGTAAGATGTTTCTTCGGAAACATGTCAAGAGTCCCTAGGTAATAAACATACTAAAACCCCGGGCCACTAGGAGGAGCCCCGGAGTGGGGGGAGGGGGGAAATGGGTCCATTTTTTCATTTTTCGCTTAAATCTCAAAAACGGTACATGTTAGAGAAAAACTTTCATGGAAAAATTGAAAGGCCATAAAATTATCTACAAGTTGTACCTGAATCATTTTTTCCTATATCCTACCGTTTCTGAGTTATACGCAGTAAAACATGATTTTGGCTCAAACAATTTCAACATCAATCGATCAAAAAATATTTCTTTCTTCCAAAAAACTCAAATGTGCAACTTGTGACCAGTACTGATAGATTGCTCTTAATTAGTTTTATAATTGGTAAAATAAACACATTCCTCCATGGAAGCCTTTAGGAGGAATCGATTGTCAAAATATTATATTAGGGCAGTTTGAGTTACTGAACTTGATCTTTTTATTTTTTTCTTCCAAAAAACTCAAAAGTGCAACTTGTGACCGGTACAGATAGATTGCTCATAATTAGGTCTATCATTGCTAAAAATACCAGATTCCACCACGGAGGCGTTTACGGGGAATTGAATTTTATCAGGGTAGTTACGATACATGAACTTTTTATTTTTTTCTTCCAAAAAGCTCAAAAGTGCAACTTGTGACCGGTACCTAATTATGAGCAATCTATCTGTACCGGTCACAAGTTGCACTTTTGAGTTTTTTGGAAGAAAAAAATAAAAAGATCGAGTTCAGTAACTCAAACTACCCTAATATAGTATTTTGACAATCGATTCCTCCTAAAGGCTTCCATGGAGGAATGTGTTTATTTTACCAATTATAGACCTAATTAAGAGCAATCTATCAGTACCGGTCACAAGTGGCACTTTTGAGTTTTTTGGAAGAAAGAAATATTTTTTGATCGATTGATGTGGAAATTGTTTGAGCCAAAATCATGTTTTACTGCGTATAACTCAGAAACGGTAGGATATAGGAAAAAATGATTCAGGTACAACTTGTAGATAATTTTATGGCCTTTCAACTTTTCCTTGAAAGTTTTTCTCTAACATGTACCGTTTTTGAGATTTAAGCGAAAAATGAAAAAATGGACCCATTTTCCCCCTCCCCCCACTCCGGGGCTCCTCCTAGTGGCCCGGGGTTTTAGTATGTTTATTACCTAGGGACTCTTGACATGTTTCCGAAGAAACATCTTACGTTACTAACTCACGCACTCTAGAACTTTTTATTCAATGGACTATTAGATTGTACGACATTTTTCGACTCAGCAATTATTCTAAAAATAAAATCATTCTTATAAATGTGTAGCTGGGCTCTTATGGGTCTATATCAGATGTTCCAGATCTTTGATTTTTTTTAATCAACAGAAAATTTCCATCAGACGCAACAATTTTTGTTGACGTCACTCCTATAAATGTTAGGGTGTGATCTCAGGGTCCCTCATCATACATTCTAGATCTTCGAATTTGTATATTTATATTGCCCAGATAATACCTACGCAACAAAATAACTTTCATTCAAAGCCGTCCAATAGTTCCGGAGATTGGCGTGTACAAACAAACAGACACATAGAGTTTTTTTAGGATTTACGGGAACAAACCTATCCAATGTCCTTTCTCAGGTCTCAAGCTATCTCTGTATCAAAGTTAGATCTTAGAGAGCCAGACATACATACAGACAAACAGACAAAAATTCTATAAACTATGTACCTATATTTTTGGCTCCTATATCGATTGAAAATCACGCCCCAAGTAGGTATCCGTAAAAATATTCAATGTACAGTTTTGACTTTCGTACAATTTTTTTTTATACCTATGTGATTGTAATATTATTATCTAATACAGATTGTAAATATATATAAAGTTTAGTTACTATTCACAACTTGTATTGGTTATTTACTGGAGCAAACATAGGAATCTACCTATAGTAATACTATAATATTATTATTATATATATATATATATATAAAATTCTCGTGTCACAATGTTAGTCTGCATACTCCTCCGAAACGGGTGGACCGATTCTCATGAAATTTTCTGTGCATATCGGGTAAGTCTGAGAATCGGCCAACATCTATTTTTCATATGTACCACGGGCGAAGCCGGGGCGGACCGCTAGTATATATATATATATATATATATATATATAATAATAATATTATAAAACATTCCCGATTTGATTGATTGCATTTGCAAGGCGACCGTAGGAATTAGGTACCTACATAACTAAGTATAAAAAGTGTCTTTGTAAATTGTAGGTACCCACTATGAATGTAGGTATCTATAAATATCGTCGCATGAATACTCAACTCGCGGAAACGAATTTACAGAATTTACACAAATAATAATATCCAAACTCGCCTGGATAAACTTTCTCAAATGAATCTATAGTTTAGGTGGTCTGTTGCGGTTCTGCATCAGGTGTTTACAACAAAATAACTTTCATTCAAATCCGTCCAGTAGTTCCGGAGATTAGCGTGTACAAACAAACAGACAAACACAGACAGTTTTTTTTATTTACGGGATAAAACTCATCCTATGACCTTTCTCAGGTCTCAAGCTATATCTGCACCAAAATTAGAGCCCAGACATACATACAGACAGACATACAAAAATTCTAAAAACTATATTTATGTATAGATATGTACTACATATTACTATGTAATACAGATTATGAATATATTATATATATACATATACATATATATTATAAAAAAATACCTATTCAATGTAAGTACAGTTTTGACTTTCGTACGAATTTGTTATACCTATGTATAGATGTTATGTATGATTATCTAATACAGATTGTAAATATAATATATATGTACTATTCACAACCGGTTTACATATTATTGATATTATTATTTACTGGAGCGAACATAGGATCTGCCTATAGTAATAATAATAATATAAATCTTTCTTGACTTGATTGATTGCACCGCGACTGTAAGAATTAGGTACCACTATGAATTTTATTTACCTATCTATAGCTGTTGCTGCTGCTATCGCGTCAATACTCAGCCCGCGGAAATTATTTTACAGAAACTAAACTTTCTCAAATAGGTAAATCAAGACTTATTTTTTTATATTATAATTATTATTTATTAATATTATAACAATACTATTATAACTTATTTTCGACATTTAGTTATCTTTTCAATTTGAATCTTCTTTAGTTCTCGTTTCTTAAGTCTTTTCATTTTGTTGTTTACCATTTTCAACAAATCAATATTCGGCGTAATTATAAAACACGGCGCAGCAATTTTAGCGTGGTCTACTCGTCTCAACGGAGCGATAGCGTCTGATGTATGAAATAGAATTATGTTTTAGCTCCCGGAACGTGCGATGGAAGATGATTTCTTGCGTAATTAAAAATATAGTAAGCGCCAAAAGTGTTTTATCGTGATTAAAGCAAAACTAAAAGTAATTACACAAAATGCTCTGACAGATATATTGCAAATGTTTTAATATAATTGTTTATGAAAAAAAAATCATAATAAGTATTACCATGTCCAGTAAAAAACGTAAAAGTGTGAAATTTAGAGGTAACTTCGTGAATTTTTTCTATCGAGTCAATTTCAATATTTTATGTTTTTGATCTGACAATATAATCGAAAATATCATCAAGTTTTACATATATTTTATTTTTTATATTTGGTCTTGAATATTACACGTATCAACTAAAAGTTGATTGGTGATTTGACTTTATACGCGCCCTTAATTATCTTGCATTCATTTAGTTTATGTTATTATGAATTATTGTTTGTCATTTGTTTTTAATGTTTTTGCTATAGTTACAATAATGTATTATAGATTAACGTCTATATGTATAAACTATAATCATTTGATGACTCACTTATTATTGTTGTAAGTAATCGTAACTTATAAAATAATATAAATCAGTTCTACATCATATAATATTTATCTGTTTTTTAAGTGCAGCCTTAAAAAATAATAAATGACACATTTCCAAACTAAAAAAAAATCAGAGCACAAGGTATATCTAGACAGGTAAGTACGCTTTATAATAAAACTCCTCATATGAATAAAGATTAGAGGTTAAAAAAGAAGTACTTACTAAATTTAAAACTGATGCAAAAAAGTATCCAGAGTTCCTACATGGTATGGAGAGTATTCATGAATATGCGGAAAAGTGCATTTACATCAAACGAGCGAATGCTAATTTTAACTCCACTATGTCAAATTCTTTTAATGTAAACAAGCGTAGAGCATTCTTTCGTTGTTCTTAGTGCGTTCGAAAAGATTCTATTTAATGTTCTAATATTGAACAACACTGAATACGAGTTTTCGTTTACACTAAAAGAATACGATAGGATGCTCTTTACTCTAGCTCTATGTTCGTTTGATGTAAATGCACTGGAAGATGGAAATTCATGAAATCTTCTACGTGTTATATGAATGTTTTTGTTAAAGTTATAACTTTAAAATATTTATAAGACTTCCCTCTCCATAAGCCTCTCCCCTGAAGGTATTTTTTTCAAAGCCAGGTATCTTTTAGACGAAAAATTACGTTTGAATTTGATTTCAACAATCTGCAACCATTTCCTACGCAGATGAACTTGTAACAATCTTTATTGATATTCTTGAGGACAAATAAATACAATGAAATGATATAAAAAATCAAATTTATTCAGTAAACAATTACATATATAAAACAACGTCTTTTCAAGTATATACAACACCATTGCAGTAAAAAGTGCAATAATACAACTACATCACTCACATGTCTTAACAAATACTCCTTCACCATTTTAAAGTGCATATTTATAGATCCAACAGGTAGTATAATACAACGTTTGCCCCCATGTACACCGAGGCTAACAAAGGTATTCCAAATGCGATGCCCCGAGCCGGTGGAGGTATGGGCTTAACAGCATATACTATTGTATATAAGATGCGACACGCGGCAACCACCCGAAATAATGTTGTTGCAATAAAAGTAGACGGACCCGTCGTCAAGTACAATGCTCCCAAGACCCAGAAAACAGGTATATTCTCAATATCATTCAAATGCGCCCGCCGAACTCTCTCGACGTCTGGGTCGTCATACTTCACTGTTCCCTTCCTTGCTTTTGCATCTTCCACGTTGGCGTATACGTTTTTCTTGAATCTTTGCTTACCAGTTAAATATGACATGAACAACATTTTCAGACCCAACACTGCAGAGTAGAAAATAAAAGAACGGACGGCGGGTTCAGATAATGATAGAGGCCCCATTTTGTGATATTAAAACTGGTTTTCCAAAGACTAAAATATATCAACACGGACTGAGAGGTAAACGTTATATTACTGTGCGAGTCTATGTCTAAATGATGTCAGCACTCGAAGCACAGAGGATGATAATATAAACTGGAGAGATATTTTATCATTAATAAACTAAAAGTAATGATAAAAATATATATAATTAAGTACATATAATTAAACCGTTGACGAACGGTGTCTGCACATGAAAGATATATTAAAAAATAATTATTATACGCAGGGCTTTTACAAAAACAGTACCTTTAATCCAAAACAATGATTATTATTATTAAAATGTTGTCTTTTGTTGTCGATAGGACCTACGTTTGTTTGTGAGTGTATGTAACGCTACTCGCCGAATTTTCATGCGTTTTTTCATAACTGTATGTAATAGAAGAAATCTTTACTTAAAATACGTTCCAAGCAGGTCATAATCTAAACAATGACATTGAACTTGTTCTTGAATAAACCAGTTGTTAGGTAATAATAAAAGAAGCATTCAATAACTCGTTATATAATGTGATATAACTTGCGCTCCCATATAAAGTGTAATTAGAAATGAAATATCGAATGCAATACCACGTGCTGGCTGGGGTAATGGTATGATTGCGTAAACAACGGTGTGTACAATACGACTTACTGTATATGTACGGAAAAGGGTTGTAGCTAAAGCAGCAGACGGGCCGGTTGTCAAATACAACCCTCCCAAAATCCAGAACAGTGGAATACTTTCTAGATCATTTAAATGGGCTCGGCGCACTCTCTCCACGTCTGGATCGGTTAATGTCACTACGCTCTTGTCTAAAATCTTTGCGTCTTCTTCATTGGCAAAT
The DNA here is from genome assembly GCF_061535395.1 of Colias eurytheme. NCBI lineage: Eukaryota > Metazoa > Arthropoda > Insecta > Lepidoptera > Pieridae > Colias > Colias eurytheme. Next base: position 7,916,710 of record NC_142982.1, on the reverse strand, counting down.
GCTCTCTTACGGAATCGCTGCACCGCAGTGAGAAACGACATGGATAACATTTTCAAACCCAAAACACTGGCGTGAAATATGAAGCTGCGAACTCGCTGGTCTAAAATTAAAGGTGTCATGGTTCTCACAAGAAGTATTCTGTGTCACAAGTTCACTCAAGGGGAAACAAACGCGTTTTATTTATCTGCTAGTCTATAAGGATACTGACTATAGGTTTATTGAGTTCTGACTAATAAATGGCTGTTGGACATGTAAAATAACAGTTATATGAGGATAATTGCCAAAAAATATCTATGTGTGTATTATTGTTACTTTTCAGGTAATCCCTACTAATATTATAATTATGCGAAAGTAACTCTGTCTGTCTGTCTGTTACTCAATCACGCCTAAACTACTGAACCAATTTGCATGAAATTTGGTATGGAGATATTTTGATACCCGAGAAAGGACATAGGCTACTTTTTATTGCGAAATATGTACCACGGGCGAAGCCGGGGCGGACCGCTAGTTCTCTATAATAGTTCTTCCTGTTTTAAAAATAATATTTTAGGTAAGTTTATGGTGAAATATAATAGTAGGTACTCAGATTAATTTGATTTTGGAAAAATAAATTAAAATAGGTTGCTCCTTTCTTTTTTTGCTTTGGTGCTAGGTTAAAGAAGTAAAATCAGGACTTCGTTCCAGGTAAATCGTCATAATTTGAACAAAAATCCTTTCAAATATAATTGGGTAGGTATGTAGTTAACATAAAAGAATAGAGATTATCATTAAACCAGTCATTAAGGTCCACAACGACTATTAAAAAATAATAACTGACTGATGGTGCTCGTTGGATACAACACGCGACGTGGTTTTATGATAATAAAACCACGTCGCGTCGGTTGTTAATAACCTTGATGCTTAGTAAACCTTTAAAAATAAATTAATTCAAGTGTTTTTATCATTTAGTTATAGTTACATTACAAGTACAACCTATATTTCTAAATTTAAAATGGAAGCTATGATAATATGTAGTGGTTTATTTATATGTAGGTAACACTGTTACGAATAACAATAATAATTCTGTATAAACCGTTCAAGTATTGATTCTAGATAAGTTACCTATATTATGACTTATGAGTAATGTTATCGTCTTGATACCTAGATAATAAAGATAATATCAGACTACTATCGACCCTTATATTTCTTGATAATGTTTTAATTATTCTAGTTTTTCTGGATTTATTCCATCTTCACAGGTAGGACATAGGGCAAAAAATAAATAGAGAATGATAAACACAACATTTAATAACTATTTAATAACTAATAATATAAAAAATCTTAGTTTTCTAGGTCTATGAAATTCTAGAGCATTGTAGAATAAAGCACAATAATAAAACTTCACATATCACAAATCACATGTTTTATAAATGCTGCTTGACCGTTTTCAAGTAAGTACATAATATATTTACATATCTGCCAAGTAATGTGTTGCAACCTTTGCCCCCATGAACAGCGACACTAACATAGGTATTCCAAATGCGATGGCCCGAGCCGGCTGACGTATAGGTGTAACAGCATACACTATTGTATGTAAAATGCGACCAGCGGCATAAACCCGGAACAACGTGATTGCCGTAGCTGCAGATGGACCTGTCGTCAAGTACAATGCTCCCAGGACCCAGAATACAGGAATATTCTCAAGGTCATTCAAATGCGCCCGCCGAACTCTCTCGACGTCTGGGTCATCATACTTCACAATCCCCTTCTTTGCCTTTGCGTCCTCCTCGTTGGCGAATACGTTTTTCCTGTATCTTTGCCTCGCAGTTAAAAATGACATGAGCAACATTTTCGCACCCAATACGCCAGAGTAGAAAATAAACGTACGCACAGCGGGTTCTGCTATTGTTACAGGCACCATTTTTTTTATAATATTACTAGCTTTTTTAAAGAGTAACAACACTTGATCAACGTTGTTTCAACGTGCGAGACTCCGCCTGAATGATGTCAGAGCTCGAAGCCGAGATATAGTTATATGAAGTGGATAGATACAAATGTTACATAAGTTGCAAAACAATATTTGCGTTTTCATTTTACAACAATTTGTTAAAATATGTTTATTTTACATTATTAACTTTTAACGTTTTCACAACTTGATACTTTATACAACTTTAAAACATAGGTACGTAGGATAATATTTGGATAACATTGAAATATTATGTTGACATCGCTTGAGGTCAGTGAACTTCTTTTGTGTAAATATTAGGTGTTATGATAAACACCTTTGCGATTACTAATTACTAATTAGTATGTTCGAGAGTTTTTAAATATCTAGAAATGAAAAACACACGTTGTGTCCATAAGAACTTTATTAAGCGCTTGAGTAAACTATGTTTAACAACGAACACACATGACATACGTAATAGGTCGTTGAACTTTCACCAATGTCAAGGAAACCGAGTAATGTTACGTTAAAAAAAAACAATACCCCTCGTACCACTATTTACAGTTGCCAGTAATGTTTTCTATATCGATGTTATATAGTATAAAATTATTTGGGCTGCCATACACATCTTTATAGCATAGGCAATACCAAAAGTAAGGGCCCTCGACGGCTGTGGCACAGGGATAACATATACTATGGTATGCACAATACGGCATGCAGTGTACACCCTGAAGAACATAATAGCCCATGCAGCAGACGGGTTGATCGTCAAGTAGAAAGCTGCAAGGATCCAGAACGCTGGAATATTTTCCAAATCATTACGATGAGCACGTCGTACACGTTCCACTGTGGGGTCACCAAACTTCACTTTTCCTCTCAGAAAACTTGCATCTTCTGGATTTGGGAACACTTTTAACGTTATACGCACTGCAGCGGTCAAAATGCTCATTAATAATAACTTGCCAGCTAGGATGGTTGAATGAACGATATATGCTTGCACAACGGAATTATTCAGTGATAATTCAATCATTTTGAAAATTAACTCGCACGTTACCGCTACGTTGGGTATCCGACTTGTAAATGATAACCGATCTCCAAATACCTACGTCCGTATAACGGTAATTAAAAAAAAACTTAGCTGGTTTTCGGAGTAAAATTCCACTGTTATATGAAAAAAAAGCTATTGTTAAATTCAATAATTTTGATTTAAAATAAATGGCATTAAAATGGGAATATAAAATTTATATAGAAAATTTAATTTGATTTTAAATTTGATTTAATTTATTTAGAAGTCAGCCGTAGTTTATGATATACATATAATAAACTACGGCTGACTTCTCTTACTACTTTAACAAATAATATGACTTTTGTAATAATAAAACCTGCTATTATAAATCATTAGTAGCCTTGACTTTATACTTACCTATAATAGAAAAACTTACTTATTTACATAATATACAGAGTTGAATACGGTAAGAGGTACTCTAATTACTATGAGCTGCAAATGATACTGATTCTAAAGCAGTAGTTTCTTTTAAGAAACACGTATTTTAAGTGTATAAATTATTATCAAAAAAGAAAATCTCATAAAACTAAAACATAGAATTTATATTATATACCATGAAATTACAAACACCTGTTATGATGTACGAGCATATTTCAGGTTAAAATAACTTGCTCCTTATGAACGTGTACTGCAGGACACATTAATTAATACCTATAAAATAATATAGCGTTTAGTTCGTTGTTATAACTTATAGAAATATGGTCATAATTGTAGAATAATGTAATTAAATATTATAAATTATAATTAAATATTTATATAGTCTTGTTGTGATTATAGACTATGAGTTTTCGCAACTCATAGAGTACTCATAGGCCAAGTGTTACCGATGTTTGATAGCAAAATCACATCTAATAATATAATAC